>NC_054474.1:43298605-44603605 GCF_017639515.1 Carcharodon carcharias
TTTCACAAATGAGGTATAGTGCACTAAACCAAAGTACCAGCCACTCCAATCAGTCCATCTAGATATCCAAAGTAGCTCTTCATCTGGGAGTGTAACATTGAGGGTTCAATTGATGTACGTTCAAGTAGTAATGCTGGGTGAACCAACTGACAAATGGAGAGATTTTCACCCATTGAACATTGTTTAGTATTTAGCTTGTTCTCATGCCGGTTGTTACAACACACTGCCTTCCTGCCATGCCATACCGCAAAGTATTTAAGTTTGAAATGTGCCATGCAATAAATTTCCAATCACTGCTCTGGATGGGATAAGAGGAAAGTACAGATAGCAGAGGCTAGCCCATTTCCAACATGGGCTAATATGCATTTTGAAGAGGCTGATTACAGAGTAGCATATTAGGACATAATAGGAAAGAAATACTTAGGAAAGGTGCCATAAAAATATAGCGCATATGGAACAAAGCAATAATTCTGTAATGAAAACTTAATATTAACACAGAGGTGAGATAGAGAAAAAATGTTTTCAACACAGCAACAGCATCTCAGTGTTGTTTTCTGCTTGGAATTTGATATTATGTTGACCTTCATTTTTATTGTTTTAGGTCAATAAAATGTAAGACACTTTCCTTCGCAGCTGTTTCTGTCACCTGGTGCTTTATGCTAATCCGGATTAATCTGCCGTTTTCACTGCTCCAATGAGTAACAAAGTCATTCTATTAGCTCCCGGCAGATGTTTTGCACCTAGAGTTTCTTATACTATCTGCATTAATATTTATTACGAGATATAACTGGATTTTTTTTAAAAATTTGCAAAATGCTGTACGTTTAACTGTGCTACTTTATAAAAAAAAGTTAAAAATTAATTTATTTGCTGTTTACTAAATTATTGCCACATTGAACAGGATTTTTCATTTGGGGTTGTGCACCTGACGTTGGAACCATTTTCGGGTGCCGACCCCACTCCAATGGGGTAGGGGGGTGGATGTAGTCATTGCTGGTGACTTTGTCCAATGTCAGCAGTTAATTGGCTGGAGGGCAGGTTTGGTGGTCAATTAATGACAGCAGTTGCAGGATAGAGGTTGGACTCTTAAAGTGCAGGCCCTATTTAAAGGCATCACGGCAGCCATTGCTGTGGTAACCATTTTGATTCACCATGGAAGCCCGAGCTCAGCAGGAGGAGAGGCAGAGGCCTGACACCTGGAGCAAAGGCTGCCCCATGGTTCACAGATGCAGCCCTTGTCGAAGGTAGTGTTTGAGAGGTGAGCGTTCTTGTTCCAGGAGGGTGGCGGGAGAAGGCCACCCAGCCTAACTAGGCAGGCCTGGCTGGAGGTGGCAGAACATGCCAGTAGCCTCAGTGTTGTCTGGAGGGCTTGGGCGCTGTACTGCAAGAAGTTTAATGACATTCTTCACTCTGGCAAGGTGAGTGCAACATGACAACTGGATATCAGGCCTCCATTTAGGCAGCCACCAGCAGAAACACCAGCTGAGCAGTCTGTGGGCCTTGCTGCTCCTGAACAGTGCTGCGAGCTCTGCGGTCTTCGTCAGCTGGTGCACAAATTTCAGTGGCCATCTGTCTAGATAGGTGCACTCTCCAGCGGCACTTATTTTCTGATATCTCCAGGTTGCTTCTTGTTAGCCAGTACACTCAATGATGAAGGTATGGCCTTCATTGCCTTCTTGCTCCTTGTTGCTCTCCTCTTCCCCCTCATGCCTGCGGGCCTGCTTCTGCTCATGAGGGTGTTACTCCTCATCGCTACTCGTTCCTATCCTTGAATACTTTAATCCCATGTCCAGCTGTTGCCTTGTCAGCTGCACTCACAAAGCTCAATGCCCTCCCCCCTCCCCACTGCCTCATATGGCCCCATGATCCCTTGAGGGTCACGACCCCTCCCAATGACCAAGCACTCACAAGTCACTTGGTCTGCAAACTCTGCTCACCTGATGTCACTTATGCGCCAATGGATGAGAGCCCCTTTCAGCTGCATACCCTTTGATGGGCCCACCTAATCGAATGGTGTGACCATGACTACCTCCCTGCTGTATTTACTGCTCATTCTATGGAATGTCTACTGGAACAGTCCAGTTCCAGATCCATCATGGAATACGTGTCTTCCCACAAAAATTACAAACTGGCTCTTGATGAGCTGATAACAAGCTTATTAACAAGATCAATTGGTCAATTATCCGAATCAGGCAGGGTGCCAGATTCTGCTTTCTGCCCTCCTGAGCAAAATCACTGATGGTCAGAAAGGTGACAGCAATCTGGCACAATGGCCGGTGGTGTGAAATTATGTGCCTGCCTGCCTCCATTCTTGACCCATGTCAGGGTGAAGGTTCAATTCACTGTTATTCTTCAAGTACAAGAGTACAATGAACCATTGTAAACATTCACCTGGAGTAATGATATCAGTATTGCATCCTCTGCAGGATTTGGGATTTTCAGTAACATTCATTATCTGAGGTAAACCATTTGAATATTCAAATAGGTATTAAGTTCTATGGTAAAGGCAAATTACTGCAGATGCTGGAAACCTGAAACGAAAACAAAAGCAGAGTTAACGTTTCGAGTCCATGAAGAAGAGTCATACAGACTCGAAACATTAACCCTGTCTTTCTCTCCACAGATGCTGTCAGACCTGCTGAGGTTTTCCAACATTTTTTGTTTTTGTTTTTGTTTGTGTTGATTAAGTTCTATATTAATTCTGGCTTTAACAGCCAGTGCATCTATTTCCCAAGCTGTCAGCCACTCCCCAGAGTCAACAAGGTGAGTGAAAAATGGAGAATGCTACTTCAATAAAATGACAAGTTGGAAAGCCTTTGATTAGTGAAAGTGAAGAACGTCAGCCATAGCCAGGTGAGAGACTGATTCTCACAGCATTCCTTCTCCGGGAGCATTTTCAGTGTTTGACAGGGGATTGACAACCTCTTAGAAGTCACTTTACCTGCACTTTGGGAAGACATGATACTGGTTAGAGCACCAAATAAACTCAAGTCTTTCTTTTAAAAGCTGGTAGAAGAAACCACTTGACTGTGGCTGAGGCTAAAAACTGCCAAACAGGTTTATTAAAGAATAAATGTATAATTGGGTATTATAAGGGCACACTGGATTTCCAGTAGTTACGGGCTTAACTGTCCCTCTTTGAAAGATAGAAAATAACAAGCAGTCCATGTGTTGATCTGCAATGTGAACCACGTCAGATAAAAAACTTCTGAATATTCACCTTTACATAGAATCTTGTTGAATCCTGTCCATGGTACCTCTCTTGGTTTAGTTCTTCCTGATGGATGACTTTAGCGCAAATCTTGATTGGCTGGTCAATATGGCACAGAGGGAATGCTGTGTTGTTGGAGTGCTGTCTTTCGGATGATAGGTTAATCTATCAGCTAAACCCAAATCATATCCTAATTTGCATTAAGTCAATCCAGCCATCACCCCTGTGCTCGCTCCCAGGTCCATCACGCCTTAATTTTAAAATTCCTATCCTTGTACTTAAATCCCTCCATGCTTCATCCCTATCTCTGTAGCCTCCTCCAGAACTACAAGCCTTTGAGATCTCTGTCCTCTTTGATTTGGCTTCCTATGCACTCCAATTTTTAATCATCGTACCACTGGGCACGTTGCTTCAGCTGCCCAGATCCTAAGCTCTGGAATTCCCTCCCTAAATCTCTCCATCTTCCTCTCTCTCTCTCTCTCCCTTTTAGAAGCGTCTTAAAATCTAAGGGTGGGATTTTCTGGCCCTGCCCACTGCCAGGATCATCCGGTCCCTCTGAAAGTCAATGGACTTTTGGCTGGGCAGCCGAATCTCCCTTGGCGGGTCTGCCACGACAGGGCTGGAAACTCCTGGCCTAAGTCTTTATCTGAGGTTTGGTCATCTGCCTTAATGTCACCTTATGTGGCTTGATGTGAAAGTTTATTTGACAATGCTCCTTTGAAACATCTTGGAACATTTTTCTAAATTAAAGGCACCAGGTAAATGTTTTGTTTGTTGTTGTAGACATTGGCCAAGATTCTCCGACCCCACGTGGTGGGACTCGCTGCGGGTGGTTCGGTGGCCCAGCCAAAAGCCCATTGACTTGTGGCTGGACTGGATGATCCTGGTGGCAGGAGGGGCTGGAAAATGCCGCCCATTTTCTCCCAGCTCAGGTGGTTATGAAAGATCCCATGGTATTTGAGAAGAGCAGGGAGGTTTTCCCAATGTTCTGGCTAACATTTGTTCCTCAACCAACCCCATCAAAACAGATCATGTGGTCATTATCTCACCGCTGTATGTGGAATAATGTTGTGTGCAAATTAGCTGCTGCATTTCCTGATAACAACAATGATGATACTTCAAAAAATAATTCTTTGCCATGAAGTGCATTGGGCCATCCTGCAAGGTTTTCTTTTTCTCTTAAACAAATAGGCTGAAAAACACTTTTCAAAGAATGACCAAGAAGTTTAACTATGTTTATCCTTAGTGGACAGATCACCCATTTCTGACAACTAGCTCCATCGGCAAGCAGGCCAATGGGAATGGGTGGCTGATTGAGTCAGCAGGAGAACTGTGGGCCCAGTTGAAGCATGCCTACTCCTCCTGACTTCAAGTGAAGTTTAAGCCATTTTTTTTGCTTATCTTTACTATGGAGCCTCAATCTTTCCATCTGTGAATGCAGCTGCTTCTGAGGTTGTACCTACACCTGGAAAATCTGAACACATTACAATCCACCCAACCTTGGGAAGGTTTCTTACAATATGTGTTAGGCCCTGAACTATTTGGCAAAAAAAGACCTACCTGCTTTAGTAAGCAGCCCTGGACGCCTGTGAATATTGGTTTGGATATTTTTCAGGCATCCTTCGGTGCAGAGTATCAACTTGCAGAATTGGTCATCTTCCATCCAGAAAATGGGCTCAACGATCAATATCTACCCCAACTGATTTCTTTTCTCTTTCTCATCCCTGTTAGATTATACAAAGTACATTTTGGTAATCAATACATAAACTAATTTTTAGCCCAGAGCAGCAAAAAATGTTTCATTGGGCAGAATTTTCTGCCTGTCAGGCGGGCAGAGCTGGAGCGGGCTCAGGCAGGTGTGGAAGGCGATCGGGTCTGCTCCGCCATTTTACACGGGCGGGCCAATTAAGACCCGCCTAGCGTGAATTGCAGTTCCCGAGGACAGCGGGAGTGGGCGGGCTGCGGCAGGACAACAATGACCACTCCCCAGAGCACTGCTGGTGAGCAGGCTGGGCAGGAGGGTAGGACAGGAGGGGCACTGTGCCCCTCGTTTTTCTGATGATTGCCTTGCTGCACTCATCAAGGGGGTGGCAGCGCAACAGGAGGTCCTCGTACCCCAGGAGGGGAGGAGGAGAGACCTCCCACCTCATGGCCAATGTGCCGGGAGGAGGTGGCGGAGGTGGTGATCTCCCATGATGTGGTGCGGCACACCTGGATCCAGTATTGCAAGCGCTTCACTGACCTGTTGCGCTCAAGAAGGGTGAGTACCATGTTGGCACTGGTCACAACCCAGCAGGTCAGCTTTCCCCACTGGCATTCCCCCCCCACCCCCCCCCCACAAGTCTGAGTGCAGTGACTGCATTCAATCATTGACGGCATGTGTCCTTCACTGGCTGGGCCAGCAGATATTGTCCATGTCTAGGTCACCCTGAGGGTGGTGAAGAGATGGGTTCTGCCCCCACAGCATGTGGTACATTGAGACACACATTACTGTTTTTGGGGCAACCTGGAGGAGTTGCACCTAAGCGCAGTGCTGGAACTTCAGGACATGTCAAAGTCAGGGTGATGACATGCTGGGAGGGAAGCTTCAAGGTGGTGTCGGCACCAATCCATCTGCTGCCCTCTGCGCTCCACATGCTTGCGCTTCCTTGATATGGAAGGTTAGACCGTGTGGTATCTAAAGTGATGCAGGCAGCATTTGGCAAGGGTGGGGGGGGTTTGGCATGTGGGGGGTTGGGATAGGCCTGGCATCTTTGTGTGAGAGTTTGGCAGCAGCGGGGTGAGGAGGCACTGGAGCCCTAATATGTCCCACTCTGGTTGGGGTGGGCCATCCGCGAAGAGAATCCAGGTACAAGTGGCACTAATCAATGCTCTTCTCTCTTTTTCAGGAGAATAATGCACATAATGCCGCTGAGCGGTTGAGGACTGGCAGAGGGTCAGCCCAGGTGGCGATTCTCAGCCACTTCGAGCAGGAGGCCCTAGATCTGAAAAGGTGACATGCGCCCAGGTCCACTGGTGTCAGTGAGGCTGCGGTGCCACGGGCAGGTATGTATTCCCAGCAGTGAGGTCACCATTGTTCTCCCAGCAGCCATGGCAGTCCTGAATGTTCAATGATTGAAGTTTGCAACATGGCTTGACCATTGCTTATGGAAGGATGAGTGCATGATGATCCGGGGGACAGGGACGCACATTGACATTGTCTCCACTTTAACTGATCCAATATCCTTGTTCTTCCTTTTAGCATCAGCGGAGCAGGGCTGAGAGGAGGAGCAGCAAGGCCTAAGGGCCCTGAAGTCTCGGACTCATCAGCGTCACACCATCTCTGCCAGGCAGGCACCAGTGCAGATAATAGCACCTTGGTGGGAATTAGAACATCGGCTAGTGTCCTGGGGCACAGCGGTGACGGCACTTCATAACCGCTGAAGGAGCTGGCAGAGATAGAGAGTGCCCATGGCGCCAGCAGCCAGAGGACTGCAGGGAACCAGGCACATGCTCAGTCGGTGCCTGGTGATGTGCCTCTGGAGTTGCTCGCGATGCAACAGGTGCAGGAAATGCAGCCGGGTGTGCGGGAGCATCTAGTGGAGATACACGAGGCTATGCTTAGCTTGGTGTCCATGGTGGAGGAGTCTATGTGGACCACTGCCGATGAATTGACCCTCATGGCCAAGCGCCATGTATCTGCAATGGAGAGAGTGGTGACACTCGTGGAGAAGCTTCTCCAGCAGACCCATCAGGACTTCCTGGGGAAGCGCTCGGACCTGCAAGCCCTCATATCGGCATTGACCTCAGCTGGTCAGTGCCAGTGTGTTAGATGCCTGGGCACCAAGTTTCTCAGCTCAGTGCCCATCTATCCTTGGTGAGCAGGGAGGTCCGGAGTGACCTTACATCAGTGCAGCAACTGCCTGTCGTCTCTGCGGGCTCCTTTCAAGGCACTGCGGATGAAGGCGGCAGTTCCTCAGTCCCTCTGCCAGTGACCATTGCATCCGGTGACGCTGCAATGACTAGGGAGATGCCAGCTGTGGAACTGGCAGCTCCTTCCCAAGCGGGGCCAGAACAGGCTCCACAGGCCAAAGGACGGCCGCCAAGGTCATTGAGGCCAACAGGACAGCAGAGTGTGTGAGCTGTCTCAGATGTTACTCCCAGCAAGGGGTCAGCACCAAGATGTAGCACCCAAAAGTGTAAACATAGGCACATTAGGCACACCATGGGTTTATCACTGGTGCTTTTTGTTGGCCCACAATGAGGTCTTTATGACTTGGTGTGATTTTTAACACCTTTGTCATTTTGTTTTCTTAAGTTCCTTCTGTTATAATATTAAATTCAGACATGTCACCATGGCTGAGGGTGCCTCTTTTCTTCTGTAGGTGGATGGTTATCAATAATGTAATGAGTGATTTGTGGGATATTCAGCTTTATTAACAAGGCCCTTAGTTAATGTTCCTATCCAGACAGATTTTGCACTCAGGTATCGAGTCTGGAGCCTGCAGCCCAGGCTTGTCCTGGAGGTCCATATGTGGTGTGCTAGCTGAAGGATTGTTCAATTGAAGCTCCAGGGTGTCCCTGCCTCCCTGGAGTATGCCCGGGTCAGCATCTATCCCCTCAGCATTTCCCTGTGCAAGCTCATCCTCGGACTCACTGCTGGACTCATCGTGCGCAGCCACAGCCACTGCATCTACACCATCATCGTCCACAGCGTCCCTCCTTTCCAGCACAAGATTGTGGAGAGCACAGCATGCAATCACTGTAGGTGACACACGATCTGGGAGTACAGAAGTGCACCCCCTGAGTGGCCCATGCATCGGAAGTGCATTTTGAGAAGACTGATGGCTCTTTCCACCATAGCCCTGGCGGAGGCGCGGTTCCTATTGTACCGCTGCTCAGCTTTTGTTCTTGAATGGCGGAGAGGCATTACGAGACACCTTCTGAGGGGATAGCCCTTGTCACCCAGCAGCCATCCATCCAGCCAGGCTGGAGCACTGAAGAACCCCAGCACCTGGGAGTGTCTCAGGATGTAGGCATCATGGTAATTGCCTGTGTACCTTGCACAGACTTGTAGAATCAGTGTCCAGTGATACATTCATGGAGTGGAAGCCCTTCCTGTTGACAAAGGCACTGGGCTCAATTGTTGGTGCCTTGTTGGCTACATGTATGCAGTCTATTGCACCCTGGACGTGGGGGAAGCCAGCAATCGCCGCAAAGCCTCTGGCTCACTGTGCCTGACTTGCCTGGTCCCAACGGAAGTGGATGAAGGTCAATGCATGCCTGAACAGAGCGTCTGTGACCTGCTTGACATAAGTGTGGACAGCTGACTGGAAGACACCACAAAGATCACCCACCTATCCCTGGAAGGAGCCATAGGGATAGAAATTGAAGCTGTGACCTTTAGAGCCACTGGCATGGGGTGTCCACCCACACAGTTAGCGGAGATCTCAGGCCCAATCATCTGACAGATATAGTTGACAGTCTCTCTTGACAGATGGAGCCTCCTTCGGCACTGCACCTCAGACATACTGAGGTAGCTGCTTCGCCGCCTGTATACCCTGGCAATAGGAAAGTGATGCCTTCTGTGGCCCCTTCTGCCTTGGACTACCTCTTGGGCCTGCACCCCTTGTGCCTGCGCCTGTCCTCCCAAAGGTGGCTCCCCTGGAGGCTGAATGTGCACTCCTGGCCTCCTCCCTCCTGCCCTCCATTCCTCCTCAGAGGAGGTGCCTCCAGTGGAGAGTTCAACTCCCATTCCCAGGCTAAGGGAAGGCTTCTTGAAACCTGCAGGCCCAAAAAAGATTCTTCACTGCACAGTGCTGACCTGAACATTGTGAGTCCCAGCCCTAGCAGCTGGTATGGGTTTTGAAGTTTTGTATATCACACAGGCAAGTATCAGTAACTTCAAAAAAAATCAATACTTGACAGAGTACACTCGAGACCTCACCAAGCCCTCTTATCCCGCCCGTGGATGAGGTTTATACAAATGTGTCCTACTCGCCTGCCCGTTATGCCCGTACGCCGACCCAAAGAGCACAAGGCTGCCGAAAAATTGCCATCAATTGGCGCCTCAAGGGCCTTAAGTGGCTCATTAATTAATGGCGGGTGCTCATTGGATATCATCACGTGACCGCCCAATGAAATATCGCGATGGCACACAGTGACGTCAGGACACTCGCCTGATGTGACCGTGCATCATTTTTACGCCCCTGTATGCCAACAGGAAAATTCTTGCCCAAGTGTCTTTCTGTACTCCTGTTGTGAAAATTACTGTTTCAACTAAAGATGTGTCGAAAGAATCAGAAGCTCCGATTGCTAATGTTAAAAGGACATTGGAACATCAGACCGAGAACGAAAATTTAATAACAGCTAGAGATAAAATAAGGCTATTTGAATTAAACATGTCGGCAGAACCTGAGCAATAGGTGACAATGCATATAGCAAGAGTACTCAAAGCTAATGTTGAAACAAAGGAAACATTGTTTTAAAATCATATGGCACCTCTACAACTAATATAGATACCATGGAGTTGCGAGGAAAGATAAGTGCTCTTGAACATAAATTAAAACTTCGGAATGATGGAGCTGTTGTTCTCGCTAGAAAATAATTAGACAAAACTCATGCTGAATGGGAAGATGTAAAGCAAAACTAATTTAAAAGAATTTGTGAACTACCTAGAAAGGAGCATCACGATTTTTTGTCTGATCACCAATGTAACCTTAACAAAGTTCTTAATGCAACTAAAGAGGATTTTACTCAACAAAAGGGGGCAGTATTAAATTCATGTCTCCTGGAAAAGTACATTGAAGGTTTAAATCATGGAAATGATCTTAAGTATAAAAGTAATCCTGAATTTAAACAGGATGAGGGCAATTCAGATGTGCAGTTGGTACTTTACAGACTTTGACATTAGCAAACGTGAAAACATGGAAGAGAATCGAGACCAGAGGAAGAATTTTCCTGTTGGCAAGCCGGGGCGGGGCCCATTGACCGATGCATAAAATGACGCGTGGTGACATCACTTGTTTTACTGATCTGTTGTATAGAGTTAATTTAAAATGTGGTTTAATTTAACATATTTTAATTATGGAGATTGTGTTTAAGTTGCCTATTAAAGGTATTGATTTTCTATTAAGAAATGCAATAGCTGGATATATGGTATTATCATCTCCAGTGATTTCACATTTTAAGACATTTAGATTGTCAATTTGGCAGGCCACCAGCCACATCAGCTACACGCCCGTCAAACTGTCAAAGGCCTATTAAGGCCATTAATAAAGTAATTGAAGCTGTTAAGGATGCTGCCCGTCCAATCTTAAGGTTGGTGGGCAGGCGAAAATCCCAGGCAGCCTTCACATTTTTCTTTCACAGGCAGGATGAGGTTTCATGAAGGGTTTATTAATAACATTAAAATTTTTGAAAAAATTAATGGACAGGTCCCAGCTCATGTGACAGTTTCACATGAGAGGACATGTCCTTAAAATTTCTTTTACCTTTATTCCATTTTTCAAAACTTAAACTAATCTCACTGAGGCACACGAAAAAGCGCAGGCCCCGACTCAGCGCTTCTGGCTGTGCATCATGCTGGGCGGGCCTTAATTGGCCCGCCCATGTAAAATGATGGTGTGCACCCAATCGGGGGTGCTGATCGGTTTTATGGTTGCTCCCGCCTGCCCCTACACAAGCCCCCCGACGGGGGGTTTAGTTCTGCCCCAGAATTCAAACCTGAACTGGGTAGTTCAAAGACTGTGTTACAAGGCCAATACCCTGATAACATTGTAGCGTCTGGTTTAAAAGAAGAACAAAGAGAATAACTGAATCTGGAGGGTAAGAAGCATTATGACAGAGGATTTTTTTCTTGATTTACAACTCCAGCTGCCGGTACCTGAAAGCCAGAGGGGTTGGCAGAACTCAGCAGTGTTGTTCTTGACAAAGCTAATCAGACCAAACCAAGTATACAATTTTCTAACGCAGGACATGGAAAAGCTGTAAAAACTAAGCAAAACAAGAAACGAGATTTGCTGTGCTGGGTAAAAGTAAGCAAAACCACAAGTATTGTAGTAAAATTTCACTTGCATGAGACTTGGAATTCTAAGAACTGATGCAAACTGAACATTAAATCCTAACTGTCACATGCAGTTGATTGTTATATGTTTAAGATTTATGATGTTGCCAAGACAAAATGTTTAATAGTGAAATGCAACAGAAGGAGAGGGAATATTACCTGTACCATATTTAGTAAATTAGTGGTAAAAGTGTTTAAAATGTTATGTTTTGATAATATTGTAGGAAAAATACTGCTACAGTAATAATTTTTCATTTTTGGTGGGGGGAGGTGTTATGATTGCCAGGCTTTATATGTAGGTTATGTTTAAAACTGTCACTTTTAATATAAGGTAAAGCAATCACTTAGAAATGTGGGAGGGTGTGAAGTTGCAACGAGCTCTGCCTGGCATCAAACCGGTGTGACCTGGTTGCCCTGGGGTCATGGGCTCAGGTCAAAGCTTATTAAAAGCCAAGCATGAACTTTAACACCTGAACACAAAGGAAAAGGCAGCTGGTCTTGCTGTGTTAAGGATACTCAAAGTCAGTTAGATTTAGGGAAAGTAGAACCTCCATAGATGCTGCTTTGTCAAGCAGAAGAAAAGGACGGCTTTTGGATTAATCACCAAGCAAAGGACTGGTAAGGACAAAGCGCATGTTCAAGGAAACAAGAACTGTGAAAAGTTAGAGGCCATGGAATCACCAATGGGAACCTTACAATGGGGAACCCATTCAATTATGGTCAGAGGATTGAGTGAGGTGGACTTTGTTTAAAAGCATGCAGTGAAGGGATTTTAACACGGGGAGGAGTTGGACTTTAAACTTAAGACTGCAAGAGTGCGGTATAATGTATAAACACGGCGTGTTAAGAAGCTCTGTAGTTCAGTGTATTAGTTGCCCATGAAGTAATGTTTGGTCACTGTTGATTTTCATTTGTTTGTTACAGTAAAAGTCTTAAAATGTGAAATCTTGACACGCGGTCACTTGAGTTGGCCACTGGGAAACTCATACATCGTTCTAAAAGTTATCAGTCTCTACGGGGATCATAGAATCATTTATGAGATGTAGGCATTGCTGGCAAGCTCAGCATTTATTGACCATCCCTTATTGGCCCTGAGAAAGTGGTGATGAGCTGTCTTTTTTAAATGCTGCAGGCTGTATGGTAAAAGTACTCCTACAGTTCTGTTCAGGAGGGGGGTTCCAGGATTTTTGACCCAGTGACAATGAAGGAACAGTGATATATTTCCAAGCCAGGATGGTCTGTGACTTCGAGGGCAACTTGCAGGTGGTGGTGTTTCCATGCTCTCCTAAGACTCTTTGGACTTCACTGTTCTAGCTCTTCAACATTTCAAAAATACCAGATCTATCCTTCTGTTCATTCAAAATTAATGGTCTGAATCTTCGGCTCGGTGAGCGAGGGCTGGGCCCGCTCGCCGAGGTGTAAAATTATGCGCAGTAACATCGGATGGGTGTCCCGACGTCACCTCGCATCATTTAGATTTTCAGTTTGGCTGGCGTGCAGCCAATTTGGCTGCACGCCAACCAAACTGTCAAAGCCTATTAAGGCCATTTAAGTATCAATTAAACTAATAAACTGATATAAAAACAAAAAAACTGCGGATGCTGGAAATCTAAAACAAAAACAGAATTACCTGGAAAAACTCAGCAGGTCTGGCAGCATCGGTGGAGAAGAAAAGAGTTGAAGTTTCGAGTCCTCATGACCCTTCGACAGAACTTGAGTTCGAGTCCAAGAAAGAGTTGAAATATAAGCTGGTTTAAAGTGTGTGGGGGGGCGCGGAGAGAGAGAGAGAGAGAAGTGGAGGGGGGGGTGTGGTTGTAGGGACAAACAAGCAGTGATAGAAGCAGATCATCAAAAGATGTCAACAACAATAGAACATTTCACATTCTGAAATCCACACTCAGTGCCATGCGCCGCTATATGAACACACTCAACCTCTCCCTCCAGCAGCACCGCCGTACCCTTTTTCAAAGCTGCGCATGCCCCCAGTTTCATTTTATTCTTCGGCTCATCCGACGCCTCAACAAGAAACTTTTTCTCTTTCTCTCAAGTGCTAAGGAACGCAAGCTCCAACAACTCATCGACACCAACACCCATCTAGGACCCTCCACCCCTGCCCATCCCTCCGTCCCCACCCCATCTTCCAATCCCAACCCCAGCCGTGTATTCACTATACCCCCTGACCTTCCCCTCTCTGATACTGAACGTTCAGTGCTCAGCAAAGGACTTAGTTTCATACCCTTACACCCTCACCTCAATGAATTTCGGGCTCGGCATGATGCTGAACTCTTCTTCCGCCGTCTTCGTCTCCGGGCTCACTTCTTTGGGCAGGAGTCCTCTCCCAATTCAACGGATCCTTTTACCCATCTCCAATATTCTCCCTCCACCTGGACCCCTCCCTCTGGATTCTTACCTTCTCTTGATCTTTTCATTGAGAACTGTCGGCGCGACATTAGTCGTCTCAATTTCTCTGCTCCTCTCACCCATTCTAACCTGTCTCTCTCTGAACTTACTGCACTCCATTCTCTCAGGTCCAACCCTGACATTGTCATCAAACCTGCTGACAAGGGTGGTGCTGTGTTGTCTGGCGCACTGACCTCTACCTCGCGGAGGCTGAGCGTCAACTTGCAGACACTTCCTCCTACCTCTCCCTGGACCATGACCCCAACACTGAACATCAAGCCATTGTTTCCAGGACTGTCACTGACCTCATCTCCTCTGGGGATCTTCCTCCCACAGCTTCCAACCTGATAGTCACCCAACCTCGGACGGCCTGCTTCTATCTCCTACCCAAAATCCACAAACAGAACTGCCCCGGAAGACTGATCATCTCAGCTTGCTCCTGCCCCACAGAACTCATTTCTCGTTATCGTGACTCCCTTCTCTCTCCCCTTGTCCAGTCCCTTCCCATCGACATCCGTGATTCCTCTGACACCTTACGTCACATCAACAATTTCCAGTTCCCTGGCCCCAACCGCTTCCTCTTCACCATGGACGTCCAATCCCTCTACACCACCATCCCCCACCAGGATGGTCTGAGGGCCCTTAGCTTCTTCCTCGAACAGAGGCCCGAACAATCTCCATCCACCACTACTCTCCTCTGTCTGGCTGAACTTGTTCTCACGCTGAACAATTTCTCCTTCAACTCTTCTCACTTCCTCCAAATAAAAGGTGTGGCTATGGGGACCTGCATGGGCCCCAGCTATGCCTGTCTCTTTATGGGGTATGTGGAACATTCCTTGTTCCAGTCCTACTCCGGCCCCCTTCCACAACTCTTTCTCCGTTACATCGACGATTACTTCGGTGCCACTTCATGCTCTCGTCGGGACTTGGAAAAATTTATTAACTTTGCTTCCAATCTCCACCCCTCCATCATTTTCACGTGGTCCATCTCTGACACTTCCTTTCCCTTCCTTGACCTCTCTGTCTCAATCTCTGGTGATAGACTGTCCACCAATATCCATTACAAACCCACCGACTCCCACAGCTATCTCGACTACAGCTCCTCACACCCCGCTTCCTGTAAGGACTCCATCCCATTCTCTCAGTTCCTTTGCCTCCGTTGCATCTGTTCCGATGATGCTACCTTCAAAAACAGTTCCTCTGACATGTCCTCCTTCTTCCTTAACCGAGGTTTTCCACCCACGGTCGTTGACAGGGCCCTCAACCGTGTCCGGCCCATCTCCCGTGCATCCGCCCTCACGCCTTCTCCTCCCTCCCAGAAACATGATAGGGTCCCCCTTGTCCTCACTTATCACCCCACCAGCCTCCGCATTCAAAGGATCATCCTCTGCCATTTCCGCCAACTCCAGCATGATGCCACCACCAAACACATCTTCCCTTCACCCCCCCTATCGGCATTCCGTAGGGATTGCTCCCTCCTGGACACCCTGGTCCACTCCTCCATCACCCCCTACTCCTCAACCGCCTCCTATGGCACCACCCCATGCCCACGCAAAAGATGCAACACCTGCCCCTTCACTTCCTCTCTCCTCACCATCCAAGGGCCCAAACACTCCTTTCAAGTGAAGCAGCATTTCACTTGCATTTCCCCCAACTTAGTCTACTGCATTCGTTGCTCCCAATGTGGTCTCCTCTACATTGGAGAGACCAAACGTAAACTATGCGACCGCTTTGCAGAACACCTGCGGTCTGTCCGCAAGAATGACCCAAACCTCCCTGTTGCTTGCCATTTTAACACTCCACCCTGCTCTCTTGCCCACATGTCTGTCCTTGGCTTGCTGCATTGTTCCAGTGAAGCCCAACGCAAACTGGAGGAACAACACCTCATCTTCCGACTAGGCACTTTACAGCCTTCCGGACTGAATATTGAATTCAACAACTTTAGGTCATGAGCTCCCTCCTCCATCCCCACCCCCTTTCTGTTTCCCCCTTCCTTTTTTTCCCAATAAATTATATAGATTTTTCTTTTCCCATCTATTTCCATTATTTTTAAATATTTTTAAATCTTTTATGCTCTCCCCACCCCCACTAGAGCTATACCTTGAGTGCCCTACCATCCATTCTTAATTAGCACATTCGTTTAGATAATATCACCAACTTTAACTTTAACACCTATGTGTTCTTTTGTTCTATTGTTGTTGACATCTTTTGATGATCTGCTTCTATCACTGCTTATTTGTCCCTACAACCACACCCCCCCCTCCACTTCTCTCTCTCTCTCTCTCTCCGCACCCCCCCCCAACACACACCTTAAACCAGCTTATATTTCAACTCTTTCTTGGACTCGAACTCAAGTTCTGTCGAAGGGTCATGAGGACTCGAAACGTCAACTCTTTTCTTCTCCGCCGATGCTGCCAGACCTGCTGAGTTTTTCCAGGTAATTCTGTTTTTGAAACTAATAAACTGAGCTGCCTGCCCAACATTAAGATTGGCGGGCAGGCGAAGAGCCAAGGTGGCCTTTGCATTTTTCATGGAACCTCATCCACAGGCGGGATGAGGTTCATGCAAGTTTTATAAATTAAGTACATTTTCTCATTAATGTTCATTGACATGTCCCAGCTCAGACTGTTCCTGATCAATATGTCACAATTTGACCATTTTAGACCGTAATGGATAATGGATACCTTACTTACATTTCTCATATGCAATTTTACAATTTTACAGGAGCAAATATAATCATTTATATTTATCCAGCCCACTAATATCGAAGAATTATAAGCATAAGAGCTGTGTGATTGGAATTGAGATTCAAGGTGAATTTACCCATCTCTAATTACTTTTTAATTATATCCAATTACCATAATTTAGAGTTTAAAAATGATAAGCCAACATTTTTATGACTAACATTTAAATAAAAACAAAATGGATAAAATCATAATATTTTAAGCATCTTATTTAATTATTCCTTATCTGTGTCATGAAGCTATTAATGCATATAATGTTATTAAATTTTTTTTTAAAATAGAGGTTTAGTCTGTGGGTGTGTCTATGTGTGTTTTAATTGGATTAAAAAAAGCTAGCCTGGGTGTTTTGATGTAGTTTTGAGATGTAAACAGTGAGGTAGAGTTCATTTGCATTTTGTTGAATACAGCATTCAAGAAGGGGAGTAAAATCTTGCACCTAGCTAGGAGACATCAAGTAACATGTTTATATTACTAATAAAATTGGTACTATGAAAGGGATTTTATTGTTAGAAGAAGTAGAATTCAAAGGGCCTCGTGATACAATGAGAATTTACATTCAAAGGGAAGTGCTGCGTTTAACAGAAAGCAGTTTTTTGTGTGCAGAGCAGAGGCATGTAACGTCAAAGCAGCTGTAAGCCTACAACTGTCTGCAAAGGAACCTAATTTGTAAGTTGAAAATGCTTTAATTGGTGTCTGGTTAAGTCTATTGGTTGTTGTTGCCTTAGTGGAGATTAATTTGGGAATTTGTTAAAAATTATGGTAGTAGTAATTTGTAGCCTTGTGTATGTGTTTAATACCATGTTGTAAACTAATAAATGTGTCACTTGGATTGATATAAAAACCTCTTGGGCTGAATTTTCCCCTGTCGGTGGTGGTGGGTGGGGGGTGGTGGGGGGGCGGAAATTGAATGGCGCGCTTACGATCAGCTCCCCCAATTGTGCAGTGCCATTTTCTGTGGGAGGGCCAATTAAAGCCCACCCAGAGTGATGTCCACATAGAAGTGTTATGCAGAGGGGGTTGGGGGGGGTGGTGGTGGTGGTGTGGAATCCCAAAATCAAGAGTGCACTCTTTCGCACATGTGCACGAAAGAGCGCCCTCATCTCCCTGAGGCTAGTGCAGCCTCAGGGAGATCAGCTCAAAATGTTAAAAACCTAAAAATAGAAAAATAAAATTTCCCCAACATGTCCCCTCATGTGCCAATGTCACATGAGTTGGGACATGTCCATAATTTTTACAAAACCTTTATTAACATTTTTAAAAACCTACATGAAACCTCATCCCGCCCGTGGATGAGGTTTCATGCTTTTTCTAGTTTGCGCCGGGGCTGCTGGCCTGCCCACCAACCTTAAGGTTGGATGAGCAGGTCCGTTAATTACTTAATTGATTTCGCTGCACCCCCACCTTCCTGAAAATTTAAATGGAGCACGGTGACATCGGGGGTTCCCATAGTCAAAGCCATGTTGCAAACTTCAATCACTGAACATTCAGCACTGCCATGGCTGTTGGGAGAACAATGGTGACATCACTTCTGGGAATACATACCTGCCTGTGGCACCCCAGGCTCACCAACACCGGTAGACCTGGGCACATGGCATCTCTCCAAATCTAGGGTCTCCTGCTCGAAGCAGCTGAGAATCGCCAACTGTCACCGCTGCTGCCAAACACTCACACAAAGATGCGAGGCCTGCCTACACCCACCCTCACCACCCAATCCCCTACCCACCTGCCCCCTCAGCCAAATGCTGCCTACATCACATTAGGCACCACACAGTCTAGCCTTCCAAAGCAAGGAGGCGCAAGCACGTGGAGTGCAGAGGACAGCAGATAGTTTGTTGCCATGCCACCTTGAAGCTCCCCTCCCAGCATGTCATCACCCTGACTTTGACATGTCCTGCAGTTCAAGAACTGCGTCTAGGTGCAGCTCCTCCAGGTTGCCCCCCAGAACAGTAATGTGGGCCTCAGAGTACCACATGCTGCGGGGACGGATCCCATCTGTTCACCACACTCTCAGGGTGACCTAGGCATGGGCAATATTTGCTGGCCCATCCAGCGAAGGACAAATGTCATCAATGATTCAATGCAGTCAATAAACTCAGACTTCGGTGCGGTGAGGTGGGCACCAGGGGTGAAAGCCTACCTGCTGGGTTGTGACCAATGCCACCATGGTACTCACCCTTCCTGAGCGCAACAGGTCATTGAAGCACTTGTGGCACTGGATCCAGGTGCGCTGCTCCACGTCGCGGGAACTCACCACCTCCGCCACCTCCTCCCAGGCCGTTTGGTCATGTGGGGGCATGAGGACCACCCACAGTGCTGCCATTCCATTGAGGAAGGCAGCAAGGCAATCATCTGAAAAAAAAGGAGCACAGTGCCCTCCTGCCCTACCCTCCTGCCTTGCCTGCTCACCAGTAGCGCTCTGGCGAGACCTTCCGCGGGCCATGATTCACAGCCTTTGAAAGGCTGCAGCCACTTTTTAAAGCAGGCCGCTGGGTCGTTGCAGTCCCGCCGTCCGCCTACTGTCCTCTGGAGCTGCAATTCACACTGGGCAGGCCTTAATTGTCTCGCCCGCATAAAACGGCGTGGGCAGCGAACGGGTCCGTGCCATCCCACGCCCCCTACCGCTCTGTCCCCTGTCAGCCAGAAAATTCTGCCCTATATTTCCTATAACCAGGGTTATCAATATTTCTGGACCCAATGAGAGATGCAAGTACCTGAGGACACCCCTTCACTGATATGCATATGAAAATTTGATAGTTGATCCATGAGTCAGGGTATTGAGGTTAGCGAGCAGGGGGTGGGGCCCGCTCGTTGATGCATAAAATCACGCGGAATGACGTTGGGTGGAACTCCTGACATCATCCCATGTCATTTCAATTATCCAGTCGGCAGGGGTGCAGCCAAGTCAGCTGTGCACCCGCCGACCTTTCAACGGCCCATTGAGGCCATTTAGAAAGTAATTCAAGTAGTTAATGGACCTGCCCGTCCAACCATAAGGTTGGTGGGCAGGCCGGGAGCCCTGGCGGGCTTCAGAAAAAGCATGAAGCCTCATCCATGGGCGGGATGAGGTTCCATGAAGGCTTTTAAAAGTTTATTAAAAGTTTGAATAAAAGTGATGGACATGTCCCAACTCATGTGACAGTGTCACATGAGGGGACACGTCAGGGAAATTTTATTTTTGTGCAGTGACCATTTTTGAATTTGGTGCCGATCTCCCTGAGGCAGCACTTAGCCTCAGGGAGATGAGTGCGCTCTTTCGAACACATGCGCTAAAGAGTGAACTCTTGACTGAGGGAATACCCCCCGCCTGCACAGGGAGCCCACAGTGCTTCCTGGCGGATGTTACGCTGGGCGGGCCTTAATTGGCCTGCCCAGGTAAAATGGTGGCACACCCCCAATCAGGGACGCCTATCAGAAGCGCACCTGCACGTACCCACTCCTGCGCTTCCCCCCCTGATCCCCGATGGGGGGAAAACTCTTCCCATGGTGTCTGAATTGAAATCACTTCCACCCCCATTCATCATTATTTGGATTGATATAATTTAATGCAGATAATCCAGGAGCCAAAGTGACCAGCAAAAGTTTCCACCCCATTTGTTGTCTGGCAAAAATTTGTTGAGGTGTGAATAGATCTTTTGTTTGCATCCTAGGATGGTTTTGGGAACTTGTCTAGGACATCCTCCAGTCTACTCGATGGGTTTAATGCAATTCACAGAGAGCTGGCTTGAGTTTTGTTGTGTGTTTAACAAAGCTTTCCAGATTGCCCAAGAGAAAGTTGATCGATATTCAGAGGGTATTGATTACCTTTCAATTAAGGATTCACTTTGAGGGCACTAGAAAAAAATGATAGTTTCTATTTGACCTTAAAAGGGCCTCTGACTCCACCATCAAGTGAAATAGTGCCTCTCAGCCAGCAGTCAGCACAAGCACCAATATTGTGCTTTTGCAGGCCACCCAACCCAACTATTTAATTTAATATCCTGCATTCTTGAATGGGTCAGAATCAAATTGTTCCTCTACAGACATTCAGGAGTCCCTACTGTGGTATGTTCAGCAGCAGAGCACAGGACCTACATTTTTGATTTGTTATCTATTTCCAGAATACATTAGGGAAAAAATTGAACCCTTCAGAACAGGGGCAAATAAACACCAGTTTTCTGGTGCTGTCTCTTGTGCCCCATTGGTGCCTAAAATATGTCCCGTGACAAAGTAAGAGCAAAATACCACATATGCTGGAAATCTGAAATAAAAGCAAAAAATGCTGGAAATACTCACCAGATCAGGCAGCACCTGTAGAGAAAAACAGAGTTAACATTTCAGGTTGATGATGATCCTTCCAAGGCCATATTAATTCTGGCATTATTCAGGCTTTCCAGGTGGCTACCTAAAACAGACAATATTCCCTTGCACATGTTAATGAAGGGCCTGATCCCTGTATCAGGACATCCTAGAAATTCATTAGGATTAAGCAGAGCATGTGCTGCCAATGTTGCTTTCAATTTTTGGCTTCTTCAGTGGCAGAGACAGAAGCCCTCAAAAGGATAACTGAAGACTGCCACCAAAAAGTATTTTTTTTCAAATTACCTTCATATGAAGTTGCTGTGAGTAAGAGTGTTTCTCCAGCTGCACAGCACTGCATGGGCCTATCCATGCCAGCACAGCACTACAGGCCTATCTATGTCAGCCTCACCAAGCCCACCACCACCCCAGAAACTATCTGGGGGCCAACTCCAGTGGCACAGTAGGTCCAAATTATCTCTTGTTGAATCTGTAAGCTGCTTTCCAACGTCTGACTGTTTTCTGCTGCTTGCTGGAAATATGCTGTCCAAGCCCCAAATTCTGTTAAACCTCAGAACTCTGGTTTCTGGTGTACTGCCAAAATATTTACTTTTTTGCACCTGAAACAGACCTGAATAAATTTCTAGCTCTGAAAACTTAAGGTGGATAATTTCCAGCGATTATTTGAAAGAAATGTTTGTAGGGTGGCTTTTAACTACACTCACCTCTAACTTGAAGTGTATTGAACCAAAGAGCGTTTAAATTGACAGCACTAAAAGTGATCAATTCGCATTGCTCTCACAGGGTCATTTATTGAACAGGGCAAGTAAACGTATTTTTTGGTAACTTAATCACAATCATGCCCTATAAGGTCCATTTGATAAATATTCAATGTATAGACCGATTTGTTCAGTTCCTTAATTGTCTAGTTCACTTTTTCTTTACATTTTCTTAATGAAAAATGTTTGACGTATTCTCTGGCTATTTAACTTAAAAAGAACATAGGAGCTACTCGTGAGAACCTAGTTAAAATGTCCACACTTGAAGTGATTACAGCTCAAAAAGTAAGTTTTGTTTTCCAGTGGATTATCGAACGATGATATCAAAATACATGGTGGTCTTTTATGCTAACTAAGCAGTATACATGTGCTGTATGCCATTCTATGATATGAGTTCATAGCAAGAGAAGGGACATAGGAAACTGCTTCTCACTGAGATGTCTCCTCATCTGTCAGTGAAGCATAATATTGGTGGAATGTAAAATTATCTTTCTACCTGATCCTGTGGGTTTCCCACCTGGTGATTTAAGTTAAAATTATCCTATCTCAGGTTAATCGCATCTACATTTTCTGTTCTCTCATGAACATGTCTTCCTGATTGAAATCGTAGCTCATTGACTAATTGATGACATTTCGAAAAGAGGGATCCACCATGTCAAATTAACCTAAAACAGGCAAAACAACTAAACCTATGCTTCCAATAAAATAAAGAAAACTTGCCATTTCATGATGGAAAGGTAGCTTTAAGAATGTTACTACAGCAGGATAGTCCGCAGTATCCCTTTGTCCCACTCACTTTTCAGATGAGGCGTTAAATCAAAGCTATGTCAGCCCTTTCAGGGGGATATCAAAAACCCCACCAAATTGCTTTGAAGAAGAGCAGAGGACTTCTCTGCGGTATCCTCGGCCAAAATTTATCCACCAATCAACATCACATTGCTGTATGTGGGATCCTGTTGTGCACAAATTGGTTGCCGTGTTTCTAATATCACAACACTTCAAAAGTCCTTCATTAGTCGGAAAGCATTTTGGGATATCCTGAGGTCATGAAAGGTGCAATATTAATGCAAGTCTTTTTGTTCTTTCTTCTGTCAAGAAATGTGGTGCACCCAGTGCTCAAGATCTCAAACCCTAATTGCTGCAATGAGATCCTGCATCACTAGCTAAGTTTTGAAATTTGATGCTTATCATTCTAAGGTCATTTTTTTGTGCTGCATTTGGAGCATGTAATTACCCCTCGCTGGCTGTTTTTAAATTTGTTAACAAGAATAGGAGGGCGAGACATCAGAGTCTCTTCTGAGAGTAACTGGAAAAAGGAGGATTAGCTCTAAACAATACAGACCGAAAGACTTCTGTTTTGATTTCTAGTTTATTATGATTTCATTGAGAGCAATAGGACTAAGTTGGTTTCGGTTTCTGTGGGACAAGGATATAAAAATCATTAGGGTTGTAGCTGCTGATCACTATTCCAAGGGTCCTGTTCAGAGGTTCATGGGGGTATGCAGAGCCCCCAAAATCAAATGTAGGGATGGTGATGCGCAATTACCCCATACACATCCAAAGTGACAAAGGCAGTATGTAAACCTCATGCTGCCTGCTGATTATAATGATTGTGGAGTGCAATTACCCAGTGACAAATGTGCTACTGAGCTGCTACGTGTCTCAGCAGGGGGCACATGTTCATACGAGCCTAGATCCACTTTAAGCTAGCCTGCAAAACTCAAATCCAGTGCACTTCACAAAAGCGAGGTGTAATTTGGCTTCAGTGGGAGCTGAAACTGTTTGAAGAAGAGTGGGAGACCTGGCATAAGCAATAGAAATGGTGCAACAGACCAAAAAATGTGTCACAAGGTTCTCAGATGCTGCACTGGAGACCATCCTTGGTGCAGGAGGAGAACAGGAGGAGAGGTTCTGTTCCCTCAGGGGCCCAAGAGGCCTGTCAAGTGCTGATTAGGATCCTCTTATTCCATCTCCCTCTGATGGTGCAACCATAGCCCTCATGAATGGGAGCAAGTGGCACACTCAGAGACCTAACAGTTTCAATTACTGCCTTGCCAATGCCCAATGCCACTCCATGCAGTCTTTGCTGGCTTTTGAGAACTTCTCCAAACATCCATTACTTCCACAAATTCAGCAAGAGTTGGTAGAATATAATAAGCAACTAACCTTCAAGTTGGATGATGATGATATCTTTAAATAACACTGGTGAAGGGTTCTCATGCTGTTAAATGCATGCGAACACAAGGTCGATGTTAGTTAAACCCAACTCCTTAGCTCAGTCACAGTCCTTCCCCCATCCCTGGCAGCTAGGTCTTGTGGCTGAGTCTGTTTCTCTCTCTCTCTAGCTCTGCTTCATAAGCAAAAAGGTTTTCTAGTTAGCTCTGCTGCTTGGCACTTCTTATTGTCGATTTTATTAATCACTCATTTTTCAAAACTATCAATTTATTGCTTTGGCTTTGATTTTTTTCCTCAGCAATTTGTTTATATTTTCTTCATAACTTTGTTTTTGAAATTCATGTTTAATTTTGAGCCAAACCAGATCTCAGGAAGCTGCTGCTGGTTTTCTTGCTGAAGGAGAATGAGAGGCTCACAAAAGTCTGACTGCTTTTTGGAAGACTGGCTAAAGGGATTATTTTTGCTCCAATATAAATGGGAAGTGTTGGAAATGCCCAGCATGTCTGACAGCACCTGTGCAGAGAACCAGAGGTCAGTGATCCTTTGTCAGCACTAGTGCAGTTCATGGATCTGAAATGTTGACTCTGTTTCATTCTCCACAGATGCTGTCTGGTCTGTTGAGTATTTCCTGCATTTTCTGTTCATATTTTAGATTTCCAGCATCTGCAGCACTTTGCTCTACTATTATATGCTCCAGGCTGGGCATTAACTGAGGTTAGTTTCAATTTACAATAAGATAATACTTATCACTCAATGCAAGGTGCAATTTTTCTGTTAACAAAATCCACTTGTGTTGATAGAAATAGCACATCATTGCAGATGAATAGGTTGGTGCTAATCTACTGGATGGTTTTGCCATTTTGAAACTTCGAAGTGAAATCAGGAGTCATGCGCCAAAAGAATATGTCACTGTTATTTCAAGATACTCGCATTTGTACATGGGATTGGTATTTGTGGTGCTTGTGAGGTTCAGGTCTTCTGGATGTTGCTATCCAGATATTACATAATGCCAGGGTTAAAAAGAGAAGCTGGTTGCATAATACGACTGACTGGATTGTGTGTAATTGTCTGACAAAGCCATGGTTGTAAAGTATATCATATTGAAATCTGAGCTTTTGGTAGGCTTTATAAATAGAAGCACAGAGTACAAAAGCCAAGAAATTTTGCTAAACTTATATAAAACAAACAGTTCTATTCCACTGTGACTATGGTTTCCAATTCTGGGCACCCAAAGTATGTGAGGAGGAGGGTTAAGTGAGGTAGGGGGCCAGGTGATGGATAAGGAGCCCAGAAACAGAGCCATGATTTCACTCCCTGGCTCTGGCGCCAAGGAGCTGATTTTGAGGCACACAAGTTTGAATTTTTGGTGATAAAATTATCAATCTTAGTACTGATATTTCCCCTAGAGTCAAAAGCTTGTCAACGCTCACTGTGTAGGCTCACACATAAAGAATAGCTTTTTAAGCCATGCAACAGGGGACCGTGAGCACCAGTTGAGGTTTAGGACTTTTTCCCTGATGGAGTAGAAGAGTAGCACTGCAGGGGTTAAAAAAATGCCGACGTACCAATCTTGATTTTTCATATATTTTAATTGGCTAATGAAAATATGGAGCCGGGGACCTGAAATTTCTCAACCAGCTCTCTGGCGAATGCAACTCCTCAGGAAGAAAGCTTTTCAGAACAAATAAACTTTGAGCCCCATCAAGAGATAGTGGGACTGGTGTTCTGTTACAAAACACATCAAGAATGGTGAACAGGGTTATTGTGGCACCTGTCCAATGACAATCATAGGAGATCCAAATCATTTTCGTAGTTGGGTCTCATTTAAATTTAAAATAAAAACAACGTGCAGTCATGTATTTCCCCAATCAGCTTCCAACTCCCCCTCCTCCTTATTTTCCTCCAACTCCTCCAGTCACGGCTCTGTGCTCTGCACTATGTTCCTCTTGCAGGTCAAAACCTTCCTGCTGTACAATGTGGTGTAGAGCGCTGCAGACCAAAGAGCCATAGGGCAGAATTTTCCTGTTGTCCTGCGGGGGCGGACCGAATATATCCGTGTGTAAAATGGTGCGTGGTGATGTTGGGCGAGCGTCCCAACGTCATCATGATATTTGGCTGGGTGGGCGCTCGATGATATCCGACGGGCGCCGGCCATTAACTAACAGGCCACTTAAGGCCCTTGAGTGTTCAATTGATGCCAATTTTTTTGCACCTGTGCAATCTTTGGATTGGCGCACGGGTGCAACGAGCAGGCGGGTAGGACACATTTGTATTCAGTTCGTCCACGAGCGGAATAAGATGGCTGACTGGAGTCGTGAATGTGCACAGTCAAATATTTATTTGTGAAAGTTTTACAAACTTGCCTGTGTGATCTGCAGTACCTCAGAATGCATACCAGCTGCTTTGTCTGGACTCTTAACCTTCAGGTCAGCCCTCTGCAGTGAGGAATCTTTTCTGGGCCTGCAGGTTTCAGGAAGCCTTCCCTTAGCCTGGGAATGGGAGCTGAACTGTCCATTGGAGGCAGCTCCTCTGAGGTGAAGGGAGGTCGAGAAAGAGAAGGAGGACAGGAGTGCACATTCAGCCTCCAGGGGAGCCACCTTTGGGAGGCACAGGCACAGGCATAAGGGGTGCAGGGCCAAGAGGTAGTCCAAGGTGGAATGGGCCGCAGAACACGCCACTATCCTGCTGCTAGGGTATACAGCTGATGAAGCAGCTACCTCAATATGTCTGAGCTGCAGCGCCAAAGGAGGTTCCATTTCTCAAGGGAGACAGTCAACTATATCAGTCAGAAGATTGGAACCTGAGATCTCCACGAACTGTGTGGGTGGACACCCCATTCCAGTGACTCTAAAGGTCACAGCTGCCCTCAACTTCTATGCCACTGGCTCCTTCCAGGGGTTGGTGGATGATCTTTGCAGTGTCTCCCAATCAGCTGTCCACACTTGTGTCAAGCAGGTTACAGAAGCTCTGTTCAGGCGTGCATTGACCTTCATCCAATACCGTTGGGACTAGGCAAGCCAGACAGAGAGAGCCAGAGGCTTCGCAGCCATTGCTGGCCTCCCCCATGTCCAGGGTGCAAAAGACTGTACACATGTTGCCATCAAGGCACCAGCGGGTGAGTCCAGTGCCTTCGTCAACAGGAAGGGCTTCCAATCCATGAACATGCAGATAGTGTGTGATCGCAGGATGCTGATTTTACAAGTCTGTGCAAGGTACCCAGGCAGCTCTCACAATGCCTTCATCCTCAGACACTCCCAGGTCGGGGCTCTTCAGTGCTCCAGCCTGGCTGGATGGATGGCTGCTGGGTGACCAGGGCTATCCCCTCAGAAGGTGGCTCATGATGCCTCTTCGCCATCCAAGAACAGAAGCTGAGCAGCAATACAATAGAATCCATGCTTCCTCAAGGGCTGTGGTGGAGAGAGCCATTGGTCTTCTCAAGATGCACTTCCGATGCCGCTCAGGGAGTGCACTCCAGTACCCCCCAGATTGTGTCTCGGTGATAGTGGTTGCATGTTGTGCACTCCATAATCTTGTTCTGGAAAGGAGGGAATGCTGTGGACTATGAAGATGTCAATGCAGTGGCTGCAGCTGCACACAATGAGTCCAGTAGTGAGTCCGAGTATGAGCATGCACAGGGAAATGCTGTGGTGGCAGATGTTGACCTGGGCATACTCCAGGGAGGCAGGGACACTTGGGAAACTTTATTCTAATGAACTTTTAGATAGCACACCACAGATGGTCCACCAGGACAAGTCTGGGATGTCGGCTCGACACTTGACGCCTTAAGTGCAAAATCTGCCATGTTAGCAACAGTTACTAAGGGGATTGTTAATAAAGCTGACTATCTAAAAAAACACTCATTACAGTTTTAGAAACCATACACATGCTGTAGAAAAGAGGCACCGTCAGCCACGGTGACATATTTGAATTTTATGTGTCAAACAAAGCAGCTTATTACAAAAACAAAAGAAACATTGAAAAAAAAACAAAGAACATTGTAAATCAAATAAAGTTTTAAGGGCCTCATCTTGGGCCAACTAAAACCCACCAGTGTAAAATCTGTGGTATGCCTAAGGTGCCCTATGCTTTCATTTATGGGTGCTATGTCTTGGTGCTGCTCCATTGCTCAGAGTAGCATCTGAGACAGCCTGCTGACTCTGCTGTCCTGTTGGCCTTGATGACCTTGGCGGTCGTCCTCTGGCACATGGAGCCTGTGCTTGCTCCGCCTGGGATGGACCTGCCAGTTCCAAAGCTGGCATCTCCCCAGTTGTCTCACCAGATGCTATGGCCATTGGAAGAGGGGCGGAGGAGCTGCTTCCCTCACCCGGAGTGCCCTGAGAGATGACAGGCAGCTGCTGCGCCAACATGAGGTCGCTTTGGACCTCTCTGCTCACCGTGGATGAATGGGCACCGAGCTGGTAAACTTGATGCCCACACCATGTCCTACACTGGCACTGACCATCTGAGTTCAATGATGATGTGAGGGCTTGCTGATCAGAGCGCATCCCCAGGAAGCACTGATGGGTCTCCTGGAGGACCCTCTCCACGAGAGTTGCCATTCTCCATGGAGGACGCATTGCGCTCGGACATGTGGCTCATTGCTTCAGCGAGCGTCCACGTAGATTCCTCCACCACGGAGACCAAGCCAAGCATAACTTCATGCTCCCGCACACCCAGCTGCATTTCCTGCATCTGCTGCATCACGGGCGACTCCAAAGGCACATCATCAAGCATCGACTGAGCATGTGCCTGGTCCCCTGCAGTCCTCCAACTGTTGGTGCCATGGGCACCCTCCATCTCGGCCTGCTCCTCCAGCGATTGTGAAGTGTCCTCACCGCTGTGCCCTGGGACACTAGCCGATGTTCGAATTCGCACCGAGGTGCTAGTATCTGCGCTGGTGCCTGCCTCACAGAAATGGTGTGATGCTGGTGAGACATCAGGCATCTCAGGTGTGAGAGGGGGCCTCTGCTGCTCCTCCTCAAGGCCCTGCTCTGATGATGCTGAAAGGAAGAACAAGAACAGTGGATCACTTAGCGTGGAGACAATGACAAAGTCCACCCCGATCCCCGGATCATTGTGCGTTCATCCTTGCATAACCAATGGCCAAGCCATTTTGCAAAATTAAATCACAACATTCAGCAGTTCTATGGCTGTTGGGAGGACGTTGCTGACCTTACTGCTGGGCATGAATACCTGGCCGTGTCACCCCAGCCTCAATGGCGCCAGTGCAGCTGGGTGCATGGCGCATCTCCAGATCCAGGGACTCCTGCTCAAAATGACTTAAAATGGTGATCTGCGCTTGCCTGCCGCCAGTCCTGGCATGCTTTGCCACTTTATGAACATTCTTCTCCTGAAAATGAGAGAAGAGCATTGATTAGTGTAAATAGCACATGGACTCTGCTCACGCACAGCCCACCCCAACCAGAGTGGGACAATTAAGACACCCCTCAGCCTCCTTTGTTCTAAGGAAAACAACGCTAGCCTATCCAATCTTTCCTCATAGTTGCAACTTCCAAACCCTGGCAACATTCTTGTAAATCTCCTCTGTGCTGTCTCCAGAACACTTATGTCCTTCCTGTAATGTCTTGACAAAATTCTAGCTGTGAACTAACCAGCATTTTATACAGGTAGAGGTATTTTATACCTCATCCAATAAATGAAAGCAATCCTTATACATTCTTTACCACCTTATCCAACTGTCCTGCTATCTTCAGGAACCTATGAAGATGCACTCCAAGATCTCTCATTTCCTTTACCCTTCTCAATATCCTCCCATTTATTGTGTATTCCCTTGCTTTGTTTGCCTTCCCCAAATGCCCTACCTCACATTTCTCTGAACTGAATTCCATTTGCCACTTTTCCGCCCGCTCAACCAAACCATTGATATCATTCTGGAGTCAACAGTTATTCTGTTCACTATCAGCTACATGGCAAATTTTTGTGCCATCTGCAAATTTCCCAATTATGCCTCCCACATTTAAGTCCACATCATTAATATATAACAAACAGCAAGGGACCCAACACTGAGCCCCTGTGGAACACCACTGGAAACTGCTTCCATTCGCAAAAAGACCAACGAGCATTACCCTTTGTTTCCTGTCACTGAGCCAATTTTGGATCTAACCCACCACTTTCCCATGTATCCCATGAGCTTTTACTTTTCTAACCAGCCTTATCTACCTTCAAGGATGACAATCCTTCCAGTACTTCCTCTCTCATTATGCTTATTGCATCTGATATTTCACAATCCTCCTCTAACTAGAATGTCTGTATCATCCCTCTCCTATGTGAAGACAGAGAAAAAATATTCATTAAGGACCCTGCCTGCAACTTCTGCATCCACGCATATGTTACCTTGTGCATCTCTGATAGGCCCTATCCTTTCCTTAGTTATTATTTTCCTGTTACTGTACTGATTAAACATCCTTGGGCTTTCCTTGATTTTACCTGCCACTATTTTTTCATATCCTCTATTTGATTTACTAATTTCCATTTTTACTTCACCCCTGTACTTTCTATACTCCTCTAGGCTTTCTAAATTATTAAGTTTTTTGTGACTGTCATAAGCTTTCCTTTTCTGCTTTATCTTACCCTGTATTCTTCTAGTCACTAAGGGGCTCCAGATTTGCAGTGCCGCCCTTTTCCTTTGCTGGGATATGTCTACATTGTGCCCATAGAATCTCGCTTTTGAACGCTCCCACTGATTTGTGAGTGATTTTCCTTCAAGTAGCTGCATCCTGTCCACTTTTGCCAGATCACTTCTCAGCTTCATAAAGCTTATTTTCCCTCAATTTAGAACTTTTACTCCTGTCATTTTCCATAATTATTCTAAACCTAACTGTATTATGGTCACTATCTCCAAAATGGTCACCCACTGCTACCTCATGCACTTGTCCTGCTTCATTTTGGAAGACTAAATCTGGAATTGCATTCCCTCATGTTGGGCTTGTTACATGCTTGCTGAAAAGGTTCTCTTGAATGCAGTTACAGGATTTTGTGCCCTCTGTGTCCTTCACATTGTTCGTATCCCTGTTGATATTAGGGTAATTGAAATCCCTAGCTATTATTGCCCCATTGCTTTGCACTCAGAATTTTGCCTAAATATTTGCTCTTCTATCTCCCTCTCACAATTTGGGGGCCTAGGACATTCCTAACAGTGTGGCTGCCCTTTTTTTTTATTTCTGAGCTCAATCCATCTGGCCCCATTTGATGATTCATTTAGTATGTTATGCCTCCTCACAGCTGTAATTGACTTCTTAACCAATAATGCTACACCCCCACCTTTTTTATCCCCCTCTCTATCCTGCCTGAAAACTCTATATCCGGGGATATTGAGCTGCCTTTTTATTTCCCCTCCTTAAACCAAGTTTCTATTATAGCGATGATAACATGTTGTCATGTGCCTATCTGTGTCCTCAGCTCGTTGGCTTTATTTGCTATACTCGTTGCATTTACATATACCTTTTAACACTGCCAAATTCCTGTTCTGTACACATTTTAACCTCTGCTTCTTCTGTCTTTCAGAGCCACTCACTAATTTTCTGTCTCCTGTTCCCTGCTCTGAATTTGCCCTATCTGAATCTGCCCTCAGAATCCCATTCCCTTGCCAATCTAATTTAAACCTCCCCAGAGGATATTCATCCTGGTCCTGTTCAGGTGCAGACCGCCCAGCTTGTACAGATCCCGCCTTCCCCAGAACCAGTCCCAATACATCAGAATTCTGATGCCCTCCCTCCTACAGTAATTTTCCAGCCTGGTGTTCAATTGCTCAATTCTCCTATTTCTATGCTCACTAGTGCATGGGACTGGGAGTAATCCTGAGATTACTGCTTTAAAGGATCTGCTTTTCAATCTCCTCCCTTGCTCCCTAAAGTCTGCTTTCAGGACTTCATCCCCTTTCCTACCTAATTCATTGGTACCAATGTGGACCACAACCTCTGGCTGTTCACGCTTCACCTGAAGAACGTCCTGCAGCCACTCTGTGACATCCTTGACCCTAGCACCAGAGAGGCAACATACCAACCTTGAGTATGACTATGGCCACAGGAACGCCTGTTTATTCCCCTAAATAATGAATCACCTATCACCACTGCTCTTCCTTTCAGATGATGACCATTTTGAAACCTTGGCTGGTACTTACTGTAGGGAAAATCCAGATGTGTCCAGGCTCTGATGGCTTGTTTGATGAAAATTCTGGGCCAGGATTCTACGCCGCCCCATCCCGCCCCCGTCCGGCAGGATATTACAGTCCTGCCGAACTGAATGGAAATTTAAATGGCTCACCGTGTCCGTAAGGGGAGTAAAGCCGCAGCGGGGCCGTAAAATCCTGGCCCTGGTGATCTTATGGTTTCATTTTATAGCCCCTGTGCTCATTTCTCAGGTTTCTGAGAGGTATTATTAACCACGTTTTAAGTGGGTAAGCCTTGCCCACTTTATACTCCATTTGCCAGATCTTTGCCCATTCACTTAACCTAACTATGTCACTTTGTGGCCTCCTTATGTCCTCTTCACAATTTACTTTACTTTCCGACCTATCTTTGTGTCGGCAGCAAATTTAGCAACCCTTCCTTTGGTCTCTTCATCCAAGCCATTTATATAAATTGTAAAAAATTGAGGCCCCAGCACTGATCCCTGTAGCACACCACTCATCTTCTAGCATTTTCCCTATGACAGATGTTAGGCTAACTGGCCTATGGTTTCCTGCTTTCTGTCCCCCTCCCTTTTTGAATAAAGGAGTTATATTTGCTGTTTTCCAATTTAATGGAACCTTCCTCAAACCTATGGAATTTTGGAAAACTAAAACCAGTGCGTCTTCCAAGTATGTAAGGTAACCACCAAAGTATGCTAAGTAACCCTTCATTACAAGTATATGTGAACAAACCCTTTCACAAAAGCAGGTAAGGAAGTAGCTGTGTATATTCAGTATTTATTAGCGTATTTCCCTGTCATGGCCTCAACCTCTTCAATTGCCACTTTCTTCTCATGTTGATTTCACTGGTGAGTTCAGGAAGCCCAGGAAACCCGTGGAGCTAAAGCTAAACATCAGTTAAATGCAGATGTTGAGGTTGCAGCCAACTTCCTGACACTGTCAATTTTAATGACTTTAACATTCCACTCACTCGCAAATCCCCAATGCACCCTTCCACTTTAAAATTCAGACCATTGAGTTGGGGTGGAATTTTTTTTAAATGTAACCTTCCCACTCCTCAATCTCTCAGTGTGAACAGGGCAGTGTTTAAAACGTAGCCATCCCAAGTGCCTTTAAAAAGGGGGGAAATTTGACAAAGATTAATAAAATAAACTATCCTGTAAGCTTTTTTAACAACACAGATTATTAAATCAACCTTTCTGTACACAAATAGTAGATTTGAACTTGTACTGTTGTTTTTCTCTCCCCTTACCTAGGCATGTTCTAACTCATCCTTGTCAGTACAATAGAAAGCATTTCTTCAGCCTTACCGCACCAATTCTAATGAAAGGTCACACCCAAAAACTTAACTTTTGCTTTCACATAGGGTGTGTCTTTATGAAGAGAAAATGTGCATTGCATACAAACAGAAACTCCATCTGTTTAATGTACTAGTAACTTGTTTGGAGACACTTAAAAGTGCTGATGGGTTTCTGCACAGTCCCACGACTGCTTAACCAAACAAAATGCATTCTTTGGCATCCTTTGCATTCAACTGACATTTATAACAGGTTCCTATATTTATGTAGATTTAACTGAAAAGAATTTTTTAAAAATCCTAAAATGGATTGACCATATGCCACTCATTAAGTTTGTGTACATTTAAGGGGAGATCTAAGTATAGAAATTGCTGTCAGCAGTATCATCTCAATAACAAGATACCAAAGTAGCCTCCAAATGGTGGGAGAGCTTTATTTCATTTTAACAAATTATGTAGGGAAGGAGAAAATGTGTTTCCTGTACTTGGATATTCTTTTTTAACACCATAACACTAGTTAAATAAGCTGTTGTAGAAATACCTTTATGATGTACAATATTCTCATTTTATTAATGAAATGTAAAATATCTAGCATATTAAAATGACTAAATGAAATGTAACTAGTGCAAACTGTAATAATGAGAAAACTTGTTACATTAATATTAATAAACAGTCAGTGTTTCACGTAGTCAGCAGAAGATTTCTATTTTCTCCATAACAAGACAGAAGTATCTCGTATGAAACTTATCTGATTAATTCTCTTTGTGACTAACAGTACCTTGCGCTGTTAAAAGCAAGCAATTAACATTTATGGTGTTGAAATATAGAGATCAAAAACTTCAACACAGTGTAAAAACTAATATGATTCATGAGAATAGCATGAAAACTATACACCAGTCAGCAACATATGTTCCATGAACCTCAGCGCATTTTTGATGGATACGGTTGAGACAAACAGGTAGAGTTACATCAGTTCACTTCACTTTCCAGATACTTTTCATAGAGAAGCAAAGATGAAGTAACCCCCCATTGTGTGGCTAACAATGGCTCTTGATTGAAACACAGCTTATGAAACACATTTGATATCACCATCAAAATTACATAGAGATCTGAAGTCAATTCAACTACTTGCATTAAAAAATAATTGAAATGTGAGCTACGAAGTATGTGCATAATCCTGGTTACAAATGTTTAATTGTTCATTGTATTTTGAACTGAAGAGCAAACAGGAACTTTGTATTGAAAAAAACCCAAGTGCTTTGCTTCATTAATTGATTGAACACACTTGTTATTTGTATTTGGATCTTTATTCTCATATATATATTTCTACATATTCTTATCCTAGTTTTCAAATCCCTCCATGGCCTTGCTCCTTTCAATCTCTGTAATCTCCTTCAGGTCCACAACCCTCCAAGATATCTGTTCTCCTCTAATTCTGGCATCTTTTGCATTCCCAATTATAATTGCTCCACCATTGGTGGTTATGCCTTCAGTTGTCTTGGACCCAAGCTCTGGAATTCCTACCCTACACCGCTCCACCTCTCTATCTCACTTTCCTCTTTTAAGACAGTCCTTAAACATTCCTCTTTGACAAAGGTTTCGGTCATCTGATATAATATCTCCAACTTGTTACTAGTAGGATGTTAAGAGCCTCAGATGGAGTTGGTAGCTGTACTGCCCTCTAAACTTTATCATTACATCCACTGATGACCCAAAATTGATTCAGTCAGCTTCGACTAATAGGCAAATTGGATCCTAACACTCCTATTGTTATCTTAGATGGAACTGGCATCATACCGAGTACAAAGGAAGATGGTTGTGGTTGTTGGAGATCAAACATCTCAGTCCCAGGACATCACTGCAGGAGGTCCTCAGGGCAGTGTCCTAAGCCCAACCAGCTTCAGCTCCTTCATCAATGGCCTTCCTCCCATCATAAGGTCAGAAGTGGGGATATTCGCTGATGATTGCACAATGTTCAGCACCATTCGTGACTCCTCAGATACTGAAGCAGTCCATGTCCAAGTGCAGCAAGACTTGGACAATGTCCAGGCTTGGGTTGACATTGGCAAATAACATTTGCATTATACAAGTGTCAGGCAATGACCATCTCCAACAAGAGAGAATCTAACCGTCGCCTCTTCACTTTCAATATCATTGCCATCACTGAATCCCCCACTATCAACATCTTGGAGGCTGCCATGACCAGAACCTGTACTGGACTAGCCATGTAAATACCATGGCTACAAGAGCAAGTCAGAGGCTAAGGATCCTGCAGCAAGTAACTCATCTCCTGACTCCCCAAAGTCTGTCCACCATCTAGAAGGCACAAGTCAAGAATGTGATGTAATACTATCCACTTGCTTGGATGAGTGCAGTTCCAATAACACTCAAGAAGCTTGACACCATCCAGGACAAAGCAGCCAGCTTGATTGGCACCCCATCCACATACATTCACTCCCTCCACCACCAAAAAACAGTAGCTGTACGTACCGTCTAAAGATGCACTGCCATACACCACAAAATAAACAACCTCTGACCTGCTTTTGTAGCAAGATAATTTAGTTCACTTTCTAGTTAATGGTGACTCTCAGGATGTTGATGGTAAAGGGCTCAGCAATGATCATTAACCTTTTATCCATGGGTAGCTCTCTATTCAGGTTACTACATACTCACTAGTAACTTGTGCTTCAATAGTTGTAACATAATTCTTCACCAAATACCTTCCCCAATTTATAAATAATACTACCGCATTCCCAGTGCTTTGTGATTTCCTTACAATTCCAATTAAATGAGTTAAATGTGACCTGCTTTTTTAAACAAATATATGTGAACGAATCATGTTTAGAGCTTGCTTTTTTAAGTGTTTTTAACTTTTGTCATACTATGTACCCTATAAATGATGTACACTGAGATAAAATTAAATGATTTTTATTGCACAGTGGGTTAATATTTACCACTTTCCAGTCAAACTCCAGTTTAGAGAGGGTGGGAGAGAAATTTCACATCGGTAACCTGCCATAGGGTGGTAAAGCAAGTGGAACCATGACAAATTTAATAGATTTATAAGCATTCAGGTGACTAATAAATTCAAAAGGGCATGAGGCAATAATTTAGAGCAGTCTTAACTAGGGGAATACAACAAGCATGACAATTTTTTTAACAAAATGTAACTTCATGTGGAGCCAATTGGAGGAGTATTCCTGGTCCTCCTGCCTCCACAGCACTACTGTGGACCTCTGCAAACCTGCTAATCCATCCTTCCTCTCACCACCCCAACTTTCCTGAGAGCCCCTATCTAACAGGCCTAAATTCAATCCTGTCGAAGGGTCATGAGGACTCGAAACGTCAACTCTTTTCTTCTCCGCCGATGCTGCCAGACCTGCTGAGTTTTTCCAGGTAATTCTGTTTTTGTTTTGGATTTCCAGCATCCGCAGTTTTTTTGTTTTTATCTCTGTGTTTAATTGACTGCTACTGCTCTTCAAGAAATGCCTACCTCCTTGAAGAAGTTCTGTTCGTCTCTGCGACAAGATTTCCGTATCTCTCTGTTGTCTTGCTCACCTTCCTTGCTTTCCATTTCCCTCCTAATGTTTGACAAGGTGTTTACTAAAACCCGCTTTCACAGCCATATCTCCTTTCTCAGTGACTGTCTCCGTCTCCGACTTACCCCACGTGGATTTCAACTGAAATTCCACCGCTCATGTTTCGAACCCACCCAGGATTACAGGTATCTCCGGGACATAAAACGTTTCTCGGACTGCTGTTCCCATCACATTCTGAAATCCACACTCAGTGCCATGCGCCGCCATATGAACACACTCGACCTCTCCCTCCAGCAGCACCGCCGTACCCTTTTTCAAAGCTGCGCGTGCCCCCAGTTTCATTTTATCCTTCGGCTCATCCGACGCCTCAACAAGAAACTTTTTCTCTTTCTCTCAAGTGCTAAGGAACGCAAACTGCAACAACTCATTGACACCAACACCCATCTAGGACCCTCCACCCCTGCCTGTTCCTCCGTCCCCACCCTTTCTTCCAATCCCAACCCCAGCCGTGTATTCACTATACCCACTGACCTTCCCCTCTCCGATGCTGAACGTTCAGTGCTCAGCAAAGAACTTAGTTTCATACCCTTACGCCCTCACCTCAATGAATTTCGGGCTCGGCATGATGCTGAACTCTTCTTCCGCCGTCTTCGTCTCCGGGCTCACTTCTTTGGACAGGAGTCCTCTCCCAGTTCAACGGATCCTTTTACCCATCTCCAATATTCTCCCTCCACCTGGACCCCTCCCTCTGGATTCTTACCTTCTCTTGATCTTTTCATTGAGAACTGTCGGCGCGACATTAGTCATCTCAATTTCTCTGCTCCTCTCACCCATTCTAACCTGTCTCTCTCTGAACTTACTGCACTCCATTCTCTCAGGTCCAACCCTGACATTGTCATCAAACCTGCTGACAAGGGTGGTGCTGTTGTTGTCTGGCGCACTGACCTCTACCTCGCGGAGGCTGAGCGCCAACTCGCAGACACTTCCTCCTACCTCTCCCTGGACCATGACCCCACCACTGAACATCAAGCCATTGTTTCCAGGACTGTCACTGACCTCATCTCCTCTGGGGATCTCCCTCCCACAGCTTCCAACCTGACAGTCTCCCAACCTCGGACGGCCCGCTTCTATCTCCTACCCAAAATCCACAAACAGAACTGCCCCGGTAGACCGATCGTCTCAGCTTGTTCCTGCCCCACAGAACTCATTTCTCGTTATCTTGACTCCCTTCTCTCTCCCCTTGTCCAGTCCCTTCCCACCTACATCCGTGATTCCTCTGACACCTTACGTCACATCAACAATTTCCAGTTCCCTGGCCCCAACCGCTTCCTCTTCACCATGGACGTCCAATCCCTCTACACCTCCATCCCCCACCAGGATGGTCTGAGGGCCCTTAGCTTCTTCCTCGAACAGAGGCCCTGAACAATCCCCATCCACCACTACTCTCCTCCGTCTGGCTGAACTTGTTCTCACACTGAACAATTTCTCCTTCAACTCCTCTCACTTCCTCCAAATAAAAGGTGTGGCTATGGGTACCCGCATGGGCCCCAGCTATGCCTGTCTCTTTATGGGGTATGTGGAACATTCCTTGTTGCAGTCCTACTCCGGCCCCCTTCCACAACTCTTTCTCCGGTACATCGATGATTACTTCGGTGCCGCTTCATGCTCTCGTCAGGACTTGGAAAAATTTATTAATTTTGCTTCCAATCTCCACCCCTCCGTTATTTTCACGTGGTCCATCTCTGACACTTCCCTTCCCTTCCTTGACCTCTCTGTCTCAATCTCTGGTGATAGACTGTCCACCAATATCCATTACAAACCCACCAACTCCCACAGCTATCTCGACTACAGCTCCTCACACCCCGCTTCCTGTAAGGACTCCATCCCATTCTCTCAGTTCCTTCGCCTCCGTCGCATCTGTTCCGATGATGCTACATTCAAAAACAGTTCCTCTGACATGTCCTCCTTCTTCCTTAACCGAGGTTTTCCACCCACGGTCGTTGACAGGGCCCTCAACCGTGTCCGGCTCATCTCCCGCGCATCCGCCCTCACGCCTTCTCCTCCCTCCCAGAAACATGATAGGGTCCCCCTTGTCCTCACTTATCACCCCACCAGCCTCCGCATTCAAAGGATCATCCTCCGCCATTTCCGCCAACTCCAGCATGATGCCACCACCAAACACATCTTCCCTTCACCCCCCTTATCGGCATTCCGTAGGGATCGCTCCCTCCGGGACACCCTGGTCCACTCCTCCATCACCCCGTACTCCTCAACCGCCTCCTATGGCACCACCCCATGCCCACGCAAAATATGCAACACCTGCCCCTTCACTTCCTCTCTCCTCACCGTCCAAGGACCCAAACACTCCTTTCAAGTGAAGCAGCATTTCACTTGCATTTCCCCCAACTTAGTCTACTGCATTCGTTGCTCCCAATGTGGTCTCCTCTACATTGGAGAGACCAAACGTAAACTGGGCGACCGCTTTGCAGAACACCTGCGGTCTGTCCGCAAGAATGACCCAAACCTCCCTGTCGCTTGCCATTTCAACACTCCACCCTGCTCTCTTGCCCTGCTCTGTCCTTGGCTTGCTGCATTGTTCCAGTGAAGCCCAACGCAAACTGGAGGAACAACACCTCATCTTCCGACTAGGGACTTTACAGCCTTCCGGACTGAATATTGAATTCAACAACTTTAGGTCGTAAGCTCCCTCCCCCATCCCCACCCCCTTTCTGTTTCCCCCTTCCCTTTTTTTCCCAATAAATTATAAAGATTTTCCTTTTCCCACCTATTTCCATTATATAAAAAAAAACCCCCACTAGAGCTATACCTTGAGTGCCCTACCATCCATTCTTAATTAGCACATTCGTTTAGATAATATCACCAACTTTAATTTTAACACCTATGTGTTCTATTGTACTATTGTCATTGACATCTTTTGATGATCTGCTTCTATCACTGCTTGTTTGTCCCTACAACCACACCACCCCCCCTCCACCTCTTTGTCTCTCTATCTCTCCGCCCCCAACACACACACCTTAAACCAGCTTATATTTCAACTCTTTCTTGGACTCGAACGCAAGTTCTGTCGAAGGGTCATGAGGACTCGAAACGTCAACTCTTTTCTTCTCCGCCGATGCTGCCAGACCTGCTGAGTTTTTCCAGGTAATTCTGTTTTTGTTCTAAATTCAATACAGCTATGTGGGCAAGCTACCTCTGGAGGTATGAGAAACCCAATTCCTTTTGAGTCTCAGGCTTCCTGGTTCCAATAGTCACTGGAAGCATGTCATCAGTTACCCGAAAATGCACTGTCATAAGTTCAGTGCCCAGTGTGAGTTGGAAGCATTTGCATTTTATACGTGAGCTGTTTTATACAGATGTGTGCTTTATTCACCACAGCTATTGTCACCTCTGATTAAGTTTTATTGCAATCACTAGTGTTAAAAAACTTTTAAGTTTCAATCTTGTGTAAGGATCCTACTTTTTGAAACATAACAAAAGTAGGCATCACGTTAAGTAAAAATGCAATGTCAAAATTCTCAATAAAATTGAACAAAGTGAATAAAACATGGCCTCCAAGAATGCAACCATCCTGGAGGGAATGGCGAGAGAGCTTGAGTAGCAATACAAGTTTAACAAATGGTTACAGCTTGTTCAAGGGCTGCTCTAAGATTTGCCTCCCTAAAGGTACTCCTCCAAGCTTTGAGTGAACAGAGGGAAGTCCTGTTCCCCCACGATGGCAAAAGGAAACTGGCATGGCAAACCACGAGGGCCCAGATGGGGCTTACAGAAGATGTCAGCAGCTGTGGAATTGTCCCTTGTACCTGACTGCAATGCCAAAAGACGGCCAATGACCTGATGCGTTCTGGCACAGCAAATATGGCGTTTAATATTCAGCTTGCACGCTTAAATGTGATTGAGGGTGAATAAGACTGTTATGTACTACTGTGGGGTCACTTTGCTTGCAAACCAGTTGCACGCTTATCTGTCAATGTGTGAGTCGATAATTATATACTGCAGGCACAGAGACTAATATGAGGTGAAGGACATGCTATTTATTTACACAGACAACAGAGCCTAACATGGGGCAGGATTTTACGTTCTCGCTGTCATCAATGGGATTTATAATGGCTCGACGCATTTTATGGCCCCGTCCCCGCTGAAACGGGGCCACAAAATTCTGCCCCATGTGTGCTTCTCCAACCAGATCCTACTCTACACTAACATTAACATTGTAGCCCACGCTACACAGCTATTGGGTCTTACAGTCATGTGGTCAATCTGCTCACATTCTCTTAAAGGTGTATAGCCCCCTCAGGTTACCACAAAGAGATAGGAGAAGGAGTTGCCCACCCAGTTAGTGGAAGTGCTCCAGTATCAGCATTAGCTGCCAGATGCATCTAAGTCTCTTTGTGCAGGACCCTGGTAAGGCAGAGGTGACTCCTGCTCAGCTACTGTTGATCAGCTTATGCAAGAGTCTTGACTCTGCACCATGTTGGTCAGGCTACTGCCACATATGAGCTGTGTCTCTCTTTGATGGATGAGTAACAATGATAATATATGTACTTGCAGGAATAGAGGGCTCATAAAGTTTGGAAAATGTTCAGAAATAGTGCCCTACATGGGTATCCTCACTCCTATGGAGGAAGAGGTGCTGGAGCTGGTTGGAATGGAGGCAGGCAAGGTTATTGTAGAACAAAAACAAAAACAGAATTACCTGGAAAAACTCAGCAGGTCTGGCAGCATCGGCGGAGAAGAAAAGAGTTGACGTTTCGAGTCCTCATGACCCTTTGACAGAACTTGAGTTCGAGTCCAAGAAAGAGTTGAAATATAAGCTGGTTTAAGGTGTGTGTGTTGGGGGCGGAGAGAGAGAGAGGGAGAGAGAGAGAGAGTTGGAGTGGGGGTGTGGTTTTGGGACAAACAAGCAGTGATAGAAGCAGATCATCAAAAGATGTCAACAACAATAGTACAAAAGAACACATAGGTGTTAAAGTTAAAGTTGGTGATATTATTTAAATGAATGTGCTAATTAAGAATGGATTACCCACCCAAGGTTATTGTAGATGCTGAGATAGGTGTGGAACCCAGAGAATGAGTGAGTGGCCTAATGGATGGGTGCAAGACAGCCTCTGGCAAGCACAAAGCATTGTGCCCATGTGTGCACCACTTATTACAGAGACCTCCAGATGATGAGTAGCTAGAAAGAAGTTTTGTTAAGTGCTTAGCATCCTCATCAGTCTTATTTAGCTTGTAAGTCATAGACATGAATGGAGCTTCCAGGGGAAATGCATAGTCCATGCAGGTCATGACTGTAGCCATGACTCCAAGGTGTGCGTGCATGGCTTCCTCCATCCAGAGATTGGCAACCGCCTTATATCTAGAAAACAACCCAGTGGATGCTAGAGATGCGGATGCGTGTTGGCCCGCATGCCATTGCCATCTCCATGAGTTATATGGAGCAATGGTTGGGCAAGAAGAGAATGAGCTTGGAGTCAGCACCAGGTCCTCCGACTCCTCAGCTGAAGCAGAGAGGGCCAAGTGTATCCTGAAAGGATAGAGGAGCAACTGTCTGCAGCATCTGGGAGCTCCTATCAGTGCACGCCCGGTGGGACAGCGACTCCTTAGACCCCCTAATCATTAAAAGAAAGCAAAGCAAACACTGGGCTGTATTTCCAGCAGGAGAGAAATGGAAAGTAGGGAAGTTATGCTAAATCTGTATTGAACCTTGGTTAGTCCACAGTTAATGAACTGTGGGCACTTCTAATCACCATTTTATAAAAAGGATATAGAGGCACTGGAGAGGATGCAGAGATGATTTACAAGAGTGGTACTAGAAATACGTGGGTATATATACCAGGAAAGGATTGATAGGCTCAGTTTCTTTTCCCCTTGAAAAAGACTTTGTTTTGTAGTGTTTATGTCCATGAAACGAAGTCTTTGGGGTTTTTGTATTCAATAAAGTCCAGTTGGAGGGGATTACGATCCTACATTCCCAAACACTAGAGATATTACTTCTGATGACAAATCTTCACCTGCAATACTGGGAATTGCAAGCCTCAGTCAGATGACTGCCTGTACCCTAGAGTCCTCTGGCTTCCTCCAAATAGAGATATTTAAAGTTATGAAAAGTCTTAGTAGAGTGGATGCAGAGAGAAAGTTTCCTCGGCTGGGAAAGAAAATGACCAGAACCCATCAATATAAGATAATTACCAAGAAATCAAATAAGGAATTCAGAAGACATTTCTTTACCCAAAGAGTGGTGAGATGTGGAACTCGCTTCCACAGGTTGTGGTTGAAGTGAAAATAGATCCGTTTAAGGGGAATTGAAACAAACATATGAGGGAGAAGGGAACACAGTAACTAGTTATGATGATAGAAAGATGGAAGGAGTCTCCAGCGGAGCATAGACCCCAACATGGACTGGTTGGGCCAAATGGTCTGTTCTGTGGTATATATCCTATATAATCCTATGTAATATTCTCCTAATGCCTTCCGCCTCAATTTTACCACTCCTCCCACTTCCCAATCAATCTCCACTGGGCTAGTAAAATCCAGCCCATCGTTACACAATAAGCCACTGACACATTGAAACACACAATCCCAACATATTGAAACAGAGCCTGATACATTGTAACAGAGAGACACAACACACTGAAACAGACCCCAACACATCATCAAGACAGCCACAACCAAGATATTTCACAACATACAACCCCAAGAAATTCTAAAGCAGACAAATCCCAGATGATGACCCAAAGAAAAGCTGCATGCACCTCAATGTGAACCATCAACAAACAGAACTCCCAATGACTACAAGCAATGCCTCAATACAATGCAACCCTGAGCTGACAGAGTCAGCTTCAGTGCACTGCAAGGTAGAGCAAAAGGTACTTCATCATAAATCCATAATGACTTCTAGTCCAAAACCAATTACACCTTCAAAAATATTGTAATGTAGACTATACCACAGAGCTGCAAAGTACTAGGAAACAAAGTCCAAATGGATTGTGGCACAGAGCCTCATCTACAACAACTAGCCTCAATGTGCTCTGACATGGAGATCTGAATGGGCAGGATTTTTAGGTCAGCAGGCAGGTGTGAGCAGCGGGCCTGAGATCAGCTGAGGAAAGGACGGCTGACTGCGATCCACCCCTGACCGCGATTTCACGCTGGCTGGCCAATTAACGGCCAGCAAGTGTGAAGCACTCGCCGAAATGCTCAGCGCTGCCGGGCTGGGGGCAGAAGGAGGCCATGCGCTGAAGTAAGCGCAGGCATGGGCAAGCGCTGAATGAAAGCTCCCTGAAGGCAGAGAATAAAGTTTTGAAAATCAGGAGAAGAATGTCCAAGCATCACAATAAGTCACCTGAATATTTACTTGATAAAAATGCTGTCCATAGATTTTTATTTTTTTAATTTAATAACGGAAACCTCATCCCGCCCTTGGATGAGGTTTCATGGGCTGATTTGTCCATCCACCAACTGTAAGGTTGGATGGACTACGAAAATTGAGAGACAATTGCAACTTTAATACACTAATTAGCCTCTTAATTGTCGACAGCCATTCTTCCGATTTTTGTCTGCGCCCACCAGCCGAAATATCGTGTGAGTGTGGGATAATATCAGGACGCTCGCCCAACATCATCTCACGCGATTTCGGGTCCGATCGGGTTGGGTGTGTGCCCGCATGCTGACTAAAACTGCTGCCCAAAGACTAATGTAGAAAGGCTCAATTTTCTGAGTGGTAATCTTACATCTGTTATTTACATGGAAATTGCTGGATCTGAGCTGTGCCATGATGGAGAGATGGCAAATGCAGACAGGGTAGGAGAAATCAAAAGCATGGTTTCTGGGCCAGTCAGGTGTGCCTCCAATAGGTTCATAACGGTATTAAAAGGAGCATGGCACCAATTCACTTATCTAACTTAAAAGCATAAAGTAAAACAATGCTCCTTTATATTTTTTGGAAGCAAGATTTTTTTTTGGTCCAAATCCCTTTTAGAATAGAATTTGATTTTGAGAAATAAACATAGTGGGCAGAATTCTCTGCCTGTCAGGCGGGCAGGCCCGGCCCAATCTCCGGCAGGTGGGGAGCCGATCCCCGCCAGAGAAGCAGGCCCTGCTGCCATTTTAAGTGGGCGGGCCAATTAAGGCCCGCCCAGCATGACGTCCGGTTGGAAGAGCTATGCGCTTCCTGTACGGGTGGGGGAGGATTCCCCAAATGCAAGAGTGCGCTGTATCGCGCATGCGCACAAAAGAGCACACATCTCCCTGAGGCTAAGTGCTGCCTCAGAGAGATCGCTGACAGCTTTATAAACTTGAAAAATAAAAAAATAAAAAAATCCTTAACATGTACCCCTCATGTAACAATGTCACACAAGATGGGACATGTTAGTGAATTTCACTGAAACTTTAATAAAGTTTTTTAAACCCTACATGAAACCTCATCCCGCTGGTGGATGAGGTTTCATGTTTTTTCTATTTCCCACTGGGGCTCCTGGCCTGCCCACCAACCTTAAGGTTGGACGGGCAGGTCCTTTAATTGTTTTAATTATCCTGTCAATAGCCTCAATTGGCCATTGACAGGTCAGTGGGTGGACAGCTGATCTCGCTGTGCTCCCGCCTTCCTGAAGATTTAAATGGTTCTCCCCGACGTCATCCCGCGTCGTTTTCGCGTTGGCGAGTAGGCCCCGCCCCCATCTCACCGACGGAAATATTCAGCCCATAGGTGATAAAAAAGCTGTCCATTGATATTTATCTTTGTTTTATTTAATAACGGAAACCTCATCCCGCCCTTGGATGAGGTTTCATAAAAAATGCAAAGTCCGTCTGGCCAATTTGCCCATCTGCCAACTGTAAAGTTGGATGGACCACAAAAAATTGGAGTCAATTGCTCCATTCATGGGCTTAATCGCTCTTTTAATTGTAGGCGGGCGCGCTTCCGACTTTTGCGCGTGCTCACCGACTGAAATTTTGCACGAGTGCTGGATGATGCCAGGATGCTCATCCGACGTCATCTTGCACGATTTCAAGTCCACTCTGGTTGGGCACACACCCACCCGATCAATGTAAAATTCTGCCCATTAGCTGCTAAATAATCTTCGTTTCAACTGTTATCTCAAGACGCCCTCTCCTGTTCAAAAAAATATTTTGGGAATTGTCGTGAGCTTTGCTCATTACACATTGGCCATATTTTGTGATAGAATCAATGTTGAGGCTAACAGTTCATCATTACTTGTGTGGAAATCCAACAGCGTCTTCTGGTGACCACATCTGTGCAATTAAACATCAAAATCAGGCATTTGTTGTCCAAAGCATACTGCTGCTCCACAAGTTTGTGATACCTCGCATCATAACTCGTAATGGAAATACACTGATGGTGAGATGTTCTTGTATTTACCTGACTGCCCTGGTGGAGACTACCCAGTTAGTTAGATCTGAACATATGGACATTCCTGCATGCATTCTGCCAATGAGAAGATTTTGCTGATCTCATTAAAATACACTCCAACCTAAAATGGGTGTAAAATAGCATAAACAATCATGATCCAAGGAAAGCGCCAAATTCAGACCACATAATTCTCTTCTTTAACAACAAAAATCAAAGGTTCAATTCATGCAACTATCCTTCATGCACATTAGGCATATGTTTAAGAACCTGCAATTGAGGAGCTTTTCAATTTTTAGTATGACTTGTAAGCACCATACATTAATAGAAACAGAAAACACAGTGTAAGTCTCAGTGAGGGCAAATCTTAGAAATACCCAAAACATTGCAACAGAATATCTGTAAAATAATCTTGTTTCTTATTAGAAACATTGGCCAGAATTTTTAGTCGGTGGGAGGGCACGCGCCCGACCTGGCCAAGCATAAAATGACGTGTGATGTCGTCGGGCGAGCGTCCTGATGTCATCACGCAGCCCCGTGATATTTCATCGGCAGGTGCACGTTGGAGTAGACAGCGCACCTGCCGACAATTAAAAGGCCTGTTAAGGCCATTAAAAAGGTCACTAAATTCAAATTTATGCTGCCCAACCAACCTAATGGTTGGCAGGCAGGCGTAAAGGCCAAGCGGCCTTTGCACTTTTTAGGAAACCTCATCCACGGGCGGAATGAGGTTTCCTAAAGCAAATAAAAATCAAATAAAAATTTTGCACTTGAATTAAAAACATCTCCCTGCTCATTTGACAGTCACATAAGGAGACATGTTTTATGACATTTTTATTTTCTTTATTTTTTTTTTAAACAGCACATCATCTCCCACTTCAGCTCTGTGCCTCAGAGAGATTATGAAGGGCTCACTCTGCCTACCGATGCATAAAGCATCCCGGTGTGCATATCAGTGTCCTGTATGATGCCCCATCAAAGCCCTCATCTGAGTCCTCTGCAACAGACCTTTCAGTGACTTTGTCCTCCAATGAGCTGGGACACGCCCTGGCTGCAGATCACACTTGCCCAGTGACTCACCACATGCAGATCCCACCTCTCTAACGTAGATTCAGATTCATAGAATAGTTACAGCCGAAAAGGAGGTCATTTGGCCCACCATAGAACCATAGAACCATAGAAAAGTTACAGCACAGAAGGAGGCCATTTGGCCCATCTTGTCCATGCCAGCCCGAGGATACCCAGATGCCCTTTCTAATCCCACCTTCCTGTACCCGCACAGAGCCCTGCAGCTTACAGCACTTAAGGTATAGATCCAGGTACTTTTTAAAAGAGCTTAAAGTTTCTGCCTCTATAACCAACTTGGGCAGCGAATTCCAGACACCCACTACCCTCTGCGTAAAAAAGTTCCTCCTCATGTCCCTCCTACACCTTCTGCCACTTATCTTGAATATATGTTCCCTGGTTCTAGAATTCTCCACCAAGGGAAACAATTTTATCCTGTCCACTTTATCAATTCCCCTCATAATTTTGTACACCTCAATCAAGTCACTTCTCAGTCTTCTTTGTTCTAAGGAAAATGACCCCAACCTATTCAATCTCTCCTCGTAGCTACACTTTTCTAACTCTGGTAACATTCTTGTAAACCTCCTCTGCACTCTCTCCAGAGCTATTACATCCTTCCTGTAATGTGGTGACCAGAACTGCACACAATACCCCGGTTGTGGCCTCACCAGTGTTTTATACAATTTCAACATTATATCCTAACTTTTATATTCTATACCTCTGCCAATGAAGGAGAGCATTCCACATGCCTTCTCTACAACCTTGCCTACTTGTGTTATATATTAATGATTTGGACATGAATATGGGGGCCACGATTGAAAAATTTTCAGATGACGCAAAGATTGGCCGAGTAGTGGATAGTGTAGAGGATAGCCATAATCTCCAAAACAATATAAATGGGTTGGTGGAGTGGGCGGTAAAGTGGCAACTGCTGCCTCCAGGGACCTGTACTTGTATGCCAAGATATCTCACTTCATCTACCCCTCTTAGTATATTCCCATTTATTTTGTAATCCCTATAACTGTTTGACCTCCCTTGATGTATGACCTCACACCTCTCTATGTTAAAATCCACCTGCCACTTTACCGCCCACTCCACCAACCCATTTATATTGTTTTGGAGATTATGGCTATCCTCTACACTATCCACTACTCGGCCAATCTTTGCGTCATCTGAAAATTTTTCAATCGTGGCCCCCATATTCATGTCCAAATCATTAATATATAACACAAACAGCAAGGGTCCCAACACTGAGCCCTGTGGAACACCACTTGAGGCAACTTTCCATTCGCAAGGGCATCCATCGACCATTACCCTTTGTTTCCTGTTACAAAGCCAACCTTTTATCCAGTTTGCCACATTATCCTGAATCCCATGGGCTTTTACTTTCCTGACCAATCTGCCATGTGGGACCTTGTCAAATGCCTTGCTAAAATCCATGTACACAACATCCACTGTACTACCTTCATCAACCCTTCTTGTCATTTCCTCAAAGAATTCAATCAAATTTGTGAGGCAAGACCTTCCTTTAACAAATCCATGCTGACCATCCCTGACTAGTCCATGCCTTTCCACATGACAGTTAATCCAATCTCTCAGGATCGATTCTATTAATTTGCTCACTACTGATGTAAGACTAACTGGCCTATAATTGTTTGGCATTTCCTTTGATCCCTTTTTAAACAATGGAACTATGTTTGCATTTCTCCAGTCTTCCGGTACCTCCCCTGTATCTAGTGAAGATTGGATAATCATCCTCAAAGCATCTGCTATCTCCTCCCTGACTTCCTTCAGCAGCCTCGGAAACAATCCATCTGGCCCTGATGACTTATCAACTTTCAAGGATTTCAACCCTTCGAGTACTTCCTCTCTCTTTCTGACTATCCCGTCCAATATCTCACAGTGTTTCTCCTGGACTATTATATCTACATCCTTCCTTTCCTTTATAAACACGGAGACAAAATATTCTTTCAAAACCCTTCCCACAGCCTCTGCATCTACATACAAGTTTCCATCTTCATCTCTGCTAGGTCCCACTTTTTCCTTAACTAACCTTTTAGCATTAATGTATTGGTAAAACATCTTTGGGTTATCTTTAACTTTACTTGCTAATCTTTTTTCATGCCCTCTCTTTGATTTCCTTTTTTACTTCGTCACTGCACTTCCTATATTTGTCTAGGCTATCTGCAGTGCTTAATTTGTGCCTATTGTACGCTTTCTTTTTCTATTTGATCTTCCCTTGTATTCCTCTAGACAACCAGGGGGGTCTAGATTTGGCAGTACCACTCTTATTTTTGTAGGGCACATGTCTACTTTATACAATTAGGATCTCACTTTTTAGTACTTCCCACTGGTTTTCCACTGTTTTATCCTCCAGCATTGCTGTCCAATCCACCTCAGCCAAGTCCCTTCCCATTTCTGCAAAATTTGCCTTCCCCCAGTTCAAGACTTTTACTCCTGCCTTATCTCTGTCCTTTTCCATGTTAATGCTAAATCTAACTGAATTGTGATCACTATCCCTAATATGGTCACCAACTGTCACTTCACCCATTTGCCCATCTTCATTCCCCAAGACTAGGTCTAGAATTGCATCTCCTCTTGTTAAGTTTGTCACTAATTGGTTGAAAAAATTTTCATGGACACACTGCATGAATTTTTCTCCCTCAGTGCCCCTTATATTGTTTGAATCCCAGTTGATATTAGGATAGTTGAAGTCTCCTACTATTATTGCCCTCTTATTTTTACAAGCAGAAATTTGGCTACATATTTGTTGTTCTATCTCCCTTTCACTATTTGGGGGTCTGCCCCTTTTTTATTTCTGAGCTCAATCCATAAAGCCTCGTTTCTTGACCCATTTAGTATATCATTCCTTCTCACAACTGGAATTGATTCTTTAACCATTAGTGCTACCTCCCCTCCTTTTTTATCTCCTACTCTATCATGTCTGAAGACTCTACAACCAGGGATATTAAGCTGCCAGTTTTGTCCCTCCTTTAGCTAGGTCTCCATTATAGCAATGACATCCTGCTGCCATGTGTCTACCTGTGCCCTTAACTCATCTACCTTGTTTGTAATACTCCTTGCATTGACGTATAAACAGTTTAACACTGTCAATTTCCTTTGCTGAACACTTTGTGAACTTTGCTTCTCCTGTAACTCCATGTCTATCACAACATCCCTAGCTAATGTTCTACCTCCACTTTTCTGATCTGAATCTGACCTATCTGATCCTACTCCTGGGATCCCATCCCCCTGCCACACTAGTTTAAATACTCCCCAACAGACCTAGCAAAAGCCCCCACAAGGACACTGGTCCCAGCTCTACCTGGGTGCAGCCCGTCCGGTTTGTACAGGTCCCACCTTCCCCAGAACCGATCCCAGTGCCTCAAGAATCTGAATCCCTCCCAACGACACCATCTCTCCAGCCACGTGTTCCCTTGGTCTATCCTCTTATTCCTGCTCTTGCTAGCATGTGGAACTGGGAGAAATCCTGAGATTACTACATTTGAGGTCCTGCATTTTAATTTATCTCCTAACTGGCAGGTCCTCATCCTTTAGTTTACCTATGTTGTTGGTACCAACGTGTACTACGACCACTGGCTGTTTACCTTCCCTCCCCAGAATGTCCTGCAGCCGCTCCATGACATTCTGGACCCTGGCACCGGGGAGGCAACATACCATCCTTGATTCACGTTTGCAGCCACAGAAACGTCTGTCTGTGCCCCTAACTATTGAATACCCTATGACTATAGCCCTGCCATTTGTTTTCCTCCCGCCCCTCTGAGCAGCAGAACTACCCACAGTGCCGTGAACTTGGCTGTTGCTGCTTTCACCTGAGAGGTCATGCCCCCAACAGTATCCAAAGTGGTATATCTGTTAGAGAGGGGGATGACCACAAGGGACTCTGCACTACCTTCCTGAATCTTTTACTGTTCCTGATGGTCACCCATTCCCTTTTTGCTTGTGTAAACTTCACATGCAGTATGACCACCTCACTAAACGTGCTATCCATGACTTGCTCAGCTTCGTGGATGCTTCTCAATGAGTCCACCCGCAGCTCAAGCTCCGAAGTCTGGTTAGCTAGAAGTTGCATTTGGACACACCTTTTGCACACATGGTCACCAGGGACGCTGGAAGCGTCCCTCATTTCCCACATCCTGCAGAAGGAGCATATCACAGGTCTGAGTTCTCCTGCCATGATGTCCTTCTCGCTTAAGCTAGTTACTCCCTTAAAAAATACGCTAGCTCGGGGCCTTATTTATGTTAGTTAAGAACCTTGTTTCTTGACTAATTATACTTGTACAATACTATATACTTTTTTTTAGCTCCTACCTCAGTATTAAGCAATGAATTACTTTAATAGATTGACAAAAAAACTCACCAGGATTTACTCACCAATCAGCTGCTTTTTAAAAAATCCATTTTCAGAAGAGTGTCCCTCACAGGCCTAGCGCACTCCTGAAAGTGCTGCCTCTCCCTCTCTCTCTCTCTCTTTTTTTTTTGGTTTGAGGAGGAGGGAGGAATGGAAACACTATAGCAACGTAATGTTTGGAGCTATTCTGTTCTTTGACAGTGGGTCCTCCTCGATCCCCTTCTGAGTTGCGGTGACTGTGCTGACTTCTCCCAGAATGCTTCTCAGTCACTTCACACTACCGCCCTCTGTTGGATGCTCTTCCTCCTGTTGATGAAATGGTCATTCTCCTTGATCCCCTTCTGAGTTGAGATGACTGCAATGACTTCTCCCAGAATGCTTCTCAGTCACTTCTCACTACCGCCCTCTGTTGGATGCTCTTCCTCCTGTTGAGTAAAAGGGTCCTTCACCTCGATCCCCTTCTGAGTTGCGATGACTGAACTGACTTCTCCCAGAATGCTTCTCAGTCATTTCTCACGACCGCCCTCTGTTGGATCATGTCTGTGCTGCCCCTCTGTAAGGGCAATTCATCTAATCCTACTCTCCCACCTTTTCTCTGTAGTTCTTTTTTTCTCTTCATATAATTCTCCAATTTCCTTTTTCAAACCCATGATTGAATCTGCCTCCACCATACTCTCAGTGCAATGCCAGTATCTGAGTTGGTGTCTGCAAGTGTCAAAGTGTCAGATCAATTAACAGGGTCTGCTCTTGCTCACACCCTTCAAGCTGAGGCTGCACTGACTGACCAGGGAGAAGCTTGGATATCTGAAAGTAAAATGAAGGAAAGCCTTGTAGTGAGGGAAGCTGGGTTATGTGGAAAGCAAGAGGCTGAGGCCACACCATCTGCAGTTGCACTTCATGCCAGATAGCAAGATAAGGGTGAGATATGATTTGTTAAGGTGCATGAGGCAGGGACATACTCTCGCCCTGAATTACCTCAGTGTTGCTGGATACAATGGCTTCAGTCACTGCTGGCCATATGGTGCAAACATGGCATCCTCCAAACAGCTCAGGGGTGTAGACCTGCCTTCCCCCACTGGTTCTCTACTGCTCCCTGTGGTAATGTATAACCTGAGGAGCAGCATCTGTCAGTGCAGAGGCAGAACCCTGGCAGCAGAGGTGCAGTTTCTGGACCTAAAACATTCTTCACTAGCATGCTCCATCACTCTGCCAACCCTCACTTCCCATTCTCCTCCATTTCACCAGCATGAAGTGAAAACACACAATTCAACCTTAGTGCAACATCTTTCCCAATACTTTATGGCTTAATAGTTAATGATTATTTACTCAAGTGACCCACAAAGTGACATTACCAACTTAGCGGCCTGCACTCACAGCTATTCTTTCGAGGTGCTCCCCCTGTGGCTGAGGGTGAGGTGGAGTCAGACTGCTCACTCATGCCTGTCTGGGACTGAGATTCCGGTGGTGGTCGCCTTTGTTATGGAGGTACCAGGGGTCACATTCAACGGCTGCTGTGCTGGTAGCGCTGCAGGATCAGCTTCTATCACAGGGCATGATTCCACAGGAGTGCCCATGGGGGCGAATGATGATGACATAGCCCATGAGGGGTGGCCCCCTCCTCTCCATCTGTCACCTGCCCTTGATTGCTGGAGGGAACCACCAGCTGGCATACAGCTGGTATCCACTCCATGCTTCTCTTAGTCATTTGGACTGAGTGAGCAGTGCTGCTGAGTCCTGGAGGCCTTCTTTGCAAGTCAATCCACCTACTCTGCGTGATGCCTTATATGGCTCTGCGTGTGAGTTGGCCACTCTCTCAGTGGAGAAGCTCACTCACTCAATGCACTGGGACATTGCAGAGCACAGGAGGTAGATGGATTCCTCTATTCTCACCCCTTGACTCCAGTGCCTCAGGCAACTCCGACATGTGGACACACATCTTATATTGGTTCTCCTGGCAGAGGTGTCTGTTTCATGACTCCTATAGGCTCTGCATCCCCACCCTGCTGAGCAGGGCTGCATCTGTTGTTCATCCTCTGAGGGGGAATGATCACAGCTGACTCTGGCTCACCCATCTCTTCCTGCTCCAACATGATGTGTGCTTCATCCAGTGCCAACATCCCTAACAATGCATGAGGACTTATCAAGGTACAAGCATCTATGGTGATTGAGGGTGCGCTGGTAAGGAGTTATGATGCAGCCTTCAAGATCTCTTCCTGCTCGGATTCCTCGGGGTCTTGTTGCCCATGCTGCAACTGCTGGCCCTCTGCAGGTGACCCTGTGGGAGACATAAACAAAGATGGTGATAGGAGATCAGGAGATTCATGTTGCTTAGGTGTTATGGACTTGATTTTCCAGACAAGTTTCTCATTAGAAACATTGAGCTTTATTTACAGGCTACAGCAGCAGTTACATGCTTCTACCCATGTCCGCAACTTGAAGAAGAACTCCCACTCTAAGGTTCCCTGCACTTAGAGCTTATTCGTTCACACTGTCACGTGATACTACACAAAAACAATAAGTCTTAAAGCTATAATCACTATTCCCTTAAAACTACAATGACTACGTTCCTCCCCTTTAAATTTTATTGTACAGTTTGTATTTACAAGAATGCCTACCTTCATGACATTGCAAACATATACATGGGCCAGCGAATTACAAGTTCAGTCTCTTACGTGGTTTCCTGATCTGGATGGAACATCGTAGCTCCACAACTTTCGAACCTCTTACAGGATCCACATTGTCTGGAACCGCAACAACATCACAGTATCTCTTTAGGCACAGGCAGTTCAGTGTATTCTACTCTGAATTTGGCATCTGGTATTTCTATCCTTGGTTGAACAATTTGAACAATGACCACAGGTTCTATTATGGTTACAGGTAGAATATCATTTTGTTGTGGTATCTCTCTTCTTCTCAAATGACCCATGTGTTCGCAGGTAATCCAGCCCTCCTCTTCCATGTGATACAAAAGGGTCCGATCACAATAGCTATCACACCAGGTAATAGCCAGAGGCAGTCGCAGTGTGGTATTGTCACTGAACTCATATCCCAGAGACCCAGGGCAATGCTCTGGGGACTTGGGTTCAAATCCCACTGTGGCAGATGGTGAAATTTGAATTCAATAAAAAATCTGGAATTAAAAGTCTAATGATGACCATGAAACCATTGCCAATTGTCATAAAAGCCCATCTGGTTCACTAATGCCCTTTAGGGAAAGAAATCTGCTCTCCTCACCAAGCCTGGCCTACATGTGACTCCAATGTAGTTGACTCTTAAAGGCCCTTTGAACGAGGGCAATTAAGGACGGGCAATAAATACTGACCTAGCCAGCAAGACCCACATCCCATGAATGAATAAAAAAACAAAATCGATCCACCACTGAAGCTTTGTATTTATATTGCTTCATCAACAGTAAATTCTCGCTCACGACTATGCAAATCAGGAGTCGCTTTTTGATTCCCTTGACTTTTCTCCACCTTCCCCTCCAAAGGGGGAAGAATCAGGCTTAATCTCAATCGAAGGCGTTGCTTCATAAGTAACTCTGAAGGTGTTGAACCCAAAGCAGTGTGGGGGGTTGTTGCATCGTGAAACAGCAAAAGTGAAAGTTTAGTCTTCAATGATCCTTCTGATAATTTTTTCATCCCAGCTTTAAAACTCTGTACTGTTCTCTCAGCTAATGATATGGAGCTGTCTTTATGTGCTTGATACCGTTTGGGCAAACACCTTTTTGAAATCCAGCGCGAGTAAACACAGTACCATTGTCTGAGACAATTACTTCTAGCAATCCATAGAAAAGCTTTGACATAACTTTTCTACAGTCGCACCTAACGTTAGTGACCTAACATCAACCATTTGGAATGGAACATGGTGTCCAGAAAAGGACCGACACTATGTGTCATCTCACCCAGGGCCTACCAGGTCATTGCCACGGGTGCAGTGAAGAATATAAGAACATAATAAATAGGAACAAGAGTAGACCCTTCGGACACTTGAGCCTGCTCCACCATTCAATAAGATCATGGCTGATCTTCTTGTGTTTCAATTTCCACATTCCCATCTAACCCCAATAACCTTTGATTCCCTTACCTAACAAGAATCTATCTAACTCTGCCTTAAAAATATTCAATGACTCTGCCTCCACCGCCTTCTGAGGCAGAGAATTCCAAAGTCACGCAACTCTCTGAGAGAAAAAATTTCTCCTCATCTCTGTCCAAGAAGGACGATTCCTAATTTTAAAACAGTGTCACCAAGTTCTGGACTCACCTTCAAGAGGAAACATCCTTTTGATGTCTGCCTTGTCAAGGCCGTTCAGGATCTTGTATACTTCAGTCAAATCACCCCTCACTCTCCTAAACTCCAGTGGAAAAAAGCCCAGTCTGTCCAACCTTTCCTCATAAGACAACCCACTCATTCCGGGCATCAATCTAGTAAACCTCCTCTGAACCGCCTCCAATGCATTTACATCCTTCTTTAAATAAGGAGACAAAAACTGCACACATTATTCGAGGTGCGGTCTCACCAATGCCCTGTATAACTGAAGCATAACATCCTTATTTTTAAGTTCAATTCCTCTCGTAATAAAGGATAGCATTCCATTAACCACCTTTATTACCTGCTGTACCTGCATACTAACATTTTGTGACTCATGTATTAGAACACCTAGATCCCCCTGCACCTTAGAATTATGCAATCGTTCTCCATTTAAGTAATACTCTGCTTTTTTGTTCTTACTGCCAAAATGTACAACTTCACATTTTCCCACATTAAACTCCATTTGCCACATCTTTGCCCACTCACTCAACCTATCTATATCCATCTGTGATTTTGTGGAGCCATAATAGGTAACTTCTGTAGTTGTTAGCATTGTATACAGTGTTTAACAGCAATCTTGATATCACTATCCATGCCCGGCTACTAAATGTAATTTTACGTGAGCATCTTCATTCTTGAGATTCCCAGATGTGCGCTGTGCAACTCTGCTAAGAGTGGTCCCCTTCCTTGTGAAGGAACAGCTACTCATGCACCCCATAACAGGATACCATCTTGACTGCTCAATTCATGCCTTTGAGTGAAAAATGGCTTCAATTCATCAGGGACTCGTTCCTGAGACCATCCTTTCAATGCTTGGTCTCTCACTCTAGACAGGACTGGATCACAATTCATCCACTTTCTTATCTGCCTTGTGCAGACTGGCAAGGAAGCCAGGAAATTCATCACTAATATGATCTCTTGGGGAATTGGGGCATGTTCATTTCTCTCCTGCAAAGGAAGGCGACTTGGGGCATTAGCATTGATTATATGCATCCCTGGACTGTGTACAAAAGTGTATTCATATGCAGAGAAAATTAGAGCTCATCTACGAATTTGTGCAGAAGCTATGGGGGGGATAGCTTTATTTTCACTGAACATACCCAAGAGTGGTCTGTGGTTAGACACTATCATAAAGTGTCAGCCATGTATGTATTGATGGAACTTTTCAACTCCAAAAATAATCGATAATCCTTCTTTCTCGATTTGTGAATATCAGTTTTTGACCGCGAAAAGGGTCCTGGACACGTAGCCTACTGGCCTTTCTGAAACGTCATCCAACTTGTGCGACAGTACCACTCCCACACCACAGGGGGCTGTGTCACAGATTAGTACCAGTTCTTTTGTTAGGTCATAGTGTACAAACAAGTTTAAAGAGTGCAGGAGTTGTTTAACTTTCAAGAAGGCTTCTTCATGGAGTGACTTCCAAACCCAACACTGGTTTTCTTTTAATAATGAGTGTAGAGGTGCTAGGACCGTTAATAAGTTGGGCAGGAATCAACCATAATAATTAACCATACCTAAGAATAACTTGAGTTCTGGGACAGTTCTAGGTGAAGGTGCCTCCTTGATAGTTTTAACTTTTTCTTGTACTGGGTGTAACCTTTGGGCACGCACCCAGCGGTCCAAATAAACAAATTTGCTTGCCTGAATGGTACACTTTTCTTTATTAAATGCAGCCTTGCTTCCAAAAATTGTTTCAAAACTTTGTCCAAATTAGCCAAGTGTTCAGCTTCCACGAACCTCATTATTAGGATGTTGTCCAGGTAGACCACAACTTGAGGTAGTCCTTGTAGCAACTTCTCTATTGTCCTCTGGAAAACCGCGCAGGCCGAAGAAACACAGAAGGGCAGACGTTTGTATTGATATAACCCTTTGTGGGTGTTTATGGTCACAAACTCGCTGGAGGTATCATCCAGTTCCAGCTGCTGATATGCATGATTCATATCTAGTTTAGTATAATTGTTCCTCCTGCTAATTTAGCATAGAGATCCTCAATCTCAGGGATAGGGTACTTGTCCAACTTGGCAGCTTTGTAGCTTATAGTCTCCACAGATCCGGATGGTCTGATCCAGTTTTAAGACAGGGACTATAGCTGCTGCCCACTCTGAGAATTGAACCGGCTGTATGACCCCCAGCCTCTCTAAGTGGTTCAATTCAGTGTCAACCTTCTCCCTCAGAGCATATGGCACTGGCCTTGCTTTAAGGAAATGAGGAGTTGCTTCCGAGTCAATGTAGATCTTAACCTGTAGGCCTATGATTCTCCCCAGTTCACCTCGAAAAACCTTGTCATATTTCTTTAGCAGCTCTGGCACCCTCCTACTCGTAGCTGGAAAATCCCTTTCAACCAATCACGACCTAGAAGCCTTGGTCCTTTGCTTTCTACTACCATCACCGGGAGTTGTGCTGTTGGGTGCTTATAATAAACAGGTACAGTGGTAATACCCTTCACTTGGATAGCTTCACCATTATCAGTTTACAATTTGGCTGAAGTCTGCTCCAAATTCAATTGTTGGGTACCCTTGTTTAAATATTTGAAGGTGTACTCTCCCACTACAGTGGTTGAAGTACCAGTGTCCGCTTCTATCATTAAAAGTTTCCCATTTACCTGCAGAGTAACAGTGACTGATTCTGTCTTCCTTACTTTTACATTAAATAGGGAGTAAGTATCAGAATTGGTGGTTTCTAGTTCTTCCACATCATGTACTTCAATTAACTTAGTTTGCTGCCTGGGAATCTGTCTCAATCTTGCTTTACAATGCTTCAGTATGTGCACTCTTTTATGGCAAAAATAGCACTCGACCTCTTTGAAACGGCAAGTTTCAGGAACATGATTGCTTCCACATCAGTAACAATTCTTTTTCAGATTTGCTGCTGAACTGTTTCCTGTATTCATTTTAAATTTTCTGGTAGCTTCATGGCAGGGTCCCAGCTTTTTGCACCACACCCAGCTGTCTGCTCCCACCCCAACTGGAAAACGGTGCCATTTTGTGCACTTTGTATAGCTTTCACAAACCGTTTGGTACTTTTCATCGCGAGCACTATTTCCAATGCTTTTTTTAAAATTGAGATTTATTTCAGCTAATAATTGTCATTGAATGGCATCATCTTGTACACCAAAGACCAAATGATTCCTGAGCATATCGGTTAGGGCCTCCCTGAAATCACAGCTTTCAGTCAGTTGTTTCAATGTTGGCACATATGTAGCAATAGTCTGACCTGGCGCTCTAAACCTTGAATTAAACCTGAACCTCTGCATGGTGACTAAGGGTTTAGGTTGAAAGTGTCCCTTAATATGGTCTATCAATCCACTGAAGGTCTTCAAATCGGGGGCGTTCAGGGCCATCAAACTTCAGATTAAATTCATGGTTTTACTCCTGCAAGCACTTAAGACAATTGCTCTCCTCTTTTCCTACCCTGTTAGTTCATTTGCCTGGAAATAGAACCCGAGGTGTAAAACATATTGACAACATTCCTCTGTGGATGGTTTGCAGGGGTCAATCCTGCCAAATTGTGGCATATCTGGTGAGCATATCTTCCTTTTCTTCTGTTTAAACAAGACTCACAGGGACAACACCAGACCCGATTTATCCTCGTCACCAGTTTGTTATGGACTTGATTTTCCAGACAGATTTCTCATTAGAAACATTAAACTTTATTTACAGGCTGCAGCAGCAGATAATTGCTTCCATCAAGCTCCACAACTAGAAGAAGGACTCCCACTCTAAGGTTCCCTGTACTTAGAGCTGAGTCGTTCACAGTGTCATGTGATACTATACAAGACAATAAGTCTTAAAGCTACAGTCACTTCATTCCTTAAAGCGACAATTACTACATTAAGATGAGATGAACGCTCATGCATTGACGGCTCATTCCACCGGGAGCCATAGATCTGGAGATAATGTCTTCACCCTGTCTGTGGTGAACTCCCACCTCCCAGTGTCCCTGTGTCTGGACACTTTGGCCAAGGCAAGGGCCTACTCCTCAAAAATGTATTGGTACCATGAGCTGGGGCACCACACCTTTCAGGCGTACCCTCACTTTCTCCTGAGCTTTCTGCTTCCATTTGACCTTCAGAGTGATGGCATTAGGATAATGCCTTCTACTCTACTTGCAGCTCCCAAAAAGTATTGCAATCTGCACTCCAGTCTCCTGACCAACAGCACTGGGTTTCTGACCTACGCTTATGTATAAGCACATCCATCTTCCATGATGAGAACTCCATGCACCCTCAGGATGCCACTCTCTCTTGCTCTCTGGTGACTGTTGACCAGGAGGAATACAATCTGGTGCTGTTTTGGAATACAGCTTGCCAGGCCTAAGAAGGTGATTGAAACATTTCCGCAACCACTTCCTCCTCTGACTTTGTGTGCCACCTCAAGCCACCTCTTTGTGAATCGTGCTGGCCTTCTGTTGCCACTCGTAGAGGAAAAGATATTTCTGCACTCAAGTCCCTGCCTCCATCAGCAGTTCAGATGATTTGCCTGAAAAGCAGGGGGAGGGAGAGGGGAAGGGCCCTCCTGCCCACTGCCCACTGCCCACTGATCAGGTCGTGCTTCCATTTTTCAGATGCAATCTCAGCGAATGGCTGCCGCCTACCCTTTAAATGGGGTCCACTTCAGACTTGGTCCCGTTCCTTCCTCTGCCCGCTGTCAGTAATTTGCTGATGTGAACATGTTTCTTGGCCAGTGAAGCTATTTGTAAATTTAAATTGTGACACGTGTGCGTTTCCGCATCAGGAAGGGGTGGGGAAGCAGCAGACACGCAATGTCGGGTTCCAAGAATTGAAATCCTGTCCTGTGAAGTGTGAAGTGCTGTGAGGTCAGAACCCCTGAACTCTGCTGCTGAAGAAGGAAGTATTCTGGCCCTCCAGGAGCAGCTTCCCGATCCAGCCTCACTCTGAGTCATATCATTAAGATGGCTTCCATCACAATGGATAATATAATTACAGCATTGGAGAAGTTGACTAACTCAGTGATACACAGGAAAGTTTTTATTTCAGAATTATGGCACCCTGGCAACAATCTATTGTTGAAAAGGAAGGCTCAAAGTCTAAACAAGGCATTTCACACTCTTGAGAATCACAGTGAGAATGATCTGACAGCCAAAACTTGTTATCTAGTGTCATCTACTCCGTGTTATCCACTCCTTCCAACACTTCAAGTCTCCGGATCCTGATGGACTTCATCCTAGGCCCTTAAAAGAAGGGACTAGATGATGTATTGATTTTAAATTTCCAAAATTCCCTAGATTCGGTGAAGGTTCCATTAAAATTGAAAATAGCAAATGTAACTCCTTTATTAAAAAAAGTAGGGAGACAGGATTCAGGAAACTACAAGCCAGTTAGCTTAGCACCGGTCACAAGGAAAATGTTAGAAGCTTTTCTTAAAAACATTATAGCAGGGCACTTAAAATTCAAGGTAATTGGGCAGAGTCAATATGGTTTTGTGAAAGGGATATCATGTTTGACCAATTTATTGGAGTTCTCTGAATAAGTAACATGTGCTATGGATAAAGAGGAACTGGTGTATGTGCTGTACTTAGATTTCCAGAAGGCATTTGTTAAGATGCCAGATCAAAGGGTATTGCAGAAAGAAAAGCTCATGGTGGGAGGGGTAACATATTGACATGGAAAGAAGATTGGATAGCTAACAGGAAACAGAGAGTAGACATAAATGGGTCATTTTCTTGTTGGCAAGATGTAATGGGCAGAATTTTGCCATCGGCGAGCAGGGGGCGGGGCCTGCTGGCTGACGCGTAAAATGACGCGGAATGATGTTGGGCGGAACACCCATTTAAATTTTCAGGAAGGTGGGGGCACAGCAAAATCTGCTGCAGGCTCACCGACCTGTCAATGGCCATTGACAAGATCAATTATACAATTAAAGGACCTGCCCGTCCAACCTTAAGGTTGGTGGGCAGGCCAGGAGCCCTGGCAGGCAATAGAAAAAACATGAAACCTCATCCACCAGCGGGATGAGGTTTCATGTAAGGTTTTAAAAAGATTAATAAAGTTATTATGTAAATTGTGAACTTATCCCATCTCATGTGACATTGTCACATGAGGGGGACATGTTAGGGAATTTTTTTTTTCTATTTTTCATGTTTATCAAAGTGTAAGCAATCTCCTCAAGGCAGCACTTAGCCTCAGGGAGATGTGCGCTCTTTCGTGCGCTTCTTGCTGGATGTCATGCTGGGTGGGCCTTAATTGGCCCGCCCACTTAAAATGGCGGTGGGGCCCACTTCTCCGGCGGGGATCGGCTCCCCGCCCACCCGACAGGCAGTAAATTCTGCCCAATAGATGGTTTGCCATCAGGATCAGTGCTGGAGCCTCAACTTTTTACAATTTATACAAATGACTTGGACGAAGGGACCAAAGGTACGGTTGCTAAATTTGTTGATGACACAAACATAGGTAGGAAAGTAAGTTGTGAAGAAGATATAAGGAGGCTACAGAGGGATATAGATACGTTAAGTTAGTGGGCAAAGATCTGGCAAATGGAGTATAATGTGGGCAAATGTGAAATTGTCCGTTTTGGCAGGAAGAATAAAAAGAATATTATCTAAATGATAAGAAATTGTAGCATTCTTGATGTGCAGAGGGATCTGGATTCCCATACCCTTCTGAGAACTAATATTGCCTGCCTGCAATTGCATGAAATGCAAAAAATTTAGTATGCAGGTACAGCAAGTAATTAGGAAAGCCAATAGAATGTTATAATTTATTATGAAGAGTTGAATATGAAAGTAGGGAGGTTATGCTTCAGTTATACAAGGGACTGGTGAGACCACATCTGGAGTTCTGTGTACAGTATTGGTCTCCTTATTTAAGAAAGGATTTAAATGCGTTGGAAGCAGTTCAGAGAAGTTTTACCAGACTGATAGCTGGAATGGGCGGATTGTCTGGAAAGGTAGGAGAGGCTCGGCTTGTATCCTCTGGAGTTTAGAAGGAGGTGACTTGATTGAAACTTTAGAAATCCTGAGGAGTCGTGATAGGGTGTATGTGGAAGGGATGATTCCTCCTGTGGGAGAATCCAGAATTAGGAGTCACTGTTTAAAAATAAGCAGTTGCCCATTTAAGACAGAGATGAGGAGATTTTTTTTCTCTCAGGATATTGTGAGTCTTTGGAACTCTCTTCCTCAAAAGGCAGTGGAAGCAGAGTCTTTGAATATTTTTAAGGCAGGGGTAGATGGATTCTTGATAAGCGAGGGGGTGAAAGGTTATGTGGGCCAGCAGGAATGCAGAGTTCAGCTTATAATCGGATAAAGCATGATCGTATTGAATGGCGGAGCAGGCTCGAGGGGCCGAGTGGCCTACTCCTGCTCCTAATTCATATGTTCAGTCAAAGCATTTATTTTTAGGTGTCATGAAGACAGTAAACAGATTTGGTTCTGTGCCCACTGCTTACACCGTACAGTACGGTTGCTAACTTGTTTTATCAGTGCACCATAAAGCACAAAACAAAAGTAGAAGGTCAGTTCAATAGCTGTGAAGGCATCATGTTGCTTCAAGTATGTTTTTATATAATTATTTGACGTTTTAGTACAAAACTTGAGATTCCTGGATTTAGATTTGTTGTGTCTTGAATTAACAGCATGATGGGCTTTTTGTCTGCACGTGCAACCTGGCTGGTAACCCGCTTACTTTTCCTGGATGGGCCCCTCATTTTTTTTTTTTAAGAATAGGATTGCAGTGGCAAAACTTGCTTCTTAGGGATTAACAGCCAAAGAGAGGGCAGGAAATTCAGTACTTACACAACATTTAGGTGCTCAGCTGATTAAAGGGCCTTTTTTTTAACAGGAATGAGAACAGTGCAGCAATGAGTCAGGAAGGAGAAGCCTTTTGGGAAAGTCAGTAGCAAGAGGGGCTCCCAGATTTACACACACTTTCAAGGATCTTCTTCCAGAAAACACAAGTCCATAAGTGAAAGCCTTCTAAATTGAGGGCAAGATGTAATGAGAAGGGTGGTCCATACTTGATGAAGGGAGGTCCAAGGGCACTACCTCATAAACTGCCACGTGGTGCTGTTGAAATGTAATGGTTTCACAAAGTTGACCAAGAAAAGTAAAGGCATTGTAAAAGCACATATCACTAAAAAATGAGAAAGGCACAATTCATTTCCCTATCTCTCATGATGTTTCAGTCTCATTACCTGGATGACAGGAGATATCTCTTCTTCAGAGGGAAGCTCTAGGAACAATGCCAGGAGTCAGGATAATGTGTCAACTCCATACCCTTCTGAGAACTAAAATTGCCTGCCTGCAAATGGACAAGTGAGGTTCAATCAGTAACCCCATTAAATCCACACCAAGAGAACACTTTGGAGTTCATGGGCGTTGTAGGGAGCTGATACAGCTCTGAAGGTCTTAATGAATTCTTCATAGTAGATTAACTGTATATATTTATTAACTACAAGAACTATGCACACATATACAGAAAAGGGTTCAAGTTATGCTTGCTTGTGCACTTCATGCTTGCTTGTGCTCATGGCTCTGTCCAGCACTAGACTGACTCCTAGATGTGGGTCATGTGATCTCTTACATCATTGTGTGTGCAGTCCTGTACTCAGCCCACATTAACACTATATGTATCAGACCCTTATACTCCACCTCTGCTAAAGTCGTTATCCAATGTATTTCAAGTTATTCTAGTTTACCCCTTGTATTTGCATCATTTTTACTACCCAATCTCCCCACTTCATGGGCTGAATTTTCTGGCTGGTGTGCGGGTGTGGAGCCCGCACTTCAGCGCTTAAAATGTCGCGCGCTGATGTCACATGAGCGTCCCAACGTCAGCACGCGGCATCGCAATATTTAGGTGGGCGGGCGCACTATGTGATTTTTTAACAAATCTCATCCCCTGGCGGGATATGTGGACTCAGAGGGGTTGTTCATATTTTTTCTGAAGTATTTAATGCAGAAAGTGTTTTAAACTTGCCTGTGTGATTGTTACCAGTTCAGATCGATTTCCAACAGCTTTCTCTGTACTTTGAAGCTTCAGCTCAGCAGCCTGCACACAGTAATCTTTCTTGGGCCTGCAGCTTTCCGGAGGAATCCATTTAGCCTGGGTGCGGGTTCTGACATCTCCACTGGAGGCAGCTCCTCTGAGGAGGACGGGAGGGATAGAATAAGGAGAAGGCCAGGAGTGGACAATCCGCCTCTAGGGGAGTCACCTTTGGGAGGCCAGGCGCAGGCACAAGGGGGGCAGGGCCAAGAGGTTGTCCAAGGTGGAAGGGGCCACAGAAGATGCCACTATCCTGCTGCCAGGGTATACAGGTGGCGAAGCAGCTACCTCAATATGACTGAGGTGCAGTGCCGAAGGAGGCTCCAACTGTCAAGGGAGACAGTCAACTATATCTGTCAGATAAAAACAGGTATCTCTGGGACATAAAACGTTTCTCGGACTGCTGTTCCCGTCACATTCTGAGATACACACTCAGTGCCATGCGCCGCCATATGAACACACTCGACCTCTCCCTCCAGCAGCACCGCTGTACCCTTTTTCAAAGCTGCGCGTGCCCCCAGTTTCATTTTATTCTTCGTCTCATCCGACGCCTCAACAAGAAACTTTTTCTCTTTCTCTCAAGTGCTAAGGAAACGCAAGCTCCAACAACTCATCGACACCATCACCCATCTAGGATCCTCCACCCCTGCCTATCCCTCCGTCCCCACCCCATCTTCCAATCCCAACCCCAGCCGTGTATTCACGATACTCCCTGACCTTCCCCTCTCCGATGTTGAATGTTCAGTGCTCAGCAAAGGACTTAGTTTCATACCCCTACGCCCTCACCTTAATGAATTTTGGGCTCGGCATGATGCTGAACTCTTCTTCCGCCGTCTTCGTCTCTGGGCGCACTTCTTTGGGCAGGAGTCCTCTCCCCGTTCAACGGATCCTTTTACCCACCTCCAATATTCTCCCTCCACCTGGACCCCTCCCTCTGGATTCTTACCTTTTCTTGATCTTTTCATTGAGAACTGTCGGTGCGACATTAGTTGTCTCAATTTCTCTGCTACTCTCACCCATTCTAATCTCTCTCTCTCTGAACTTACTGCAGTCCATTCTCTCAGGTCCAACCCTGACATTGTCATCACACCCGCTGACAAGGGTGGTGCTGTTGTTGTCTGGCGCACTGACCTCTACCTCGCGGAGGCTGAGCGTCAACTCGCAGTCACTTCCTTCTACCTCTCCCTGGACCATGACCCCACCACTGAATATCAAGCCATTGTTTCCAGGACTGTCACTGACCTCATCTCCTCTGGGGATCTTCCTCCCACAGCTTCCAACCTGATAGTCATCCAACCTCGGATGGCCCGCTTCTATCTCCTACCCAAAATCCACAAACAGAACTGTCCCGGTAGACAGATCGTGTCATCTTGCTCCTGCCCCACAGAACTCATTTCTCGTTATCTTCACTCCCTTCTCTCTCCCCTTGTCCAGTCCCTTCCCACCTATATCCGTGATTCCTCTGACACCTTACGTCACATCAACAATTTCCAGTTCCCTGGCCCCAACCGCTTCCTCTTCACCATGGACGTCCAATCCCTCTACACCTCTATCCCCCACCAGGATGGTCTGAGGGCCCTTAGCTTCTTCCTTGAACAGAGGCCCGAACAATCCCCATCCACCACTACTCTCCTCCGTCTGGCTGAACTTGTTCTCACACTGAACAATTTCTCCTTCAACTCCTCTCACTTCCTCCAAATAAAAGGTGTTGCTATGGGTACCCGCATGGGCCCCAGCTATGCCTGTCTCTTTACGGGGTATGTGGAACATTCCTTGTTCCCGTCCTACTCCGGTCCCCTTCCACAACACTTTCTCTGGTACATCAATGATTACTTCGGTGCCGGTTCATGCTCTCGTCGGGACTTGGAAAAATTTATTAATTTTGCTTCCAATCTCCACCCCTCCATCATTTTCACGTGGTCCATCTCTGATACTTCACTTTCCTTCCTTGTCCTCTCTGTCTCAATCTCTGGTGATAGACTGTCCACCAATATCCATTACAAGCATACCGACTCCCACAGCTACCTTGGCTACAGCTCCGCACATCCTGCTTCCTGTAAGGACTCCATCCCATTCTCTCAGTTCCTTCGCCTCCGTCGCATCTGTTCCGATAATGCTACCTTCAAAAACAGTTCCTCTGACATGTCCTCCTTCTTCCTTAACTGAGGTTTTCCAGCCACGGTCGTTGACAGGGCCTTCAACCGTGTCCGGCCCATCTCCCGCACATCCGCCCTCACGCCTTCTCCTCCCTCCCAGAAACGTGATAGGGTCCCCCTTGTCCTCACTTATCACCCCACCAGCCTTCGTATTCAAAGGATCTTCCTCCGCCATTTCCGCCAACTCCAGCATGATGCCACCACCAAACACATCTTCCCTTCACCACCCCCGTCGGCATTCTGTAGGGATCATTCCCTCTGGGACACCCTGGTCCACTCCTCCATCACCCCCTACTCCTCAAGCCCCACCTATGGCACCACCCCATGCCCACGCAAGAGATGTAACACCTGCCCTTCACTTCCTCTCTCCTCACCGTCCAAGGGCCCAAGCACTCCTTTCAAGTGAAGCAGCATTTCACTTGCATTTCCCCCAACTTAGTCTACTGTATTCGTTGCTCCCAATGTGGTCTCCTCTACATTGGAGAGACCAAAGGTAAACTGGGCGACCGCTTTGCAGAACACCTGCGGTCTGTCCTCCCTGTCGCTTGCCATTTTGAACACTCCACCCTGCTGTCTTGCCCACATGTCTGTCCTTGGCTTGCTGCATTGTTCCAGTGAAGCCCAACACAAACTGGACGAACAACACCTCATCTTCCGACTAGGCACTTTACAGCCTTCCGGACTGAATATTGAATTCAACAACTTTAGGTCCTGAACTCCCTCCTCCATCCCCACCCCCTTTCTGTTTCCTTCTGTTTTTTTCCAATAAATTATATAGATTTTTCTTTTCCCACCTATTTCCATTATTTTTAAATATTTTTAAATCTATTATGCTCCCCCAACCCCCACTAGAGCTATACCTTGAGTGCCCTACCATCCATTCTTAATTAGCACATTCATTTACATATCTATCACCAACTTCAACACCTATGTGTTCTTTTGTTATGTTGTCTGTGACATCTTTTGATGATCTGCTTCTATCACTGCTTGCTTGTCCCTACAACCACACCACCCCCCTCCACTTCTCTCCCCCCATCCAACCCCCCCACCCCCGCACCCCCCACACCCACACCTTAAACCAGCTTATATTTCACCCCTTCCTTGAATTCAACTAGTTCTGTTGAAGGGTCATGAGGACTCGAAACGTCAACTCTTTTCTTCTCCGCCGACGCTGCCAGACCTGCTGAGTTTTTCCAGGTAATTCTGTTTTTGTTTTATAACTGTCAGATGATTGGCCCTGAGATCTCCCCTAACTGTGTGGGTGGATACCCCATGCCAATGGCTCTGAAGGTCACAGTTGCCCTCCACATCTATGCCTCTGGCTACTTCCAGGGCTCGGTGGGTGATCTTTGCAGTGTCTCCCAATCAGCTGTCCACACTTGTGTCAAGCAGATTACAGGCGCTCTGTTCAGACGGGCATTGACCTTCATCCACTTCCGCTGCGACCAGGCAAATCAGCGACCCAGAGGCTTCGTGGCCATTGCTGGCTTCCCCCGCGTCCAGGGTGCTATAGACTGTACACATGTGGCCATCAAGGCGCCAGCAGGTGAGCCCAGTGCCTTTGTCAACAGGAAGGGCTTCCACTCCATGAACGTGCAGATAGTGTGTGATCACAGGATGCAGATTTTACAAGTTTGTGCAAGGTACCCAGGCAGCTCCCATGACGTCTACATCCTCAGACACTCCCAGATGCCAGGTCTCTTCAGTGTTCCGGCTCGGCTGGATGGATGGCTGCTGGGTGACAAGGGCTATCCCCTCAGAAGGTGGCTCATGACGCCTCTCTGCCATCCAAGAACAGAAGGTGAGCAGCGCTACAATAGGAGCCACAGCTCCACAAGGGCTGTGGTGGAGAGAGCCATCGGTCTTCGCAAGATGCGCTTCCGTTGCCTGGACTGCTCAGGGGGTCGCACTCCAGTACCCCCCAGATCATGTCTCTGTGATAGTGGTAGCGTGCTGCGCCCTGCACAACCTTGCAGGGAAAGGGGGATGCAGTTGACAATGAGGACCTTGATGCAGTGGATGAGGCTGCACATGATAAATCCAGCAGTGGCTCAGAGGATGAGGAAGCACAGGGCAATGATGAGGGGCAGCACTCTGATCCGCTACTACGCCAAGGAGGCAGGGAAACCCAGGGTAATTTAATCCAATGAAACTTCAGCTAGCTCCACACACATTGATCAACAGGACCAGCATTGCCTGGTGCTTCCACACGTGGCATTTAGGTGCTACATCTTCCACCTCATCAGCTGCAACTAAGGGCTTAGTACATAAACATCAATGTCTACTCAAACACATATGAGATTTCTGTGAAACATACAAATGCAGCACAAAAGAAACCCTCAGCCATGGTCAGAAAAGTGGACTTTATTTAGTCTAAAATAAAACACAAACGTCGCTCAGATGTACATAACTATTTTTTCCCTAATCTAGGGCCAACACAAAATCACCAGTGACATACCCGTGGAGTGCCTAACGTGCCTTCTGTTTTTGTTTATGGGTGCTACATCCAGGTGCCGCCCCGTCGCTTGGAGTGGCTTGCGAGACAGCCTGCTGACTCTGCTGTCCTATTGGCCTCGATGACCTTGGCGGGCATCCTCTGGCCAGTGGAGCCTGTGATGGCCCCGCTAGGGAGGGAGTGGCCAGTTCCAGAACTGGCGCCTCCGCAGTTGTCGCAGCCTCAACGGATACAACAGTCACTGGCAGAGGGGCAGAAAAGCTGCTGCCCTCATCCGGAGCGCCCTGAGAGGAACTCGCAGCGACGACAGGCAGCTGCTGCGCTGACGTGAGGTCACATGTTGGAGGTAGCCTTGCGGTGGTGATGCTGAAATTAACAAGGACAGTGCATCAGTTAGTGTTCAGTCAGTAACACCTTTCATCCCTCTCCCCCCCAGCCTCAAAAGTCACTCACCCTTCAAGAACCTAAGGAGACGAACATTGGTGGGGTGGTGAATATTCAAGAGGAGTTCCAATCATTACACACGCATACAGACAGGCTGGTCAGATGGCCTAAGGAACGCCACATGGAATGTTATGTAGATAAGTGTTCGGTTAAGCAGTTGGGCAAGACAAGCAAGGTACAGGAATACATGCGTAATGGTAGGACCGTGGGAAGTCACGACGATTACGGGGACCTTGCTGGGCAGACCCGTTAAGGTAGAAGAAGGCAACATTTGCCCTTGATGCAAGGATGACTAACGTGGTGGCATTTATTTAAGTTGAGTGCCATGATGTTGACAGGTGAGGTGCTGAGGACCTTTTGGACAGAGTAATGTGGGACACACTGGCTGAAAGGGTGGCGGATGTACAAACCCTTCTAAGATGCAAAATGTCTTTGGCTGTGCAGCAGCGATGCCATGGCATGTTAGGCCATGGGGATAGTAGTCACAAATGGGATAAGGCGACTTTGGCAGATGCTAGAGATGCGCATCCTCAAGGGGCCGAGGAACCTTTGTGTATGACCCATACGTCTGACTGTATCAGTCTGTGAATGAGCAGTGTTGCTGCATTAACAATTGCAGTAACCATCAGTAGTTTCGATTGTGGGGAGACAGAGTGGATGGGACTGTGGGCCTCAAATACCTGCCCACTGGACCCCAGCCTCACCGACACCTGCTGACCTGGCTGCCTGACTCCTCCCCAGCTCCATGGCCAGTTCCTCATAGGTCGTGAGGCACTGCAGCACAGCGTGCCCACCACCAGTCTGCTGGCACTCCCTCATATTGTGCTCTGTTTTTGCCTGCAGAACAGAGAAGAGGATTTATTGGGTCTGGTCACTCATGTACTCAGCACGCACACGCCGCACCCCAACCACAGAGGCCCACCTGAGGCCTCCAGCGGCTCCTGTCCACACTACTGGTGATCAGTCCCCAGAAGTTAGTATGGCTGGTCCCAATCCCCTCCCCCAACGGACACCTTGGACACATTCGGCATCCATCACTTTGAATAGCACACGGGTCTTAGCGCCCATGGCAAGGAGGCACAACTAGATGCGGCGCAGATGGCTCTTGACCATGACACCTAGAGGCTCCCCTTCCACCATCTCATCACCATCAATAAGACATGTGTTGGAGTTCTGAGTATGTGTCTAGCTGCCTCCCCTGCAGGTTTCCCCTAGACTACTCAAATGTGACAACATATTCTGCAGGGAGAACCCATCTTCCCCTCAGCCACTAAGGCTGATGTAAGCATGGTCACTATCTGTTTGCCCACCCAGCGTGCGCCAAATTCCCAATGCAGTAACGACACTATGACGTGGGGGCGGGGTGGGGGGGCAGGGTTCAAAGGCTAAGACTACCTGCTGGGTAAAATGGCCAAGGCTGACATGGTACTCACCCTTCCAGAGTGCGGCAAATCATTGAAGCGCTTGTGGCACTGCATTCCGGTGCACCGCACATCGTCATGGGCGCTCACAGCCACCGCCACCTCCGGCCACGCCTGCCTGGTGATGTTTGGGGGGGGGGGGCCTCCTCCTCCCATCCTCTGGATACAAAATATCCTGACGGTTGGTCACTTCTTGGAGGAGGACAGCAGGCCAGGCATCTGAGAACCGAGGGGCACAGTGGCCCCCCGCTGGCCCATCATGCAGCCTGACCCCCCTCCTCCTCTGCCCTCAAACCACTATGTCCTTCCCCATGAGCGGCCATGGTAAACTGCCTCAAGGAGGCTGCCTGGCCACTCTTTATACAGACTGCTGGATCCCCATTGGAACCAGCAATCTGAACACGCCCGCCGCCAATTTGATTTTCCCGTTGTTGCAAACCCGCTGGGCGGGCCTTAATTGGCCCACCCACGCAAAATGATGGCACGACCCGTTTTGGCGGTGGCGATCGGCTGCCTGCTTGCCGCCGAGTCGGTCAGGCCTGCCCACCCGTCAAGGGCAAAATTCAGCCCCATGTCTCTGGGTTCACAGGTTCAGGCAGCCTGGAGGCCTTTTAACCGTTCCATATCTCGTTTGCACTACTGTCAGATGAGTGGTAGACCCTGTCTCTGCAGGTAAACTCTGTTGATTTGTTCTGGCATCTGGGTATCTTTTTTTCTCTTTTTCCACTCCTGGGTATTGAACCTCTGTTTCTGTTGATTTGGCAGTAGAGGTGATAAGTGGCTGCTGTTTCATCCCATTCTTTGTGGGGTGGATGAGCGGTGTGCTCGTCTTCATGTCATTTTTCCTCTTATTCCTTTGTCATGTGGGTCATTGTGATGTCTTCTGTGAGAGAAGATGGCCATTCCTGTTATGAGGATGTGGTTTTTTTAGTAAGCTCGCCTTTGTGTTTGGCTGTGTGGTGTGCTGTCGGCAATGGACAGCTGCTACTTGGTTCCAGCATCATCTGTGGTATTGTCCTGCTGGCCAGGAATTGCAACATCTGCTCTGTGGTCGCAGTGTTGATCTCATCAACAGTCGTTGGAGCCAGATGTTGAGGCTGAGGCTCTTCTAGTTGTTGGCTGCTCTCTATCTATCCTCCACTAGAAGTGTCATGATAATCACCTGAGTGGTTGGCTGGTCTGACCAATAGGACTTTCTAGCACCTGTAACGAAAATAGACAAATCTGCTCTTCAAAGAGAGAAGACAGTTCGGAGCTGAAGTCCCAGTCAGAATACTCTTCCTTGTTTGAGCTCTCGGGAACTTGCATTTCTGTATGATTTGCAGTAGTGTTTGGCTTGACATCTTCTGTCATTTTGAGGAGATTCAGGGCTACACAGAGAGAAAAAGACTGCTTATGGATCCCGTACATCAGCTTGAAGATTTGTTTGACTTCATAACTTAGTGGTTCCAGTATCATGCCAATGACCAGAAGTTGGATTCCTTCAGGCCCACAAAGTGGTGTGTCTGTTGTTCAAACCCAGAGGTGTCTCAGCCATGGATCTTTGTCCAATAGGAGTGTAAACACAGGCTCCTGTGTCCAGTTTAAAGTTTGTGAGATCACAATTAACCAAAATGTCTGCATTCCAGAATGAAAATCCAGGATCTTTGACCTCACCCAAGAAGCATGGCTGTTCATCCTCTTGGTGTGCAGCCTCAACCTCATGAATCATCTTTGGGTCATCTCTGTGTTTAGAAGCTTTGGCCTTGCACAGTTTTCCAAAGTGTCCAATTCTGTTACATTGAAAGCATTGGGTTGAAATTGCAGGACATTGATGTTGTCAGTGGGGGCGCTTTGTTCCACAGTGCTGACATGGTTGCTCCACTGATCGGCTAGGGTATTGCTTCCCTTGGCCTGGAGTGTCCATGTTTCTGTGCTGTCTAACTAACTGGATTGTGGTGTTTCCTTTGTACCACAGTCTACCTTCTCCTCTTAAAATGGACCTGTGCTACACATAGAGTTTTGCCTAACAATCTGGATAGTTTTCTCAAGGGTTAGATTTGCTTTTGCTTGAAACATGTCTGAAAGTGCGTCGTCCACTACACCTACAACTATTCTATCCCTGGTAAGTTCCGATTTTAGGTCTTTGTATTTGCAGCCTTCAGCCATCCTGTATAGCTCATTAATGAAGGAGTCAACAGGTCCTCCTGGCTGCTGGACAAGCTTATTAAATTTAGCTCTTTCGAGAATTTTGTTACCTCTTAGGTTAAAATAAACACTGAATGGTTTTAGTACTTCTTCAAAGTTAGCAGATGATTTGTTTATTCCTTGTCTGGCAATAATGTCACCGGCTACTGGGTCTACCGAATAAAGCAGTGTATTAACTTGTTCAGCTCCTGTCATTTTATCCAGACCTGAAACAATCATGTATCTTTTTTTTAAATCATTCATGGGATGTTGGCTTCACTGGCTGGGCCAGCATTTATTGCCCATCCCTAGTAGCCCTTGAGAAGGTGGTGGTGACCTACCTTCTTGAACCGCTGCAGTCCATGTGGTGTAGATACACACACAGTGCTGTTAGGGAGGGAGTTCCAGGCTTTTTACCCAGCGACAGTGAAGGATCGGCGATATATTTTCAAGTCAGGATGGTGAGTGACTTGGAGAGGAACTCTCAGGTGGTGGTGTTCCCATCTATCTGCTGCCCTTGTCCTTCTAGGTGGTAGTGGTCGTGGGTTTGGAAGGTACTGTATCTAATAAGGTGCTGTATCATGTACCTAATAAATCATTTTCTAATCTAATAAATCTTTTTCTCCCAAGGCCCCAATTATGTGATTGATCTGGGCCTTGGTTGAGTCCAAATTGATCTGGAAGAGTGGATTTCTGATCCAAGCCTTTCTTTGGAGCTTTTTTCTGGTGATTTACCTCTGCACATCTGCTTCTTGAGCTTTTCTTCAGGTCAGAATGCTTCTTTGAATTATTCTTTAGCTTCACAGGATTTTAGTTTTCCTCTTTGCAAGATTTTGGATTTTTCCATTCACTGCCACCATGCTGTATGGTGCTGGATACTGTTTGGTAGGTCTTAATGAAGTCTTTGTAATCTTAAGTAAATTATCTGTATGTATTTGCTAGCTACAAGAGCTATGTGCATATATACAGTAAAGGGTTTAAGCTAGGAGCTGTACCCATGCTTGCTTGTGCACATGGCTCTGTCCAACGCTAGAATGACCCCTTTGGGGCTGGTCATGTGTTCTCTTACATCACTGTGTGGGCAGTACTGTACTCAGTTCCACGCTAACCCTATATGTGCCAGACCATTATACTGCAATAGGTACAAAAACAGGAAAGTCTGAACAAATAGGGAAGTAGGAAGTGAGTTGACCAGTTCAGAATGATAAAGACAGAGTAGGTGGAAGTATTTAGGCTTCATGTGGACTATCAAAGTTTAAAAGCTGACATGGATTCAGCTGCTATTTTTTCTCAAGCATATTTCTGCACTGCTCATATTGACAGTACAAGAGTAGGCCATGTAGCCCCTCAGGCCACAACTCCACCATTTAATTAGGCCCTCTCTGATCCTTTCATTAAAAAATCTATCTATCTCAATCTTGAAAACTCCAATTGTCCTAATATCCACAGCCTTTTGAAGAAGAAAGTTCCTGTTCCACTACTCTTTGTGTTAAAAAAAATACTTCCTCATTTTTCTCCTGAATAGCCTGGCTCCAATTATATGATTGTGCACCCTGATTCTGAATTCCCCCACTAGAGGAAATAACTTCTCCATATCTGCTCTACCAAATCCAATAGCATTTAAACACCTTAAATAGATCACCATTCAATCTTCTAAACACAGGGGAATATAAGACAAGTTTATGCAACCTGTCTTCATGATTTAACTCATGATATCCTGTTTACAGAAGAAGTAGTACATCATATAGTACTTTAGATGCTTTTTTTTTATTGCTTACATTACAAGGGAATGCCAAAGTTGGGCATACGTTAACATGGGTAGGAATTTAACTTTCCTGTTATAGCCGGCTGAATGCTAAGCATTAAATGCAGAACAGGTCTGTTTTCTTTAATGTAACAGTTACAAAAACAATTCATCTTATTTTAATATGTAACTTGATACTATCAGATTAATTAAGAACAGGTACTACAACAAAAAGCGAGTCTAGGTTGGCAGCATTGCTGGATTCAAATTGGAATAACTGTCACCTGGTGTTAGCTGTACTAAAATTCTGCTGAATCTGTGCTGCATCCCCTGCAGGACTGATTTATCCTTTCTGAGATGCATTGTTCATAATTGAATGCAGTAATCCAGATGGTGGCTGAGCAAGAGTCTGAGCAGCTCAAGTATAACTTCCTCCCGTTGTACTCCAGGGCCCTTCAAATAAATATTTAAACCATCGAGTCAATAAATGGGGTAGGACAGGGTTAAAATAAGAACATAAGAACGCAAGTAATGGAAACGGGAGGCCTGCTCTGCCAGTCAATGAAATCATGGCTGATCTAAATGATGAAGCTAAGATAACAGTTAGTAAGCTCACTTGGACTGTAACCACAGAGCAAGCAAACATAGGGTCAAAATGAATAACTCAACAACAAGGCAAAAAGTTGAAACAATTTCATTCCTTTCACAGCTGCTGAACAGAATCCCAACAACAGGAGTTGATGCTTTGCTCAGTAACTCCTTCAAAAGAGAGCAAGATAAGTATCTGATTAAAATTGGGGTGGAGATTACTGAGATGGTACATTATGGTTTCTACATTTGCAGACGGGAGGAAGTTATGCTTGAGTTGCTCAGACCCTTGCTCAGACACGTTGCAGAAGTAGGGTGGGAGAATAAGTTTTCTATTGAAAATTAACACTTTTAGCTCTCATTGTACAGCTAACAATGTAATTAGCACCAGGTGACAGTTATTCCAATTTGAGTCCAGCAATGCTGCCAACCCAGACTCACTTTTTGTTGTAGTACCTGTTTTTAATTAATCTGATATTATCAAGTTATGTATTAAAATAAGATGAATTGTTTCTGTAACTGTTATATTAGAGAAAAAAAATCTGTTCTGCATTTAATGCTTAGCATTCAGCAGGCTATAATAGGAAAGTTAAATTCCTACCCTCGTTAACGTATGCCCAACTTTGGCATTCCCTTGTAATGTTAGTAGTGAAAAAAAGCATCAAAAGTGCTATTTGATGTACAACTTCTTCTGTAAACAGGATGTCTGTGACCATGAAGTATTCATAATTGAATGCAGTAATCCAGATGGTGTCTGAGCAAGGGTCTGCGCAACTCAAGCATAACTTCCTCCCGTTGCACTCCAGGGCCTTTCAGATAAATATTTAAACTGTCGAGTCGATAAATGAGGTAGGACAGTGTTAAAATAAGAACATAAGAACATAAGTAATGTGAGCTGGAGTAGGCTATTTGGTTCCACAAGTCCAAGACCAACTGTATCAAGATTTTGCAGGAGCTCATGTATCCAAGAATCAGCAGATCTAAACTGAGGTACAATACTGTTATTACACTGAATGATCAGGAGATGGCAGTAGAAATGATGGCATAGCATCACATGAAGGTAGTATTTTGAGAACAGTGCTGGGCCAGATTTGTGATAGAAATAATATTAAGACTAGCAGTGCTTGTCGTTATTTAGATGGGAATCAGACTGTAACTTCCAGCAGCTGCATATGTGGAAAACCGCTCCTCTTAAAACGACACCATTTAACTCACCACTCAAACACATCGAATAACATGAAGTTCATTGCCAAGAATTTATGCTTTGGGCACAATTGCTAATCCAGGTGCAAATAATGCTTAACATTGTTTTAGTTTGCAATATATTTTTGCTCAAGTTTCTGCTCAAGCTTATTTGCATAATGCTAAATGTAAAATCTTTGGAGGGCTAGCACAATCATGCAGCATTTTGTAATGCATTTTGTTAAAAATACGTTATAATTAATACATTATAATGTAATGTGTTAAAAATGTTTCTAATATATTTAAGAATAGTAAGCTGGTGCAGTTTTATTAATATAGCTGAAAATGGGTTTTTCACAAAAATAAGCTTTTTTAATCATAATCTTAGTGCATTGCCTGTGACTAACCCAATTTTAAATGACCAAAAATACTGATAGTTCAGAGATTGAGTATTGCTGAAAAATTGCTGTTGAAGCTTTTCATCTTGCACTCATCAGGACAGACGCAAGAATGCCAAATTTCAAAGGGAGCAATAATTTATACTGCGTGAGAAAAGGATTCTGATTGGTTGGGAAATCAGCTCTGATTGGTCATGAGAATGCAGCAGGGAACTATTGTCCTCCATGCTTTTGTTTAATTCAAAAAAGGTGCAATGCCTGGACATGTTCCTTTTGCCTGTAGAGGACAGGTCCCTGCATATGAATATATGTACCTTCTAACAAGCATAAGCAAGTTACATTGCAAGCCCGGTTGAAGATTGGCTGCCTGTATAATTATTTAGTGTAGTTGGGGTTCATCAAGTGTTGCCCAATCGCGAAATCACATCTAACATTAGACATTATGTTCTGAGTTTTACAAGCACATGCTGGTTAAGTACGATAAGTACTCTGCCTATTGGCAATAGCTGAAGAGATGTGCTGTTTGAGATGTACAGCCTACATATTTGTTATCGCACCAGCACAGAAATTCATATACTACATTACTCATTTGTGTCGTGGGTAGAAGGGGCAGAATTTTGCCCTCATCAAGTGAGTGCGGCAGGTGGGCCTGGGAGCAGTGGGAAAGTCGACCACAATCAGGCCCCGACTGTGATTTCATGCTGACTGGCCAACTAACGGTCAGCCAAGGTGAAATGCGCGCTTCAGCCCTCAGTGCTGCCAGGGTGGGGGCAGGAGGAGTGCAAGCACTGAATTTTGCGCACATGTGCGGGTGCGTGTAGTAAAAGCTCTCTGAGGGACAGAGCTACTGCAGGGAATTGAAGATTTTCAGCACTCAAAATAACAAAATGAAAAATAATGAAAACGTGTCCCATCATGTGACTCTGTCACATGAGCGGGGTCATATTAAATAGGAGTGCAAAAAGTTTTTTTAAATCACTGGTCGAAACCTCATCCTGCCCATGGGTGAGGTTTCGCCAAAAATGCAAAGGCTGCTTGACCTTATAGCCTGCCCACCAACCAAATGGTTGGGCGGGCAGCGAAAAATTGTACTCAATTAATTGATTAAGGGCCTTAATAGGCCGCTTAATTGTCAGCTGGCATGCGCCCGCCGACATTAAATATCATGAGTGTGCCATGACGTCGGGACGCTTGCCCAATGTCATTGCGTGTCATTTTACACTCGAGCATGTCAGGCACACGCCCGCAAGCTGAGCAAAAAGTTTTGGCCAATGTCTTTTTGCCTTGACAGCAGCATCCTGTTGGTGGAAAATACCAGGCTGTTAACGGGTTCTCTACTGCTGTCTATCGCGAGCCTACCTTCACTAGTCAGTATATGTGTTGGGAGTCCATGTGCTTTAAGATTGGCCTTATCAGCAATCTTGTAAATATGGCCCTAGCCATTTGCTTACCATGCAAGCTTGACATCGAAATAGGATGCATCAAAGCTGTCCCGTCAGATCATCGCTTGCTGTGTATTGTTCATACTCATGAATGGGCTAAGGAGGCTACTTTCATATCTGAAAAATGCCTACCTCAAATTAACCTGGAAGGGTAAGATATCTCAAAGATTGAGCAACAATTGAAGAGTTTCAGGATGCTACTATGCAGTAGCAACATCTTGTGGTATATTAAGTGGTATTCTCCAGGCCAAAGTAACATAACCAAGCATTGTAACTTTGCTGAATAAAACAAATCATGGGGACAATAGCTCCCTGGTGGATTCGCCATGGCAATGCCTCAACCAATCAGAACCAACTTGCCAACTAATCAGCAACCTTTTGTCATGCACTATTATTGTTGCTCCCTTTGAAATTTTGCATTCTTACTTCTGTCCTGAAGAGTACAAGATGAAAAGCTTTGCCAGCATGTCTTTCTTTAGAGGATTACTTTAAAAATGGTACTGGACCATTTACTAGTTTCATTGTTGTACAGTAGTCAGTTTTTTTGGTAAATTAATTTAAAAAAAACCTTATAAAGCTTATGCCTGTTAGTGTCCTTGCTTCTAAAAATGGGCTTAATTTTTAGAGCCTCCTCGAAGGTCCACAATGGGCACAATTAATATAAAATCACTATGGTGATTAATTTGATCTGTGGATGTAGCCAGTTTTGTGGGTCAGGCTAACTATTTTAACAATTGAGAAAAAAAACTAGTGCAAAGGATTGCAGAAATTTGATTGCACTAGAGATAATATGTGTTGGAAAATCTTTTATGCTGCTCTGGCTGATTTTGCAAAAAATATGCTGAAACTCTACCCTCTGTACTTGCCTGATATATATGGACTAAACTTGCCATCAAAAGTTAACACTTGGGCATTCAGTGCAAGTATCCTTATAACAGCATAATAAGCCTTAATTACTGCCAAACTAATTCTTTGACACTTTAAATTTACTTTTAAAATGGTGGAAACTTCTTCATTCAGATTGTAGTTATTGCTGGAGATAAATATTGAAAAAATACATTGGTTTTTTTTCTTTATACCTCTTATCTCTCACTCTCAAGCTAATCTTTCTTTCCCATCTGTATTTTACTTCATCTGCTTTGATATTGAATTCAATATTCTTACTGACACTTTCTGGTAAGGGGTCTGTATTGCTTGCTAACAGCTGACCAATCTGATTGGTTAAGGAGATAACAGTTGCTTTCCCTGCCTGTACTGGTCTTGGTGCTCTGTCGAAGATACTGTACTTTTTGGAAAGTTCATGACAGCAATTTCCCATGCAAGCGCATGAAGTTTGACAGCAACTAGCGTTGCTGACTACATAATTTGTCCCACTCTATTTCAGTAGGTTTAAAGGGGGATTTAAGGGCCCTCACCAAATTCTTGAAATCACTATCTTCTGATCAATAATATATACAGTTTAGTATGCTTCTGCACTCTAGCTATTAAATAGAACTTTTAACATCATATAATAATACTCAGTTTAATTGGTGAGTAATGGGGCGATTACAAGGCAATAAACTTGTCAACAGGTTTAATCTTTTGATGATAAGTGACTGTAATGCTTTACAAGGTTAAAAAAAGCAGTAGAAAGACTGTGATCACAATAAGCCTGTAAAATAGAAGATCACAAAATAATTAAGGATGGGAAAAGCCATTTGGCTTATCTTAATTCATCCATCCTTAAAGATAGGAGGTGTTGTATGAAAAATGATCATCCTACTTCAAGCTTATTTGGATTTATTCATATTATGCTTTCCCTCTCTCCTTGCTGACTGTGCTCATCTCCTTCCCTTATCTTTCTTTTCTGTCTCTATCTTTCCTCTCTCCCTTTTGTGTCTCTTTTTTGGTTCACTTTCTCTCTCCTTCTCTGGGTCACTGTATCTTTTTTCTGGTTAGCTTATCATCCTTCTTAACCAATTTCCTCTCTAGCTTCTGCTCCCCCCATTGCCACCGCAACACACCCCCGCACCACCACCACCAGCGACCGCCCCCCACCCCCCCCCCCCCCCCCCCCCCACCCCCCACCCCCCAACCCCACTCCCCTTTCACTTCTTCTGCTCTAATCTCTTTTACTTTTCTTGCCTTTTGAGTTTCTCTCTGGCATCTCTCACTCTTTTCTACTTCTCTTTCTTGCACCTCTCCTTTTCCAAGTGGCAATTCATTAGCAGCACTATTGTCTCTGAGTCAGAAGGTTGTGGGTTCAAGTCTTATTTCAGGACTTGAGCACAAAAAGCCAACGCCCCAGGTAGTAGCGAGAAGGAGTGCTGCCCTGTCAGAGTGGCTATCTTTCAGATGAAGACTTGTCTGCCTCTCAATGGATTCTTGGCCGATATTTGGCCTTAAATAAAAATCACAAAAAAGGGACCCTATATACAAATTGGCTGCTACATTACAACAGTGACTGCATTCCAAAATATTTCATGGTTGTAAATTGCTTTAAGATGTGAAAAGTGCTATTTAATATGTTTTTATTTGTTCATGGGATGTAGGCATCACTGGCTAGGCCAGCATTTATTGCCCATCCCTAACTGCCCTTGTTCAGAGGGCATTTAAGAGTCAACCACATTGCTTTGGGTCTAGAGTCACATGTAGGCCAGACCAGGTAAGGACAGCAGTTTTCTTTCCCTAAAGGACATGAGTGAACTGGGTGAGTTTTTACAACAATCAGCAATGGTTTCATAAGGCAGAATTTTCCCCCCATTGCGGGGAGGTTGATGGGCAGGCGCGTGCGGGTGCACTTCCGATCAACACCCCTGATCGGAGGCACGGCGCCGTTTTATGTGGGTGGGCCAATTAAGGCCCGCCCAGCGTGATGTCCGCAGGAAAGTGCTATGTGCTTCCTGTGCGGGCAGGGGGTACCCCAAAATCGAGAGTGCACTCTTTCGCACATGCACACGAAAAAGCGCACTCATCCCCCTGAGGTGAAATGCTGCTTCAGGGAAATCGCCTCTACTTTTAAAAATATTAAAAATGAAATAAAAAATTCTCTTATATGTCCCCTCATGTGGCAAGGTTACATGAGTTGGGACACGGTCATAATTTCCAAGAAAGCTTCATTAAAATTTTTAAAACCCTACATGAAACCTCATTCCGCCCGTGGATGAGGTTTCATGTTTTTTCTAGTTCCCGCTGGGGCTCCTGGCCTCCCCGCCAACCTTAAGGTTTGATGGGCAGGTCCACTAATTGCTTTAATTGATCTGTCAATGGCCTCAATTGGCCATTGACAGGTCAGCGGGCACGCAACTGATTTTGCTGCACCCCTGCCTTCCTGAAAGTTTAAATGGGGCGCAGTGACATCGGGAGTTCCGCCCGACATCACCGCGCTTCATTTTACGCTTTGGCGAGCGGGCCCCGCCCCCACTCCCTGACAGTAAAATCCTGCCCATGGTTATCATTAGACCTTTTAATTCCAGATTTTTATTGAAATCAAATTTCACCATTTGCTTTGGTGGGATTCGAACCCAGTTCCACAGAACCTTACCCTGGGTCTCTGGAATTCTAGTCCAGTGACAATCACTATACTGGCCACTCCCAGTATGCAAATCCCTCTGTCAAATAGTCCCTTTTTGAGGTTCTTTGGTCCTTACTTACATTGTTGTCTCACTTCTTGCAGTTTCCAAGGCCATTAAAAACGCTGTTGATTTTGGTTAGCAAGCTTTGATGTGATGTGTGACCTAGGGAAACACCGATCCTCAATGGGACATGCTGACAGTTGCACAACTAGCTGGCTTTCTGACACTGGGTCAAATAGATGGCTACCAAGGGATGCACATGTTTCAGCCTTGTCTTTTGCTGCCTCATCTTCTGAATGCCGAGTTCATCCCAGTGCAGGTGGAGCAGTGTTTGGTGATGTTATCACTCAGGGGATAGTGACCAGGAAAATCTCAGCAGTCAGAGCAGGGGTCTGAGCAGCCTGCCTCTACCTCTGTTAATATCCCAGGAGCTCACTATGTTGAAGAGGTAGGAAAGGAAGCTTAAGGCTTTGTGTCTGCACAAGGTTATGCAAGTATTATATTGGTGTTGGGGGTAGTATATTATCATGGATAGGGGATTGGCTAACTAATAGAAGACAGAGGGGAGAATTTTGCCCTAGGTTGGCAGGCGGGCCCCACCGGCTCAGCGGCGGGTGGGCAGCCGACCCCCACTGCTGAAACAGGGCCCGCTGCCATGGTAAGTGGGTGGGCTGCCTGATGGGAAGCACTATGCACTTCCTGTGTAGGGGGGAGGGATTCCCCAGCTGTCAAAGTGCGCTCTTTCACGCATGCGCACGAAAGAGCGCATTGCTCCCTGAGATTAAGCGCTGTCTCAGGGAGATTACTGACAGTCTAAAAAACTTTAAAAATAGAAAAATTTAAAAATTATTAACATCCCCCTCGTGTGACAATGTCATACAAGATGAGACATGTTAATAAGAAGTACAGAAACTTTATTAAAGCTTTTAAAAACGGACATGAAACCTCATCCCGCCAGTGGATGAGGTTTCATGTATTATCAGAAGCCCAATGGGGCTCCTGACCTGCCCGCCAGCCTTAAGGTTGGACGGGCAGGTCTTTAATTATCTTAATTATCCTGTCAATGGCCTCAATTGGCCATTGACAGGTCGGCGGGAGGACAGCTGATTTCGCTGTTTGTCCACCTTCCTAAAGATTTAAATGGACCAGGACGATGCCATGGGTTCTTCCCAACATCATCCAGCATCAATTTCCTGTCGGCAAGCGACGGGAAAATTCAGGCCAGAGAATTGGGATAAGGGGGGCATTTTCAGGATGGCATCCTGTAACAAGGAGAGTGCCACAGGGATCAGTGCTGGGTCCTCAATTATTTACAATATATATTAATGACTTGAATGAGGTAAGTGAATGTACAATTGCCAGATTTGTGGATGACACAAAAACAAGTGGGAAGGCAAGTAGTGAGGATGGCACAAGGAGTTTACAGAGGGATATAGACAGGTTAAGTGAGTGGTAAAAAAGTGGCAGATGGAATACAATGTGGAAAAATGTGAGGTTATGCATTTTGGCAGGAAGAATAGAGAAACTGAATATTATTTAAATGGAGAAAGACTGCAGAAGTCTGCAGCATGTGTTCTTGTGCATGAATCCCAAAAAGCTAACATAGAAGTTCAACAGGTAATAAGGAAGGCAAGTGAAATGTTGGCCTTCACTTCAAAGGGAATGGAGTATAAAAATAGGGAAGTCTTGCTAAAACTATACAAGGCACTAGTTAGACCACACCTAAAATACTATGAACAATTTTGGTCCCTATATCTAAGGAAATATATACTGGCATTGGAAGCAGTTTAGAGAAGGTTCACTAGGTTGATTCCAGGTATGGAGGGATTTTTTTATGAGGAGTGGTTGAGTAGGTTGGGCCTGTACTCATTGGAGTTTAGAAGAATGAGAGGTGACCTTATTGAAACATATAAGATTCTTAGCGGGCTTGACAGGGCAGATGCTGAGAGGTTGTTTCCCCTTGTGGGAGAATCTAGGACCAGAGGGCATAACCTCAGAGTAAGGGGGCACCCATTTAAAACAGAGATGAGGAGGAATTTCTTCTCTCAGAGGATCATGAATCTGTGGAATTCTTTACTGCAGAGGGCTATAGAGGCTGGGTCATTAAGTATATGCAAGGCAGAGATAGACAGATTTTTAATCAGTGAGGGAATCAAAGGTTATGAGGAAAAGACAGGAAAGTGGAGTTGAGGAATATCAGATCAGCCAAGATCTTATCGAATGTTTGAGCAGACTCGATGGGCTGAATGGCCTACATCTGCTCCTATATCTTATGGCCTTATGGTCTTATAGGAGCATTAAGATATTTTATTGCCATCGTTCACCATATGGTTAATTACCAAATCTTGTCAGGAACAATGTAGTAAGTCGGGGGGATACACTTCTCCCATAAGGAGAAAACAAAATCAATAGATAATTCAAATTCTTGCATACCTCGTAGGGATAGGTCACAGCGCAGCATGGACAAAGGCTTAGGGCAGATGGTCTCGTTATTCTCTCAGCACTGGAACTGAATAGAGAGAAAAATGACAGAAAAGAAAAGAGTTGACGTTTCGAGTCCTCATGATCCTTCAACAGAACTTGAGTGAGTCCAAGAAAGGGGTGAAATATAAGCTGGTTTAAGGTGTTGGGGGGGAGGGCTTGGGTGGGGGGAGAGAGAGAGAAGTGGAGGGGGTTGGTGTGGTTGTAGAGACAAACAAGCAGTAATAGAAGCAGATCATCAAAAGATGTCACAAACAACAGAACAAAAGAACACATAGGTGTTAAAGTTGGTGATATTATCTAAACGAATGTGCTAATTAAGAATGGATGGTAGGGCACTCAAGGTATAGCTCTAGTGGGGGTGGGGGGAGCATAAAAGATTTAAAAATATTTAAAAATAATGGAAATAGGTGGAAAAAGAAAAATCTATATAATTTATTGGAAAAAATAAAAGGAAGGGGGAAACAGAAAGGGGGTGGGGATGGAGGAGGGAGCTCAAGACCTAAAGTTGTTGAATTCAATATTCAGTCCGGAAGGCTGTAAAGTGCCTAGTCGGAAGATGAGGTGTTGTTCCTCCAGTTTGCGTTGGGTTTCACTGGAACAATGCAGCAAGCCAAAGACAGACGTGTGGGCAAGAGAGCAGGGTGGAGTGTTAAAATGGCAAGCGACAGGGAGGTTTGGGTCATTCTTGCGGACAGACCGCAGGTGTTCTGCAAAGCGGTCGCCCAGTTTACGTTTGGTCTCTCCAATGTAGAGGAGACCACATTGGGAGCAACGAATGCAGTAGACTAAGTTGGGGGAAATGCAAGTGAAATGCTGCTTCACTTGAAAGGAGTGTTTGGGCCCTTGGACAGAGTGGAGAGAGGAAGTGAAGGGGCAGGTGTTGCATCTTTTGCGTGGGCATGGGGTGGTGCCATAGGTGGGGCTTGAGGAGTAGGGGGTGATGGAGGAGTGGACCAGGGTGTCCCGGAGGGAACGATCCCTACGGAATGAGCTCCCTCCTCCATCCCCACCCCCTTTCTGTTTCCCCCTTCCTTTTGCTTTTTCCAATAAATTATATAGATTTTTCTTTTCCCACCGATTTCCATTATTTTTAAATATTTTTAAATCTTTTATGCTCCCCCCACCCCCACTAGAGCTATACCTTGAGTGCCCTACCATCCATTCTTAATTAGCACATTCGTTTAGATAATATCACCAACTTTAACATCTATGCGTTCTTTTGTTCTGTTGTTTGTGACATCTTTTGATGATCTGCTTCTATTACTGCTTGTTTGTCCCTACAACCACACCAACCCCCTCCACTTCTCTCTCTTTCCCCCCACCCAAACCACTCCCCCCACCCCACACCTTAAACCAGCTTATATTTCACCCCTTTCTTGGACTCACTCAAGTTCTGTCGAAGGGTCATGATGACTCGAAACGTCAACTCTTTTCTTCTCCGCCGATGCTGCCAGACCTGCTGAGTTTTTTCCAGGTAATTCTGTTTTTGTTTTGGATTTCCAGCATCCGCAGTTTTTTTGTTTTTATCTCTGTGTTTAATTGACTGCCACTGCTCTTCAAGAAATGCCTACCTCCTTGAAGAAGTTCTGTTCGTCTCTGCGACAAGATTTCCGTATACCTCTTTTGCCTTGCTCACCTTCATTGTTTTCCATTTCTCTCCTGGTGTTTGACAAGGTGTTTCCTAAAACCCGCTTTCACAGCCATATCTCCTTTCTCAGTGACTGTCTCCGTCTCCGACTTACCCCACGTGGATTTCAACTGAAATACCACCCCTCATATTTCGAACCCACCCAGGATTACAGGTATCTCCAGGACATAAAACGTTTCTCGGACTGCTGTTCCCATCACATTCTGAAATCCACACTCAGTGCCATGCGCCGCCATATGAACACACTCGACCTCTCCCTCCAGCAGCACCGCCGTACACTTTTTCAAAGCTGCGCGTGCCCCCAGTTTCATTTTATTCTTCAGCTCATCCGACGCCTCAACAAGAAACTTTTTCTCTTTCTCTCAAGTGCTAAGGAACACAAGCTCCAACAACTCATCGACACCAACACCCATCTAGGACCCTCCACCCCTGCCTGTCCCTCCGTCCCCACCCCATCTTCCAATCCCAGCCCCGTGTATTCACTATACCCCCTGACCTTCCCCTCTCCGATGCTGAACATTCAGTGCTCAGCAAAGGACTTAGTTTCATACCCTCACGCCCTCACCTCAATGAATTTCGGGCTCGGCACAATGCTGAACTCTTCTTCCGCCATCTTCATCTCCGGGCTCAATTCTTTGGGCAGGAGTCCTCTCCCCATTCAACGGATCCTTTCACCCACCTCCAATATTCTCCCTCCACCTGGACCCCTCCCTCTGGATTCTTACCTTCTCTTGATCTTTTCATTGAGAACTGTCGGCACGACATTAGTCGTCTCAATTTCTTTGCTCCTTTCACCCATTCTAATCTCTCTATCTCTGAACTTACTGCACTCCATTCTCTCAGGTCCAACCCTGACATTGTCATTACACCCGCTGACAAGGGTGGTGCTGTTGTTGTCTGGCACACTGACCTCTACCTCATGGAGGCTGAGCGTCAACTCACAGACACTTCCTCCTACCTCTCCCTGGACCATGACCCCACCACTGAACATCAAGCCATTGTTTCCAGGACTGTCACTGACCTCATTTCCTCTGGGGATCTTCCTCCCACAGCTTCCAACCTGATAGTCACCCAACCTCGGATGGCCTGTTTCTATCTCCTACCCAAAATCCACAAACAGAAGTGCCCCGGTAGACCGATCGTGTCAGCTTGCTTCCACAGAACTCATTTCTCATCATCTTGACTCCCTTCTCTCTCCCCTTGTCCAGTCACTTCCCACCTACATCCGTGACTCCTCTGACACCTTACGTCATATCAACAATTTCCAGTTCCCTGGCCCAAACCGCTTCCTCTTCACCATGGACGTCCAATCCCTCTACACTTCCATCCCCCACCAGGATGGTCTGAGGGCCCTTAGCTTCTTCCTCAAACAGAGGCCCGAACAATCCCCATCCACCACTACTCTCCTCCGTCTGGCTGAACTTGTTCTCACACTGAACAATTTCTCCTTCAACTTCTCTCACTTTCTCCAAATAAAAGGTGTGGCTATGGGTACCCGCATGGGCCCCAGCTATGCCTGTCTCTTTATGGGGTATGTAGAACATTCCTTATTCCAGTCCTACTCCGGCCCCCTTCCACAACTCTTTCTCCGGTACATCGATGATTACTTCGGTGCCGCTTCATGCTCTCGTCGGGACTTGGAAAAATTTATTAATTTTGCTTCCAATCTCCACCCCTCCATCATTTTCACGTGGTCCATCTCTGACACTTCCTTTCCCTTCCTTGACCTCTCTGTCTCAATCTCTGGTGATAGACTGTCCACCAATATCCATTACAAACCTACCGACTCCCACAGCTACCTCGACTACAGCTCCTCACACCCCGCTTCCTGTAAGGACTCCATCCCATTCTCTCAGTTCCTTTGCCTCCGTCGCATCTGTTCCGATGATGCTACCTCCAAAAACAGTTCCTCTGACATGTCCTCCTTCTTCCTTAACCGAGGTTTTCCACACATGGTCGTAGACAGGGCCCTCAACCGTGTCCGGCCCATCTCCTGCGCATCTGTCCTCACGCCTTCTCCTCCCTCCCAGAAACATGATAGGGTCCCCCTCGTCCTCACTTAGCATCCAACCAGCCTCCACATTCAAAGGATCATCCTCCGCCATTTCCGCCAACTCCAGCATGATGCCACCACCAAACAAATCCTCGCTTCACCTCCCCCTATCAGCATTCCATAGGCATCGTTCCCTCCGGGACATCCTGGTCCACTCCTCCATCACCCCCTACTCCTCAACCCCTCCTACGGCACCACCCCATGCCCACGCAAAAGATGCAACACCTGCCCCTTCACTTCCTCTCTCCACTCTGTCCAAGGGCCCAAACACTCCTTTCAAGTGAAGCAGCATTTCACTTGCATTTCCCCCAACTTAGTCTACTGCATTCGTTACTCCCAGTGTGGTCTCCCCTACATTGGAGAGACCAAACGTAAACTGGGCGACCGCTTTGCAGAACACCTGCGGTCTGTCCGCAAGAATGACCCAAACCTCCCTGTCGCTTGCCATTTTAACACTCCACCCTCCTCTCTTGCCCACATGTCTGTCTTTGGCTTGCTGCATTGTTCCAGTGAAGCCCAACGCAAACTGGAGGAACAACACCTCATCTTCCGACCAGGCACTTTACAGCCTTCCGGACTGAATATTGAATTCAACAACTTTAGGTCTTGTGCTCCCTCCTCCATCCCCACCCCCTTTCTGTTTCCCCCTTCCTTTTGTTTTTTTCCAATAAATTATATAGATTTTTCTTTTCCCACCTATTTCCATTATTTTTAAATATTTTTAAATCTTTTATGCTTCCCCCAGCCCCACTAGAGCTATACCTTGAGTGCCTTACCATCCATTCTTAATTAGCACATTCGTTTAGATAATATCACCAACTTTAACACCTATGTGTTCTTGTGTTGTTGTTTGTGACATCTTTTGATGATCTGCTTCTATTACTGCTTGTTTGTCCCTACAACCACACCAACCCCCTCCACTTCTCTCTCTCCCCCACCCAAACCCACCCCACACCCCCCACCCCGCACCCAAAACCCCCCACCCCGACACCTTAAACCAGCTTATATTTCACGCCTTTCTCAGACTCACTCAAGTTCTGTCGAAGGGTCATGAGAACTCGAAACGTCAACTCTTCTTCTCCGCCAATGCTGCCAGACCTGCTGAGTTTTTCCAGCTAATTCTGTTTTTGTTTTGGATTTCCAGCATCCGCAGTTTTTTTGTTTTTTATATTAGAGAGAAAAATGAGTTGTGAGGTAAAACATCTGCTGAAAGAAATAGAATTGGGCTTTGTAAATAGAGAAATATTGGGTTGTAAAAAGAAAATTAAATCTGTAAGATTTTTTACAGATAAACAGGATATAACTGATCGAGACAAGGTGTCTTCAACAGTCAGATCCAGGTTATAGCCCAATTCACCCAGTGCAAACGGGTGAGAGGTTAAAATCCCGAGAAATGATTTACCATCCCATTCCTGATGGACCAAAGATTTCGGCTATATCACTGATTGAGGTGCCTAATCAATATATTGAGGTTGGATCCCACAATTTCATTTGCATCCTGATGCTATTTTAACTGGGCAAAAGTTCGACCCAGTATTGGACCAGATTGGTTAAACCTTGTGGGTTCTGCTTCAGAAACTGATTGACATGATTGCATGATCAGTTTAAAGAAACATTAACCTACAGGCAATTGGATCATTAGGTTCTGTCTACTTTTCTGATTAGTTGGTTGCTGTTTCAGGTATTTCAGAGCTTGGAAATAGTTCCTTTTTGATTTGCTTACTTTACTCATCCTGAGTAAGCATTTTCAGCTTATGGTTACCATAATTGGTATCTGATCAAAGCCACCAACACTCTGGCCTGAATTTTAATCTTGTGGGCATACGGTATTGGCAGGCCCGCGACCGGTCAGGAAATGTGCTGCAGCCTGCGATTGGCCCCCAACCGCTATTTCACGCTGGCTGGCCAATTAAGGCCCGCCCAATGTGAAACGTGTCCTCCCAATAGTCGGGAACAGGCGGGCAGGGCCGAGGACCTGTTGGCCGCCGGGTCCAATGGCGACCCAGCGACCGGTTTAAAAACAGCGCAGGCAGCTCCTTGAAAGCTACCAGGGGAGAACCTATCATCTGCATTGTGAAAACTGACATTGTGCTATCAAGTGCGGCTGGAGATGCCAGGTGGGAGGGCAGGTTGTATGGGCACTTGGCACCCCCCTCCAGTTTTTGGATGAGTACTTCGCGGTCCTCCTGAAGGAGGTGGCTGCCAGCGGGGATACCCTTGTCCCCAGAGATGGAAGGAGGAGTCCACCGCACCTCACAAAAAGAGCTTGGGAGGAGGTGGCAGCGCTGGTCAGCAGCCACATTGTTGTGCGGCGCATATGGGTGCAGTGCCGCAAAAGATTTAACGGCCTGCTGCGCTCGGGAAGGGTGAGTGCCACGTTGGCATGGACCAGTGGGTTGAAGTGTACACCCCGTGGAGCTCAGGGATGTTAGAGTCTGAGTTCCAACTGTCAATGACGCTGGAACTGGCCAAGGGGGTGAGCCCTGGATACTTGGATTGAATGCCTTGTGGCTCGCGGACCACGACTCGGATGTGCCCTGTAAAGTGTTCCTCAGGTGGGTATGGCCAGGCTGCAGTGGTGCTGCAGGTGGAGTGTGATTGGATCAATGTGCCTCTATACTTTCAGGGGAAGATGGCCCATAACAGTCTTGAAAGGTCACGGACAAACGGAGACTCCCAAACCTCCTAATCCTCTCCAGGTTTGAGCAGGAAACCTTGGAGCTAGAGAGGTGCCACATAATCCAGTCAACCGGCCACAGAGATGCTGGGGTGTCAGACGACAGTAAGAGTCCAGTGCACAGAGGTGAGAGTTCCGGACTGTGCAAACATTCTTGTGTAGTCTCATGGAGAGGCAGCTCCAGGAACAGAATCAGGGGTTCATGGGATTGCGCTTGGACCTGCAAGCCCTCACACAGGCAATGACCTCAGGTGGTCAGTGCCAATGTGGAAGATGGATGAGGCATCCAGTATCCCAGCTAGATGCCCGCCCATCAATGGTGTGCAGGGAGGTCCAGAGCGACCTCACGGTGGCACACAAGCTGCTTGTCATCTCTACGGGCACCTCTCAGAGCACTCTGAATAATGGCAGCAGCTCCTCCGCCCCCTCTGTCAGTGAAGCAGCAGCAATCAGGGAGATGCCAGCTGTGGCACTGGCTGCTCCCTCCCAGGTGTAGCTAGCACTAGCTCCACTGACCAGAGGACGAGCGCCAAGGTCATCATGGCCAACAAGACACTAGAGTCAACAACAGAAAATGCTGGAAAAACTCAGCAGGTCTAGCAGCATCTGTGGGGAGAGAAACAAAGTTAACATTGTGATCCTTATGACCCTTCTTCAGAGTCACCAGAGTCAGTAGGCTGCCTCCAATGCCACTGCCTGTGAGGAGTGGGGGAGGTGGGTTGGGGTGGTGTTGGGGGGTTGGGGGGGAGGCAGCAGTTGGGGGGGCAGTGGGTGGGACCAAGACATAGCACTCGCAAACCTAAATTTAAGGCACCATGAGCGCAAGAGGGACTGGTCATGGGTGATCTTCTGTTGTGTAATGTTTTGTTTATGTTTTCTGGTCTGGGAATTAAGGCCAGAGAAGGCGATGTTAATTTTTTTGGATTGTCAAAATGAGATCAATTTTGTTTTTGTCCTAATGGCCTGAATATGCTTCACTTTTGTATCTTTTTGGTGCAGGGTATACCAGTGTAATGCTGGACGTGAATAGCTCTAAACTTTATTGCACAGGCACTCAGTGGACATTGGGTTCAAATGAAAGGGTCATTGCAGACATCCAGGGTGGAGTGGGCAACCCTGGCATAAGGTGGAAGCAGATCTTTGGCAGCCGAGCTGAATGAGCGTCGGATCAAGGCATCCCTGGTGCCCCTGCTCCCTGAAGGATACAGAGGTCTGCCTCCACAAACTCAGCATTCTCCTCACCATGCTCTTCTTCTGACTCATTGCTGGATGCATCCTTTGTGACCTTTGGAGCTGCATCAACATCCTCCTCCTCCACTGGGTCCCCCCTTGCCAGTGCCAGGTTGTGGAAGTGCAGCAGGCAACCACAATCAATGACTCCCACCCTGGGGGGTTTATCGTGCTCCACCTGAATGATCCAGGCATTGGAAGTGCATCTTCAGAAGACTTATGGTGCTCTATATCACCGCCCTTATAGAGGCATGACTCCTATTCTAAAGCTGCTCCGCCTCTGTTCTTGGGTGGCAGAGAGGCGTCATAAGCCACCTTTTCAATGGATAACCCTTGTCACCCAGCAGCCATCCATCTTGTTGGGCCTCAGCACTTGGGAGTGTCTCAGGATGTACATCTCATGGGACCTGCCAGGGTACCGTGCACATATTTGCAGAATCTGTATCCAGTGGTCACACACTACCTGGGCATTCATCGAGTGGATTCCTTTCCTGTTGACGAAGGCACCTGGCTGCCCTGCTAGCAACTTGATGGCCACATATGTGCAGTCATGGGGGAACCCAGCAAGCCTCTGACTCACTCAGCCTTGCTGGCCTCATCCATACGGAAATGAATAAAGGTCAGTACCCGCCTGAACAGAGCTTCTGTCACCAGCTTGGCGCAACTGTGGACAGCTGATTCGGATACTCCACACATATCCCCCACTGACCCGTGGAGAGAACAGGAGGCATTGTGACCTTCAGAGCCACTGGCGTGGGGTGTCCATCCACACAGTTGGAGCTGGTCTCAGGCCCAATCATCTGATAAATGGAGGTCACAGTCTCCCTCGAGAGGTGGACCCTCCTTTGGCACTGCACCTCGGACATATTGAGGTAGCTGTATCGCAGCCTGTGTACCCTGACAGCAGGATAGTGGCATCTTCTGCAGCCCCTTCTGCCTTGGACTACCTGCTGGCTCTATGCCCCTTGTGCCTGCACCTCTCCTCCCACAGGCTGCTCCCCTGGAACCTGCATTGTATTGCCACTGCTGGCACCTCCTCCCTCTTCTGCCCCTCTCTTCCTCCTCAGAGGAGGTGCCACCAGCAGAGACCACAATCCCCATTACCAGGGCCATAGATGGCTGTCTGATACCTGTCCACATGGTCAAAATCCTCCAGGGGCCTTGGAGACACCAATGATTGCTGAAGTGAAGCCTAGAAAATTAAGCTCAGAACGGAGGTGAAGCTGTCAAGTTCAAATAAGCAACCAGCAGCAAACTATCTACTAAACTCCTCACTACTCAAACCGGCAATGCTGCTGCACCTTTTTATCCTGCCCTTCGATGAAGCTTTGCAAAATGCGGGCTGCCCACTTGCCCATTTTGACTGTGCAATGAGCACAAAATCGCATGGGCAACGTAAAATCAACCTCAGTTGGGTTTTTAATGGCCTTAAGTGGCCTCTTAATTGCTGGCGGGCAAGGCTCCAGCTCCCGTGCATGGCCGCTGACCTGAAGATTGTGCACATGCGAGGAGACGTTGGGACACTCTCCCGATGTCTTCTTGTGCTATTTTACGCCTGATTGGGTCGAGTGCGCACCCACCTACAAAGCGTAAAATTCTGCCCGCTGAATATTTATAAAAGAAAGACTTGCATTTCTATAGCACCTTTCACAAACTCATGACATCCCTCAGTGCTTTACAGTTTTGATCTACTTTTAAAATGTAGTCACTGTCCCAGACTGCTACAGGAAAAATCACCTTTTTCCCAGTCTGCAGTGTGCAGCTAAACTAAGCAGGTTACTAGCATACTTAACCAAAACCAATTAGTTCATTACTTTCCTGATTGTTGCCAACAGCAGAATGAGAGAATTATGGCAATTGTGGCTTCTCTCAATTCCTGAATATAATATACTGAGGTTTTGTAAATATTAGGGCTTCAGAGGAAGAGCCAGGCACTTTCCTCAGGAAGAAGGGCTTATCATTCCATCAATACCCATTTGGGGTGGGATCACTTCCCAAGATGATTCAAATTTGTTCCGGTTTCTCTGACAACTACCATGATGCTTTCATCCTGAGACACTCATCCAGTGGCCCCATTATTTGACTCTTTCAGAAATGTCAGAGGACGGTTAATAGTGCCTCCTCTGGAACTCCACCATAGCTGAACAGTACAGTTGAATGCTAGCCTGGGACCATGAGGAACATTAGTGAACATACAAATGCATCTTAAAGCTAAGATTTTGGTGCCTTGATTGGTTTGGGGGATTCCTTCAATATTCCTCCATCCAAATTGAGTGGCATCATTGTAGAGTGCTTCATTCTACACAACATGGTTTGAAGTTGGGGGAAGTACAGTAACAACAAGAGCCTTCTTTTAATTAGGAAGAATTAAATAGAATTAAGTGAGAACAAGGGGAAAATCAGAGCGTTATTCTCAGGCTCACACACAACTAATGGCCACTTGGGCCGAGTATTGAAAGATTGCTACTATAGAGCCATGTCCCAAAATGAATGAATCCTGATGTTCGCTGATGATTGCCCACAATTCATCTCCAGAATGTCATGTAATGAAGCAGGCAGTGCCTACCTACAGCAAGACCTGGACAACACTGATAAGTGACATTCACCACACACAAGCGTCAGGCTGCGACAATCTCCAACAGGGAGTCTAACACAAAAACAGAAATACCTGGAAAAACTCAGAAGGTCTGGCAGCATCGGCAGAGAAGAGCAAAGTTGACGTTTCGAGTCCTCATGAATCTTCAACAGAACTAAGTAGAAATAGGAAAGGGGTGAAATATAAGCTGGTTAACCACCTCCCTATGACATTCAATGGCATTAACCTTCACCAAGCTCCCTATCTGAGAGATAAGCACTGACCAGAAATTCAACTAGACCAATCACATAAGTGCACTGGCTACTAGACCTAGTTAGAGGCTGGTTATTCTGCAACAAGTCACTCAAATCCTGACTACCCAAAACCTCTCCACCACATTCAAAGCACAAGCCAGGATGTGACGAAATATTTTCCATTTGCCTGGATAGGTTCAGCTGAACAACACATACAAACATTCAGGACAAAGCAGTCCATTATTCAGCTTTTCATTCATTAGCTTAAATATCTACCTCCTCCATCATTGGCTTATGATGGCTGCAGTGTGTACCACATAGTGGAGGCAATGCAGCAACTTGCTAATGTATCTCAAATCCCCCACCTCCATGACCAAAATGGACAAATGCAGCACAAATAATGGAATACCATCACCGCCAAGTTACCCTACGAGGCATATACCAACCTGACTTGGACTTACATCACCATTCACCCAATATCACTGGGTAAAAATCCTGGACTCCCACCTACCAGCATTGTGAGAAAAACTTGATCATACAAATTGCAGTAGCTCAAGCCAAAGGCCCACCATTGCCTTCTCTTGGAAACTAGGGATGGCAATAAATTCCAATATTTCAAGCAGTGCCCCCATTCTGAGAATTAATTAATTCAAAGTATTGTGTAATTAGAATGCTACTGGTGCTTGTTTTGCAATAGTCCAGTAACTTGGTCAGAAAAGCAATGCAGACAATGAAACTTTGAGCTCGCTACTGAGTTTAGAAACGCTCATTACAAATAAGAAACACAAGGTACAAGTTTCCAAATTGCTGGTGCAATTCTTGTTTCTCAGTTTCAGTCTAGTTTTCTTAGGGTAAGTTTCCTTTTTTGGTTTCCCTTTCAGTTTTCCTTTTTAATTAGGGTCTGTCTCAAAAAATACAATCTTTGCCCACAGATTCTGTCACAATAATGTAAGATGTGCGGCGGTATCGTCCAGTCCCACACGCCAGCGAGATTTACCGGTGCAGCCTAAGGCAATGGACTTCTGGCTGGCTTGCCTCATCCCACCATGGCAGGGCCAGAAAATCCTGGCTGTAGTATTATGCATTTGGATAGGATCAATGCCAAACATTCAGTAGAACATGATTTGCAAGTTACACATGATAAACGGTAGCATTAAAAATTAAAAAGCATTTCAATTACCGTGATAAAGGCTGAGAGGAAGAAGGCAGTTAAAATTCAGACTGCAGTACATGATAACTGAAACATCAATTAAAAATAAAAATACTAAGAAAACCCAGATCAGCTGGTACCCAAAAAAGAACAGATGGGCCCACGTTTCAAATGACCATTAGATCGGAACATAAAGTACTTTATTCCAAACAGTAATGATTCAACAAGTGATTTAATTTGTTTTATTTAGGCTGATGGAATGTTGGCACAAATTCAGTGGAAAGGTAAAAGAGTTCATGCTTTGCTTTAATCAGGTTGCCTAAAATAAACAGAGAACTTAAGACGCTACAGCTGCCAACTTTGAAAATTGATGTCAAAGCAAATGGCTTCTGGTTAAGGCTTTTTGTAGGGTTTAAGCTCATTATTAAAGGGGATGTCTTAGCAGTTTGGAGCCTTACTGTCTGCAGTGTTGATCCACTTGTGATCCCCTCATATTGCTGTCACTGAGCCACAGCTGACATATTACCAACTCCAACTCAAAGTGGATAGTAACACCAACAACAAGAACTAATATGGTGCCTTTCATGTAATAAAATCCCCAAGGTGTTTCACAGAAGCATTATGACACAAAATACGACACTGAGCCACATAAGGAGGTATTAAGTTAGATGACCAAAAGCTTAGTCAAAGGGGTAGATTTTAAGGAGTGTCTAAAAGTAAAGTGAGAGGGGGAGGCAGAGAGGTGCAAGGAGAGTATTCCAGAGTCTGGGGCCCAGGGAACTGAAAGCATGGCCACCTATGGTAGAGAGATTAAAATCAGGGATTCTCTAGAGGTAGAATCACAGGAGTGCAAATATCTCTCATAGTTGTGGGACTGGAGGAGATTACAGAGACTGGAGGAGTGAGGCCATGAGAGATTAGAAAACAAGGATTACATTTTTAAAATAGGCAGGGGAATGCGACTTGGTGCAAGTTAGAACAAAGGTACAGTCTTGGATAAACTCAAGTTTACAGCAGGTAGAATGTGGGAAATAGTTAGAATAGTCAATTCTTGAGGTAACAAAGGCATCAATGAGGCTTTCAGCAGCAAATGAGCTGAGGCGGGGTGAAGTTGGGCGATGTTACGGAGGTGAACCATAATATATGTAGTTGGAAACTCATCTCGGAGTCACATCTGACATAAAGGGCAGAATTGTCTGGTCCCGTTGGTGGTGGGCATCATGGCAGGCGTCAGTGGACATAATGGCGAGAAGGCCAAAAATTGGTTTCATGCCATCGTGAAACCAGTTGTGATCATCTGCTCTGCCCATCAATGGCCCACCATCCAACGTTGGGAACTTAATTTTAATGCATTAGCATTTCACTGTAGTGCCCACACGCCGCAATCGTCCCCCCCACGTCAAATTTACTGCCCTTTTAGGTGTGACTTCAGAAATGGCGTGATTCATGACTGCCTTTAAAAGGCGTGCATCTGGTGACCTGAACTTCGAGGGGAACTCGGAGCCGAGTACACAGAACCTTGCGCAGCACTCACGAGCATTGCGAATAGGACATCAAGGTGTCACGCATTCGGGCAGGGGCACAAGCAAGTTGCTATTTCTCGGCTAGCTTTCAATGCAGCGCTGGGGCAAGGGCTTCAGTGTGGGTCAGGCCAGGGGATGGAGGCAAGATAGCACAGACTGATGGAAGTATACCAGCACATGCTGAGTTGAGTGGGAGTGTGGGGAGGGTGGGACTGGGTGGTGCAGGAGGGGTGAGGTGAGGGAAGTGGCCAAGCACTTGGAAAAGCTTGCCAAAAGTGAGTATTCTTCCACAGCTGAGACCGTTCAGCTGCAGCTCCATTGACATGCTTGCAGTCGGGCCTCTGACCGCTCAAGCAACACAAAAGCATGAGTGTGCCACCAAATGCTCCAGAAATGTTCGCCCTTTGAGCGCAGACTGCAAATTAATGTACATTTTAGGGAGCAGCAGGACAATTGGATGACTGGACAAGTTTTAAAATCCCCTTGTGAAGTGTGGCCATGGTGCAGTCACTGGTGGAGGTGCTCATAGTCCCTTGCAATGTCTTCATTCAGGTTTGGACCAATATCCCCCAAGGTTCAAGCTAACAGCACAGCCTTGTATTGCAGGTTAGGAGAATGGCTGTACCTGAGCTGAGAGCACAGCATGCAGTCCAGTGGCCGAAGCTGCCACCAACCAATCAAGTGGACTCGGGTTAAGGTGGGTCAGGTTTCAGACAGCCAATGAGCGCACTACACACTGGTCATCCAAGTGATGGCCAGCACTCTCCTGCGTGCGTGAAAGGCCTTCAGAATTAACCAAGAGAGGGTCTTAGTACATCCATGCTAACCACACGTCTCTCTCTCTTTGATCCTGCAGGAGGAGAACATCAGGATCATAGAGCCTGGTGATCTAGTGGTATGCCTCATGGCTTACAGGGAGCAGAGAATAAGAAGAAGAGCGGGGCAGAGGTGCCTGACTCCGCGAAGGGAGGAGCACCTCCCACAAGATGAAGGTGCAGCAGGGCCTGGCTGCGCACGCAGCTGAAGTTGCACAGAGAACCATTGCTCGTAGGTGCCTCGCTAGATCCAGGTCTATAGACGACGACTGTCATTCCTACAGATGACCAATAACCAGTGTGGCGCTTGTCTAGAGAACTGGTCAATCACAAATACCACCTGCTGCAAGATTTAGCGCCATGAGGAGATGGAGGGCATTCACTGCCAGTGGCAGTGAAAGTGACAGCGGTGCTCAATTTTTACAGCAGTGGCACCTCCCAGGGGACCACAGGTGCCCTGTGCGGGATGTCATTAGCCTCCATTCACACCTGTATCCAGGAAGTCATGGACACCATCTTCGCAAAAGCACAGAAATTTGTGGATTTCGCCTGAAATCAGGAAAGCCAGGAAGCAAGAGCGCTGGGACGTAGATCTCTGGCTTTACACAGGTGCAGGGTGCCATCTACTGTACTCATGTGACACTTAGATTTCCATGGCAACAAGCAGCCAACTATGTCAACCACAAGGGCTTCCACTTGCTGAATGTTCAGCTGCTGTGCAACGCTCACAAATGCATCCTACAGGTCTGCACATGATTCACAGGGAGTGTCCATGACTCTTTCGCAGGCCTCAGATCTCTGACATCTTCCAGGGTCTACAGAGGCTGCAGGGTTGGCTCCTCAGGGACAAGGCTACCCACAGAGAATGTGACTGATGACGCCTGTGTGGCAGCCTCAGATGACAGCAGAGCGACGATATAATGAGGCTCATGCCCCGACCCAGAATTGGTGGAGCAAATGATAGGCATCTTGAAAATGAAGATCCGGTGCCACGACAGGAGCACTGCAATACACTCCCCAGAAGGTGTCACACATCATCGTAGCTTGCAGCATGCTACACAACTGGGTGATGCAGAGGGGGGAGGCACTAACTGAGGTGGAGGTGGAAGAGCTGCACGTCTCCTCCAAGGAGGAGGACGTCGAAGGAGATAACGGAGCTGAGGTTCTCGGAGGCAAGAAAGCCAGCAATGAGGCCATCGCAATGGGACATAAAATGTTTCTCGGACTGCTGTTCCCGTCACATTCTGAAATCCACACTCAGTGCCATGCGCCGCCATATGAACACACTCGACCTCTCCCTCCAGCAGCACCGCCGTACCCTTTTTCAAAGCTGCGCGTTCCCCCAGTTTCATTTTATTCTTCGTCTCATCCGATGCCTCAACAAGAAACTTTTTCTCTTTCTCTCAAGTGCTAAGGAACGCAAGCTCCAACAACTCATCGACACCAACACCCATCTAGGACCCTCCACCCCTGCCTGTCCCTCCGTCCCCACCCCATCTTCCAATCTCAGCCCCAGCCGTGTATTCACTATACCCCCTGACCTTCCCCTCTCCGACACTGAACGTTCAGTGCTTAGCAAAGGATTTAGTTGCATAGCCTTACGCCCTCATCTCAATGAATTTCGGGCTCAGCAAGATGCTGAACGGAAAGGTCCTCAACCTGAAAATTTAACACACTCTCCACTCCTCTTCTCACTGAGGCTCACAGATGCTGCCTGGCCTGATGATATCCATGGCATTTTCTGCTTTATTTCAAGTTAGAAAGCAAGTTCCTGGATTTTGATCCAGTGAAAATGAAGGAACAGTGATATAATTTCAACTCAGGGTGGTATGCTGCCCCTGTTGCTCGAGGTGGTAGAGGTCTTGGGTTTGGAAGATGCTGTTGAAGGAGCCTTGGTGAGTTACTGCTATGCTTCTTGTAGCTGGCACACACTGCAGCTATGGTACGCTGTTGGCAAATGGGTTGTCAATCAAACAAGCAGCTTGTCCTAGATGTTGAGTTTCTTGAATGATGTTGGAGCTGCACGCATCTAGATAAGTGGAGAGTATTCCATCACACTCCTGACTTGTGCTTTGTAGATAGTGGTGGTGAGTTACTTGCTGCAGAATTCCCAGCCTCTGACCTACTCTTATAACCACAATATTTATGTGGCTGGTCCAGTGAGTTTCTGACCAAGTATTATTGTGCAATCTTTAAATACACAAAACAAGTATGTGTTTGGTTGTCAAGGCTGCAACTTTGAGTGCCATTCTGCTTACCACCTGGATTTAAGACATTTAAGTGGATTGTGATAGGAATTTTTTTCATGAAGACTAGTAAGGGTTCAGTACAATATAGAGTAGGGAACTTAGCTCTGCATGAAGGTTAGTTGTGTGGCTGACTGGCCAATTCTCAAACTGGGATATTGAAGTGACAGGATTTTGTTTCCGTTTCATATTTGTTGAGGTGCTATAACAGTTGTATATGTTTCTTGGGTTATAATTGATCTTTTTAGGGAATGTCTAATTAATTTTTGATTTGACAATGCTAGTGACCATCTGTTGCATGGAAATGCTTGAGCACAAAAATGCCTGCAAATCTTCACAATATTCTCAATGTTTTCCAATGTTACAACACTGGCTTCTACTTGTCAATACGGAAAACTGCCAACCTATGTCCTGCCCACAAAAAAAGCAGGGAAATTCAATCCAACCAATTACTGCCCCATCTGTCTACTCACAATCATCAGTAAAATAATGGAAGGTGTCAGAGGGCTATTGAGCAGCACTTACCAATATCCTGCTCACTGTTGCCCTAGCTGGATACTGCAAGGATTTCTTGGCTCCAGACCTCACTACATCCTTGGTTCAAACAAAGTGCTGAATTCCAGAGGTGAGAGTGTCTGTCCTTGACATTAAGATGGCATTTTATCAAGTGTGGCATCAAGGAGCCCAAGCAGAATTGAAGTAAAAGGGAACCAGGGGCAAGACTCCACTGGCTGGAATCACACCTAGCATTCCCAGTGTCAACATCCTGAGGATTCTTCTGCCGTCTTCGTCTCCGGGCGCACTTCTTTGGGCAGTAGTCCTCTCCCCGTTCAACGGATCCTTTTACCCACCTCCAATATTCTCCCTCCACCTGGACCCTTCCCTCTGGATTCTTACCTTCTCTTGATCTTTTCATTAAGAAATGCGGCGCGACATTAGTCGTCTCAATTTCTCTACTCCTCTCACCCATTCTAATCTCTCTCTCTATGAACTTACTGCACTCCGTTCTCTCAGGTCCAACCCTGACATTGTCATCAAACTGACTGACAAGAGTGGTGTTGTTGTTGTCTGGCACACTGACTTCTACCTCGCGGAGGCTGAGCGTCAACTGGCAGACACTTCCTCCTACCTCTCCCTGGACGATGACCCCACCACTGAACATCAAGCCGTTGTTTCCAGGTCTGTCACTGACCTCATCTCCTCCGGGGCTCTTCCTCCCACAGCTTCCAACCTGATAGTCGTCCAATCTTGGACGGCCCGCTTCTACCTCCTACCCAAAATCCACAAACAGAACTGTCCCGGTAGACCAATCATGTCAGCTTGCTCCTGCCCCAAGGAACTCATTTCTCGTTATCTTGAATCCCTTCTCTCTCCCCTTGTCCAGTCCCTTCCCACCTACATCCGTGATTCCTCTGACACCTTACGTCACATCAACAATTTCCAGTTCCCTGGCCCCAACCGCTTCCTCTTCACCATGGATGTCCAATCCCTCTACACCTCTATCCCCCACCAGGATGGTCTGAGGGCCCTTAGCTTCTTCCTCGAACAGAGGCCCGAACAATCCCCATCCACCACTACTCTCCTCTGTCTGGCTGAACGTGTTCTCACACTGAACAATTTCTCCTTCAACTCCTCTCACTTCCTCCAAATAAAAGGTGTTGCTATGGGTACCTGCATGGGCCCCAGCTATGCCTGTCTCTTTACAGGGTATGTGGAACATTCCTTGTTCCAGTCCTACTCCGGCCCCCTTCCACAACTCTTTCTCCGGTACATCGATGGTTACTTCGGTGCTGCTTCATGCTCTTGTCGGGACTTGGAAAAATTTATTAATTTTGCTTCCAATCTCCACCCCTCCATCATTTTCATGTGGGCCATCAACCGTGTCCGGCTCATCTCCCGCGCATCCGCCCTCACGCCTTCTCCTCCCTCCCAGAAACATGACAGGGTCCCCCTTGTCCTCACTTATCACCCCACCAGACTCCGCATTCAAAGGATCATCCTCCGCCATTTCCGCCAACTCCAGCATGATGCCACCACCAAACATATCTTCCCTTCACCCGCCCTGGCGGCATTCCTTAGGGATCGTTCCCTCCGGGACACCCTGGTCCACTCCTCCATCACCCCCTACTCCTCAACTCACACCTATGGCACCTCCCCATGCCCACGCAAAAGATGTAACACCTGCCCCTTCACTTCCTCTCTCCTCACTGTCCAAGGGCCCAAACACTCCTTTCAAGTGAAGCAGCATTTCACTTGCATTTCCCCCAACTTAGTCTACTACATTTGTTGCTCCCAATGCGGTCTCCTCTACATTGGAGAAACCAAACGTAAACTGGGCGACCGCTTTGCAGAACACCTGTGGTCTGTCCGCAAGAATGACCCAAACTTCCCTGTCGCTTGCCATTTTAACACTCCACCCTGCTGTCTTGCCCACATGTCTGTCCTTGGCTTGCTGCATTGTTCCAGTGAAGCCCAACGCAAACTGGAGGAACAGCACGTCATCTTCCAACCAGGCACTTTACAGCCTTCTGGACTTAATATTGAATTCAACAACTTTAGGTCTTGGACTCCCTCCTCCATCCCCACCCCCTTTCTGTTTCTTCCCCTTTCCTTTTGTTTTTTCCAATAATTTATATAGATTTTTCTTTTTCCACCTATTTCCATTATTTTTAAATCTTTTATGCCTGCCCACCCCCACTAGAGCTGTACCTTGAGTGCCCTACCATCAATTCTTAATTAGCACATTCGTTTAGATCATATCACCAACTTCAACACCTCTGTGTTCTTTTGTTCTTTTGTCTGTGACATCTTTTGATTATCTGCTCCTATCACTGCTTGCTTGTCCCTACAACCACACCCCCCCCTCCACTTCTCTCCTCCCATCCAACCCCCCACCCCCTCCCACCACCACCCCCCGACCTTAAGCCAGCTTATATTTCACCCCTCTCCTTGGATTCACCTAGTTCACCGAGTTCTGTTGAAGGGTCATGAGGACTCGAAACATCAACTCTTTTCTTCTCCGCCGATGCTGCCAGACCTGCTGAGTTTTTCCAGGTAATTCTGTTTTTGTTTTGGATTTCCAGCATCCCCAGTTTTTGGTTTTTATAGCAATTGCCAGATGATGCAGGTGCATTTGGGAGGCCCTCATAACCATGTGATTTGAGGAGGATGATGACGAGATGCAGTGAGGACAGTCCTGACATCCTCACCTTACATCTATGAATGTTTGACTCCTGTGTGGCAGCGCACATTCCCTCAGCACTCAGGCTAATGTCATGGAGACGCAGCGGAGGCCCTAATAGTCACTAGATTCTAGGAAGATGATGACGACATGCAGTGAGGACACTCCATAGATCTTCACATTGCCTCTGTGAATGTCTGACTCCTGGCTGAGGGCAGCTCGCTTGCGCTCTGTGATCAGGGTTGTAACATGGAGATGTAGCCGTGAAACTTTAATGCGCCTAATCCTTTGTCAGCCTTCAGCACCTGACCCCTTCATGTTTCATAAATGTCACTTTTACTGGTAAACTCATAGAAAATATTGTTTCGTTTACAGAAGAAAATGGCAGCTCACATCTTCAGAAAATAATATTTGACTGATTTAATTCAGGAGAACAGCATCACTGGACACAAATGCTGAAGAAGTGGGGAGGCCAGCCCCACCTCAAAGGTGGTGAGAGCACACGGAGAGAATGGCGGAACTCTATGACACCTGCCCTCGACAGCACCAGCAGTGACAAGCACCATCAAGGTGCAGGCATCATTGATGAGAGGGGGAAGCTGGAGTGAGGACGAGCTACCCCACATCCCTCTCACGTTGACACTGTCAGAGGCAATTATGGCATCAGTGATGGAGTTCAGCTCATGCAGCAGTGCAGGACCGATGTCCTGGACCAAGATCTCCATGGCAGCCACCATCCTGCCAGTGTTGACATCGGTGCATCGGAAAGCTAGTGCTATCACCTAGTACTGAAGGTGGATGGGCTCCTCCATCATCCCTTGCAATCTGAGGAGTGCACCAGACGTCCCTTGATGTTCTCGAGATTGTCTTTGCTGCCCCAACAACTGGTTGAGGACCAAGTCCATAAGCTCATCATGTGATTAGGACTCAGCAGATTCCTTGCCTCCAGTAGTCCTCCAAGTGCTGATGACTAAGGATGTTGCTGCCTCTGCCTGCTGTGGAACAGATTGTGTGCTCTGCTCACCAGATTGTGATCCCGAGGCTACTCTACATTTAGGCCCCACCTAGCTGTGTGTCACTGCGCTGTTGGAGGGTCTGGGTGAACGTTGTGACAGGTCTTCAACGGTGCTGCTCTCAGGGACCGAGGCGCTCTCGGCGCTGGAGTCGGGGTCAGGGTTGCCTGAGGACGATGTGGCCGATGTGCCTCGGAGAGAAAGTGGAGTTTATTAGTGCTTGGCAGCCATGTTAAACACAGAACAATGGACTCAGGGTAGTGTTGAGACAGGGATGATGTGGTGCAGGGTCCTCACAAGGGTCATGGCTGCCGACCTCACCATTGCCGCAGAAATGGTCCACATCCTCTCTGGCCAGCTCCAATGCACGACTCATGAACAGAGTGACAGCCTTGATGTCTGGCACTCCACCCCTGGTCAGGAAACTCTCCTGTTAATTGTGCATGATCTTGTCCTGCATAAAGACAGAAAGAGTGTGAGGGAGGTGGATGCCAGGCCAAATGAGAAGGATGCCAGGCGTACGTGTGTGCTGAGTAGAGCCATGGACAGGATGAGGAGGCAGTCTGCAGAGGAGATGAGGCCAGATGGAGCTGTGAGGGTGCCTGTGAGAGAGTGAATGGTAACGTCCCTTGAGCTGGCAGTGAGAGAGATGCTAGTGAATGTGTGAGTGGGTGAGTTGAGATTGATGAGATGGTGACTTAGCCTGGCAGCACGGATGAGATCATTCACCCTTTTTCTGCACTGGATGGCTGACCTCTTGTGTGCAGTGTTGGCACTGACCACCTCTGCCACCACCTCCCAAGCCGGAGCGGTGAGACAAATGGGCCTCCTGTGGCCAGAGCGGGGGTAGCGGACATCGTGGTGCGTCTCCACGCCATCCAGAAGGCGTCCCAGGGATGCGTCACTGAATTGGGGGACCTGCACTCTTCCTGCCTTTTGGGACCATACCTTCACTGGAGCAGTCCTGGGCTGCAAGCACTGAGCACTATGCACACAGCTGCAGTTTAAATATGGTGCCCGGCATGAGGAAGTGGTGAGGGAATGGATGGCGGGCAAACTGGAGGCCACTCACCAGCAATCCAGAATTTTCCCCGTGACTGCATTATTTACGAGTTAGGAAGGGGACAATACAGCGCAAAAATCCACCATTGCTGCCGGCGTGTAAACCGTGTTTTTTCTCTCCTGCTACCGCACTTAGTGCAAATTTGAGACAATTCTGCCCTAAGGCTGCAAACAGACTTTAACAATTTAGTCTTTGATTGTTGCTGGGGAGGGACAGAGTCAGTAACTAGGGAATGCAGTTTGGAGCGGGGACCAAAAGCAATGGCTTTAGTCTTCCCAATGTTTAATATAAAAAGGAAAATCCTGTCCATTGTTGCTAAACATATGTTTTACTAGCCACAGCAATAAATTAGCTTAGCCTCCCTTTTTCAAAGCACCTTACCTCTTTTAAAACACAAACTACCCCTGGTTTAGGAAGCCAGCATAATTCTGAGCAGCAGGTCTTTCCTTCCCTCAATCTGACCATCACAGAGAGCTTCAGCCAATCAATGGCTTCACCCTTTAGTTTCTCGGAAAGAGTTGTCCCAGACTGGGGCTTATCTTTCGATCTGTGACCACGTGAACATCTGCAGAGACAGGAACAAAGCAAATGACTGCATTCTCATAAATATATGAGAGCAGCCACTCAATGGCATTAAAAGCAAGCAATCTTGGATAATGGTAAGTACGCTTGTCAATGATTGCGAAAGCTCTGACCAATTCATTCCTGGAGCTTACTATTGTCATCAACCTGATCAATGAAGATTTAAGAATACCAAAGCTAAATGATCTGTGGCAGAATTGATGTGTTTTACATTAATAAATTCCAGGTCTGTGATGAATATCCTTTTTAACACCCTCCTATGTGCTAATTTTCCAATCACAAAGCATGAGTTGATTAAGTCAGCAATTTCAAAAATGTGCATTGACAGTGTAAGAACACCTTCCAAAGCATTGACCGTTATCACCTAGAAGAACAGGAGAAGAAGACACATTGGACAGCACCTTCTAGTTCCCCTCCAAGCAACACAACACCCTGATTTGGGAATGTATTGCCGTTCCTGCACTGTCACTGTGTCAAAGTCCTGGAATTCCCTGCCTAACAACACAGGGTGTGCACCTACACCACATGGAATATAGTGCTTGAAGAAGCTGGCTCACCACCAGCTTCTCAAGGGTAATTATTTATTGCCCAGTTAATGCTGACTTGCTAGCAATGTTCAAATTCCACAAGTAAAAAAAAAGCACACTAATTTGCATTTTTATTTTTAAAAGAAGTTCTGGTTTACGAACTTCCTTGAAATGATAGATTCTGCTGCTACAGATTGTTAAAGGTAGCATTCCAGCAATTAATTTACTTGTAAAGGTTATAAATGGACACCATCATGATGCTTTTAACTTCTAAAGTGCCCTGAGTTACATGTGTACAATATGATTCAAGTGTAAACTGTACTAGCTCCCCATACCCATATGAATATCAGCACATGGAAAAGTACTGGAGAAGGTGGTAAAAGGCCACGTTCATGTAAAAGGATATTTTAGCAGCCCAGTGGTAATCACACACAGGCTCTTACATTCCAGCCTTTCCAGGTGTCAATGAAACATGTCCCACAGCCTAATAATAAGTTCTGTACTGTTGTACTTCTTTACAACACTTTCCATGAAACTGATAAACTTACCAAAAAAACAATTTGAACCATTTTGTGGGCTTTCTGCCAAGAACAACATGCCTTAATTTAGCATCTACCATATTACCTAATGGGTTGTGGATGCAGTATCCATCGTGAAAAAACTTTTGCATGCATTGTTTTATGATTATTTGTTGACAACTTACAATCATAGAAGCATATAGTACAGAAGGTGGCCATTCTACCCATTGTACTCTTACTGACTCTGAAGGAGCTGTCAGCTAGTACCACTCACCTGCTCTTTCCCCACAGCACTGAACAATTTTTGTTTTTATTTGGAGACCCAATTGCCTTTTAAAAGTTGCCATTGAATCTGCTTCCACTATGTTTTCAGACACCGCACTTCAGGTCATAACAACAAAGTGAATTTTAAGAAGTCTCAACATTTCCTCCCTGGCATTTTTGCTAAATATTGTAAATCTGTGGCCTTTGGTAGCAGTTTTTCCCTATCTACATAAAAATCCTCATAATTTTTGTAAGATTTCCTGGCGTTCAGGGGCCACAGATTCCTAAATAGGCAGTCAACTAGTCATAAATACTTTTAAGACAGTTTATTAAGTTCATTAAGAAACAACAATTTAGTTGTGATATATTAGCTAATTAGGCAGAGAAGGTTTATGACCAGTAACAGCTTGTGTAGTTGCGATACACAATAAATGGGAATTATGTATTCTTATGATGCATGTCATAGAAAAGACTGGTGTGCATATAGTATTTTTCAGAACCTCAGGATTTGTCAAGGCGCTTTACAGCCAATTCCACTTTCTAGTCGAAGGCCAGGATTTCCTGTGCCTGCCGGTGTCAGGCGTGTTCAGTGGCGTTAGCAGACAATATGGCAAGAAAGCCGAAACTCGGTTTCACGATATCGTGAAACCAGTTTGCGTTTGTCCGCTCAGCCCATTGAATGTGGACCACCTTCCCACCATTGGACGTTGGGAACCTCATTTTAATACATCGGCATACCATTATAAGGTCAGCCTGCCAGACTCATCACCGCCAGCCCCCCAACCCCGCCACCCCCAACTGGATCATTCGCCCACATCGGCAGGAAAAAATGCCGACGTGTTTCACAACTGCATGTATAAGGTGTGCACTTGGCAGGCTGCACTTCACTCGGGACTTCAAAGTTTGTTTGTGTTGGATCCAGTGCCCTTGGTTTGCTGGAGCTAAAGGATCCAGGTTATATGCTTTATTAGGGGTTACCACATCGGCATAGAGACAGAAAACATCAGGAGGTCGTTGTTAGAATAAATACATGCTGTTTATTTATAATCTAACTCTACAACTATACTTGTGTGTTCATAACATAAAAACTCAGTCTTCGCTACTAGGTGACTAATCCAAGACTCTCTCACATAGAGGTAGCCCGCGCTACTCTACTATTGGACACTAAGATCATGTGGCCTTACATTACAATACTTGTCTTAAAGGTATATTACATCTCAGATTACTACAGTTTACCAACCTTGCTTGCTTTGGTCAGCACTTGCAGTCATCAGTGTCAGGCTTGTTAGCACCACATCAGTGGCTGCAAGGAGAGGTCTTTCTTGGGGCAGGGGGAGAAGGACGAGAGCTGTGAGGAAGGAGAGTATCCCAGGGTGTGTGGGGGGGGCACATGTTGATCTGTGCAAGTGGTGTCAAGGTGGTGATACCTGAGGAGGCAGTCTCCAGAGGAGATGAGGCCAGATGGAGATTGAGGGTATGCGTGTGAGAATAGCTGGTGATGTCCCTTGAGCTGGCAGTAAGTGAGATACCAGTGAATGTGTGAGAGGAGGTAGAGGACATCACAGGAGGCTTCCACAGCATCCAAATGGCACTCGTGGGCTGCAGTCTTCTTGCTTTTTGGGGCCATGCCTTCTTTACTGCAGTCCTGGGCTGGAAGCATTGATCTTTAAATATGGTGCCTGGCGTGATGAAGTGGCTGGTGATGGTGTGGCAGGCAAATGATGGCCCACCCACCATGTATCGTTTTCTCTGCCTGCTACCACAGTTAGTACAAATCTGTGATGAATCCGCCCAAAGTGTTAAGAAACTCTCACCTCTATCTCTCAATCTTCCTCCTCCTCTAGTCCATCTTCCATCTGAAGGCAGCAGCTGTTCAGTAAGCACCCGTAGCTCACCAGCATCTCAACCCCCTACCACCAGTATGACACCAATATATAAACTCTTTTTGGGGGGCTGGTAGCTTACCCAGTGAAAATCATCTATCTAACTATTCTAATCAATGGATACAGGACAGATACTCAAAACATCAGGGTGGTTCCCACCCTCCTTGTGCGTCACCCTGCTCGAGGTCAGTTTTTTAGTTTATATCTTGCTGAGGGTCCTATCTTGACCATCTCTAAACACTTGCATAGATAAAGGGGTGCATAAGATGCCATTCTACCAGTTTAGGGATGTGAACCTCGCAGCCTGAACTAAGGTTGTTTAAAGGTCAAAGTGTTTAGAAATCTTCTTTCCGGAGAGAGAATCAAGGCTGTTTAGATAATCCCATAAAATACAGAAAATACCCGCTTATTAAAGACCCCAATTTCTTACGTTTTGAATGCCTTGATTAAATCTCCCCTTAACCTTCTCTGCATCTAAGGAGAACAATCCCAGCTTCTCTAACCTCTCCAGACAAGTAAATCTATCATTCCTGGCACCATTCTAGTAAGTAGCCATTTGTACCTTCTTGACAGCCTTGGTGTCCTTTCTAAAATGTGATGCCCAGAATTAGACACAATCATTCAGCTGATGCCTAACCAGGCATTTATTAAGATTTAGTATAACTTCCTCACTTTCACATGTTTCTCTTTATAAAGCCAAGGATCCCTTCTGCTTTTCTAACAGCTTTATCAATTCCTGTCATCTTCAAATATAGGTGCATGTTTATCTTCACATCTCTCTGTTCCTGCACTACTGCCAACCCCCTCCCCCATTTTAGACTAGTCCTTTTTATTTACACTGTCCTCTCATTATTTTCCCATCAAAATGCTTCACTTCACACTTTTCTGCATTAGGTTTCATCGACCATAAATTTCTAATTAAGTTAATTTGTTTATTAGGAAGATGTGATTACTAATGTGAATGTAACCAGCAATAAAATTTCACCATCAGTGCTCAAGGGCATTTGTCATCTTATAAATATGTTTTTCTTGTGGTGCAGTGGGTAGCACCCTGCCTCTGAATCAGAAGCTGTGGGTTGAAGTCCCACTCCAGGGCTTGAAAGCCAAGGCAGGTGTGTTCACAACGTGGCCAAACAGGTTGAGTATCAATTTGTAAAACCTTCCAACATGCACCAATGGCAAGGGTAAGAGCGGGAGAGATTCCTGGTCAGCCATGTGATGGAAAGAAATTGGAGGTTTAGTCATCACTATCTATACTTCCAGGTTACAACATGCATGTAAAAGTGTATGTTGCTACAGCAGCTTAGCTTCCTTTGGCGGGTGGGGGCACAGTTGGCCCAGTTGGCTGGATAGCTGGTATGGATCAGGTTGGTGATCCCCATTCCAGCTGGAGTGGATTCAGCACTTGCCTCCTTACCCTACACATGCTAGAAGTTATGGCACTGTGGGTTGGACCTGCCTTCAGGCAGAGAGCTCAAGAAGAAATACATGTTTATGTATTGTAACTAACAAATGCTACAAATACAGTGAGGTCATTAAGCCCTGCAGGATTTTCCACCCAAAATTAAATCACTTTTTAAAAAGTACACTGGCCTGATTCTTGAATAAATGAATTATTACTGTGCACATTGCCACTCCCCATGAAGATTTCCGTGACCTGATGTTACTGTGCATTTCTTCTGGAATCTTCCAATCCTGGCTGCCACGGAAATGCGCGGTGCAGCATCCAATGGGGAACTCCATCGGAGCAGAGTGGATTCAGGATGGGGGAGAGAAGACAGACCACATTTTACGGCACTAAAAGTTGTATTCTGGCAAATATTTAAAGGTCCAGCCTATTAATCCTTTCAATATTAGTGTGGGTTCATGAATGGATCAGTGTATGGGTGAATGAGTGAATGGGTAGGTAGGTAACTGGGTGAGGTGGGTAGGTGGGTGAACAGGTAGGTGGATGGGATGGGTAGATTGGTAAGGTGGATAGGGGGTGAGGTGGGGATAGGTGGGTGGGTGAGATGAGTAGGTGGTTGAGGTGGGTAGATAGGTGAGTGGGTGAAGTGGGTAGGTGGGTGAGGTGTGTAGGTGAGTGAGGTGGGAAGGTGGGTTAGTGGGTAGGGGGGGTGAGGTGAGTAGGTGTGTGGGGTAGGTAGATGGGGAGATGAGCAGGTGGGTGACATGGGTAGGTAGATATTTGTGTGACTGTGTAGGTAGGTGAGTGGATGGTTTAATAGTTCCGATGTGTAGGTAGGTGAGTGGGTCATTCGGTGAGGTGGGTAGGTGGGTGAGGTGAGTAGGTGGGTGACTAGGTGAGGTGGGTAGGTGGGTGAGTGGGTAGGGGGGCAGTCAGGTGGTAGGGAGTGGTCATGTGGCTGGGGGGGAAGTGATTAGCGGGTTCAGTTGTAGAGTTATCCAGGCATTAGACATGATTTTAAACTGTCTTAACATTTCCGGGATAACTATAAAGGCAAGTCATGTGGATCTGTCCTAAGTCTCTGACTCCAGCTTAGAATTTAAGTTTAAACTTTCCAGGAATCCCCACTAGGTCTGCGCATCAGGATTTCCACAGGATCCCGATGAGCACCTGGCCGTACGTCTGATCTCCAGCAGTCTGGAAACTGGAAGATTTGGGTCATTATCTATGTATTTCTTAGATATGTGGCTTCAAAATTCTTTAAATTTCCTTGTGTTGGGTGTTAATAAATAATATAGTAAAGACACTGAGCAATTCTCAGTATGTACTGAATCTCCAAAAACAATATTTTAAAAGAATCAAATTTAAATTGCTGCTAAAGACCTCACAGTCACGTGGGTTCTCCAACTACACCTTAGACACTTGTATTCACTGCCAGAGCAATAACCATGACACCCCATATTAATACAGAAATTAGATACAAGCATTTACTATGTTATGACTACATTGAGCAGCATAAGCTTTGAATGGAACTATTGAGGCAGGCAGATCATTCTTCTCCTTTCAATGCTCTGCATCGCAAGTGAATTGGAATTAATTTCAATTCCTTCCTCCTTATGAATACATTAGCTTTGTTGTACGTTTGTATCAGGACTTCCTGTGGAACACCCATACATTCCTGAAACTGTTGTTCCTATTTGTAAAACTGAGGTTAGTGGAGTGATTTTGGGATATGCTTAGCAGAGAAATGGATACTTGTTACATTCTGGATATAGAAATTTATGATTTAGAACAGTTTACAAAACTTCTGAAAATAATTATCTTGAAAAAATACCTGTTTCTATATTTGTGTAAAAGTTGCTCTTCTGAACCATTTTAGAAGCTTAAGGTACTTCTTATAATAAAACTTTATTTCTGTATATTTTGTGATTTTAAAGTCTGTGTGGGTTGAATTTTCCTCTGATATACCACCTAAACTCAGGAGATGTAGCAAGTGAAAGCGACGGAAAATTGGGTAAGGGATGTATCACTGTTTTTCCACCCAGTTCTCTGCTGATGTGGATTTTCTGCTCTCCTCGAGTACAAGGGTATAGGCTGTCTTCAGCTCAGAATACCCAGCAATATTTAAATAACGCGCTACCCTCTTGATTTCCCTTCTGATTCCTGCTGCCACTGGCGATCCCAGAACCACTTGGACAGGGGAGACGGAGGCATAGTAACCATGGGGCAGGGATAGCAGGTCCAAAGCTGAAGTCAAGGGGCCTGTAATGCCCACTACCTTTTCTCTTCTGAGGCCAAATAAGCACTGCATGAAGTTTCAGGCTAAGTCCAATAATTTGAACTAAATATCTGAAAAAGTCTTCAGGGTATTTTTTTTAGTAGGCCTCCTCAGTTGCAACAACATGGCTTTTTCATGCCAACAGGAGAATTTGTCGTCGGGATCCCACTGGGAGAAAGTGATGTTTATTAAATGGGATGTGACCCAGGCAAATGGATTAAGGTCACATGGAGGAATGGAATAATATGCTGGCATGCGGAGGGTGGGTTCCGCACCCGGAAGCCGCAGTATTTTGATTTCCAATACCGCCTTCAGAACGTGCCTGATAACATGTTGATTGGGCCTCATTAAGCTGAACGACAGATCTGAGGCCTTCATCCTGCCTAATGAGTTCTGCAGGGTGGGATGTCCAGTCCCTGAGGTCGCTGTCCGTGACCCTGAATAAGGTCAGGGTCCCCTGGCATGGGACAGTTTCAAGGGACCCATCTGATGTAGGATATTGTGAAGGCTTTCTGGAAATCTTGTATTTGTGCAGTTTGCAGGCCTGTAGGGGAGAGAATTTAATTTGGAGTTCTGTCTCCCAACCTTGGCACTCTTCATAGCTGGCAACATTTTTAAACTTTAGCAAACTTCCCATGTCTTTGCATGTAGGAGAAATACAGCTTCATGTTTCCATGCAGAGATGTCAGCACCATTGGAACAACAGAAGAGGCAGGCTAAAAGGATCAAACCAGCCCCTGGATTCAGTGAGGACTCATTCAGAGCCCTCGTGCATGCAGTCTCAGACCGACATGATGCCACCCCCAAGCAAGAGGAGGAAGCTGAGCCAGACATGAGCAGCGTGGGAGGAGGTGCCAAGGCGTCAACAGTGTTGGTTTGGTCAAAAGCACTTGGTCCTAATGCCAGAAAAGGCTCAATGAATTAATGAGGTCAGCCAGGGTGAGTAAGGCCTCAGTATGAGCAATCCTTTGACCAGTGAGCTACAGGGCGCGCTCACAAATGCAGGACAAAATTGAGTATGGCTGCTCCTCAAAGGCAGCATGATTCAACAAGGGCACAGCTGTCCTTGATATTGTCATTGTGCATTTCAAGCAAAGGCTTAGTTATAGGATGGGGGATTTGCAGGAAGAGCATATGGTGCATGAACATGGTATCCAGGCCGGTACATACTGAGCTAAGAATGGATTGGAGGCGTACCATAAGGTTAATTGAAATTGTTAATGAATGCATTCTTACAAACCTTTCAGGAGAAACGAGCCCACATCGCCCACTTGCAAGCCCATATAGGTGAGGGATTGCCAAACCTGGAAGTTCTGAAGTCCTTTGGAAGGGGAGATTCTGATGCTCGTGGAACCTGATTCTTCCAGGAATACAGGCAGAGGGGAGATTGGAGGAAGGTCTGGTGAGATGGCAAAAGGCTCAACCAGATAGAAAAGAGGACAGGACTAGTGGAAGTTTAATGGAGGGCAGGCATTAAACAATTAGGCTGGCGAATAAATTTAACACATTGGAGTCCTGAAAGGCTTCATCATATGAAGCTTCAGATGATTGTGTCTGTACAGTATTATCAGTTATGTTGTAGAGCAGAATAGCTGAAGAGAGTCTTGTAATAATGCTGATCTGACAAGGTCTGTCTGTCTCCCAACTCTGGCACTCTTCAAGGCTGGCATAATTTTTAAACATTAGCTAATTTCCCATGTCTTTGCATGTTGAAGTACAGCTGTTACATGTTTCCATGCTGAAATGTCAGCGTCACTGGAAATCCTGACTTCTGTCTCCCTGTCACAAGAGAAGCCTCTTCCGCTGACCCTCTGCCAGAAGCTGTGCCACCACTCTGCTCTGAGGAGGAGGAGGAAACCGCGGAGGATGCAGGGTCACATCATCTCTCAGCACCAAGCACCATTGCAGAAAATGGCACCTTGGCAGGGACAAATGCATTGCTCAGAGGCCATGCATTGTTCGGTGAGGGCACATCACATTCGCGTGTGCAGCTGCCAGAAAGTGTGTTGGAGCAGGCCTCATGCAATTGGAGGATTGTCTGGGGTGATCCAGGGACTGTTTCCAAGTTGGATGATCAGCCTCGAGAGGTCCGTAAAGCAGCAGATGCTGGATGTCCGGCAAGAGGTCGGTGAAGCTTTGGCGGGTATACCAGAGGGGTTATGTGATCTGGCCCAGACTGTGGACGTGTCCAACCAGCCATGTGCACTGTGATCACCCACTCTTTGGACAGCCATGCTTCTCCTATGGACAGACTGGCAACTGTCCTGGAGGGGCAAACTAAGTGCATTGCAGACACAATCATCAGGGTAGGTTTTGACCCGCACACCATTGGCCTGGCTCTGATCTCAGAGGCACAGACCCAGGGCAACAGGGGGACTGGGAGCTTGGTTGTAGACCCAGCTCCTGAAACCACACTGGTTGGCAGGGAGGACGAGGCAGTCCTTATTGCAGGATTAACAGCAGCTGTCCCCATCTGGAAGCTCCTCTGAGGGCAGTTCTGATGGGGGCAGCATCTCCTCCATCCACCCACCATTGAATCAGTCCTCGAGTATTGCTGTGGCAACTGAAGAATCTCATGTGTCTCAGCAGGAGTCTTCTAAAATGATGGGCCACTCAAGGCCGCAACTGCACAGAGGACAACTGCCAAGGGCAAGGGAGGTGGCAGATCAATCCAATGCAGCTGCAAGTGAGGGGGATCACTGCGCCAGGGCACCTGTCAATGCGTAAAATAATCCACAATAGTCACAAAGAGGTGCACATAGGTAAGTTGCTGATTTCTTGTTAGTAATCCTCTAATGTCTATAAATAAACAGACATCTCACACACCTTTAAGCTGAAGTTTTAATGATGTGCTTTGGCTATGTCAATAGTATCTGGAGGTTGAGGGATGATTGAAAATTTTGAAGGCAGGCAGGAGGGAGTGTGTGTCCATGTAGGGAAGTGGATTGAGTGTGGAGGTGACAGTGGCACCATGCGCTCATAACACACGGGCAAAGGATCGTCCAGACGGCCCCCAAGCATTTCTGAGCCAGTGGCATCAGACTATAGAAACATCTGGCATATTAAAACATCCCTGGTGTCATGGTCATCCATGAGATCACGGCCAGAGCCTTCAACCTGAGCATCACTGTGTTCCCTGACCTAATCATCACCCTCATCCTCTGAGGATTGGCCACTATCTGGCGTGCCCTCATCCTCCAGTGCATCTCCTCTTTCAATTGCGAGGTTATGCAATGTGCAGCAAATCACGACCATCAGAGACACATGTGAGGGGGAATAATGTAATGCCCCTCCAGATTTGTCCAGGCATCTGAATCTCACCTTTCATTCTTCTCAATTCCAGATATTATAGACATAATTACTCAACTTCTCATCATAGGACAACCCTTTCATGTCAGGGACCAATTTAGTGAACCTGCACTGCACTGCCTCCAATACAAGTATATCCTTCCTTAAATGTGGAGACCAGAGCTACCTGTATTCCAAGTGTGGTCTCCCCAAAACCCTATGCGATTGTCGCAAGACTTCTTTATGCTTGTGCTCCAGTCCCCTTGCAATAAAAGCCACATGCCATTTGCTTTCCTAATTTCTTGCTGTAACTGAATGCTAACTTTCTGTTTTTCTTGTATGAGCACACCCAAGTCTCTCTGAACATCAACATTTACAAGTTTCACACCTTTTAAAAAAATATTCTGCTTTTCTATTCTTACTACCAAAGTGAATAACCTCATATTTGCCCACATTATACTCCATCTGCCACCTTATTACCCATTCACTCTACCTGATTATATATCTTTGTAGCCTTTCAGTTGTCCTCACAACTTGTAGTCCCATCTAGTTTGGTATCATCAGCAAACTTAGATACATTACTCTCTGTCTCCTTATCTAAGATTAATATAGATTAATCTAGATTGTAAATAGTTAAGACCCCAGCACTGAACCTTGAGAGATTCCACTAGTCACAACCTTCCAACTTGAAATGCCCCATTTATCCCCACTCTCTGCCCCCTGTCTGTTAACCAATCCTCTATCCATGTTAATATATCATGCTCAACTCTATTAGCCCTTAACTTGTGTACTAACCTTTTGCATGGCAACAAGTATACCACATTTACTGCTTCTCCATTATCTACCCTATTAGTTACATACCCAAAATTTTATTAAATTTGTCAAACAGGATTTCTCTTTCATAAAACCATGTTCGTTCGTTTTAATCATGCTACGCTTTTTTAAGTGCATTGTTAAGACTTCTTTAGTAATCGATTCCAGCACTTTGCCAATGACTGATGTCAGGTTAACTGTTCTGTGGTTCCCTATTTTCTCTCTCTCTCTCTTTTCTTGAATAACAGTATTACATTTCCCAATTTTCAATTTGCTGGAACTGTTCCAGAATCTAGGGAATTTTGGAAAATTATAGCCAGCACATCCACTATTTCTGCAGCTACCTCTTTTAGAACACTACGATTTAGGTCAGCAAGTCCTAAGGATTTGTTTGATTTGTCCCTTGAGTTTCTCCAGTACTTTTTCTCTGCTGATATTAATTCCTTAATTTGCTCACACCTTTTAGCCTGAGGTTACCTTCTATTTCTGGTATGTAACTTGTGTTTCTACTGTGAAAACAGAAACAAAACATTTGTTCAATACCTCTGCTATTTCCTCATTTGCTATGATAATTTCTCCTGACTCTGTAGAGCTTCCAGTATGACCACTGGGAAATAAATGGAGGCTTTATTTATTTTCTCTTCTTTAGTAGGAAAGCATCAAAGCCTTTGTTCTCCCAACTGAAATTATTGAACTCAACACAGACCAGGCATTGAACTGAGGTCCATGATATCATGCCATATTGGTATATTTACCTATGAAAAAACTTTATTTGAGTTTTCTATTATTTTTCTGATTTTTTTTCTTTTCCTTTTCTATTCCTTTTTTATATAATGGCAAACTTTATGTCATCAAACTTTTATGTTTTAATGATCTGAACAATTCATAATGATCTTCATGGGATGGCTATGACACAATATTTTACAATTAAATATAAAATGATATCAGAATGCTGAATACCAATCATTCTGCAGCTGTCAAATATCCCTAGGGGCCCCTTGTCTTTATTCATTCAGGGGATGTTCATTCCCTAATTGCCCTTGAGAAGATGGTGGTGAGGAAAGGGTTTCAGGATTTTAACCCATCGACTGTGAAGAAACGGTGACTTGGTTCCAAGTCAGGATGGTGCATGCCTTGGATGGCTTATTGCAGACGGTCGTGTTCCCATGCATCGGCTGACCTTCATTCCAGGTGTTAAAGGTCACTGGTTTGGAACATGCCGTCAAAGAGGTCTTGGTGGGTTTCTACAGTACATCTTGTAGATAGAACACATTGCAGCCACTGTGCACCAAGGAAGAAAATGTTTAAGGTGGGGGTATCAATCAAGCGGGCTGCTTTGTTCTGTTTGGTGTCGAGCTTCTTGAATGTTATTGGAGCTGCACTCATCCAGGCAAATGGAGAGTATTCCGATATTCCATCACACTCCTGAATTGTGCCTTGTAGATGATGGAAAGGCTTTGGGAAGTCAGGAGGTGAGTTTCTCAATGCAGAATACCCAGCTGCTGGCAAGAAGGAACGACTATCAGCTTTGTGCCCCAGTAGTGATGAAAGGAGCCCACCCTCTGCAGGAAAGGCAGAACCCCGAGCAGCAAGATGGCATGGGAGAGTAAAGAGGAGAAGGAAAGCAACAGAGCCACATCCCCAATGCAGGTTCTTTGCTAAAGCTGTAGCTTTCTGGACATAACTGAGACCAAATGCTGCGGGAGACTGCGGTTCTCCAAGGAGGCATCTGTGCCCTTGTCACCAAAGACCTCACACCTCACGGCACTGGTCACCATGCTCTGTTAGTAACCATCAACTGCAAACATGAGCAGTGCTCACAGTTCCACATTACTATTGAAATGAGGCATCCATCTCAAAACGTTGTGTGCCTCATGGCAATGGATTCAAAGAGTAGACGCCTTCCATTTTTATTTTTCATCCATTTGGTTGTGGGCACATGAAAGCATATCCATGATAGGAATGGCATTATCTGGTTACTCAGTAAGTCTACACAACACGCAGTTCCATAATAGGCTCTGAACAGGGGTTGAGTACAGAAGCTCTTTAATCCCAATGGATGAAAATTCTGCTTTCACATGTGGTTCCTAATGCCCTAATCTCTTTCAATTTCTGTTATTTCAGTGGCTCTAGTCATGTGATTGCTGTGCTCAGTTTAAAACCTTGCCAGAAAATGCAATTATTTCACAAAGCTTGACAGCGTACAGCTCAGGCAGCTTTTAATTAAAATAGGTCAACGTAGTGAGTGGTTTGTTTCTTCAATACTAAATGGAAAAAATCTAAAAGTTTGTTAGTTGGATTTCCATCAAATTAAAAGCAAAGGGTTTTTTTCCCCTAGACTAAAGGAGGTGGATTTGCCTGCACGCAGCAAGTTAAATCCCCTCAATTTGACACGGGTCAGGATGCCGACATCATCCTGCCCTCTTCAGGGTATCCACACAGGGTTGAAGGTGGTGGGGGAGGGGAGCCCCCTTGTTTCTGTTGGATAAGTAATTAAGAAATAGTTAAGGTAGTTAAGAAACCAAAAAAGAGCTCTTTCAAGTCTCAGTTCTGGGTTTCCCACCTGGGGACCTGGCTGAGCTGTGATCCAGGGTCACTGAGTTGAAAACACAGCAGGAAGAGTTTCTTCAGTGAAACTGACAAGCTGGAGTGTCGTTAATCTATGAAAGAAAGACAGACTTGCATTTATTTAGCACTTTTCATGAGCAGCGGACACTCAAAGCGGTTCACAGCCAAAAAGGTGCTTTTTAAAGTGTAGTCACTGTGGTAATGTCGGAAATGCAGCAGCCAATATGCACACAACAACCTTCCACAAAGAGCAATATGATAATGACCCAGATAATCTGTGTTTTTGTGATGTTGTTTGAGTGATAAATATTGGCCAGGACAAAAGGATAATCCCCCTGCTCTTCTACAAAATAGCACCATGGGATCTATTATAGCCACCTGAGCAGACAGATGGGATCTTATTTTAACATGCTTTCTGAAATATAGCACCTCCAACAGTGCAGCCACCCCCCCAATACTGGACTGGAGTGTCAGGTTTGATTTTGTGTACTCAAGCCCTGGAGTGAAACTTGAACCCAGAATCTTGGAATCAGAGGTGCACGTGTTACCAGCTGAGCCACAGCTGAAGAGTTCCAGCCATGGCCACTGAGAGACTACAGTTCAAAGAATTTCTTCTCTCAGAGAGTGTTATCACTGCTTGATAGCGTACAGCTCAGGCAGCTTTTAATTAAAATAGGTCAACGTAGTGAGTGGTTTGTTTCCTCAATACTAAATGGAAAAAATCTAAAAGTTTGTTAGTGCCAGCTTAGGTACTTCACCTGCCCAGCACTTCATTCAACTTCTGCTGTTGAAGGGACCTTGGCGTGTGTGTCCATAAAGCTTTGAAGGCGAAGGGGCATGTTAGTGGGGTGGTGAAAAAGGCATATGGGACACTTGCCTTTATCAATGGAGGCATAGATTACAAAAGTAGGGAAGTCATGTTGGAGTTGTATAGGATCTTGGTGAGCTGAAGTAGTGTGCAGTTCTGGTCACCACATTATAGGAAGGATGTGATTGCACTGGAGGGGGTACAGAGGAGATTCACCAGGATGTTGCCTGGGATGAAATATTTAAGTTATGAAGAGAGGTTGGGTAGACTTGGGTTTGTTTTCGTTGGAGCAGAGAAGACTGAGGGGCAACCTGATCGAGGTGTACAAGATTATGAGGGGCATGGACAGGGTGGATAGGGAGCAGCTGTTCCCCTTAGTTGAAGGGTCAGTCACAAGGGGACACAAGTTCAAGTGAGGTGCAGGAGGTTTAGGGGGGATGTGAGGAAAAAAAATTTTACCCAGAGGGTGGTGACAGTCTGGAATGCATTGCCTAGGAGGGTGGTGGAGTTGGGTTGCCTCACATCCTTTAAAAAGTACCTGGATGAGCACTTGGTATGTCATAACATTCAAGGTTATGGTAAATGGAATTAGATAGGTAGGTCAGGTGTTTCTCACATTTCGGTGCAGACTCGATGGGCTGAAGAGCTTCTTCTGCACTGTGTGATTCTGTGATTCTGTACTTCCCTGCTGTCAGCCTTCATCACTGCATGGGAGCAGCTTATATGGCTCTACCTCACACCTAAGATGAGGGACAAGAGCAGAAGCCAAACTATCACCAACAGCTCCAGAAACAGCAGGAGCACTACCAGCAGCAACACTAACTGCCTTCTCCTCAGCTCCATACCCTCCACAGGGCAGATGGGATGGACATCACGATCCAGCTGGAAGAAGGTGAGACCCCAACAGAAGGTCTACAGGCAGAGGATCATCTCTCTGAACATGTGTCTGAGCATCAATTCCTCAGGTGGCTCAAGATCTCACAGCAGGTCGCTGCTGACATCTACAGCTGGTACAGAACTTCCCTTTCAGTGGAGCAAGAAAGGCAAGCAAACAGCAGTATCCTCTCCCAAGCCAAGATGCTCAGCAATGGGGCGCTAATTGCTCAAAACCAGCTCTGCTGGGCAGGATAGGTCATTTGTATACCTGCACCAGACTCCTGAAGCAAATGCTGTATTTGGAACTCGGTCGTGGCAGGTGAAACCCAGGAGGACAGCAGAAACACTTTAGGGATGTCCTCAAAGCAACCCTGAAGAGGTCAAACATACCTGCCGACTCATGGGAGCCCCTGGCTTGTGAAAGACCAAAATAGAGAAGATTCATTCAGGAAGGCACCGGACACATCAAGGGACTTGGTGGGGGACACGCAGAGGTGAAGTTGAGGCATCGGAGAGAGAGCACACAAACCTACCCGACCCTTCAGAAACCACCTGCCCAACATGTGGTAGGGTCTGCAGATTGTGCATTGGGCTTATCAGCCATCCCAGAAATCATCAGGTCATCCTCTATCCCAAGGAATTACCTAAAAAGCTGTACAGGAGAATCCTGAGAAAGTCAGAGTCCAGGGCTTTGCACCTGAAAGTATTAGGTCACTCACCTGTCCTGCCCTCCTGAGGTCCCGGATCTTCTTGTTGCACTCTATCCAAGTTGAACGGGCCACACTATTGCAGCTGATTTCCTCAGCCACTTGCATCCATACCTGTTTGGTTGTAGAAGCTGTCCTTTTCCTCCTGTCCTTGGATGATCTCACCTAACTGCAGCCCCTGAGATCCCACAGGAGGACCTCCAGTTAAGAGTGAGAGAGGCGCAGCCTTCCCATGTCACCCCTCCATTCCTATGGTTGTTGCAGCTTCAAAATCCCAAGCTCTGGTCAGTCATTGTCCTGGTCCCTCTAACTAGTACGACAACTCGGAGATGGGATGCTAATGTTGTAGCTGAATAAATATGTCACAGCTATGTGCACAAATTAGTTAATTAGAATTCCTGACCAGACAATAATCTGCTCCTGCAAGAACTAAGTCGACAAGAGTCCATCCAGAGAGCTTGTGTTTTCCATTTCAGGGGCAAGGTGATTAAAAAGGCACATTTGGGTAAACGGTATTGCCACAAATTGACTTCATATGTTAAACACTGGAATCAGGATTTTCAAAACAAAAACCCTATAGCTGGTAGAAGTTAAACCTAAATAAACATTAAAATTAGTGGGATAATAACTAGCTATATTTATTTTCAGACCCTACAGAATATTCCAGCAAACCATGATAAATACATGAGCAGTGAAATTATTACATTGTGTTGGCTCCCATCAGGGTCTGCCTATTGTTCAGTTGACAATATGCAAGTATCATGCGTATCACTTCCCCCACTCACCGCCACCCCCAACACTGCCACACTTCCACCCTATCTCAGAATTACAAGATGAAAATAATCATCTCCTTGGCTAACAACTAACAAAAACATTAAGAACATTAATCCAGGAACTAGAGCTTACAATAGCATGATAGAAATTAATAGCAATAACACTCTTCTGGTAGTACTCAGAAACATGACTAATGTCATCATTAAAAACCATGAACAGAATAATAGTGCAGGGTGGGGGATAGAGCCAACATGCTCCACGCCAATCCACCCACAGCTATAAAGTGCTGTGGGGTGGAAAAAAGAGGGCCAAGTGGGACTTATAGCCCTCATTTTGGCAGAAGTCCGCCTCTGGAGTGGCAGTGCCAGGAAGGTGTAAGTGACTGCCACTGAGACTGCAGAAGAAGATGATCAAGGCCCAGGGATCCCTGGAGCTAGTAAGTCTGGGCTTTTGGGCTGGGAGAGTTTGGGTAGGTTAGAGGGCGGTGGGGGGGATGGAGTGTGTTTAAGGGAGGGAGCAAGTAGGAAGGAAGGGGGCAGTTCAACCTCAGGGGGGGGGGGGCTGCCCCATGATCAGCTAAGGGCAGCCCCCAAAGAGTGACCCCCCTTCCTTCCTGCCTTTTAGGTATTTAAGTTTAAAAATGGTCTTCCTGCTTTCACCCTGCTGCCCATGCCAAATGTTTTATGGTGCGGGCAGCATATTATCAAGGTCAACTGGCTTGAAAAGAAGCCTAATTGACTCGTAATGATTTACTTAAATATGATGGGTGGGCTGCCGATTTCAGCGCCCGCCTGGTCCCCATAATATGGGAGAGCGCTCAGGTGCGGGCAGGAAGGTAGTGGATGGGCGCCCACTCCATTTTACAAGCCCCTCTCCATGGGAAACATGCCCACCGGGGGCATGTAAAATTCAGCCCCATGAAGAAAACCATTACATTTGAAACTATTTACACTCCAAACAATTGGAAGGTTCCTTGTCCTTGTGAATATCTTCAAGTAGGGCTGATGGTTGAGTAGGAACAGTAGGTGGTAACTTCTGAATGTTGTTTCTGCTTTAAAGGGACAACGTAAATTCAAGTTGCTTTGATTGTGCATGTTGGTGCATGTTTGTGAAGATCAGAAGCGTAACTCCCTCTGTCAGTCTTAAATAAAAGTCCTCTCACAGCTCTTCAAGATTTATTTCTGAGCAAGTGCATAGTTCCAGTAATTTGAGTGCATGAGTACAGGCTGTGGGAATGCTAGCTGGTTGACTCAGTATTTGGCAAGAGGAAAGAAAATGAAAAATAATTTGCTTAAACAGAATGTATGGGTGGTTTTTATTCTAACAATGATTAACAGGAAAATAAAACTTTACAGAGTTGATAAAAATCCACGCAACACTGGGAGCTGTTAATCCAAAGAGATTTCCTTTTGTCCTGCCTTCCATAGAGTTCTAGGACTGGATTTTATAGACCCCCCTGGCGCCCAACTGGGCTTGTTTTCAACGGGGTGAAAATATGACAGGTGGCTAGTCCACCACTTTCCCATCCAACCTGTTCCCCATAAAATAGTAGGTGGGTGGGTGTTGAAATTGGTAGCCTACCCATGTTTTTAAAAAAATAATTAACAGACAATTGAGCTTCTTAACAAGCCAATTGACCCGAATATTATGCTGCCCATGCTTATACAGTTGGCATGAGCAGGCAGGCTGGAGTGGGAAGGCCATTTTTGAACTCAACTGGTTGAAAGGTGGGAAGGGGCGTACATCCTTCAAAGGGTGCTCTGTGTGCATCAGGGGCTCCCGCCAAGGTGTTACCCCACCTCTCCCTTTGCCTCTTCCCACCTGGCCACCAAAACCCGCACCCCCACCCACCCACCCATCCCTCGGCCCCCCAATCCAAAACCCGGGACTTACCTCACTCCAGGGGCCATGTCCTCTTCATCATGGGGTCTAATTGCAGTCCCAGTAGGGCCTACTATTGAGTTATGGTAATGGTGAGATTGCTAGAGCTGCAGGCCAGTCAGATTGGCCAGCAGCTCTCAAGGGTATGACTTCCTCCCATTGAGGGGCATGAGTCCCACCCTTACCTCCTTAAGGCCACCTGGAATGCATTAAGGCTGTGGAATGGACTTGTTTAATATCGGTCCTTTCGAGCCTGACATTTCTTATGCCTCTATCACCACTCCCTAAGAAAATTCAGCCCCAAGCTGTTCCATTTTTTTCCTCCTTAAAGTCTAATGAAATGTCTGTCTGAAATAAAGTGCTTTAGAAATACACATTATTAATGTAGTCTTTATAGCATTGAAAATTGCATTGAAAATGTTATTTTATTTATCAATATGTCAATGTTATGATACTAAAATTCCACCTATAGATCTATTTTTTTTTTAAATCATTTTAACCTCATTCAGTTAGGATACACTAGGTTTAGTTTACTCATTGCCTTCCAATGGGAAAAAAGCCAGAGGATAATTATGAAGGAACTACTTTATTTTAATATTTTTTACCTGAATGTTTTTGAAGTTTTCTTCTGCCAGCACTTTTCTCAATATTCTGCTGAACTCATTCTACACCAAGTGGTGAGGAGGGCATTTCTCTGGGGGGTTTGAAATGTTCTGCAGGATTTGGTTGAGAAAGAAGAGGTCATGGGGTTAATTTTCCTGTGGTTTGTCTGGGGAATGGATATTTGCCAGCCACAAACCTGAGGAACCGAAGATTGAGATTTTTATCTTAGAACACTTGATGCCACTAACATGAGGCCGGGTGAATTTTGACTCCTGGGCCCCATTTTCATCAGGTTGACAGGTTGCCTAACCAACCACATCGAGGAAGGAAAGATGGGATTACTGGTGGGTCTCCTGATGACTGTTTACAGCATAAATTTACCTCATAAATGGAAGTTTCATTCACTTTTACCTGCTTTGTTTATGAAGATGCTGGAAGGAAGAAAGGAGTCACAAGATTTTCAGCAGGTTCTCCAACAACTTGCTGGAGAGACTGGTGGAAGATGTAAAGGCAAGGAGGATGCTGCCACATTTTACCCCAGGGCCCTGATTTGCGGGGTGGATTAAGAGTGATGGTATGACTCCCCATTGGATTATCACCACGGAAAAGAGAAAAATAGAGTGCTAATTAAAATAGAGTGCTAATTAAAATGCATTACTTTTTGCAAAGCCTCAACAACAATGACAAAGAATAGTAGCCTGAGGGTGGGTAAAAGGGGTAGGAAGATGGGTAGGTGTCAGCTGTAGCCATTCTCAGATCCTCAAGTACATCTTTCAATATTTTGACAGGCTGAAGGAAGAGCTGGATTAAAAACAACTTTTAGGGACTGGGGGGAAAAACCTAATTAGAGAATGGGCCAGCTGTGCAAGGGGTAGTTGATTAAATAAGCAGCGCCGCCTCCATCACCCAAGACCTGCCACATTCACCTGCTTAATCCTCATGGTTTTTCTGTGTCACCCCCTGAATGTCAGAAAAACACACTTTTGCAAAGAGCAACTTTTGGCAACAGTGAAGTACCATCTCATTTCACAACCACTCTTGAGAACTTACATTTTTTGTTGTGAGGATTTCTGAATAATTGTTGATTCAAAGGCATAATATAGGTCAAATGTACAGGCCTCACTATCATGAAATACAAATGCAGGAAAAGAGGTGTCTTTGTTAGTCATTTTCCTTTAATATTGTGTTCTCTCCATTTTGATGCACGCACTTGGAGAGAATTATAAATAACTCCTCTACATCTGTTAATCCTATTGAATGGGTATTTACAAGCACAACAAAAGGTTTGCTGTGAGGCTTCAATATTAGTGACTCAAATCTAGGCTCTTCAAAACATTAGAATAGAAGGATTTGCATTTGGGAAAATTATGTTCTCAGTCCAAATCTGTACTTACTACACAGTTGTTAAGTATGACAAGAAAGGTGTTGCCAGAACATCAAGAGCATCAAACAGCAAAATTATATCAATCCTCAACTCCAGCAAACAATGTGAAGTCCACCTCAGGAATATTGCTTCACCTCTCATGCCACCACTTAAATAGTGACAGTTTTAATTTTGGTCCGTTTGAAGTGGACATTGGGGAAAATTGAGTTCATCCACTGGACTCCCTTTAAATAGGATGAAAAGGTGGGCCAGAGTATCTTTTGGGCAAGAACCTACTACAACAACTCTTGAGCATGAAGGAAACCCGAACTGGTATTTAGGATTAAGATGCTGGTAGAATTTTTATGAACATGGTGTTGTATATTTTATATATTGGACGTTTGTGGAAATGACTCTAGTTTCTACAGGTTTTATTTACAATACCTTTTTTAAATGTCTACTCCACGCTTCAGGTCTAGCTCTTTCTACAGCTTTGTTTACTTTTTTCTGAGTCTGCAACCAGGCTTAACTAATCAAGCACTGTGAGCATCAATAATAGACTCACATAATCAAATACAGAACAATTGAACACAACATTTTTACACTTCTAAAACTAAAATTCTGATTTTAAATTAGTCACCCTAAACAACAAAATATTCTGGAGCAATGGAATAGTGATTGCAATGTACCAAGATCAACCAATTTTCACAGTTCAGAGTTTTTAAAATAATGTTACAAACACACAGCTTAAATGTTTTTATACAGGTTGACTTGGCTGAATAGTTATGTGTTTCTGGCCCCATGTTTAGCCTTGTTGTTCAGAACCAAATAGTAAACAATAGGGGCAGCAGGAAATGAACATCTTTTTGAGTTCTCAGTTATTCTTCTCTGGGCCTGGTACTATACTATTTCTCTCTGACAGTGTATGCTGAGAGTTAACAAACAACCTCTTTGGCACAGGACAGAGTCACTCTCAAGCAAGAGGACAGTGAAGTGCAGCCAGAAGACCATAAGACGTAGGAGCCAAAGTAGGCCATTCAGCCCATCGAGTCTGCTCTGCCATGCAATGAGATCATGGCTGATCTGATAATCCTCAACTCCACTTTCTTGCCTTTTCCCCATAATGCTTGATGATTAAGTCTGTCTATCTCAGCCTTGAATATGCTTAATGACTCAGCCTCTACAGCCCTCTGCGGTACAGAGTTCCACAGACTCACTGCCCTTTGAGAGAATAAATTCCTCCTCATCTCTGTCGTAAATGGGTGCCCTCTTACTCTGAGGTTATGCCCTCTGGCCCTAGACTCTCCCACAAGGGGAAACAACTTCTCAGCATCTACCCTGTCAAGCCCCCTAAGAATCTTAGATGTTTCAATAAGATCGCCTCTCATTCTTTTAAACTCCAAAGAGTACAGGCCCAACTACTCCATCTCTCCTCACAAGAAAATCCCTCCATAACCGGGATCAAACCAGTGAACGTTCTCTGGACTGCCTCCAATGCCAGTCTATCTTTCCTTAGGTAAGGGGACAGTATTCTAGGTGTGGTCTAACTAGTGCCTTGCATAGTTTTAGCAAGACTTCCCTATTTTTATACTCCATTCCCTTTGAAATAAAGGATAGCATCCCATTTTCCTTCCCTATTACCTGCTAAACTTGTATGTTAGCTTTTTGGGATTCACGAATGAGGACTCCCAAATCCCTTTGTGCTGTAGCTTTCCGCTTTTTTTTTTCCATCTCCTCCATTCTTCTTGCCAAAATACATAACCTCACATTTTCCCACATTATATTCCATCTGCCAAGTTTTTGCTCACTCACTTAACCTGTAGAAGCTGATAGAGAGGCAGAGGAATGCAGAATACAATAACTCATATCCAACTTTTTAAATCCTTGGCCAGACCAGAAAGTTGACAGAGAAGCAAAGAGTTGACGTTTTGAGTCCTTATGACCCTTCAACAGAACTGATCTTTCTTCACAAGGAGAGGGAAATATAAGCTGGTTTAAGGTTGGGGGGGGTGGAGAGAAGTGGAGGGGGAGGTGTTAGGATAGGAGCAGATCATCAAAAGATGTCACAGACAAAAGAACACAGAGGTGTTGAAGTTGGTGATATTATCTAAACGAATATGCTAAATAAGAATGGATGGTAGGGCACTCAAGGTACAGCTCTAGTGGGGGTGGGCAGGCATAAAAGATTTAAAAATAACGGAAATAGATGGGAAAAGAAAAATCTATATAAATTATTGGAAAAAAAAAGGAAGGGGGAAGAAACAGAAAGGGGGTGGGGATGGAGGAGGGAGCTCAAGACCTAAAGTTGTTGAATCCAGTATTCAGTCCGGAAGGCTGTAAAGTGCCTAGTTGGAAGATGAGGTGCTGTTCCTCCAGTTTGCGTTGGGCTTCACTGGAACAATGCAGCAGGCCCAGGACAAACATGTGGGCAAGAGAGCAGGGTGGAGTGTTAAAATGGCAAGCGACAGGGAGGTTTGGGTCATTCCTGCAGACAGACCGCAGGTGTCCTGCAAAGCAGTCACCCAGTTTACGTTTGGTCTCTCCAATGTAGAGGTGACCGCATTGGGAGCAACGAATACAGTAGACTAAGTTGGGGAAAATGCAAGTGAAATGCTGCTTCACTTGAAAGGAGTGTTTGGGCCCTTGGACAGTGAGGAGAGAGGAAGTGAAGGGGCAGGTGTTGCATCTTTTGCGTGGGCATGGGGAGGTGCCATAGGTGGGGGTTGAGAGTAGGGGGTGATGGAGGAGTGGACCAGGGTGTCCCGGAGGGACCGATCCCTACAGAATGCCGACAGGGGGTGATGAAGGGAAGATGTATTTGGTGGTGGCATCATTCTGGAGTTGGCGGAAATGGTGGAGATGATCCTTTGAATGCGGAGGCTGGTGGGGTGATAAGTGAGGACAAGGGGGACCCTGTCATGTTTCTGGGAGGGAGGAGAAGGCGTGAGGGTGGATGCGCGGGAGATGGGCAGGACACGGTTGACGGCCCTGTCAACGGCCGTGGATGGAAAACTTCGGTTAAGGAAGAAGGAGGACATGTCAGAGGAATTGTTTTTGAAGGTAGCATCATCGGAACAGATGCGACGGAGGCGAAAGAACTGAGAGAATGGGATGGAGTCCTTACAGGAAGCAGGGTGTGAGGAGCTGTAGTCGAGGTAGCTGTGGGAGTCGGTAGGCTTGTAATGGATATTGGTGGACAGTCTATCACCAGAGATTGAGACAGAGATGTCAAGGAAGGGAAGGGAAGTGTCAGAGATGGACCACGTGAAAATGATGGAGGGGTGTAAAGAAAGATCAGTTCTGTTGAAGGGTCATGAGGACTCAAAACGTCAACTCTTTTCTTTCCGCCAATGCTGCCAGACCTGCTGAGTTTTTCCAGGTAATTCTGTTTTTGTTTTTGTTTTGGGTTTCCAGCATCCGCAGTTTTTTTTTTATCAAAAAGTTTACAGTCCTGCTCATTGGCCCAGGACTTTTTAAATGAATTTTTCAAGTATCTAAGCGCACAATTTTAGTTATGATGGGGAATATAGATTTAAAATAGGGATGCCCACTCATGCCTGGACATATTTCACCAATCCAAAGGATACAAACAGTCAAAATAAAGAAAATGCTGGTGCTGGAATCTTCTTCTACTTGGTGCCTTAATTGCTAGAGTGCCATCAGGTCAAGAGGAGCGACATTCTTCATGGATCCATTTCTTTTATTAATAATGCTGAAACAAATTGTAATACTATGGTAAAAAAAGGTTTTAATATCAGAAGTGTCTGTATAAGCCACAGTGAGTCTGAAACAGATGGAAAATTATGAACAATAATTCATTAGGAAATGTACCGGTGAAACTTCTGGTGACTGTGGCCTAAAATCCAGCAGGCGCATATATTTTCAGGAAAAGAGAAAATTGATGAAGAAAATTGCTGAAATAAAATCACCTACACTACTAAAGTAGATACTTAGAATAAAATTATATTCCCCTTGTCTCATTGTATTTGTTCTCTATCTCTTCCATTTGATTCTGATTTCAAGTTGTTATCTAACAAGGCTAATTCATTTTCTCTTTAAAAAAAAAACCTAACTTCAGTGTCAATTAAAATGTCTGAAGATTGAAATGAAGGTTTTAGCGGCAGATAGTCTAAGGCAGTGGTGAAGATGGACAATGTTAGAGGTAGGGGTGAAGGTGCACAATGTTAGAGGTCGGGATGAAGATGGGTGTTGTTAGAGGTAAGGGTGAAGATGGACGCTTTTAGAGGTAGGGGTGAAGATGGACAATTTTAGAGGTAGATGTGAAAATGGGTGATGTTAGAGGTAGGGGTGATAATGGACAATGTTAGAGGTTGGGATAAAGATGGGTAATGTTAGAGGTAGGGGTGAAGATGGACAATTTTAGAGGTAGGGGTGAAGGTGGACAATTTTAGGGTAGAGATGAAGATGGGTGATGTTAGAAGTAGGGATGAAGATGGACAATTTTGGAGTTGGGGTGAAGATGGGTGATGTTAGAGGTAAGGATGATGATGGACAATGTTAGAGGTTGGGATAAAGATGGGTAATATTAGAGGTAGGGGTGAAGATGGACAATTTTAGAGGTAGGGGTGAAGATGGACAATTTTAGAGGTAGAGATGAAGATGGGTGATGTTAGAAGTAGGGATGAAGATGGACAATTTTGGAGTTGGGGTGAAGATGGGTGATGTTAGAGGTAGGGATGAAGGTGGACAATGTTAAATGTAGGAGTGAAGATGCACAATGTTAGAGGTAGAGGTGAAGATGGGTGATGTTAGAGGTAGGGGTGAAGATGGACAATTTTAGAGGTAGGGATGAAGATGGGTGATGTTAGAGATAAGGGTGAAGATGGATGATGTTGGAGGCAGGGGTGAGTATGGACTATGTTAGAGATAAGGTGAAGATTGGTGATGTTAAAGGTAAGGGTGAAGATGGGTGATGTTAGAGGCAGGGGTAAAGATGGACAGTTTTAGAGGTGGGATGAAGATGGACTAAGTTAGAGGTAGGGGTAAAGATGGGTGATGTTAGAGGCAGGGGTGAAGATGGACAATGTTAGAGGCAGAGGTGAAGATGTACAATGTTTGAGCTAGGGTGAAGATGGACAGTGTTTGAGCCGGGGTGAAGATGAACAATGTTTGAGGTAAGGGTGAAGATGGGTGATGTTATGAAGAATGAAGTAGATAGCCTTCGATAGAAAGAATGCAGAGCTGGACGCTCAGCTCCACTTTGTACAGGGCACCACATTTACAGTCTGGTTCGGCATGAAATAGTGGCTGGAGAGGGGGATGGAGTTCATGGCGAGGGTAGGAAGTCTGTGGCAGGGTCTGAAAATAATGGCTCAGTGATTTTTTTTTAATGTCTAGGCAGAGGAAACTACAGCCAATCTCAAAGTGAATGTCAGCCAAGACTCTCTGAGTCCTTCTTCGTGTTGCAGGACCATCGGGGGAAGACAGCCCCGCCACTTTTTACGGCACGAGCTGCTGTATTCTGGTAAATCTTCGTTCACCAACACATTGAAAAGCTTTGGGACATTTGAAAGAGCTTTACCCTGTGTTAGTGAAACCATTCGGAGGATCTGGGCCAATGTTCCGCGAAAAGAGTTGCGTCCACCGGACTCCAGTATCATCCATAATCTCCGAATTAGCAAAAAGTTTAGAATCGGGGGCGTGTTTACTGTAAACTCGGCCCGGGTAAACATTCAGCATTTCCTTCCTGTTATTCTTCAGGTAATCGATGAAATTAGGTTGAATGATATGTTGGGGGTGGGGCGGGGTGTGGGTAGGGGGTGGTGGGCGATGCATGAAATACTTCTGAATCGTGCAAAATTGAAAGGAACAGCAATCTCCACGAGCGGAATGCATTTCACCTTGGTAAAATATCTGAAGCTGCTCGAGCAGCCGCTCCGACCGGCGCCCACACTGGACACTCACATCTATTTAAACGGGGAGCTGTTGAATGATGCTTCCCGCCACAAGAGCACCATCCAGCTTGGCCGCGGAGCTTGCAGCAATCTTGTGTTGTTCCGAGTCGGTGGAGGCGGAGCCAGGTCTGCGGAGATAAAGCGTCAACTCTTCGCCGATGCTGCCAGACCTGCTGAGTTTTTCCAGGTAACTCTGTTTTTGTTTTGGATTTCCAGCATCCGCAGTTTTTTTGTTTTTAAAGCTGCTGCTTGTTTCCCCTGCATTTCCCGCAGGAGTCAGTCAGGGACCAAGTTGATGCCGTGGAGGGAGAGCTGTGCTCGGCAAGGTTTAAATGGATACGATCGTTCAGCTGGACGATTTCATCGCCGGGTGGATCGGATTTTAACGATTTTTCTTCGTACAGGTTGTTTGGTTCGGAGCTTTTATGCACACAGGTTAAAGTTAATCTGCTTTGAAACGGGCACGGTTCGTCTATTGTAAAATAAAAGCAAAAAACTGCAGATGCTGGAAATCCAAAGCAAAAATACCTGGAAAAACTCAGCAGATTTGGCAGCATCTGTGGTGAGAAGCACAGTTAACATTTCGAGTCCCCATAGCTCTTCAACAGACCTAAGGAAAAATAGAAAAGGGTGAAATATAAACTGGTTTAAGTGGGGTGGGACAAGAAGAGCTGGATAGAGGGCCTGTGATAGGCAGAGATAACCAAAAGATGTCATAGACAAAAGGACAAAGAGGTGTTGAAGGTGGTGATATTATCTAAAGGAATGTGCTAATTAAGGGTAGAAAGCAGGACGAGCAAGATACAGATAGCCCTAGTGGGGTGGGGTGAAGGAATCGAAAAGGGTTAAAAGGTAGAGATAAAACAATGGATGGAAATACATTTAAAAATAATGGAAATAGGTGGGAAAAGAAAAATCTATATAAATTATTGGAAAAAACAAAAAGGAGGGGGTAAATCAGAATGGGGGTGGGAATGGAGGAGAGAGTTCATGATCTAAAATTGTTGAATGCGTTGTTCCAGTGAAGCTCAACACAAACTGGAGGAACAGCACCTCATCTTCAGACTAGGCACTTTACAGCCTTCCGGACTGAATATTGAGTTCAACAACTTTAGGTCATGAACTCTCTCCTCCATCCCCACCCTCTTTCCGATTTTCCCCCTCCTTTTTGTTTTTTCCAATAATTTATATAGATTTTTCTTTTCCCACCTATTTCCGTTATTTTTAAATGTGTTTCCATCCATTGTTTTATCTCTACGTTTTAGCCTTTTTTGATTCCTTCACCACCCCACACCCACTAGGGCTATCTGTACCTTGCTCGTCCTGCTTTCTACCTTAATTAGCGAATTCCTTTAGATAATATCATTACCTTCAACACCTCTTTGTCCTTCTGTCTGTGACATCTTTTGGTTATCTCCACCTATCTGAGGCCCTCTATCCAGCTTTTCTTATCCCACCGCCCCCCCCCCCCACCAAACCAGCTTATATTTCACCCCTTTTCTATTTTTCCTTAGTTCTGTTGAAGAGTCATGTGGACTCAAAATGTTAACTGTGTTCCTCTCCACAGATGCTGCCAGACCTGCTGAGTTTTTCCAGGTATTTTTGTTTTTGTTACGGTTCGTCTATCGGTTTGATGTTTCACATTCCTAATAAACTAGCATTAAAAGCTTAAGAATTTAATTTCATGAACTTATTTTGTATTCCACGAGGTCTTTTACGACCTTGAGGTCGCTGGGCACTTCGTTGTTCGCTGCCGGATAGTGAATGACTCGGTGTTGCTCGGAGTATACAGTAATTACTCACCAGAATTTCATTTCCCAGTATTACTATCACGCCCACGGGCACCAAAGTCCTGTCCGATCTGACGTGGTGGCGATAGTCAAGGTGGCAAAGTGTCCTCAAGCGATTCACAGTCATTCGAGCTGCTTTGAACCATCAACCACCGTGACACTGCAGGGGCAGTTTAGGAAGATTGCTCCATAGCTATTGTAACGCAACCAGTTTTTATTTCGTGGTAGGTGCTGCTAGTGTGATCGTCGGCCACCCGCTCGACATGGTGAAGGTAAATTTCCAATTCCAATTCATGCGCAGTGAAAATTAGATTGGAAAACTCTCCATTCTAAACAGCGTATCTCACCGAGCATGTTTAAGTCGTTGAAAGAAACGTACCTATTGAGCGTTCCTTCCCTGACTTGTCAGAGTCCATTGCTTTTTCAGACTCGCTTGCAAGCCGGCCATGGGTACAAGAACACTGTCCAATGTGTACTAACAATTTTAAAAAACGAACACGTAAGTTCTTGCTTGTTTTCCCATTCATTGATATTTCTTTAATATTGGGAATAAAATGAAGGTGTGGATGTCGCTGATTGTTCTTGAATCCATTTCTAGGTGGCTGGGTTCTTCAAAGGTTTATCCTTCCCCTTAGCCAGCATCGCCGTGTATAACTCGGTGGCGCTCGGTGTATACGGTAATGCTCAGAGGTTCATTTGTCAGTATCGACATGGTGATAATGGACACCAAAGTCCTGCTCTATCTGACGTGGTGGCTGCGAGCGCGGTGGTGGGTCTCGTCACAGTGGGAATTGGTGCCCCGGTGGAATTGGTCAAGATCAGAATACTCAGTCTGTGAGGCCAGGTAAGACTCAGTGATGCGATTTGCCCCTCCCCTGCATCACGGGCTCATCCTTGGGCAGAATTCTGCAGCGGCGGGACCATAAAATCCTGCCAGTGTAAAATTCTGCCATTGTTTAAGAGGACGACGCCTTCGAAGCCCAATCGACTTAACTGGCAAATGAAGGTTGTGCTTTATTTGTAATTGCAGAACCTTTCTGTGTGTTGTCCAGATGCTCAAAGCCATGTTATAACACAGCTGATGGTAAATGCTGAGCTGTTCAAATCCCAGAGGGAAACTTGAAACAACTGACACAACTAATTTTCAATTTATATAAATTTCGAGATTCATGCCTTGAGTTCAGTGGTAACAAGGCCACCAAGTCTGATAGGTTTTTTATAAAACTAGATTAAACATTTATTAGTAAGAGAAATTATTTTAAAATACATACACAGATTTATAGATTACTACTATGATAATTTCTAAATCTCTAATCAATCTAACTCCCAGTTACACTTTCATTAAGGCAACAGTAAGACACACAGATTTCAAAAGACCCAAGCAAAGAAACAAGACATCCTGAACAAATTCCAAGTGAGTTTTCTTAACTTCAGTCCTTTGTGGACAGCAGCTTGAGGCATAGATGCTGAAGGCTTTTCACACACTTGTAAGATCTACAAAAGGCCTTCCCTTACAAACAGCCTTCTCTTCTTTATTCATGCCTTCCTCTTTGACTACAAATGCCCATTGATTCACTATGGTCTGAATTTTTCCTGCGTTGGACGTGCTTGGCAGGGGCAGGCAGGGCCGGTTGCAGAGCCGTCCGTGATCGGCTCCACACCACCATTTCACAGGGGCAGGCCAATTAAGGCCCACCCAGCGTAAGACACGAGCGGTAGTACTCAGCGCTACCTGTGCGGGCGGGGGGAGGAGGGAGAGTTGGGGCCAGCACTCTTTCGCACATACGCTTGAAACAGCGCTTCAGTTTCCTCAGAGAGATTGAAATGCTTTTGGAATTTATAAATAAATGGATTAAAAATTGAATTAAACATGTATCTCATGTGACTGCGTCACATGAGATGGGACATGTCTTTATCTTTCAGAAATTTAAAATATTTAATTCATGAAAGCATTGACACATTTTTGAATTTGCTGCCAATCTCCCTGAGGCAGCACTTAGCCTCAGGGAGATCAGTGTGCTCGTTCGTGCGCATGCACGCAAGAGCACACTCCCAGCTTAGGCAATTCCCCCCGCCCACACAGGGAATGCATAGCGCTTCCTGGCCCGCCCACATAAAATGGAGGTGCACCCCCAATCGGGATCGCCGATCGGAGGCGCGCCTGCATGCACCCGCTCCTAAACTTCTCCCCTGACGAGGGGAAAATTCTTCCCCTAATTAATGTTTCAAATCTAACCTCTCTTCTTAGATCAAAGCACCCAGTCTAACTCAATTAAATCTCTCTGTCACACACACACATGTGGCCAGAATCTTTGGTTCGGGCAGGTCCATTAATTATCTCAATTACTTTTTAAATGGCCTCAATAGGCCATTGACAAGTCAGCAGGCACACAGCTGTTTCGGCTGCGCCCCCGCCGACCGGAAAATTGAAATGACGTGGGCTGACGTCGGGAGTTCTGCCCAACGTCATCCCGTGTCATTTTACCCATCCGCGAGCAGGCCCTGTTCCCTGCTCGCCGACCTAAAGATCCTGGCCATGAAGTCAATTTCTTTCTGTACTTGTGATAACTTTGCTGGATTTAGTCTATAAGGATGTTGCCTTACCAAAGATGCAACTTCTACAGACCATCTGGCCTCCCCAACTTACTTCCATAAATAGCTTTGTGTGACTGCAATAGCTTTTCCAAATCACTTTGACGCTTGTCTGTAAGGTGACTCAATATTACATTTAAGTTTTCAAGTACCCCCTCATTATCCAGTACGACTAGAGGAAAATCAATTTCAGAATCCTGCATTTCTACTTATTTCTCTTTATCTACTACCACTAACATCTCCTTTAGAAGCATATTTACATGCCACACCCTCTGCTTCTTGCTTCTATCTGAAAATATATTAAATAATTTACTTCATTCAGTTTCTTTTCAATCATGTAAGGCCCACTAAACCTTTCCTTTAATGAGTTAACCAGAGCTAGCAATTTCCCTCCAGCAACAAAATTATGAGCTGCAGCTTTCCTGTCTGATTTCACTTTTATCACTTTAAAATTTCCCTAGCCAACTTACACGCTCTGCCTAATCTCTCTCTGAGGTTTGATACATAAACCAGGAGACTAGTTTCTGAATTTTAATCCACCAATTTCTCATAAATCAATTTCAATGACCCCTTTTCCTCATGACCATAGGCTAGTTTGAAAGAACCAAAACCAGTTGATGCATTAGGAGTGTCCCTAAGAGCAATTAACAAGAATGAAATTCCTCCATCCCAACCCTGTGGATAATCCTGACTGTATGCTTTCATCATAGTTTTTAGAGTTTGATGCCATCTTTCCAAAGCCTCTTGTGACTCAGGATGAAAAGCTGTTGACATAAATTGTTTTATCCCCAAACTGTTCATTATTCCCTTAAACAGCTGTGACATAGAATTTAAACCCTGACCTGATTGTATTTCCTTAGGTAAGCCATATCTTGTAAAAGAATTAGTTAACCCTTCCACCATCTTCTTTGTTGTAATGTTTCTCAAAGGTATTACTTCAGAAAATCTGGTAGACATTCATTATTGTCAGTAAGTACTGATTTCCACTTTTAGCCTTAGGGAGGGGCCCTACACAATCAATCATGGACCTGGTAAAAGGCTCTTCAAATGTTGGAATTGGAATTAAACGTGCCGGCTTAATCACTGCTTTTGGTTTCCCTATCACCTAATATGTGACATGTTCTACAACATTTGACTACATTCTTATGCAATCCAGGCCAATAAAAATGTTTTTGTATCTTCGCCTGTGTCTTTCTAATTCCTAAATGTTCCCCAATTGGAATTTCATGAGCTATCCTCAGAATCTCATTTCTATACCCTAATGGGATAACAATCTGATGTATCTCCCTCTAGCTTTCATTTGCTGAGACATGATACGGACTCCATTTTCTCATTAAAATATTATCCTAAGGTAAGAACATTCCTCTGTTTCTGAGTAAGCTGTCTAATATAAATGTTGTATTTGCAAATCTTTTTTCTGTAAATCTACTAACTGTCTTGAGTTAAACACTTCAGCTGAATTGTCCTTTAGTCTTTCTTCCTGAACAATGTTATCAAACACATTGTCAGCTAATTGGATTTCAACACCTTCTTCCTGCCTTTGAACTGCCTGTCCTTCCTGTTTTCCTGTTTCAGCCTATGATCCTGTGATGCCATTATCACAGAATCTGGAAACAATCCAGGATGCTCCCGCTGTAACACTTATGTTGAAAACACTGCTTCAGGCTGCTCAACCACCATAGGCAGCACCTACATTTGTGATCCAGCTATATAATTACCCAGAATACATTGAACCCCTGCAATGGGCAATTTTTCCACCTCTCCAACAGTAATTACATCTGTTTTCTACTTACTCTTTAAATATACCTTCCACAATGAAATAGATTTAGCGTCTCCATGAACCCCATTTATTTTCACCTCTTCCTGCAATCCTCCCTCTGAACAACAAATGCCACTATCCCACAACATTAAGGATTGACTAGCTCCTGTGTCTCTTAAAATTTTAACATCTTTACCCATTCCACCCTATACACATGGGAAGACTTTCCCTTCACATACAAAGTCTCTAAACATTTCTACAACCTGCTCCTCTTAATTCTCATGGGTAAATTGTGAACACATTCCCACTTATTACCTATCACTGATTCTCCCTGTTTTACTTGTACACAAACTAATGTTTTTTTTTTATGTGCCTGAACCTCAGAACCCACAGTACTTTTACTTCCAGAAATTTTCTGCACCCTTTAATTCCAACAGAATTTCCCTGCAATTTCCAGCAGACAGCCTTTGTGTGTCCAATTCTATTGCAATGAAAATACCTCAACTTTCAAATGTCACTTCTACCCTCAGCGCCTTCCTTTTTATTCTGAGAAAAAACTTCCTGGGAATTTCCACCTACTCCTTCTCTTCCCTGACTACCCATCTTCCTTTCACCTTTCCACTTTCTATCTTTTTCAGATTTGAAAGTGTGATGAAAATAAGGTTTAGCTCTATGAATTAACTTATAATCATCAGCTATCTCTGCTGCTTGTCTTACCATTTGAACCCTCTGTACCTCCATATGAGTTCTCACTATCAAAGGAATTGAATCTTTAAATTCTTCCAAAAGAGTTACTTCTCTAAGAGGTGCATATGTTGTCTCTATATTTAATGCCCGTATCCACCAGTCAAAATTACTTTGTTTTACTCTTTCAGTATAGGTTTGCCCAGGCTATTCTCCCATATTCCTAAATTTCTACCTGTATGCCTCAGGAACCAACTCAAATGCACTCAGAATAGCCTTTTTTACCATATCATAATTCACCGACATTTCTTCTGACAGTGAAGCATAAATCTCATGTGTTCTACCCACCAACCTGGATTGTAACAACAATGTCCAGTATTCCTGTGGCCATTTCATCTGTTTAGTTACTTTCTCAAATGAAATAAAGAATGCCTCAACAACTTTTTCCTCAAACTTTGGAAGAGCTTGTACAAATTTAAACATCTCCCCTTTGGGTTTTAGGTTAAAGGTTCTTTCCTCATCAGAACTTATTTCAGAATCTGATATCGCTTTTTTTCCAGCCTTTCAAGCTGGTATGCTCGTTGTCTTTCCTTCTCTTTCCCTTGCCTCTCTTTCTTTATCTTTGTCTCTTGCCTGGAATTCCAGCTTCCTTTCTCCTGCCTTTCCACTTGCTCCCTTTGATATGCCCTTTTCTTGTTCTGCTGCCTCTAGCTCAAGATTTTTTTTATTTCCTTTGCTTGTTCAAGTTCAAGCTGAAGTCTCACTACCTCCAGCTGTGACTCACTAGTGTCAGGTATCACTTCCAACTTTAAATGCTGTGCTATACCTTGAATTATATCTGCTTTCTTAGCCCCCGCAGGTAACCTCAATTGTAATTTATCCACCAATTCCAGTAACTTAACTTTAGTTAGCTTTTGTAAACCAGCCAAATTTATAACTTCAACTCCCAAACAAATCTGAGCAACTGCCAAAGCCACATTGCAGTCTCATCACTACAAAAAAAGTCACACCAACTCCTGAATTCAAAGTGCTTCTTGTACTCATAACCTTCAGATTCACCAACTCAAAAAAATTTCAAATACATCCCGCAAAGAGCCCCTAACTATGTTATGATACGTGGGCATGACATCCACCAGGAAGTGCTATGTGCTCCCTGTGCGGCTGGTGAGGGGGATTCCCTGAGCCGGGAGTGTGCTGTTTCACGCATGGATGCGAAAGAGCACACAGATGACCCTGAAGCAAAGTGCTGGCTCAGGGAGTTTGGCTCAGGTTTGAAACATTGAGTAAAGATTAGAAAAAAAATTACTGACATGTCCCCTCATGTGCCACTGTCACATGAGTTAGGACATGTCAATTACTTTTACTTAGACACTTAATACAAATTTTAATACCCTCGTGAAACCTCATCCCGCCTGTGGACGAGGTTTCATGTTTTTTCAGAGGCCTGCCTGGGCTCCCGGCCTGCCCGCAAACCTTAAGGTTGGACGGACAGGTCTATTGATTAATTCAATTACTTTATTAATGGCTTTAAGTGGCTGTTGACAGATCGGTGGGCGCACAGCCAACTTGGCTAAGTGCCCGCCAACCTGAAAATGTAAATGATGCGAGGTGACGTGGGATGCCCGCCCGACATCACCCTGCGTCATTTTACAAATTGGCGACTGGGCCCTGCCCCCTGCTCGCCATCCGGAAGGTGCAGCCCATAGATTTTAAAGGCAAAGAAACATGAACAAGTCAAATTCTAAGTGAGTTTTCTAATTCAAATTTCAAGTGAGTCTCCTTTGAGGACAGCAGATTGAGGCATAGATACTGAAGGCTTTTCACTCACTTATAAGATCGTAAAAATGCGTTTCCTTACAAGCAGTCTTCTCTTCTTTATACATATCTTCCTCTTTGAATACAAATACCCATCATTTCACTATGTCTTGGACTTCATCTCCCTGATAGTAAAACCCTCTCATAGCACTAAGTTTTACCACTAATCTTTGGGAAAAATAAACACAATTTTTAAACTTCACCTGGTTAGGTGACACATTTCAGCCCACCTTAGAAAAGAATCTGTCTGGTTTATTTCAAAATGCAAATATTCTCTTGACACCTATGTTTCTAAACTTCCGCATGTTTATCTAATTAACATTTTAAACCTAACCTCTCTTAGATCAAAGGACCCAGACTAATTCAATTACGTCTCACACACACACCGACACATATAGACACATAGACACATCCCACTATTACTCTACTTTACAATAAATTCCAATAACATTATAAGAATCATTATATCTTTTTGACACAGCTTTGAGTTTTCAAAATACCGAAGATGCTGGAATTCTGGAAATACTCAGCAGGTCAGGCAGCATCTGTAGAGAGAAAGCACAGGTCTCTGCACAGTTGCTGCTTGACCTGCTGAGTGTTTCCAACATTATTTTTTGTTTTGTTTTTGTGCCAGTGCTGGGTTTAATTTGGACCGGACACTCAGTAATAGCCTGGTCTCATTTTGAAGTTATTGAGTCACTTAGAGCACAGGAGGAGGCCATTTGTGCCATCAAGTCCATGTGGCTCTATAGAGCAATCCAGTCTGTCCCATTTCCCCGTTCTATCCCTCTAGCCTGAAGGTTTATTTCCTTCAAGTGCCCATTGAGTTTCCTTTGGAAATCATGATGGCCTCTGCTTCTACAACCCTAGACGGTAGAGAGTTCCAGATCATTACCACTCACTGTGTAAAAAAGTTCTTCCTCACATCCCCCTGCATCTGTTGCCTAAATCTTAAATCTGTGTCCCCTAGACTTGGTATCATCAGCTAATGGAACAGCTTTCCTTTGTCGACCTTACCTAAACCATCTAAACCATCAGAGCCATAAGCTCTGACCTTTTTTAATATTATGATTTGATTTGATGTCTATCTGTGCCAATAAAAGGTAAGTATCTACGTCTGCATGCAGTTTCTGTCTGAGTTACTTTACTTCTTGTTGTCATATTTCTGTTGGGTTTTGAATCCTACTTCCCAATCATTTCTTATATCCACATTTATAATTAAATTTGCGTAAGCTTGTCATATTGATTATGCAATCGTACAACTAAAGAAATTTGCAAAAATCCCTCACCTCTGGCCTCATCTTGATTTTTAGTGATATCGCAGAAGAAGGTAGTTATTGGGTTTCAATTAGATAACTTTACTGAAATTTGCTTTTGAAAATCAATGTATTTTAACTTCTAATTTATTTAAATAACCTGGTTTAGTAGTGAACAATGTATTTGTTTCACTGACTTTTGGCATCTCACATTCCCCCACCTTGTTTTCATTTCCTTTTTATCAACTGAAGTATTCCTCTAAGTTAAATGTACATTCCTTTACACATAATTTGAGAGATGATTTTCATATCAGGATGTTTTCAGCAGGTCACTCATTCAGCAATGTACAGGTGGTGGGGGCTGTTGCACACCCAAATAGTGGCATCTTGCCTGCTTCCTGCTAGCAGAATTTCTTCACTTGGAGACTGATGTTATCCCATTGTCGGTATGTTACTGGTAGTGGTAGTTACTGTATGATCTTTGGGGTGTCACTTTTAGAATCATGAAGGATGCAGCACCAAAGGAGGTCATTTGGCTCAGTGTGCCTGTGCGAGCTTGTTGGTAGAGCTTTCCAACAAGTCTCACTTCCCTGTACTTACCCCAATATTTTCCCTTTCAAGTACTTATCCAAGTTCCTTTTGAATCTACTTCCACCGCCCTTTTAGACAGTGCTTTCCAGATCACAACAACTCACTGCATAAAATTTTTTCGTCATGTCACCTCTGGCTCTTTTGCAGATCACCATAAATCTGTGTCCTTTGGCTACTGGCCCTCCTGCTACTGGATACAGTTTCTCCTTTTCTCTATTGAAACTGTTCATAATCTCCTCTTAACATTCTCCATGCTAAGAAGAATAAACCCAGTTCCTTTAGTTTCTCTGAAATCATTCATTCCTGGTACCACTCTAATAAAACCATTCAGCATCTACTCTAGAGCCTTGACAACCTTCCTAAAGTGTGTTGCCCAGAATTGAGCACAATACTCCAGCTGAGGCCTAAGCAGTATTTTATTAAAAATTAGCATAACTTCCTTGCACTTATACTCCATTCCTCTATTAGTAAAGCCAAGGATCCCATATGCTTTTTAACAATCTTCTCTACTTATCCTGCATCCATCAAAGATATGCATGCATATACCCCCAGGTCTCTATGTTCCTGAAAATCCGGTAAATCCTTAAATCCTTAAATCCCTTTTAATCCTTTAAAAATTGTATCAATTTATTTATATAGCTTCTACTCATTCTTTCTATCAAAACGTATTGCTTCATACTTTTCTCCATAAAACTTCACCTGCCATTTGTTGGTCCATTTGATCAGTTTGACTATGGTACCTGAACCTGTTACAATCCTCTTCATTGCTTACTACATTTGCCAAGTTGGTGTCACCTGTAAAGTTTGAAATAATGCTCTGTATACCCAAGTCGAGGTCATTAATATATATCAAACAGGGCAGTGTTTCTAATACCAGTCTTTGGTAAGCACAAATGTACTTTTCTCTCCAATCTGAAAAACAACCATTCACTGCCAATCTCTGCTTTCCCTTCAGCCAATTTCAAGCCCACACTGCCATTGTCTCTTAAATCACATTGGTTAGCAAGTTTATGTGGTACTTTGTCAAATGTCTTTTGAAAGTCCACAAATGCAATATCAACAGTTCTACCCTCATCAGCCCTCTCCGTCACCACCAAAGAACTGATGTAATTTCAATGGGCAGTGATGTTTACTCTATTGTTCAAGGTATTGATGTGTCTATGTGGATGGTGAGTGGGGTTAAGGGCTTATAATTTTCTATTTGCTGTTTCTGTTTTTGAAAACCTGTTCCTCTATTGTTCTATTCTTATTTCATAATTCACTATATCTGTCTTTGTTTTAATATTATTGCAATGTTACTGTTACTTTAAATATTGCTCCTCTGTTTTTCCATTTCTTCTTTCAGTTTTTACTTTTAACTAAGCTACGCTCTTTGCTTTACACCCATCTCAGTGCTTCTTTTAGTAATTATGTGTGCTTTTCTATTAGTGCCACTCCCAGTATCACTTTTTTTTTAATTGCCATTCCGACTATCCCACTGTTAATGTATTTTTTTTCAGGTATTTCTATTTGCTCCTTCCAGTATTTATTTCCTTTGGTCTTGCTCCCACCATGTCAATCTTTCTTTTCCTATGGCTGGTAATTCTTTACCTCAGTCCCAATCCAATTGATGGATCATTTTTGATTGCTAACATTCTCCTGTTTAATCATCTTTTTTCCATTATGGATTCTTAAGCCCACATTTATAATAGACAATGCCTACATTGGCTCCATTTCTGGCAAAACTTCACTTTTAGCATTCTCATGTAATATAAAATAATACATATAATAACATACTCATGCTTCTTTTCAAATGCCTTCATGACAATGTCCCACCCTATTTCTAACCTCCTGCAATGCTACAATCCTCTGAGATATTTGCATTCCTTCAATCCTGTGGCCTTGGTCATCACCAGTTTTCATTGGTCCACCATTGGTGACTGGTTTTAACTGCTTAGGACCAAGCCTAGGTAATTCCCTCCCTAAACCTTTTGGTTTTTCTACCTCTCTGTCCTCGTTTAGCTACTTCTTAACATTTAGATCATTAACTAAGCTTAACCTTAGATGGCTCAGTCAATTTTTCTTTAGTAACACCTGAGAAGTGCCTTGGAATTTTTTACTTTTTAAGCGTGCTATATAAGTGTACGTACGGAGTTGTTGTAAACTTGACATGCTACTTCATCTCAGTTTTGCATCTACTTTCTTTCTTACTTGCTACAGAGGAACTCATATGCTCCAAATAACTTGATATTCCTGCTTTCCAAATGATCAACATCCCTGCTTTCAAATGATTGTGCATTTTGATACATGGCTCTTAAATTAACAATATTGAAGTATTATATAAAAATAGAGACTGCATAAATTTAAACTGGGAACTGAACATGTCCGTGTGCCTTTGTCTAATTAGAACCCCTGCTCTTGACCCTACTTCACTTGAAGATTACACTTTGCTTTAACTCCCTGTATGCAAAGGTACAGGAGATTAATTTTTCATCTTTGAAAAGGTTTTTTTGGCAAACAAAAGGTTGCATGTTGCTGCAGGTATTCCTCAACAGGTGTTACAGCACTGCCTTTAACTGATTGCCAAACCAGGCATGTGTAGCCAGTTCAACATGGCCGTTGCCTTATTCGTGCTGCGATCTATAAGTGTGGGTGGAAAGCAACTGACAAGTAGATACAGTCTGCCTCTGGTGTAGCCTGAGGCTTCCCAATACTGTGAGCATTTTAACTGATCCCTGTGGTCTTTCCATTGCTGCAAAAGCAGTAAGCAAAGAGCATAAACCCAGAAACTTAAAGAGAAAGATAATGAGCTCCATACATTGCAGGTTTAAGGAAGAAAAGGTGTGAGTTGAAGTGACCCATGTTTTTGGAGGTCAACATGCCTTCAAGAAATGATTAAAAAAACACCAGCACAACAGACGTACTCTAATATTTTTCTTAACTCATCCATCTGCCATTTGAAAATTAATTATTCTAAAGTATTAGAATAACCAAAATGCAAAGAACTTTCCTGGATAGTTACTGCATCAATGTCTAGTTAGTTGATCTCAGTCTGATGGGAGTACTGCAGTTGGGTTCAGTACCTCTTTTAATCTAGAGAAGAAAAAATCCACAAGCACTCCTGATTTTTGTCTAGTGATCTCTGCTGTAAAGTATATGCATTAGAAATGTATGTGACAATGTTTGAATTCATCTGCTCTCTAAGCTGGAGTCTGCTGAAAAGCAAAATGCTTTTCATCATAGATCTCCAATCCGTCTACACCTCCATCTATCATCAAGTCCACCTTAGGGCTCTGCACTTCTTCCTTGAACAGCCGCCCAGCCATTCCCCATCCATCACTGCCCCCTCTCCACTTGGCAGAACCTGTTCTCACATTGAAAATCTTATTCTGGAATTCCATTCCCTTCCTTCAAATATGGGTCCCAGCTGGCCCTGCTGTTTTGTGAGATATATGGAACATTCTTTGCTCCAGTCCTACTCAGGTCCCCTCCCATACTTCTTTTACACTACAGTAATGACTGTATCGGTGCCTTTTCCTGCTCTTGCCTTCAACATTTTTCAGTTCTGATGAAGGCTTATTGACCCGAAAGGAGACAGGCTCTTATACATAATTTCACAAATCAATAATTTTCCTATACGTTGACTATCAGGTATCATAGGTTTATTAAGGATACAACACAGGATTTTAAACATATACTTAAAAGGTAATGCTTATAACCAGAATTAATGATGGCTATTTGGGGTTCAAGTGTGTTGCAGTTCTAAACTAAGTATTTTTGGTCTGTTATGAATTCAAAGACTCATTCCAGCAATCAATTTTTATGAATTTCTTTTACTCCCACAATGTGATAATCCATACAATTCTGCATTATCCATTTATATAAAATTTAAAATACAAGTCCATAAAAGCAGAATTTAATTGAATAATATGTTATCAATAACTTTAATTTTAATGGGATTTTTTCCCCACACACAATTGCAACTTCCGTAATACACTGAAAAGAAAAAAGTGCAGAAAATATTCAGCAGGTCAGGCAACATCTGTGGAGCGAGAAATAGAGTTAATGGGCAGAATTTTCAATCACATGAGTAGATGGGGCCAGAGGCAGGCGTGCCCGCAGTTTCCCGACACCGGTCCTGTGCCGGTTTGCCCACATGTTCTGGCTTGCGGGCCATTTTGGAACATTGGTGGGAAATGCCAATTTGCCAGTTAGGCATATTAAGAGATCTAATTAAGGGCCCACTCCCACTGCCAACTGGAATCTTGCGGTTAGCTGGCGTTTCCCCCTCTAGAGTGCCAGACCAGGGAGCCAGCAATCCAGTGCTTTTTAAAAACCCCTAACCCGCAGCCACAGTTGGAACTTGGCCACAGCTGTGTTCACAGGCCACCCTTTAAAGGGGTTCCCCTTCATGCTGGCAGCTGTGACCAGTTTTTACTGCAGAAGTGTTATAAGTGTTAAGAAGACATCTCCATCTTGAGGTACCCCCTCTCTGTCCCTTACCTGCCTCAGCAGTACCCACCTCTGATGGTGGGGCTGCCACAATCCCAGCCTCCTGCTGGCCCTCCAGCCACAGGAGAATGCCCACAGTCCTTACTTGAATGACAAGCGTGCATCTTGGCCACTATTTTGTCACCCCTTGCAAAATCAGATCAGGCATCTAACACCTAACACAATGTGGGGTTGGGATACGAAAATTCTCCTAGTGTTGAGGTTCCTGACCTCAGAATGAAAATCCGGCACAATATTCCAAGTCAATAAACTTTCATCCAAATTCCTGAGCTCAGTGACGACCTTCTTAGGTAACTGTGGCTGCTCGGCACTACCTCTGGCTGAGGCGAAGGTAGAAGAATTGATCCTTGAATACCCTTGGCGGGTGTGGCCTTCTATTGAGAGCCTTCTACCCCTGCCCCCATCTTCCCTTCTCTGCTCCCTGTTCCTGTTGTGCTGTAGTCCAAGAGGACTGGCAAGTATATCTCCTATTAATGCTTGTAGGCTTTTAGATGACAGGCTTTTGAAGACTTCTGCACTTCTCATACAAGTCCAGCAATGCTCCCTTCTGCCTCCAACCCCTTTTCAGAACTTCTCCATTGGCACTGAGCTCAGTACTTACACTCAATCTGCAGCAGAGGAAAGTCAAAAGCACCTCACCTGAAAGTTCCATGCTGATCCCTTTAAATAGCATTGGTGGAATAATGCGCATTCAGTTGCACGTACGCTGAGAATAAACAGATCCCGCAATGCTCAAAATCGCAGATCAGGCAACAAATCAGCATTTTTGGCTGAGTGGTGCCATGATTTGCCCACTTTGCATGCTTTCATGCAGACACGACATGCCCATGTTAGTGCCTTTAGTGATGCCAAGTATCACATTTTGTGGCTCCTTTTCCTTTGATCTTGAGTCAATCCTGTTTAGTATGTCCTTTTCAGGTCTATTTTATTTCTCCGTACTTGATTTAACCCAAAGCCGAGTTCCACCACAGATTCCCGTGTGAGGCCTTCAATGTCTTTTCTAAATTTTTCTCAACCAATGTAGTTATGGCTCCAAATAGCTAGGCTATCCTTATGTTAAACATTTTCAATCATATTATGGTAATGAATAGGGCTGACGGAATGTTGTCATGGACACTAACATTTCGACACTTTGATTTTCTTTTGCAATGTTTCTTATTCTGGAATGTTATGCCGTTATGCAGCTTTTCACTTACGAAAATGATTTGTTTTGGAACATTAGCTACATTCAAAAATTGCTAAATCATTTTTACACTTCTACAGCTAAAGTAAACTTGGCTGGTGCTAGTACTGAATTATCAGCCTCTATACAGGGGGCCTGTGCACTGCATTAGCAGAATACTGCGGAACAAAGGCATTGTTGGACTGTACCGAGGTGTCGGAGCCATGTACCTCAGAGATGTTCCAGGATATTGTTTGTACTTTGTTCCTTACATGTTGCTGTGTGACTGGATGATACCCGTGGGGAGCACAGCACCCAATCTGTTTTGTGTGTGGCTGGCCGGTGGTGTGGCAGGTAAGAGTTCTTTGAATTTAAGAAAATGTATGCAATGCTTTCTTTTAAGCAATTAAAATTTTTGAGAACAAATTTACAAATGCAGGATGCTGACACCATCGATGGCTCATTGCTAAATACATCACTTGGTGTATTATTAAACTCAGAACAGGACTCTACCAGTCATTCTTATGGTCTTTTTCAGTAAGAATTCCAGAGTATTTCTAAAGAACAGGATGTTTTATACCATGAACTCACATCTTCACACCTGTAAGGAAATTAATTGAGAACACCCAAACTCATTTCATTTCTGCTGTTTCTCCAAGAGATTAAGAGAGAGATTTTTGCCATTAATTTCCATAGGGGTTCTCCAGATCATCATAATTTCAGCAGAAATTCCACAAAACCCCAGAGTGAACATTGTTGATTGTGTTTCTTTGGTGTTTACACAATTCATCCACAAAGTTATGGCTGCTGATCAAGTGAAGTCCTATGGACATTTTACCTTCATTCTTGCCATTCTAGGCTATTTTTAGATCTACAGATTATGCTAATCAAGTCTGTTTTTGTTACTCTAATGGAATTAATCCATTTTATTCACTTCAAGAATGAAAAGAGGTCAACATATCATCCAGTTTGATCACTGTTTGGTGTTTTCACTGTAAGTGATCAGTCTTTAATGATTTTTCAGGTATCCATAGATGCAGCTCAGGCAATACACAGGTGTTAGCAAGATTAACATGTGCGGCTGGCACATTTTAGCTAATCTCACATTTCATCAAATTATAATTCTCCACTTAATATTTGATTTTCCACACCCGTTGCTGGAAAATTGTAGGTATTCATTTATTTATATGTACTTTTGCATTGTAGGTTATACAGTGAGAAACCGAATAGCATCTTTGCTGTTGCAGATTGATCATAATTAACAATGCTTTAAAACAGTCTGGATTTAGGGGTGCCCAGTGCATCATTTTGTGGAAGAGTACAGGTGTTGGCCTCTCCTGCATGTTTATTAGCAGTCAGCTCTAGAGCATTATCAATGGAGGCCTAGAACAAGGTTGCCATTGCATCCTGTCAGTTAGGGAGTGAAAATCTGATGAGCATTGGAAAAGCAGAAGAGCAGACCCTCAGAGCACCATAGGTGTAACAGCATTTTGGACCTCTTTTGAGCAATAACTAAGTATATTTACTGCTGAGAGATGCTGCATTCCCAGTGAAAGGCACTTTAGGTTACCAGCTGGGATGAGTTAAGACATAGAGACAAATAGTAACGAAACCTAATTTAATTCATGACTGCAGCTAGTGAAAACAACCATGGCTCATTGTTTTCCTATGGTCGAGGACCATAACAATATAAGAATAACAATAAAGGAGAAAAAAAAGTACACACAAGATCATGTTTTTGCGAAATGTCACTGGGTCTTCAATTAAGTTAGTGCCTAAATATCAAGCATCCTTAGTTTGGCAACAAAGCCTAATTGTCTACAGTAGAGGCCTTGGCAGTCATAATCTGAAACATAAATTTCTACAGTGCCGGAAGTTGTTCAGGACTCTCCAAGAAGTGCATTAATGACAAAATGTATATCAACATTAAATGTATGCTGAAATTGCACAAGGTTTTAAAATGCTGTTTTTTTAGGGGGAGTTGCAAGATAGCAATATTGCTCCCCAAAATAGTAGCTTTAAAAAATGCTAACTATATGTTTTGATATCCTGGACGAAGGAGCCAGATATCTTTGGTGATAATTTTATATATGTTCTTATTTATAAGTTACAAAGAATAATTTGACTATGAGGTTCCTACACCTTTAATTTTCCAGAATATCTTGAAATCACTCACATATGTCCTCTGTCTATGTGCATTTGCTATGCTTGAAAAAAATAATTTTTTTGATTCTCTTCTGAAACAGTCATTTAAAAAAAAATCTGGAGTTCCTGGATGGCCAGTTAGTGAAAATACTCTTTCATGTCACCACAGATGATTCCTCCAAATCCAGTTCCTCAGACTCGCACCCAAAACCCATCACTGCCTCAGAGGAGGAAAGGGAGGATGATGATGATGTGCCTGGTGAGGGGTGAGCACATTATAGCTCCAGAATGGACAGGGGATCTGGGGTCCAGATCTTGTAATGTGCTGTTGAGCTTGCATAGGACTTCACATCTGTGGCAGAATCCTCCACAGGGACATCTCTTGCAAATGTTATGCATGCCAGCAATTCTGTCAAAAAACCTCAAGGAATATTCATCCACTTCTTCCAGCAGACACCGAGAGCTCACTAGAGAAGGATATTTTCCTTCTTTGTAAGGTCATTTAAAACATCTATGCTGCTCAGCAGCCTGGGGCCACCCGAATGCACAGTGACAACAAAACAGCAGGACTGTGGGACTAATTGGATAGCTGTTTCAAAGCGCTGGCACAGATATGATGGCCAAAAGGCCTCTTGTGCTGTTCCATGACTGTGTTTTGTGACACACAATGTTGTTTGTCGCAAATTGGCACTGCAATTCATTTGTTTAGCACTGGCAAGAAATAAGCAACCCATCTCCTCTCAGTTTTGGATTATTCCCAATGAGAGCTCGCTTTCAGTCCTTTGAGGGTTAATCTGTAGTAACTGATCATTACTGTCCACTCCTTCAATAGCTGAGTGTGATCCTATGGCGGTACTTTGGGTGATGAGTCCTTCCAAAGCTCAGCAGCCAGACCTACGTTTTATATAGATTTAGAATAAAATATTGGAAATATATTTTATATAGCGTATACATTTAAAGCGCCTTTGTTTATTAGTTAGTAGTGAATTTACATTAAAATTTCTATCAGTACTCCTTAATTTCGCACACTACATATGCTCTATTTGTGAATGCTTACATTTATATTCTATTAAGTAATATATTCAACTGTAAAATGTGATAGTTTTTTGACAACATGGTTTGCTTTTATGGCTTTGTTCTGTGTCTTCTTCACTTTGTTGTGCCAGTTCTCCATTTCTATTCCATATACAGGCTATAAGCCTACAACATCTTACCTTTTTAATCTTAAGGTTTCTAAGAGTTTCATGTTCTTTTAAACTTTGGGTATCACTTTGTTAATATCCTCATGTAGCAGATAGCTTGTTTTTGTTTGTTGGAAACATAAAACCATTTTCCTCACAATCTTCACTTGAGCCTTACAGCCAAGCAAAGTGTCTGATGTGATGTCTGGTCTAGATTAAGGAAGCTGCTTTCAGCTAGGGCGACTACTGTGTTTGCAATTGGACTCATCCTCCCGAGACCGGGGGAAAAAGAAAGATTTGCATTTATATAACATTTATATTTTCACAACATCAGATGATGCAAAGCGTTTTACAGCCAATGAAATACTTTTCAAATGGGTCACCATTGTGGAAATTTTGGCAGCTAATTTGCACACATCAAACTTCCACAAATAGGAATGTAATAATGACCAGATAATCCGCTTTGATTTGACTGAGGGGTAAATATGAGCAAGGAAACCAGAGATCTTCAAAATATCACTATGGGAGCTTTTGCATCCACCTGAGCAAATGGGTTGGTGGAGTGTCTCAGTTTTGAAATCACAATCAAGAAAACAGCATCTCCAACAGTGCAGCCCCCTCTCCTCATTGCACTGGAGCGTCAATCTTGATTTTTGTGCTCAAACGCGTAGGATTTGAATGCGGAACCATGTGAGTCAGAGGGAAGAGTGCTACTAACTGAGCCACACTGACACATAAGGGAAGTTGAGAAGCTCCAAGATTCTCAAACTCTTCATCATCAAGTGACTTCACTGGATGTAGGTGGATGTGGACAAAGTTGGGGTCAAAAGGATAAACTGCTAATGGCGTAAATCTACAATAAACATAGCAAATGCTGGAAGTAAAGAGCAGATAAAGTCAAAAGAGAATAATAGGTTAACATCTGGATTGAGCCCACTGAAGGTCACTTCAAACATTAACATATCTGACTGATTGTCTGTAAGCCCCATATGGGTCGAATAGACTTTTGACACTATCTGGGCTCAGTTGCAGAAGTATTCCAACTTAAGCAAAGTATTAGAAAGCTGCTGATGCCTCTGGTCTTTGCATCTCAGCTTGGTCAAGACTTTAAGGAGAGGAAGTGTGAAAGCTGGCAAAAACATCTCTCCAGAGACTTCACACACTTCAATGTCATAGACTACAATGGGAATAAAACTTGGGAGAGTTGCAAAACTGACTGCCAAGGTATGATCACTCGTTTTACCCTATCCCACAAAGTCAAGACCTGAACCATTTATTAGTGCAGAATTACTAACAAGTTTGAGTTATGTGCTCACATCCACCATAAAATAGGCTAAAACTGATTAAATTGATTTGTAGGGAAACATGTTTTTGCTCCCTCAGGAGAGCGCTCTCATTTTCACGAAGGAAATATATAGAGAAAAGATAAGGGGTAGCAACAGGAATAATGATTGGATAGGCAAAATGAGATAAGTAGCAATGATAGGGATAATTGTTTGGTTTATGTATTTAGCAGACTCTGGTAAAATGCATTAGAGAGTGTGGATTGTGTATTGAATGGAACTGGAAATGAACCTGTGGTAATTGTCTACATTTGTACAAATGACATGGACAAAGGCCATAAAATCCTAAGTGCAAAGGGTGACTGCATGGCCAAAGTATTGGAAGGCAGCTGACATTAACTGATGGAAGAAAGGAAAGGGAAAAAGTTAAAATACTGATGTTTTGCAATGTTTAAGGATTAAACATTAAATATTGTTAAACATGCAAAGCAAATAATCCTAAATAAAAAAAGAAATTGCAAGGACGTTGTAACTTAAGAACTTTTAGGAGTTATAGAGATCTGTTTATTTATGTAGTAATATTTTAAAAAGAACAGGTAGGGCCTTGTAAATGTTTGATAGGTAAGATGCTGGGAGTAGAAAAGAATATGTTAAACTTCAAGTAATTATTTTTTCCAATATTTATTTTATGGAAGCTAATGATATTTATTTTTTAGCAGAGGGGAAGAGAGTGCACTGAGTTCATGAAAAATATTGAGCTTAGTAATGAAACTTTTATTGAGAAACTAGGTTATTTGTTGGAAAGTAGCCAAGAATACATAAGGAAATAAATAACAGTAGGAGTAGAGGGGCCTTTGACTGAAATTTTTTTGAGTATTAAAAGCACAGGTTAGTCTTGGGCATCTAGAAGCAGGCAGTTCGGCTTCTGATTTTTGTAAAGCTTACATGCGTGACCTTTGAAAATTTTAGTTTCTCAGCCTGGCATATGTAGTGGGAGAAATAGTGGGAGAAAAGCTCACTATAGAGGAAACGAGTGTTACATCTTTTGTGTGGGCATGGGGAGGTGCCATGGGTGGGGGTTGAGGAGTAGGGGGTGATGGACCAGGGTGTCCCGGAGGGAACGATCCCTACGGAATGCCGTCGGTGGGGTGGAGGGAAGATGTGTTTGGTGGTGGCATCATGCTGAAGTTGGCAGAAATGGCGGAGGATGATCCTTTGAATGCGGAGGCTGGTGGGGTGATAAGTGCAACACTTATAAGATGCAACACCTGCTCCTTCACTTCCTCTCTCCTCCGTCCAAGGGCCCAAACACTCCTTTCAAGTGAAGCAGCATTTCACTTGCATTTCCCCCAACTTAGTCTACTGCATTCGTTGCTCCCAATGCGGTCTCCTCTACATTGGAGAGACCAAACATAAACTGGGCGACCGCTTTGCAGAAGACCTGCGGTCTGTCCGCAAGAATGACCCAAACCTCCTTGTCGCTTGCCATTTTAACACTCCACCCTGCTCTCTTGCCCACATGTCTGTCTTTGGCTTGCTGCATTGTTCCAGTGAAGCCCAACGCAAACTGGAGGAACAGCACCTCATCTTCCGACTAGGCACTTTACAGCCTTCCGGACTGAACATTGAATTCAACAACTTTAGATCTTGAACTCCCTCCTCCAGCCCCACCCCCTTTCTGTTTCTTCCCCCTTCCTTTTGTTTTTTTTTCCAATAATTTATATAGATTTTTCTTTTCCCACCTACTTCCAATATTTTTAAATCTTTTATGCCCGCCCACCCCCACTAGAGCTGTACCTTGAGTGCCCTACCATCCATTCTTAATTAGCACATTCGTCTAGATAATATCACCAACTTCAACACCTCTGTGTTCTTTTGTCTGTGACATCTTCTGATTATCTGCTCCTATCACTGCTTGCTTGTCCCTACAACCACACCACCCCCCTCCACTTCTCTCCACCCACCCAACCCACCCACCACCACCACCCCCCCAACCTTAAACCAGCTATATTTCACCCCTATCCTTGGATTCATCCAGTTCTGTTGAAGGGTCATGAGGACTCAAAACGTCAACTCTTTTCTTCTCCGCCGATGCTGCCAGACCTGCTGAGTTTTTCCAGGTAATTCTGTTTTTGTTTTGGATTTTCAGCATCCGCAGTTTTTTGTTTTTTATGTAATCAACCTCCTGCTCCCTCAGTCCTATTGCAACTAAACTGCTGACAAATCAACTTCCCTTACCTAGCTCATGTTAACTGATATGGTTAATGTTTTCCTCTCTTTAGATGCTGTTCCCCATCAAATCTGCTGTCATTACATCATCTCTAAAAAATCACTCTTGATTCTTTTGTACCTAAGAACTATGGTCTCATTTCCAACCTCCCTCCAAAGTCCTTGAATGTATTCTCACTTACAAAATTCATGCCCATCTTTCCTACAATTTCATGTTTGAGTCCCTCCAGCCAGGTTTCCTGCCCAGCCACAGTATAGAAACAGTCCTCGTTAAAGTCACAAATGGAATCCTTTATGACTGACTTTGATAAACTAACACTTCCCACCCTTATTAACCTCTCTGCAGTTTCGGCATTGTTGACCACACCTTCCTTTTCCATTGCCTCCCCTCCTTCATCCAGCTAGGCGGAACAGAGCTAGTTTGAATCCATTGTTATCTAATGGTAGCCAGGGAATAATCTAAAATGGCTTCTGTGCCCACTCGCACTTTGTGACACCTGGGGTTCCTCAATGATCTATCATTGGTCCTCTTCTATTTCTCATCTTGAGTTAACTATTCCTGGTCAGACTCCCATCTCCACTTTACATAATCTGTGTCCATCCAAAATTGTGCTGTCAGTACCTTAACTTTCTCCAAATCTCATTCACTCATTAGTTCTGCGCTTGTTGTCCTTCACTGACTCCCCATCCAACAACCCCAAAGTTTAAAATCTCTTCAAGGCCTCACTCCTCGCAACCTGTGTGACCTCGTTCAGCTCTATAAGCCTTCATGCAGTAACCAATGCAAATGTGTTGCTCATTCATTTTCCCTTTCACTGGAAGGACAGGTTGTTTGAGGTACTGGGGGAAACTAGTGTCTTTGGATGTTTATTAAAAAACACATCTGTGTGAGGCATATTACTCAGAGGTGAGGGGCTTAGATATTCCTCTCCAGTGGAAATCTTGTCAGAGGTTTGGCACGATGACCTTTCCTCCAGCTGGCTTGGTCTGCGCCAACTCCAGCGGGTTCCCCAGGGTTAACCTCATGGCTATTCTTAGTTGGCTGCTGTTAGTATTCTCACTTGCACCAGGCAGCCTGACAAGAAGTGGGGGGGGGGGGGGACTGGTGTGGGAGTGGGGGTGTCAGCATTGCAGGAGAAGGCAGGGTGGGACATGGCAGTGGAGTAGGACCTGCTTCTGGAGCAGTTGAAGTGGAATTTCTTAAAAGAATTTGTGGCGTTTAAAACTGATGATGTGCGGCAATTGATTAAAATCCCTTGGTGGGGATTTAGACTACTCATGACTTCTGGGGAAAATAAGAGAAGTGTTTGTGACTGAAAGAGAGCCGGCAGCATAGCTTCGGCGATAATTCTGTCCCTTGTATCGTCCACTTTTAGTGCTATTGAGAATCTAGGCCCATATTTCTATGTTGACTTAGATGTTTCTACGAACAGGTATTTAGAGAAAAAAATAAAAATAATATTGGAAGCATGCCTGAGAGTTGTGTATCAGAATATTTGGCTTACCTCTATGCATAGACATGAAAGAATTACAGAACATTCAATGCAAGTATCAGAGACTAGTGATACTAAAGAGCTCAGGAAATGCCATTCCTCTTAACAGGTGATGTTGTATTACAAGATGTAATCTGAAGTGTTAAAATTTTATTTTGTAGTATATTGTGTGAAAGAATATTAACCACAAAATGAAGTCCTTCCTGATTTAAAGAATAACCTAGGATGAAAGGTGCAGGCCTGTCAAGGCAGAAAAAAAGTAGGAGACTATGCTGAGTGAGTAGGTGGCAACCTTTCCATGTAAGGAGATAAGAAAAATCAGAGGGAAAATTCCCATCTCAAGGTTATGATATAAATGGACATGTTATCATTTGGTTTTATTTTTGTTTTCAGACCCATCCTTGCCGGACTTTTAGTTCTCATTCTGCGGCCAACTGACTCAAAGACCTTGGGTGCTGCAAGTTGTTTTCAATTGCCCTCATTTTTCTGGCAGCCAGAAAAGCAGCAGTGGTAGGACCAATTCAATTCACATTCAAGATATTATGTTGCGGTAGCAAGAGGGAAACGTTAGCAGGGCAAAGTAGTAGAAATATGATACTAATTGAACTGGTTGGCTTACTTAGGAAACCATGATCCCTGAGATCATCCTGTTACATCATCTGTATATGATCATCAGCTGCCAGCCATGTGACTGTTTGCAGATAACCCATATAATACACCTTCACTCCAGTGACATGGAATTACTAAACTTTGATGCAGGATTTGTTAGTTCTGAATGTTGACTGTTTAAATTTGTGCTTGTAGGAACAATATCGTGGGGCACTGCAACTCCCATGGATGTTGTCAAAAATCACCTTCAAGCTGAAGGAGTCAGAGAGACAAGATACAAAGGGATCGTACATTGTATTCAACGAAAGGAAGGACTGAATGTAAGTTAATTGCCAATGGGAACACATAAATTGGAAACATTTTGGAGTGAAACAGATTTTGGACAAGTTTTAAGGTGGAAGAGTTAAAATAATTATACTCAGGTCAGGTACAGTACAAACCGGATTTAGGATAAAAGTGCTTATAAACTGTGCCATTAAGAATTTCCATATCAAACACAGCAAGACTTGAATGTGTCGTAAACTCACTGGCTGCAAAATTCAGCTCTGTAGTGTCAGTGCCTTGGGAATCAGTTGAGGTAAGAAATGGGGGAGTGGGGTGGGGGTACTCCTGACTACTTGTGGTGAGACCTGCACCAATTGCTGTGTTGTGAAGCGCAAGTGTTCTGTGCAAGTGACAGAGTATACAGAGTAGGCAGATCATGATACCAGTCTAGCATTGATTTGATGCCCTTCTTGTCATTTTGGACTTTGCCAGCCCTGTTAATGCCCCATCGTAAACACACACAGCTGAACATGCATTCAATTGCGGCCACTACAGCACCCCGCTGGCGTATTTGGAAGTGGGGGCACTATTAAAAGAGAATGGATGGCCTACCCACTGCCTTCCCTCACACTCACATTTGCTTCCCAAATTACGGTGGGTAGACAATGTGTCAGGCAGCCCAGCTGCCCTTAGGCCTAATGAAGCCTTTAAGTAACCAATTAATAGCCACTTAAGGGCCTCATTCTGCCTTTGCCACAATCTTTGTCCAGCTGAGGAAGGTGGGGAAAGGCAAACAGCCCAGCAAGGTTCACTGCACAGGCTGCTGGCAGGCAGGAAGGAGGGGTCCCATGTACCAATTGTGGACACCCCTCCCCCCAAGTTCATAGCCCCCCAGCTTTATCCTTCACTTCCCCCCCCCCCCCCGCCCTCTCTCTTGGCCTCTAAAACCTGACACAGCTACTCTTCCCCTTCCATCAGGTCTGCTAGGCAGACCTGATCAAAGACTGCCCTTAGCATATTATTTGGTTTGCTAATGCCCTCCCAGAAAGAAAGTGTTTGTGGGAGGGTCCTCGTCATCATGCACTCTGTGCCCAATTGAGGAACCCGACATCAGGAGCGGAGAGCCACTGAAAACCATCCCCCTGCCCTTGTCTCCAACTCCTGCCATTCCTCTCCCTCCCACAAGACACACCCAGCGATCCTCATCCCACCCTGACACACCTTCGGCTGGGGTCCCTTGATAACCTTGAGCCTTTGGTGGGTGTATTTCCAGCAGCTGCTGCTACTCCCAGTGGTGCTGACGACAAGGCAGCTGCTGGCCTCTGATTGGCCAGCAGCTCTTGGCGGGCAGGACAATTTCCACTGGGTCCTGAATCCCAGGGAAGTACCAATGGAGGCCACTTAAGTGCCTGAAAGACATTTACTGTCATCAGGCCTCCCCCATGAAAAGACAGATGTTCCCCAATGGCTCTCTGACCAGTGGATGAGACCCCCATTGGGTGATTAAATCCCATCCATCCTCTCGGTATCTACCCAGTCAAGCCCCCTCAGAATCAATAAGATCACCGCTCATTCTTCTAAATTCCAATGAGTATAGGCCCAATCCTTCCTCATAAAACAACCAGCCTAACAAACATTCTCTGAACTGCTTCTAATGCAAGTATATCCCTCCCCAAGTAAGGAGACCAAAACTGCACACATTAGTGTGGTCCCACCAATGCTCCGTACAGGTGTAGCAAGACTAGCATCTAACATACGATGCATTCAAATTGGATCATCGATATCCCTCATCTTGATGTGTACCAAAAATATGCAATGAACAACTAAAATGGTGGATGTGTAAGTAAAAAGGAAGAATTTCAATTATGATCCTCAGCTGTTTTGACCCAGCAGAAACTCTTGCAAGTGAAATTCTAAAGCAAAGACATAAGGGCTTGACAAATAGCGACACTCATTTTGTTATTGCTTGGGCCACCTTTTTGTTAGCAGTCAGGAAGTAAAAATAACATCAGTCCCTATTATGTGAGTATTGGGGCTTTCTGCTGGGGCAGGTGGCTGATATCACTTGATCTCACTAGAGCTGCAATGTTAGTTTACTTGAGAAAGGGGAAATGAGTACAGTGCTTTAAATATGGATAGCTCTCAAAAGGTGTTGTTTTTAAAGTATACATTGAAGACGAAACCATCCAAACAAAATCAATGTGCGTATTTTAGGCTGACAAATTTAGCATAAGGAATGTTGAAGCTCAGAAGCATGGCTGCAGCCCCCTGCATGATATGTTTCCAATTGCTAAAGAATTTGTATGAGGAAATATTCTTTGTTTGCCAGGTGCATCCATATAGACAGATAGGTATCAGGGGAGGGGACACCTCTCACTGTCACTTTTTGAACATAGGAACAAGGAGCAGGAATAGGCCATTCGGCCCCTCGAGCCTGCTCTGCCATTCAGTAAGATCATGGTTGACCTGTTAGTAACCTCAAATCTGCATCCCACCTACAACTGATAACCTTTCACTCCCTTGCTTACCAAAAATCTATCCACCTCTGCCTTAAAAATATTCATAGACTCTGCTTCCATTGCCTTTTTGGGAAGAGAGTTCCAAAGACTCACGGCTCTCTGAGAGAAAAAGTTTCACCTCATCTCCACTTTAAATGGGCAACCCCTTATTTTTAAATGGTGAACCCTGGCTCTAGCTTCTCCGTCAAAAGGAAACATCCTCTCCGCATCCACCCTGTCAAGACCCCTTAAGAACTTATATGTTTCAATCAAATCACTTCTTACTCTTCTAAACTCCAGCAGATACAAGTCTAGCCTGTCAAACCTTTCCCCATACCATGTGTTAGTCTGGTAAACCTGAGCTGCTTCCAGTGTGTTTACAGCCTTCCTTAAATAAGGTGACCAACACTGTACACAATACCCCAAATGAGGTCTCACTAGTGCTCTGCATAACTGAAGCATAATCTCCCTACTTTTTTATTCAATTCCCCTCAGAATAAATGATAACATTCTATTAACTTTCCTAATTACTTGCTTTACTTAAATACTAGCCTTTTGTGATTCATGCATTAAGACACCCAGATCCCTCTGCATCTCAGAGCTCTGCAGTCTCTCACCATTTAGATTATATGCTTCTCTTTTATTCTTTATGCCAAAATGGACAATTTTAAATTTTCCCACATTATACTCTATTTGCCAGATCTTTGTCCACTCACTTAACCTATCTAAATCTTTTTGTAGCCTCCTTAAATCCTTGTCGCAACTTACTTTCCTACCTATCTTTGTGTCATCAGCAAATTTGGTAACCATCCCTTCATCCGAGGCATTTATATAAATTGTAAACAGTTGAGGTCGTAGCACTGATCCCTATAGCACACCACTCATTACATCTTGCCAACCTGAAAGAGACCCATTTATGCCTACTCTTTGCTTCCTGTTAGCCAGCCAATCTTCTATCCATGCCAATATGTTACCCCCTTTCCCATGAGCTTTTATTTTCTGCAATAACCTTTGATGTGACACTTTATTAAATGCCTTCTGGAAATCTAAGTACAGTACATCCACTGGTTCCCCTTTATCCACAGCACATGTTACTCCTCAAAGAACTCCAAGAAATTGGTTAAATATGATTTCCCTTTGACAAAACTATATTGACTCTGCTTGGTTACTTTGAACCAGTGCCCTGCTATAGCTTCTTTAACAATAGCTTCTGACATTTTCCCGATTACTGATGTTAAGCTAACTGGCCTGTTGTTTTCTGCTTTCTGTCTCCCTTCCTTTTTGAATAATGAAGTTACATCTGCTATCTTCCAATCTAATGGGACCTTTCCTGAATCTAGGAAGTGTCTGAAAATTAAAATTAATGCATCAACTATCTAACTAACCACTTCTTTTAAGACCCTAGCATGAAGACCATGGGCTGCATGCCAATGCTTTCAGTTGGGGAAATTGCTGTCACAAGAGAAAGAAATAATCGCATCATACAAATGAACTAAAGACTTGTATATCGAACTATTACCGTCTGGGGGAGACATTAAAAATGTTTGTTTTATTTACTAGGTATTTTTTAAAGGAGCAGCCTTGAATGCTATTCGTGGATTCCCTATGAGTGCAGCCATGTTTTTGGGATATGAACTCGCACTGAAAGCATTGCGAGGTCAATAAGCAGAAAAGTAACATTTGACTTCTGATGTTTATCAAACTTGACGAGTTGCACAGTTCTTTACCTGTCCGGCAGTTGATCAAATTTATAAAAATTGACTCTTCGTTCCTTGACTCCTGATTTCAATTTACCACAGCTCATTTTCAGAAAGAGCATTAGAAGCCACAGAGACAACTTAGAATGATGGTTTGCTTCAAAAGTTATGCGCAACGTCTACTGGGAAAACAGGTTGAATGGATTAATGGAAATCACGAAACATTGAGGAGCAATCATGAGGGAGGATCTTTACTTGAAACAGAGATTGACTAATTTCTATTTCACCACAAAGGCTGCCTAACCTGCTTTTTCTGGCTTTTGCTGTTTATGTTTTTAGAGTTAGCAGTGGGGAGGGAGTTAATTGGCAGAATTAATGGGAGATGAAAATCATACAGCAATTCACAGAAGATATCTAAGTAGGGTTGCCAACACAAGTTGGACTTGTTCTTGGAGGTTTCATCACACAACCACCTGTTTTCAATCAGTCGCCCGCACAATAGCTTCCCACCACGACCCCCGCCCCACCCACCAATATTTTCAATATTCTTACAACTAATGAAAAGTGTAAGGAAATGAAGAAGAAACAGTTTTTTAAATGCCTCTATGAATTTTCTTCTGGGCTGCTGGCAGCAGTGTCCTCGAGATTCACCTTTAATTCCTGAAGGCTCCAAGATAATCCTGGATATTTGGTAACCCGATATTCAACTGTTTTTGATGAATTAATTGTTCAGAATTGTTCTAACCATCTATCATCAGATTGATTTGTATCAGAAAATCACAGCAAGAAAAACATAATAGGGAAAAAAGAAATGACAATGGATTTCATCTTAAGTGCTTACATATTTAAAACTTTATTGGACATAACTTACAACTTTTTTGATGAATAATTTTATAATTACGTAACAAGAATAAATTACATTATTTTTACATTAAATAACAGAAGATGAACATAGTTGTTGCTACTTTTGGTGATGTCTGAAGAAGCATGGCCTAATTGCTAGGTTAGTTGAGAGCGTGTAAAAATTTTGGCCCACAAACTTGACATGTTAATGACAGTAAAGTTAATGCCAAGAACTAATGTAGGCTTTGTGTCATGGCACAGAACTGTGTGAGGAGAGAGAGAGGCTGGGAGGAGAGAAAGAAATAGAGCAAGTGTGGATCTGGCTAAGCCAAGTTATTTTACAGAATGAGAATGGGAACAATAAAGGTTTTATAAGAGAGAGCAGGTCTGTAGGCTGTGTGACCAAGAAGGTCTGGGTTAATATAGGCTTTGTAAGAGATGTATCTGTGTATGCATGTGAAAATACAGATGTGTGTGTGAAAGACAGTGACCTAATAAAGGATGTAATACAAACTAGAAGCAAGAAACAGAATGAAACAAGAAATATGAAGGGGTAAAGTAGGGGAAGAGAAAGCTGGGAGAAATAAAGAAACTGAGTTGAATAGAAAGGAGACTGTGGGACTGAAAAAGAAAGACACACACACACACACACACACACACACACACCCACACACATACACACACACACACACACACGCCCTTCATCCTAATCTGCCTGGAGTTTAATATTTTCTTCCATTTTCTGCTTTCAAGTCCAGAATGTTTCATTTCTTTAAGATTTTAGTGTTGGAATTTCATCAGTTTATGAAAAAGGGCAGGGAGGGAAACCATAGGTGAGTGAGAGCTTGAAAATTTGTTGAATGCATGGACTAGGGAGTTAGGGCAAATATATCCTCCTTTCTAGCTATCAAGAGGAACTTACATTTATATAATGTGTTTAATGTTTTAAAAAAAATCCCAAAGAGCTTGCATCTTGTATAGAGAGAATTAAGTCCAAAGATGGAACCCTGTGAGTTTACAAACATAAATGAATAGTACAGCCAACTCAACGTTGCACCTGTAGGTACAACTCATACATACTCCTTAAATAAAATCCTTAAATTCTAAGTGTTAAATAGAATTCAGAGGCTGGCAAGAAGCACATTGGGTTATCATAGGCATTGTGTTGGCAGAGGTAGTGAACTGGGCATCAGAGTCATCGATCTGCAGCGGGATATATATTTCAACATTAATGTGGAGCACAGCAAAATACCCAGAGAGATTTCTCGTAAAGTCATAGAGCACAGAAGGAGGCAATTTGGCCCATCATGTCTGTGCTGACTCTTTCAAATAACTAAACAATGAGTACCACTCTCCTGTTCTTTCTCCACACCCTTCAATTTTTTTCCTTTTTAGTTGTATGTTTTATAAATATCTTGCCTCTATTTGCAGATGGATGCTATCTAACTGAGAAGCCTTCACAAGGGATTAATGAAAACTCCATTTATTGAATAAATGTATTCAAAATATTCTGTATTTAGAGGAGCAGACTAGCCCTATTGAAAATCAATTGTCCTCACGATTGATTCCATAGCACTATAATATTGCCATCCTGTTTCTTCCATGAAGATCTAGCGCCCCTTCAGGGTGCCATTCTTTCCGTATGTGTATTAAATGTTGATCTGATTCACAGGCTATTTACAGCTGATGATAGAGTTGAAAGCCTTGATCTTGGTGCTGACAGACTCTCTGCTAAGCTGCTAAGCAAGATGAATTGTGTTTTGCTGGTGTACTTTTAAATGGGTGCACTTCAAGTCACAATCTTATTCTGTAGCAAAACAATTCACTTTCTGCTGCCCAATAAAAATTGGTTGGCTAATTATAATCATTAAAACATGCTAAAAAGGTATAGTTGGGTACTGGGAGATTAGACTGGGAAATTCACAAGGGCATTTTTTTTTGTCATCTGGCCCATTGGTGCCACATAGAAGTTATGTTGTCCTTTTCCCTCTGTGGGTTACTGATTTCTAATTGTAATGTGATTATGTTGGCTTTTGTGTTCCTTTAATAGCTCACTGTAAAAAAACAACAATGCAAAAGTAGAATAATATTGTTTATGTTCTTCATAATAAAATATGTCTGCATTACAGGGTGTAAGTCAAACAAATCTTCAGTTTTCAAGCAGAATTGATCTCACCCAGTGTTCAGATTGATAGAGTTTTGCAAATCCCAAATCCTCATTTGTATATGCTGTAAGCAAGATGTTCATATTACCAGTTTACCATGTCTTCTATCATCTTTTATCAACTGATATGGCAGAATATATTACTTTATTTCATTGTAAATTAGATACTATGTATCTGAGTTTTACATTACTGATGTAAATACTATTTGTGACAGGCTAGAAAAGGGTCTGATAACACTTCTGTGTAAAAAGTAATTTCTTTGCTGTTTGTACATTTAAATCCTATTTTAAGTTTCTATCTATAGGTGGTGAACCAAATTGCACAATATAACTTGAGGGATAAACTTTTGATCCACTGTTCTGCTGTGTCCCCGTTCTCATCTGTGGGAAGGCAGCAATCAGAGGCCAACCATATCTCTGGAAGGAGAGACACCTGCGCTGCTGATATGCGTCTTCTAATGTATTGATAATATCCTGGAAGTGAGTTGGTTGCAGTTTTGACTGAGGCATGTATCTGGCAGAATCAGGAACACTAACCGAAAAAATATAACATTGATATATCTGTGCAATATGTAATGCATTCAGAGATTTGATCAACAATAAAGAATAATCTAGCCAGAAATTCACCGACTCTCTTGATTTCAACGCAATTTCAAAATTTTAGATTTAGGAATGTATAAAATGTTGTGAAATGCCAAGATTGTGCAATGTGTTATTGAATGGACCAGCTATGGGGAGGGCAACCAGAATATTTCCAAAATTACAAATAATTTCAATCAAGGAAGAGAATTTTTATATGCTTGCTTTGTCATGATATATTCCTGGCTGTTTTCTTAATTCCCAATGAGTTTTGTAACACTGGGCAGCATTTGGAGCGGGCACTGGCGGGCAGGTTCCTGATCGGTGCCTCCAGTTGGGGGCAAAGTGCTGCCTCAGGGAGATCGGTGGAAGTTATAAAAATTTTTTAAATATCCTATAATTTTTAAATCCCTCCTGAAACCTCATCCCGCCTCTGGATGATGTTTCATGCTTTTTCGGAAGGTCGCCTGGGCTCTTCGCCTGCCTGCCAACCTTAAGGTTGGATGTCAGGTCCATTCGGCTGTGCACCCATTGAACTGAAAGTCTAAATGACGCGGGTAGGCGTTGGGACGCACGCCCGATGTATCCCCGCATCATTTTACACATCGGTGAGCAGGCCCCGCCCCCACTCGCCAACTGGGAAAAACTTGCCCACTCAATTTGGTGGGTTTTTTTTTTACAGCCATGATGGAGTGATTCCTTAAGTTTAGGTACTAAAACATTTCGGTGTGAAAGGACATGGGAGCGCACCACCCTATTTTCCTATGTGATGATTTCATCATGATGAAACCTTCTGAAGAAAGGATGGAAATTCAAAATGTTAGTCATGTGCCCGCTAGTTATACATTGGTAACAGAAGATTTGTAATGGATGCAGGTTAGTAGAATGATGAGAAGAAAAATAATGTAAACAGGGTTCAAGATTAAAGTTAGTGAAATATATAAAACAGAATAAGACAGTCAAACTGCTGTAGGGAGACAGCATTGTAACAGGATTAGTTTGGATTGCTCTAGAAAAGCACAAATACATTAAGGTAAACAGCCACTTATGCTCTTTAATAGTCTGAAGAGTCACCACTCTATTAAGACCATAAGACATAGGAGCAGAAATTAGGCCATTTGGCCCATCAAGTCTGCTCTGCCATTCAATCATGGCTGATAAGTTTCTCAACCCCTTTCTCCCGCCTTCGCCCCATAACCTTTGATCCCCTTAACAATCAAGAACCTATCTATCTCGGTCTTAAATACACTCAATGACCTGGCCTCCACTGCCTTCTGTGGTAATGAATTCCATATATTCACCACTCTCTGGCTAAAGAAGTTTCTCCTCATCTCTGTTCTAAAAGGTCTTCCCTTTACTCCGAGGCTGTGCCCTCGGGTCCTAGTTTCTCCTACTAATGGAATCATCTTCCCCACGTCCACTCTATCCAGGCCTTTCAGTATTCTGTAAGTTCCAATCAAATCCCCCCTCATCCTTCTAAACTCCATCGAGTATAGACCCAGAGTCCCCAAACGTTCCTCATATGTTAAGCCTTTCATTCCTGGGATCATTCTCGTGAACCTCCTCTTGCCCCTCTCTGGGGCCAGAACATCCTTCCTGAGTTACGGGTCACAAAATTGCTCACAAAATTCTAAATGTGGTCTGACCAGAGCCTTATAAAGCCTCAGCAGCACATCCCTGCTTTTATATTCTAGTCGTCTTGAAAAAAATGCCAACATTGCATTTGCCTTCCTAACTAAGTTAACCTTAAGAGAATCCTGGACTAGGACTCCCAAGTCCCTTTGCACTCCAGATTTCTGAATTCTCTCCCCATTTAGAAAATAGTCTATGCCTCTATTCTTCCTACCAAAGTGCACGACCTCACATTTCCTCACGTTGTATTCCATCTGCCACTTCTTTGCCCATTCTCATAACCTGCCCAAATCCTTCTGCAGCCTCCCCGCCTCCTCAATATTACCTGTCCCTCCACCTATCTTTGTATCATCTGCAAACTTAGCCAGAATGCCCTCAGTTCCGTCATCTAGATCATTAATGTATAAAGTGAAAAGTTGTGGCCCCAACACTGACCCCTGCGGAACTCCACTAGTCACCGGCCGCCATCCTGAGAAGGCCCCCCATATTATGGTCACCTCCTCCAAAGGGTTCCTACACCTTAAGCTCCCTTATCAAATCTGCCTCATTACACATCACTAAATCTAGAATTGCCTATTCCCTAGTGGGCTCCAACTCAAGCTGCTCCAAAAAGCCATCTCGTAGACATTCTACAAATTCCTTTTCTTGGGATCCACTACCAACCTGATTTTCCCAGTCTACCTGCATTTTGAAATCCCCCATGATCACTGTAACCTTGCCTTTCTTACATGCCTTTACATCTCCTGGTGTATCTTGTGCCCCACATCCTGACTACTGTTCGGAGGCTTGTACATAACTCCCATTATGGCTTTTTTTACCTTTGCGGTTCCTTAACTCTACCCACACAGATTCTACATCACCTGACCCAACGTCGTTTCTTGCTATCGATTTAATTCCATTTCTTACTAACAAAGCAACCCCACCCACTCTGCCAACCTGCCTATCTTTCCAAAGGATGTATATCCTTGGATATTTAGCTCCCAGTCCTGATACCCTTGCAGCCATGTCTCCATGATGCCCACCACATCATAACTGCCAATTTCCATCTGCGCCACAAGCTCATTTACCTTATTTCGTATTCTGCGTGCATCCAGACACAACACCTTCAGTGTTTCCCGTTCCCTTTCTCATTGTCGTCCCTTTATCTGATGTGCTTGAAGTTAGATTCCTAGCCCTTTCCAAATATTCTGTCCTATTTTGTGTTCTGGAGAATTTAATAGCCTCTCCTGGGCTCTCTTTTCTTTTCAGCTTTTTCATAATTTTCCATGAAGTTGAATCCACCACCCCACACTCTAACCTGCTGCTTTGTTTCCCATTAGTCATACTTCTTGGAGTTTTAACTACCCCCACCGCCCCCACCCCCTCCACTTTCTAGTTTAAAGTCCTATTGACCACCCTATTTACCCTTTTCGCTAGAACATTGGTCCCAGATCAGTTCAAGTGGAGACCATCCCAACGGTACAGATCCCTCCTGTTCCAATGATACCAGTGCCCCTTGAAATAGAACCCCTCTTTCCCACACCACTCCTTTAGCCACATGTTTACTTCCCTTATTCTCGCGTCCCTATGCCAATTTGCATGTGGCTCGGGTAGTAATCCGGAGATTATAACCCTTGAGGACCTGTTCTTGAATTTAGTTCCTAATTCCTGATAATCCCCAAACAGGTCCTCTTTCCTAGTCTTACCTATGTTATTTGTCCCGACGTGGACCCCAACAACTGGACCTTCCCCCTCCCTCTCCAATATCCTTTCAAGCCAGTCAGAGGTGTCCCTCACCCTGGGCAGGCAAGATACCATGCGGGACTCTCGATCCGGCTTATAAAGGATGCTATCAATTCCCCTAATTATAGAATCTCCTACAACTACCACTTGTCTTTTTGCTCCCCCCTCTTGAAAGGCCTCCTGTGCCACGGTTAGATGGCTCATCCTCCCTACAGCCCTGTTCCTCATTCACACAGGGAGCAAGTACCTCGTACCTGTTAGACAAGGTCACGGGCTGAGGCTCCTCTGTTCCTGAACACAGGATTCCTCTACCTGTCACACCATGCTGACCCTGACCACTGACTGAACTTGAGGTGCTTAATCTACCGGGTGCGACTGCTTCCTGAAACAAAGCGGCCAGTTAACTCTCCCCCTCCCGATGTGCCGCAGCGTCCAGATCTTGGACTCCAGCTCATCAATCCTGAGCCAACGTTCCTCCAGCAACCAACACTTGCTGCAGATGTGGTCACTGTGGCTCGCAATGTGATCTGCCAGCTCCCACATCATACAGCTACAGCACCTCACCTGCCCTGCCATCTCGACTTAGATAATTAATGTATTAATTAGCTTTGCAGTGTTTTGTTTTTCAAATTTGGTGCAGATTTCCTACCAACCAATCAGTCACAGCTTTCCTGCAGTGTCACTTTTTCAGGTTAGGCTTCAGTTACTCTGTGCCCCGAGGTCACCGCACCGGTACTCCTCCCTCCGAGTCTGCTCCCTGGAGACAAGGTCATGAATCCCCAAGGTAAGCTAGATTTACACTCACCACTCTGGTGCTCCTCTCTCCGAGTCTGCTCCCTGGAGACAAGGCCGTGAATCCCCGAGGTAAGCTAGATTTATACTCACCGCTCCGGTGCTCCTCCCTTCGAGTTTGCTCCCAGGATTTACTCACCAATCAGCTGCTTTTTCTTTAAAATCCACTTTCGGAAGAGTGTCCCTCACAGGTCTGGTGCACTCCTGAAGGCAGTGCCTCTTCCTCTCTCTCTTCTTTTTAGGTTTGAGAAGGAGGGAGGGATGGAAACACTACAGCAATGTAATGTTTGGGGATATTCCGTTCTTTGAGAGTGAGTCGCTCCTGAATTGCGGCGACTTCTCCCAGAATGCTTCAGTCACTTCTCACCAGCACCCTCTGTTGGATGCTCTTCCTCCTGTTGAGTACAAGAGTCCTTCTTGATTCCCTCCTGAGTTGCACTGGCTGCAGTGACTTCTCCCAGAATGCTTCAGTCACTTCTCGCCAGCGCCCTCTATTACTATAATACAAAGAACAGAAAACAATTAAAATTCAAGAAAACAAATAATCATCAATGAATATTTTTACTTACTAAAAAGTACTTTTTGCTCAGGAGATTAATTCTAACTGGCACTTAAAATGCCATGTTTGTGCTTTAGATTTATCTTTTAATTTCTCGCATTTTATTATTACACTATACTCTGATCCATAAAAATTGATTTCTGGCAGTAGGTTGTTTCTATTTTTTCTTGGGATGTGAGTGTCACTGGCAAGGACAGCATTTATTGTCCATCCTTAATTGCCCTTGAACTGAGTGGCTTGTTAGGTCATTTCAGAGGGCAGTTTAAGAGTCAATCATTGCTGTGGGTCTGGAGTCTCATGTAGGCCAGACCAGGCAAGGACAGCAGCTTCCCTTCCCTAAAGGACATCAGTGAACCAGATGGGTTTTTACCATCTAAATTTACCAACTATTGATGAGAGTTGTCATGATCACCATTCCTGCTGCGAGCTTTTTATTCCAGATTGATGAATTGGATTCAAATCCCACCATCCTATGCCACCGTCTCCCCATTTAAATAATTTAACTGTAAACTGCCCATGTTCTGCTGAATCGCCCCATGCATGATTCTTGTGCTGTGAAGAAGGCATTTGTGATCACTGTCACTTTAAGATCAGTTCAACTGAGCAGGGGGTCACATCATTTGTTCAACCAATGTGTGGCTAACACAGGGGAATCAATTCTAGGGAGGGGCTTGCTTGGAAAAAAATGGCTGTATGAGGGGCTGGCTGGATACAAGCAGCAATGGAAGTTCTCGTGTAAATAAAGGTTGTTTTGTTTGACTAAGAAGCCTCCCAGAGTGCATTTCTACAGTATTGGCCTACTTATTAGTGCCTCATAATTGCATCTTATTCCTGTGTTTTATATTCTGAACTGTGGGTAGCATCAGCCTGGACGTTTCCCTTGTGCCCAAATGACATAATGGAATTCTATTTCAGATCAGCTCATCCTACCCACAAACCATTGGCTTAATCTTGGACTCAATCCAACTATTTCACCTCCTGAAGAATGATTCTGCAGTTTCTCTGTACTGAGAGAAAAGGATATGGATGTAAACAAGTTACACAACAGGTTGTGATCACAGATTGGAGGACACAATTATAAATTGAGAAACACTGCACCAAGCCTTGAATGAGAACATTTGGTGTTGGAATAGATCCTTAGTTTAAAAAATATGAATCCTATATTCCTCAACAGAGGAAATAATTAAACAAAATATTACAGTAATGGGAAATTGACCCAAAATGTTAACTCTGATTTTCTCTCCACAGAAGCTGCCGGACCTGCTGAGGATTTCCAGCATTTTCTATCCTTAATATGGAGGGATTGATTACCCTATGTGGCACCAAAGATGAAAGCCCCCGGTTACCTGGAAGGACAAGTGAAATGAATTGTTCTCCTTGGAGTGGAAAAGATTAAGGGGAGGTTTGACAGAGGTGTTTAAAACCATGGAGCATTTTGATTGAGTAAATAAGTGGCAGAAAGGTTGGTAACAGATTTATGGCAAATGGCGAAAGAACCAGAGCCCACATAATGAAAAATATTTTTACCCAAGAGGGTATGATGATCTGGAATGCTTTGCCTGAATAGGGGGTGGAAGTAGATTCACTATAACTTCCATAAGGGGATTAGATCAATACTATGAAGAATGAAGTAGATAGCCTTCGATAGAAAGAATGCAGAGCTGGACGCTCAGCTCCACTTTGTACAGGGCACCACATTTACAGTCTGGTTCGGCATGAAATAGTGGCTGGAGAGGGGGATGGAGTTCATGGCGAGAGTAGGAAGTCTGTGGCAGGGTCTGAAAATAATGGCTGTGTTTTTTTTAATGTCTAGGTAGAGGAAACTACAGCTGATCTCAAAGTGAATGTCAGCCAAGACTTTCTGAGTCCTTCTTCGTGTTGCAGGACCATCGGGGGAAGACAGCCCCGCCACTGCTGTATTCTGGTAAATCTTCGTTCACCAACACATTGAAAAGCTTTGGGACATTTGAAAGAGCTTTACCCTGTGTTAGTGAAACCATTCGGAGGATCTGGGCCAATGTTCCGCGAAAAGAGTTGCGTCCACCGGACTCCAGTATCATCCATAATCTCCGAATTAGCAAAAAGTTTAGAATCGGGGGCGTGTTTACTGTAAACTCGGCCCGGGTAAACATTCAGCATTTCCTTCCTGTTATTCTTCAGGTAATCGCTGAAATTAGGTTGAATGATATGTTGGGGGTGGGGCGGGGTGTGGGTAGGGGGTGGTGGGCGATGCATGAAATACTTCTGACTCGTGTAAAATTGAAAGGAACAGCAATCTCCACGAGCGGAATGCATTTCACCTTGGTGAAATATCTGAAGCTGCTCGAGCAGCCGCTCCGACCGGCGCCCACACTGGACATTCACATCTATTTAAACGGGGAGCTGTTGAATGATGCTTCCCGCCACAAGAGCACCATCCAGCTTGGCCGCGGAGCTTGCAGCGATCTTGTGTTGTTCCGAGTCGGTGGAGGCGGAGCCAGGTCTGCGGAGATAAAGCTGCTGCTTGTTTCCCATGCATTTCCCGCAGGAGTCAGTCTGGGGCCAAGTTGATGCCCTGGAGGGAGAGCTGTGCTCGGCAAGGTTTAAATGGATACGATCGTTCAGCTGGATGATTTCATCGCCGGGTGGATCGGAGGTACTCTTAACGATTTTTCTTCGTACAGGTTGTTTGATTCGGAGCTTTTATGCACAATGGTTAAAGTTAATCTGCTTTGAAACGGGCACGGTTCGTCTATTGCTTTGATGTTTCACGTTCCTAATAAAGTAGCATTAAAAGCTTAAGAATTTAATTTCATGAACCTATTTTGTATTCCACGGGGTCTTTTACGACCTTGAGGTCGCTAGGCACTTCGTTGTTCGCTGCCGGATAGTGAATGACTCGGTGTTGCTCGGAGTATACAGTAATTACTCACCAGAATTTCATTTCCCAGTATTACTATCACGCCCACGGGCACCAAAGTCCTGTCCGATCTGATGTGGCGGCGATAGTCACGGTGGCAGGGTCCCCAAGCGATTCACAGTCATTTGAGCTGCTTTGAACCGTCAACCACCGTGACACTGCAGGGGCAGTTTAGGAAGATTGCTCCATAGCTATTGTAACTCAACCAGTTTTTATTTCGTGGTAGGTGCTGCTAGTGTGATCGTCGGCCACCCGCTCGACACGGTGAAGGTAAATTTCCAATTCCAATTCATGCGCGGTGAAAATTAGATTGGAAAACTCTCCATTCTAAACAGCGTATCTCACCGAGCATGTTTAAGTCGTTGAAAGAAACGTACCTATTGAGCGTTCCTTCCCTGACTTGTCAGAGTCCATTGCTTTTTCAGACTCGCTTGCAAGCCGGCCATGGGTACAAGAACACTGCCCAATGTGTACTAACAATTTTAAAAAACGAACACGTAAGTTCTTGCTTGTTTTCCCATTCATTGATATTTCTTTAATATTGGGAATAAAATGAAGGTGTGGATGTCGCTGATTGTTCTTGAATCCATTTCTAGGTGGCTGGGTTCTTCAAAGGTTTATCCTTCCCCTTAGCCAGCATCGCCGTGTATAACTCGGTGGCGCTCGGTGTGTACAGTAATGCTCAGAGGTTCATTTGTCAGTATCGACATGGTGATAACGGACACCAAAGTCCTGCTCTATCTGATGTGGCGGCTGCGAGCGCGGTAGTGGGTCTCGTCACAGTGGGAATTGGTGCCCCGGTGGAATTGGTCAAGATCAGACTACAAATGCAGACTCAGTCTGTGAGGCCAGGTAAGACTCAGTGATGCGATTTGCCCCTCCCCCGCATCGTGGGCTCATCCTTGGGCGGAATTCTGCAGCAGCGGGACCGTAAAATCCTGCCAGTGTAAATTTCTGCCATTGTTTAAGAGGACGACGCCTTCGAAGCCCAATCGACATAACTGGCAAATGAAGGTTGTGCTTTATTTGTAATTGCAGAACCTTTCTGTGTGTTGTCCAGATGCTCAAAGCCATGTTATAACACAGCTGATGGTAAATGCTGAGCTGTTCAAATCCCAGAGGGAAACTTGAAACAACTGAGACGTCTAATTTTCAATTTATATAAATTTCGAGATTCGTGCCTTGAGTTCAGTGGTAACAAGGCCACCAAGTCTGATAGGATTTTTATAAAACTAGATTAAACATTTATTAATAAGATAAATTATTTTAAATACATACACAGATCTATAAATTACTACTATGATAACTTCTAAATCCCTAATCAATCTAACTCTCAGTTACACTTTCATTAAGACAACAGTAAGACACATAGATTTTAAAAGACCCAAGCAAAGAAACAAGATACCCTGAACAAATTCCAAGCGAGTTTTCTTAACTTCAGGCCTTTATGAGGCATAGATGCTGAAGGCTTTTCACACACTTGTAAGATCTAAAAAAGGCCGTCCCTTACAGTCTTCTCTTCTTTGTACATGCCTTCCTCTTTGACTACAAATGCCTATTGTTTCACTATGGCCTGAATTTTTCCTGCATCGGACGGGCTCGGCGGGGGCAGGCAGGGCCGGTCGCAGAGCTGCCCCCAATCGGCTCCACACCACCATATCACAGGGGTGGGCAATTAAGGCCCACCCAGAGTAAGACCCAAGGGGTAGTGCTCAGCGCTACTGTGCGGGCGGGGGGAGGAGGGAGAGTCGGGGCCAGCACTCTTTCACGCCTATGCATGAAACAGCGCTTCAGTTTCCTCAGGGAGATTGAAATGCTTTTGGAATTTATAAATAAATGGATTAAAATTGAATTAAACCCGTATCTCATGTATGAGATGGGATATGTCTTTATCTTTCAGAAATTTAAAAAATTTAATTCATAAAAGCATTGACCATTTTTGAATTTGGTGCCAATCTCCCTGAGGAAGCACTTAGCCTCAGGGAGATCAGTGTGCTCGCTCGTGCGCATGCGCATAAGAGCACAATCCCGGCTTAGGCAATTCCCCCCCACCCACACAGGGAATGCATAGCGCTTTCTGGCAGACGTCACGTTGGGCGTGCCTTAATTGGCCCGCCCACATAAAATGGAGGTGCACCCCCAATCGGGAGCGCTGATCGGAGGCGCGCCTGCATGCACCCGCTCCTAAACTTCTCCCCTGACGGGGGGAAAATGCTTCCCCTAATTAATGTTTCAGACTTAACCTCTCTTCTTAGATCAAAGCACCCAGACTAACTCAATTAAGTCCCTCTCTCTCACACACACACATATGGCCAGAATCTTTGGTTCGGGCAGGTCCATTAATTATCTCAATTACTTTTTAAATGGCCTCAATAGGCCATTGACAGGTCAGCAGGCACACAGCTGTTTCGGCTGCGCCCCCGCCGACCGGAAAATTGAAATGACGTGGGGTGACATCGGGAGGTCTGCCCGGCGTCATCCCGTGTCATTTTATGCATCCGCAAGCAGGCCCTGTCCCCTGCTCGCCGACCTAAAGATCCTGGCCATGAAGTCAATTTCTTTCTGTACTTGTGATAACTTTGCTGGATTTAGTCTATAAGGATGTTGCCTTACCAAAGATGCGACTTCTACAGACCATCTGGCCTCCCCAGCTTACTTCCACAAATAGCTATGTGTGACTGCAATAGCTTTTCCAAATCACTTTGACGCTTGTCTGTAAGGTGACTCAATATTACATTTTAAGTTTTCAAGTACCCCCTCATTATCCAGTTTGACTAGAGAAAAATCAATTTCAGAATCCTGCATTTCTACTTATTTCTCTTTATCTACTGCCACTAACACCTCCTTTTGAAGCATAGTTACATGACACACCCTCTGCTTCTTGCTTCTATCTGGAAGTATATTAAATAATTTACTTCACTCAGTTTCTTTTCAATCCTGTAAGGCCCACTAAACCTTTCCTTTAATGAGTTAACCAGTACTGGTGACAGAGCTAGCAATTTCCCTCCAGCAACAAAATTATGAGCTGCAGCTTTCCTGTCTGATTTCACTTTTATCACTTTAAAATTTCCCTAGCCAACTTACACGCTCTGCCTAATCTCTCTCTGAGGTTTGATACACAAACCAGGAGACTAGTTTCTGAATTTTAATCCACCAATTTCTCATAAATCAATTTCAATGACCCCTTTTCCTCATGACCATAGACTAGTTTGAAAGAACCAAAACCAGTTGATGCATTAGGAGTGTCCCTAAGAGCAATTAACAAGAATGAAATTCCTCCATCCCAACCCTGTGGATAATCCTGACTGTATGCTTTCATCATAGTTTTTAGAGTTTGATGCCATCTTTCCAAAGCCTCTTGTGACTCAGGATGAAAAGCTGTTGACATAAATTGTTTTATCCCCAAACTGTTCATTATTCCCTTAAACAGCTGTGACATAGAATTTAAACCCTGACCTGATTGTATTTCCTTAGGTAAGTCATATCTTGTAAAAGAATTAGTTAACCCTTCCACCATCTTCTTTGTTGTAATGTTTCTCAAAGATATTGCTTCAGAAAATCTGGCAGACACATTCATTGTCAGTAAGAACTGATTTCCACTTTTAGCCTTAGGGAGGGGCCCTACACAATCAATCATGGCCCTAGTAAAAGGCTCTTCAAATGTTGGAATTGGAATTAAACGTGCCGGCTTAATCACTGCTTTTGGTTTCCCTATCACCTAATATGTGACATGTTCTACAACATTTGACTACATTCCTATGCAATCCAGGCCAAAAAAAAGTTTTTGTATCTTCGCCTGTGTCTTTCTAATTCCTAAATGTTCCCCAATTGGAATTTCATGAGCTATCCTCTGAATCTGATGCACCTCCCTCCAGCTTTCATTTGCTAAGACATGATACGGCCTCCATTTTCTCATTAAAATATTATCCTAAGGTAAGAACATTCCTCTGTTTCTGAGTAAGCTGTCTAATATAAATGTTGTATTTACAAATCTTTTTTCTGTAACTCCACTAACTGTCTTGAGTTAAACACTTCAGCTGAATTGTCCTTTAGTCTTTCTTCCTGAACAATGTTATCAAACACATTGTCAGCTAATTGGATTTCAACACCTTCTTCCTGCCTTTGAACTGCCTGTCCTTCCTGTTTTCCTGTTTCAGCTTATGAGCCTGTGATGCCATTATCACAGAATCTGGAAACAATCCAGGATGCTCCCGCTGTAACACGTCTGTTGAAAACACTGCTACAGGCTGCTCAACTACCATAGGCATCATCTAAATTTGTGATCCAGCTATATAATTACCCAGAATACATTGAACCCCTGCAATGGGCAATTTTTCCACCTCTCCAACAGTAATTTCATCTGTTTTCCACTATGAAATAGATTTATCATCTCCATGAACCCCACTTATTTTCACCTGCTCCTGCAATACTCCCTCTGAACAACAAATGTCACTATCCCACAACATTAAGGATTGACTAGCTCCTGTGTCTCTTAAAATTTTAACATCTTTACCCATTCCACCCTATACACATTTCTACAACCTGCTCCTCTGAATTCTCTTGGGTAAATTGTGAACACATTCCCACTTATTACCTATCACTGAATCTCCCTGTTTTACCTGTACACAAACTATTGTTTTTTTTTCCTGTGCCTGAACCTCAGAGCCCACAGTACTTTTACTTCTGGAAATTTTCTGCACCCTATAATTCCAATTGAATTTCCCTGCAATTTCCAGCAGACTGACTTTGTGTGTCCAATTTTATTGCAATGAAAATACCTCAATTTCCAAATGTCACTTCTACCCTCAGCACCTTCCTTTTTATTCTGAGAAAAAACTTCCTGGGAATTTCCACTTACTCCTTTTCCCTGACTACCCATCTTCCTTTCACCTTCCCACTTTCTATCCTTTTCAGATTTGAAAGTGTGATGAAAATAAGGTTTAGCTCTATGGATTAACTTATAATCATCAGCCATCTCTGCTGCTTGTTTTACCATTTGAATCCTCTGTTCCTCCATATGAGTTCTCACTATCGAAGGAATTGAATCTTGAAATTGTCCCAAAATAGTTACTTCTCTAAGAGGTGCATATGTTGTCTCTATATTTAATGCCCGTATCCACCAGTCAAAATTACTTTGTTTTACTCTTTTCAACTCAGTATAGGTTTGCCCAGGCTATTCTCCCATATTCCTAAATTTCTACTGTATGCCTCAGGAACCAACTCAAATGCACTCAGAATAGCCTTTTTTACCACATCATAATTCACCGACATTTCTTCTGATAGTGAAGCATAAATCACATGTGTTCTACCCACCAACCTGGATTGTAACAACAATGTCCAGTATTCCTGTGGCCATTTCATCTGTTTAGTTACTTTCTCAAATGAAATAAAGAATGCTTCAACAACTTTTTCCTCAAACTTTGGAAGAGCTTGTACAAATTTAAACATCTACCCTCTGGGTTTTAGGTAAAGATTTTTTCCTCATCAGAACTTATTTCAGAATCTGATATCTCTTTTTTTAACTTCCAGCCTTTCAAGCTTGTATGCTCGTTGTCTTTCCTTCTCTCTTTCCCTTGCCTCTCTTTCTTTATCCTTGCCTCTTGCCTGGAATTCCAGTTCCAGCTTCCTTTCTTTCTCCTGCCTTTCCACTTGCTCCCCTTAAAATGCCCTTTTCTTGTTCTGCTGCCTCTAGCTCAAGATTTTTTCATTTCCTTTGCTTGTTCAAGTTCAAGCTGAAGTTTTACTTCCTCCAGCTGTGACTCACTAGTGTCAGGTATCACTTCCAACTTTAAATGATGTGCTATACCTTGAACTATATCTGCTTCCTTAACCTCAATTGTAATTTATCCACCAATTCCAGTAACATAACTTTAGTTACTTTTTGTGAACTAGCCAAAGTTATAACTTCAACTCCCAAACAAATCTGAGCAACTTCCAAAGCTATATTGCAGTTGCACCACTATTAAAAAAAAAGTCACACCAACTCCTGAATTCAAAGTGCTTCTTGTACTCATAACCTTCAGATTCACCAACTCAAAAAAATTTCAAATATATCCCGAAAAGAGCCCCTAACTATGTTATGACACGTGGGCATGATGTCCGCCAGGAAGTGCTATGTGCTCCCTGTGCGGCTGGTGGGGGGGATTCCCTGAGCCAGGAGTGCGCGGTTTCGCGCATGCGTGTGAAAGAGCGCACAGATCACCCGAAAGAGTGCACAGATCACCCTGAAACAAAATGCTGGCTCAGGGAGTTTGGCTCAGGTTTGAAACATTGAATAAAGATTAGAAAAAAAATTACTGACCTGTCCCCTCATGTGCCACTGTCACATGCGTTGGGACATGTCAATTACTTTTATTTAGACACTTAATACAAATTTTAATACCCTCGTGAAACCTCATCCCGCCTGAGGACGAGATTTCATGTTTTTTCAGAGGCCTGCCTGGGCTCCCGGCCTGCCCGCAAACCTTAAGGTTGGACGGACAGGTCTTTTGATTGATTCAATTACTTTATTAATGGCCTTAAGTGGCCGTTGACAGGTCAGCGGGCGTGCAGCCAACTTGGCTATGTGCCCGCCAACCTGAAAACGTAAATGATGCGGGGTGAAGTTGGGATGCTCGCCCGACATCACCCTGCATCATTTTACGCATCGGCGACTGGGCGCTGCCCCCTGCTCGCCATCCGGAAGGTGCAGCCCATAGATTTTAAAGGCAAAGAAACATGAACAAGTCAAATTCCAAGTGAATTTTCTTAACTGCAGTCCTTTGAGGACAGCAGATTGAGGCAACAATGCTGAAGAGTTTTCACTCACTTGTAAGATCTTAAAAATGCGTTTCCTTACAAGCAGTCTTCTCTTCTTTATACATATCTTCCTCTTTGAATGCAAATACCTATTGTTGCACTATGTCTTTGGACTTTATCTCCCTGATAATAAAACCCTCTCATAGCACTAAGTTTTACCACTAATCTTTGGGAAAAATAAACAATTTTTAAACTTCACCTGACTAGGTGACACATTTCACCCCTCCTTCGAAAAGAATCTGGTTTATTTCAAAATGCAAATATTCTCTTGACACCTATGTTTCTAAACTTCCCCATGTTTATCTAATTAACATTTCAAACTTAACCTCTCTTAGATCAAAGGACCCAGACTAATTCAATTACGTCTCACACACACACCGACACATATAGACACATAGACACATCCCACTATTACTCTATTTTACAATAAATTCCAATAACATTATGAGAAGCATTATGTCTTTTTGACACTAGCATTGAGTTTACAAAATACTGAAGATGCTGGAATTCTGGAAATACTCAGCAGGTCAGGCAGCATCTGTAGAGAGAAAGCACAGGTCTCTGCACAGTTGCTGCTTGACTTGCTGAGTGTTTCCAGCATTATTTTTTGTTTTGCTTTTATGCCAGTACTGGGTTTAATTTCCCTTCCAACAAGTCTCACTTCCCTGCACTTACCCCAATATTTTCCCTTTCAAGTACTTATCCAAGTTCCTTTTGAATCTACTTCCACCGCCCTTTTAGACAGTGCATTCCAGATCACAACAACACACTGCATAAAATTTTTTCCTCATTTCACCTCTGGCTCTTTTGCAGATCACCTTAAATATGTGTCCTTTGGCTACTGACCCTCCTGCTACTGGATAGTTTCTCCTTTTCTCTGCTGAAACTGTTCATAATCTCCTCTTAACATTCTCCATGCTAAGAAGAATAACTCCAGTTCCTTTAGTTTCTCTGAAATCATTCATTCCTGGTACTACTCTAATAAAACCCTTCAGCATCTACTCTAGAGCCTTGACAACCTTCCTAAAGTGTGTTGCCCAGAATTGAGCACAATACTCCAGCTGAGGCCTAAGCAGTATTTTATTAAAAATTAGCATAACTTCCTTGCATTTATACTCCATTCCTCTATTAGTAAAGCAAAGAATCCCATATACTTTTTAACATTCTTCTCTACTTATCCTGCATCCGTCAAAGATTTGCATACATATACCCCCAGGTCTCTATGTTCCTGAAAATCCCGTAAATCCTTAAATCCCTTTTAATCCCTTAACAATTGTATCAATTTATTTATATAGCTTCTACTCATTCTTTCTACCAAAACATATTGCTTCACACTTTTCTGTTTAAAACTTCACCTGCCATTTGTTGGTCCATTTGATCAGTTTGACTATCGTACCTGAACCCTGCTACAATCCTCTTCATTGCTAACTACATTTGCCAAGTTGGTGTCATCTGTAAAGTTTGAAATAATGCTCTGTATACCCAAGTCGAGGTCATTAATATATATCAAACAGGGCAGTGTTTCTAATACCAGTCTTTGGTAAGCACAAATGTACTTTTCTCTCCAAACTGAAAAACAACCTTTCACTGCTAATTTCTGCTTTCTCTTCAGCCAATTTCAAGCCCACACTGTCACTGTCTCTTTAATCACATTGGTTAGCAAGTCTATGTGGTACCTTGTCAAATGCCTTTTGAAAGTCCACAAATGCAATATCAACAGTTCTACCCTCATCAGCCCACTCCGTCACCACCAAAGAACTGATGTAATTTGAATGGGCAATGATATTTACTCTATTGTTCAAGGTATTGATGTGTCTATGTGGATGGTGAGTGGGGTTAAGGGTTTATAATTTTCTATTTGCTATTTCTGTTTTTGAAATCCTGTTCCTCTATTGTTCTATTCTTATTTCATAATTCACTATATCTGTCTTTGTTTTAATATTATTGCAATGTTACTGTTACTTTAAATATTGCTCCTCTGTTTTTCCATTTCTTCTTTCAGTTTTTACTTTTAATTAAGCTATACTCTTTGCTTTACACCCATCTCAGTGCTTCTTTTAGTAATTATTTGCGCTTTTCTATTAGTGCCATTCCCAATATCACTTTTTTTTTAACTGCCATTCCGACTATCCCACTGTTAATGTATTTTTTTTCAGGTATTTCTATTTGCTCCTTCCAGTATTTATTTCCTTTGGTCTTGCTCCCACCATGTCAATCTTTCTTTTCCTATGGCTGGTAATTCTTTACCTCAGTCCCAATCCAATTGATGGATCATTTTTGATTGCTAACATTCTCCTGTTTAATCATCTTTTTTCCATTATGGATTCTTAAGCCCACATTTATAATAGACAATGCCTACATTGGCTCCATTTCTGGCAAAACTTCACTTTTAGCATTCTCATGTAATATAAAATAATACATATAATAACATTCTCATGCTTCTTTTCAAATGCCTTCATGACAATGTCCCACCCTATTTCTAACCTCCTGCAACGCTACAATCCTCTGAGATATTTGCATTCCTTCAATCCTGTGGCCTTGGTCATCACCAGTTTTCATTGGTCCACCATTGGTGACTGGTTCAACTGCTTAGGACCAAGCCTAGGTAATTCCCTCCCTAAACCTTTTGGTTTTTCTACCTCTCTTTACTCATTTAGCTACTTCTTAACATTTAGATCATTAACTAAGCTGAACCTTAGATGGCTCAGTCAATTTTTCTTTAGTAACACCTGAGAAGTGCCTTGGAATTTTTTACTTGTTTAGTGTACATACGGAGTTGTTGTAAACTTGACATGCTACTTCATCTCAGTTTTGCATCTACTTTCTTTCTTACTTGCTACAGAGGAACTCATATGCTCCAAATAACTTGATATTCCTGCTTTCCAAATGATCAACGTCCCTGCTTTCAAATGATTGTACATTTTGATACATGGCTCTTAAATTAACAATATTGAAGTATTATATAAAAATAAAGAGACTGCATAAACTTAAACTGGGAACTGAACATGTCTGTGTGCCTTTGTCTAATTAGAACCCCTGCTCTTGACCCTACTTCACTTGAAGATTACACTTTGCTTTAACTCCCTGTATGCAAAGGTACAGGAGATTAATTTTTCATCTTTGAAAAGGTTTTTTGGGCAAACAAAAGGTTGCATGTTGCTGCAGGTATTCCTCAACAGGTGTTACAGCACTGCCTTTAACTGATTGCCAAACCAGGCATGTGTAGCCAGTTCAACATGGCCGTTGCCTTTCTCGTGCTGCGATCTGTAAGTGTGGGTGGAAAGGAACTGACAAGTGGATACAGTCTGCCTCTGGCATAGCCTGATGCTTCCCAATACTGTGAGCATTTTAACTGATCCCTGTGGTCTTTCCATTGCTGCAAAAGCAGTAAGCAAGCAGCATAAACCCACAAACCTAGAGAAACATAATGAGCTCCATACATTGCTGGTTTAAGGAAGAAAAGGTGTGAGTTGAAGAGACCCTTGTTTTTGGAGGTCAACATGCCTTCAAGAAATGATTAAAAAAACACCAGCACAACAGACGTACTCTAATATTTTTCTTAACTCATCCATCTGCCATTTGAAAATTAATTATTCTAAAGTATTAGAATAACAGAAATGCAAAGAACTTCCATGGATAGTTACTGCATCAATGTCTATTTAGTTGATCTCAATCTGATGGGATTACTGCAGTTGGGTTCAGTACCTCTTTTAATCTAGAGAAGAAAAAATCCACAGGCACTCCTGATTTTTGTCTAGTGATCTCTGCTGTAAAGTATATGCATTAGAAATGTATGTGACGATGTTTAAATTCATCTGCTCTCTAAGCTGTAGTCTGCTGAAAAGCAAAATGCTTTTCATCATAGATCTCCAATCCGTCTACACCTCCATCTATCATCAAGTCCATCTTAGGGCTCTGCACTTCTTCCTTGAACAGCCGGCCAGCCATTCCCCATCCATCACTGCCCACTCTCCATTTGGCAGAACCTGTTCTCACATTGAAAAACTTATTCTGGAATTCCATTCCCTTCCTTCAAATATGGGTCCCAGCTGTCCCTGCCGTTTTATGAGATATATGGAACATTCTTTGCTCCAGTCCTACTCAGGTCCCCTCCCATACTTCTTTTACACTACAGTAATGACTGTGTCGGTGCCTTTTCCTGCTCTTACCTTCAACATTTTTCAGTTCTAATGAAGACTTATTGACCCGAAAGGAGACAGGCTCTTATACATAATTTCACAAATCAATAATTTTCCTATACGTTGACGATCAGGTATCATAGGTTTATTAAGGATACAACACAGGATTTTAAACATATACTTAAAAGTCAATGCTTATAACCAGAATTAATGATGGCTATTTGGGGTTCAAGTTTGTTGCAGTTCTAAACTAAGTATTTTTGGTCTTTTATGAATTCAAAGACTCATTCCAGCAATCAGTTTTTATGCATTTCTTTTACTCCCACAATGTGATAATCCGTACAATTCTGCATTACCCATTTATATAAAATACAAGTCCATAAAAGCAGAATTTAATTGAATAATATGTTATCAATAACTTTAGTTTTAATGGGATTTTTTTCCTCAAACACAATTGCAACTTCCGTAATACACTGAAAAGAAAAAAATGCAGAAAATATTCAGCAGGTCAGGCAACATCTGTGGAGTGAGAAATCGAGTTAAAGGGCAGAATTTTCAATCACATGAGGAGATGGGGCCAGAAGCAGGCGTGCCTGCAGTTTCCTGACACCGGTCTGGTGCCGGTTTGCCCACATGTTCTGGCTTGCGGGCCATTTTGGAACATTGGTGGGAAATGCCAATTTGCCAGTTAGGCATATTAAGAGATCTAATTAAGGGCCCACTCCCACTGCCAACTGGAATCTTGCGGTTAGCTGGCGTTTCCCCCTCCAGAGTGGCTGAAACTCCACCGGGGGATTGAGCAACCTCCTGGTGCCAGACCAGGGAGCCAGCAATACAGTGCTTTTTAAAAACCCCTAACCCGCAGCCACAGTTAAAACATGGCCACAGCTGTGTTCACAGGCCACCCTTTAAAGGGGTTCCCCTTCATGCTGGCAGCTGTGACCAGTTTTTACTGCAGAAATGTTATAAGTGTTAAGAAGACATCTCCATCTTGAGGTACCCCCTCACTGTCCCTTACCTGCCTCAACAGTACCCACCTCTGATGGTGGGGCTGCCACAATCCCAGCCTCCTGCTGGCCCTCCAGCCACAGGAGAATGCCCACAGTCCTTACTTGAATGACAAGCGTGCATCTTGGCCACTATTTTATCACCCCTTCAAAAGTCAGATCAGGCATCTAACACCTAACACAATGTGGGGTCGGGATACGAAAATTCTCCTAGTATTGGGTTCTTGACCTCAGAATGAAAACCCGGCACAATATTCCAAGTCAATAAACTTTCATCCAAATTCCTGAGCTCAGTGACGACCTTCTTAGGTAACTGTGGCTGCTCGGCACTACCTCTGGCTGAGGCGAAAGTAGAAGAATTGATCCTTGAATACCCTTGGCGGGTGTGGCCTTCTATTGAGAACCTTCTACCCCTGCCCCTATCTTCCCTTCTCTGCTCCCTGTTCCTGTTGTGCTGTAGTCCAAGAGGGCTGGCAAGTATATCTCCTATTAATGCTTGTAGGCTTTTAGATGACAGGCCTTTGAAGACATCTGCATTTCTTGTAAAAGTCCAGCAATGCTCCCTTCTGCCTCCAACCCCTTTTCAGAACTTCTCCATTGGCACTGAGCTCAGTACTTACACTCAATCTGCAGCAGAGGGAAGTCAAAAGCACCTCACCTGAAACTTCCATGCTGATCCCTTTAAATAGCATTGGTGGAATAATGCGCATTCAGTTGCACGTACGCTGAGAATAAACAGATCCCGCAATGCTCAAAATCGCAGATCAGGCAACAAATCAGCATTTTTGGCTGAGTGGTGCCATGATTTGCCCACTTTGCATGCTTTCATGCAGGCACGGCATGCCCATGTTAGTGCCTTTAGTGATGCCAAGTATCACATTTTGTGGCTCCTTTTCCTTTGATCTTGAGTCAATCCTCTTTAGTATGTCCTTTTCAGCTCTAATTTATTTCTCCCTACATCATTTAACCCAATGCCGAGTTCCACCACAGATTCCCGTGTGAGGCCTTCAATGTCTTTTCTAAATTTTTCTCAACCAATGTAGTTATGGCTCCAAATAGCTAGGCTATCCTTATGTTAAACATTTTTAATCATATTATGGTAATGAATAGGGCTGACGGAGTGTTGTCATGGACACTAACATTTCAACACTTTGATTTTCTTTTGCAATGTTTCTTATTCTGGAATGTTATGCCGTTATGCAGCTTTTCACTTACGAAAATGATTTGTTTTGGAACATTAACTACCTTCAAAAATTGCTAAATCTTTTTTACACTTCTACAGCTAAATTAAACTTGGTTGGTGCTAGTGCCATTCACTCACTTGCACTGAATGATCAGCCTCTATACAGGGGGCCTGTGCACTGCATTAGCAGAATACTGCGGAACGAAGGCATTGTTGGACTGTACCGAGGTGTCGGAGCCATGTACCTCAGAGATGTTCCAGGATATTGTTTGTACTTTGTTCCTTACATGTTGCTGTGTGACTGGATGACACCCGTGGGGAGCACAGCACCCAATCTGTTTTGTGTGTGGCTGGCCGGTGGTGTGGCAGGTAAGAGTTCTTTGAATTTAAGAAAATGTATGCAATGCTTTCTTTACAGCAATTGAAATTTTTGAGAACAAAGTTAAAAATGCAGGATGCTGACACCATTGATGGCTCATTGCTAAATATATCACTTGGTGTATTATTAAACTCAGAACAGGACTTTACCAGTCATTCTTATGGTCTTTTTCAGTAAGAATTCCAGAGTATTTCTAAAGAACAGGACGTTTTATACCATGAACTCACATCTTCACACCTGTAAGGAAATTAATTGAGAACACTCAAACTCATTTCATTTCTGCTGTTTCCCCAAGAGATTAAGAGAGAGATTTTTGCCATTAATTTCCATAGGGGTTCTCCAGATCATCATCCATAATTTCAGCAGAAATTCCACAAAACCCCAGAGTGAACAATGTTTATTATGTTTCTTTGGTGTTTACGCAAATCATCCACAAAGTTATGGCGCTGATCAAGTGAAGTCCTAAGGACATTTTGCCTTCATTCTTGCCATTCTAGCCTATTTTTAGATCTACAGATTATGCTAATTGAGTCTGTTTTTATTACTCTATTGGAATTAATCCATTTTATTCACTTCAAAAATGAAAAGAGGCCAACATATCATCCAGTTTGATCACTGTCTGGTGTTTTCACTGTAAGCGATCAGTCTTTGCTGTTTTTTCAGGTATCCATAGATGCAGCTCAGGCAATACAAAGGTGTTAGCAAGATTAACATGTGCGGCTGGCACATTTCATCAAATTATAATTCTTCACTCAATATTTGATTTTCCACACCCGTTGCTGGAAAATTGTAGGTATTCATTTATTTATATGTACTTTTGCATTGTAGGTTATACAGTGAGCAACCGAATAGCATCTTTGCTGTTGCAGATTGATCGTAATTAACAATGCTTTAAAACAGTCTGGATTTGGGGGGTGCCCAGTGCATCATTTTGTGGAAGAGTACAGGTGTTGGCCTCTCCTGTATATTTATTAGCAGTCAGCTCTAGAGCATTATCAATGGAGGCCTAGAACAAGGTTGCCATTGCATCCTGTCAGTTAGGGAGTGAAAATCTGAAGAGCTTTGGAAAAGCAGAAGAGCAGACCCTCAGAGCACCATAGGCGTAACAGCATTTTGGACCTCTTTTGAGCAATAACTAAGTATATTTACTGCTGAGAGATGCTGCATTCCCAGTGAAAGGCACTTTAGGTTACCAGCTGGGATGAGTTAAGACATAGAGACAAATAGTAACGAAACCTAATTTAATTCATGACGGCAGCTAGTGAAAACAACCATGGCTCATTGTTTTCCTATGGTCGAGGACCATAACAATATAAGAATAACAATAAAGGAGAAAAAAAGTACACACAAGATCATGTTTTTGCGAAATGTCACTGGGTCTTCAATTAAGTTAGTGCCTAAACATCAAGCATCCTTAGTTTGGCAACAAAGCCTAATTGTCTACAGGAGAGGCCTTGCAGTCATAATCTGAAACATAAATTTCTACAGTGCCGGAAGTTGTTCAGGACTCTCCAAGAAGTGCATTAATGACAAAATGTATATCAACATTAAACGTATGCTGAAATTGCTCAAGGTTTTAAAAATGCTGTTTTTTAGGGGGAGTTGCAAGATAGCAATATTGCTCCCCAAAATAGTAGCTTTAAAAAATGCTAACTATATATTTTGATATCCTGGACAAAGAACCCAATATATCTTTGGTGATAATTTTATATATGTTCTTATTTATAAGTTACAAAGAATAATTTCACTGAGGTTCATACACCTTCTTTAATTTTCCAGAATATCTTGAAATCACTCACATATAATGTCCTCTGTCTATGCGCATTTACTATGCTTGAAAAAAATAATTTTTTTGATTCTCTTCTGAAACAGTCATTTTAAAAAAATCTGGAGTTCCTGGATGGCCAGTTAGTGAAAATACTCTTTCATGTCACCACAGATGATTCCTCCAAATCCAGTTCCTCAGACTCGCACCCAAAACCCATCACTGCCTCAGAGGAGGAAAGGGAGGATGATGATGAGGTGCCTGGTGAGGGGTGAGCACATCATAGCTCCAGAATGGACAGGGGATCTGGGGTCCAGATCTTGTAATGTGCTGTTGAGCTTGCATAGGACTTCACATCTGTGGCAGGATCCTCCACAGGGACATCTCTTGCAAATGTTATGCATGCCAGCAATTCTGTCAAAAAACCACAAGGAATATTCATCCACTTCTTCCAGCAGACACCGAGAGCTCACTAGCGAAGGATATTTTCCTTCTTTGTAAGGTCATTTAAAACATCAATGCTGCTCTGCAGCCTGGGGCCACCTGAATGCACGGTGACAACAAAACAGCAGGACAGTGGGACTAATTGGATAGCTCTTTCAAAGCGCTGGTACAGACATGATGGCCAAAAGGCCTCTTGTGCTGTTCCATGACAGTAGTTTGTGACACACTATGCTGTTTGTCGCAAATTGGCACTGCAATTCATTTGTTTAGCACTGGCAAGAAATAAGCAACCCATCTCCTCTCAATTCTGGATTATTCCCAATGAGAGCTCGCTTTCAGTCCTTTGAGGGTTAATCTGTAGTTACTGTTCACTTCTTCAATAGCTGAGTGTGATCCTATGGAGGTACTTTGGGTGATGAGTCCTTCCAAAGCTCAGCAGCCAGTCCTTTGTAATTTGTTCAATTTACATATTTTATATAGATTTAGAATAAAATATTGGAAATATATTTTATATAGCGTATACATTTAAAGCGCCTTTGTTTATTTGTTAATAGTGAATTTACATTAAAATTTCTAACAGTACTCCTCATTTTCACACACTACATATGCTCTATTTGTGAATGCTTACATTTATATTCTATTAAGTAATATAGTCAACTGTAAAATGTGATAGTTTTTTGACAACATGGTTTGCTTTTATGGCTTTGTTCTGTGTCTTCTTCACTTTGTTGTGCCAGTTCTCCATTTCTATTCCATATACAGGCTATAAGCCTACAACATCTTACCTTTTCAATCTTAAGGTTTCTAAGAGCTTCATGTTCTTTTAACCATTGGGTATCACTTTGTTAATATCCTCATGTAGCAGATAGTTTGTTATTTTTTATTGGAAACAAAGATTTTCAGCCTTACAGTCAAGCAAAGTGTCTGGTGTGATGTCTGGTCTAGTTTAAGGAAGCTGATCTCAGCTAGGGCGACTACTGTGTTTGCAATTGGACTCATCCTCCCGTGACAAGGGGGATAAAGAAAGATTGGCATTTATATAGCATTTATATTTTCACAACATCAGATGATGCAAAGCATTTTACAGCCAATGAAATACTTTTCAAGTGGGCCACCGTTGTGGAAATTTTGGCAGCTAATTTGCACACATCAAACTTCCACAAATAGGAATATAATAATGACCAGATAATCTGCTTTGATTTGTCTGAGGGGTAAATATGAGCAAGGAAACCAGGGATAAGTCCCCTTCCTATCTTCAAAATATCACTATGGGACCTTTTACATCCACCTGAGCAAATGGGTTGGTGGAGTGTCTCAGTTTTGAAATCACAATCAAGAAAACAGCATCTCCAACAGTGCAGCCCCCTCTCCTCATTGCACTGGAGCGTCAATCTTGATTTTTGTGCTCAAACGCGTAGGATTTGAATGCGGAACCATGTGAGTCAGAGGGAAGAGTGCTACTAACTGAGCCACACTGACACATAAGGGAAGGGAGAAGCTCCAAGATTTTCAAACTCTTCATCATCAAGTGACTTCACTGGATGTAGGTGGATGTAGACAAAGTTGGGGTCAAAAGGATAAACTGCTAATGGCATAAATCTACAATAAACATAGCAAATGCTGGAAGTAAAGAGCAGATAAAGTCAAAAGAGAATAATAGGTTAACATCTGGATTGAGCCCACTGAAGGTCACTTCAAACATTAACATATCTGACTGATTGTCTGTAAGCCCCATATGGGTCAAATAGCCTTTTTACACTATCTGGGCTCAGTTGCAGAAGTAGTCCAACTTAAGCAAAGTATTAGAAAGCTGCTGATGCCTCTGGTCTTTGCATCTCAGCTTGGTCAAGACTTTAAGGAGAGGAAGTGTGAAAACTGGCAAAAACATCTCTCCAGAGACTTCACACACTTCAATGTCATAGACTACAATGGGAATAAAACTTGGGAGAGTTGCAAAACTGACTGCCAAGGTATGATCACTCGTTTTACCCTATCCCACAAAGTCAAGACCTGAACCATTTATTAGTGCAGAATTACTAACAAGTTTGAGTTATGTGCTCACATCCACCATAAAATAGGCTAAAACTGATTAAATTGATTTGTAGGGAAACATGTTTTTGCTCCCTCAGGAGAGCGCTCTCATTCTTATGAAAGAAATATATAGAGAAAAGGTAAGGGGTAGCAACAGGAATAATGATTGGATAGGCAAAATGAGATAAGTAGCGGTGATAGGGATAATTGTTTGGTTTATGTATTTAGCAGACTCTGGTAAAATGCATTAGAGAGTGTGGATTGTGTATTGAATGGAACTGGAAATGAACCTGTGGTAATTGTCTACATTTGTACAAATGACATGGACAAAGGCCATAAAATCCTAAGTGCAAAGGGTGACTGCATGGCCAAAGTATTGGAAGGCAGCTGACATTAACTGATGGAAGAAAGGAAAGGGAAAATGTTAAAATACAGATGTTTTGCAATGTTTAAGGATTAAACATTAAATATTGTTAAAAATGCAAAGCAAATAATCCTAAATAAAAAAAGAAATTGCAAGGACATTGTAACTTAACTTTTAGGAGTTATAGAGATCTGTTTATTTATGTAGTAATATTATTTTAAAAAGAACCGGTAGGGCCTTGTAAAAGTATAATAGGTAAGATGCTGGGAGTAGAAAAGAATATGTTAAATTTCAAGTAATTATTTTTTCCAACATTTATGTTATGGAAGATAATGATATTTCTTTTTCAGCAGAGGGGAAGAGAGCGCACTGAGTTCATGAAAAATGTTGAGCTTAGTAATTAAACTTTTATTGAGAAACTAGGTTATTTGTTGGAAAGTAGCCAAGAATACATAAGGAAATAAATAACAGTAGGTGTAGAGGGGTCTTTGACTGAAATTTTTTGAGTATTAAAAGCACAGGTTAGTCTTGGGCATCTAGAAACTGGCATTTTGGCTTCTGATTTTTGTAAAGCTTACATGTGTGACCTTTGGAAATTTTGGTTTGTCAGCCTGGCATATGTAGTGGGAGAAATAGTGGGAGAAAAGCTCACTATAGAGGAAACAATTGAAGAAAACCAGAGGTATAAATTCTAAACCGTGAGTTTATTCAGGAATTCTCACAGAGACAGCTTATCAAATAACTGTAATGAACTGAATGTTTGTGTGGTACTCAGGATTTCATCAATTTAAGAAGTAGAGTATTTTTAAAAATATTATAGTTACAATAATCTCTTCCTCTCTTGGTTTCCCCCTCTCCTCCTCCTGCACAAAATGACCATTTAAATTTGGACTCTATGGCCTGAATTTTTCAGGTGGCGGTCGGGCTCGCCAGGAGTGGTCACAGAGCTGGTGAAAGAGCGTTTCACTCTCCCTGAGGCACAGAGCAGCCTCAGGGAGATTGAATCGATGTTGAAACAGTTAAATAAATGGTTGAAAAATGTATTTAAACATGTCCCATCTCGTGTGACTGTGTCACTTCCAAGTTAACCAGAACTGGAAACAAGGATTATTAATATCCTTTTAAAACTTTCCTCCCACTCATAGTACCACCCATAGCCATGATACAAAAAGCTTCTGGTATAAGTATTTCTGTGCAGTTATGTTTAAGCTGTGTCTGAACAGAAAGTGGTCTGATCGAAATAGAACTTAAAATGCAACATACAATTTGGAACACTGTAAAATATTATCATATTGGAATGCAGCCTGGCCAGATTCAGATGAATGTGACTTTTGTCAAGTGCATGTTACTGTTTCATAACAATCTGTGGAGATTAAAAGAAAAATTTGTGGGTTCTTGCAATACTTAATTACCTTCGTTATCCATGAAAACATTCTGTACCTTCCCATGTGCTCTTCCACTTGTTTGCTACATGGCATGCACAGGACCTGCTCATCAAGGCATAACTTTTTATTTAAATGAAGTTGCTGAAGATGAGCTTACAGATTTTTGGAGAGTCCTTGTAATCAGTGTAGATATATTGAAACTAGTTTCATTTTATTTTGGAAACCTTCACGAATATTTTGCATTCCTGTGGCAAGGTTTCTTTATTTTATTCATTCACAGAATGTGGATGTCACTGGCTAGGCCAGCATTTATTGCCCACCCCTAACTGTTCTTGTGAAGGTGGTGGTGAGACACCTTCTTGAACCGGTGCAGTCCATGTGGTGTAGGTACACCCACAGTGCTGTTAGGGAGGGGGTTCTACGATGCTGATCTAGTGGTGATGAAGGAACATTGTTATAGTTCCCAGTCAGGAAGGTATGAGACTTGGAGGGGTACTTGGAGCTGGTGGTGTTTTCATGTGCCTGGTGCCCTTGTCCTTCTAGAGGGTAGAGGTCATGGGTTGGAAAGTGCTGTTGAAGGAGCCTTAGTGAGTCGCTGCAGTGCATCTTACAGGTGATACACACGTGTGCCACTGCGTGGATGGTGGAGTGGGGTACCTATCAAGTGAGTTGTCTTGTCTTGGATAGTGTTGAGCTTCTAAAGCATTATTAGGTACAGGCAAATGAATACTATTCCATCACATTCCTGCCTTTTAGATGGTGGAAAGTTTTTGGGGAGTCAAAATATGAATCATTCGCCATATAATGCTGAGCTTATGACCTTTTTTTCATTCATTCACGGGATGTGGGCTTCGCTGGCTGGGCCAGCATTTATTGCCCATCCCTAATTACCCTTGAGAAGGCGCTGGTGGGCTTGAACTGTGCAACCCATGTGGTGTAGGTATACCCACAGTGCTGTTAAGGAAGGAGCTGCTCTAGAGCCTCACTATTTATGTAGTTGGTCTTATTAAGTTTCTGGTTAATGGTGACCCCCAGAATGTTGATGGTGGGGATTTTGATGATAATGCCATTGAATGTCAAGGGGAGATGATTAGACTCTGTTTTTAGATATAGTCTTTTGCCATCCACCTGTATGGTACAAATGTTACCTACCAGTTAACAGCTCAAGCCTGAATGTTATGCGTGCTTTGCTGCATGTAGGAATGGAATGCTTCATTATATGAAATGTTGTGAATGGAACTGAACACTGTGCAAAATAAGCAAACATCCCCAATTCTAATCTTATGATGGAGGCAATGTCATTGATGAAGCAGCTGAAGATGGTTAGGTCTAGGACCCTACCCTAAGGAGCTCCAGCAGTGATGTCCTGGTACAGAGATGATTGGCCCTCAACAACCACAACCATCTTTCTTTAGGCAAGGTATGACTCTAACCAAAGGAGAATTCCCTCCAACCCCCAATTCCCATTGATTGCAATTTTGCTAGGGCTCCTTGATATCACACTCAGTCAAATGTTTCCTTAATAACAAGTGAAATCATTCTCACCTCATCTGAAACTCAGCTCTTTTGTCTATGCTCGGACCAAGGCTATAATGAGGTCTGGAGTCGAGTTTGGCAGAACCCAAACTGAACATTGGTAAGCAAGTTACTGGTGACTAAGTGCTGCTTGATAGCACTGTTAACAATACTTTCCATCACTTTACTAATGTTAAGAGTAGACCTGTGGGGCCGTGATTGACTGGATTGAATTTGTCCTGCATTTGTGGACAGGACATACCTGAGCAATTTTCCACTTTGTTGATTACAGTGCTGTGACCATGTCGGAATGGATTGGCTAGAGGTACAGCTAGTTCTGGAGTTATGAGTCATAGGCACTACAAACTATCTTCTTAAACCACACTTCTCTGCTTCCTCTGCCCTCACCTCCGATAATGCGTGCGAGCAGCTTATGGACAATTTTGTCACAAAGAATTATAGAGCAGTAATAATCAGGGATTTTAAATATTCGAATATAGACAGGGATAACAATAGTGTAAAGGGATGAGAGGGACAAGAGTTCCTCGAATGAATTTTCTGCGGTGGTATGTTTCCTGTTCAATGAGAAAAGGGGTCAGTCACAGCTTGGAAATGAGGTGGGCCAAGTGAATGAAGCGTCAGTAGGAAAACATTTAGGGGACAGAGGTTTAGGTTGGTTTTGGAAAATAACAAGAAACAATCCTGAGTAAGTATAATTAATCGGCGAACAAACAACTTTCATGGGGTTGGAATGGATCTGATCCAAGATAAATTAGAAATAAAGTTTGGCAAATTTGGTAACAATTGGCTAGCTTTGAAGAAGAGCTGGTTCAGGTACAGGGAATGTATATTCTAACAAAGGGGAAAGATAGGGCAAACCAATTTAGAGATCGTTGGATGACAAAAGACAAAGGGATTAAGATGCAGAAGATCAAGTGTGCTTGTGGCAGATGTCAGGCGGATAATACAACTGAGAACTAGGCTGAACATAGAAAGTTCAGAGAGGAATTGAAAACGCAATTAAGAGAAGCAAAATAAGAGTGTATGAGAAGACACTGGCAGCTAATATAAAAGGGAGTTTTAAGGTCTTCTATAGGCATATAAATATTAAAAGGGTGGTAAAAGGAGGAATGGGGCTAATTAGGAACCAAAGGGGGATTTATGCAGTGGGGCATGGTTGAGGTATTAAGTGAATAATTTGCATCTGTCTTTACCAAGAAAGAAGAAGCTGCACAGGTCATGGTGAAAGAGGAGGTAGTTCAGACATTTGAAGGATTTAAAATTGATAGAGGAGGCTTTGGATAGGCTGATAATGAGGGAGGTGAGCGTGGAAATTGCAGAGGCATTGGCCATAACTTTCCAGTCTTCTTGGGATCAGGGGTGATGCCAGAGGACCAGAAAATTGCATTTGTTATACCCCTGTTCAAAAAATGGTGTGAAAATAAGCCCAGCAACTACAGTCAAGTCAGTTTAACCTCATCAGTGGGAAAGTTTCTAGAAATGATAATTCAGGAATAAAATCAAGTCAGTTTCAGAAAATTCGGGTTAATTAAGGAAAGCCAGCATGGATTTGTTAAGGGCAAATCATATTTCACTAACTTGCTTGAATTTTTTGATGAAGTAACAGGGAGGATTGCTAAGGGTGTGAAGTATGGAAATGGCATTTGATAAAGTGCCCCACAACAGACTTGTGAATGAAGGTAAAACTTCATGGAATAAAAGGGAAAGTATCAATATTGATACAAAATTGGCTCAGGGACAGGAAACAGAGTGATGGTTCATGGATGTTTTTGGGCTGGAGGAAAGTTTATAGTGGAGTTCCCCAGGAGTTGGGGTTAGGACCCCTGCTTTTTCTGTTTTATATATGAATGCCCTAGACATTGGTGTACAGGGCACAATTTCAACATTTGCAGACAGTGCAAAACTTGGAAGTATTGTGAACTGTGTGGCTGACAGTATAGAACTTCAAAAGAACATAGATAAGTTGGTGGAATGGGCAGACAAATGGCAGATGAAATGGCAGAGAAGTGTGAAGGTCTTCATTTTGGTAGAAAGAACATGAAGAGGTAATATAAAATAAAGGGTGCAGTTCTAAAGTGGGTACAGGAACAGAGGGACATGGGACATGCCACCATCATTGAAGGTGGCAGGACAGGTTGAGAGAGCAGTTAACAAAGCATACAACATCCTAGGCTTTTTTAATTGGGGCATAGAGTACAAGGGCAATGAGGTTATGGTAAACTTGTATAAAACATTGGTTCAATCTCAATTGAAGTATTGTGTCCAGTTCTGGTGCTGTAGTTTGGGAAAGATGTGAAGGCCTTAGAGTGCAGAAAAGATTCATGAGAATGGTTCCAAGGATGAGGAGCTCGGGTTATGTAAATAGATTGGAGAAGTTGGGACAAATTTTCTTGAAGAGAGGTTGAGTGGAGATTTGACAGGTGTTCATAATCATGAGGAATCTAGACAGAGTAGATAGGGAGAAACTGTTTCCATTGGTGGAAGGATTGAGAAGCAGAGGACACAGATTTAAGATAATTGAAAAAAGAAATAGTGATTTAAAGAAATCCTTTCTTTTCTCAGCAAGTGGTTAGGATCTGGAAGCCCTGCCTGAGAGTGGTGAAAGCCAGTCCAATTGAGGGATTTAAATGGATTGTTTTCTGAAAAGGAAGAATGTGCAGGGCTATGGGGAGAAGGCAGTGGAATGGCACTAGGTCAATTGCTCCTTCAGAGAGCCAGCACAGACATGATGGGTCGAATAGCCTCCTTCTGTGATTGAGACCATCATTTAGTTGCGTTTGTCTCTGTCTCTGCCACTTGGCTCCCTTTTCCAGCCCTTTGACCAACCTTCCCCAAAAATACCTGTGCCTGAAGTCAGGTCTTCCTCTGGATTCTATCCCAACTCCCTCGATGCTCATTCCAACCTTATGTTATCGTCCTCCTGCTCCCTCAATCCTATTGCAACTAAACTGCTGACAACTCAACTTCCCTTACCTAGCTGATGTTAACTGATATGGTTAATGTTTTCCTCTCTTCAGATGCTGTTCCCCATCAAATCTGCTGTCATTCCATCATCTCTAAAAAATCACTCTTGATTCTTTTGTACCTATGAAGTATGGTCCAATTTCCAACCTCCCTCCAATGTCCTTGAATGTATTCTCACTTACAAAATTCATGCCCATCTTTCCTACAATTTCATGTTTGAGTCCCTCCAACCAGGTTTCCTGCCCAGCCACAGTATAGAAACAGTCCTCGTTAAAGTCACAAATGGAATCCTTTATGACTGACTTTGATAAACTAACCCTTCCCACCCTTATTAACCTCTCTGCAGTTTCGGCATAGTTGACCACACCTTCCTCTTCCAATGCCTCCCCTTCGTCGTCCAGCTAGGCAGAACAGAGCTAGTTTGAATCCATTGTTATCTAATGGTAGCCAGGGAATAATCTAAAATGGCTTCTGTGCCCACTCGCACTTTGTGACACCTGGAGTTCCTCAATGATCTATCATTGGTCCTCTTCTATTTCTCATCTTAAGTTAACTATTTCTGGTCAGACTCCCATCTCCACCTTACGTAATCTGTGTCCATCCAAAATTGTGCTGTCACTACCTTAACTTGCTCCAAATGTCATTCATCCATTAGCTCTGTGCTTGATGTCCTTCATTGATTCCCCATCCAACAACCCCAAATTTTAAAATCTATTCAAGGCCTCACTCCTCGCTACCTGTGTGACCTCGTTCAGCTCTATAAGCCTTCATGCAGTAACCAATGCAAATGTGTTGCTCGTTCATTTTCCCTTTCACTGGAAGGACAGGTTGTTTGAGGTACTGGGGGAAACTGATGTCTTTGGATGTTTGTTAAAAAACACATCTGTGTGAGGCATATTACTCAGAGGTGAGGGGCTTAGATATTCCTCTCCAGTGGAAATCTTGTCAGAGGTTTGGCACGATGACCTTTCCTCCAGCTGGCTTGGTCTGCGCCAACTCCAGCGGGTTCCCCAGGGTTAACCTCATGGTTATTCTTAGTTGGCTGCTGTTAGTATTCTCACTTGCACCAGGCAGCCTGACAAGAAGTGGGTGGGAACTGGTATGGGAGCGTGGGGGTCAGCATTGCAGGAGAAGGCAGGGTGGGACATGGCAGTGGAGTAGGACCTGCTTCTGGAGCAGTTGAAGTGGAATTTCTTAAAAGAATTTGTGGTGTTTAAAACTGATGATGTGCAGCAATTGATTAAAATCCCTTGGTGGGGATTTAGACTATTCATGACTTCTGGGGAAAATAAGAGAAGCATTTGTGACTGAAAGAGAGCCGGCAGCACTGCTTTGGCGATAATTCTGTACCTTGTATCGTCCACTTTTAGTGCAATTGAGAATCTAGGCCCATATTTCTATGTTGACTTAGATGTTTCTACGAGCAGGTATTCAGAGAAAAAAATAAAAATAATATTGGAAGCATGCCTGAGAGTTGTGTGTCAGAGTATTTGGCTTACCTCTATGCATAGACATGAAAGAATTACAGAACATTCAATGCAAGTATCAGAGACTAGTGATACTAAAGAGCTCAGGAAATGCCATTCCTCTAAACAGGTGATGTTGTATTACAAAATGTAATCTGAAGTGTTAAAATTTCATTTTGTAGTATGTTGTGTGAAAGAATATTAACCACAAAATGAAGTCCTTCCTGATTTAAAGAATAACCTAGGATGAAAGGTGCAGGCCTGTCAAGGCAGAAAAAAAGTAGGAGACTATGCTGAGTGAGTAGGTGGCAACCTTTCCACGTAAGAAGATAAGAAAAATCAAAGGGAAAATCACCTCATTTTCCTCCAATTCCCATATCATGGTTGTGATATAAATGGACATGTTATCATTTGGTTTTATTTTTGTTTTCAGACCCATCCTTGCCGGACTTTTAGTTCTCATTCTGCGGCCAACTGACTCAAAGGCCTTGGTTGTTGCAAGTTGTTTTCAATTGCTCTCATTTTTCTGGCAGCCAGAAAAGCAGCAGTGGTAGGACCAATTCAATTCACATTCAAGATATTATGTTGCGGTAGCAAGAGTGAAACGTCAGCAGGGTAAAGTAGTAAAAATATGATACTAATTGAACTGGTTGGCTTACTTAGGAAACCATGATCCCTGAGATCATCCTGTTACATCATCTGTATATGGTTGTCAGCTGCCAACCATGTGACTGTTTGCAGATAACGCATATAATACACCTTCATTCCAGTGACATGGAATTACTAAACTTTGATGCAGGATTTGTTAGTTCTGAATATTGACTGTTTAAATTTGTGCTTGTAGGAACAATATCGTGGGGCACTGCAACTCCCATGGATGTTGTCAAAAGTCGCCTTCAAGCTGATGGAGTCAGCGAGACAAGATACAAGGGGATAGTGCATTGTATTCAACAGAGCTACCGAAAGGAAGGACTGAATGTAAGTTAATTGCCAATGGGAACACAAAAATTGGAAACATTTTGGAGTGAAACAGATTTTGGACAAGTTTTAAGGTGGAAGAGTTAAAATAATTATACTCAGGTCAGATACAGTACAAACTGGATTTAGGATAAAAGTGCTTATAAACTGTGCCATTAAGAATTTCCATATCAAACACAGCAAGACTTGAATGTGTCGTAAACTCACTGGCTGCAAAATTCAGCTCTGTAGTGTCAGTGCCTTGGGAATCAGTTGAGGTAAGAAATGGGGGAGTGGGGTGGGGGTACTCCTGACTACTTATGGTGAGACCTGCACCAATTGCTGTGTTATGAAGTGCAAGTGTGGTGTGCAAGTGTTAGAGTATACAGAGGTAGGCAGATCATACCAGTCTAGCATTGATTTGATGCCTTACTTGTCATTTTGGATTTTGCCAGCCCTGTTAATGCCCCATCGTAAACACACACAGCTGAACATGCATTCAGTTGCCGCCACCACAGCACCCCGCTGGCGTATTTGGAAGTGGGGGCACTCTTAAAAGAGAACGGATGGCCTACCCACTGCCTTCCCTCACACTCACATTTGCTTCCCAAATTACGGTGGGTAGACAATATGTCAGGCAGCCTGGCTGCCCTTAGGCCTAATGAAGCCCTTAAGTAACCAATTAATGGCCACTTAAGGGCCTCATTCTACCTTTGCCACAATCTTTGTCCAGCTGAGGAAGGTGGGGAAAGGCAAACAGCCCAGCAAGGTTCACTGCACAGGCTGCTGGCAGGCAGGAAGGAGGGGTCCCATGTACCAATTGTGGACACCCCTCCCCCAAAATTTCATAGCCCCCCTAGCTTTATCCTTCACTTCCCCCCGCCGCCCCCCACCCCCCCCACCCCCCCCCCCGCCCTCTCTCTTGGCCTCTAAAACCTGACACAGCTACTCTTCCCCTCCCATCAGGTCTGCTAGGCAGACCTGATCAAAGACTGCCCTTAGCATATTATTTGGTTTGCTACTGCCCTCCCAGTGTTTGTGGTGGGGGGGGCCTCGTTATCATGCACTCTGTGCCCAATTGAGGAACCCGACATAAGGAGGGGAGAGCCACTGAAAACCACCCCCCTGCCCTTGTCTCCGACTCCTGCCATTCCTCTCCCTCCCACAAGACACATCCAGCGATCCTCATTCCACCCTGACATACCTTTGGCTGGGTTCGCTTGATGACCTTGAGCCTTTGGTGGGTGTATTTCCAGCAGCTGCTGCTACTCCCAGTGATGACAAGGCATCTGCTGGCCTCTGATTGGCCAACAGCTCTTGGCGGGCAGGACTATTTCCACTGGGTCCTGAATCCCAGGGAAGGCCCAATGGAGGCCACTTAAGTGCCTGAAAGACATTTACTGTCGTTAGGCCTCCCCCACGAAAAGACAGATGTTCCCCAATGGCTCTCCAACCAGTGGATGAGACCCCCATTGGGTGATTAAATCCCATCCATCCTCTCGGTATCTACCCAGTCAAGCCCCCTCAGAATCTTATATGTTTCAATAAGATCACCGCTCATTCTTCTAAATTCCAATGAGTATAGGCCCAATCCTTCCCCATAAAACAACCAGCCTAACAAACATTCTCTGAACTGCTTCTAATGGAAGTATATCCCTCCCCAAGTAAGGAGACCAAAACTGCACACATTAGTGTGGTCCCACCAACGCTCCGTACAGGTGTAGCAAGACTAGCATCTAACATACGATGCATTCAAATTGGATCATCGATATCCCTCATCTTGATGTGTACCAAAAATATGCAATGAACAACTAAAATGGTGGATGTGTAAGTAAAAAGGAAGAATTTCAATTATGATCCTCAGCTGTTTTGACCCAGCAGAAACTCTTGCAAGTGAAAATCTAAAGCAAAGACATAAGGGCTTGACAAATAGCGACACTCATTTTGTTATTGCTTGGGCCACCTTTTTGTTAGCAGTCAGGAAGTAAAAATAACATCAGTCCCTATTATGTGAGTATTGGGGCTTTCTGCTGGGGCAGGTGGCTGATATCACTTGATCTCACTAGAGCTGCAATGTTAGTTTACTTGAGAAAGGGGAAATGAGTACAGTGCTTTAAATATGGATAGCTCTCAAAAGGTGTTGTTTTTAAAGTATACATTGAAGACGAAACCATCCAAACAAAATCAATGTGTGTATTTTAGGCTGACAAATTTAGCATAAGGAATGTTGAAGCTCAGAAGCATGGCTGCAGCCCCCTGCATGATATGTTTCCAATTGCTAAAGAATTTGTATGAGGAAATATTCTTTGTTTGCCAGGTGCATCCATATAGACAGATAGGTATCAGGGGAGGGGTACCTCTCACTGTCAATTTTCGAACATAGGAACAAGGAGCAGGAGTAGGCCTTTCGGCCCCTCGAGCCTGCACTGCTATTCAGTAAGGTCATGGCTGATCTGATAGTAACCTCAAATCTGCATCCTACATACCCCCGATAACCTTTTACTCCCTTGCTTACCAAGAATCTATCCATCTCTGCCTTAAAAATATTCATAGACTCTGCTTCCATTGCCTTTTTGGGAAGAGAGTTCCAAAGACTCACGGCCCTTTGAGAGAAAAAGTTTCACCTCATCTCCACTTTAAATGGGCAACCCCTTATTTTTAAATGGTGAACCCTGGCTCTAGATTCTGCCACAAGAGGAAACATCCTCTCCGCATCCACCCTGTCAAGTCCCCTTAAGAACTTATATGTTTCAATCAAATCACTTCTTACTCTTCTAAACTCCAGCAGATACAAGTCTAGCCTGTCAAACTTTTCCCCATACCACGTGTTAGTCTGGTAAACCTGAGCTGCTTCCAGTGTGTTTACAGCCTTCCTTAAATAAGGTGACCAAAACTTGCACACAATACCCCAAATGCGGTCTCACTAGTGCTCTGTATAATTGAAGCATAATCTCCCTAATTTTGTATTCAAGTCCCCTCAGAATAAATGATAATATTCTATTAACTTTCCTAATTACTTGCTTTACTTACATACTAGCCTTTTGCGATTCATGCACTAAGACACCCAGATCCCTCTGCATCTCAGAGCTCTGCAGTCTCTCACCATTTAGATTATATGCTTCTCTTTTATTCTTTATGCCAAAATGGACAATTTTAAATTTTCCCACATTATACTCTATTTGTCAGATCTTTGTCCACTCACTTAACCTATCTAAATCTTTATGTAGCCTCCTTAAGTCCTTGTCACAACTTATTTTCCTACCCAACTTTGTGTCATCAGCAAATTTGGTAACCATCCCTTCATCCGAGGCATTTATATAAATTGTAAACAGTTGAAGTCATAGCACTGATCCCTATAGCACACCACTCATTACATCTTGCCAACCTGAAAGAGACCCATTTATGCCTACTCTTTGCTTCCTGTTAGCTAGCCAATCTTCTATCCATGCCAATATGTTACCCCCTTTCCCATGAACTTTTATTTTCCGCAATAACCTTTGTTGTGACACTTTATCAAATGCCTTCTGGAAATCTAAGTACAGTACATCCACCTGTTCCCCTTTATCCACAGCACATGTTACTCCTCAAAGAACTCCAAGAAATTGGTTAAATATGATTTCCCTTTCACAAAACCATACTGACTCTGCCTGGTTACTTTGAATCAGTGCCCTGCTATAGCTTCTTTAACAATAGCTTCTGACATTTTCCCGATTACTGATGTTAAGCTAACTGGCCTGTTGTTTTCTGCTTTCTGTCTCTCTCCCGTTTTGAATAATGGAGTTACTTCTGCTATCTTCCAATCTAATGGGACCTTTCCTGAATCTAGGAAGTGTCTGAAAATTAAAATTAATGCATCAACTATCTAACTAACCACTTCTTTTAAGACCCTAGCATGAAGACCCTAGGCTGCATGCCAATGCTTTCAGTTGGGGAAATTGCAGTCGCAAGAGGAGGAAATAATCGCATCATACAAATGAACTAAAAACTTGTATATCGAACTTTTACTGTCTGGGGGAGATATTAAAAATGTTTGTTTTATTTACTAGGTATTTTTTAAAGGAGCAGCCTTGAATGCTATTCGTGGATTCCCTATGAGTGCAGCCATGTTTTTGGGATATGAACTCGCACTGAAAGCATTGCGAGGTCAATAAGCAGAAAAGTAACATTTGACTTCTGATGTTTATCAAACTTGACGAGTTGCACAGTTCTTTACCCCGTCCAGCAGTTGATCAAATTTATAAAAATTGACTCTTCGTTCCTTGGCTCCTGATTTCAATTTGCCACAACTCATTTTCAGAAAGAGCATTAGAAGCCAAAGAGACAACTTGGAATGATGGTTTGCTTCAAAAGTTATGTGCAACGTCTACTGGGAAAATAGGTTGAATGTATTAATGGAAATCACGAAACATTGAGGAGCAATCATGAGGGAGGATCTTTACTTGAAACATAGACTGACTAATTTCCATTTCACTACAAAGGCTGCCTAACCTGCTTTTTCTGGCTTTTGCTGTTTCTGTTTTTAGAGTTAGAGGTGGGGAGGGAGTTAATTGGCAGAATTAATGGGAGATGAAAATCATACAGCGACTCACAGAAGATATCTAAGTAGGGTTGCCAACACAAGTTGGACTTGTTCTTGGAGGTTTCATCACACAACCACCTGTTTCCAACCAGTTGCTCGCACAACAGCTTCCCACCACGACCCCCGCCACACCCACCAATATTTTCAATATTCTTACAACTAATGAAAAGTGTAAGGAAATGAAGAAGAAACAGTTTTTTAAATGCCTCTATGAATTTTATCCTGGGCTGCTGGCAGCAGTGTCCTCGAGATTCACCTTTAATTCCTGAAGGCTCCAAGATAATCCTGGATATTTGGTAACCCGATGTTCAACTGTTTTGGATGAATTAATTGTTCAGAATTGTTCTAATCATCTACCTATCATCAGATTGATTTGTATTAGAAAATCACAGCAAGAAAAACATAATAGGGAAAAAAGAAATGACCATAGATTTCACCTTCAGTGTTTACATATTTAAAACTTTATTGGACATAACTTACAACTTTTTTGATGAATAATTTTATAATTAAGTGACAAGAATAAATTACATTATTTTTACATTAAATAACAGAAGATGAACATTGTTGTTGCTACTTTTGGTGATGTCTGAAGAAGCATGGCCTAATTGCTAGGTTAGTTGAGAGCGTCTAAAAATTTTGGCCCAAAAAACTTGACATGTTAATGACAGTAATGTTAATGCCAAGAACTAATGCAGGCTTTGTCTCATGGCACAGAACTGTGTGAGGAGAGAGAGAGGCTGGGAGGAGAGAAAGAAATAGAGCAAGTGTGGATCTGGCTAAGCCAAGTTATTTTACAGAATGAGAATGGGAACAATACAGATTTTATATGAGAGAGCAGGTCTGTAGGCTGTGTGACCAAGAAGGGCTGGGTTAATATAGGCTTTGTAAGAGATGTAGCTGTGTATGCGTGTGAAAATACAGATGTGTGTGTGAAAGACAGTGACCTAATAAAGGATGTAATACAAACTAGAAGCAAGAAACAGAATGAAACGAGAAATATGAAGGGGTAAAGTAGGGGAAGAGAAAGCTGGGAGAAATAAAGAAACTGAGTTGAACAGAAAAGAGATTGTGGGACTGAGAAAGAAAGACAAAACACACACACACACACACACACACACCCCCCTCATCCTAATATGCCTGGAGTTTAATATTTTCTTCCATTTTCTGCTTTCAAGTCCAGAATGTTTAATTTCTTTAAGATTTTAGTGTTGGAATTTCATCAGTTTATGAAAGAGGGCAAGGAGGGAAACCATAGGTGAGTGAGAGCTTGAAAAATTGTTGAATGCATGGACTAGGGAGTTAGGGCAAAGATATCCTCCTTTCTAGCTATCAAGAAGAACTTGCATTTATATAATGCGTTTAATGTTTAAGAAAAAATCCCAAAGAGCTTGCATCTTGTATAGAGAGAATTAAGTCCAAAGATGGCATCCTGTGAGTTTACAGCATAAATGAATAGTACGGCCAACTCAACGTTGCACCTGTAGATACAACTCATACATACTCCTTAAAATGCTTAAATTCTAAGTGTTAAATAGAATTCAGAGGCTGGCAAGAAGCACATAGGGTTATCATAGGCATTGAGTTGGCAGGGGTAGTTAACTGGGCATCAGAGTCATCAATCTGCATCAGGATATATATTTCAACATTAATGTGGAGCACAGCAAAATACGCAGAGAGATTTCTCGTAAAGTCATAGAGCGCAGAAGGAGGCCATTTGGCCCATCATGTCTGTGCTGGCTCTTTCAAAGAGCTAACCAATGAGTTCCACTCCCCTGTTCTTTCTCCACACCCTTCAATTTTTTTCCTTTTTAGTCATATGTTTTGTAAATATCTTGCCTCTGTTTGCAGATGGATGCTATCTAACTGAGAAGCCTTCAGAAAGGATTAATGAAAACTCCATTTATTGAATAAATGTATTCAAAATATTCTGTATTTATAGGAGCAGACTAGCCCTATTGAAAAACATTTGTCCTCACGATTGATTCCATAGCACTATAATATTGCCATCCTGTTTCTTCCATGAAGATCTAGCGCCCCTTCAGGGTGCCAGTCTTTCCGTATGTGTATTAAATGTTGATCTGATTCACAGGCTACTTACAGCTGATGACAGAGATGAAAGCCTTGATCTTGGTGCTGACAGACTCTCTGCTAAGCTGCTAAGCAAGATGAATTGTGTTTTGCTGGTGAACTTTTAAATGGGTGCACTTCAAGGCACAATCTTATTCTGTAGCAAAACAATTCACTTTCTGCTGCCCAGTAAAAATTGGTTGGCTAATTATAATCATGAAAACATGCTAAAAAGGTATAGTTGGGTACTGGGAGATTAGACTGGGAAATTCACAAGGGTATTTTTTTGTCATCTGGTCCATTGGTGTCACATAGAAGTTATGTTGTCCTTTTCCCTCTGTGGGTTACTGATTTCTAATGGTAATGTGATTATGTTGGCTTTTGTGTTCCTTTAATAGCTCACTGTACAAAAAAAAAATGCAAAAGTAGAATAATATTATTTATGTTCTTCATAATAAAATATGTCTGCATTACAGGGTGTAAGTCAAACAAATCTTCAGCATTCAAGTAGAATTGATCTCACCAATGTTCAGATTGATAGAGTTTGCAAATCCCAAATCCTCATTTGTATATGCTGTAAGCAAGATGTTCATATTACCAGTTTACCATGTCTTCTATCATCTTTTATCAACTGATATGGCAGAATATATTACTTTATTTCATTGTAAATTAGATACCATGTATCTGAGTTTTACATTACTGATGTAAATACTATTTGTGACAGGCTATAAAAAGGTCTGATGACCCTTTTGTGTAGGAAGTAATTTCTTTGCTGTTTGTACATTTAAATCCTATTTTAAGTTGCTATCTATAGGTGGTGAACCAAATTGCACAATATTACATGGCCTTGAGGGATAAACTTTTGATCCACTGTTCTGCTGTGTCCCCGTTCTCATCTGTGGGAAGGCAGCAATCAGAGGCCAACCATATCTCTGGAAGGAGGGACACCTGCGCTGCTGATATGCGTCTTCTAATGTATTGATAATATCCTGGAAGTGAGTTGGTTGCAGTTTTGACTGAGGCATGTATCTGGCAGAATCAGGAACACTAAGCGACAAAATATAACATTGATATATCTGTGCAATATGTAATGCATTCAGAGATTTGATCAACAATAAAGAATAATCTAGCCAGAAATTCACTGACTCTTGATTTCAACTCAATTTCAAAATTTTAGATTTAGGAATGTATAAAATGTTGTGAAATGCCAAGATTGTGCAATGTGTTATTGAATGGACCAGCTATAGGGAAGGCAGCCAGAATACTTGCAAAATTACAAATAATTTCAAGCAAGGAAGAGAATTTTTACATGCTTCCTTTGTCATGATATATTCCTGGATGTTTTCTTAATTCCCAATGAGTTTTGTAGCATTTTCCCGCCCTTCAGGGGGGGGTTGTGCAGGAGCGGGCACTGGCGGGTGGGTTCCTGATCGGTGCCCCTGGTTGGGGGCATGCCACCATTTTTCGTGGGCGGGCCAATTAAGGCCCACCCAGCGTGGCGCCCGCTTGGAAGCGCTGAGTGCTCCCTGTGCCAGTGGGTTAGATTCCCTCAGACAGGGAAGATTCCCTGAGCCGGGAGTGCACTCTCATGCGCATGCGTGCAAAAGAGCGTACAGATCTCCCTGGGGCAAAGTGCTGCCTCAGGGAGATCGATGGAAATTATAAAAAATTTTTAAAGGTTAGAAAAAATTTTCCTGACATGTCCCCTCATGTGACACTGTCAAATGTGCTGGGACATGTCCATTACTTTTGTTTAAAAATATTCTAAAATCTTTAAATCCCTCCTGAAACCTCATCCCGCCTCTGGATGATGTTTCATGCTTTTTCGGAAGGCCGCCTGGGCTCTTCGCCTGCCTGCCAACCTTAAGGTTAGATGTCAGGTCCATTCGGCTGTGCACCCGCTGAACTGAAAGTCTAAATGACGCGGGAAGGCATTGGGACGACCCGCCCCCACTCGCCAACCGGGAAAAACCTGCCCACTCAATTTGGTGGGGTTTTTTTTACAGCCATGATGGAGTGATTCCTTAAGTTTAGGTACTAAAACATTTCAGTGTGAAAGGACATGGGAGCTCACCACCCCATTTTTCTATGTGATGATTTCATCATGATGAAACCTTCTGAAGAAAGGATGGAAATTCAAAATGTCAGTCATGTGTCCACACCAGCTAGTTATACATTGGTAACAGAAGATTTGTAATGGATGCAGGTTAGTAAGATGATGAGAAGAAAAATAATGTAAACAGGGTTCAAGATTAAAGTTAGTGAAATATATAAAACAGAATAAGATAGTCAAACTGCTGTGGGGAGACAGCACTGCAACAGGATTAGTTTGGATTGCTCTAGAAAAGCAGAAATACAATAAGGTAAACAACCACTTATACTCTTTAATGATCTGAAGAGTCACCACTCTATTACTATAATACAAAGAACAGAAAACAATTAGGATTCAAGAAAACAAATACTCATCAATCAATATTTTTACTTACTAATAAGTACTTTTTGCTCAGGAGGTTAATTCTAACTGGCACTTAAAATGCCTTGTTTGTGCTTTAGATTTATCTTTTAATTTCTCGCACTTTGTTATTACACTATATTCTGATCCATAAACATTGATTTCTGGCAGTAGGCTGTTTCTATTCTTTCTTGGGATGTGGGTGTCACTGGCAAGGACAGCATTTATTGTCCATCCTTAATTGCCCTTGAACTGAGTGGTTTGCTAGGTCATTTCAGAGGGCAGTTTAAGAGTCAATCATTGCTGTGGGTCTGGAGTCTCATGTAGGCCAGACCAGGTAAGGACAGCAGCTTTCCTTCCCTAAAGGACATCAGTGAACCAGATGGGTTTTTACCATCTAAGTTTACCAACTACCGATGAGAGTTGTCATGGTCACCATTCCTGCTGCGAGCTTTTTATTCCAGATTTGTGAATTGGATTCAAATCCCACCATCCTATGCCACCATCTCCCCATTTAAATAATTTAACTAAACTGTGCATGTTCTGCTGAATCGCCCCGTGTATGATTCTTGTGCTGTGAAGAAGGCATTTGTGATCACTCACTTTAAGATCAATTCAACTGAGCAGGGTGTCATGTGATTTGTTCAACCAATGTGTGGCTAGCACAGGGGAATCAATTCTAGGGAGGGGCTTGCTTGGAAAAATGGCTGTATGAGGGGCTGGCTGGATACAAGCAGCAATGGAAGTCCTCGTGTAAATAAAGGTTGTTTTGTTTGACTCAGAAGCCTCCCAGAGTGCGTTTCTACAGCATTGGCGTACTTATTAATGCCTCATAATTGCATCTTATTCCTGTGTTTTATATTCTGAACGGTGGTAGCATCAGCCTGGAGGTTTCACTCGTGCCCACATGACATAATGGAATTCTATTTCAGATCAGCTCATCCTACCCACAAACCATTGTCTTAATCTTGGACTCAATCCAACTATTTCACCTCCTGAAGTTTCTACAGTTTCTCTGAGAGAAAAGGATATGGATTTAAACAAGTTACACCACAGGTTATGATCACAGATTGGAGGACACAATTATAAATTGAGAAACACTGCACCAAGCCTTGAATGAGAACATTTGGTGTTGGAATAGATCCTTAGTTTAAAAAATATGAATCCTATATTCCTCCACAGAGGAAATAATTAAACAAAATATTACAGTAATGGGAAATTGACCCAAAATGTTAACTCTGATTTTCTCTCCACAGAAGCTGCCGGACCTGCTGAGGATTTCCAGCATTTTCTATCCTTAATATGGAGGGATTGATTACCCTATGTGGCACCAAAGATGAAAGCCCCCGGTTACCTGGAAGGACAAGCGAAATGAATTGTTCTCCTTGGAGTGGAAAAGATTAAGGGGAGGTTTGACAGAGGTGTTTAAAACCATGGAGCATTTTGATTGAGTAAATAAATGACAGAAAAGTTGGTAACAGATTTATGGCAAATGGCGAAAGAACCAGAGCCCACATAATGAAAAATATTTTTACCCAAGAGGGTATGATGATCTGGAATGCTTTGCCTGAATAGGAGGTGGAAGTAGATTCACTATAACTTCCATAAGGGAATTAGATCAATACTTGAAGTAGAAAACTTTTTAGGGAAGTGGGATTAATTGACTTTGAAAGAGCTAGCCCAGATATAATGGCCTGAATGGCCTACTGTGTTGTATTGTTCTATGATTCAATGTGCTGATCACATCAAATCCCTTTATCATTTTTCACGATTAGATCACATTTCAACCTTCTAAACTTAAGTGAACACAAATCAAAGTCTAAGCAACCTGTCCTCATAGTTAACCATTAAGTCCTGGTATCGCTCTGGTAATTTGCCCTGTATTTCCCGCCTCCCCCCTCCCCCCCACCAATGCCAGCATATCCTTCCTGAAATGCTCAGACATGAAACAGTACTTCAGGGCCTCAACTTTTTCCGCGTCAGCTGGGCTCAGCAGGCGTGGGTAGCCATGGAGCCAGCTGCTGCCCGTGATCGGCTCTGCACCACGATTTCATGCGGGCGGGCCAATTAAGGCCCACCCTGCGTGGAACGCAAGAGGAGGGAGAGTGGGATTCAGTGCTCTTTCACACGTGCGCGAAAGAGCGCTTCAATGCGCTACAGAGCGCTTCAATCTCCCTGAGGCACAGAGCTGGGTCAGGGAGTTTGAAACGATTGTTAAAAATAATAATTGAAAACCTTGAAAATTTAATGAAACATGTCCCCTCATGTGACTGGTGTCACATAGGATGGGACATATTTTTATTTTCCAAAGAAACTTTTTATTTAAGTTGTAAAAGCTTTAGGAAACCTCATCCCGCTCGTGGATGAGGTTTCCTAAAAAACGTAAAGGCCACTTGGCCTTTCAATTGTCGGCTGGTGTGCACCCGTTGAACGAAATATCGCGAGACAGCGCAATAACATCAGGACACATGCCAGGGATAGCCTCATCTGTACAAGGTTTGCACATAATAATGTAATTTCATGACCATTGCTCCATCACCAGACCTGCATTGCCTTCCTGGGGTGTGGACCCAGCCCTGCCATACTTCCTTGCAGTGTTAACTATAAACCTGCATCCTCTACCACCTAGAATAGAACAGGGAACACAGCTATGTCACACACACTTGTGAGTGTTGGTGCTAAAAACCCCTTAGGGATACGTGGCACACATGTAACAGCCGGCCTTGCCCAATTATTCTGATCCAGCACCATCTTTAAAGTGCTTTGATTGCAAGTGCATCTATCTCATTTATAGCTGACGAGAGTAAAGTAGGTCAATATCCTCTATGGTTCATAGATAGGGGGGTGGCAGGGGGAGGGCAGCTGTGCCTGTGTTGAAGTCATGTTCTCCAGACTGATCATCACAGAAGTAACAATACGCATGAACATTCAGTAAAGAATGCACAAAAACACAACATATCTCAATGAAGAATAATGTCTGTGTCCCTATCTCTTCACTAGCCATCAAATTGTGACACTGTAGCCACGACATCTGATGTTCTGACATGCGCCAACACTTCTCAATCATGATGAACAAAAGATATTATGCTGTGCATATTTTCATAAGTGATTTACAAGGATAAATCATCTATGTCACCTTTGTACTCACACTTTTTTCCTACTGCTACATCTAGGTGCAACCCAGTCATCAGCAGCAGAGGTGGAGGCAGAATGGTCACTGTGATGCCCCGTTACCTTGGATGACTGTGGTAGCTGTCCTCTGGAGGCATGTGGCCTTGAAGACTCCAGCCTACTGGAGTCTCCTGCTCTGCTGCTGTGGTCTCCTCCTCGGCCTCGCCTGCTAGAGCTATTGGGATCACTGGTGGAGGGAATGAGGAGCCACCACTAACCCTGGGGCTGTCCTGTGCAGAAGGCCCATGGGGCAGCCAGCACACGGTCCTCCTCCAAGTGGGTGTGCAGTGGCACCTCTTTGTATCCCTGAGGGGAGGGGTTCCTGGAGGAAGGTCAAGGGGTCTCATCCCCCTCTTGCTTAGCCACTGCAGCACTGAGCCTGTGATGGAATGCAGGTCAGAGCGTATATGGATCAAATGCTCAACTTGGCTCTCCATGGCAGTCACCATCCTCTCCATGAATGAAGCCATGCACTGAAATGCCTGAGACATGGCAGAACGCATGTTGTGGGTGGACTCCTTCATATCCTATTCAAAGGTGTACAAAATCCCTAGCATCTCCAATGTATTTTCCTTAACCCAAACTGCATGTCCAACAGGCTTCTTGTGGCCACGACAAGAGGCCCATAATCAGCGTTAGGCTCAACAGCAGCCTGGTTCCCAGCAGTTCTCCAATCATCTGGGGAACGTGGCTGTCACATCCTCGCTCAGCTGCTTCGATGTGTTTGTGGTGTGCTCACCAGATTGTGCTCCCGAGTCTATACATGGACCCTCCGCAAACCATATGAATGTAACTGTGCTGGTGGAGGTTGATGATGAGGAAGGTGATGGTGCATCCTCTGAATCAATGGTCCATCGTCCCTACAAGTGGAGTTTTCAGGCTCCTCCTGTGGCTGTGGCTTGGTCCTTGGATGGTTATGACCTGTACTGGAGAACAAAATGAATCATATTAAGAATCAACACAGTTTGAGTGCTTCACATTTCATTGCATCCATTTTATGTGTCCATTTGCCTCTTTCTCCTTAGGCCTGGCCGGCCCAGCCTTGCTGTCTGTGATAGATCATATTCCCTCCTCCCTAGAGATCTCCATTTCGTCCTCTTGGGCTGTGAAGAGCATCAGGTTTGGCGCTCCTCCTCCTGTGCATCTTCTATCCTAGGAATTATGAGTCTGCTTATCCTGTATGACAATGTGCAGTCAAGTGACATCTAATGCCCCAGTCTGCATGCATCCCTTTCACACATTATTCACCCGCTGCATCCAAATGCACATAAAAGGCCAGCTTCCACATGCTTTGGCTATGTAGCACTTAGGCTAATTTGCATTCACTCTTTTGGCATAACTGCCAATATACATTATTGATGACCACACGAGAGGCTTCTGTTGAAGATGTGACACCGGCACTTAGCTTTGCGGATCGGAGCAGGCCATTAACCTATTTCCTGCATTGGACCCAGGTTTGGTGCATTACCCCATGGTTGCTCACCACCTCTACCCCCTCCATCCAGGCCACCTTGGCCTGGCGTGAAAGCCTTCTGATGCCTTCTGAAGGAATGAGCACCTCTGCCTTTCCCTGATAGCGTGGAGGAGAACCTGCAGGGAGGCATTGTTGAAGCACGGGGCTTGCCTGCTTCGATGTTGAGACACCAGATCTGATGGAATCATTGGATTAAACTCAGAAGAACCTTGCACACTGGAGCATCCTGGCAGTGATGCACAACCTCCCTGTCTGAACAGGAAGCTCTTCAACAGCGTAAAGAGCTGCAACATTGGTGAAACTGGCCGTCAGTTAACAATGAAAAACATCCCCCACTACTAAATCACACGTGTTTCCCATGCACACCGCTGAAACTTAAAATGTTAACTATAATAGTGTGGGAACCAGCAAAAAGGGAGTGGAAGTGGCGCACACTTCGGTTATACGTTTGGGAAAGACTCGCGGTTGACAAAATCTTCGCCTATTCTGTAATTTATCCATTAACACTTCGGCCAGTTTACCATGGTCATTGTATTTCTCATTCTTTCAAATTTGCATTAATTATATATAAAACCTTAGTTTGCTTCTCTCCTTTCTCTGTAGTCACTTTTCAGATTCACTCCTGTAACAGCTACTATTTGCAAGATGATCCCTTACAGCCAGATTGACTATTTTAAATCATGGATCAACGAGTAAATTGGTTCTTCCCTTTCATAACTGTCACTACATTTCATTTTTGTGAAAGCTTTGCATTTTCTTGAGGGATGTGGTATGCAAATGTAATTCTTTATACATAACATACCACTGAACTATAATGAGTCAAGGGTTAACTAACCTTCCCAAGAAATACTTATTGACGTTGATTGTCTGTGGGTTGGGAAATTCTTCTCTTCTGTGACCTCTCATATCATTTCAGTCTTGCAGTTGGAAATTAGATTACAGTATAAACAACTTGAATTTCACATTGCAGAGTCTGCTGGATCAAAGTCTAATGCCTATAAATTAAATTGCAGTGTATCCACTTTACAGGTGTAAAATGGGCACCTAAACGTCCAATTTGGCAGGTGGTGTTTGTGTGCTCGTTCCATGGCCAACATTTTGGTAAAGGCTCCTCCATAGACTTCTAGGGAATATATCTGAGACAGGTTTGGACTTTTTGAACATGAAAACAGGGAGCCTACGGCCTGTTGTAGGATTGCCAACCCTCCAGGATTGGCCTCGCGTCTTCAGGAATTGAAGATCAATCCCCAAGACACTGCTGCGTGCAATCCTGGAGAAAAATCACCAGGGCATTAAAAAAGGTTAAAAAACAAAAACAGAATTACCTGGAAAAACTCAGCAGGTCTGGCAGCATCGGTGGAGAAGAAAAGATTTGACGTTTCGAGTCCTCATGACCCTTCGATGACCCGCATGATGTAAAATTCTGCCTCAGATATAAAAATGTTGAAAATGGGGAAAAAGTGGCTGTTTGGCTGACAATCAAGCATCATTCAATTGGGTAATGAGCTTTTTTGCTTTCCAATTGGCAGTCCGTCACAAAGATGGATATGTGGGCTGATGAATGGCTGGAGCATGGGGGCAAGTCATATGGTGAAACCTCCAGGAATGCATTTAATCACAGTTGATAATCCTATCTGTTCAAGGCTTCCTTTGTTAATAATGTTAGATGAAGTAAGTCAGGAGGAGGATCGTGTAAAACTTAAATCCTAGCATAGCTTAGTTGGACCAAATGATGCTAAAAATCTAATATAGCCTGTTCACTGTAGGTTCCAAATAAAATGTTACTCCAGAAAACTGTCCCAAATATATTCTCTTAATTGGTTACGTTTACTACTTCTATCAGTTGGTGTGGAAATTAAAATCTCCGAGGACAGGCTTGGAGGCAGGAGAGGTCATAAAATGACAAGGGAAGGTGAAAGCTGAAGTGCCCATTTTATCCCTGCCACCAGGCTAATTTTACCAGCAAGGGGGGAAGTTGGAGAAAGTACTCCAACCCAGACACCAACTGAGCCACTTGGGTAACCAATTAAGGGCCTCTTCTTGACCCCACTTGCATTTTACCAGTGGGAGGTGGCCATCAGGTGAACTCTGGCAATCTCCCTTTGGGCTCAGGGGGTGTCCTCATATTCGGGCATTCTTTGGCCCAGAGAGGGACCCTCCAGCCACAGTGGCCATCTCTGAGGCAACAGCAATACCCACCCCACCCCTCCATCTTCTCGCCAGGACATACCTGGCTGATCCTGGGGTGCCCCTCACCGACCTTACTTATCTGGTTGGGAAGGCAGCGTCCTTCTATGGCATACTTTTCTTCCTGGCACAGTCCCAGCAGTGACCATTCTGAGGTGGCTGTGCTCCTGGTCTTCAGATTGGTCAATTGCTCCTGGGGTAGTGGCCATCTTTTCAAAGGACAGTAACTCCTTTGGCAACTAATTAATTGCCTAACCCCCATAAAATGGAACTCTCACCACAAGAATGAAATTCTGCCTGCTGTTTCTGTTACATGCTCTCCCAATCTTCATGTTTATACATTCTCCACCACGACATCACTACTGTAAGGAGTCTGTAAACAATTTGCCTAGTGTCTTACATTTGTTGCTGTTCCTTAGTTCTAGCCATAACATTTCCATTGCCTAATCACCTTTGCTGAAAACCTTTCTTTCTACTGCTGTAATTGTCTTTTATCAGGATTGTTGGCCCTCTTAACTCAATTTCCCTGTCTTCTCTAAATATCCTAATGTCCGAGTCATTTAGCTCCAATTCATGGCCAGCTTGTAGCAAGACATTTGTTATTATATTATACTCCAATTTGTGCTTCTAACTTATTTGTACGTGTCAGTCTTGCCTCAGTGATACCTCTTTTGCCTCTGCTTCAGCAAGTCACCACTTCAAGACTCACTGTGGAAGATTGAACAGATAGACCAGCACCTCAATGCAGTATTGAGGATTTGTTGCACTGTTGAATGAGCCATCTTTCAGATGAATTGTTAAACCAAGGCCTGCTCAGGTGGATATGAAAGATGCCATGAGCTGAATTCTACTATGGCATGTTTGAAGGTGGGCAGGGAGGGAAGGTCTTGTAAACTAAAACGGGGGCCTACCCACCGGCTTCCCACACACCACCAACCTATCTCTCATATTATGGCGGGCAGGGAAGGTTTCAGCCTGAATGCTCTTAAGCCTATTGAGGCCCCTAAGTGGACAATTAATGGCCAGTTAAGGGCCTCATTCCGCTTCCACCGCCATTTTGCGTGGGATGGCAGGGCAGGCAGCCTGGCAGCTTTCACTGCATGGGTTACTGTCAGGCAAGACAGTAGGGGCTCCCCGGTGTCAACGGTGCCAGCTCCTGAGATCAGACCCCCACCCCCCCTTTAACCTTCCTTCCCCCTCGCCCCGCCCTGACCTCTCTAACCCAGCCCCTCACTGAGATCTCCCTGCCACGCCCATCCAAAATACTAGATTTACCTTTGAGTCTGGGTTCCATGACTCTTCTTCCTTGGGACTGATTGTAGTCCCAGCACTGGCCATCCTCGATCCTGGTGCTGCTGGAACTACAGAGCTGCCAAGGTGGGACTTTCTCCCAGATAGGGGCAGAAGTCCCACACTGACTCAGTTAAGGCTGTTCCCAGCAAAATATCAGTGAGAGGCAGCTGACTTGTAAGTCAGCGGGGCTGACAACCGACTTTTCAATTGGGGGGTGGGGATGGTGGGCTGGGGAATATATCCCCCTGTAAAATCTACTCCTTGTATGTAGAGGTTGGCTGCTGCACGTCCTACATTAACAGTGATTACACTGCAAAGCTGTAGCATGTATTGTAAAGTGCTTTGGGGCATCATGAGATTGTGAAAACGCTAGAAAAATCAAAGTTCTTTCTGCATGAATTTGTGTACAGAATACGTATTTAGATAACCATCCACAGCCTACCCAAATGCCCTCCTGGCATTTTTCTCACACTTTTTGACTTATCACTTTTTGTTGCTGTTGTAATTTCAGTACAGGCAATTTAATGTTTTTTATTTTTCAACACCCTTTATTTTTAAGAGATATGTCACTATTGCTAAATGCTTTTCTCGTCCTCAATTATTGATATTTCTTTATCATTTTTTGGACTCTGAACTTCACTGTCTTCCCTTGTATTTCTTATCTGTAGGTTACTATTATTTCCATTTGAACCGTAACCCTCTTTATTGACTTACAGTCCTTTTCGTACAGTTTATCCTTTCTGCTAGGACCTTGAACCCAGCTTATTCCTGTACTGCAGCATTCCATACATTGAAGCCCCTCCTTCCCAGCTCACTTATTCAACCCTGCATTTACTTTCCTGATCTGTCTATTCCGATGCAAATTTGTACATGGCTTGGGTAATAGACTAGAGAGTACCACCCTCAAGATCCTGTTTTTAAATTTTGTTCCTAGATCCAAATGTACCTCATGTTCTTTCCTATTTTGTTGGCCACACAAGAAATAAGAGCATAGTAGGCTCCTCAAGCCTGCTCTGCCATTCAGTAAGATGACAGTTGAACTTCTACATTCACTCTGCTTTCCTGCCCTACCCCAACTTCCCTTGATTCCCTTAGTATCCAAGTATCTATCAATCGGAACTTTAAATATACTGAATAACCAAACATCTATGGCCCTCTGGGGTAAAGAGTTCCAAAGATTCACAACTTTATGAGTGAAGAAATTTCTCCTCATCTCAATCCTAAATGGCCAACCCCTCATCCTGAGTATATGCTCCCTTGTTCTCCAGCTGAAGAAACAACATCTCAGTATCTACCCCATCAAATGCCAGAGAATATAGGCCCACTCTACTCAACCCTTCCTCATATGACAGCCCTCTCTTCCCAGGAATTAACTAATGAACCTTTGTTGCACACCCTGTTAGATAAGCGTAGCTGCCCTAAGGTAAGGAGACTAAAATTGTACACAATTCCAACATGGATTATGACAACTGTTTCTTCCTCACCCCTTTCCATACTTCTTTCCAGCCACTTTTGAGATATCCCTTAGTTTGACATTAGTTAGGCAACACACCTTCCCTGATTATCAATCATAACTGCAGAGGATACCCTCTGTCCCCATAATTAACAAATTCCCTAGAATCATAGCCTTTCTATCCTACTCCTTTGATGCCCCTGGGCTGTCATATGTCCCACACTGCCTTGGTTAGCATTCTGGCCATCCTTCCTGGGGCTCTATTCCTACAGGTAGTAAAGTACATACCTGTTGGACAGGACCAGATTCTATGGTTCCTTCTTCAAAGAGCTTGCTCCAACCCTGATGGCTATCACTCACATACTCTCTCTTTCTATACCTTTGTTTCTCTACGTAGTGTGACTGTGTTCGGGAGTAAATTATCCAAATATACCTTCCTTTTCTGTATGTGTGGGACAGCCTCCAACTCACACTCCAGCTCAAGAACTCCTAGCTGCAGTAACTCCTGATATAGACATTTGCCACAGGTATAGTCATCCGGAACTGTCTCAGTATCCATAATTTCCACGTTGTCTAGACACACTGCTTTTATCTATTCAATATTTATTGTACAGTCATTATTTACCTTTTCACTGCTAACTGATTTACCTTTAACGTTAAATTATGATTATCAGATGTATTTAGGTTGAATTCCTTTGCTAATTTTATTGTTCAGTTTTGTTTGTTTAGCCTATTTTGACTACTATTAGCTTTTATTTATTTGGTAAGGCTAATGGCACTCATCATTATCTGTGCATAAATGGTACAGCCATTATTGGCATTAAACACCAATATCTAAAATATGCTGTTGAAGTTGCACTGCTCCACTGTTAGCTTTGCAAAAATTGTATGTTACTGTCAGCATCACTTTTTGACACACTTTGGCTGAAATTTAATGCCCTTCGCTGTGGCGAGTTTGGTGGTGGGAGGGTGGCTGGTGGGGCCTGCGCTGCCTTTCAGCCTCTGCCACCTTGAAGCCCATTGGGGAAGGATGTTTTCCTGCTCCACCGCCAATTGATACCCACTGAAGGGTATCATCCCACCACCACTGGAAACCCAGCAGCAGGCAGGGGACTCGCCCTGTGGGAAACCTAAAAAAACAATGTTGAGGTTACTTGTGGGCTTTTGGGTGGGGGAGACTAAGAGCTGCCCTTGCTGCTGACACACCATGACCCCCACCTTATGATCTCCTCCCCCCATCACTTGCATATAGCCTGGATCCCTCAGCGATCCTGGGTCTTGCGTGAGTGCAATACCAGCAGCAGCCACCACCTCCATGGTGGAATTGCCGAGCAATGAAGAGCTACCAGCCTCTGATTGACTGGTAGCCCTTGGCAGGCAGGACTTCTGCCCCCAGTACCCTTAATCCTGGGAAGGCCTGTCGCTGCCCCGTTAAGTGCCTAATTGGTAACAGGCCTTCCTGGTTCTTTACATTATCCTGTCATCTACATTAAATTCCATCCATTGAATGTTGTGAATTTTCTGTATTTGTACTATAGATATGAATTAAACATGGGTGAAGGAAGTAAGTGCAAGTAACAGTGTGTTAATTGTTAATTATTGCTAAATATTGCCATTAGCTTCTCCGGCACTGAAAATTAGCTATTAAAAATGTAGAGTCTCATTCCTTCAGATATTAATTGTTGGAGATTTTCAAAATGTCAAACTTAATTTTCTTTTTAATTTTATCTCTCGATCTTAATCCATTCTTTTTCTCCCTCTCTTTATCTGTCTTTTTGTACCTGATTTAATATTAAATTAATCCACTCTAATTCACCTCCCTTCTCCTTCCTTCCTTTGTTTATTTCTCAGTCCTTGAATTGGATTGACGAAGAAGTTGATTGCCCTTTTCGTTCAGGTCCAAGATGTCCTATTTGCACCCCTGCCTGTCACCCACTATTAGTGACTCAAATTACCGACAAATTGCAACACTAAAAATGCTAATGTAAATGTGCACGAACAGGTCTAATTAATGGTAGATACTGAAGGATGCTCCACTACAGCAAAATGTAGGCCATTAATTCCTTCTTGTTTAGTACCATCTTAACCTGATATGTAGTTAAATATTAAAGTGTGATAAATAATTAAACACAGCTTTTGTGTCTTGTTTATCATAGATTGGTACCTCTCTCTCCATGTGATGCAGTGACACTGCAATTAATAGCAGTTAATGTGAATGTCACAAGTGATGAATTACTCAAATATTCACTTGAACAGTAGTAACATTTTCAGAGACAGAACAATTCCAATCCTGCAGAAGATTGAGAGTGAGCTAACAAAAGGTTCAGATGTTGTAAAAAAAAACTTTGAAAAATAAAGATAAAGTGATTTATACTTGTCATTGAAATCCGAGATTTCAGATCACAACATCAGTCCAGGGAATGTCATGTTTTTAACAAATACATGCATGTGTTTTATAATTCTAATTTTATGTATCTAGTAATTATCATTAGGACATTATGAATGAATATCTTGAAGAAGTTAATGGTTAATGTAGTCACCAAAAATGTTCAATTTTGTTATGAAGTCTGTTATGTGGGAGTTAATCAAATGCTTTTTGAAAAGCACCACTTTCATCAACTTTCTCCATTATTTTATCAAAGTAGTCAATCAAATTTGTCAGACCCAACTTTGCTTTAACAAATTCATTACTGTCATTAATTAACTCATATTTTTCAAGTGAAATTTTGATTTGTCCCAGATTATGATCTCTAAATGTTTCTCTGCCACTAACGTTAATCTAACTGGCATGTAGTTACTGGGTTTATCCCTCTTCCCTTTTCTGAACAATGGTATAACATTTGTAGCCTTCCAGTTCTCTGACATTACCTATATCAAGAAGGATTGAAAGACTGGCCAGAATCTCTGCTTTTTCCATCCTTGTTTCCCTCACTAGCCGAGGACATATCCCATCAAGACCAGGTAAATTATCTATTTTCAGCACTGCCATCCTGTTAAGTGCTTATATTTAATCTACTTCTAACCTATCCAATTTCTCTGCCCCCCACTCCTTTACAGTAACATTGGCAGTATCCTCTTCTTTAGTGGAGATAGATGCAAAATATTCATTCAGCACCTGAGCCTTGTTCCGTGCCTCCACAAAAAGATTCCCCTTTTGTTCCCTAATTGGCCTCACCCTTCCTCTGACTACCCTGTTACTATTTACGTGTTTATATCAGATTTTAGTGTCCCCTATTAAGTTGCCTGCTAACCTTATCTCATTTACTCTCATGAGCCTCTTATTTTTCTTGTTCTGCTCTGCCTGATCTGTTTCTGCTTGATTTTCTATGGTATTTTGTATCTGATATTTAGCATAAGCTCATTTTGTTTCATTTTAATATCAGTGTGATGACTGTCACTTCAAGATCAATTCAACTGAGTAGGGGTCATATGATTTGTTCAACCAATGTGTGGCTAGCACAGGAGAATAAATTCTAGGGAGGGGATTCCTAGGGAAAAATGGCTGTATGAGCAGCTGGCTGGATACAAGCAGCCATGGAAGCTCTCGTAAATAAAGTTTGTTTTGTTTGACAAAGAAGCCTCCCAGAGCATGTTTCTACAATCAGTTGCTTTGAGCAGGGAGCTTTAGCTTTGGGTGCCCTTACCTCCACCTTCATGGCAATATATTTAATCTGCACCCTAAAGTCTCCTCTTTGAAGGCTTTTTGCTACTTATTTGGATCTGCCAATCTTGGTTTCTAATCCACCTGGGCCAGATGCCCTGCCAACTCAGTGAAATTAGCCCTTTACCAGTTCAGTACCTTAATTTTTGTTGTCCTTTTCCATAATTACTCAAAGCCTATTATGACTGACTGGGCAAGAGGTCCTGGAGGAGAAGGAGCAAGCGTTGAATTATATACCAGTGCTGCTACTGTCCAGAGTTCTTGAAGAGCAGCTCATCCAAGAGTGCTTCATGTGAACCATTCATCCTATCTCTAATATACCAACAGTCCTTAAATCCTTATCCCCACCGTCCTTACTGCCAATCATTTGATAACTTGCCCTTAGTCTAGCTATATTGTTTTGTTTTCATTTTACTAGAAGCACTGACACAACACCAAATCCAGAAAATAATCAAGAATAGTCCCTTTAGTGCCTATCTTGTATGCTTGTTTGCCTATCCTAGTGCTTCTACAAAAAGTGTCTCCCAAGTGGCTACAGCTTTAGAGGTGGAAACTCCTGAGATTCCAATGAGGACACTTTAAATTGCCCTGGTGGGTGACACCAGGCACCTATGGGCCTTGATGACTCAACACCTCAGTCATGCCCACTAGCTGTGTGGCACTAATAAGGGCATCAGCAGAATGAATGCAGGCAAGCAGGCATGCTGTCATCCAACGTAAATGAACTAGGTGCCTTTCCCAAGGAATCAATGCCATATTCCTGGGCCTGAACACCAGTGCTCCTCCAGTTCTGTGTGAGTGCAGAGCACGGGAGTGCTGGGCACCTTTTACAGGCATCTTTCAATTTCCTCTCCATTGGATGCAATGGAAGGTATTAAAAAGGCAGAATGTATAAATGGGCAGCTGATTCGCACTACTGGTTTTCCAGCTGTGCCCAGAGCAGACACATGCCTCAGCAAATCTAGCAGCAAGTCATGGCAAGAACAGAGAAAAAAGAACAACAGAAAATACTGGAATGTGTAGTTTGAATAAGTATTGGAAATATTCATTAGCTCCAGCAGTTTTGTTCAGGTCACATATCACTGTTATATATTTAATAATTAGAGTGCAATTAACGCTTGGACAGCTGAACTCTATTTTAGCTCTTTCAGTTCTAGCTCTTGATGTACTTGGTTTCAGCTAGTCAATAGGTCATGTTTTCTATTGAAGACTTCATATGAAGTTACAGATTTTGATAAGGTGATATATTTCTAAAAGTTTATGTTTTTATTTAGACTTTATGAATGGGGTTGTTTACTTAGTTGTTAAGCTTTAGGTAATGAGTGACTGTAGGATGGAACAAATTGTAGCAACAGCCAGAGCTGACACAGTTCAAACAGATTTAGCTGTAATTGGGCTAAGTTTAAAAGCCCTTTGTCCTTGTGTAATATGTGAATATTTATGATACTTAACCCAGCATAGCTAAGTCAATGTCAGAAATAAGCTGAGTTGCATTGCACTTTATCTTACTCTGTTTATTTTTCAACAAAGACTATTAAATAGAGTTTGCACTTCATGGCGTTTTTCAGGGTGAGGAGTGTGTGGAGAAGATGCCTCAGGCAGCAACTTGGCATCCTCCTCTATGCCCTCAGGAGCACTGGGTGCCACAGGCCCTACAGCATTTGTCCCAATTATTCGTTGGATTATCTCCTTGAGGCTGTTGAGTGGATGCAGGCATGCTGGTCCTCCATTGTCCCTTTGGCTCATCGTTCTCCTGCAAGACAGAGAGCTATAGATCAGAAACTATGTTGATGTGCCCTGCCATAGCTTAGTGAAGGGTTTGTGAAGATGTGGAGAGGAGTGTATGGCTGAGTTGTTGCATATGGATATTAGGGGTGAGTCCTGAGTGTCAGGCTGTGCTGCTGGGTGTGTGATGGGAATGTGGTGCATTGAGCAGTGGAAGAGGCAGCTGGTGGGATGGGTCTGAGATACGATGTGCGGTGCATTTACTCATTTTGACAACTGAGATAATTTAACTTTCTAACTAACATAAAAATTAAGCTGCTGCCATGTCCTCAAGGTGTAACTCTGGGCTTTAACCACCCTTGCCACATGCTCCCAGATTCTCCTGAATGTGTCCTCGAAGGCTTCATGCCTCGGGCTTCAACTTGTGACACCGGTGTCCCTAGTGTGCTGCCACTGAATTGGGGAACCCTCTACCACATTGCAACCTTTCCCTTACCTTATTCAGCAGCCTTTATGCTATTAGTGCAACTCCCTTTTTATAGAGACTGCTTATTTAAAAAAGGAAGGCTGGTTGGAGGATGTGGTTTGCTCGCAACTCTTTTCAGACCACTGTGGTGAGCAGAGGCCACAGGCAGTGCTACAGAGAAATGCTTGGGTCCATGCTAAAACTATGGAAATGAGATGGAAGCGCCAAAGATATGTGCTCCCAACCTCCATCAGAATTGATGCAAATTGTGGTCACTGTATCCTAAAACTGAGGTAAATGAATTTCTAGCCCCCAGTATTCACATCAGCACCGAGTCAAAGTCCAAGATTGAAGAAACAAACCATCCAAATTATTCATGGGTCATTTCACACAGGAAAATCGAACATTTCTGAGAAGATATAAGACCATAAGACATAGGAGCAGAAATTAGGTCAAGCGGCCCATTGAGTCTGCTCCACCATTCAATCATGGCTGATAAGTTTCTCAACCCCATTCTTCCGCCTTCGCCCCGTAACCTTTGATCCCCTTACCAATCAAGAACCTATCTACTCGGTCTTAAATACACTCAATGACCTGGCCTCCACAGCCTTCTGTGGCAATGAATTCCATAGATTCACCACTCTCTAGCTAAAGAAGTTTCTCCTCATCACTGTTCGAAAAGGTCTACCCTTTACCTTAAGCTGTGCCCTCGGGTCCTAGTCTCTCCTACTAATGGAAACATCTTCCCCACATCCATTCTATCCAGGCCTTTCAGTATTCTGTAAGTTTCAATCAGATCCCCCCTCATCCTCCTAAACTCCATTGAGTATGGACACAGAGTCCTCAAACGTTCCACATATGTTAAGCCTTTCATTCCTGTGATCATTCTCATGAAACTCCTCTGGATCCTCTCCAGGGCCAAAACATCCTTCTTGAGATATGGGACCCAAAATTGCTCACAATATTCTAAATGTGGTCTGACCAGAGCCTTATAAAGCCTCAGCAGAATATCCCTGCTTTTATATTCTAGTCCTCTCAAAATAAATGGCAAAATTGCATGTGCCTTCTTAACTACCGACTCAACCTGTAAGTTAACCTTAAGAGAATCCTGGACTAGGACTCCCAAGTCCCTTTGCACTCCAGATTTCTGAATTCTCTCCCTATTTAGAAAATAATCTATGCCTCTATTCTTCCTACCAAAGTGCATGACCTCACACTTGCCCACGTTGTATTCCATTTGCCACTTCTTTGCCCATTCTCCTAACCTGTCCAAATCCTTCTGCAGCCTCCCTGCCTCCTCAATACTACCTGTCCCTCCACCTATCTTCTGCAAATTTAGCCAGGATGCCCTCAGTTCCTTCATCTAGATCATTAATGTATAAAGTGAAAAGTTGTGGTCCTAACACTGACCCCTGCGGAACTCCACTAGTCTCCGGTCGCCATCCTGAGAAGGACGCCTTTATCCCAACTCTCTGCCTTCTGCCAAACAGCCAATCTTCTATCCATGCTAATACCTTGCCTCTAACACCATGGGCTCTTATCTTATTGAGCAGCCTCCTGTGCGGCATCTTGTCAAAGGCCTTCTGGAAGTCCAAGTGGATAACACCCATTGGCTCTCCTTTGTCTAATCTACTCGTTACCTGCTCAAAGAATTCTAAAAGCTTTGTCAGGCATGACCTCCCCTTTATGAAACCATGCTGGCTTTGCCCGATTTTACCAAGCACTTCCAAGTATTCTGAAATCTCATCCTTAATAATGGACTCTAAAATCTTACCAAAGACCGAGGTCATGCTAATCGGCCTGTAATTTCCCACCTTTTCCCTCACTCCCTTCTTAAACAGGGGGGTTACATAAGCGATTTTCCAGTCCTCTGGGACCTTCCCTGACTCCAGTGATTCCTGAAAGATCACCACTAACGCCTCTACTATCTCTTCAGCTATCTTTTTCAGAACTCTGGGGTGTAATCCATCTGGCCCAGGTGATTTATCCACCTTCAGACCTTTCAGTTTTCCTAGCACCTTCTCCTTGGTAATGGCCACCATACTCACCTCTGCCCCCCCAACTCTCTTGAACTTTGAGGATGTTACTCGTGCCTTCCACTGTAAAGACCGACACAAAGTACCTATTCAGTTCTTCCGCCATTTCTTTGTTCCCCACTACTACTTCTCCAGTGTCATTTTCCAGCGACCCAATGTCCACTTTTGTCTCTCTCTTACCCTTTATGTATCTAAAAAAACTCTTGCAATCTTCTTTTATATTACTGGCTAGTTTACCCTCATATTTAATCTTCTCCCTCCTTATTTCTTTTTTAGTTGTCCTCTGTTGGCCTTTGTAGGCTTCCCAATCCCCTGATTTCCCACTGCTCTTCACCTCATTGTATGCTTTCTCTTTAGCTTTTATGCTGTCCCTGACTTCCTTTGTCAGCCATGGTTGCCTCGTCCTCCCTTTAGTATGCTTCTTCTTCCTAGGGGTGAATTTTTGCTGTGTCTCCCAAATTACTCCCAGAAACTCCTGCCATTGCTGTTCCACTGTCTTTCCTGCTAGGCTCATCTCCCAGTCAATTCTGGCCAGCTCCTCCCTCATGCCTCTGTAATTGCTTTATTCAACTGTAATACCGTTACATCTGATTCCAGCTTTTTCGTCTCAAATTGCAGGATAAATTCTATCATATTATGGTCACTTCCTCCTAAGGGTTCCTTCACCTTAAGCTCCCTTATCAAATCTGCCTCATTACACATCACTAAATCTAGAATTGCCTGTTCCCTAGTGGGCTTCACCACAAGCTGCTCCAAAAAGCCATCTCGTAGACATTCCACAAATTCCTTTTCTTGGGATCCACTACCAACCTGATTTTCCCAGTCTACCTGCACATTGAAATCTCCCATGATCACTGTAACCTTGCCTTTCTTACACATCTTTTCTATCTCCTGGTGTATCTTGTGTCCCACAATCCCAATAACTGTTTGGAGGCCATAACTCCCATTATGGTTTTTTTACCTTTGCGGTTCCTCAACTCTACCCACACAGATTCTATATCATCTGACCCTACATCATTTCTTGCTATCGATTTAATTTCATTTCTTACAAACAAAGCAACCCCATCCCCTCTGCCAACCTGCCTATCTTTTTGAAAGGATGTGTATCCATGGATATTTAGCTCCCAGTCCTGATCCCCTTGTAGCCACGTCTCTGTAATGCCCACCACATTATACCTGCCAATTTCAAGCTGCGCCACAAGCTCATTTACCTTATTTCATATACTGCGTGCATGCAGATACAACACCTTCAGTCCTGTACTTCCCATCCCCTTTCTCATTGTCACCCCTTTATCAGATGTGCTTGAAGTTAGATTCCTAGCCCTTTCCAAACACTCTGTCCTATTTAGTCTTCTGGAGCTCTCCTGGGCTCTCCTTTCTTTTCAGTTTTTTCATAATTTTCCATGAAGTTGAATCCACCACCCCACATTCTAACCTGCTGCTTTGTTTCCCATTAGTCATACTTCTTGGAGTTTTAACTCCCCCCCCCCCCACCCCCTCCACTTTCTAGTTTAAAGTCCTATTGACCACCCTATTTACCCTTTTCGCTAGAACATTGGTCCCAGATCGGTTCAAGTGGAGACCATCCCAACGGTACAGATCCCTCCTGTTCCAATAATACCAGTGCCCCTTGAAATAGAACCCCTCTTTCCCGCACCACTCCTTTAGCCACATGTTTACTTCCCTTATTCTCGCGTCCCTATGCCAATTTGCATGTGGCTCGGGTAGTAATCCGGAGATTATAACCCTTGAGGACCTGTTCTTTAATTTAGTTCCTAGTTCCTGATAATCACCAAACAGGTCCTCTTTCCTAGTCTTACCTATGTTATTTGTCCTGACGTGGACCACAACTGGATCCTCTCCCTCCCTCTTCAATATCCTTTCAAGCCGGTCAGAGATGTCCCTCACCCTGGCACCAGGCAGGCAACAGACCATGCGGGACTCTCGATCCTGCTTACAAAGGAAGCTATCAATTCCCCTAATTTTTGAATCCCCTACAACTACCACATGTCTTTTTGCTCCCCCCTCTTGAATGGCCTCCTGTGCCACAGTGCCATGGTTAGCTGCCTCATCCTCCCTACAGCCCTGTTCCTCATTCACACAGGGAGCATGTACCTCGTACCTGTTGGACAAGGTCAAGAGCTGAGGTTCCTCTGTTCCTGAACACAGGATCTCTCTATCTGCCTCACTTGCAGTCACACCCTGCTGACCCTGACCATTGACCGAACTTGAGGTACTTAATCTACCAGGTGTGACCACCTCCTGAAACAAAGCATCCAGGTAACTCTCCCCCTCCCGGATGTGCCGCAGCGTCCAGAGCTCAGACTCCAGCTAATCAATTCTGAGCCGGAGTTCCTCCAGCAATCAACACTTGCTGCAGATGTGGTCACTGCGGCTCACAATGGGATCTGCCAGCTCCCACAGCATACCGCTACAGCACCTTACCTGCCCAGCCATCTCGACTTAGATAATTAATTTATTAATTAGCTTTGCAGTGTTTTTTTTTCAAATTCGGTGCAGATTTCCTACCAACCAATCAGGTTACTGTTTTCCTGTGACGTCACTTTTTCAGTTTTGGCTTCAGAGAGTGTTGTAATGGTATTGGTTAGAGAACGTGTCTTTAAAGGAAGTCTGTAAACAGCAAGGCCAGGATTTTACAGTGTGTCTCCCCCCAGCTGATGCGGCAAACCATTTAAATCACTATTCGGTTTGGCAGGACCATAACATCCCGCTGGGCGGGAGGGGCTGTAAAATCCTGACCCAAGTCTTTATTAACTACTTGCAACTATTTATATATTTCCAGTGAAAGGGTACAGGCAAGCAGCTAACTCCATGTATAGATCTTAACACATCTCTGGTCAAAACCACACTGACTCTAGCTCTGGGTCATTTTACTTTTTACATCATTGTGTGGGCGGTACTGTACTCAGCCGCACATACACCTGTATATACCAGACCCTTACACTACAGAGAGAACAAAAGAGACGTGGGTGAGTGCTAGAAACTTGGGCCAGAATTTTACATTTGGCGTGAGGGCGCGCACCCAGCACACCCGAGCATAATGTGACGTGCGATGACATCAGGCGTGCATCCCGACATAATTGTGTACTCGCGTGATATTTTGTTCAGTGGGCACGCGCTGGAGTCGGCTGTGTGACCGTTGATAATTGAAAGGCCTATTAAGGCCATCAACAAGGTAATTAATTTGAAATTTACACTGCCCGTCCAACCTAACGGCTGGCGGGCAGGCAAAAAGGCCAGGCGGCCTTTACATTTTTTCGGAAATCTCATCCATGAGCGGGATGAGGTTTCCTAAAGCCAATACACATTAAATAAAAACTTTATTTTAAAATTAAAAACATGACCCAGTCACATGAGGAGACATGTTTTATTAAATTTTTATTGTCTTTATTAATTTTTAAAAATAATGCTTCAATCTCCTTGAGGCAGCTCTGTGCCTCAGGGAGATTGAAGTGCTCTTTCACAATCATGCGCGAGCTGTGTGCCAGGCCCACTCTACTTCCTCCCCCCGCCCGCACAGGCAGCACTGCCACTCGTGACCCATGCAGGGTGGGTCTTAATTGGCCTGCCCATGTGAAATTGCAGAGCCGAGCTGATCGCGGGTGGTGGTCAGCTTCCCAAACTCCCCTGCCCATACCTTCCGAGCCCAACCGATGAGGGAAAAGTTCTGGCCTTGGTGTGTAGCTCAGTTTCCTGGTCCTAGCCACCTCCTCTTCACTATGGATGTCCAACCCCTCTACACCTCCATCTCCACCAGGACAAACGGAGACCTAACTAGTCTCCATCCACAACTACCCTCCTCCATCTGGCCGAGCTTGTTCTCACTCTGAACAACAACTTCTTCAATTCCTCACACAACATGCCTGATCTGTTTCACACACTTCTGCTCTCAACCTTTCCCCTCCACCCCCCAGAACCAATCATAGGGTCCCCCTCATCTTCACCTTCCACCCTACCAATCTCCACATTCAACAGACCATCCTCTGCCATTTCCTCCAGCACCAGCATAATGCCACCACCAAACCCACCTTCCCTTCCCCTTTCAACATTCCAAAGGAATTGTTCCGTCCACAACTCCCCAGTCACCCCTAACACTCCATCCCTTCCTTACTGTACATTTCCATGCAAACGCAGGAACACCTGTCCTTTCACCTCCTCCCTTCTCACCGTCCAAGGCATCATACACTTCTAAATGAAACAGGAATTTACTTATACTTTTTTCAATTTAGTAAACTGATCATGATGTGGTCTCCTCAATATTGTGGAGACCAAACATAGATTGGGTGACTTTGCTAAATACTTTCATTCAGTCCGCAAGCACGACCCCAAGCTTCTTGTTGCTTTTCATTTTAATTCTCCATCTTGCTCCAATGCTGAACTTTCTGGTCATAACCAGATGCAATTTTCCAGTGAAGTTTGAGGAACAGCACCTTATCTTTCAATTCCACATCTGACAGCCTCCTGCACTCAACATCGAGTTCAACAACTTTAGATCATACCCTCTGCCTTTATCTTGTTCTATATGATTTATTTGTCTTTTTTTTGTCTTTTTTTCTATTTTTTGTTTTGCTGGGTTGGTCTTGCCTTGTTTTTGTCTTTTCCTTCATTTTGCATTCAGATGGCTGCTATGTAGTCATTCATGCCTCATCTTTCGTTTCTTTACTGTACCCAGTACCACTCTCTTTGGCTTTTGCATCATGAAATCTTTGTTATTTAATCTGTCTGTCCTGAAGTTGTGAAGTTGTTCACTTTGGCAGGTAGAATAAAAAAAGAGTGTTACTTAAACAGAGAACGGCTGCAGAATTCCGAGGTGCGGAGGGATCTAGATGTTCTAGTACATGAGTCACAAAAAGTTAGTATGCAGGTACAGCAAGTAATTAAGAAGGCTAATGGAATGGAGAAATTGAACATCTGCTGAAGGGTCATGAGGACTCGAAACGTCAACTCTTTTCTTCTCCGCCGATGCTGCCAGACCTGCTGAGTTTTTCCAGGTAATTCTGTTTTTGTTTATTATTATTATTATTATTATTTTTCAGTTATACAGGGCATAACAATGAAACACATTGTGATGGAAAAGAATGATAAGCACAATAAACTTATTTAGTCCCATCTAAGTAGCATCACTTCTTCCAATAAGATGTTAATGTCTCAATCTATTACTTTTAATGAAACGCCTATAATAATTTTCCTTTTAATCAAGAACCTTATTTTGATAATATTAATCCCATAAAAAGGACAATTTCAAAGTGATCCTAAGAACAGGAGGGGCATAGCTAGGCACCTGAAAATAAGAAGGAAACTAAAAGTGTATAAGTGTAAAAGTTATGGTACAGAGCCCCACAGTGGTCAAAGTTGGAATCAAAACAATGGTATTGGAGAAGTCAGTGTTCGATTTTGAGGGACATGTTGACACAATATTAACAGAGAGGGGCGACTGAAAGTTGTGACAACACAAGGTAAAGGTTTTCTGCAGGAAGTGCATGGCCTACAAAGAGATATCCAATAAAACTAGTCGAAGTTCTGTAATGTGATTCAAGGAGACTTCAAAGGTGAAATGAGTTCTCTGGAAGAATGATTATAAAGGAGTATTAGAAGTCATGTAATACGTTAAAATAATAACATGAAAAATCATGCAAATATAATGCTGTAAAGTCATTATTAATGTAAGTAAAGTATTGAAATTTTAATTTCCTACCTTAACTAGCTTAAGTATTAATTTTATTATTTGTTTGATATTATTCAATAAAATAATGTATTTAATTTGTTTAAATATTAAAGCAAGATATTTATTTAGCAAAATAAATCTAAAATCAGTGGGAAGAAACTTGCAGGCTGTGGTGAAAGACTGAGGTATCCAATGTTGTACATTTCATCACAGATAACAATTCCAAAAATAAGGCTAAACATGTCATTTAAAAATAATCAGTAGAGGAAAGCAGCAAGCATTGAAAAACCTGGACATTCAATCTGGTCAATTACTGCATATCAAAACTTACCATATGACAACATAATTAACTTAAGGATTCAAAAGATGGGTTCATTAATTTTAGTAGTGGAAAACTAAGGTTACAATTTGTAACCTACAGAAGTCTAATCGTGCACATTTTCCAGATAGGCTTCGTGGAATCCGGCCCTGACTGGTTTGCTCCTAACCATGCAGGGGAAACAGGGATAAAGCTGAAATAATCAGAACCTGGTGAGAGGAAAATATAATAATTTTCATAATGTTATTGGAATTCATTGTAAGGATAGGAATAGTGTGTGTGTGTGTGTGACTTAATTGAATTAAAGACAGTTGGGTCTGAAGGCTTTGATGGAGCAGAAGACAAGCTAGATTTGAAATGTTAAATAGGTAAACATAGTTGAAGTTGTAGAATGTGAGGTGTAAAAGGAAAATATGCATCTTTAGATAGACCCGAGTAGTGAATTTTAAAGAGGTGGCAAGGTGTTATACCTAGCCAACAGAGGCTAAGCCAAACAGTGTGTTTATTTTTCCCAAAGCTCACTGATAAAATTGGTACTATGAAAGATTTTCATTATTAGAAAAGTAGAGTTGAAAAGACATATTGGGACAATGGAATTTATATTGAAAAGGGAGAAATCTGTATAAAGGAGATGAGGTTGTGTGTAGGAAAGAAGGAATTCTAAGATGTAACAAGTGTGAAAAGCCTCCAGCATCTAAGCTGCCGTCTACAAAGAACTGAAGCTGAGGAAAAACTCACTTTGAATTTGACTGTCCAGGGTGTGCCTGGGTCTGTTTAAATCTATGTGTTGTACTGTTGCCCTAATGGAAGTGTAACTGGGAGTTAGATTAACTAGGGGAGCTAAGAGTAATCATAGTAGTAATTTGTAGGCCTATGTATGTGCTTAAAATTATTTATTTCATTAATAAATGTTTAATTTAGTTTTGTCAAAATCCTCTAAGCCTCTATGTCCATCTTTTTATTGAATTCAAAGCCCGCACCTTGAAATAAATACAAATTGCAAATAGTTATGGCAGCTGCTTCAAGTTTCCCTCTGGGATTTGAGCAGCTTGGCATTTACCATCCATCTGCCATGACACTGGTAGATAGTAGCACTCAGTTTTAAGTCAAGATTATGATAAACTTGATATGCCACTGAGACTCAAAATGATATCACAGAAACAGATTATCTGGTCATTATCAATTTGCTGTTTGTGGGAGTTGGCTGTGAGGAAATAGGCTACCGCATTTCTGACATCCAGCATATCAAAAGTACTTAATTAGCCATAAAGCACTTTGGGATATCCAGTGATGGTTTAAAACGCAATATAAATGCAAGTCTTTCTTCCATTTCTGAGTTAGGGCTGAGTCATTGCTTATTAAATTAAGCAGGAAGATTCCTTTTAATTTTATAAGCTATCATGATGGAATTTCTGCAGGATTTTATCAAGATGTTGATCACTTTTTTGGAAAACTTGTTTAGCCTATACATGTCAATAATCATGCCTGCAAGCAGACCAATACCATATTTGAACACTACCATGGATTAAAGGGAATAAAGGAAAAACAACCAGCATTTTCTGTTTTTATTTCAGATTTCCAGCATCCGCAGTGTTTTGCTGTTATAAATTTGTTGATCCATGAAAATAAGAAATCATCCAACTTCCAAGCTAAAACCATTTGTGTTCTGAAATAAAATTATGGGGACCACATGATTCTCAGAGAGACAAGGAGGTCTAATTGAAAAAATTGTTGAGCTACTTTGGAATAGCCTTTCCATTCATGAGGATATCCAGTGTTTATAGTCCAGTAGTGAATTCTCATTATGGCTTAGGCAGAAAGAATATTGTTTTGGCATAGGCACAAGTGGAAAGTATCAAGTTGTAAAGTCCAAGATCTGATTCTCTTTTGGTTTACTTGGTAAATATTTATGTTATGGCACAAATCACAGAGGGAAACCTGAAACAACTGCCACGGCTGTTTTGCAATTTGTATTTTTATTTCAAGAGACATGTCTTAAATTCAGTAGTAATAAGACCACTGAGTCTTAGAAGCTTTTTTTACAAAACTAAATTAAACATTTATTAATAGAAATATTTTAAGTACATATGTAGGTCTACAAATCCTAGCTTCCCTAATTAAGCTGACTCCCATTTATACCTCTGTTAAGGCAACAGTAAAACAAAATAGATTTCAACAGACCCAGGCAAAGTACACAATACCCTGGACAGTGATATTCACAGTCAGTTTTCCTGGCTTCAGATCCTGTGGACAGCAGCTTGATACATATAGGCTGGAGGCTTCTCACACTTGTTAGATCTTAGATTTCCTCCCTCCTTACACATAACTTCATCTTCTTTATGCATGTTTCTCCCTTTTTAATGTATATTCCATTGTCTCAATATGTCTCCACAACTTTACTTTTTTCATAATATAAATCTTCCTTAGTACTCATCAGTGATCTTTGGGGAAAATAAACACACTGTTTGGCTTAGCCTGTTATGGCTAGGTGTAACACCCCATCATCTCTTTGAAATTCAAACTACTCTGGTTTATCTAGAAATGCAAATGTTCCTCACACCTCACATCCTAAAACTTCAGCCATGATCATGTATTTAGCATTTCAAATCTCTTTTGATAACTCAGAAAGCTCCAGGCTAGCTGCCTGCAATGCAATTAAAACCCACAGACAACCTACACACAGATAAACTAATCCAAACCCCATTATTAACCTATCCTTACAATAAATCACAATAATATTATGAAAATTGTGGATATTTTCATGACAATCTATTGTTTTGCTGTCTGTCTAAATACATATTCATTCCCTCCTGATTAGAGGCTGGAAATGGACAGAGGTCAGTTCCATTGCCTTGAGTACAAGGCAATTGATATGCCATATTAACTGGCCAGAAGGCCATTCAGCCTAGCCCCAATTTATGATGGAGATGGACTGTCCAGCCTACCATGAAGACAACAGTAAGCATAAATATTGGAGAGCAATGAGGAAGTATAGGAATTCTTCAGGACATAACCAGGAACACCTGATGAGGACCAGAGTTGATATTCAACTACATATGACATGGCTGACCACTGGGGAAGCCATGGAGACTGGAAGTTGAAGGCATTGGGCACAACAAAAATGCTGCCATCATTTGTCCTAAAGTGCAAAGATGAAGAGGAACTGAAACTGTTTACCTTTTCCATTGGGATGTGTAAAATCATATTTTTTAGTACATAAAATCATTCCATTCAAAAGCTAAATCTTTGAGGGGCAAAAGGTCTCTAAAAATAAAATCAAAATACTGCAGATGCTGGAAAGCTGAAACAAAAACAGAAAATGCTCGAAAAACTCAGCAGTTCTAGCAGCATCTGTGGAGAGGGAAACAGTTGCCATTTCAAGACCGTATGACCCTTCTTCATGTCTCTAAAAATATTAACCTGTAAAATGGAGAGAGCTGGGATCACTTTTAATTATAAATACTGGGTCTTGAAGTAAGGTTACATGATTCCACAGGACAAATAGGCCAAAATACTCAGTCCAGTAGCTTGTGAAGATTTCAAATGAAGGAACGTTACCTTGGTGATAAGACATACTTCAATCAAGGCATGAAATGCTTGAAACAAAACCAATCAACACAACAGTACAGCTGCACAGTGACATTATCATCGTTAATCCAATAAAAGGATTTCTGCTCCAACTGCTTCATTTACTGTTCCAGAAAATGGACATGTGTGGGCATCAGCGTAAGGGCACAGGCCCATTGTTGGCCTGTCAAGTGTCTGGGTGGAACAAGATGCGGTGGGCCTCCCCTAAAAGAGGCGATGTGGGGCTCTCGCCGGGTCTTCAGCCAGCAGCTGAGACCCCCGTCGCCGCCACAATATTCTGTCCTCTGTTTCAAATTGTTTTATAAACGTGTGCCAGTTGTCTCATTTCTCCATTGGATTTAACTGCAATATCTGTTTAACCTGCAGATGGCACTGTGAGAAGAGTTTTAACTTTAAAGTTTCAGCCAACATCAATCATGCCTAACTGCTAAGGCTTTAGCTGTTAACCACATGCATGTCATTGCGAGTTTAAGAATCTGAATGCAGTATTAGTAAAGGAAAGTCAAAGAATAAATTGTAACTTTATAAACCATTGACCCTAAGCTTTCCAATTGGTCAATTTCATTCCAAATTCCCTGTCCATCCATTGGTTCGATCTACAGCCTGAGGACTGTATCCCTGCTCTGTTATCCCAGCTTCCAGAAACTTCTCAGGGAGAAATAGCAAAATCTGTGAATGGAATTTTCTCAATATTTTTAGAAACAGAAGTTGTTCACAAAGGTTACTAATGTGATATTCCCCTTCACAATTCAGAATGAGGATAGCTTGGGCGTTGTAGGTCAGTTAATCGTGAGCTTTAAGTAAACTCATGCCAGATTTTCCAATCTATATTATCAAATGCATTATATTCATGGAGATTAAGAAAATCTTGGCCCTGGAATCTGTAATGCAAGATGAAATTGCCATCATATATGCGTATGTAAGAATCAATCTTATGTAGTTGATCCTGCTTTTTCAGGGTTTGAAGGCCAATAATTTCAGAACCAAAGTCTAAAACAGAATATTCCATTTGTGAAACTAAGTGCCGTGGCTGGCACATTTCCCGCTGAGCGGAGATGGGAATTTGAGCCCAATTTCACGGTCGAAAGCTAATTAAATATGCATCAATAATTAGCTCTCCGAATCACATGGCAGGACGGGCACTGATTCATCCGCCCTGCTGTTACCTAATGTGGTTTAAGACCAGGGTGTCATTTTTCAATGCTGCCTGAACACGCATTCACTCTCTCCAGCCATGTTGTGTTGAGGAGACATCTCCAGGTGGCTGCATCCAAGAAGAAAGCTGCCCCGAGGTTCAGTAATGGCTCTCTTGAGGTCCTCATCCACGGAGTCCATCAACACCAGGATGTCCTCTACCCCAGGGATGGTTCCAAGAAGCCCACCAGCCTCACCTTGTTGGTTTGAGAAGCGATTGCAAGGGAGGTCAGCTCATCGGGCATCAGCCCGAGAAATGCCATACAGTGCAGGAAGAGGGTGAATGATCTCATCTGCTCCACCAGGGTAAGTCAACTTTCAACTTACTTCAGTCTCACAGACTTATATTGTTTTCATTCATTCACGGGTTGTGGGTTTCATTGGCTGGGCCAGCATTTATGGCATCACGCACTCAATGGGCTACACTGCTCAGGGATCTCAGTGGGGGACACATCAGCACTGTTTGTCTCACAGGCACTTTAACATCACCAGCACCTTATCTAACATGCGGCACAAACTCCATCCTCAGCCCATACTGGGAAGGGCTCAGCATACACTGAGTAGGGAGGCAGTGGTATCTTCCCTGGCCTAGTAATCCAGAGACCCAGGGTAATGCTCTGGGGACTTTTGTTCAAATCCTACCACAGAAGATGGTGAAATTTGAATTCAATTAAAAAATCTGGAATTAAGTTCCCGTGAAATGACTGTTTTTTGTCGTAAAAACACATCTGGTTCACTAATTTCCTTTAGGGAAGGAAATCTGCTGTCCTTACCTGGTCTGGCCTCTTTGTGACTCTAGACACACAGCAATGTGGTTGACTCTTAAATGCCCTCTGAAATCACCTGGCAAGCCACACAGTTATATCAAAACACTAAAAAGCTTAAAAGGAATGAAACCGGATGGACCACCTGGCATCAATTTAGCACCAACAATGGCAAATGCAGCCATGTCGACCCTGCAAAGTCCACCTGAGGAACACGTGGGTCTTGTGCCAAAATTGGGAGAGCTGTCTCACAGACTAGTCAAGCAACAGCCTGACATAGTCATACTCACAGAACTATACAGATAATGCCCCAGATGTCATTCCTGGGTATGTCCTGCCCCACTGGCAGGACAGACCCAGAAGAGGTGGTAGCACAGTGGTGTACATTCAGGAGGGAGTTGCCTTGGGAGTCCTCAACATTAACTCCAGATACCATGAAGTCTCATGACATTAGGCCAAATACGGGCATGGAAACCTCTTGATAATTACCACGTACCGCCTACACCACCACCCCACCCCCCCCCCCTCCAACCCCCTCAGCACCCCCCAGCTAATGGATCAGTACTCGTCCATGTTGAACACTACTTGGAGGAAGCCCTGATGAGGCAAGGGCACAGATTGTACTCTGGGTGGGAGACTTCAATGTCCATTGCTAAGAGTGGCTCGGTAGCACCATTACAGGCCTAGCTGGCCAAGTCTTAAAGGACATAGCTGCTAGACTGGGTCTACGGTGGGTGGTGAGGGAACCAATAAGAGGCAAAAACATACTTGACCTCATCCTCACCAATCTGTCTGCCACAGATGCATCTGGCATCTACCTGGCAATCTGGAAAATTGCTTAGGTATGCCCTGTACACAAAAAGCAGGACAAATCCAACCCAGCCAATTACCACCCCATCAGTCTACTCTCAATCATCAGTAAAGTGCCGGAAGGGGTCATTAACAGTGCTATCAAGTGACATTTACTTAGCAATAACCTGCTCACTGACACTCAGTTTGTGTTCCGCCATGGTCACTCAACTCCTGACCTCATTATTGCCTTGGTTCAAACATGGACAAAGGAACTGAACTCCAGAGGAGAGGTGAAAGTGACATCAAGGCAGCATTTGACCGAATGTGGCATCAATGAGCCCTGGCAACTCTCCGCTGGTTGGAGTCCTACCTAGCAGAAAGGAATATGGTTGTGGTTGTTGGAAGTCAATCATCTCCATTCCAGAACATCACTGCAGGAGTTCCTCAGAGTAGTGTCCTAGGCCCAACCATCTTCAGCTGCTTCATCAATGACCTTCCTTCCATCATAAGGTCAGAAGTGGGGATGTTCGCTGATGATTGCACAATGTTCAGCACCATTCACAACTGCTCAGATACTGAGTAGTCCAATGTCCAATTACAGACAATATCCAGGCTTGGGCTGACAAGCAGCAAGTCACATTCAGGTTACACAAATGCCAGGCAATGACTATCTCCAACAAGAGAGAATCTAACCATCTCCCTTTGACATTAATGACATTACTATTGCTGAATCCATCACTATTGACATCCTGGGGGTTACCATTGACTAGAAACTGAATTGAACTATCCATATAAATACAGTGGCTACAAGAGCAGGTCAGATGCTAGGAATCCTGCAGCAAATAACTCACTTCCTGACTCCCCAAAGCCTGTCCACCATCTACAAGGCACAAGTCAGGAGTGTGATGGAATACTCCCCACTTGCCTGAATGAGTGCAGCTCCTACAACACTCAAGAAGTTTGACACCATCCAAGAGAAAGCAGGCCGCTTGATTAGCACCACATCCACAAACATTCGCTCCCTCCACCACTGACATACAGCAGCAATAGTGTGTACCATCTACAAGATGCACTGCAGGAACTCACCAAGACTCCTTAGACAGCACCTTCCAAACCCATGACAGCTACAATCTGATAGGACAAGAGCAGCAGATACATGGAACTACACTACCTGGAAATTCCCCTCCAAGTTACTCACCACACTGATTTGGAAATATATCGCTCTTCCTTTAATGCCACTGGGTCAAATCCTGGAATTCACTTCCTAAGAGCACTGTGGGTGTACCTACACCAAATGAGCTGTAGTGGTTTAAGAAGGTGGCTCACTTCCACCTTCTCAAGGGCAATTAGGGATGGGCAATAAATGTTGGTCTAGCCAGTGATGCCCACATCCCATGAATTAAAAAAAACACAGCATGCATGCATGCTTCTCAACCTGTCCTCCATCTCTTCTCATCACATTCCATCCATTTGTCTTCAGGCAGGCCAAGCTTGCCCACAACAAGAGGGAGATATCCAGAATGGAGGAAGGAGGGCCGAAATCCTGGAGCTGACCAAATTCGAGGAGGATGCCACTGAGATGGTATGTGGGGATAGAGATCGCTCCTGTGGGGAAGGTGAAATCAGCCTCTCCCAGCAAGCCAGTAGGGATGAGCCCTCCATGAGTTGATAACAGATGTCCAGATAGACCTCCAGAGCCAACATAAGCCCCATCCCCAGGCCACCCCAAAGGAGGAAGCTGAGGAGCCATTAGAAGCAGACCCATCACTTCATTCCGTTGCTCCCTCCAACAGCACAGGGACACACAATCTGGTGGGCCCTAGTTACAGATTAGGCTCAGGGTCACATTCTGGGGAACAACTCATGGACACACCTCCACAGCAGTCGAAGGCAGTGTCAGCCCAGGTCTCTAGCACTCGGAAGACTGCTGGAGATCAAGGACCCACTGAGTCCGAGTCAGATGATGATCCTCTGGAAACTGCCATCTCACTCATGCTGGAGATGCAAAGACAGGCAGCGGAAAATCAGACAGAGTTGCGAGAGGCAGTCAACAGACTCATTCTGTCTGATGTCGTTGCTCTGACATGCGAGCACATCGAGGTTTCCATGGGAAGGGTGGTGACCCTCTTGGGAGACCTTGGCCCTGCAGATTCTGGCAGATTTGCACTTGGACCTGGACTCCATCGCCATAGGCATTTTGGGGTTCATCAATGGCTAGGGGAGTGGAAGGCAGGATAGCTTGACCTCCCTCCAGGTGCCCCTTCTCCTCAGGGACTCAGGCTTTCGGGCGTCCACAGGGAGGAGGACCAGTAGTTGGAAACTCTGGGGCGGTCCAGTCATGTGAATCTGATAGTGCCTGCCCGATTCCAATGCCCTCTGCCTGTGACCCCTTCACCTCTAGCTGCACTGGCCGAAGAAGGTTCACCTGCCCCACAGCAGGATACCCAAAGCAGGATGGGGCCCTCCAGCTCTCAGGCCTTCAGAGGATGCCCGCCGAAGTCGTCAAAGACAACAGGGCATAGCAGTCATCAGGCTGCCTCCACCTCTGCTGTGGATGTCGGGGATGCGCTTAGATGTAGTGGCGGGGTTAGAAAAATTAAGAAGCTTTGAAATCACTTCCGGATCACGGGAGTTCAATCACTGTATAAATCATGCACTTTTGTAAATACACTTGCCGTCTATGAGAATGCTCTCGTCATTTGAAAGCGCCATGCATATGCATCTTATTGCGAGCGTGAGTCATGCTCCTATTCAGTGTTCACCTCCCATTGTGGTCTTCACATTATGTGATGTGTAGCTGACTCGTAATAGTTACCCTACCCTTGCGTTATGTCAGGAAGATGTGTCAAACTCTTTACTGGAAGTGTCTGCAAAATGCATTAGTAACTCTACTCCTTACAAAGCAGCATGGAGTTAGGAATCGTCATTAGCCTTGGAGGATTACCTGTAATTGGCTCTCCAAATGAGAAGGCTGCCTTCATCGGCAGTGCCAAAGCACAAGACCTGTAGCCATGATTGTTTCTCCAACCGTGTGCGCATCTCAGCGTCCGATAAAAGTTTCTCACTAAGGCGGCTATGACTGCATCAAGTCATTTGACACAGCATCTGCACTGTTGTGGCGACTATCAATTCCCAGAGACCATGCATGCAGGGTTCACAGCTGACCTTTCCAAAGATTGGGGTCTTGTGAATCATGAGACTTGAAGGTGCAAGTCCGAATGTTGAACTTGCTCTTGAAGTCGTTGGTTGTAAAGGCCTTTCAGCGCACTGGCATGGCACTAAGGGACAGAAAGAATGTGGCTGTGTCCCATTGCTATACCCTAATTCTCCTGGAATCTTGTGGCTATCAACGTGGTACGAGCACGTCTTCCATGTCTTAGTTCTTCATTGGTATCCTTACGTGGCAGCTGTCCCTCATCTCCCTCTTCAGGTTCTTGCCCTTCCTGCTCTTCATCACCCAAGGAGCTCTCAGCCTCCTCCATGTCTCTCTCTGGCAAGGGAACCCCTCCACCCCACTTTGAAGCGCAAGGTTGTGAAGGACGCAACAGATGACAATTATGCGGGACACCCTCTGTGGAGAGTACTGCAGAGCAGAGCAGCCCAGATATTGGAAATGCATCTTCAGGATGCCAATGATCTGCTCAATGATGGGTCATGTCGCCTTATGCGGCACATTGTATCTCTCCTCTGAGTGACTCAGAGAACAATGTACCAGGTATCATGAGCCATCATTTGAGTGGGTACCCCTTATCCCCAAACGGCCATCCCTGTAATCACTGAGGCCCTTTGAAAATGTGAGGCACATGGGACTGACTCAGGATGTACGTGTCATGGGACCTCCCAGGGTACCTGGCACAAGCGTGCATGATGTGCTTCTCATGATCACAGGCCTGCTGAATGTTGGTGGAGTGCAAACCTTTCCTGTTAATGAACATCAGGGTCTGGTGCCATGGAGTTCTCAGTGCCACATCTGTGTAATCGATTGCACCCTGTACTCCAGGGAAGCCTGGGATAACTGCAAATCCCAGGAATCTAGCAGCCTGGCTAGATTCATCAAATGTGAAGTTCACATAATGATGAGCTTTACTATAGAGGGCAACTGTCACCTCCTTGATGCATTTTTGTGCTGAGGACTGTGAGATGCTGTATATGTCCCCATAAGACCATAAGACATTAGACCATTTGGCCCATCGAGTCTGCTCCGCCATTCAATCATGGCTGATAAGTTTCTCAACCCCATTCTCCCGCCTTCTCCCTGTAACCTTTGATCCCCTTACCAATTAAGAACCTATCTATCTCGATCTTAAATACACTCAATGACCTGACCTACACAGACTTCTGTGGCAATGAATTCCATAGATTCACCACTCTCTGGCTAAAGACATTTCTCCTCATCTCAGTTCTAAAAGAGCTTCCCTTTACTCTGAGGCTGTGCCCTCGGGTCCTAGTCTCTACTACTAATGAAAACATCTTCCCCACGTCCACTCTATCCAGGCCTTTCAGTATTTTGTAAGTTTCAATCAGATCCCCCCTCATCCTTCTAAACTCCATTGAGTATAGACCCAGAGTCCTCAAACATTCCTCATATGTTTAGCCATTCATTCCTGGGATCATTCTCGTGAACCTCCTGTGGACCCTTTTCAGGCCCAGCACGTCCTTCCTGAAATACAGGGCCCAAAATTGCTCACAATATTCTAAATGTGGTCTGACCAGAGCCTTATAAAGCCTCAGCAGCACATCCCTGCTTTTATATTCTAGTCCTCTCGAAATAAATGCCAACATTGCATTTGCCTTCCTAACTACCGACTCAACCTAGCAAGTTAACCTTAAGAGAATCCTGGACTAGGACTCCCAAGTCCCTTTGCACTCCAGATTTCTGAATTCTCTCCCCATTTAGAAAATAGTCTATGCCTCTATTCTTCCTACCAAAGTGCATGACCTCACACTTCCCCACGTTGTATTCCATCTGCCACTTCTGTGCCCAATCTCCCAACCTGTCCAAATCCTTCTGCAGCCTCCCCGCCTTCTCATTACTACCTGTCCCTCCACCTATCTTTGTATCATCTGCAAACTTAGCCAGGATGCCCTCAGTTCCTTCATCTAGATCATTAATGTATAAAGTGAAAAGTTGTGGTCCCAACACTTACCCCTGCAGAACTCCACTAGTCACCGGCCGCCATCCTGAGAAGGACCCCCCTTATCCCCACTCTCTGCCTCCTGTCAGACAGCCAATCTTTTATCCATGCTAGTACCTTGCCTCTAGCACCATGGACTCTTATCTTATTGAGCAGCCTCCTATGCGGCACCTTGTCAAAGGCCTTCTGGAAGTCCACCCTGTGGATCCCTAAAATGATCTGCTGGCAAAATATATTGAGCACAGTAGTGACCTTCAGGGCCACTGGCAGGGGATGTCCTCCCAGCCCAGGGGGCATTAGATCTCCCAGCGAATGTGGCAGATATGATCCACCACATCTCTTGACAAGGACCGACATGCATGGCACTATCTTTCGCTTATCCCCAGTTAGGAAAGTCTTTTTCAGTAGACCCTTGGTTGTGCGAAGCACTTCTGTGGGATGGGTCTAACCTCCTCATCCTTTGGTTGTTACTGGGGCTTCCCTGGGCCATGGACCTGAGGCTGGGCCTCCTCTCAAAGCTGAGCTAGGCAGTACCGGGCCCTCCTCCTCCTCAATTGAATCACTGTCATCAAGAAGCTTTGAGCACAGGCTCCATTATTCAATCCTCTTTCTCCTGGGGACTAATAGATGCAACAGATTAATGAACACTGGGCAAATATAGCAGACTTCCCACTCACAAACAGAAAGCCACTGTCATGCCCTAGAGTTGCATCTTCATGATTATCCTTTTGCTGATACGGCCTTCAGCTGAGGCGTACACTCACAAACCTAAGTAACCGCAATGCCAAACCTTAGTTGACACCTCAGTCTCACAGAGATTGGAAGAGGTTTGGATGCAATAATGAAACCAAAGGCACTCCTGCAATCTCTGATCTGGTATGCTGATCAAGCTCAACTTACACTTCAGCAGTGACAGGAAGCTCTTTGACCCATTAACGGTGCCAGTTGGAGAAAGCACATTAGAGGTTTTCATTGATGATCTGGCAGATATGCAGCAGCTGTGCTTCCTATACGGTTGCCTTCATTTTCCAATCTTGCATCATCTCCACGTTAAAGCTCAATTGGAGCAACTGTATTGTGAAGCCAAGGACTCCTTCAGTCTCTCATTAAAGCACAACAAAAGGCAATGGCTCCAATTGTAGCTTTTCAAGGAAGTCTTCCTCTTTTCTCAGCTCTGACTCTATTTTAATGTTAAGACTCCAAGCAGTTTGAGGGTGTCCCCTGAAAGGAGCCCTTGAGTCCAGCCCTGGGCTCCTCATACACTGACTGAGATCCCTCCCATGCAAATTCTTTTCCAGTTTCGATTTCAAACTGCACAACAACTTTGGGCTCCCAAGATGGTGATGCTGCATTTTTATTTTGAGTCCAGCTTCGACCCTCCTCCTGTCAGCGTTCGGGTCACTCCAATTTTCCTGGAACCCATGTTGTGCAGGTTTAGCTCCCTTTTGTTATTCTCCAGCCTCCCCCAATAATACTGGATCCCATTGCAATTGTTGTGGACATTCTGGCCCTATCCTTGAAGCCATCACTGTTGATGTCCCCATGCTCAATGTGGACCTCACCCCTCCCCATCTTGAGGCTGTGTGTACAGTCATGTACAGAGGAGATCCACCCCCACCCTGCAGAGTTTTCAATGCCCCTTTCTTTATTAAGTATTCCCCATTTACAAGCTGCAGATGCCTCCCCTATCCATGAACATCGATCTGCAGCCCAGTATTAAGCCAGATAAGACCATGGGCAGCGACAAAGACCATGACCACGCCTTGCACATCAAGCTGTGCCTTATCCCAGTTGAGCAGGCCTAGCCCCTCCTTGTAATGAGACTTCTATGTGCTTGCTATGCATAGCCCTGTAGAATGGCCCTCAAAGTCCCAATAATACCTTCAATTTCTCACCCTGACTATGAGGTCCACTGAGCCGTAGGACTGTCTTTAATTCCTCACCCTGACTACTTGGCCCCAGGCCAGGGACTATGATTGTCTTTCAATGAGGTCTCCCATTCCTTCTTTACTGCTGACAACACAGCACGCCTCCCACTCCATGAGTCTCTGTGCAACCCATCGTATTTGTGCCACACTAACGTAACACCCCTCATATTCCGGAGTTGGCGTCCAACCCCTCCCATTCATACAATTCAGCAGAGGAGGACCGAGGGATTGATTAAGAAGGGGAAAATAGAGTACAAGAGTAAGCTTGCGGGGAAAATAAAAACTGACTGTAAAAGTTTCTATAGGTATGTGAAGAGAAAAACATTGGTGAAGACAAATGTAGGTCCCTTATAGTCAGAAACAGGGGAATTTATGGTGGGGAGCAAAGAAATGGCTGACCAACTAAATAATACTTTGGTTCTGTCTTTACAAAGGAGGACACAAATAACATACCAGAAATGTTGGGGAACAGGGGGTTTAGTGAGAGGGAGGAACTGAAAGAAATGAGTATTAGTAGGGAAATGGTGCTTGAGAAATTGATGGCATTGAAGGCCGATAAATCCCTAAGGCCTGATAATTTACATCCCAGAGTACTTAAGGAAGTGGCCCTAGAAATAGTGGATGCATTAGCGATCATCTTCCGAGATTCTATATTCTCTGGAACAGTTCCTACAGATGGGAGGGTAGCTATTTAAAAAGGGAGGTAGAGAGAAAACTGGGAATTATAGACCAGTCAGCCTGACATTGGTATTGGGGAAAATTCTAGAGTCCATTATAAGAGATTTAATAGCTGAGCACTTGGAAAACAGTGGCAGAATCAAACAGAGTCAGCATGGATTTAGAAAGGGAAATCATGCATGACAAATCTACTGGAATTTTTCGAGAATGTAACTAGTAGAATGGTTGAGAGTGGATGTGGTTTATTTGGACTTTCAGAGGGCTTTTGACAAAGTCCCACATAAGAGATTAGCATGAAAAATTAAAGTGCATGGGATTGGGGGTAGTGTATTGAGATGGATAGAAAACTGGTTAGCAGACAGGAAACAAAGAGTAGGAATAAATGGGTCTTTTTCCGAATGGCAGACAGTGACTAGTCAGGTACCGCAGGGATCGGTGCTGGGACCCCAGTTATTCACAATACTTATTAATGATTTAGACGAGGGAACTAAATGTAATATCTCCAAATTTGCAGATGACACAAAGCTGGGTGGGAGGGTGAGCTGTGAGGTGGATGCAGAGATACTTCAGTGTGATTTGGACAAGCTGAGTGAGTGGGCAAATACATGGCAGATGCACTATGATGTGGATAAAGGTGAGGTTATCCACTTTGGTAGCAAAAACAGGAAGGCAGATTGTTATCTGAATGGCTATAAATTGAGAGAGGGGAATGTGCAATGAGACCTGGGTGTCCTCGTACACCAGTCACTGAAGGTAAGCATGCAGGTGCAGTAGGCGGTAAAGAAGGCAAATGGTTTGTTGGCCTTCATAGCCAGAGGATTCAAGTACAGGAGCTGGGATGGATTGCTGCAATTGTACAGGGCCTTGGTGAGACCACACCTGGAATATTGTGTGCAGTTTTGGTCTCCTTTTCTGGGGAAGGATGTTCTTGCTATAGAGGGGGTGCAGCAAAGGTTTACCAGACTGATTCCTGGGATGGCAGGACTGACATATGAGGAGAGATTGAGTCGGTTAGGATTATATTCACTGGAGGTCAGAAGAATGAGAGGGAATCTCATAGAAACCTATAAAATTCTAACAGGACTAGACAGGGTAGATGCAGGAAGGATGTTCCCGATGGTGGGGGAGTCCAGAACCAGGGGTCACAGTCTGAGGATATGAGGTAGGCCATTTAGGACTGAGATGAGGAGAAATCTCTTCACCCAGAGAGTGGTGAGCCTGTGGAATTCACTACCACAGAAAGTAGTTGAGGCCAAAACATTGTATGTTTTCAAGAAGGAGTTAGAAATAGCTCTTGGAGCGAAAAGGATCAAAGGATATGGGGAGAAAGCGGGAGCAGGCTATTGAGTTGGATGATCAGCCATGATCATAATGAAAGGCGGAGCAGGCTCAAAGGGCCAAATGGCCTACTCCTGCTCCTATTTTCTATGTTTCTATGCTTCTGTTCGGTTCCCACTCACCCCCTTTTGTGTCTGCATTCTAGTCTTCCATATTGGGCTGCAGCTTCCCCACCCTCAGTCTCCTCTCTACCTGCCATTGCCTCCCCCACCCCTCTCCAACCCACCATTGCCCATTGTGCCTCGTGCCTCAGTATTCTGGCACCTCCCCCTTCAGTCACAAGACTATTGTCTGTCTCATAGTGCAGCCCTGCCTGACCCCCACAGAAGACACCCTCCCAGAGTACAAAAGAAGCCAATGAGCAGACCAACCCTACACCCCTACAGTGTAGCGTCTCACTGGTAGTGGTGAGAACCCGGAACAGCGCTGTTACAGGTCGGCTTTGAGTGTTGCACTCACCTCGAAGTCACGAGCGAATTGAGGGCCGGCAGCTGCATGCCACTTATTTCCAAACATGATTTAGACTAGACTGATTTAATTTCCCACTGACGTAGCACAAGTTTGGGAGGGGGAACATAATTCTGGCGAGTAGCATATTTAATGAGCATTCACAACATGGTAACACATGCAAGCGGCATTCCTGACACTAATCAGTGGGGTACCCTACCCGCCATCAACCCGCCACGAAAGAGGTGAAGGGAAAATTCCAAACTGTTTCCCACTGGCGGGAATCTGATTTTTGGCCTCTGTCCAAACTTCGCACTCCCACCTGTCACAAAATCCACGGCAGGCAGTGGGGTGGATAATTCTGCCCATAATCTCTACAATCATGTCAAAAACCTCAACTCATTATTCATTAAAAAGTTACCCTTACCAAATTCCCCCAGCTCCTACTTGTCAAGTAAGGCAGTAAGGATATAGATTGATTTTGATTTTTTGGGGGCAGCAAGAGAAACTGACAGATCAGCATAATAAGCAGTGCACGTGGAAACACAGTTGCAAGCAGACTGGTATGGTCCCAGACTGTTGCCAGGGACAAGTTTGGAATCAGTGGCTTGAGAGTGGAATTTGGAGTGGGAACCAAAAACAATGACTTCAGACTTCCCAATATTTAATTGGAAGAAATATCTGCGCTGTTCTGGATGTTGGATAAGCAGTCTGATAATTTAGCAGCAGTGAAGGAGTCGAGAGAGGTCGTGTTAGGCAGAGCTAGGTGTCATCAGTGTACTGATGAAAACTAATGCTATGCTTTTGGATGATGTTGCCAAGAGGTAACATGTAGATGAGAAATAGGAGGGGGTCAAGGATAGACTCTTGGTCAGGGAAACCAGAGATAATGGCGTGGGAGCAGGAAAAGAAACCATTATAAATGATATTCTAGCTGTAATTAGATGTATAAGAATGGAACCAGGTGAGAGCAGGCCCAAACAACTGATGGCTGTGGAGAGACATGGGAGGACAGTGATGTCATCAACCATGTCAAATGTTACAGACAGGTTGAGAAGGATGAAGAGGGAAAGTTTGTATTAATCATAATCACATAGCATGTCATTTGTAATTTTGATAAGAGATGTTTTGGTGCTGTAGGAGGGGCTGAAGCCTGTTAGGAGGGATTCAGACATGGAGTACCAGAAAGCTAGGAATGGATTTGAGAGGCAGCATCATGTTCAAGGACTTTGGAGATTAAAGAGGGTTTGGAGATGGTGCAGTAGTTTGCAAGAAAGAGTGAAGGGTCGGTTTTTTGATGAGAGGGGTAATGGTGGCAGATTTAAAGATGGAAAGGACACCTGAAGAGAGAGAAACATTTACAATATTGGTTAACATGGGACGAGGAAGGGAAGTTGGGTGGTCAGCAATTTAATGGGAATAGGGTCAAGGAAGCAGGCGGTGGGTCTCATAGACAAGATGAGCTCTGGGAGAGCATGAGGGGAGAGAAACTAGAGAAAGATGTTTGTTCAGGGCTAGGACAGGAAGGAGCTTTACAGTAAGTTTTGCCTGTTGGGTTAGTGGAAGGGAGGGGCACGACAGAGGCAGCCGATCAGATGATCTTGCTCTTAATGACAAAAATGTTAATGAGCTCCTCACGAGTTTTGTTTGAGGTGAGGAGACAGGGAAGAAGAGTTTAAGAAACCTGTTTGGAGTAGACAAGAGGTTAATGAGCAGTTTTAGCAGACAAGAGCAGGATCCAATATATTTTAGGTGGTTCGATCGGTGGATGGTGAAACCAATTGTCCACCATATCCTTTCAAGTCTGCATCCATTGCACATGAGGAGGAGGGCTATATTGAAGGGGGTGGGGGTGGTGTTGGTGGAGGGGGGCAGTGGCCAGGGTGAGAGGGAGTAATGGTTTTATTGAGGACTAGGACACCAAAGCTGGAGGTGAGAGCGTGGTTGAGCAAATTAATAGTTGCAAAAATGGGCTAACTTTCCACCCTTATGCTGAGGATGACACATAGCTTGAGTAAAGGGAGGTTTAAACATATGACTGTGTTATAAAAACAAAATGACTGTGTTATGTTTGACTCAGGAACATGACAGAGTAATAGAAAGGAAAAGTTGCCTGAGTTACATGTTGCCTGAGGTTTATTGTGTGTCTAGAATTCTGGGACAGACTATATCCACCTATCCTGTGATAATGTTTGTGGTGGTATGCAATAAGAGGAATATATACATTATATATACATTAAATACATTAAAATGTGAAATATGTAAATGAAGTTTGGTCTGGAGAGCTTACTAACTTGCATTTATGCATAATGGATGGTCCACAATGACTGAATCTGTTGGCACAGATAATATTATTTGTGATGTAAAAGGCATGTTAAAAGGGTTTACTCATTGAGATGGTTACGTCAAGTTGATGAAACCTCTTTTCTCCTGTATCTCTGTAGATCGGAAACCTGAATGCAAAATCCGCAGACGTCATCAGTGGTCAAATGTTCCCAGCTGTCAATCTGTGAGCACATTTTGATCACAATTATGGGTATGTACATATTCATGATCAATAGCTGGAAAGTGATTTAGAAAATCTTTCAGGATGACCTTTCCTCATGAATAAATGCTGAACTTAGAGGGACCCCTAACCAATGATTCATATCCCACAAGAAAGTCTGACTTCATACAAGTGACTCAACTTCTGCAGTACTGATACCAGGAACAAAAATGATATGAAAATGCTGTCATGCTTTACTTAAGATGTGAGACTCTCCATGAATGCTGTGATTTTCCACAACTGAGGTTGACAAATGGAATATTCAGTTAGTTAAAGCCAGTCTCGATGGTGGAGATTAGAATTAGATTTCACGTGGACGAAATGAATACTCCATAGTTATATCTATTACATTTGAAGGTTTAATAAGTTAATGTGTTAAAAGCAAAATTATTTAATGAGAGAAAGTTAATGAAAAGAGTTGCAAATTAGCACTCTAACAAATAACAAAGAACCATGGCAGGCTGAAAAAACATAATAATCACCCTTTCTTCAATTAATACAATTTTGAAAGCAGCAGCTGTTTTTAATCTTATTCATGTAGCCACAATTTAAGATTCTATTAAGATTAGGTATTTAAATCAAGATCATTTTAGTTCTTTGGTAAGTGGAGCTAGCTGAAACAATTATTTCTTTAAATTAGTTAGTAGATGCATAAATCTTTTCCTGAGGTATTTTTCCACAATGATATTAATCACGTTACATAAAATGGGTAGTTGTGGGCATTTTTTATTTTACTATGTCAATTTAGTCTGATTCTAGAATCATCCTTCTAACCTTTTAAAAAGGAAAATCCAAATAAACAGGGGAAACACGAACAGCATATAGAAAGTGCATTATACATACAATTCAATTCTGATTCCAGGTATAATTAGTCATTTATCTAGTGAAAGAAGGACAAAAATCAAGATATTAAAGCACAGCATCCCACGAAGGAAAGCGCAGCATCCCACGAAGGAAACACACTGGGCCATGCTTTCGACAACTTATCTCTTGGTACACAGACAAACCTGCTCCAGGAAACATTAATTACCTTAGTCCTTTGTAACTATAAATAGTGCCTGATTAAGCAAAGGTAACACCAAGTGCATCAGGGTTTTTTGCAATAATATCAGGGGAATTGTAGGAAACAAAAAAATGTGTTCTTAGCAAACTCATTGTAGGTCAATGTTACACAATTATGGAGACCCAAAGCCTGTAGTAAACCCGACAAGCACATAGGTATTGCGCAGTCTCCAGTTCAAAGAGTTTATACAATTCTCATTGCAATCTGTAACTGGGTGAAAAGCAAACAAACCTCACTTTGATGATCTATCTCAGTACACCAGACTCATCTTGGATGTCTGTGGAAACAAATCAAATAGCAATCTTCTTGTTATCTGGCGCAGTATGCTACGCCTCTGGTTTTCTGACCAATATGTATTCATCAGGTACTGTTTCTTTGTTCTGAGATCAGCTGTTAAAATAGAGAGACATAGCTAAGCTCAAACATTTACCTAGCTAAGAAAACTAGGGGGAAAAGCAGCTGGTCTCATGTGCCCTTTAGTGTCTATATACATGATTTTTTTTCTGGGGTTTGGAAACCGATGTTGGGACCGTTTCTGGGTTCTCTACCCCATGAGGTGGGGAATAGAATAGTCACAGGCCTTGATTTTCACAAAGGCAGCCTTTGGCTAGAGGCTGGGTTAGGTGGCCAATTAGCAGCAGTGGGTAAAAGAGTGGAGGACTGAGCAAGTGCAGGCCTGATGTAAACAAACCACGGTAGCTATCACTGTGGCTGTTGTTTAACTTCAAAATGCACACTCCAGTGATCCCAAAAGGCCAAGCACTGGCAGAAAGGACAGGGTGACCCTTCACTTCCGCGTCCTTCTGGAGGCAGTGAGGCAGAGGAGGGAGGTTGTCTCTCTGGAGGGTGGCAGAAAGCTACCCTCCCAAAGGAAACTGATATGGATTGAAGTGGTTAAAATCATCAGGATGCAACTGGGTCCAGTGCAGGAAAAGGTTCAATGTTCTTATTCACTCTGGCAAGGTGGGTGTTTTGCCAGACTCTCATGACAGGCCTCTGGGAATTCAACCTCCATTAGACATTCCAGCTGAGCTGGCAGCGGGTGCATGAGAAGAGTTGTGTGCCCAGGATACTTCCTGAACCCTCAGTTTTGCTCAAAGCCATAACAGCATTTGGGACTTGCCAGCACAGATACATTCAGTTTCTACATTAATGATCATTGGCCACAGAGTCCAGCAGTGCCTTGTCTCTCTTTCTATTTTGTCCATGTAGGATAAAAGGGCTCACAATGCCCGAGAAAGAGTTCTGACAGAAGGACAAGCCTTGTCTTCACATTGTGACCCCCATGGAGGAGGGAGCCATAGCAAACATAAAGTGGCACCAGAGGATAAGTGGGAGAAGGCGAGATTGGCGTTCCAGGTGAAGAAGGTAAAAAGATATTTCAAACTGTTAATGAAGAAGGTGATGTGCACTCCACCCCATCAGACAACATGCCAAAGCCTCAGTTGCATTGGGAAGCCTCAGCATTGCAGAGGCTTCTGCTCATCATAGTTCTCCATGGTCTCTGCTTGTGTCTCCCATAGGTTCTAAAGTGGGACGACAGATTCCTGTTTCTGCACAAGGACAAGTGCAGGCAAAGGAACATCAGAGCAAGCACTGTCACAACTTACAAGTGCACCCTCTGCCAGCTCATATACAATCATCTTGGGGTCCTTACACATGATTAGATTGGGCTGCACTGGCTGGAGAACATGTCACAAATGAGCAGAAAGAGGTGAGAGAGACAGAGAGGCTGCAGGCAGTTCCCCTGAAAGGATGGACAGACATAGTCATGCTCAGCTGGGTGCAGATGCAGGGTCTGGAATTCACAATCAAGGCAGCTTTACTCAGATCAGCAGCAGCAGATATGTTCCCACATGTCAGAGATCCCTGAGGCAATGTGCGGTCATGGGCTGAGAATGGAAAAGCCTATCCAGCTCATGTCTACCTCCCTGCTTTACATCTTGCTCCTCCTCTTCCACTTCCTGTTCCTCCTCTTCCTTTGATGAGATGTAATTCCAGGATTTCACCCTCTTCAAAGTCCACACCTCTCTAGAGGGCCATGTTATGTAGAATGCAGCAGACCACCACAATGCATGAGATACTTGCAGGAGTGCACTGCAGGATGTCATCTGACCATTCCAGGCACCAGAACTGTATCTTCAGAAGCCCAATGGCCTGCTCTGTGCTGGCTCTTGTAAGCATCTCTGTGGTACCATCTTGGATTCTCATAGCAGGGTGAGTATCCATCCTTTCAAGGGATATCCCTTGACCCCTTGAATCCATGCACAGATTTTGGGAAGGTGGTGAAATGAGAAGCTGTGGCATCCTGGCCTGCTGGAGGATGAAGGAATCATGGCAGCTGTCAGGAAAGCGAGTACACACAGTCAGGAAGCTCTTGTTGTCGTCATAAACCAGTTGAACTTTAAGGGCATGGAAGCCCTTCCAACAATGAATCTCACTGGTCAGATCTTGGTGTCTTGATGGCCAAATGGGTGCAATCAATTATGCATGTGGGGGAATCCAGCAATGGAAGTGAGATCCATTGCCCTTTGTGCCTGTGAGAAATGAATTGAATGTGCTGTCTAGCTCTCACAAACTGGACATCAATGACCAGTGGGAAGTGGTACACTGCCATTTGTGAGATGAAACCAAGGTCCACAGCTGATCCTTGGAAGGAGCCAGAGGTGAAGAAGTTCAAAGTCACAGTGACCATGACCCAGATGGCTCAATTAAGTTGGAATCAAGGATTGGCATGCAAAACTGTAACTGAACAAGAAGAGTTAGTTTGAGTACAGCACAGGTATATTCCCACAAAAGGGGAAAGGTGGGGCAAACAAATCCAGAGCTCCCTGGATGATGTTAGAGATAGAGAGTAAGATGAAGCAGAAAAAAATGTGCTCATGGCAGATATTAGATGGATAATACAATTGAGAATCAGACTCAATATAAAATGTTCAGAGGGCAATTGATATACCAAATAAGAGAAGCAAAGAGAAAGTATATGAAGAGTCTGGCAGCTAACATCACAGGGAATTAAAAAGTCTTCTGTAATGACAAAAGTATGGGAAGAAGAGAGTGGGACTGATTAGGGACCAATAAGGGTATTTACATATGGAGGCAGCTACGGGGATTGGCTGAGGTACTAAATGATTGCTTTGCACCTGTCTTTACCAAGAAAGAAGATGCTGCTCAAGTCATGATGAAAAAAGAGATAGCTCAGACATTTGATGGGTTTAAATTGATAAGGAAGAGGCATTAGATAGGCTGACTGTACTTATAAGTTGAGAAGTTTTATGATGAGATAACAGAGAAGGTAGATGTCATTAATGCGCTGACTGCACTTATAAGTTGGGAAGTTTTTTGATGAGATAATGGAGAGGGTAGATGTCATTAATGCTGTTGATTGTGGTATACATGGACTTCCAAAAGGAATTTGATTAACTGTCACACAACGGACTTGTGAGCAAACTTCGAGCTCATGGAATAAAAGGAACAGTAACAACATGGATACAAGATTGGCTGAGTGACAGGAAACAGAGAGTGGTGGTGAATTGTTGTTTTTTGAACTGGTGGAAGGCTTATAGTGGAGCTTCCCAAGGGTCCGTATTAGGACCTTTGCTCCTCTTGATATAATATTAATGACCTAGACCCTGGTGCACAGGGCACAATTTCAAAATTTGCAGATGATGCAAAACTTAGAAGTATTGTGAACCATGAGGAGGATAGTGTTAAACTTCAAAAGGATGTAGACAGGTTGGTGGAATGGGCAAATAAGTGGCAGATGAAATTTAATGCAGAAAAGTCTTAAGTGATTCATTTTGGTAAGTAGAACATGGAGAGACAATATAAGGTTAAGGGAACAATTCTTAAGGGGTGCAGGAGCAGAGGGATCTGAATGTATGTGCACACAAATCATTTAAGGTGGCAGGGCAAGTTGAAAAAGTGGTTAATAAAGCATTGAGGGTCCTGGGCTTTATAAATAGGAGCATAAGCAAGGAAGTCATAATAACCTGTATAAAATACTTGTTTGGCTTCAACTGGAATATTGCATTCAGTTCTCGACATCACTTCACAAAGGACATTAGAGAGGTTGCAAAATAGAAAGATTCACAAGATTGGTTTCAGAGGAGAAAGATTGGAGAAGTTGGGATTGTTCTTCGTGAAGAAGAGAAGGTTGAGAGGAGATTTGCGATAGAAACATTCAAAATCATGAGGGACAGAGTAATAGGGAGATGCTGTTACCATGGGTGGAAAGATTGAGAACCAGAGGACAGAGATTTAATGTGATTAGTAAAAGAAGCTGTGGCAATATGAGCAAAATCTATTTTCTGCAGTGAGTGGTTAGGTTTGGAATGCACGGCCTGAGAGTGTGTGGAGGCAGATTTGATTGAAGCATTCAAAAGGGAATTGGATAATTATCTAAAAAGGATAAGGCAAGGGAGTGGGATGAGGTGAGTTGCTCTTGCAGAGAACCAGCATTGACACAGTGGGCCAAATGGACTCCTCTGTGTTGTACAATTCTATGATTTAGGTAAGTGTCCTATAACAGAGGTTCTCAAACATGGACAGGGGTGGAGTCAGGATGAATCCATTTTCCACCATAGATCTGTGCAAAGATTTCAAGGAGTCCTCCAAAAACATTCAGAATCAGGGTCAGGACAATCAATGGCCAAGATGGCCTTGTCAATCAAGGGATACTGTCCATTGAGAGGAATCAGAGCTGGAGTCACTTATGTTCTCGCAGGTTGAAATGTGGAGACAGTGGGAGCAAAAAAGCAAGCACCTATGCAAGGCAGCAGCAGTGGCTGGTGTTTGGACACCAAGTGCAGGGGGACACCTCATTGGGAGAGAGGCGAGTAGGGCATGGAAATAAGTTACCAAGTCTTTGTCCAGTGAATGGCACTGAGAATCAGTTTCTAATGTCTTTTTAGCTCCATCCCATGTGTATGATTTCACTCTCCCCCTCCCAAAAGAGTTATTGTCTGTGTATCATTGTGAATTAGAATGTGTCTAGCAACATATTTATACAGTATGTGCAATTTTTAAAAAAATGCTTGCTTAAGGCACAAAGAACTTACAAATTGGAAAGAAAATTATGTGAGATGTGTCTGGCTAGTTGGAGTGTGGAGAAACGAGAGAGTTTCAGCCCAAGAAGGGGATAGACAGGAGGATAGCAGTCAAGTGGTAAGTAAAACAAATAATAAATAGGTTTTAGTTGTCTCGCCTAATTTTTGCACAGAAAAAAATATGTGCATGTTGTTAAAGGGGCTCTTTGGAATTTTTATAACATAGGAAAGTTATTTCAGAAGTCAATAGGTTGAGAACCACAACCCTATAACATAAATTGGGGCTGGCGTGATCTCCTGGGTCAGTTTTAATCACTTAATCTGGTCAGAGAGGAGTTTGTCAGATTTTTTTTTTACCAAATTGGCCGTTTTGTTTTTAATCAGTTTTAACCCGAGATTACATGGCTCTGGGTCAATGGAGAGCGTATGTATTATGATGCATAAGGTATAACAACTGTGTGGGTAAGATGGACCAGTCAGTCTTTTCCTGGTCCATTTTTTTATAAGTATGCTTGTAAGACTGCTCAAATGACTACCAATGTTTAGAAAACATTGAATATACTCCAATTCTGGATGTAGTCCTTCAACTCTGTAAAGAGATAATTACCTTTTGGAAGTCACTTTGGATTACTACAATCCCCATCACAATATCCACGTCAGTGAACACAGTTTAATATCACTGATAGATGTCAAATCTAATAATTATGAACCATATTGTAATATTCCAGTACAAAATTCCCTGATACAAAAGAAATCATCATCACAAATACTTTGGACAAAATTGAACAACTTCAAAAATGATTGCAGGGATTGTAATGGTTGATTATCTTGTGTCCATTCATTTCCACGTAGGCAGCATGCAAACTTCATACTGCCTGCTCATTTACTTGATAGCAGCATTTGGCCAGTGTTAAATGCGCTGTTGAGTAGCTCCGCACCTTAACAGAAGGCACAATGTTGCGAGAGACAGTATGAATTCAGGTTAGCTTGAACTATTTCAAGCCAACCTGCGCCTCTTATAGGGAAGGTGTATTTTGACAGGAGCACCTGTTGAAAGAGTACATTTGACCTGAGAACGATATCAGAATGGCAGGGATCAGGCTACCAGGGTCTCTGATGTTGCATTGAAGGCATTGGTGTAGGTGGTAGATTGGAGGAGAGAAGTGTTCTACCCATTGGGAACTAGGAAGCCCTGTAGAGGGTGTCACGCCCATGCAGCTGTACCCACAGATGTGTGAAAAATGAAAATTTTATTTTTTTTAAGACAGCATGGAGAATGGATAATCTATGTTGTAACAAGATGAATTCAAAAGGGTCAGGTGAGCTTCCTCCTTGTCTGTCGATATACTTGAAACTGCCCAAGGCTGAAAGTACCCTGCTTGTCTGGTCAGGGCATTAAAATGTAAATGACCCTTTTGGAACATTCCATTGAGAGGACATTAAAAGTGCAACAGATCTCTCCTGTGGACCTAACAGATGCTATTGTCCAAATATCTAGAGAAATTGATGCACAATGACCCAACATACTTAATGGCTGCAGAATGAAATTCCACAGAATGGTTTTTCCTCAGAGCCATTTTATCACATGGAGATGCAAATGGTCAAGGTTCAAATCCCATTGTGTATTAGTGCTCACATCGTAAGGTACCATTTTTGTGGACAACAGAAGTACTGTTACTATGGTCACCTGACAAAAAACCACTTGTAATAAGAAATATTTATTAAGACATTTTTGAGAGCCGCCTAAGGTCAGTCAGTCTGGGAGACAATGGAGACCACAGAGGGAAGAGATCCTGCCCAGCAAAAAAGAGGACCCTTTCTAGAATCCACTGAGAAGTGGGGCTATCCTTTTAGCTACAGACTTGCAGAACAAAGCCTGATCTTTGATACAGATGCTCGACTAAAACTTCGATGGAAGCAAAGTCAGAAGCCAACTGTTGCAAGGAGTAAGCCACTCTGAATTTTTTGGCAGAAGCTTCCAACTCCAATTCCTCAGTGAACCAAATGAGAAACATCAGGCCTGCAACATTTCCAGCTTCCATCTCAAAAGATTCATGGGTAATAGTGCTTTTTGGACTTTACTAAAAAACCTCAATATATGCTGCGACTTTTGTAATCACCTTTTCGTGTGCGTGCATGTGTGTGTGCATGTGTGTATGACTGTGAATTTTTCGATGCTGCCCGTCTGACCTTAAGGTTGGTGGGTGGGTGAATAGAACAGGGAGCCTTTGGGCAGAATTTTCCCCCTGTCAGCGGGGATGAGGGGGGGTGAGTGGAGTACAGGTGTGGGTGCATGGAGGCGTGCCTTCGATCAGTGCCCCCAATTGGGAGCGCGCCACTATTTTACGTGGGTGGGCCAGTTAAGGCCTGCCCAGCGTGATGTCCGCAAGGAAGCGCTATGCGCTCCCTGTGTGGTCGGGGGGTGCGATTCTCTCAGCCAGGAGTGCACTCTTTTGCGCATGCACACGAAACAGTGCACTCATCTCCCTGAGGCTCTGTGCTGCCATAGGGAGATCGGCTCCACATTAGAAGTTGTTGAAAAAAAGAAAACTCCCTGACATGTGGGTTGGGACATGTCCATTACTTTTACATACACTATTATTAAATTTTTAAAAACCTACGTGAAATCTTATCCTGCCCACGGATGAGGTTTCATGCTTTTTCCAATCCCCGCCAGGGCTCCCGGCCAGCCTGCCAACCTTAAGGTTGGACGGGCAGGTCCATTAATTATGTTAATGACTTTATCAATGGCCTCAATTGGCCATTGACAGGTTGGCGGGTGCATAGCTGATTCGGCCAACCTGAAAATTGAAATGAGGCGCGGGTGACATCGGGAGTTCCGCCCGACATCATCTTGCATCATTTTACGCTTCGGTGAGCGGGACCCACACCCCTGCTCACCAACCAGGAAATCCTGGCCTTTGTGTTTTTTGCAAAATCTCATCCATGGGTGGGATGAGGTTGCCAACAGTGAATAAAAAAAAAGTAAAAATTTTTTAAACTAATTTTACTGTGTTCAGGTGACAGAGTCACATGTGGGGGCATGTTTCCCTTATTTTTCAAATCTTCATTTAAAATTTTTAAATCCTTCAGCTCCCTGAGGCAGCTCTGTGCTTTCAGGGAGCTTTCAAAAAGCGCAAACTTCAGCGCTCATGCTCCTCCCACCCCCATCCCCGCAGCACTGAGGCTTTCAGCACGCATTTCACGGTTGGGGCCTAATCGCAGGCAGCAGACCATTGTGCGGCCGCTCCCAGGTCCACTCACTTTGCCCGCCTGACGAGGGGAAAATCCTTCCCATGAGAAAACGTGTCGTGTTCTGTTCTTGAGAGTCACAGAATCACAGAATTGTTACGGTGTAGGAGGAGACCATTCGGCCCATCATGCCTGCACCAGCTCTCTGGCCATTTTAATTTAGTGCCAATCTCCTGCCTTTTCCCCATAATCCTGCATTTTGTTTCTATTTAAATAATCATCCAGTGTCCCCTTGAGTGCCTCAGTTGAACCTGCCTCCACCACACTTCCAGGCAGTGCATTCCAAACCCTAACTACTCGCTGTATGAAAAGTTTTTTCTCACCTCGCATTTGTTTCTTTTGTAAAACACTATAAAAATATGCCCTCTGTTTCTTGATCCATTTAGCAGCGGGAACAATTTCTCCCTATCTACTCTATCAAGACCTAATGATTTTGAAAATTTCTATCAAGTCTCCTCTTAGCCTTCTCCTCTCCAAGGAAAACAGTCCCAACTTCTCCAATCTTTCCTCATAACTGAAGTATGTCAACCCTGGAACCATTCTCGTAAACCTCTTCTACACTCTCTCCAATGCATTCACATCCTTCCTATAATGTGGCACCCAGAACTGTACACAATACTCCAGCTGAGGTCTAACCAGTATCCTACATAAATTCATCATAACCTCCTTGCTCTTGTACTCTATGCCCCTATTAATGAAGCCTAAAATACTGTATGCTTTACAAATAGCTCTCTCTACCTGTCCTGCTACCTTTAATTTCTGCTCCTGCACACCTTTTACAATAGTATCCATTATTTTATACTATCACTACATGTCCTTTGTAGCAAAGTGTATCACCTCGCAGTTCTCCGCATTGAACTTCATCTGCTACCCATCTGCCCACTCCACCAAAGTGTCAATGTCTTTTTGAAGTTCTACACTGTCCTCCTCACTGTTTACAATTCTCCCAAGTTTGTGTTGTCTGCAAACTTCACAGCACTGAAGCACTTAAAACAATTATTCTTTAAGACACATATTGTTGGGGTTTAGTCGAGAGGTGGAAAAAAAGGGGGAAACGAACCAAGCATTTCTCCCCTGTCTGTAACAACAATGCAAAGCCAGTGGCAGTAGATAGCTGTCACAGTCAATGCCAGCAGTACAGTTCCAAGAACCTGGATACAGTGCTGCAAGAAGTTCAATTAATTCACAGGAATGGTCAAGGTCAGTGAATGTATCTTCAAATGTAATATTCTTACAACTGAATCTCATACACTGCTTAATTCCCCAATCTCCATTTATTCACCTTCCTGCAATCTATATTAACCATGTCTCATAGTTCACTTTCATAACTCACTTCACCCTCATTTTGCACCAGCATAAGCCTCCTAACCACACCTCACTGCTGGCACAATGTTAGCTATTCAGCTAGGCGCATCACCCAAAAAATTGCACATTTCACTCCCCCTTGCACAATAAGGTGGTGCACAACCACTGCCAGCAGCAACCAATTTGTGGGGGACAAGTACAGCTCCATATTCTCACCGAGATGGAGAAGACAGTCCTCGCCCCCATTGAATGGCCAAGACTAAGGTCATGGCCGGTGGCAGGGCTGAAACCACCAAAGATAACAGTATGCTCCCACCTAATCCACCTTTTCACATGCCACTTCCCCTTCATTTCACAACTTCTTTTAGTGCACAAGATGCAGATGGTGTAAGGAGACAGCTCTTGATTACCTCCTTCTCCTCACTGCAGCTCTACTCTTGTGCGTTTCCGTATTCAGATATGCAAGAACTGCAGCCTAGCTAGGCAGTGGTACAGGAGTAAGATTTGGAAGAGAAAGAAGAGACTCATTCTCACACTCACAGCCACCAGCTCAGACCCTGTGTGCACTTCAGAGACTAGTTTGGAGGCGGGATGCACACGTAATGGGGCTGGATTTTGTCAGGGCAGCAGTGGCCTTGACCAGAAAGCTGGGCAGCCAACTGGGGATCCCCAGCTGGATTTTAGGGTCATTGTGTAGCTAATAAGCTGCCATCAGCACTCCCACCCCTTTAAGGGATGAGAGCCCACCTCCAAGAACTGTTGGACAATCGGAGGGCTGGCAGCTCTTCAATCCCAGTAGTGTCACCAGAAGTGGTGGCCACTGCTGGAACTGCACCCAGCGAGACTCCGGTGAGGAGGAAGGTGGTTGGTGAGGGTGGGCAGGGTGTTACTGCAGGGATGCCCAATACTGGCAGGGTGTTTTCTGGTGGCTTTTACTTGAGCCCTGCGTCCAGGAGGATGTTGTGATGATCATTAACAAAGTGATGGCAAGGTGCTGGATCATTGTTGAATGAGGAATTGGTATTGCATTCACTGGTACCGCAGTTGGTTGAGCCAATCACAGACAGCCCAGTCAGAAAGGGGATATGTTGGTTGCCTCCATTATTCCTCCTCTCTTTCTCCTCCTGCTTTTCTCTGCCCCTTCCTCCTCCTTCTCCTCTTCTGCTGCATCACGTACCTGGTGGCAAGGGCTGTGCCCTCACAATAGTGATATTTTGTAGAATGCAGCAAACCATGACGGATAGTGACACAGGCTCTAAAGAGTGATCCAGAGCAGCCGGGGCAACAGAAGCATTGCAAAGCCTCCCAACTGTCTGCTCACATGACATTTCACGTTGCAGCTGGCATTTGTTATATGCATGGGTTGCGTATCAGAGTCATGAGCCAGATAAACAGTAGATAGCCTTCATCATCCAGCAGCCACCCTCTGATCTCTCATGGTGGCTAAAAAACAGGTGGCACCATTGACTGGCACAGAATGAAGACATCATGGCCTGGATAATGTGCTGAGCATGGTTGGCACCCACCATACATGGAGCAAGTAGAACCCTTTGCACTGTGATACATCTTTGAATTTGCATCTGGCCCCTGCAAAACAATATGTTGTGCAGTCAATGGCATTCTGCACTATGGGGAAGCCCACTCTCCTGGTGAAGCCACTGCATGGTCTGTCTCCTTCACCCTGAAAAGCGAGAATCCAATATATTCTTCTTTCTTTGCATGAGATGTGTCCATGATCTTCCTTAAGGGTTCTACTTGCTCCATGTGTGGTGGGTGCCAACCATGCTCAGCACATTATCCAGGCCATGATGCCTTAAACAACTATGAACTGCAAGATGCTGGAAAGACTGCCTACTCCACCCTTGAAAGAGCCTGACTTGAAAAAGTCCATGGGCTTGGTCACTCTGAATAGCCACTGGCAATGCTGTTCTCATGCTTCTCTGAAGCTGCAGGTCTGCGAGGTGGCAGATTTCAGGTGAACACCTCCACAGTGAAACATAAAAGGTGTGCACATTGGCTTAGGTTGCAGTAGGAGAATTGTTCTCTGAAGCTCCTGGGTAGATACGTAGAGTGCCTTTTTCACCCCCCTCCTCCCCCCTCTTCCAGCAGCTTGCCTCTTCTGTGCTGCCTCTGCTTTTCTCCCTGACATGCTGCAGCCCAGGAGGATGGAAGCTATATCAGCCCAGACTGGGAGCAAATGCTGTGAGCAAAAATCTTGAAGTGAGAACCAAGGTCTTCACCATGTGTCACTCCATCCCTGGAGACTTCGCCAACTTTAATTAACTGTGTAAACCACCAAACACACCCACATACTCAGCAATAGCCAATAGAAATCAATCAACATGGTATCGTGCAGTGACCCAAAAGTTCCTGCACAGGCTGCATACAAGTCAGCCCTTTTAAAGTACTGTATGTGTAGAGCTAAGCAAAAAAATAATTAAAGGCCTGTGCACTTAAATGCCGACATATTACAAAAAAATAATTAGAGGGTATGTGGCACAGATGCCATTTTAGACACAACAGGGCATCCTTGGCACTGAAAGTATAGGTGCCATGCAACAGAATTTTACAGACTTTTGAATATATTGGGAATATTCCTGAATATATAGTGGGGGTTTCAGGGTGGGGAGAGGAAGTGAGGCCCGCTTTGGTGGGGGAGCACTCACCTGCAGGGGCCAGACCTTGTCGGTGGGGGTGGTGGGGTACCCAGTGTTTTTTTCTATTCATTCATGGGATGTGGGCTTCGCTGGCTGGGCCAGCATTTATTGCCCATCCCTAGCTGCCCCTAAGAAGGTGGTGGTGAGCTGCCTTCTTGAACCGCTGCAGTCCATGTGGTGTAGGTACACACACAGTGCTGTTAGGAAGGGAGCTCCAGGATTTTGACCCTGGCAGTGAAGGAACGGTGATATGTTGAAAGCAGGCTGTTGTTGGTGGCGCCCCTCCTGTACCCCACCCCCCCCCCCCCCCCCCCCCCCCCCCCCCCCCCCCCCCACCACATCCCCCCACCCTGCCATTGCAACCCAGGGTCACTTTCCAGGTTATCCCCTTTCTCCAAACTCCTCCTGGTAGCCTGAAAGTTGAGGCTGGGCAGCAAACGGCCCTTAAATAGTCATTAGTCATTTAAGGGCCTTATTGGGGAAAGGGTGGGTGGGCTGGCCTAGGCCTCATACATTCCACCATAAAACTGTGGAGAGGTCGAAACAAGCAGGAGCCCGGTGGGAAGGCCAGCTGAAGAATTTTATGCTTCCCCCCACCCATCCAGACCCCCATCTGCAAACCACTGGCAAGGGAATGTAAAATTCTACTTTAGGTGATACAATGGGCTGCACTGTGTCAAGTTTCATAGACAAATTCTAAGGGGCATTGTTTCCTTCCTGGATATCTTATTCCTAGCTATCTTAACTTGAGTTAGGAGACTGAGGAAGGCTCAACCATGAATGTGTCCTCCTTGAATCACTGGATCATATTGTAGCTGTGGACTAATTTTTTCCTCAATCCGTTTTACCTAGATTTGTATAATTCTTATCAACCACAGATCATCAAATAGTCCATAAAATATCCTCATATGAATAAATTTCCAGTTCTTATCTAGTCAACGAATGAGTCTCTGACATTTTGTTATTGTCACCCTCTCCACAGAAGTGTGAGAAATAATTTCACATCAACTGATTCTCTGTGGGCAGCCATGTCACCTGGAAGTTTAAGATTTAAGAAATTGAAACAATTCAACATATTAAAAAAAAATGATAGGCAGGATGTACTGGATTGGCCGACAAAGTTTGAAGTGGACGAATATCCTGGTCCAGGTGGTTTGCATCCTAGGTTGCTAAAGGAAGTGTGGATGGAGATAGTGGAAGCCTTGTCATAATCTTCCAATCTTCCCTAGATATGGGAGAAGTACCAGAGGATTGAAAAGTGGCAAATATGACAATCTTGTTTAAGGAAGGGTGTAAGGACATTCCTCATAATAGGAGGCTGGTCAGTATTTTAACCAAAGGAAATAATTCACTGGCACTTGGAGAGGGTTGAGTTAATTAAGGAGAGCCAGCATGGATTTGTGAAAGGCAGATGGTGTTTGACACGTTAAGTAAATGTTTTGTTGAAGTAACAGAGAAGCTTGATGAAGGGAATGCAGTAGATGTTGTCTATATCGATTTTAAAGAAGTGTTTAGCTAAGTACCAAATAAAAGATTGGTTGATAAAACTGAGGCTCATGGAATATGAAGGGTTCTCAAAATTCACACATTTTTTCATATCATCAACAAGGATATGACTTTTGGACTTTTACCTGAAACCAGACAACGAGTGGAGACAGAATATGCATTCTTCCCTTTAAAACAATCAGCATGAAATGAAATCCCATCAAAATCTTGCATAAATAATCACTACTAACTATGGGGGCAGGAAGAGCCCAATCAATGCAATTATGCAAACCCAGCAACACTCCACACGTACAATGGCTTTCAGTTCAAGACTAGTTACGGGGACAGGAAGACAATGATAAACATCATGTGAGCCCATTGAAAACAATGAGACAACAATCACCTGGGGAAGCCCACCAAAATCAAACAAAGAACTTGATTTGGATTGAGATAAGAAAATCGAAAAAAAATAGTATTAACTGGGCCAGGAGATCTGAAGTGAGCAGTTTTGGGCAGGGACACAGAAGGGTGAGTAGTTTTGAAAGCTGACACAGGGCAATGAGCATTTGGGAGCAGTTGAAGCTGAGTTTAAGCAGGGAGCTGAGCCAAGCAGGGAGGAGATCTGGAGGTTTGCAGGCCCGCAGGCAACATCACGGCGAGGGGCACAAGGTGGCAAGCTCAACTGAAGACAACAAGGCCACAACCGCAGCCCTCCACGAAGATCAACCACCCATAATCGTGCCTCCACCAAACTGAAGAACCTTCGCAGATTCCACAGACCAGGACCACGTGGGGACAGCAGGCCCCAGAGGACACAAAAAGCGTGCCCCAAAACTGCAATCGGCTTACCTGGCTAGATTTCAAACTGTCAAGGAACCCTGGTTGGTGAGCATGATCCCTGACCTCTCCTAGTTCAATTTATTTAGGTTTTGTGGGTGGGACAAGGGTAATTAGCGTGATTTTCCCACGTTATGCCGTGTGTTCCCCAATCTTAACTAAGTGTACTTTGTAAATCTGTTTAATCTCAGTGCAATCATAATGTTATAAGTTCATTTGTGACTTCAATAAACTCAGTTTTATCTTGCACCAAAACCAGGTGTCTGCTGCACTTTGTCACAACCACCAAATAAGTCCAAGGTCTAGAACCCAAGAAGTGGGAGCAATTCAAACCACTCAGAAGTCAGAGGTGAAGGTGACACACACCACTATCCTCTACAAATAGGAGGGTCAGCGTCAGCTTGGATAAAAAAATCAGCTGATGGACAGAAAACAGCAAGTCGTGATAAATGGTAGTTTTTCAGACTGGAGGATGATAGACAGTGGTGTTCCCCAAGACCCAGTGCCGGGACCACTGCTTTTTTTGATATAGATAAATGACTTGGATATTGGAGTATGGAGTAAAATTTCAAAATTTGCGGATTATATCAAAGATTGATATCAAATTTCAAGATGTGGCAAACATGATACTAATCGACTGCAATAGGACAAAGGCTAACAGAATGGGCAGACAAATGGCAGGTGGATTTTAACACACAGTATTGTGAGATGATGCATTGTGGCAGAAGGAATTGGAGGAGGCAATATGTACATAATGGGCAGAATTTTGCCCTTAGATGACGGGCGGACACCATCGGCTCGGCGGCAGGCGGGCAGCTGACCCCCACCACCGAAACGGAGCCCACCACCTTTTTGAGCGGGCGGGTCAATTAAGGCCCACCCAGCGGTCTGCCCGACAGGAAGCGCTATGCGCATCCTGTTCCAGGAGGGGAGGGATTCCCCATCAGTTAAAGAGTGCTCTTTCGCGCATGCGCACTAAAGAGCGCAGTGCTCCCTGAGGCAAAGTCCTGTCTCAGGAGATTAGTGACAGATAAGAAAAGTCAAAAAATAGAAAAATTAAAAAATTATGAACATGTTCCCCTCATATGACAATGTCACATGAGATGGGACATGTTAATAAAAATGACATAAACTTTATTAGACTTTTTAGAAACAGACATGAAACTTCATCCTGCCAGTGGATCAGGTTTCATGCTTTATCAGGAGCCCGCTGGGGCTCCTGGCCTGCCCGCCAGCCTTAAGTTTGGACAATCAGGTCTTTAATTATCTTAATTAGCCTGTCAATGGCCTCAATTGGCCATTGACAGGTCGGCGGGAGGACAGCTGATTTTGCTGTCCGCCCACCTTCCTAAAAATTTAAAGGGACCGGAATGATGTCGGGGGTTCCTCCCGACGACATCCCGCATCATTTTCCCATCGGCGAGGGGGCCCCACCCCCAAATCGCCGACGGGAAAATTCAGGCCAATGGCACAGTTCTAAACAGTGTGCAGAACAAAGCGACATGGGATTTATGTGCGGAGATCTTAGAAGGTGCAGGGCATATTAAGAGAGTATTAGAAAAGCATCAGGGATCTTGGGCTTCATAGATAGTGGTATTGAGTACAAAAGTAGGGAAGTGAGTTACAAGATTAGATTGGAAAAATTGGAGTTGTTTACCTTGGAGTAAAGGAGGTTGAGGGGAGGTTTGACAGATTTGTATAAGATTAGACTAAGGAAAGATTTTCCCAGTAGCATAGTGGGCTGGAGAATTACTTCAGAGGCCTGGACTTCAGATATATGGGCCTGAATCTTTCCCACATCAGGTGCTCACAATCAGCGGTCCCAGGAGCAGTCAGGAAATAGGCCCTTGACCGCAATTGGCCCCCGACCACGATTTCACGCTGGTTGGCCAATCAATGGCCAGCTTGCGTGAAACACGTGCTGGAAAGCTCAGCCCTGCCGGGGTGGGGGTGGGAAGAGGGCCAGTGACAATGTCACCACGGGCACAGGTGTGCACTGTGAGAGAGCTCCTTGAAAGTAGACAGCTGTCTCAGGGAGCTGCATACCTGCAAATAATAAAAGAAAGCACAAAAAAGCTCCAAAAATATGTCAATGCAGCACAATCAGGCACCTGAAAGCATACTCATAAAAATGCTGTCCCCAGATATTTCTTTTTATTTTGTTTCCTAATGGAGGTTTCCAGCCCTTAGATGAGGTTTCATGAAAAATGTAAAGGCCGCCTGCCTAATTTGCCCGCCCGCCAACTGTTAGGGTGGACAGGCCACAAAAAAATTGCAGGCAATTGCGCCATTAATGAAATCCCACCATGGCAGCTGAGGGAATTTTAATGGAATTTATTAATAAGTTTGGAATAAAATGCTAGTTTTGTTAATAATGATCACAATACTACCAGACTGTCATAAAAATCCATCTGGTTCACTAATGGCCTGCAGGGGACGGAATCTGAAATCCTTACCGGATCTGACCTACACATGACTCCAGACCCATAGCAATATGGTTAACTCTTAACAGCCTTCATAAATGGCTAGCAAGCCACCACAAAAACAAAAGCACCTACATCATAAGGACCACAATGGTTCCAGAACCACCACCTTTGCAAGAGCAATTAGGGTTGGACAATAAATGCTGGTCTTGTCAGTGATGCTCACATCCCAAGAACAACTATAAAAAAATAGCAGATGGTTCCATTACTAGGGGCACAGATTTTGGGCAAGAGACATAGGGTGATTGAGATGAGGAGTCTTTTACACAGCGAGTGGTAATGACCTGGAACTCTCTGCCACGAGACAGTGGTGGAAGTGGAGATGATCAATGAAATTGGATAGGCACTTGAGGGAAATAAACTTGCAAAGCTATGGGGTTGGAATGGGGGAATGGTTCTGACTGGATTGTTCTAAAGAGAGTCAACTTGGCCTCCTTCTATGCCGTAATGATTATGCCTGTATGTTACTTTCTATAAGTCTGTAAGTTATTAACTATTAAAAATATAATTGCTATTGTATTTGTTTGATGATGTATGCATTTATTTTATTCAGTTTTGGCAAATGTCAGAACACTATTCCGCACACTTTGCACTTGTGTAATTGCTGAACATTTAAGCATATTATTATCATTCACCACAGTGCGACTAAAACATAATCAGTATTTTTTAGCTGATCCAGCAAAGAGCAGGTAAGTCCCAATATGATATGACATAAGACAAGTGGAATCAATTACATAGCTCATAAAAACTACATTTACATGGAGTGTTAGAAATCACTATGACATTATCCTTCCAGGTTAATTTGTACATTTATCCTTGCGATTTGTAATGAACTTAAAGATGGACTAATTCATTTCTATTGTAATTGCTTGCATTTTTGAGCCTTTTGAAGCTGCGTTTATTTTAATTCATTCATGGGATATGGGCATCGCTGGCTAGGGCAGCATTTATTGCCCATCCTTAATTTCCCTTTAGAAGATGTTGGTGAGCAGCCTTCTTGAACTGCAGTAGTTCATGTGGTGTAGGTTCACCCACAGTGCTGTTAGCAAGGAAGTTCCAGGATTTTGACCCAGCAACAGTGAAGAAATGGCGATAAATTTTTCTGGTGCCTAGGTTGATGCCATGTAGTCTGTTCAGTTTCATTCCTTATTGACTTGTTTTTAGTGGTTTGCTACAACTGAGTGGCTTGCTAGGCCATTTCAGGAGTCAACCACATTGCTGTGGGTCTGGAGTCACATGGAGGCCAGACCAGGTAAGAGCAGCAGATTTTCTTCCCTAAGGGACATTAGTGAACTAGATGGATTTTTATGACAATCAATGCATTAGACTTTTAATTCCAGATACTTACTGAATTCAAATTCAAACTCATGTTCCCAGAGCATTACACAGCGTCTCTGGATTACTAGTCCAGTGATAATACCACTATGCCACTATCTCACCTAATTTGATGATTGGTGGGTTAATTTTGCCAAGCTGTAAAGCCGAACTTCATATGAATGAGGCATTCCGGAGTGAGGAGCAACAAGTGCTCATGGCCATCTTGGGAAATAGTTAAGTCACTTATTACCTTAAATGGGGTGAGAGTGGTGTTAATGGTAATGTCATTGGACTGGTAATCCAGAGTCCCAGGTTAATGCTTTGGGGAAATGGGTTTGAATCCCACCACAGCAGTTGGTGGAATATAAATTCAATTAATAACTTTGGAATATAGAGCTAGTCTCAATAATGGTAACCATGATAACTATCATCAATTGTTGTAAAAACAGTTAATGTCCACAATGTCCTTTAGGGAAGGAAATCTGTCACCCTTAACTGAGCAATGTGGTTGACTCTTAACTGCCCTCTGAAATGTCTTAGCAAGCCACTCAGTTCAAGGACATTAAGGACAGACAACAAATGCTTACCTTGCCAGTAATGCCCACATCCCATGAAAGAATAAAAAAAAATGTGTACATTTAAATGTTTCTGGTTAGGAAGTGTAATCTTGCTGAATATACACAGTGTTATTTGTGCCTGAGGCTTCAGTTTATTTCTAGCTATGCTGCTTTGAACTAGGAGGGACGGGAAAACCAGACAGAACTCATCTATATTGTCTTACATGAGTCAGCAGTTCATATTTTGGCTATGAACTCATTTTCCCCTCAATCCATTTTGCCCATATTTGGGTAACAATCTCCAAATACATGCGGCAAACTCTCACCACCAAGCGTCCCACCTGCTTGTATCTCTCCCTACTCCAATCCACTGCAGCATGTTCCATCTCATTTTCTTTCCTTGCCCTCCTCAATCGTGGGGCCGGTGCAAGAGTATTAGGCACCCTGGGTGAACCTTCAGCCTTGCAGCACCCACCTCCCTCGAAAATGAATATTAGTATGAATGAAAATCAGCATTTATAATTACGGATTTATTTTACAAGTAAAAGGAACATATTATGACACTGATCGCACATTCTCATTGACCTACACTTTTCGCGGGATATGTACTAGAAGAAACGCACATTATAATGTGTAATATGGCTCACATGATGCAATACTATGGCTGTGAGTTTCCAGCCCCCTTGTGGCGGGTGGCCCAGCCAAAAGCCCATTGACTTTCAGCAGGACTGGATGATCCTGGTGGCAGGCTGGGCCGAAAAATCCCGCCCTATGTGTTCCTGCAACAGTTACTAGACGATTTTATATAATCACATAATTTACATAATCAGTAATCATTATGATAGAGTAGGCTAGATTAAATTACATTTTTGATCTTATTTACTGGTTTGCAGTTTTGGAATAGCCATATAGATGTATAAATGTTTAAAATTGTCACATAAACAGAATGAGGAATATATTTATGAAATTTTGGGAAAGCCTGCAATGTAAATGCATGGAAATCCATATGCCTGATAGTATATGTGGATCTGTATCAGTAGATCTAGGGCAGGGTTTTCCCTTTGTCGGGCGGGCATGGCAGGCAGGCTCAGGAGAGGCCGTGAAATGGACCGCTGCTCACAATCGCGCCACAACTGCGTTTTCATGCTGGATGGCCAATTAACGGCCAGCCAGGGTGAAACGTGTGCTGAAAGGCTCAGCGCTGCGGGGGTGGGGGTGGGAGGAGGGCGAGCGCGGAAATCTGCGCATGCGCGGGGATTCACACGCTGACTGCTCCCTGAGGGTACAGAGCTGCCTCAAGGAGCTGAGGACTCAAGGAAGACTCAGTCACATGGAGAGGGATATGTTTAAAATAAAGTGAATTTTTTTTTGTGTGTTTTTTACTTACTGTTGGAAACCTCATCCTGTCCGTGGATGAGGTTTCGTAAAAACTGCAAAGGCCCCCTGGCCTATTCACCCACCCGCCAACCGAACGGTTGAGCAGGCAGTGAAAAATACAACTTAATTAATCACTTAAGAGCCTTAATTGTCAGTGGGCGTGCTGCTGACTCTCGAGCGCGCCTGCCAACCAAAAGATTGTGAGAGTACGCAATGACGTCGAGACGCTCTCCCGATGCCATTGCACGTGATTTTATGCCCAATCGGGTCCGGCATGTGCCTGCCCGACAAACGTAAATTCCTGCCCCTAGACTTTTTATTCCTAGTGCTGAAGACAGATGGTTTACTACTGTAATCAGTTTATTTTCTTTCTCTCTCTCACTTTCTCTCTCTCCCTCTCTCTTTCACTTTCTCTCTCTCTCCCTCTTTCTCTCTCTCTGTCTTTCTTTCGCTCTCCCCCTCTTTCTCACTCTCTCTCTCCCTCTCTTTCACTCTCTCTTTCTCCCCTTTTCTCTTTCTTTCTCCCTCTCTTTCTCTTTCCCTTTCTGTCTTTCCTTCTCCTCTTCCCTCTCCCTCTTTCTCTCTCTCTCTCTTTCCCTCTCTCTCAGTCTTCCTCATTCCATTTCTCTCTCCCTCCGTCTTTCTCTCCTTCTGTCCACCTTTTCTCTCCCTCTCTTTTTCACTCTCTCTCTTTTACTCTCTCTCTTTTACTCTCCCTCTCTCTTATCCCTCTCTTTATCCTTCTCTCCCCCTCTATGTCTTTCTTGCAATCGCTCTCGTTCTTCACTCTCTCTCTCTTTCACCCTCTTTCTCCTCTCCCTCTCTTTCCCTCTCTCTCTTTCACTCTCTCTCTTTCTCTTCCTCTCTCTTTCTTCTCTCTCTCTCTTTCTTTCTCTCCCTCTCTTTCTTTCCCTCTCTTTCTCCCCCTCTCTTTCTCTCCCTCTCCTTCTCATTCCCTCTTTTTCCCTTTCTATTTCCCTCTCTCTCTTTCCATCTTTTTCTTTCTCTCTCCCTCCCTCTTTCTTGCTCACTCCCTCCCCTTTCTCTCTCTTTCTCCCACTTTCTCACTTTCTCCCCTTCGCTTTCCCTCCCTGTTTTTCCTCTCTCACTTTCCCTCCTTCTGTCTTTCTTTCCCTCTCTTTCTTTCTCTCTCATTTGTTCTCTCTCTTTCTCTCTCCTATTCTCAATCTTTCTCCCTCTCTCATCCTTTCTCTCTCCTCTCTCTCTCCTTCTCTCTCCCTCTCCTTCTATCTCTTTGTCTCCCTCTCTCTCTTTCTCTTTCCCTCTCTCTCCTTTCTCACTCTCTTTCTCTCTCCATTTGTCTCTGTCTTTCTCTCCCTCTCTTTCTGTCTCTGTATTTCCCCCACTCTCTTTCCATATCTTTCTTTCTCTCTCTCCCTCCCTGTTTTGCTCTCCCCCTCTTTCTCTCTCCTCCCTTTTTCTCTCTCTCCCTCTTTCTCTTTCCTCCCTCTTTCTCACTCTCTCTCCCCACTCTCTCTTTCTCTTTCCCTCTCTCTTTTTCCTTCTCTCACTTTCTCTCCTCTCTCGCCCACTCTCTCCCTCACTCTCTCCTCCCTCTTTCTCATCCTCCCTCCCTCTGTCTTTCTCTTTCACTCCCCCGCATTCTCTCCTTCTTTTTCTCTCTCTCTCTTTTTCTTTCTCGCTCTCTTTCTCTCTCCCTCCTGCTCTCTTTTTCTCTTGCTCTCTTTCTTTCGCTCTCTCTCTCCCATTCTCATTCTCTTTCTCTCTCGCTTTGTTACCCTCTTTCTCTCCTTCTCTCTTTCTCTTTCTGTCTCTGTCTTTCCCTCTCTCTTTCCATCTCTTTCTTTCTCTCTTTCTCTCCCCTCCCTCTCTCTTTCTCTCTTTTCTCTCTTTCTTTATCTCTCTCTCTAGCTCTCCCTCTCTCTCCTTCTATCTTCTATCTCTCCTTCTCTCTCTTTCTCTCTGTCTTTCTCTCCCCCTTTCCCTTTCCCTCTCTTTTTCCCTTTCTATTTCCCTCTCTCTCTTTCCATCTTTCTTTCTCTCTCTCTTTCTACTTCTTTCTTTCTCTCCCTGTTTCTCTCTATTTTCCCTCTTTTTTCTTTTCTCTGTCTCCATCTCTCCCTCTTCCTCTCTTTCCCTTTCTATTTCCCTCTCTCTCTTTCCATCTTTCTTTCTCTCTCTCTTTCTACTTCTTTCTCTCTCTCCCTGTTTCTCTCTATTTTCCCTCTTTTTTCTTTTCTCTGTCTCCATCTCTCCCTCTTCCTCTCTTTCTTTTTCTCTCATTCTTTCATTTTCTCTCGCTCCCTCTTTCACTCTCTTCCTCCCTCTTTCTTTCTCTCTCTCTCTTTTTTCATCCCTTCACTCTCTCTCCCTCTTCTTTCCCCCTTTCTCTCTCTTCCTCTTTCACTCTCTCTCTCTCTGTTTTTTCTCATCCTCTCTCTCCTTCCCCCTCTCTCCCTCCATGTCTTTCCCCTTTTGCTCTCTCTTTCTCTCTCTCTCTACTTTTCTATTCCTCTCTTCCTTTCTCTCTCTCTCTCTTTCCCTCTCTCTCTTTCCTTCCCTGCCCCCTCTTTCTCTCTCGCTTCCTCTCTCTCTGCTCTTCTGCCCCTGACTCCCTCTATCTCCCTCACTCTTTGTCTCTGTCTCCACCCCTCTTTATCTCTATCTCTTCTATTCCAACTTTTTATTTTTCCCACTCTTTCCTATCTTTCTCTCTCTCTTTCTCTTTATTTTTCTCTCCCTTTCTCTATCTCTCTCTTTCTTTCTCTCTCTCCCACTTTCTCCCTCTTTCTCTCCCACTCTCTCTCCCTCCCTTTCTCTATCTCTCTTTCCCTCCCTTTACTTCCCTCCCTCTTGCTCTCTCTCTGCTCTCCGCCCCTCTACGCCTCTTTCTCTCTATCTCCATTTCTCTTCTTCTCTTTCTATTTCTATCTCTTCTTTACCAACTCTTTCATTTCCCCTCTCTCTCTTTCTTTTTTCTCTCCCTTCTCACTCTCTCCCTCTTTCTCTCTCTTTTTCTTTCACTCTCTCTCTCTTGTTCTCTCTTTCTCTCTTTTGTCTCCCTCTCTCCCTCTCTCTTTCTCTCTCTTTTTCATAGTCTCTCTCTTTCTCTGTCTCCCCCTTTCTCACCTCCTCCCTCTTTTTCTCTCTCTCTTTCTCCCTCTTGGTCTCTCTCTGCTCCTCTGCCCCTCCCTCCCTTTATTTCCCTCCCTCTCTCTTTCTCTCTGTCTCCCACTCCCGCACTCTTTCTATCTCTCCTTTTCCAACTTCTTTTTCTCTCTCTTTCCCTCTCTATCTTTCTCCCTTTCTCTTTATTTTTTCTCACTCTTTCTCTCTCTTTATTCTCTCTCTCCCTTTCTCTATCTCACTCATTTATCTCTCTCTCTCTATCTCTCCCTCTTTCTCCCCCTTTCTCCCTCTTTCTCTCCTGCTCCCTCTCACACTCTCTCTTTCTGTATCTCTCTCTCTTTGTATCTCCCTCTTTCCCTCCCTCTCCCCCTTTTCTCTCTCTTTCTCTCTCTTGCTCTCTCTCTGTCTGCTCCTATGCCCCTCTATACCTCTCTCTCTCTCTTTTTCTGTCTCCCACTCTCACCCTCTCTCTCTATTTCTATTTCTCCTTTGCCAACTCCTTCTTTCCCCCTTCCCTCTCTCTCTCTTTCCCCTTCTCTCTCTCTCTTTCCCTTTCTCTATCTCTCCCTCCCTCTCCCCTCTATCTATTTCTATCTCAGTTGGCAACAGTCTTTTCTTTTTCTGTCTCTCTTTCTTTCTCTCTGTCCCTGTCTCTCTCTCTGTCCCCTTTCTCTCTTTTCCTCCCTCTTTCTCTCCTTCTCTATCTTGCTTTCTCTTTCTCTCTCTCTTTCTCTTCCCCTCTCCCTCTCTCTCCATCCCTCTCTCTCTTTCTTTCTCTCTCTCTTTCTCTTTCTCATTCTCTTCCTCTTTCCCTGCTCCTCTGCCCCTCTCTCCATCTATCTCCCTTTCTCTCTTTCTCTCTGTCCCCCCCTCTGTTTCTATCTCTCCTTTTCCAACTCTTTCTTTTTTCTCTCTCCTTCCCTCTCTTTCTCTTTCTCTTTATTTTTTCTCTCCCTCTTTCTCTATCTCTTTTCTCTCTCTCTCTCTCTCTCCCTCTCTCTTTCCCTCTCATTTATCTCTCTCTCGCCCTCTTTCTCCCCTTTTCTCGGCCACTCCCTCTCCCTTTCTCTATCTCTCTCTCATTGTATCTCCCTCATTCCCTTCATCTCTTTCCCTCTCTCTCCCCTCTATCTCTCTCTCTCTTGCTGTCTCTCCCTGCTCCTCTGCCCCCCATACCCCACTCTCTCTCTTTCTTTGTCTCCCTCTCTCTCTACTCCTATCTCTCCATTTCCAACTTTCTTTTTCTCTCTTTCTTTCCAGCTCTTTGTCTCTCTCTCTATTTTTTTCTCCCTCTTTCTCTATCTCGCTATTTCTTTATCACTCCCTTTTTCTCCCCCTTTCTCTTCCACTCCCTCACCCTCTCCCTCCGCTTTTTCCCTCTCTCTCTTTCTCTCTCTCTTTTGCTCTCTCTTTATTTCTATCTCTCCTTTGCCAACTCTTTCTTTTCCCCTCTCTCTCTCTTTCTCTCTCCCTCTCTCCCTTTCTCTATCTCTCCCTTCTCTCTCTTTCTTTCTCTCTTTCTCTCTCTCTATGTCTCCCTTTCTCTCTCCCCATTTCTCTCCTCCCTTTTCTCTCTCCCTTCTCCCTTTCTCTCTCTCTGTCTCTCCCTCTCTCTCTCTCCCCTTTCTCTCTCTTCCTCCCTTTCTCTCCTCTCTCTATCCCTCCCTTCTCTCTCTCCCCCTCTCTCTTTCTCTCCCCGCTCTCCCCCCTCCCTTTCTCTCCCCCTCTCTTTCTTTCACTCTCTCTCTCTCTTTCATTCTCTCTCTCCCTCTCCCTTTTTCTCTCTCTTTCTTTCATTCTCTCTCCCTCTTTCTCTCTCCCTCTCGCTCTCTCTTCCTCTTTCACTCTCTTTTTTCCCCTCTATCTCTTCCCCCCTCTCTTTCCCCTTCTCTTTCTCTCCCTCTCCCTTTCTCTTTCTTTCTCGCCCTTTATTTCTCTCTCTCTTTCCCTTGCTTTCTTTCCCTCACTTGCTCTCTTTCTCTTTTTCTATACCTCTCTCTCTTTCCCTCCCCAACACCTTTTTCTTTCTCTCTCTTTCTCTCTCTCACTCTCTCCCTCTGCTCCTCTCCCCCTCTCTCTTTCTCTCTGTCTCCCTCAGTCGCTCTCTATTTCCATCCCTCCTTTCCCAACTCTTTCTTTCTCTCTTTCTTCCTCTTCCTCTCATTTTTTTTCTGTCTCTTTCTTTTTCTCTCTCCCTCCTCTCTTTCTCTATTTCTCCCTTCTCTCTCCCTCCCTTTCCTTCTCTTTCCCCCTTTTCTCTGTCTATCTTTCCCTCCCTCACTCTCTCTCTCTTGCTCTCTCTCTCTGCTCCTCTGCCCCTCTCTCCCTCTATCACCCTCTCTCTCTTTCTCTCTGTCTCCTTCTTTCTCTCTCCCTATTTCTAGCTCTTCTTTTCCAACTCTTTCTTTTTCTCTCTCTTTCTCTTTATTATTTATCTCCGTCTTTAACTCTCTTTTTCTCGCTCTTTCTTTTGCTCTATCCTTCTCTTTCTTCCTCTATCTTTCCCTTTCTCTACCTTTCTTTCTCTATCTCTCTTTCTCCCTCTTTCTCTCCCACTCTCTCTTTCTCTATCTCTTCATCTTTGTCTCTCCGTCTTGCCCTCTCTACCCCCTTTTTCTATTTTTCTCTTTCTCTCTCTCTCTTGCTCTTTCTCTACTCCTCTGCCCCTCTATACCGCTCTCTCTCTATGTCTGCTTTCCCAACTCTTTATTTCTCTCTTTCTCTCTCTTTCTTTTTTCTGTCTGTTTATCTTTTTCTCTCTCTCCCTCTCTCTTTCTCTATCTCTCCCTTGTCTCTCTCTTTTTCTCTCTCTCTATCTCTCCCTACCTCTTCTCTCTCCCCCTTTCTCCCCCTTTCTCTCCTTCTCTATCTCTCCCTTCTCTCCCCTCTCTCTCTCCCCCTCTCTCCCTCTTTCTCTCTTTACCTCTCTCTTCTTTCATTCTCTCTCTTTCATTCTCTTTCTTTCTTTCTTCTGTCTCTTTATCCTTTTCTCTCTCTCCCTCTCTCTTTCTCTATCTCTCCCTTCTCTCTCTCTTTCTTCCTCTCTCTATCTCTCACTACCCCTCTCTCTCTCCCCCTTTCTCCCTTTTCCTCTCTCTCTTTCTTTCACTCTCTCTCTCTCTCATTCTCTCTCTCTCTTTCTCTCTTTTTCTCTTCCCCTCTCTCTCCCTTTCTCTCTCTTCCTATCTTTTTCTTTCACTCTTTCTCTCTCTCTTTCATTAGTCTCTCTCTCTCTTTCTCTTTCATTCTCTTTCCTTCTCTCTCTTTCTTTCTCTCTTTCTTTCTCACTCTCTCTCTCTCTTTCCCTCTCCCTCTTTCTTTCTCCCTCCCTCTCTTACTCTCTCTCCCTCTCTCTTTCTCTCCCTCTCTTTCTGTCTCTGTCTTTCCCTCTCTCTCTTTTCATCTCTTTCTCTCTCTCCCTTTTCTCCCTCTTTCTCTCCCTCTCTCTTTCTATCTCTGTCTTTCCTTCTCTCTTTCCATCACTTTTTTCTCTCTTTCTCTCCCCTCTTTCCCACTTTCTCGCTTTCTCTTGCTTTCTAGCTCTCCCTCTTTGACTCCCTTTCTCTCTCTTTCTCTCTCTCTGTCTTTCTCTCTCCCTTGTTCTTTCTTTCTCCTTCTCTCTCTTCCCTTTCTATTTGCCTCTCTTTCCATCTCTTTCTTTCTCTCTCCCTCTTTCTCTCCCTCGCCCTCTTTCTCTGTCTCCTTTCTCTCTTTCCCTCTTTTTCTGTCTCTCTCCCTTCCTCTCTCCCCCTTGCTCTCTCTCTTTCTCTTGCTTTTCTTTTTCCCTTTATTTCTCTCTATCTTCCCATCTCTTTCTTTCTCTCCCTCTCGCCCTCTTTCTCTGTCGCCCTCTTTCTCGCTCTCCCTCTTTCTGTCTCTCCTTTTTCTCTATTTTTTCTCGGTCCCCATCTCTCCCTCTCTCTCCCTCTTGCTGTTTGTTTCTCTCTCTCTCTTCTTCACTCCCATTTTCTCTCTGTCTATCCTCCTATCTCTTTCTATTCCCTTCTCTGTCTTTCCCTCTCTCTTTCCCTCTATCTCTTTTCCTTTCCATTTTTTTCTTTCACTCTCTTTCACTCTCTCTCTCTCTTTCTCTCACTGTTTCTCTTTCTCTTTCTCCCTTTCTATCTTCCCATTTCTTTCTCTCTCTCTTTGTCTTGCTCTCTCTTATTCTCACTCTTTCCTTTTCTCTCTCTCTTTATCTCACTCTCTTTCTCAATATCTCTTTCACTCGCTCTCTTTCTCTCTCGCTCTCTCTCTCCCTCTTCCTTTCTCTTGCCCTCTTTCTCTCTATCTCTCTTTCCCTCTTTGTTTTTCCCTCTATTTCGATCTCTTTCTCTACCTTCCTCTTTCACTCTTTCTGTCTCCCTTTTTCTCTCTCTATATCTCTCCCTCTTTCTCTCTCTCCTTTTTCTCTCTTTTTCTCTTTCTATATATCTCCCTCTTTCTCTCACTTTCTCTCTCTCTTCCTCTCCCTCTTTCTCCCTCTTGGCTTTCTCCCTCTTTTCCTCCATCTTTCTCTGTCTCTTTCTCTCTCTTTTTCCCTTTCTATTTCCCTCTCTCTTTTCATTTCTTTCTTTCCCTCTCGTCTTTCCCCCCTCTCTCTTTAACTCTCTCTCTTTCTCAATCTCTCTCTCACTCGCTCTCCTTCTCTCTCCCTCTCCCTCTTTCTTTCTCTTGCCCTTTTCTCTCTTGACATCTTTCCCTTTATGTTTTTCCCTCTCTATTTCCATCTCTTTATTTCTTTCTCTCTATCCTTTTTTCTCTCTCTCCCTCTTTCTCTCTCTCTCTCTCTTTCTCCCTTCCTCTCTCCCTCTTTTTCTCCCTCTCTCTTTCTCTTGCCAACTCTTTTTCCTTATTTCTCTCTCTCTTTCCATCCCTTTCTTTCTCTCTCTCTTGCCCTCTTTCTTTCTCACCCTCTTTCTCTCTCTCCCTCTTTCCCTCTCTTTCTCTCCCTCTTTCTCCCTCTCACTTTCTCTCTCTTTCTCTCTATCCCTAGCTTTCTCTCTCTCTCTAGCTTGCTTTCTTTTTCTCTCTCTCTCTTTCTCTCCCTCTCTTCTCTCTCTCTCTCTCTATCTTACCCTCTCCCTCTCTCTTTCATCCCTTTCTCTGCTCTCTCTCTTTCTTGCTGTCTCCCCTTTCTTTCTCTCATTTTCTTGCTCTCTTTCCCTCCCTCTCTTATTCTCTCTCCCTTCTTTTCTCTCTTTCCTTCTCTCCTCTCCCTCTCTCTCCATCTCACTCATTTTCTCTCTCTCTTTTTCTTTCTCCCTTTTACTCTCTCTCTTTTGGCTACTTTTTTCTTTCTCTCTCTTTCACTCTCTCTCTTCCCCTCGATGTTTCTCTTTCCTACACTCTCCTTCTCTCTCCTCTCCTTTCTTTCTATCTCCCGCTCTCTCTCTTTATCTTGTTCACGCTCTCTTTTCCTTCCGCTATCTTTTTCTCTCTCTCTTTCCCTTTCTTTCCCCCCTCTCTCTCTTTATCTCACTCTCTTTCTCAATCTCTCTCTCACTGTCCTTTGCTTCCTCTCTACCTCTCTTTCTCTTTCCCTCTTTCTCTCTCATACTCTCTCTTTCCCTCTTCCTCTCTTGTCATCTCTTTCTTTCATTTGTTTTCCCTCTTTCTCTCTTACCCTCTTTCTCTCTCTCCCTCTTCCTCTCCCTCCTTATTTCCCTCTCTCTCTTTTTTCTCTCTCTATATCTCTCCCTCTTTCTCTCTCTATATCTCTCCCTCTTTCTCTTTCTATATCTCTCCCTCTTTCTCTCTCTATATGTATCCCTCTTTCTCTCTCTTTCTCTCATCTCTCTTTTCCCAACTCTCTCATTCTCTCTCTCCTTGTCTCCTTCTTTCTCCTTCTTCTACCTCGCTTTCTCTGTCTCCCTCTCTTTCTTTCCCCTCTCTTTCTCTCCCTCTCTCTTGCCCTTTCTCTCTCATACTCTTTCCCTCCCTCTTTCTATTTCTCACTTTCTATTTCTTTCTTTCTTTCTTTCCTTTTCTCTCTTTCTTTGCTCTCTTGCTTTCTCTTTCTCTCTTTCTCTCTCTCTTCCCATCTCTCTCCCTCGCTCTCTTTTTTTGCCTCTCTCTATATATCCCTCTTTTTCTTGCTCTCTGTTTCTCTCTCTCTCTCTCTTTTCCTCTTTCCCCTCCTCTCTCTCATGCTCACCCTCTCTTCCTTTCTCTCCCTCTCTCTCTCCCCATCTCTTTCTCTCTCTGCCTTTCTTTCCTTCTTTCTCTCCCTTTCTTTTTCTCTCTTTCTCTCCTTCCCTCTCTCTCTCTCTCTTTTTATTACTCTTTCGCTTTCTCTCTCTCTGTCTCTTTCCCCCTTTTTTCTCTCTGTTTTTCTCTCTCTGTTTTTCTCTCTCTCTCTCTCTTTTCCTCTCTCTCTCTCATTGATCTTGCCTTTTCATGTGCAACAGGGTCATTCTCTCCTTCCACATTTTCTCTCACTTCTCTATTTCCCCTGAGCAGGACCTGGAGCTAGCGATGGGGATCACAGCAGAATGGAAAGTGAAGATAGAGTATAGCACTCTATCCACTGAACTGAATTTTGGTACTTGCAGAGGTAAAGTGGACAGGAGTGGAACCTGGCACAGCAAAGTAGTGTGCAGAGGTAGAGCCAGTGAATAACATTGCCTGGTAAAGGTTTCCTGGGTGTCCCAGTCAAAAATGGGAAAGTCCTGGGCCTTCGGGAAGGCAGCCTGGAGATCAAGGATAGAAGCAGAGACCATGGATTAAGGGCTGGCCTGATGGACCAGAGTGGAAACAAAGCAATCAGGGGAGGCCTAGGCAGCAATGGCACACCTGAGGAAGTAGGAGGACCACTAAAGCTGTATTGAATCTGGAATATTCATTTGTATGGCTCAGTACCACACAAACTTGCATATTAACACAATGAATACATTTATTTTGCAGTTTTTAAAATGTATTCTTTCTTCGGATGCAAGAGTCACTAAGGGCCAACAGCCAGCATTTGTTGTCCAAACCTGATTGCCCTTGAATTGAGTAGCTTGCTAGGCCATTTCAGAGGGCAGCTAAGAGTCAACCATATTGCTGTGGATCTGGAGTCACATGTAGGAAAGACTGGGTGAGGATGGCAGATTTTCTTCCTTTAAGGACATTAGTGAACTGCATGGATTTTTATGGCAATCAGCAATGGTTTTAGCTTTTAATGGCTAGCTTTTAATTCTAGGTGAATTGAATTTAAATTCCTACCACAGCTAGTGAGACCCAGAGCATTAAATGGGCCTCTGGATTACCAGTCCAGTGACATTATCAGTATGCCACCGTCTCCAAGAAGACATGTAACATGTATAAAATGAACACATGAAAGGGTCATATTTAATTAAAACAAAGTACTAAAATTAATTGCAGACTTTGATGCAACAAAGATTTTCCAAGCAACTTTACAATTAGTCAAAACATAAAAGCACAAGGAAGCATAGAAAACGAAAAAGCCATCCAGCCAATTTTTACACAGATCATGTATACAATCTGCTCCATCATACCTCACTTACACACATCATGATGGAAACATTTTACACAAGTACAGCCTAACCTTGCAGTTTCACATGCACATTCTGGTGTGTCTATCTAATTTCACATTTCTCCTGTGCAACACTGGCTTACTGACATATGCAGATAATAACTATTTCCTAAATTCATCAGCAAAGAAACTATTGTGTCCCATATAGTATCACCTCAGTTTGTACTAATTGGCTCAACACCTGTTCTCCATGTCCTGGTACCTTTTGCTTTTGACAGTTACTCAGTTCAAAAAGAAATTTGTGGTGTAAAGTGCTTTGAGACAATCCAAAGTAGAACGAACAGTGTAAAAGCAAGTATTATATATATTTGTCCAGCCTTTCTTTTTGAAGGAATTATTAACCATAATAACAAATGCTTTACTGGCAGTCTGATTCATATATCCAGTACACTCAGGAATAAAAAATAGTCTCAAACTCTAATCTCATGCTTGTCGATTTAAAAATTCCATTCTCTAGCTCTGTGTTCACAGTTTAAATGATATGGTCTGTTTGAAGGTACATTTTATACACATTCAACACTTCATTAAGACCTGGATCATGTTCCCTCCTCAATCTTCATTTCTCTAATCAGAACGAGTCTCACTGTATAAAATCTTCTCCCTTAACCTTTTTTCAAATTTATCCATTCATGAGATATAGGGTTTGCTGGCAAGACTAGAATTAATGTTCATCCATAGCTGCCTTCTTGAAACACTGCCATCTGTGTGGTGAAGGTATTGTCACAGTGCTGTCAGGCAGGAAATGCAAGGATTTTGACACAGCGCTGACGAAGAAATGTCAATATATTTCAAGTGGTGATGGTGTGTGACTTTGAAGGGCAGGCCATGCTACAGGCGGGTGCTTGCTACCCTTACACTTCTAGTGATAAAGGTTGTGGCTTTGGGAGTTTCTGTCGAAGAAGCCTTGCTAGGTTGCTGCAGTACATTTTGGAGATTGTACACATTCCAATCATGTTGCATTGGTGGTGGAAGAAGTGATGCTTAAGGTGGTGGATGGAGTGCCAATCAAGCCAGGACTGCTTTCTCTTGGTCAAAACCTATTACATTTCCAACTTCTCTCAGTTCTAATGAAAGGCTACTGACCTAAATATTAACTCTGTTCTTCTCTCTCCACAGATATTGCCTGATCAGCTGAGTGTTTCCAGTATTTCCTGTTTTTATTTCTGCTTTCTCTTGGATGGTATCCCACTGCCTGGCTTAGCCTTTACCCAGTCTGTGGGTGGGACAGTACAAGGTGGAGGCTTCTATTGCATGGTATGGAGGTTGGTATAAATTCAGTATGAAGCTGTACTTATGCTGTAACAAAACAGTGCAACTTCTAGTTTATGTAGTAATCCAGAGGCCTGGACTAATAAGCCAGAGAATGTGAGTTCAAGTCCCACCATGATAGTTTGAGAATTTGAATTCCATTTAAAAAGCTTGAAATATAAAGCTGTTATCAGTAAAAGTGATCATGAAGCTGTCAGATTGTTTTAAAAACCCAGAGATAAAAACAAAACACTGCGGATGCTGGAAATCCAATGAAGCTCAACGCAAACTGGAGGAACAGCACTTCATCTTCCGACTAAGCACTTAACAGCCTTCCGGACTGAATATTGAATTCAACAATTTTAGATCTTGAACTCTTTCCTCCATCCCCACCCCCTTTCCTTTTCTTCCCCATCCTTTTTGGTTTTTCCAATAATTTATATAGATTTTTCTTTTCCCACCTATTTCCATTATTTTTAAATGTATTTCCACCCATCATTTATCTATACCTTTTATGCCCTTTTAGTCTTATTTCACCCCACCCCCACTAGAGCTATCTGTACCTTGCTTGTCCTGCTCGCCACTCTTAATTAGCACATTCCTTTAGATAATATCACCACCTTCAACACATCTTTGTTCTTTTGTCTGTGACATCTTTTGGTTATCTCCTCCTATCACTGGCTGCTTGTCCCAACAACAACCGCCCCCTTCTCCACCCACCCACCCGCACCCCACCCACCCCCTCCCCTTAAATCAGCTTATATTTCACCCATTTCCTATTTTTACTTAGTTCTGTTGAAGGGTCATGAGGACTCCAAATGTCAACTGTACTCTTCTCCACTGATGCTGCCAGACCTGCTGAGTTTTTCCAGGTATTTCTGTTTCTGTTTTTGTTTTAAAAACCCAATTGGTTCATCAATGTCCCTTAGAGAAAGAAACATACAGGCCTTCTCCAGTCTGGCCTATATGTGTCAACACAACTGGATTAGAAATATAAATACTGTGGTTACAAGAACAGGTCAGACACTGGGAATTCTGCTGTAAGTAACTCACCTCCTGACTCCCCAAACCCTGTCCACCATCTATAAGGTACAAGTCAGGAGTGTGCTGGAATACTCTCAACTTGTCTGGATGAGTGGGGCTCCATCAACGCTCAAGAAGCTCGACACTATCCAGGACAAACCAGCACACATGACTGGCATCCCATCCACCATGTTAAACATTCATTCCCTCTGCCATGGACCCACAGTGGTAGCAGTATGCACCATCTACAAGACGCATTGTGACAACTCACCGAGGTTCCATCGATAGCATCTGCCAAACTTGCGACCTCTACCACCTAGGACAAGGGGAGCAGATGCACAGGAACATCATCACCTGCAAATTCCCCTCCAAGCTACACACAATCCTGACTTGGAAATATATCACCTTTTCTTCACTATTGCTGGGTCAAAATCCTGGAACTCCCTTCCTAACAGCACTGTGGGTGTAACTACAGTACATGGACTACAGCGGTTCACCACCACTTTCTGAGGGGCAATTAGGGATGAGCAATAAATCCTGGCCTACCAGTGACACACATATCCCATGAACAAATAAATAACAAGTCCCACACCAGACCTTTAAAGTGGGCTAAGAAAGCCTAAAGTGGCTGAGGAAGGCACTAAGTTGTATCAAAGTGTTACAGCGGTTCAAGAAGAAGCATGTCACCACCTTCATAGAGCAACAAGGGAAGGGAATAAATACCAGCCTTGTCAGTGACATCCACATCTCGGGAATGATTAAAAGGTCTTTCTATGTTCAGTTGTATTAAACATTTCTGTTTATTCAGATTCATCATACAACTGGAAAGCAGAAAAAGGAAAATAGGGTCTTGACGACATTGAGTTTAAAAATGTATAGATTGTAGGAAAAGGAGAATTCAAAAGTGTTGGATAGCACAGGGAAAGTACATAGGATGATGCTTAAGAGCTCACACCATCCACCTGACCTCAGCTCACTAAAAATAAACTGGGTGGGGAGGTCCAGGAGTTGTGGGTCACTTAGATCCAAAATAATAATGGAATTTTGGCCTTTATCTCAAAGAGGGTTGGAAGAAAAAAGGAAGGAACTTATGCTCCAGTTGTACAGAGGCTTGGTCAGATACCATCTGGAAAATTACATTTTATTCTAGGCACCACACTGGAGTTGGACGCTTTCGGTGGAGTAGACGGACAATATGGAGTGAGGGCCAAAAGTCAGTTTGGCCTTGTGACGTTGTGAAACCAGTTTGCAATTATCCACTCTGCCCGTTAATGGCGAGCTGCATTTCTCACTGTTGGACATCAGGAACCTCATTGTAATACAACTGCATATCATTATAAGCCCAGATCGCTGGAATCATACCCCCACGCTGGATCATTCAAGCATATGTTTCACAACAGCATATAAAAGGCGTACAGTTGGTGGGCTGCATGTTGAGGGGAATTCATAGGAGAGTGAACAGTAAGTTTGCGCAGTGCTCGCCAGGGTCGTCTGTTGGACTTCAAGGTTGAGATGCATTGTGGGGCGTTGGGGGGTGCTACCCTGCAGCTGAGGCAAGTGGGGGGGTGGCAAGAGCTGCCCTGTGGTTGATGGTGGTGCACAAGCACGTGTGGGGAAGGGGGGAGGGAGGCCACGCATTAGGGACACCTTGTATAAAGTGACCATTCCCCTGCAGCTGAGACTGTTCACATGCAGCTACATTGACATGCCTGGAGTCGAGCCTCTAGCTTGTCTGCCCACTCAAGCAACACAGAGACATGAAATTACCACCAAATGGTCCAGAGCTTTTCACCCCTCGGGCACAGACTGCAAACTAATGAGTGTTTTAGTAGACTGCAGAACAGTTGGACAACTGTGCACATTGTACAATCTCCTTGCTAAAGCTGGCCATGCAGCAGTCACTGGTGAAGGTGCTCAAAGCTCCTTGCAATGCCATCATCCAGGTTTGGACCAGTCTCCCCCATGGCTCCAACAGTGCAGCCTTGCAGTGCATTTAGGAGAAAGCCTGCGTCTGAGCTGAGAGCACAGCATGCAGTCTAATGGGCAAAGCTGCCGCCAATCAGTCCGATGGAGTGGGGTGGAGGTGGTGGGGTTTTGGGCAACTATGCAGCCCACTAAACTCTGGCCGTCCAAGTGGTGGCCAGCGCTCTCTGGGATGCGTTAATGGGCCTTCAGACTTAACCAAGAGAGGTTCTTAGAACACCCAAGCTAACATACGAATTTCTCTCTTTTATCCTGCAGGAGGACTACATCAGGAGCATGGAGCCTGGTGAACTAGCTGTATGCCTTGTGGCGAACAGAGAACAAAGACAATGGAGTAGAGAGCAACTGAGGTGCCTGGCAGTGCAGAGGGAGGAGCAGCACCCTGAGGAAGAAGGGGTGGCTGGGGCTCCCACATACCCTGCTGAAGAGCCACAATGAGCTGTTGCTGGTCAGAGCTTAGCTGGACCCAGGGTCTATGGACACCGCCTTTCAATCCTGCAGGCAACCAAGAACCGGTGTCACTGAAGACTGTGCATGTTGAGGGAATGTCACTGCCAGACGCTGTACAATTTGGCACCACGGGGACATGGAGAGCATCCATTGCCAGTGGCCATGAAAGTGACCGTGACACTTAATTTTTATGCCAGTCACTTCATTCAGAGCTCCACAGGTGACCTCTATGCAATATCACAAGCCTCCGCCCACAAATGCACCAGGACGCCATCTTCGCAAGGGCACACAACTTCATGCATTTCACCCAGGACGAGGAAAGTCAGAATGCAAGAGCGATTGGATTTTCCCAGATCTCAGGTTTCCCACACGTGTAAGGTGCCATGGACTGCACTCACGTGGCGCTTAGATCTCCATCACAACAAGCAGTCAACTATATCAACCGCAAGGGCTTCCATTCGCTGAATGTGCAGCAGGTGCATGACCACCAGGAACGCATCCTTCAGGTCTACGCGTGGTTCCCAGGGAGTGTCCATGTATCCATGAGTCCTAGATATTCGATCAAAGATCTCTGATGTCTTGAAGCTCCACAGAGGCTGCAGGGTTGGCTCCTTGGGGACAAGGGCTACCCGCAGAGGACGTGGCTGGTGACACCCTTGCGGTGGCCTCAGACTGCAGCAGAGCGATGGTAGAACGAGGCTCATGATGCAACTCACACCTTGGTGGAGCAACCCATCGGGATGCTGAATGTGAGGTTCTGGTGCCGGGACCGGTCTGGTGGAGCCCTGGAATATAGTCCACAGAGGGTGTCATGCATCGTCATCGCCTGCTGTGCCCTTTACAACCTGGAGCTGCAATGGGGAGAGGAGCTGGCTGAGAAGGAGATGGAGGAACTAGAGGTCTCCTCCGATGATGAAGACGTTGACGGCGATGAGGGCGATGAGATCCTCAAAGATGATGATGATGGTGATGAGGCTATTGCACTGGCCAGACGAGGCGGGCACATTCGGGAGGCCCTCATAGCTGCTAGATTCATGGAGGACGATGACGACATGCAGTGAGGTGACACCATAGATCCTCACATTCCATCTGTGAACTTTTGATTCCTGTCTGGCTGATGGCAGGGCGATAAGGCTCCTGTCATGGAGATGCAGTGGAGGCCCTAACAATCGCTCGATTGCAGAATGATGATGATGACATAGTGAGAACATTCCATAGGTCTTCACATTGCCTCTGACGACGTCTGACTCCTGTCCAGCTGAGGGCAGCTCATTAGCGTTCTATGATTAGGGCCATATCCTGGAGACACAGCCATGAAACTTTAAAAGCACCTGATCCTTGTCAGCACCTGACCCCTTCAGGAGCACAGTGTCACTGGTCACAGATGCTGAAGGGATGGTTGGGGGGAGGGGTGGGGGGGGGGGGGGGGGGGGGGGGGGGGGGGGGGGCAACCCCACCTTAAAGGTGCTGAGAGCACACAGAGAGAATGAGAGAACTTGGTGATGCCTGCCCATGACATTCTGGCAGCAATGACAAGCACCCTCGAGGTGCAGGCACCATTAATGTGTCCAGGCAGTGTGAGGCTGGACCATTACTTTGGTCTGAAGGCTGCATAAAGCACAGGAAAGAGGCCCTGGACTGAGACAGCTGTCTATATCTTGTGCAGAATGGTTTCACATCTGAATGACACGAACACTGCTCATCAGAACAAGGAGCCATAGGCAGGGAGACATTGTTGAAAGTTTATTTTCAACAGTGAACATTATACACAAGTGATTAACACCCATGCTCAGGCTGTGCAACTACATCTTCTTAACTTTCCTAACCCTGGCGCTACGTCTTGGTGCTCCCTGAACATCCACAGTGGAGGTGGAGGCAGCCTGCTGACTACTATGCCCTGCCTGTATTGACCTTTGCGAGCATCCTCTGGAGGGGCGAGAACTGGAGGACCCCGGCCTGCTTTCAGGGCCCCACTGTGTGGCAGTGGCACCCTCTTCGGCCTGTGGAGCTGGGGCTGCTGGGGTCACAAGGAGAGGGGATTCATATGGGCTGGATACTCCCAGAGTCACCTGAGAGGATGGCCCTGGAGCGTGCACCTGCTGATCCTCCTCCCTCTGACTGCCCGAGGGCTCCTGGCTGAATCCTTGAGGAGAAGGTTAAGCTGGAGTGAGATCAAGCTGCATCGCCCTCCTCTTGCGTCCAGATTGTTGGAGGCCAACTATGGCATCGGCAATGGAGTTCAGTCCACACAGTAGTGCAGCAATGATGTTCTGGACCAAGGTCTCCATGGCAACTGCCATCCTACCAGTGTTGACCACGGTGCATTGCAATGCTAGCGCTATCACCTCAGCCTGAAGATGGATGGACTCCTGCATGGTGCCTCATAATCTGAGGAGTGCAGCGGACATCCCTTCCTGATGTTCCCGAGCTTGTCTTTGCAGCTCCAGCAACTATGATATGATCGAGTCCAGAGGCTCATTATCTGACTTGGACTCAGCAGATTTCTGGCCTCCAGCAGCCCTCCGAGTGCTGGAGAGCTGGGAAGTCCCTGCTGCCACCTGTTGTGAATCAGACAGTGTGATATGCTCACTAAATTGTGATCCCAAGGCTATTCTAAAGGTAGGCCCCACCGAGGTGTGTGTCTCTGCACTGGTGGAAGGTGTGGGTGAGTGCTGTGACAGGCCTTCAGTGAAGGACCCTTCAGATTCCTCTTCAGAGGTTTCTTCAGGGCTTTATCGGAGGCCGTGGGTTGTGGACTTCGTCGGCTATTTCCCAGTTGTCCCTGCGAAAGCAAAAAGAGATAATTAGTGCATGGCAGTGGCCTGTGAAAGAGGGCACATCACTCACGGCATGGTTGTCTGATGAACTTTGCACTGCTGGATCCTCACTTGGTAGAGCACTGCTGACCTCACTGTCAGCTCATGAATGGTCCAGAACGTCGCCAGCCAGCTGGTTGACTCTATTTTCAAAGTCTGTGAAGACCTTGATTTCAGGCATTCCTCCACTAGACTGCAAGCTCTTCCTCTTGTTGTGTGCCAGCTTGCACTGCATGAATAAGAGAGGAGAAAGTGTAAGCAGGATGCCTGACAGACTAGATGATGTGTGCCTGGCATGTGTGGGTGGTCAGTGGTCCCACAGATGGGTTCATGGCAATGAAGATGTGCGTGAGAGAGTGAATGGTGATGTCTCTTGAACTGGCAGTAAGTGAGATCCCTGTGGATGTCTGATGGGTTTGTGAATGTGCAAGTTGAGAGTGATGAGAAGAGTGACTTACCCTGATGGAGCAGAGAAGATCATTCATCCTTTTTCGGCACTGGGTGGCTGCCCTCTTTGTAGGGCATTGGCGCTGACCACTGCTCCCATGCTAGGTTAGTGATGTTGCTGCCCGTCTTGTGGCCAGAACAAGAGGACATCACAGCAGGCATCTATTGCACCCAAAATGCGCTCGAGGGACACGCCATTAAACCACGGGGGCTGCAGTCTTCTTGCCTTTAGGGGCAATGTCTTATGTGCAGCACTCCTGGGCTGGAAGCACTGAGAGGTGTGCACATGGGCTGCTCTTTAAATATGGTGCTCAGCATGATGAAGCGGTGAGGTGATTGCATGGTGGCTGAATGAGAGTTCGCCTGCCATCGAAATGGCGAGTTTCCCAGATTGGGACAATACGGCATGAAAAGCTGCCATTGTGGCCGACAGGTAAAGAATCCTTTTCCTGCCCGCTACAGCATTTAGTGCAAATCTGGGATGATTCTACCCAGAGGCTCACAAATGTAACCACTACATATCAATGAATACATACGGTCAGCATATATGTGAAAATTAGGAGCAAATGGCTGTGGATTCTCCATCCATTGATTTTATTTTGTAATGACTGCATCTGTGAGGCTGCATCGCAGTACAGGGCCCCAAAAGTTAACCTGATATTCCACGTATGACCTCACCAATTATCCATTAAATGGCCTCAGAATGAATCATGGAATTTTACTAATTTACAATGAATGTTTCACATTGATTGGGAATTTTCACTGAATAGTTAGTCATCATATTAAAATCCCTCACATTTTCACCTTTATTAAAGGGTTTTTGTGAAACCACATCTGGTATACTTTGCGCAGCTTTGGTCTCCACAGGCAGGATGATGTTTCCTGAAGCTTTTATAAAATAAATAAATAAAATTTCCTAACTTCACAAACATGTCCCAGCACATGTGACACTCACATGAGGGGACATGTTTAAATAAATTTTCACTTTATTTGTTAAAAAGTTTTCTAATCCATCCGTGCCTCAGAGAGATTGCTGCGCTCTTTCACACACATGCACGAAAGAGGGGAGGCCCCGACTCTCCCTCCTCCCCCCGCCTGCACAGGTAGTACTGAGCACTACTGGCCGTGTGTTACGCTGGGTGGTTCTTAATTGGCCCACCTGCGTAAAATGGCAGTGCGCAGTCGATCATGGGCGGCAATTGGCTCAGCCTGTTCCCACCCAGCTCACCTACCGTAGGAAAAATTCTCCCCTTTGTGTTCTTGTGAATCCTTTTGTCAAGTAAGCATCTAAAATATCTTAATATTATATTTGCATTCATTTCTTGACTAGACAACTTTTCTTTAATGTTGATACATCTCTGTATGGATTTTACACATCTCTGTATGGCTTCTACATGTGAAATAAATGACATATCTGTGCTGTAATCCAGTTCAACCCACTCCAGGCCCAATTTCACACTGAAGGCTACTCTTGGTCTTTACTCCCCATGCTCAATGCCACAGGAGAACAGTTAATTGTTTATTCATTTCTGTTTGAATGTGCTTTTCCAGATATTTACATGAAACAAAATCCACCTTTCATTTCCACATATGTTTAAATGTCCTTGAATCCAGTTTATTTCCCTCCTCACTTGGCCACAGTTTAGTACTCTTAGTAACTATACAATATTACAAGAATTATTCGCCAAGTCATTTATGAATTGCGTCACCAGAGGAGGATACAGACCAGGCCTTAGCAAACTTCCACTGCTCATTGCCTTGCAAACAGCTTTTCCCATTTTTCACTCATTGTTAATTGCTGTTTCTAACCCAGTTTTTAAGCCAGCTAGCAAATCTTTACAAGCCTTAAATTAAATGAAAATTAATGCTTTCTGAATATACGAGTAAATTGTATTTACTGGATAGCCTGTACACTGTACATCAAAGAATTCCAGCAGAATAAATAGGTCTGATCCAAGGCTTTGTCCATGCTAAGTGTTCCTTAGAGCAATTATACTCTTTTTGTACTCCTTTCCTTACAGTACTATACTACAAGGACTGCAAAAGTTCAAGAAGGCAGCTCAGCTATCAAGGTCAATTAGGGATGGGCAACAAATGCTGTCCTTGCCAGCAACACCAGCATCCAATGAAAGAATTTTAAAAATGCATCTTTATTATATTATATATTATATTATATTAATTATTTCAAGCCTTCAATGCCAATGCAGGCGTTAGACAAATTATAATTTCCAGGCTCATGCCCTGCTACTTTTCTTTGAATGTTTTTATAACATTTGTTACCTGCCAGTACCTAAGAATGAATGTAGTCCAAATAAAATTCCAAACAATATTTACTGGAGATTTATTTGTATCATCCTTAATCTTCTTGAGAATTCTAAAGTGCATGTCATTTGGCACACGTGCCTTCGATAATATCAGTTCTTTGAATTTCCTTTTAACAAATACAAGCAGGTCTTCACTTGTGCTATGGTTTGTGAGGTTACTGAAAAATAGAATCATTAAAGCTGCAGTTGAAATTTGAATCCCTTTGTCCAGGCACAATATTTTCTTAAGATTTTTGGAATGTGCTGAGGTGGTGAGATGCTCCATTTGCAGTGTTGACTTGCCCTACTGATTTAGCAATGATTATTCATCTGATCCCTTGCTGCCCAACATAAGACCATAAGACATGGGAGCAGAAATTAGGCCATTCGGCCCATCGAGTCTGCTCCACCATTCAATCATGGCTGATAAGTTTCTCAACCCCAGTCTCCCGCCTTCGCCCTGTAACCTTTGATCCCCTTACCAATTAAGAACCTATCGATCTTGGTCCTAAATATACTCAATGACCTGGCCTCCACAGCCTTCTGTGGCAATGAATTCCATAGATTCACCACTCTCTGGCTAAAGAAGTTTCTCCTCATCTCTGTTCTAAAAGGTCTTCCCTTTACTCTGAGGCTGTGCCCTCGGGTCATAGTCTCTCCTACTAATGAAAACATCTTCCCCACTTTCACTCTATCCAGGCCTTTCAGTATTCTGTAAGTTTCAATAGATCCCCCATCATTCTTCTAAACTCCATCGAATATAGACCTAGAGTCCTCAAATGTTCTTCATATGTTAAGCCTTTCATTCCTGGGATCATTCTCGTGAACTGGCCTCTTCAGGGCCAGTACATCCTTCCTGAGATATGGGGCCCAATATTGTTCACAATATTCTAAATGCAGTCTGACCAGAGCCTTATAAAGCTTCAGCAGCACATCCCTGCTTTTATATTCTAGTCCTCTCGAAATAAATGCCAACATTGCATTTGCCTTCCTAACTACCGACTCAACCTGCAAGTTAACCTTAAGAGAATCCTGGACTAGGACTCCCAAGTCCCTTTGCACTCCAGATTTTTGAATTCTCTCCCCATTTAGAAAATAGTCTATGCCTCTATTCTTCCTACCAAAGTGCATGACCTCACACTTCCCCACGTTGTATTCCATCTGCCACTTCTTTGCCCATTCTCCGAACCTGTCCAAATCCTTCTGCAGCCTCCCCGGCTCCTCAATACTACCTGTCCCTCCACCTATCTTTGTGTCATCTGCAAACTTAGCCAGGATGCCCTCAGTTCCTTCATCTAGATCATTAATGTATAAAGTGAAAAGTTGTGGTCCCAACACTGACCCCTGAAGAACTCCACTAGTCACCGGCTACCATCCTGAGAAGGATCCCCTTATCCCCACTCTCTGCCTCCTGCCAGACAGCCAATCTTCTATCCATGCTAGTACCTTGCCTCTAACACCATGGGCTCTTATCTTATTGAGCAGCCTCCTGTGCGGCACCTTGTCAAAGGCCTTCTGGCAGTCCAAGTAGATAACATCCATTGGCTCTCCTTTGTCTAATCTACTCGTTACCTGCTCAAAGAATTCTAAAAGCTTTGTCAGGCATGACCTCCCCTTTATGAAACCATGCTGGCTTTGCCCGATTTTACCAAGCACTTCCAAGTATTCTGAAATCTCATCCTTAATAACGGACTCTAAAATCTTACCAAATACCGAGGTCAGGCTAAACGGCCTGTAATTTCCTGTCTTTTGCTTCACTCCCTTCTTAAACAGGGGGATTACATTAGCGATTTTCCAGTCCTCTGCGACCCTCCCTGATTCCAGTGATTCCTGAAAGATCACCACTAACACCTCTATTATCTCTTTAGCTATCTCCTTCAGAACTCTGGGGTGCAATCTATCTGGTCCACGTGATTTATCCATCTTCAGACCTTTCAGTTTTCCTAGCACCTTCTCCTTGGTAATGGCCACCATACTCACCTCTGCCCCCCAACTCTCTTGAATTTTGGGGATGTCACTCATGTCTTCCACTGTGAAGACTGACGCAAAGTACCTATTCAGTTCTTCCGCCATTTCTTTGTTCCCCACTACTACTTCTCCAGTGTCATTTTCCAGCGGCCCAATGTCCACTTTTGCCTCTCTCTTACCCTTTATATATCTAAAATAACTCTTGCAATCTTCTTTTATATTACTGGTTAGTTTACCCTAATATTTAACCTTCTCCCTCCTTATTTCTTTTTTAGTTGTCCTCTGTTGGTCTTTGTAGGTTTCCCAATCCCCTGGTTTCCCACTGCTTTTCATCGCATTGTATGCTTTCTCTTTAGCTTTTATGCTGTCTCTGACTTCCCTTGTCAGCCATGGTTGCCTCGTCCTCCCTTTAGTATGCTTCTTCTTCTTAGGGATAAATTTTTCCTGTGTCTCCCAAATTACTCCCAGAAACTCCTGCCATTGCTGTTCCACTGTCTTTCCTGCTAGGCTCATCTCCCAGTCAATTCTGGCCAGCACCTCCCTCATGCCTCTGTAGTTGCCTTTATTCAACTGTAATACCGTTACATCTGATTCCAGCTTTTTCCTCTCAAATTGCAGGGTAAATTTTATCATATTATGGTCACTTCTTCCTAAGGGTTCCTTCACCTTAAGCTGCCTTATCAAATCTGCCTCATTACACATCACTAAATCTAGAATTGCCTGTTCCCTATTGGACTCCACCACAAGCTGCTCGTAGACATTCCACAAATTCCTTTTCTTGGGATCCACTACCAACCTGATTTTCCCAGTCCCCCATGATCACTGTAACCTTGCCTTTCTTACACACCTTTTCTATCTCCTGCTGTAGTTTGTGCCCCACATCCTGACTTCTGTTCGGAGGTCTGTACATAACTCTCATTATGGCTTTTATACCTTTGCAGTTCCTCAACTCTACCCACACAGATTCTACATCATCTGACCCTACTTCATTTCTTGCTATCGATTTAATTTTGTTTCTTACTAACAAAGCAACCCCACCCCCTCTGCCAACCTGCCTATCTTTTCGATAGGATGTATATCCTTAGATATTTAGCTCCCAGTCCTGATCCCCTTGCAGCCATGTCTCCATGATGCCCATCACATCATACCTGCCAATTTCAATCTGCGCCACAAGCTCATTTACCTTATTTCGTATTCTGCCTGCATTGGACATAAGCCCAATAAACTTGTGGAGTGGTAAAAACAAAAAACTGCGGATGTTGGAAATCCAAAACAAAAACAGAATTACCTGGAAAAACTCAGCAGGTCTGGCAGCATCATATTTAGTTCTGTTGAAGGGTCATGAGGACTCGAAACGTCAACTCTTATCTTCTCCGGCGATGCTGCCAGACCTGCTGAGTTTTTGTGGAGTGGTAAGATGTTTGTGATTATTTGGTAATCTTAGCTCTTTGCCAAATTTCTTGCTGCTTTATTGAGATTCAACTCATGCATTTCTTTAGCTGTGACATTCAGTCTCTCTATATCAAGGAAATTAATATCATTTTGGGCAAGCTGTGTGCATGCTCAGTAATAAGATCAATTCTGATTCTTCAGACTTAACATGGAAAATTTTTCATTTAACATTGAAAAACTTAAATCAATTTGTATCAGGAATTCTGATTAAAGTTAAAACTGTGCCTTTAAACTAATTATTACCACATATTACCAAATATCTTTTTACCAAGGCAAGTAAAGGATGATAAATAAATAATTTATTTTGTACTTAGATTAGGGTCATATTTGATAAAGATTTACTTGAAGTGCTTATGAGTGCTCAGATAATACCACATTGTGTGGTTGTGAATAATGCAAAGCAGGAAGCTCCCAGTTTAATCCCTGCTTTGCGCCAAGTTGGCTGATTACAACCAGGTCAGTGGTGGAGATGTTCTAATTGATGGCAGTTTGGTCATAAATTGACCTTGATGAAGTAATGTTTGACATGATATGTTTGCTTTTGTTCATTCGATCACTCACTCCTCCTGCCCTCAAACTTGACACTTGGATTCAAAATTCAACCAACTAAAGTGAGGAGGAAGTGGTTTAATGCACCAAATTTACATAAAAAAATGCCTACACATGATAAGCTTACAGGGAAACTTCATGAATATATGTTTTAATCTCCTTTGAGCACATATGCACAATATTTTGCATGCATCATGAAAATTAAATGATTCAAATCAAGGAGTAAAAATGCCACAAATGGCGCAATTGCTGATAGAGATGATATTAAAAGGAAAATTTATCACATATCAAATCTTCCTTTGAGGTTCAAAAATAACCTTTTATGACTGAATGACAATCATTTACAGTCCTACTTAATTTTCCCATTGTGAAACTGATGAGAACTAGATAATGTGAGTCAACAAACTTTTTAAAAATTTCTTGTACAATAGGAAAAGTAATACCCACCTGTCCATTCACTTATCTCTGCAAGGGACCTCCCCTTAGGCTTGGAATTTCTGAACAAGATCTGATTTAAATACATGGCTGCATTGCCTCAAATCAATATTTTTTGGCACAGAGGTGTCCTCTACTCTTATTGACATATTGAGGTGCACTTGTTCGAACAGTAAAATGCTGAAATACATAGTATTCAGCTTTAGCCTGATTCTCTGTACTCTATGTGTAGCAGAGGATGGATGTGAATTCGATGAAATGCAGATTTTGATCTCCGAAGCAATCCAAGTATTCAATCAGGTATTCTAACAATAATCAAGAATATTATTCTCAATATATTTCATGTTGTTTTAACCTCCAAAGTATCAGAAAATGATTGTTTTTCTTCCTTTCTGCAGCCGCATGAAATGATTAAAGAGGAAATAAAGGTAAATAATATTTAAAACAAAAAAGTTAATTTTATTATGCAGAATGTAATGTAAAAAGTTACAAAATTTTATATTGCATAAGATATGACTCAATAAATTGTTGGATTATGATATAATGCGAATTGTGATTGATTAAGATAGATCGCTAGGTGAAACTTAACAACTTTTCTTTCTCTTTCTGTATCCAGCGTAAAACACTTCGGACACCTCACATTGATCGGGCAAGAGAGGTTAGTGGTTTTGTTTTGAAACTTTTTAAAGTTTACAGATTTTTTTGTTGTTAAGATAAGAAAAAAGTTAAAATGTCAACAAAATGCAACTACTTCACATGATTATTGTTAAGGTCAGCATAGCATTGTGATGAGCTGTATGCTGTTAACAATCTATATCATTGTCTACTTGTCTACATATAAGCATCTTTGCCACAACCCAACCTACTGCCTCGACTGTATTGTATTTCCCTGTAAGAAAATTTCTTTATTTCATATGCACACCACTAGAGATCAAAGTGGAGTTAATTTGCATATCTTTAAAATAATCATAAATGGCTAGAGCTGTTGAGTGGTGATATTGGGGGAGTTTAATTATCTAAATATTGATTGGGATAATGTTAGAGTAAAGAATTAATGAAATATATTCAGCAGTACTTTCTCGTCAAGTATACTCCTGGTCCAACTAGGCATGAGACATTGCTGGATCGGATGCTGGGGAATGAGATGGACAAAGTGTACTGAGTGTTTGTGGGGCAACGTTTGGGTAACACTGATCATAACATCATGATGCATAGATTAGTAAGGGTGAAGAGCAAGGAACAATATAAAGTAATATTTCCAAATTGGATGAGGGCTAACTTCAGTGGAAATCTAGCCAGTATAAAATGGAACAAAAGACTGGCAGGAAAATTTGTAACAGAACAATGGAGTGATCATTAAGGAGGAGATGTTTCTTAAACCAGGTCATTCCAACAAGAGGGAAAGGTTGGGGAACCAAAGCCAAGCATGATGAGGGAGATAGAGAATATGTTGAAACAACAAAAGATACATATATGTTGAATTCTTCAAGTGAGAACCAGGCCAAATATAATTAGTTGAGAGGAGAAATGAAAAGGAAAATAAGATTGCCAAAGAAATAATATGAGAATAGAAAGGCAGTTTCATAAAAGGAAACCTAAAAATCTTCCATCAACAAGTAAATAGTAAGAGCTAGGGACAACGTGAACTATGAATGCTTAGTGATGCAGCTAGAGCAAGCTTAGATAGTTAATGGGAACTTTGAATCAGTGATTACTAGGGAAGAGAACGTTTACAAAATAGTGGTAGAAGTAGACATGGCAGAGGTAGTGCATGGGGTGAAAGTTACTTGGCAAGATGTACTGGAAGGGCTGGCTATGCTTAAAGTGGATAAGTTGTTTGGTGTGGATAGGTTGCTAAAGAAAGCGGGGCTGGGGAGTGAAGAAGGCCTTGCCATAATCTTTCAATCAGCCCTAGGTACTGCAATAGTACCAAAGGATTGAAAAGTAGCAACTGTGACACTCAAAAAGGACATTCCTAAAACCTACAGGCCAGTTTATCATCAGTGGTGGGTAAGGTTTTTGAAACAATAATAAGGGAATAAAATCAAGAGGCATTTGAGAGGAGGTTTGAGTTAATTAAAGGGCACCATAACAGATTTGTAAAAGGCAGCTAAAGTTTGACTAATCTAATTGAATTTTTTTTTGGTGAAGTAACAGAGGATATTAATGAAGGGAATGCAGTGTTTGTTTTAAAGCAGTGTTTGACAAAGTACCACATAAAAGGCTGGCTAACAAAATTGAAAATCAGTGTCAACTTAGATAAAACTGATGATACCAAACTTGGAGGTGTAGCATAATAATAATCAACGGCAACAGGACACGGGCTAGCTTCTGCCAGACAAATGGCATATGGAATCCAATACAGAGAAGTGTGAGGTGATGCATTTTGGAAGAAGGGATAGGAAGAGGCAATATATTCTTAATGGTACAGTTCTAAAGAGTGTACAAAAGGACCTGGGTGTTCATGTGCATAGACCTATGAAGATAGCAGCACATATTGAGATACCAGTTAGCAAAGTATATGGATCTTGGACTTCATAAAAAGAGGTATTGAGTACAAAAGGAGGGAAGTTATATTGAAACCTTTATAAAGCTTTGGTTAGGCCAGGACTAGGGTATTGCATCCAGTTGTGGTCACCACACTTTTGGGTGGGTCCTTGAAAGGATGCAGAGGAGGTTTATCAAAATGGCTCTATTGGTGGGGGCTTTTAGCTACAGGGTTAGGTTGGAGAAGTTGGCACTGTTCTCCTTGGGGAAAAGAAGGCAGAGGGCAAATTTAATTGAAATGCATAAGATTATGACAGGTTCAGATAAGATAGACAAGGAAAAAGCTTCCCATTAGCTGATTGCACAAGAACTAAGGGACACAGATTTAAGGTTTTGGGCAAAAGGGAAATGTGAAGAATAAATTTCAATGCAGTGAGTGATAATAACCTGAAACTTGCTGCCTAGTCACTGAGGGCTGGTAGAAGCAGAGGTGATCAATGGTTTGAAAAGGAAAATAAATATGCAGAGCTACAAGGATGGTGCAGCAGGATAAAACTTACTAATTGCTCTACAGAGAGCCAACATGGACTCGATGGGATGAATAGTCTCCCTCTATGCCATAATGAAACTGTGGCTAATTCTGGCAATTTACTGATTGGCCTCTATGGTTTTAAGCTAAATATCAGTTGTTAAAGTAGGCTAGCAATTTAATGAACCAGTGTTGAGTCTGCTGTAGCTCTTGGACAGGAGCAAATCTGAACAAGATTTTGAATTAACTGGAAGATCTTTACTGAACAATTACCATATACACTCATGTAGAAATCGAGTTTTTTTAGACCAAATTTTTAAGCATAAAGTAGCTTTTTTGTAAGAAATATTCTTGAGGGATTGAAATCCAGGCATCAATCACCAAATTCCACTTTAAATCTGTTTATCGGTAAAACTGCTACCTTGGTACATCATATTTGCCAAGAATTTTAATGGTGAGAGTTTTACTTTTATTATTTTAGAGTATTAAAGTTATTTTCTCCTTCTTGTTCTCCCTGAAATATTCATAGTTAATGCTTTGAAACTACTGGTAGTTCGGATTTCCAGGATTTGCTTACAATCGGCATTGTCTATGTAGTTCTGTAAAAATGCAAGAAATATCCAGTGCCACTATTCCCTCTCCTTTAAAAATCCATGTGTGAGAAAGAGAAAGAAGATGGTCAATCTGTACCTCCAGAGCAGAGAGAGTAAGGCCAGTATCACATTAGACCCGGGGATCATGGCGCAGAATGTGCTGTCGCTCTTGGTCACACACCATGGAATCAGGACATTGGGTTGCAGGTGTAGGTTTCGGAAGAGGCTCTCTGAGCACTCAATAGGTTCCTGCAGTTACTGGGAGCTGTGGAGATACCGATAATCATTTGTTGTCAGATAATTGATTAATTCAACTGGAAAAGTATCTTGTCTGATGATGGAGAGAGCTAAAATGGAGCATGGTACCAGAGGATATTGTGATTAAAGTGTCAACTTATACATGAGAGATATCAAAAAAAAAGGATTTTCTTGCCAAAGGTTGGGGGTCAATTTGGAGGATGGGATTCTTCCCATTAAATGCAACATATCTCAGGATCTCCCACATCAGATATGGCACAGTCAGATGCAATGTAAAGTTCTTTCTATTTATCTTTAGTATGCCTGAGCCCCAGGCTGAGAAAAGGAGAGTGGCAGTTTTTTCCATTTCTCACACTACCAACCTGTGGCCTGTCAGAGCCAGTTTGCTATAAAGTGCTGAATTAAGTAAAGTTTTGCACTCGATTGAGAGTGTCCAAACTCATTCCAACATGATAATCACTCGCCATGATGAATTAGACCTTTTGTTTGAAATCCTGCCGCTTGATTAATGAAGTAAGATGATTCTATTGCTTTCCTCATTGCTGCAGAAAGCTGATGAGGAGGGACAAAAATTTTGCCTGAGCAAAACATTTCTTGAAGGAGCAAACTAAAACTGTTTTCCCAAAAGCCATTCATAGTAATGTGACTGCTCTTACCTTGTTACGAAGGAAGGATTTACTTGCCTTAGAGGGAGTGCAACAAAGGGTTCCTGGGATTGCCCTAGCAGAAGGAATTGAATAGACTAGGCTGATATTCTTCAGAATTATGAAAAATGAGAGGTGACCTCACTGAAATATATAAAATTCTTAAGCGGCTTGATAGGATATATGCTGAAATGGTGTTTTCCCTGGGTGTGGAGTCTACAGCTCGGGAATATAGCTTCAGAATCAGGGTTCAGCCATTTACGACTGAGATGAGGAGAAATTTCTTCATTCAAAAGATTGGGAACCTTTTGGATTTTTAAAGGAGCAGGAATAGTGGCATTGGATATTTCTTGTATTTTTACTGAACTATAAAGCCAACAGACAAAGGAAACTTCCACCCTAGCAGCTTGAGATAGAGCTGGAGTGAAGCTGTGAAAGGCTAGTGTCTAATCCACTGTGCCAACTACTTCCTCCAATTGTAGTGATTCAAAACAGACTGCAGGCTTTTGATTCATCTGTCCTTCTAAAATTAATATTATTTGCTGTTATATAGTCTGGCCAAGGACTGAGGCATTTAAAAATAAATTAAGCTCAAGAGATGTGACAACCCAGAGACTCCAACCCATAGCTTGATGGATCAGCTGAAAGAATTCTAAAATTCCCAATGAGTAACACAGCTTTCCTGCTGATCAATTCTTGAGAATATATGTGCAAATGGAAAATTATATATTCACAATAAGTTATTTCAAATATATATTTCAAAGATCTAATAAAACACCATGGGAGGGTAACTCTGTGACACAATACATTGGCATGCCAAATCAATAGCACAAAAAGTAGGGCACAGATTTGGTTGTGTGAGTCCTAGTGTGTGCATTCAACATCTTGTCCTGGTTGTTAGGTGGGTTGAAGTTCTTAAAGAAACTGAAGCCCTCTATCCCCAACAAAAGGAAGAAGTTGGATAGTGAAAATCCATGAGTGGAGTTTTCCGCTCCCCTCTATGATGGAAATTGTGGCGGGATGGGACACAACATTTGGAGTGATGGCAAAAGACGTTGGGAAATAGGGTTTGGAATTTTGTTCTCCCAACTTTGGTGGCGGATTAAAGGCTGGTCGACTTTCCTGCTGATCTATGTTGGGAACCATATTTGCATTCATTTGCATCTCATGAATGCTCATTAAAAAGCAAACTCGCTGGAATCACATTCTCCCTCCCAATTAAGTGTCCTGTCAGTAGATACTTAGAACAGTCTGTTTCATGACTGTACATAAGTGGCATGCACCTGGTTAGCCTCATTTAATCAATGACTTTGGAGGTATGCCTTTAGCTACCTTTAATAGTGGTGCTGCAATATTTTGGTGCTTCTCAAATTCTGGGCCAAGGTTGTTATTCATAAGGCTACACCAGAGGGATGGGTAAAGGCAGAGGCTTGGGATGGGAGGGACAGGAGCCAGAATTTTTCAATCGGCGAGTTGGGAGTGGGGCCCACTCGCCGACGCGAAAATGATGCGGGATGACGTTGGGGGTTCCCCCGACGTCATCCCGCCCCATTTAAGTATTCAGGAAGGTGGGCGGACAGCGAAATCAGCTGTCCGCCCGCCAACCTGTCAATGGCCAATTGAGGCCATTGACATGATAATTAAGCCAATTAAAGGCCCTGCCCGTCCAACCTCAAGGCTGGCGGGCAGGCCAGGAGCCCCAGCAGGCTTCTGATAAAACATGAAACCTCATCCACTGGCAGGATGAGTTTTCAAGTCTGTTTTAAAAAATTTTAATAAACTTCATGTGATAGTTATTAACATGTCCCATCTCGTGTGACATTGTCACATGAGGGGGACATGTTAATAATTTTTAAATTTTTCTATTTTTTAAAAGTTAATAAAACTTTCAGCGCTCTTCCTGAGACAGCACTTAGTCTCAGGGAGCTGTGTGCTCTTTTGCGCACATGTCCGAAAGACTGCACTTTGACAGTTGGGGAATCCCTCCCCCCGCCACCCCTGCCGCGGAACAGGGTTTCAAAGAAACATATTGGAGTAGTGAAAGACTCCTGGGGCAAGAGTTATAAGACTGCCTAAGGAGGTGTAACAGATTGTCCTGGGGCTGAGGCCACGCTGTTAGTTGGAGATAGAGCAGACAGTCCTGGGACTGTGCATGCCATATTAGAGGATTCTGCATGGCACACATATCTTGCTCCCCATTTTGGGCGGGGGCTGAGGGGCCTCTCTGGGCAGTGATGGTCATGCACAGAACGATGTGCAGTGCATGGTCAGTGAACTAAGGCATTGGGTCCTGAGGGTTGCAACCATAGTACTGGGAAGCAGAGGGAACGGTAACTTTGATGGTAGGTATCTCATAGGTTGGCAAACTCAGAGTCATGAGGATTATGGCATGGTCTCATGGGGTGGATTTCTGAAAGTGAGGTTATAGGTGGCCTCGAGAAAGGGAGCGGTGAGATCAACAAATGGCATGGCAACATCAATATTAAAGGGAATGGAGGAAGGGGATATCAGCATGAACAATGATGGGGTCTAGGTTAACAGGGGGGGCAGATGAACAATTGCCCCCTGTGCCATAAGATTCAACAAGCTCCTTACTGATGCATGACTAATGAGCAAAATGTGTGATAACTGATACGATGCAAAAATTGTTAAAAGAATCGTATTGTTAAGGCAAGCAGTACTTGTTGGAAGTGAATTGCCCCAATTATAAACTAATCATTTACGAACAATATTCAACCACATTCTGCTAGTCAGTTCTGTCCTGCCTGGCCTTTGATGTTGGGGTGTGTAGTGGAGGAAAAATAGGTTAAAAATAGGGGAGATGTAGAGCAGTGTCTCATCCATTTAGTTCATCAGTAAAGTTCACACTTGATTAACATTTCTAATTTTATTACAAAAGTAAAGTCCATTTAATATAACTCAATACATAACATATTAATGTGTTCATTTGTGAATTTTAACATTTGTTAAGACATTCTACAGATGAAACATTTCCTCATTTAAACCATCCAACGCCAACATCAAGCACTCCCAGGTTGATTCAGCTGGATACAAAATAAAACTCTTTCCATCATCCCAAAAATATGCCCTAGCCTTCATTTTCCTTTAGCTCTGCATCTTGTAACAGATGATATTTTTAATTTCCTACAGCACAAAATTTAGTGCCAAAGTAATAGCAATTTTCAGCTGTATTTATGTATAATTGCCACCAACTCACCTCATGTGGGATCTTCACAATCCCTAGAGAAAAGATTTCTCTTCAGCTAGCTCTTTGTCTACAAGTTTTGTTATGTTTTACATCAGGTGATGATTTATTCATTTGGGTCCACATGTATAATTTTTCTGTCGGCAAACAAGCCATATGGAATAAACTTTCTGGTCAGCTTGGCAAATCTTTGAGAGTGGTGTTTGTTACAAACACCTTGTGAACTCTTGCACTTCATTGAGCAACATCTCCATGTTGGTAAACATTAACATTGCAATCTCAGACTCACCTCAGGGAATAGAAGATCAACCATAAATGTGCATGTTCAGTTCCTATTCAGTTACATTTTACAACTTTGCTTCTGTCCCCGGTGCGGGTGTAGCTGGCATGGGCAGCCTGAACTATAGCCCACTGACAGCCAGTAGATTGTCTGTCACTCTGGTTATAATGTTTACATTGCTGCTATGAGTGCTGATGCATTAGGAAACTCCATCACTAGATAGTTCACAGGACAGATGAGATTTATCATCAGCCAAAGCTGGAGCTGCCATTGTCAACAAATTTACCTTACAATAAATGTAGCAATGGTATCATTGCCATTTATGAACACATTAGAATATGTCCTGAGAAAGTTTCTCAATCAGAAGCACATCTATTTCTAGCCAGCAAAAAAAATTAATCTCACTTTTTTTTTTCAAATTCTCTAGAATAACTGCAGTGATGCTATCCTGGCTTGCTTTGGAAAGCAGTTGCAAAAATTAAAGGCCCGTCAATTACAGAAATTGAAAAGCTACTACGTGGAATGGAGTGAAAACTGTCTGGTAAGTGTCTTTCTGTGCAGACTGCTTGAAACTTTAGAAAGCAAACCAAAATAATTGTTGGCAACTTGTTCTCACTTTCATTAAAATAAAACAAAAGAAAAATGTGCATTTTTGCAGTGCCTTTCACAGCCTCAGGGGACCCCCAAAGCACTTTCCAACCTATGGAGTATCTTTTCTTCTTGGTTCAGTAACAAATATTGGTCATATAACAAATATGACCAGGGATAAACCCTCCCTTATCTTTTTCAAAACAGTGCCAGGGGGTCTTCTATGTAAGCCTGGATATTTATGCTTGTTTCTGTGGTGAGTATGAGTGTTAGCCACAGAGCCACGGTTGAAATGGAAACAAATAACCCATTTAAGCATGAGCAAATTATCTGCCTGCATTCAGCTGCCCAGCTGGAGAGGTAATCTGCAATGCTTTTTGAACCATGAGCACCATGGGCTGAATTTTGGGCTTGGCCTAAATAGCCAAGTGGTTATGGTACTGGGTTTGTAACCCCCAAGATCAAGAGTTCAAATCTCACAATGGCAAACTATGAAACAATGTAACTTCATCTGAAACAGATGGAAAATTGCATGGGCTGAATTTTTAATTTGTATTGGAAGTGGAGGTAGGAGGGCTGGAAAATTAGCCTCAGAGAGCAGCGTGTCAGTTTGTTGGCATGGTGCCATCTTTTGGTCATTTGAAAAGTGTATGCTTGTGTGTGTGAGTAATTAACTAAGGCCCTTAAATAACCTAGTAAGGACACTGGCGAGACATTGGCTTGCATTTTCCAGTCAGCAGTCGGGGCCCCCCACAAAGCATCCGAATCCTGGCCAATACCAGGAAGCAGCCTCCGAGTGGTAAACTGGGAGATCAACGCTCCAAATAACTTTTTTTAACACCCCTGCATAGCCACATCTGAGGGATTTGGTTCCCCTCCAAAGAAACAATCCAGCATCTGTAGCCAATATAAGCTTAATCTTTATTAAAAAGTCTTCAGAAGGGGCTCTTTCTCTCTCTCTCTCTCTTTCTCTCACCTACATCAACAGGTCCCACCTTTAATGGTGGGACTGGAGGGCCTTGTTGTATTTTATGCCTCAGAGATATGCAGAGATGATATACTAGTTTCTGTGGCCAGAATCTCCTGCCTTCTCTCGTGGCTTAACTAATCATACATATCGAGCAGTCAGCAGACACACGTAACCAAACACCAAAAAATTGAACAATTGAACACTACCAGCATCGTAGTGGCCCTCCAGCCTTGGAAGTCTGCCCACCAATCTTAATTGGATGGCAAGTACACACCTTGGTCAATGATTGGCTAGCTGTTCAAAAATCATATCAAGCCTTTGATCCCGACGTGGTGCAGGCTAGGGACCTGAAAGTGGTCCTGAGGTTCAGGTTCCGATCCCAAAAAAAAAATCCTGCCCTATGTGTCAGCCAAACCTTGCAATGATGACTAGTTCTCTGAGGGGTCCAATGTAGGAGTGGAGGCTAATTTATTCATTCTTGTGAACAATGCTTGAAAGAGTTTTTCACAAATTCACTTTGCTCTATTATTATTAACAGTGAATACATTTTGATAAATCCTTGGATATTTATTGTGACACATGATGTCTGGGAGATCCATGGATTGTTTTTTTAACTTTGTACATAAAACCAATTATTCCAGGATTTGTCAAAATTACAATGCTTGTCGGAAAATTACAAAAAACCTTCTGAATATTTTTATGCAGATTTGTTATTCTTTGTTGTTATTGACGACAATTATCTGATAAAATTTATTTCATGCCCATAGCTTTAATCTTAAATGGCAGAAGCTAGAAGCAGAATTAAAAACCTAACTGATCTGAGTTGAATTATTTCAAGTTCAAATGTAGCTGTCTTTTTGAGAGCATAAAAAATAGCAGAGGTAGGACCTTCACATTCAATACAATCCTGGCTGTTCTTCTACCTCAATTCCACCTTCCCGCACTATAAGAACATGAGAAATAATTTCTAAATAATTGCACATATATCTTTGCCATAGTAAGATATCTCTGTTTCCTCAGTGCCGTTTTGCGTGCCCCACACCAGAAAGACTGCATGCAGAAATGCAGAACATCAATGTAATTTGCGTCGCATTAAAGCTGTCATCTAGCTCTCTAGGCTAAAGCAAGAGCAACAAAGTACCTTCCCCACACAAGCTTTACATGAGCCATGAGTGTCAGCACTCTATTACATCATGGGCCATAAACTGCTATTCAGTCGTCTGCTGATTTGAAATCTACATGTGCAATTGGCAGCAGAGATATTTACATAACAATGAGGAGCAGGAACTATAGTCTTGTCTGCTTCCATAGCTCAGCAACATTGATGTTTTCACGGCCTTTTGGGCAGAGATTCAGTAACGCAGTATCACCCAAGCATTAAACTTGGGCTCTTACTGGTCTCTAAGATCAGTACCACAACATGAGGTGCTTTTATTCATGGCTCTATTGTACCTGGCACTAACTGGTCAGAGTCTAAACTTCAAAAGAGTCACTATATTATAAAAGATATCTTCGTGTGCAAAGGTAATGAAATCTTTCTAACCACAGATTTTTTTCTGAGTTTTTTAATAATATCAAATAAGTTACTGACTTCAGAAGAATCCAGCATTTGTCATTAGAACACTCTTCCCAATCCTCCCACACTAGTGATGACCATACCACAAGCCAGCTGACATTTCTATCGTTTAGTTTAAAATAAATATTTGGTGTTAAAAGTCCTGTTTTCCACTGAGAGCCATGTTGCTTAAAATTTCAGTTCAATACTACTAAAGTCAATGACCCTGGATCCTCAACTTTATTGAAAATAGAATTTAAACAGTGTGATACCTCCTCGTACCTGATTCTTGCATGCATCGCTACGTATTTTGTAAACTGCTTATTGTAAATAGGTTATTGCCTGCGCACAATAGCATGTACAGAAACCAGAAAGGGAATGTTAAGCGTTCTTATGCAGAATTTGCTGATCGGATGCTATTACCTCAGAAATGAATACCTGCTGCAGACTGGAGTGAGGCAAAAAAAGCAAATAGGCTGCACCTGTACAATCAACTCATCATTCAACATTGATTAATACTAATGACCTGATTCTCATCAGTAAATCCCACCTTTCTGTTTTATTTACATTAATTAACTTAAATCATTGGAATAACTATTTTATATGGCATGCAACATTTAAATCACAGGCCATTACAAAATGACACATTGCTGGTAAAGGATCAGTTTAATTATTTCTTAACCTCATGGTCATAAAGAAAACTTGCTTCAAGATGTAGGTTATACAGATTTCCTGAAAACTTTAATAGTTTACAATTCCAGCAAAAAAAAAACACAAGTTACCAAGAAGCTTACCACACTATAAAACTTGGAACCATTGTACTTTTGTAGAAGAGCAGGTGTATTTATTTTTATGGTACATTGAAGGACATGCAGTGATCATCACTTTCCCTGACCGTTTAATACATATTGGCATACAACTGTTTCCTGTCTGTTTGCAGCACTAATGTGTTTTTTTTGTTAAAATTTTACTCTATGGTATGTGAATCTATGTTACATACCTGTCCAACTTTCAATTAATTTTAAAAATAAAAACAAAAAACTACGGATGCTGGAAATCCAAAACAAAAACAGAAACAGAAATACCTAGAAAAACTCAGCAAATTCTAACTCCCAATTGTCATCGAGTGACTCATGCTGTAATTGCATATAAGAACATGAGAAATAGGAGCAGGAGTAGGCCATTCGGCCCTTCAAGCCTGCCCCACCATTCAATAAGATCATGGCTGATCTGCCCCAGGCCTCAACTCCTCTTTCGTGCCAGCTTCTCACAACCTCAACTTCCCAATATTTCAAAAATCTACCTCCTCTTTAAATACTTTCAGTGATCTAGCCTCCACAACTCTCTGGAGTAGAGAATTCCAGACATTCACTACCCTCTGAGAGAAGAAATTCCTTCTCATCTCAGTTTTAAATGAGTGTCCCCTTATTCTGTAACTATGTCCCCTAGTTCGAGATTCCCCGACTAGTGGAAACAGCTTCTCAACATCTACCCTGTCAGGCCTCCATCAGAATCTTGTACGTTTCTATAAGATCACCCCTCATTCTTCTAAACTCTAATGAATAAAGGCCTAACCTGTTTAGCCGTTCATAATAAGTCAATTGCTTCATCCCAGGAATCAACTGAATGAATCTCTTTTGAACTGCCTCCAATGCCAGTATATCCTTTCTTAAATATGGGGACCAAAACTGTACACAGTACTCTAGGTGTGGCCTCATCAACACCCTGTACAGTTGTAACAAGATTTCCCTATTTTTAAATTCCAACCCCCTAGCAATACAGACCAAAATTCTATTTATCTTCCTAATTACTTGCTGCACCTGCATGCTAACTTTTTGTGTTTCATGCACAAGAACACCCAGATATGTGTGGTCATTCATTGAGAACAGTATTGGGCTTGATTGAAATGGTATCCAAGTCCCCAGGACTGAATAAATTGCTTGTGCTCACTTTTTAAGCTTCATCCATCAAGGGAAAGGTAACACAGGGCACTTAGCGGTACCAAGATGTTGCCTTGAACTAGATATTCTTGTTTTTGGAGTAAGCTATTGAGAAAATGTAAACCAAGCACCAAAAGTCTGTTTAGTCTGCATGCTTCAGTGTCGTAACTATCAAAGATTTCTTTTTATTTTCATTAGCAGTAAAAAGTAGATACTATCTGGATTTGGTGTTGGCAAAAGGTGGGGGGCTGGAAAACAATAAATCTATCTTGGATGTGTATTAATTGTTCTACTAGCATAGGTTAACATGCCAAGATGTAGATTTGAAACTATTTATAGTTAACTGACTAAGGCTGCATATCTTTCTGCTTACTTCACAGCATAATCGTCCAACACGGGGCTGCACTCCTTGTCATTCGTATCAAAAGAAGGAAGTCCCACAATTTCTAATTAAATTCAAGGAATTTCTACAAGAAAAGTACAGAAGAAATTAAATATTATTTAATATGAATATTTATTGCAGACATGAAGACATAATTAATAATTTAACATTTTCTGTTCCATTTTGTAAGTTATACCTTTTAAACCATGCAATAAAATTTTATGTACTTGTACAAAAATCAAACTTTCCTGATTTTTTGAGGCTTTTAAAAATATGTATTTTTAAAAATCTGACTGTTAGATGAAACTATTTATGCATCAAAGAATTGGATTGGGAGTGCCATTCTACAACTAATGATGCACAAGTTTGCTGAACTGGTGAGTAATTGGCATGTCAGCCATGTAATGTAGGAACATCCAATTTGGTAGGGCTGTGCTCACCTGGTTGCAGAGAATCACTTACAATAGCTTCTCTTCAAACTCCCACACTGTTGCTTTTATTGGAGATCCCAAGGATCTATCAAGGCACACTTCTATTTTTCATCTTATGCTATTCCTTGGCAAAATCATCCCTCCATGGCCTTGCTCCTCCCTAGCTCTGTAATCTCCTCCAGACCTGTATTCTTCAATGCTTCTCCAATTTTGACCCCTTGAGCATCCCTGATTTTAATTGCTCCATCATTGGTGCTCATATCTTCAGGTGCCTGACCCTTTGCCTCCACAATCCCCTCCTCAAACTTCTCCACCTTTAAGAGGATCCTTGAAACCCACATTTTTGATCAAGCTTTTGGTCTCCTGCCATAAAATCACCTTATGTGGCTGAGTGTTAAATTTAGTTTGCTCCTGTGGACCATCAGGGGATATTTTACTAAGTTAAAAATGCTGTATAAACATAAATTGCTGTTGTTGTAGGGTAACCATTCTCCAACTGGAACAAGGACCAGAGAATAAGACAACTGGGCCACTTGAATATCTCTTCTGGAGAGACTGCAAGCAGTTTGGGAAATAGCTTGTGCCACAATAGCGTTGAGACTTTTGGATCAATGAGCTCAATAGGATATGTAACATTTGATTCTGGCTCTCTTGAACTTTGGACTATTCCAGACTGCTTTTAGGAAAACAATGCCCCAAAATATTACAAATATTACAAGTAGCAGAGGGATGCAATCTTGCAATAATTAAGTTACTAAAGAATAAATTAAGAATGACATTTGAATAGAATGGCTGTCTCCATGGGCACTCCTGTGGTCTCCCACCAGAATTATTTTGTGAGTGTCCCTAATGGAGTTTCCAGGCTTGGATCTTAAGCTGTACACAGCCAACCTAAAAGTTAGCCACTCGGATTAAACTATGAAAGAATTTGCATTTATATAATGCCCTTCACATCCGCTTTCTCATCAGTTTTGGTCACCTTGTTTGAACAAGGAATATTGGTCAGGACACTGGGAGAACTCCCTTGCTTTGCTTTAGAATTTACAATTTCCTTCTAATTTCAGCTTATTAATGTATTCCATCAACCTCATGGCAGGCACATTGCTAAAATGCAATGTGGGTTGAGGCAATATGAAAGAAAACCCAGTGCAAAAGCAAAATGTTTGTTGAGGGTAAATGAGCAGAATTTCATTGAAATCTAGTCTGGCCCACTGTCAACATCAGCATCCTGGGTTTGAAAATCGGTCAGAGACTTAATTGGACTAGCCATATAAATACTGTGGCTATAAGAGCAGATCAGAGGCTGGGAAGCTTGCAGTGAGTAACTCATCTCCTGACTCCCAAAAGCCTGTCCATCATCTGCAAGGCACAAGTCAAGAGTGTATGTTTTACTCTCCACTTGCCTGGATGAATGCAGCACCAAAAACACTCAAGAAGCTCAACTCCAACCAAGACAAAGCAGCCCACTTGATTGACACCCCATCTACCACCATAAGGGTTCACCCCTCTACTATTGATGCACAGTAGCAGCAGTGTGTACCATCTAAAAGATGCATGGAGTAACTCACCAAGGCTCCTTCGACAGCACTTACAAAACCACAACCCCAACCACCAAGAAGAACAAAGGCAGCGGTGTCATGAGATATTAATGTATATACTGTTATTGGAAATTATTTTTAAATTGGACTTGTAGCAGGGTCTGTGTCTGTGGGTGTGTGTGTGTGTGTCTTAATTGGGTTAAATCCAGTTAGTCTGGGTGCTTTGATGTATAGTAATTTTGGGATGTTAATTAGATAAATGTGAGGCTAGAGAAAAAAAGGAGTACATTTGCATTTATTGAATAAACCATTCAAAAGAAGGGAGTAAAATCTTGCTCCTAGCTAGGAGACACCAAGTAAAGTGTTTATATTATGAATGGCAAGGTGTCTTTTTAATAAGTATGCATGAGATGCTTGTGCATGCAAAAGGCCTTCCCAATATTGTTTGTTGGGAAGCTCGGCCTGCCCCTTTAACCCTAACCTCCCTCCCTCCATTCATCCCTGCCTCTGACTGCAGCCGATGGCAAATGCCACAGAATGAACAGCAGCTCCACACCTTGCTGGGACCTCAGTGTTATGAGACCCATGAGCCAGGAACAAACCTGATGCCATGTGGGCTTCACCAGAAAGAGAACACAACTGAACATGGTTAACATCCAGCTATAGGTATTAAGGTGTCCCTTTAGTCGGCCACTTGTGCTGACCTTGAACTCCACCCAGAAAAGATCCTCCTCTCATTTCGAAGGATCTCACGATCAAATTTGAAAGATGCTGTGCATCAGATTCCAAGCTCAGTCCACCACCTTCTGCCCTCCCGTTGTCATCCATCAACTACCCCCTATTACCCTTGACCCATCCAATATCACCATTCCTCTCTTCTCTGTCACCCTTGAACTTCCCCCATTATCCTGGACCCTATTACGACACACCTCCGCTTGTCTTCCCGCTCTCAGAGCCGACACCCATTACCATCCCCATGCCCACCCTGAACCTGCCCCCTCCTGTTATCTGAGCCAGCTATATTGTCCCCCTCCATGACACCTCCATGAGACCTTCGCCTACCAGAGTCTTGACCTGCCACCCTACCACATCCTACTCCCTCCTCTGACTGTGACCGTTCCCTTCTATCACCAGTGCTCTGAGTTCACCCCCCTGGACCCCAACATCAACATCATCGACCCTGCCCTCTCAGACTCTCATCCCCATCCTTCCCCTTCCCCACTTAGCATGCCTCTCATGTACAGTCTAGGTGCAGCTTTTCTTACCGGCCCTCAATATAAGTGAAGTTATGTGAGGTCCCCAAGAAGGCGAAAGCAGCATCCACAGGTCTCAAAGTTGCAGAAGAGGTGAAGCTCACCAGATGCACGCCACTTATATAGAGTCATAAAACTGAACATTCTAAATCCTTGCTGGCAAGGAACTTAATTTGGAGAGCGAATTTAATTCTGGTGAGGTGTCTATTTAATTAGCATGCAAGAGATGCTTGTGCAGGCAAAAGGCCTTCCCAACATTGTTCATCGGGAAGCTTGGCCCACCTTTAACCCGCCTTGAAAGTCAGGAGAGTGACATTCAAACAGCTTATCTCACCATCAGGAAACAGATTCTTTGCCTCCCACCAAATTAAGTGCCCCTGTCTGCCATGATTCCCGCTTCTGGCGTAATTGGAAAATTCTGTCCTCTATCGCTGTTTCTTCATGTCGCTGAGTCAAAAACCTGGAACTCCCTTCCTAAGAGCACTGTGGGTGTACCTACATCAGATGGACAATAGTGGTTTAAGAAAGTGGCTATCCAACACCTTCTCAAGAGCAATTACGGATGCATAAAAAATGCTCGTCTTTCCCACATCACTCACATCATATGATAGAATTAAATAAAAATGTCAACCACATCTCATGAAACGCATGCACCAAACATCTAGCACATGTTCCACCCCAACCTAGTTGAACAGCTGTGAATGCAATAGTGACACAACGAAAGCTCACCAGGCACTGAATTATTATCCATGATTGTTCAAACTCCGAGGTACTTTGCAAAGTCCATTGATTATGCAAAGTACCATTTAGAACATCATGTAATTTAAATAAAAACTGATTTAAAAAGAAAAAAAAGTGCAATGATGTCAATGGTGAATGTTGCACGGGCTGTCTGTCCTGGGCAATCAACATCAATCTGTGTGGCAGTGCTTTTAATTTTTCACCTGTACCTCAAATAAAAATGAATAGACTGGTCCAGATTTTTGTGAAGTCAGAATAACTCAGGAGCCATTTAAAAATGGTGAGCCTGTACCCTGCACTCTCAACCTGGCCATCACCTAGACTCCACAAGTTTCATGGAATCGAGCTAGCTTCTCCGTGACTCACGGTTCATGGCCTCTCAGAGGAATGGGTGCAGATGTGGCTGTGGGAGGCTTTGCTTGCCAGTGGTTAGGTTGGTTGGGTCATTACTGTTCATGGTCAGTAGGTGGGGTGCTGTACTGGAGAGTATTTTGGTCTGACTAAACTGAGAACAGGTCTCAGATTGCTTGGTAATTCCCTAGTTCAAAGACAAAAGTCTCTTGGTCTTAATCTTAGAGCAATACCATTTAGGAATGAAATCAGGAACTGGGAATTCTAAGTCCTGCCCCCAAACACAGCATCTTCCATTTTTGCAGGGGCAGGACTGGAGTCAGACCAGAGTTCACGCATGCGCAGTTCGCAGAAGCAGCTAGCCATTTTAACCATCAGCTGCCTCCACTGATTTCTGATTTTGGCATCCCAGCTTTGTGATCCCAAACTGCACAGAGCAAACCAGGTTAGGGGAGATAAAAACAAAAAAAATGCTGGAAAAACTCAACAGGTCTGGCAGCATCTGTGCAGAGAGAAACAGAGTTAACATTTTGAGTCCATATAACTGTTCACCAGAGCTAAAGAGAAGTAGTAGTGTGATGGATCAGGTCAGAGGAGATCTGATTTTTGTGCATTTGTTTTGGGTAGCAGGTGTACCCCTGTCAAGTTATATTTCAGTTTGTATTTATGCGCCCAGATGTGTCAAGAACTTAACTCCCACAGTCTTCTCGTGACCGAAGGGAGTGGGTGGGTGGGGTTTCTGGTTGACCAGGCAATTATTTTGTTGCCCCAACTGACTGTTGCACCCAGGTGCAAGGAAGAAATTGGTTCTTCACAAGTGCAAATAGTGCTTCGTCCAAGGGAGTGTGAAAGATGGGCATGGCACCGTCTAATATAGAGGCTGCAGAAGCCATTCAAAGTGAGCACCAGAGCTCAGAGGGAGGGTCAAAGTTCAAGAGGAAGAGGCAGCGGCACAAGCGCTAGGACGGAGGAGAGAGAGGACTACCAGGTTCTACCCTGTGGGGAGGGTGTACAGATCGAGGTAATCATACCTCAACATGACAGAAAACCAGGGCTGAAGAAGACTCAGATTGAGCTGTGATATTGTGACAGACATTTGCCGCATTAGGCAGCAGCAACTAATCACAATCCATCGACCCCCATGCCCTGCCAGTGTCTGTGAAGGTAACCGTCACACTGAACTTCTATGCCTCAGGCTCATTCCAGGGTTCAACAGGAGACCTGGCTGGTATATCCCAGTCAGCAGCACACGGCTGCATTAAAGCAGTGACTAATGCCCTGTTTGCTCATGTTGGAGAGTACATTAGTTTTCCCCATGGAATTTGAGTTTCAGACTCAGAGATCCATGGCCTTTGGCCAAATTGCAGGCTTCTCTCAGGTGTGGGGTATCATTAAGTGCACCATGTTACAACAAAGGCCTCAACTTAGCATACAGACGCCTTTGTGAACTGCAAGGCATTTCACTCGATCAACGTCCAGGTGGTTTGTGGCCACGACATAATCTTTCTCCAAGTGTGTGCAAGATTCCCAGTCAGCAGCCATGACTCCATCACACTAAGGAATTCACAACTCACTAATATATTTCAGCCACCTACACAGATATGGGGGTGTCTCCTGTAATATTATGGTGTTCAGGATTGAAAGGGTTAATATGTGGGAATGGAGAAACAATACCACCCACATGATGTTGTAAGGGAGAGACACATGATTAAGAGTCAAGAAGGAGAAAGCTCATGGCTTAGACAAAGTAACAGAGTAGTTATGTACATCTCTATATAGTTATATTCATCCAATAAACCAGTTATTGTTCAGACATGTCTACATCTCCTCAATCGTTCCTTAACCAGTCATAACCAATATACAACCTGGTCTCAGGTTTGGGATTTTACAACATGATGGCAGCTGTGAAGGACCCTGAAATCTCTGAAAATCATCTTTTGAAAACATTTGCAAGCCTGACTTGAAAAAAGGCACCAAAACTGAAGACTTCAGTAAGACAGTTGAACATCGCCACAACTGCTCCATAGAAGAAGAGGCTGAGAGGCAGACAGAAAATAAACTGTTAAGCTTACTAAGTCCTGCACCATTGTACTTGGCGGTCCATGAAAAATTCTGATCCAGCAGCAGAATCAAAGAACCTGGTGATGATTGAGGGAGGGTGAGCAAACCTTGAAAGAAGCACAAAATCTTCAAATTAACAGAGCAATAATAGGCAAATTCCATACAACCTACAGTCCTAGTCCGAGGTCGGTGTCATTACACATGGCAACTGTGATGTAACAATTGAAAAAGAAATCAGCTGCTTAAACCAATTTCCCAATGGGAGGAAGGCAGTGACCAGAGCTTAATAGTAACTTCCAGTGATCAATTTAAAAATTCTGTGAAGTTTAGGTACAATTACTGAAAAAGTCCGCGACCATGGACGATATCAGTGAAAGGCTGATCTGCATGGGAAAACTCCATTACTGCAATAGAAGTTTAAAATAATCAAGGCAAACCTCCTAAAAGCTCAAAACAGCTATGGATTCCAAATTCACCTTGCCAGACCAATTTGGGCATATGATGTGTACCAGCCAGACCAAATTCCACATGGGAAACTTGGTCGCGCTATCACAACAATTTTTCAAAATGTATTTATTATGAGAAGATGTGTGCATGAATTCAAAGTAATGAGGCCTTTAGAGATTTTAAAAATTAAATTAAAATATTTATTATCAAAAGAAAAGATTTCAAATATATACATAAGACTACAATTACTTACTACTATAATAACTCCTAACATTCCTAAATAAACTGGCCCCCTGTTATAAACTCCCTTTTAGTCAACAGTCCAAAAATAGATTCTAGATTTAAAACAGAATCAGCAAGTTAATACAATACCCACTTGACAGTGGAATTCTAAATGGCTTTTCCCCAACTTCAGTTTCGTTACATAGCAGACTTAGGCACACATGGCTATAGGCTTCATTAAGGCTATTTCACACACTCCTGTAAGATCTTACATGGCATTCTTTCACATAGCCTTTTTTTCTCCTTTATATATGTTTCTCTTTTATATATGCAAATTCTATTGTTCCATTTGTCTTTGAAACTGTATCTTCGTCATAATATAAAACTTTCATGTGGCAAATATTGTCAGTAACCTTTGGGGAAAAACAAACACACCCCTTAGCCTTGTGTATCTGGTTAGTTGCAAACATACTTAGATCCCTTTGAAATCCAAATTCCTTCATATATCTAAAAATGCAAATTCCCTTCACACCTAACATGCTAAGCCAGCACCCATGTTTACTCATTAGCATGTCAAGCACAACGCTTCTTATGATGATTTCAATCTTGCAGTCTACTTCACCCCAATTGTAATTAAATCACATAGACGGACCCAACTATACTTACCCTCATAAACCTACTTCACAATAAATCAGAAAAATATTATGAAAATTATCATATTTTCGTTACAATGGAAGTGCCAGATCAAACACAGAATTAGGCACAATGGAGAATAGATCTTTAAGATTCAGAATTGCATCTGGATTGAACAATAAGCCTGAGGCTGAACAAGTCAATACATTATTGTATTCCATTGGAGCAATTGCTGATGATATTATGGCAGGACAAGGCATTAATGAAATATTAGACAAATTTGAATAAGCCTTAAAAGCCTTTCATAATTATTTTAATTTACAGAGTAACAAGATATTAGAAAGAGCCAGGTTTAACAAAAAAGGTCCAGAAACCAGGAGAACTGGTAGATGCCTTTATCAATGACCTATATTGACTGGCTGAAGGTTGTGAAAATGGTGATCTTAAAAATGAGATGACACAATACCATAGTCGGTGTTACTGATGACACCCTATCTGACATAATGCAATTCAAAAAAGATTTAACTTTGGAGAAAACGACACCATTAATGAGACGAACAGAGGTCAGTAAACAAAACAGAGCAATATTCAAAGGAGAATATTAACTGTGGTTCAGAAAGCCCCCAATGACAGTGCAACTTATTAAACAAAAGAATGTCAAGGACAGTCTGGAGAAGAAAACACCTAATGCAACAAATGATCAAGATGCCATTAAACCATGCCAGCACTGTGGTATCAAAAAGCCCCACAGGCATGAACAGTGTCCTGCAAGTACTGCAGAATGCTTTTGTTGTAAAATGTTCGAACACTTTGGAAAGATCTGCATAACTTAAATTCCTAGATATACAGACAATAACAAGAGAATCTTCACACATAAGGCCATCAATGAAATTCAGGAATCTCAACATGAACAGGAACAACAATGTTTCCTAGCTATATCAAAGACTCCAGATACACATTCTGGAATGTGGATATTTGTATCAATGGACATATCACTAAATTTAAATTGGAGACAGGAGCAAGTGTAACAGCCGTGCCCAACAAAGAACTGTGGCTAGTAAGCCAATGGCTGAGGGCAACTGAAACCAAACCAGCTGTAAGATCCAGGAGGGATCAAACTATAAGTCATGTTGCAAGCAAAACTTCAATACAAGAACAAACAAAGGCTGTAAATATTATATTATTTGCAGTCAGGAATATTCTCTTCTGAGCTGAAGCGCCTGTGTCGACCTCAACCTCATCAAGTCTGCGGAGAATGATACCAAATCTGAATCATCGATGATACCAAATATAAGCCCCTCAAACTGTCCAAAGGCACTGAAAATCTGGATTGGGAATTCTCCTGACCTGGGGCATAAATCTGGCCGGAGTTGATGTTTTGAGTCCAATATGACTCTTCTTTGGAAAAGAAGAAGGGTCATATTGGACTTGAAATATTAACTCTGTTTCTCTGTCCACAGATGCTGCCAGACTTGCTGAGATTTTCCAGCAGTTCTAGTTTTCATTTCAGATCTCCGGGATCAGCTGTATTTTGCTTTTCAATGGCGTTGAAGTACAGATCAGCCATTATCTGACTGAGTGGTGGAACAGGCTCAAGTGGCTAAATGACCAACTCCTGTCCCCTATTTTTAGAGCTACAGGATCCATCATTTCAATCATTCAAAGCTTCTGTTTAGCCCCTGTGTTAACTAACTACACAAAAATTATGATCAATCTATTCAGTAAAGAGAATCTAAATCCTAATTGAAGAACAAATTGAAATGGTTACATTGTCTGGTACTCCACAGCATGGAAAAGTATTTTATTTTAGTGCCCCTCTTAGTCTACCCAGCACGATATCTGTAACTATTGCAGAATTAACTCAGAAGAAATTTAGGTAAAACAAAGTAAACAATTGCTCATCATTATGACAGGGCCCAGTTGTTTTATCACCTCATATGATGTGTGGACAAGCAGTCAATGCTAACATCAGATATAGAATTATTTGAAAAAAAGAGATAGCTTTATGGCATCATCTACATCTATTCTTATGCCTCTGAATGTTCCTTACCCACATAAGATTGTTCTGACATTGATAACAGTTAAGGTAACAATCAGGGCACGATTTTCAGGTTAGCGGGCAGCTGCAATCGGCGGGCCCAAGAGCACCCGGAAATGGGGGAACCCTGCGATCGGCCCGCAAATGTAATTTCACACCAGTTGACCATTTAATGACCAGCTAGTGTGAAAGGTGCACTGAAAGGCTCAGCGCTACCAGGATGGGAGCGGGAGGGTGAGCGCTGAAGTCAGCACAGGCACAGGGAGCACTGGATGAAAGCTCCCTGAAGGCAGAGAGCTGCCTCAGGGAGCTGAAGAATTTAAAATCAATAAAAATGGATTTAAAAATCTGGAAAAAATGCCCGTGCATCAGAATGAGTCACCTTAAAATATGGATACTGAAATCTGTGTCCAAACATTTTTACCTTTTTTAAAATTAATCTTGGAAACATCATCCCACCCTTGGATGAGGTTTCTTGAAAAATGCAAAGGCTGCCTAGCTGATTCGCCTGCCCACCAACTGTGACATTGACAGACAGCGAAAAATCCCAGTTAATTGCGCCGTTAATGGGCTTTATTGTCCTCTTAATTGTCGGCGGACACACTTCTGGCTCTCACGTGCACCCACTGACCAAAATATTGCGCGAGTGCGCGATGACATCGGGACGCTCCCCCAACGTCCTCGTGTGCTATTTTATGCCCACACGGCGAGCAAAAAATTCTGCCCTCAAACAGTGGCTTCTTTGGTGCAAATGTTCTAAATGCTAAACTAACAACTTTCAAATAAATATATTCACTTTACCAGCAAAACATAATTAGAATGTGCATCTGGTAAGTTCACTTCCCAAAGCAAAAGCAAATTAATTCTTTAGTCTGAAGAGGAGGAACAAATTTTTGACAACCTGAGTACATTTTCTTAAAAAAATGGGTGACAGTAACTCACTTATCTGATATATGTGGCTTATCTTGCACAGTTTAGTTGCATTATCATGATTTATGCTGGTAATGATGAACCTGCATGATTTTGATTTTCAGCTAAGTAAGCGAAATTCAAATTCTCTCACAGCCATTATATTATTTGGTCCTAGAATACAAGCCTCGTTAATCCAAGGGTCAATGGGTGGGATTTTCTGGCTGCACCCACTGCTGGGATCATCCGGTCCCGCCAAAAGTAAATAGACTTTTGGCTGGGTTGCTGAATCTCCTGAGGTGAGTCCTGAAACGACAGGGCCAGAAAATCTGGGCCTATGATGCAATGACGCATCCCACAGTTTGAGGGAAAATGTACATTTCTGTACCATGTATTATATCATGTAGAAGTCAGATATCCAAATCCTCCAGGAGATGGACACATATCACAGAATTCTGGCATGGAACTGGCACCCTCCTCTCCAGGCTGACAAAAATCAAGTGTCCTCCTCTCACTAGAATGGTAGAAATCAAAACTGGGCCTCCACCTTCTCTGGAGTACAAAAATCTTGGACTTATTCACGTTTAATTTGTTACATATTTGGTGAATGATGAGTGATATTGGCAAGTGGAGTTTTTAAATTTTTGCTCCTAGTCCCAGTATCAAGAATGCCCAGTGCAATCATAACATAGGTTAAGTATAAAGCAGCATTACTTTGGCACTACTTCACCAAGTATTCTAAGATATGTTGCAGTGCAGGGATGCTGTGCTGATTATGTTATTTGTATGCAGGTGGTAAGCACTAACTGGTGATTCACCGAAGTTCCTATAAATTGACACAGACTGAAACTGTGGTTAGGGAGTTAGGAGGTGCACGATGGCAATGTGTAACTGTAAATAAATATAAAAATTGTACAGATTGAGTCCAGTTCTGTTCTTCATCAACTGGCTTTCTGGAATATAACATGCTGCAGAGTAAAACTCCATGTGCTGCCTCAGTAATGTGTCAGTGGGAAGACAAACTTTGGCCTCAGTAGGGTGTTGTACTGACAGCAGCCACACCTCCCTGATATGCTGCTGTTCAATAGAACTGCCAGCCTCTGATTGGCTGGCAACTCTAGGTGGTGGGACCTCTGCCCCCTTGGAGACCTTAAGCCTGTGGGAAGGCTGTTGTTACCTAGTTAAGTGCGTGATTAGCACTAACATTGTGGGCCTCCTCTAAAAGAAGTAACCCAGAGCTCTTGCAAGCTCTCTATCCAGTGGATAGACTCCACTTGCCTCCATTAAATACTGCCCATGGATTTTTCATATTGCAATGTTTAAAATATATCTTAAAATATAGAGCAAATTTGAAGTGCAATAATCTTCAGCATAGCTGGATAAGGGAATAGAAATTTAGCCAGGTTCTAATGAATTGGTCAATGAGTAAAAACAGTAAGGTTGATTGTTACAATCAAATGACCCAAAATGATTCACTGTTCAGTTTCACATAGTTAAAATTTGCCATTTGGATGATTTACCAGAGAACTGCTGCCAGATATTGTTGCGTACTTCAGCATGCTTCTTCTTCAGGATAGCATGCCTAAGGAGAAAAAAAAAATCTCCACTTACGTAAAAATTGAGTTTGGTAATGCATGAAAATTGAGTTTGTTTAAATTCTAGAAGTGCAATAGAAATATGTACATATATTAAGAGGTCCAGGCAATGAAGGTGTTGTTCGACCAGACTGTGTGCCCCTATTCCATGGCTACATTTGCGCCCGGGTGTCCCTGAAGAGGAAGCATGCGGTGTCTGCTGGTACGTTTGAGGCCTTCCACAACCAGTGGGCACCGCAGGGGCAGGAGTGCATCGTCAGCCCTGGGAATGACATTTTAATTTAATTAGATAAGGTTTCATTTGAAAATTTTATCTTTATTACAGTGCCCCTTTAAGGGGCTATCATTTTGATGATTAGTTTATTTTCTTAGTTTATCATTTATTTAAAAGGGTATATTAACAGATCCACTCCACTGGTGTGGCTTGGGAAAATAAGAGGACACACCATTTAATAAGGGTGGAATATTATACTTCATAATGTACAATGTATTATTTTGTTTCTAAGGGCAGTTGCATACAAACTAACTTCCCTTTCTAAAAATTCATGCTCCAAATTACTTCAACATTTTGAGGCCAGATAAAAAATTAATTGCTCTTAGAGTGAGAGTCTTTCTCATAAGTGGTTAAATTTTATGTTTCTTCCTATTTTTAACCAGTGATATCCCTCCAAGGGATAGCTGTATTCTGTTTAATTTATATTTAGCGCTAAGTAAAACATAGGTGTCAAATATTTGTGCACTAACATAGATGTACATTTTACTAGTTTATAAGCATTGCCATCAGTTTTCTACAAGACCAGATAAAATCAGTTTGGGGTTGAAGAGATACTGATTTTATCAAATTTCCAACAGCAAAGTCTTTTAGTGCATGTTTCCCACAGACTTATTTTCCGATACTGACTACAATTGAAATTCTCTTACATCTTAAAAGCAGAATTTATAAACAAAAATGCTCAACTGTAGCTCAGTGAAAACATAGCTGGCAAAATATATCAAACAGTAAAAACTAGCTAATGAATGCATGACTGTAATGGAGGAAATATTATTGATTCTCGCATGTTAAAAATGGAACAATAGGTCATAGTCAACAAATTTAAATAGATCACTTGACACTCCAAATCTACAAAAGCTCACCATGAATAACTTTGTCATGTAATAATATTACTTACCAAGAATCAGGGTGCAAATGTAAGCCATTTCCAAGATACATATTCCCATTTTTCTATACTTTATAGTCAGAGTTGAATAATTCATTGGTTTGAATTTCAGTTATTTAAGCAACAAATAGGTGGAGTGTACAATAATTCACTCTGAACTTTTCCATCCCTCTGAAATATCTGGAAATACTTTTGGATTTTAAAATACTTCAAGGAAAATTGCACTACAATCCCATTGGAACTCCATATAAGTTTAGTAGTGTCATTGTTGGATTCTTTATAATAATGGTAGATTGATCACCTGATTCTTGGGGGAAATGCCTTATGCAAATGATGGCACATTTCCTGCCAGATAAATATATTCAAGGGCAAGAAAAATGGTACTCCTCAGTATTGCAGACTTGTTGCCAATTTTCCCTCAACTATGTTTGCACTGCTGCTCATCAAGCCAGAATTAACAATGACTAGAAAATGTCATTCTCAATCTTACCTTCAAACATGAAAACTCTGTAGAGGCACTATGTTTGAAATGGATTTCTTGTTATTGTTAAAAGACATATTTAAAAAGAAAATAATATATTTATGTGCTGTATGTCATTCAGCTGTTGACCGCAGTGTGCATTCCATCAAGTAACGCTCCCCTCTCCAATCGGCCTGCATTTCCTTCTGAGTTAGTGCCTCTTTTGGGGTGGTTAACAGAGCAAAATAAGTTCTTATCTCACCTGAGATCTGTTGTGATAAACCTGTACCTGAATTATCTTCACAGAAATACACCGATACCCTGTAATATCTGCTGGGAGTCTGTCCTGCCTCATAAATAAGGTTAAGGCAATGACCCCTATGCCTCTTTGCTCCAAACCACTTCAAACAGTTACCACAGATATGTAAGTGGTCACAGGAACTGCAGAAAGTTATCCCTAAGGCGATCACACTGATGCATTTTGCATACCGTTACTTAATGTTTTTAATTTGCCTGCATATTGATCTCTTCAATATTTAGGAGGTTTACTTGGGATGGAAGAGGCTAAATTGGAGGGTCCTAGAGTCAGGCTTCACAGAAGGTGTCTGTTCCATATGCCCAGAGAAGTTTACTTTAAACCTGCCATCATTTCAACCCTTAAAAGCTGAAAACACACACAAAAATTAGGTTTCTGGGTAATTCTCCAGAGCTTCAGTGGAAGCAACCAGCCCAGAAAGACCACGTTCTGAAAGACCTAATCTTGCAGCGACAAGGGTTACCAAGTTCGTATCTGAAGATCCCTCATGTGAAGGCATTAAAGGGATCAAAATGGCACGTAGGATCAAAATCACTATATGGAGAGAATTTGTACCTGATCTTTAAACCACACTTGTGTTGGTTACAGGCTCACGACAGACTTAATAGTTCCAACAAGGTTTTGGAAGTGCTATGTAAGTGTCCTGTTCACAGCACCTACAACAGTACTGTTAGCTTTCATCTCAGAATGTCCCTGAAACATCTTCCATTATGCTGCAGAAATCTCCCAGGCTTTCACAATATCCAGAGTCTTCTGCAAGTGAATGAGAAACCAAAATAGGTGGATAAAAGAATTTGGGAAAAAAATTACCCCTATTCCTAAGCTCATTCTTACAATCACGACCACCAGCCTTCCCCTGGCCCAACCTAACCGCAACTACCTGCTTTGATTTCCACTGGCAAATTCTTCCTCCCCTCACTTCCCTCTCAGTGCTATCCCTGTTGCTACCTCTTCTCGGTCTTAGAAAAGTATCCCTAAACTTCCCACCTACAGTAGTGTTTTCTACTTCCAGCCAGCAGGAAGACAGAAGGGGCAATGAGGGGTACAAGAGGAGATGATGTTCATTTCTGATGTTCCCAGAAAATTTAAAAGTGCGCACAGAGCAATTATAGCATGCTGAGGTCCCAGCTGCGGCTCAATTGGTAGCACGCTCATCTCTAAATCACAAAGTTCTGGGATCCACTCCAGGGCATATTAAGGCTGACACTTCAGTGCAATATTGAGAGAGTGCTGATATGTTGGAGCTGCTGTCTTTCAGATGAGGCATTAAAAGCGAGGCCTCGCCTCCCTACTTGCATGGATGACACTACTTTGAAGAAGGGCCGGGGATTTATTTCTGGAGCCCTGGCCAATATTTATCCCTCAATTAACATCAGAAGAACAAATGATCTGGTCAGTGTCATTCCTGTTTGTGCAGAAATTGGTTGCTGTGTTTCCTACAACAACAACTTACTTTAATATAATAAAAAGTCCCAAGGTGCATTAAAGGAGCATTGTAAAACAAAGCATGATGACAAGACACAAAGAGACAGTAGCCTGGATTTTTGCTCCCAAGTCAGGTAGCAGGAGTTAGGAAATTTCCCAGCTAGCTGCACCAGCCTCAAGAAAGGGTGCCTTGAATGATAGGATCTTCATTCCGTGGGGTGCAGGATGGATTGGGCCTGCTGTCCCCAAACTGGAGGTGGCCACAGGGGCTGCCAAGTGCTAGGTGGGCTGTTCAAAAGGCCTGCTTCATTGTCTGGAATTTCATGTGAGTTGTTTTGGCACTCCAGCCCTCAACCCTCAGATCCACTCACCCTACTATCCACTCCCCATGCCCATACATGCCAACTCATGCCAAGACATGCTCCACACCTATCCCCAAGGGCCTCTCAAACACTCCATGCCAACTCATTGCACCCCCCAACCTATCCCCAATGGCCCCTCATACCCTCCATGCTAACACATGCTCCCCACCCACTCCCAATGACCCCTTATATCCTCATGCCATTCCACTCATCCCCATTGGCCTCTCATATCCTTCATGTCACCTAATGACCCCCACCCACCCCTAATGTCCCTCATACCCTCTGTGCCAACCCATGCCTCCACCCATCCCCATGGTCCCTTATAACCCCTATTCCAACTTAATGCCAACTCATGCCCCTCCACAAACCACCCTTTGCCCTTACATGCTAACTGACCCAGTATATACCATGGGGAGACCTCAGAATCCATCCTTTAGTTAAATAAAATAAACTTCTAAATATCTATTATAGCCTTCACTACATAAAAAACATTCCCATTCATGGCAGCCCATTTAATAGATTTAAGTTCCCTTAAGTGCTTAATCGCTTATAAAAATAATTTGTATTCTTAACCCCTACATCAAAGACAACTAATCCTTTAATAACGTCTTTGAGCAGTCAATCAAACTGTGAATTTACAGCCTCACACTAGTTATGGAAAGCAGCTAACCATTAGTAAAGGTTTTATTTATTATTTAGCAAATGCAAATCTCTGATGCCAAGCAGTAGCCTCCTCATTTATTGAGTTTCAGGTAATTTGTCTACTATTTAATTTTGCTACAGCCAGGTAAGGAGGGGTAAAATATGACTCCCCTCTCCTACCACCCCAAGTCTGAACATAACAGGGATAAAAACAAAAAAACTGCGGATGCTGGAAATCCAAAACAAAAACAGAATTACCTGGAAAAACTCAGCAGGTCTGGCAGCATCGGCGGAGAAGAAAAGAGTTGACGTTTCGAGTCCTCATGACCCTTCGACAGAACTTGAGTTCGAGTCCAGGAAAGAGCTGAAATATAAGCTGGTTTAAGGTGTGTGTGTGGGGGGCGGAGAGATAGAGAGACAGAGAGGTGGAGGGGGTTGGTGTGGTTGTAGCGACAAACAAGCAGTGATAGAAGCAGAATATCAAAAGATGTCAACAACAATAGTACAATAGAACACATAGGTGTTAAAGATAAAGTTGGTGATATTATCTAAACGAATGTGCTAATTAAGAATGGATGGTAGGGCACTCAAGGTATAGCTCTAGTGGGTTTTTTTTTATTTTATATAATGGAAATAGGTGGGAAAAGGAAAATCTTTATAATTTATTGGGAAAAAAAAAGAGAAGGGGGAAACAGAAAGGGGGTGGGGATGGGGGAGGGGACTCACGACCTAAAGTTGTTGAATTCAATATTCAGTCCGGAAGGCTGTAAAGTCCCTAGTCGGAAGATGAGGTGTTGTTCCTCCAGTTTGCGTTGGGCTTCACTGGAACAATGCAGCAAGCCAAGGACAGACATGTGGGCAAGAGAGCAGGGTGGAGTGTTAAAATGGCAAGCGACAGGGAGGTTTGGGTCATTCTTGCGGACAGACCGCAGGTGTTCTGCAAAGCGGTCGCCCAGTTTACGTTTGGTCTCTCCAATGTAGAGGAGACCACATTGGGAGCAACGAATGCAGTAGACTAAGTTGGGGGAAATGCAAGTGAAATGCTGCTTCACTTGAAAGGAGTGTTTGGGTCCTTGGACGGTGAGGAGAGAGGAAGTGAAGGGGCAGGTGTTGCATCTTTTGCGTGGGCAAGGGGTTGTGCCATACGAGGGGGTTGAGGAGTAGGGGGTGATGGAGGAGTGGACCAGGGTGTCCCGGAGGGAGCGATCCCTACGGAATGCCGATAAGGGGGGTGAAGGGAAGATGTGTTTGGTAGTGGCATCATGCTGGAGTTGGCGGAAATGGCGGAGGATGATCCTTTGAATGCGGAGGCTGGTGGGGTGATAAGTGAGGACAAGGGGGACCCTATCATGTTTCTGGGAGGGAGGAGAAGGAGTGAGGGCGGATGCGCGGGAGATGGGCCGGACACGGTTGAGGGCCCTGTCAACGACCGTGGGTGGAAAACCTCGGTTAAGGAAGAAGGAGGACATGTCAGAGGAACTGTTTTTGAATGTAGCATCATCGGAACAGATGCGACGGAGGCGAAGGAACTGAGAGAATGGGATGGAGTCCTTACAGGAAGTGGGGTGTGAGGAGCTGTAGTCGAGATAGCTGTGGGTGTCGGTGGGTTTGTAATGGATATTGGTGGACAGTCTATCACCAGAGATTGAGACAGAGAGGTCAAGGAAGGGAAGGGAAGTGTCAGAGATGGACCACGTGAAAATGATGGAGGGGTGGAGATTGGAAGCAAAATTAATAAATTTTTCCAAGTCCTGACGAGAGCATGAAGCAGCACCGAAATAATCATCGATGTACCGGAGAAAGAGTTGTGGAAGGGGGCCGGAGTAGGACTGCAACAAGGAATGTTCCACATACCCCATAAAGAGACAGGCATAGCTGGGGCCCATGCGGGTACCCATAGCCACACCTTTTATTTGGAGGAAGTGAGAGGAGTTGAAGGAGAAATTGTTCAGCGTGAGAACAAGTTCAGCCAGACGGAGGAGAGTAGTGGTGGATGGGGATTGTTCGGGCCTCTGTTCGAGGAAGAAGCTAAGGGCCCTCAGACCATCCTGGTGGGGGATGGAGGTGTAGAGGGATTGGACGTCCATGGTGAAGAGGAAGCGGTAGGGGCCAGGGAACTGGAAATTGTTGATGTGACGTAAGGTGTCAGAGGAATCACGGATGTAGGTGGGAAGGGACTGGACAAGGGGAGAGAGAAGGGAGTCAAGATAACGAGAAATGAGTTCTGTGGGGCAGGAGCAAGCTGAGACGATCGGTCTACCGGGGCAGTTCTGTTTGTGGATTTTGGGTAGGAGATAGAAGCGGGCCGTCCGAGGTTGGGCAACTATCAGGTTGGAAGCTGTGGGAGGGAGATCCCCAGAGGAGATGAGGTCAGTGACAGTCCTGGAAACAATGGCTTGATGTTCAGTGGTGGGGTCATGGTCCAGGGAGAGGTAGGAGGAAGTGTCTGCGAGTTGACGCTCAGCCTCCGCGTGGTAGAGGTCAGTGCGCCAGACAACAACAGCACCACCCTTGTCAGCGGGTTTGATGACAATGTCAGGGTTGGACCTGAGAGAATGGAGTGCAGTAAGTTCAGAGAGAGACAGGTTAGAATGGGTGAGAGGAGCAGAGAAATTGAGACGACTAATGTCGCGCCGACAGTTCTCAATGAAAAGATCGAGAGAAGGTAAGAATCCAGAGGGAGGGGTCCAGGTGGAGGGAGAATATTGAAGATGGGTAAAAGGATCCGTTGAACTGGGAGAGGACTCCTGCCCAAAGAAGTGAGCCCGGAGACGAAGACGGCGGAAGAAGAGTTCAGTATCATGCCGAGCCCGAAATTCATTGAGGTGAGGGCGTAAGGGTATGAAACTAAGTCCTTTGCTGAGCACTGAACGTTCAGCATCGGAGAGGGGAAGGTCAGGGGGTATAGTGAATACACGGCTGGGGTTGGGATTGGAAGATGGGGTGGGGACGGAGGGATGGGCAGGGGTGGAGGGTCCTAGATGGGTGTTGGTGTCGATGAGTTGTTGGAGCTTGCGTTCCTTAGCACTTGAGAGAAAGAGAAAAAGTTTCTTGTTGAGGCGTCGGATGAGCCGAAGGATAAAATGAAACTGGGGGCACGCGCAGCTTTGAAAAAGGGTACGGCGGTGCTGCTGGAGGGAGAGGTCGAGTGTGTTCATATGGCGGCGCATGGCACTGAGAGTGGATTTCAGAATGTGACGGGAACAGCAGTCCGAGAAACGTTTTATGTCCCGGAGATACCTGTAATCCTGGGTGGGTTCGAAACATGAGGGGTGGAATTTCAGTTGAAATCCATGTGGGGTAAGTCGGAGACGGAGACAGTCACTGAGAAAAGAGATATGGCTGTGAAAGCGGGTTTTAGTAAACACCTTGTCAAACACTAGGAGAGAAATGGAAAGCAATGAAGGTGAACAAGGCAACAGAGAAATCCGGAAATCTTGCGACAAGATTTCCGGATTTCTCTGTTGCCTTGTTCACCTTCATTGCTTTCCATTTCTCTCCTAGTGTTTGACAAGGTGTTTACTAAAACCCGCTTTCACAGCCATATCTCTTTTCTCAGTGACTGTCTCCGTCTCCGACTTACCCCACATGGATTTCAACTGAAATTCCACCCCTCATGTTTCGAACCCACCCAGGATTACAGGTATCTCCGGGACATAAAACGTTTCTCGGACTGCTGTTCCCGTCACATTCTGAAATCCACTCTCAGTGCCATGCGCCGCCATATGAACACACTCGACCTCTCCCTCCAGCAGCACCGCCGTACCCTTTTTCAAAGCTGCGCGTGCCCCCAGTTTCATTTTATCCTTCGGCTCATCCGACGCCTCAACAAGAAACTTTTTCTCTTTCTCTCAAGTGCTAAGGAACGCAAGCTCCAACAACTCATCGACACCAACACCCATCTAGGACCCTCCACCCCTGCCTGTCCCTCCGTCCCCACCCCATCTTCCAATCCCAACCCCAGCCGTGTATTCACTATACCCCCTGACCTTCCCCTCTCCGATGCTGAACGTTCAGTGCTCAGCAAAGGACTTAGTTTCATACCCTTACGCCCTCACCTCAATGAATTTCGGGCTCGGCATGATACTGAACTCTTCTTCCGCCGTCTTCGTCTCCGGGCTCACTTCTTTGGGCAGGAGTCCTCTCCCAGTTCAACGGATCCTTTTACCCATCTTCAATATTCTCCCTCCACCTGGACCCCTCCCTCTGGATTCTTACCTTCTCTCGATCTTTTCATTGAGAACTGTCGGCGCGACATTAGTCGTCTCAATTTCTCTGCTCCTCTCACCCATTCTAACCTGTCTCTCTCTGAACTTACTGCACTCCATTCTCTCAGGTCCAACCCTGACATTGTCATCAAACCCGCTGACAAGGGTGGTGCTGTTGTTGTCTGGCGCACTGACCTCTACCACGCGGAGGCTGAGCGTCAACTCGCAGACACTTCCTCCTACCTCTCCCTGGACCATGACCCCACCACTGAACATCAAGCCATTGTTTCCAGGACTGTCACTGACCTCATCTCCTCTGGGGATCTCCCTCCCACAGCTTCCAACCTGATAGTTGCCCAACCTCGGACGGCCCGCTTCTATCTCCTACCCAAAATCCACAAACAGAACTGCCCCGGTAGACCGATCGTCTCAGCTTGCTCCTGCCCCACAGAACTCATTTCTCGTTATCTTGACTCCCTTCTCTCTCCCCTTGTCCAGTCCCTTCCCACCTACATCCGTGATTCCTCTGACACCTTACGTCACATCAACAATTTCCAGTTCCCTGGCCCCTACCGCTTCCTCTTCACCATGGACGTCCAATCCCTCTACACCTCCATCCCCCACCAGGATGGTCTGAGGGCCCTTAGCTTCTTCCTCGAACAGAGGCCCGAACAATCCCCATCCACCACTACTCTCCTCCGTCTGGCTGAACTTGTTCTCACGCTGAACAATTTCTCCTTCAACTCCTCTCACTTCCTCCAAATAAAAGGTGTGGCTATGGGTACCCGCATGGGCCCCAGCTATGCCTGTCTCTTTATGGGGTATGTGGAACATTCCTTGTTGCAGTCCTACTCCGGCCCCCTTCCACAACTCTTTCTCCGGTACATCGATGATTATTTCGGTGCTGCTTCATGCTCTCGTCAGGACTTGGAAAAATTTATTAATTTTGCTTCCAATCTCCACCCCTCCATCATTTTCACGTGGTCCATCTCTGACACTTCCCTTCCCTTCCTTGACCTCTCTGTCTCAATCTCTGGTGATAGACTGTCCACCAATATCCATTACAAACCCACCGACACCCACAGCTATCTCGACTACAGCTCCTCACACCCCACTTCCTGTAAGGACTCCATCCCATTCTCTCAGTTCCTTCGCCTCCGTCGCATCTGTTCCGATGATGCTACATTCAAAAACAGTTCCTCTGACATGTCCTCCTTCTTCCTTAACCGAGGTTTTCCACCCACGGTCGTTGACAGGGCCCTCAACCGTGTCCGGCCCATCTCCCGCGCATCCGCCCTCACTCCTTCTCCTCCCTCCCAGAAACATGATAGGGTCCCCCTTGTCCTCACTTATCACCCCACCAGCCTCCGCATTCAAAGGATCATCCTCCGCCATTTCCGCCAACTCCAGCATGATGCCACTACCAAACACATCTTCCCTTCACCCCCCTTATCGGCATTCCGTAGGGATCGCTCCCTCCGGGACACCCTGGTCCACTCCTCCATCACCCCCTACTCCTCAACCCCCTCGTATGGCACAACCCCTTGCCCACGCAAAAGATGCAACACCTGCCCCTTCACTTCCTCTCTCCTCACCGTCCAAGGACCCAAACACTCCTTTCAAGTGAAGCAGCATTTCACTTGCATTTCCCCCAACTTAGTCTACTGCATTCGTTGCTCCCAATGTGGTCTCCTCTACATTGGAGAGACCAAACGTAAACTGGGCGACCGCTTTGCAGAACACCTGCGGTCTGTCCGCAAGAATGACCCAAACCTCCCTGTCGCTTGCCATTTTAACACTCCACCCTGCTCTCTTGCCCACATGTCTGTCCTTGGCTTGCTGCATTGTTCCAGTGAAGCCCAACGCAAACTGGAGGAACAACACCTCATCTTCCGACTAGGGACTTTACAGCCTTCCGGACTGAATATTGAATTCAACAACTTTAGGTCGTGAGTCCCCTCCCCCATCCCCACCCCCTTTCTGTTTCCCCCTTCTCTTTTTTTTTCCCAATAAATTATAAAGATTTTCCTTTTCCCACCTATTTCCATTATATAAAATAAAAAAAAAACCCACTAGAGCTATACCTTGAGTGCCCTACCATCCATTCTTAATTAGCACATTCGTTTAGATAATATCACCAACTTTATCTTTAACACCTATGTGTTCTATTGTACTATTGTTGTTGACATCTTTTGATATTCTGCTTCTATCACTGCTTGTTTGTCGCTACAACCACACCAACCCCCTCCACCTCTCTGTCTCTCTATCTCTCCGCCCCCCACACACACACCTTAAACCAGCTTATATTTCAGCTCTTTCCTGGACTCGAACTCAAGTTCTGTCGAAGGGTCATGAGGACTCGAAACGTCAACTCTTTTCTTCTCCGCCGATGCTGCCAGACCTGCTGAGTTTTTCCAGGTAATTCTGTTTTTGTTCTGAACATAACAGGGTTTGTCGTGAATTTGGAAGGATGAAGCAACTTTCTTAAGGTCTGTGTTTAACCACTTACGTATCAGTTGCAAAGAAATGAGTCTGACAGGCTTTCTCAAGTTTAAAACAAAAAGGGGTCAGTTTTTATTGAGTTAGAAACCCACCCAGGTAAAGACAACAAAATGTTTAAAAAGGTAAACCTGCACCTCTCAAACTTTTGTGACCCACACGTAAGCATGCAGAAATTTACATGTTATACTGTAGGTAGTCACCTTCTTAGCCAAATTGAAGCTCAATGCTGAAAGATAAAGAGATTGAAAGTTCACTGTTTATGAGTCCTTGGCTGTGTCACTGTGGCTGCAGAGAAATTTTTCCAAGTTTCTGAAAATTCCAGTTGAGTTGAAGCTCATGTAACTGCAACTGTCAGAGAAAATTTATTTTTAATCCATAATCTATCTCTTCCAGAAGTTGATGAGTTTTGCACCCGAGGTTCCTTTCGATGGAAAATTTGCTATTTCTGTGCTGGATGTTTAAACTGTAAGAGATAGGGCCTTAACCTGGGAGGAGAGAAGGGAGATCCTTTCTACTCCATTGGCAGCTTTTCCAGACTATTCAACTGTTCGCAGTTTGTATGCTGCATTAAAGAGATTCCAAACTTGTTTACAACAGACACATGACCTCTCTCTCTCTCTCCATAATAATTTCAGAAGGAGCTTGTTTAGCTGATGTCTGAACCAATGGTTGCCTTTGTTTCATGGCTGGGGGTAGAGAGAGTAGGTTCTGTAATGTCCCAGCCATTAACCCCCTGAATAAGCCATTATCCATCTTGATGAGATAGGAAGACATATCTCCATATAACTAATGTTCCAGCAGACATAAAAATAAAAACAAAAAACTGTGGATGCTGGAAATCCAAAACAAAAACAGAAACAGAAAACAGAAGCTGCCAGACCTGCTGAGTTTTTCCAGGTATTTCTGTTTCTGGTTTTGTTCTGGCAGACTTTCTGTCTCCACTGGAGAGCTGGTCTTATAGAAATGCAAATGCTATGCCCGGAAAATTTCAGTAAATCCCTTTGAAGTGGTCCTTGACATCCTCAGATGTGAAATTCCAGAGAATGACAAAAGCCTCCAGAATTTTCTGGCTGACATGCGGGTGGTGGAGCCCGCACATCAGCGCTTAAAATGTCACGCGCTGACGTTGCACGAGCGTGCGAAGTCAACGCACGGCATCACGATATTTTAGTCGATGGGCATGCTCAGCAGTGGGGCGTTCGCCTGCCATTAATTAAAGGCCTCATTAAGCCCCTTAACTTGCCAATTGTCCTGCATTTTGAGGGGCCCGTGCGAACTTCAGGTTGGAGCATGGGCCCAACGGGCAGGCGGGTGGGAGATTTGTTAAGAAAACTCATGCAATATCAGGATATGTGGACTCAGAGGGGTTGTTCATGTTTTACACAAAGTTTTAATTGATGAAATTGTTTAAAAGTTGTTTGTGTGATTGTTAGCAGTTCTCATCGATTTCCAAGAACTTCTTGTGTACTGTGAAACCAATTTGCAGACAGTAATCTTTCTCGGGCCTGCAGCTTTCCAGAGGCCTCCATTTAGCCTGGGGCTATGGGTTCTGACCTCTCTACTTGAGGCAGCTCCCCTGAGGATGAAGGGAGGGATAAAATAAGGAGGAGGCCAGGACTGGACAATCAGTCTCCAGAGGAGCCACCTTTGGGAGGCCAGGCACAGGCACAAGGGGCGCAGGGCCAAGAGGTTGTCCAAGGCGGAAGGGGCCACAGAAGATGCCATTATCCTGCTGCCAGGGTATACAGGCGATGAAGCAGCTACCTCAGTATGACTGAGGTGCAGTGCCAAAGGAGGCTCCGACTCTCAAGGGAGACAGTCAACTATATCTATCAGATGATTGGACCTGAGATCTCCCCTAATTGTGTGGTTGGACACCCCATGTCAGCAGCTCTGAAGCTCACAGTTGCTCTCCATTTTTATGCCTCTGGCTCCTTCCAGGGGTCGTTGGGTGATCTTTGCAGTGTCTCCCAATCAGCTGTCCACACTTGTGTCAAGCAGGTTACAGACACACTGTTCAGACAGGTATCCACCTTCATCCACTTCCATTGTGACCAAGCAAGTCAGGCACAGCGAGCCAGAGTATTCACAGCCATTGCTGGCTTCCCCCGTGTCCAGGGTGCAATAGACTGTACACATGTGGCCATCGAGGTGCCAGCGGGTGAGCCTGGTGCCTTTGTCAACAGGAAGGGCTTCCACTCGATGAACGTGCAGATAGTGTGTGATCACAGGATGCAGATTCTGCAAGTCTGTGCAAGGTACCCAGGCAGCTCCCATGATGCCTACATCCTCAGACACTCCACGTGCCAGGGCTCTTCAGTGCTCCGGCTCGGCTAGATGGGTGGCTGCTGGGTGACAAGGGCTATCCCCTGTGAAGGTGGCTCATGACGCCTCTCCGCCATCCAAGAACAGAAGCTGAGCAGCGGTACAATAGGAGCCACGGCACCACAAGGGATGTGGTGGAGAGAGCCATCGGTCTTCTCAAGATGCACTTCCGCTGCCTGGACCGCTCAGGGGGCGCAGTCCAGTACACCCCAGATTGCCTCTCTCTGATAGTGGTGGTCTGCTGCTCTCTGCACAATCTTGCGCTGGAAAGAGAGGATGCAGTTGATGATGAAGATCTTGACGCCCTAGATGAGGCTGCACATGATGAATCCAGAAGTGCCTCAGAGGATGAGGAAGCACAGGGCAATGATGAGGGGCAGAACGATGACCCATATTTATACCAAGGAGGCAGGGACACCCGGTACAATTTAAAACAAAGAACCTTCAGCTAGCTCCACACACATGGATCAGCAGGACTAGCATTGCCTGGCACTTCCACACGTGGCACTTATTTGCAACATCTTCCACCTGTTCAGCTGCAAATAAGACCTTAGTACAGAAACATCAATGTCCACTCAAGCACTCATGATAAATCTGTGAAAAAGAAAAATGCACCACAAACAAAAGACCCTCAGTCATGGTAACAAAGGTGGACTTTACTGTGTCCAAAAGGAAAGCAAGCAACACTCCATTGCAATAAGAAAAATTTGGGTCCCTATTCTAAGGGCAGCACAAAATCACCAGTGACATACCTGTGGAGTACCTAAGGTGCCTTTTGCTTACATTTTCGGGTGCTATGTCTAGGTGCCGCCCCATCGCTCGGAGTGGCTTGTGAGACAGCCTGCTGACTCTGCTGTCCTGTTGGGCTCAATGACCTTGGCGGGCGTCCTCTAGCCCATGGAGCCTGTGATGGCTCTGCCTGGGAGGGAGTGGCCGGTTCCTGGCACCTCTCCAGTTGTCGCAGCCTCAACGGAAAAATCGTTGACTGGCAGAGGAGCAGAGGAGCTGCTGCCCTCATCCGGAGCGCCCTGAGAGGAGCTCGCAGCGACGACAGGCAGCTGCTGCACTGGCATGAGGTCCCTTTCGACCTCCCTGCTCATTGCAGATGCAAGGGCACTGAGTGCCAACACTTGGTGCCCACAACATCTCCCACATTGGGAATGACCACCCGTGGCCAGTACCATTGTGAGGGCTTGCAGGTCAGAGCACATCCCAATCATAAAATGTTCCATTCGATTGGCGACTCTATCTCTATGATAGAGTCGCCAATCTCTCACTGGGGGAAGCCTGAAGCTCTGCCCTGAGGGTCAAACCTTCACTTGCACTCTGCCTGGACTCCTCCATCGCAGAGAGCAACTGAATCATTCCCTCATGCAACCCTGCCAAAAGCACTTCCTGCCGCCTGTCCTGCAGCTGCTGTATTGGGGATAACTCCAGAGGCACGTCATCAGTGCCGGACTCAGCATGTGCCTCATCCCCTGCAGCCCTCCAATTGCTGGCGCCATCGGCACTCTCTGCCCTTACCATCTCCTCCAGCGATTGTGACGTGCCCTCTCCACTGTGACCTGGGACACTAGCCGATGGTGAAGTCCCCACTGAGGCGTGTGTGTCTGCACTGGTGCCTGGCTGGCTGAAATGATGTGCCGCAAGTTGCACTTGTTGGCCCTCAGGTGTGGAGGGGGGGCAGTGGGGTCGAGGTATGGGTCGCTCTGGTGGTGATGCTGAAATTAACAAGGACAGTGCATCAGTTAGCGTACATTCAGTTCAACCTTTCATCCCTTTTCCCCCCCCAGCCTCATAAGTCATTCACCCTTCAAGACCCTAAGGAGAAGAACATTGGTGAAGTGGGAAAGAGTCAAAAGGAGCGCCAACCATTAAACACATATGTAGACAGGCTGGTCAGATGGTCTCAGGAATGCCACATGGCATGTTATGTACCATAGGAGTGGGGAGGGTGCAGAGGTACCTGACCTGGATGCATTGTGGCCTGGATAGTTGAGGGGCTGAGGAAATATCGCAAACAGTTGCGACATTTGCCATGGATCACAGGAGTTTGAGAGGTCACATTATTGGCCTTCATTCCGTAAGGAGGGGCATAGACCAGGTGGGCAGAAGGCAACATTTCCCCTTGGTGCAGGGATGAGTAACATGGTGACATTTATCTACGTTGAGTGCCATGATGTTCACAGCTGAGGTGCTGAGGACCTTTTGGACAAAGTAATGTGGGGCGCACTGGCTGAAAGGGTGCTGCAGGTCCCAAATCTCCTAAAATGCAATAAGTCTTTGGCTGTGCAGCAGCGATCCAATGGCATGTTAGACCATGGTGCTAGTGGTCACAAATGGGATAAGGTGACTTTGGAAGGTGGTGGAGATGTGATTCCTCAAGGGGACGAGGGTCCCTTCTGTATGACCCACACGTCAGAACGTCTCAGCCTGTGAATGAGCATTGTTTCAGCATTAATGATTGCAGCAACTATCAGTGGCTTGGATGGTGTGCAGACAGAGTGGATGGGATTGTGGACCTCAAATACCTGCCCGCCGGACCCCAGCCTCACCACCACCGGCCGCCCTGGCCTCCTGCCTCCTGCCCAGCTCCATGGCCTGCTCTTCAAAGGTTGTGAGGTGCTGGAGGAGGGAGCGCCCACCTCTAGTCCCCTGGTGCTCCCGGGCATTGTGGTGACTTTTTGCCTGCAAAACAGAGAAGAGGATTTATTGGGGCTGGTCGTTCATGTACTCTGCACGCACACGCTGCACCCCAACCACAGTGGCCTATCGGAGGCCTCCAGCAGCTCCTGTCCACACTACTGGTGATCAGTCCCCAGAAAATAGTACAGCTGGTCCCAACCCCCTCCCAAACATTCGGCGTCCATCACTTTGAATAGCACACAGGTCTTAGCGCCCATGGCAAAGAGGCACAACTAGGTGCGGTACCGATGCCAGCAGATGCCACTTGGCAAAACACCTTGAGGCACCCCTTGCACCATCTCATTACCATCAATATGACATGTGTTGGAGTTCTGAGTATGTGTCTAGCGGCCTCCCCTGCAGGTTGCCCCCAGACTACTCAAATGCCACAAACACCAAGATATGCTGCAGGGAGAACCCTTCTTCACTTCAACCACTAAGACTGGTGTAAGCATGGTCAGTACCCATTTGCCTACCCAGCGTGTGATAGATGCCTTATGCAGTAACGACAGCAGACATGGTGTGGGGGTTCAAAGGCTAAGGCTACCTTCTGGGTGAAATGGCCAAGAGTGACATGGTACTCACCCATCTAGAGCGCAGCAAATCATTGAATTTTTTTCTGCACTGGGTGCCAGTGCACTGCACATCATTATGGGCACTAACAGCGTCACCCACCTCCTCCCATGCCTGGTTGGTGAAATGGGGTGCCCTCCTCCTCCCATCCTCCGGATACAGCATGTGCCAATGGATAGACACTTCTTGCAGGAGGACAGCAAGGCATGCATCGGAAAATCGGGGGCACGGTGGCCCCCCTGCTGGCCTCTCCTGCAGCCTGCCCCCCTCCTCCTGCTTATGCTGCTGTCCAATCGATCCTCCCACCCTCTCTGCACGAATGGCCATGGTGCACTGCCTCAAGCAGGCTGCCTGGCCACTCCTTATGCAGGCTATCGGCTCCCCGTTGGAACCGGCAGTCTGAGGCTGCCCGCCCCCGTGCCTATTTTCCCGTTTTCCACAGGAGTCACTTACCCGCTGGGCGGGCCTTAATTGGCCTGCCCACAGAAAATGGCGGTGCAGCCCGTTTCTCCAGTGGCAATTGGCTGCCTGCCCGCCGCCGATTTGGTCGGGCCCGCCCAACCGACAAACAGAAAATTTTGCCCAAATTGTGGCATGTATTGCACATTGGAACTTTCCATAAACTGGTCACTTGCAATACCAGACATCTGGGTGCTTGTGGCAGCCATCTTTAGTCAGTGTCTTTTCTTTTCTTTAAAAAGTCCTTTTTAAAAAGTTCAGTATATGCTTGGTCAGCCATTGAAATTACAGATTAATATTACTCATGCACAAATCACATCATTGTGACAGTCTTGTTGAGGGGACACTCCTCGGTAATGTGCAGCATTGCTTGCATCTTTCCAGTGATGGAGGTTGGCTGCACATGGGTCCTGGCCTGTCCTGGACCTGTTTGTCAAGGTCCACTCTCACCGTAGTAGTTCAAAGCCGGGTCTTTGATAGATGGGGTTTGTCACAAGGAATTTGTTAGTGACTTCCTGTGGTTCCCATTCCTTGATACAAAGGATGTCTGCTGGTAGATCTTGCTCAGGAAGAGCGTTCCATATGGGGTGCCGAGATGGAAGGCGGGCAGTTGGTGGGTTGAACTGGTCATCATGGAGTGGCAAATGAGGTGCAGCACAGATGGTTTCAATTAGCTTGTGGGTTTGTGTCAGTTGGTGATGTGTGGCAGAGTGATGTTTATGATGACAGAAAACCAGAGTTGAGTGGAGAGTTCCAGTTATGATGCACATTGTTGCACTCAATTGAGTGTCAACAATATGTGTGTATGATGACTTTTGCCAAACCAATGCACAGTACTCTGCTGTGGAGTATGCCAGGTCAAGTGCTGAAGTCAGGATTACAGTGGCCGCAGCATCCCATGTAGATCCAGCAAGTTTGCTTAGTAGGTTGTTTCTGGTTTTGACCTTTGCTTTTTCTTCAAATGTTCCTGCAAGGAAGTGTCCTATCTAGGATCACTCCCAATTATGTTGGTTTGGGATCATGCTTTAGTCTCTGCATTTTTTTTTTGGCACTGGCATTATGGAGGTGGAATACATTGGATATGATTTTAGAGGGATTCAATATAAGACACCATATGCAGCAGTAGTCCATCAATTTTGTACCATTTTCAAAAAGGATCTGGTCCAGAGTGCAGAGGAATAGAGCTTGGGTGCGCTACAGATGTCATCAAAATAGATGAACTTGTGAGACATGGTTGTTGCAAGGTCATTTGTATACATGTTGAACAGGATTTGGGCTAGCACGGGTCCTGTGGTAGATCATTGGCCTGTCTTCACCATGCACTTCTCCCTTGCCCCAGGGGGACTCGAATTGTCTATTGCGAAGGATTGCTTCAACAACTGTCCCAACACAGGTTGGAAGCACTGCTTTAGGAGTGGGCCAGTGTGTCACACTGCATCATAAGCAGCTGTGATGTCCAATAACAGTATGCCTGTCTTCAGGTTCTTTTGGAAGCTATTTTTGAACTTGGCCACATGTGCTGCACCCATCACAGAAACTAGTTTGTTTGACATTAAGGATGGTCTCTACTTTCTGAGGTGTGCATTGATTGCTCAAAGACCTTAAAGCGCACAAGTAGCAAAATGAGCCAATGGCTGACCACCAATGTGAGATCTTTTCCATGTTTTGGAATAGCAAAGATTTTTGCCATACGCCACACTTTCGGGAGTGAGTTTGAGCTGATGATTCATGTGTGGAACTGATCAGTCAGGCACAGACATGGGAGCCAAGTTGTTTGTAGAATTTGGATGCGATAGTGTAATACCCTGCTGCTTTGCCACATTTCAGGCCCCTTGACGCTTTCTCAAGTTCTGTGATCAGGACTGTTGTCTTCTGCATATTGCTGCTGCTTTTTTTTTCCAGTTCATTATAGGTGGTGCATTTTAATTATTTTCCAACAGTGCCCTTACGGCATGGAGCAGAATCATGCTATAATGATAGCATTTAGTGATGTCAACAAACAATTATCGAAACTGCTAGAACAGATATTTTTTCAACTCTCTCAAACACAGGTAGGTAGTTCTTTTTCAATTTTCATAGGGCTGGCCATTTAAATAACTGTGCAGCTTGACAGTTCTACAGACCTTATCCACCCTTCAGCAGCATTTATGATTTCTCTAAAGATTTGTCACACTAGTACTGTGGGTTATAGCACTTCCTGCAGCAAAAGTGGTGTCTGTTTGAATTTAATAATGAGTTAAAATGGTCCTGCTAATTTTGGGTTTCCCACTGTGGGAGTCATGTCCCACCCCTGTTTCCCTGCCAGACAACCCAGTGAAAATAGGATCTGTCAGAAATGGGGATGGAGGTTCCAATCCAGGTCCCACCTGGCATTTTGGAATCTCCCCAGTCTCTACTACTCTGCAAAAATCCAGGCCATTTGGTCACTTGACCAAAAGCTTGGTCAAAGAGTAGCAAAATGGGCCAATGGCTGGCCAGCAATGTGAGATCTTTTCCATGTTTTGGAATAGCAAAGATTTTTGCCATACGCCACACATTCGGGAGTGAGTTTGAGCTGATGATTCATATGTGGAACTGATCAGTCAGGCACAAACTACGTTTTAAATAGCATCTTAAAGGAGGAAAATGAGGTAGAGCGGTTTAGGGAAGTTATTTCAAAGCTTGGGGCCTAAACTAGTGAAGGTATGTCCACCAGTGGTGGAGCAAATGTAAATGGGAATGCATAAGTAGCCAGAATTAATGCAGCACAGACATCTCAGCGTGTTGTGGAGCTAGAGATCACACAGATAGGGAAGGTGAGACCACAGAGGGATTGGAAAACAAGGCTGAGAATTTTAAAGTCAAAATCTTGCTTGACCAGGAGCCAGTGTCAGTCAGCAAGCACAGAGGTGATATGGAAACAGAACTTGCTGCATTAAGGGAACTTGCTGGGTTAAGACAAGGGCAGCACAATTTTGGATGACCTCAAGTTTATGGAGTGTGTTGGAATAGTCAAGAATTGGAGGTAACAAAGGCATGAACAGTGGCTACATTTCAAAGAAAGTACTTTATTACCTGTAAAGCACTTTAAGACGTGCAGTGGTTGTGAAAAGCGCTAAATAAATATAACTCTTCTTTCTCTCTTTGAATGAAAATTAAAGCTGCAATACTAATACTTGCTGTAATGTGATTTTTTAGTCTGTGCAAGAAAATGCCAATTGGCAATATAACTACATAATTTCTTCAATACTTACATTATGAGCAGCTAACTGACATTTACATTAGTGTGCTACTTGTAATATATTATGTTGAGACATATTGCTCGAGTCTCGGTTAATAGCAAATCATTTTAGTGCTAAAAGCAAAGGAGGCATTCGTTTAATTTATTTTAACAAACATATTCATTACCTAAAACAAAAATAAAAATACCTGGAAAAACTTAGCAAATCTGGCAGCATCTGCGGAGAAGAACACAGTTAACGTTTTGAGTCCATATGACTCTTCAACAGAAGAGTACCTATCCTTATTTCCTACTCTAAGAAGGTAGAAAATAAACGTCAATATTTTTATCTAGCACATCCTGTTTTTTAGATCAGGGTGTCCAAGGGATTTGGTTTTGTGGGCTACACAGGTGCATACCATGGATCCTTGAGGGTCCCATATGAAGTCTAACTCCACGTTTCAACAATTTGCATATTGCTGACGCTAACATCTGGACTGTTTAATTAAGAATTTACCTCAGAGAGGCAATGGTGCTAAAAAAAATCTTTTTCCATTGTGCCCAAAGTGAAATAATAGCAGCTGAAATTTTTCCAGCCACCTACGGTGTAGCAAGCCCTGGCATGAATGTGCTGGCAACATGCTGAGTGCATAGATCATGACATCAATCAGCCTCTATGGCTGATTTCACACACATTTTACCAATTTGGAATGCATGGGTCCATTTAACACTGTCTTAATCACTTCCAAGTGAACATGTACTCAGCTGCATAAGGGATCTCCCACTCACATTCTTTTAAGGTATAACCATGCAACTTCCAGGCAAGGTGCTTTTGACTACCTTTAGCTGGTGCCGTGTCAGAGGAAGGACTGTGTTGTTTTCTTGAAGGAGTTGAGCTTACTTTTTGTATTTTCAAAGGAGTGATGCTGGACCCTGACAGGGAGGCCAGAGATCCATCAAGAGAAAGCCTGCTTCAGTAATAGGAGCTACAGTTCTAGTTCCTTTTTGGTTGCAGCATTATATGGAAATGGTGCACATGCAGCACAGAGAAGGGAAACTGTGTGCAGAGGGAGGAGGAGCGCTTCCAATCAAAGGTGGTATCCACCTAGGATCTACAGGGAGCACTTCTCCTATCTCCATCTGAGCTTGTGGATCCTTGCAGACCAGAGCAACATCTCCCAGTTCACTGTCCATCATTGTATCAGTGAGGTCGCAGAGGACCTGCCGTAGGAGGGTGCACTGGCCAGAAAACATAGGAGGAGAAAGTATGTAGATTTGCCAGCCTGGCAGGTTTTCCATGCAAGGTGCAATCATTTGGGCACATTTGTTTCTGCAGCCCCATATGTTAACAGGAAGGTGTCCTATAACTGTTAGGGCTACCACCCTATTAATGGCCAGTTGGTATGCGACCATGACCAGGAGATCCTCTCGGTGAATGCCTGCTCTTCTGACAGCAACCACAATGCATTCATCTTGCAGCAGTCAGCTGTTCCTGTTATACATGGCCCATCACAGCAAACTGGAGACTGGCAGCTGATGACAAGGGATATCCGCTATAAATCTGCTATGGGTGGGGGTGGGTGGGGGGGCAGGGGGTGGTGTTGGTGGGGGCACCCTCCAATACTCACCAGAGCATGGGACAAGTTTGTGGTAGTTTTGCTGTTTCTTTCATAAACTAGCTATCGTGAGAGTGTAACCTTTGCCATGAAGCAGTTGGAGGCCACCTTAGACTGAAAAGGAGAATGGGGAAGAGGAGGAGGCACCCCTTCACATTGCCAGATATTCCAAATTCTTAAGTTGCCATCCCAACACTAGAGTTGATACACAATTCACTACCTTTCAGTCCATCTGTTACATTTCATCACAGAGTCCTCCTGGCTAAAATCCTGAAATAAAAGCCACCGCTAAAAGAGAAGTCCATAACGATTTTATTCAACAACACTTCCAATAAGACATACAAAACTGATATGTTCACCCTTGTGCATTCCCTTCGTGCTGGCTTGCAGGTGTCTTTCCTTGTCCTAGTACTCCTAAACAGTGGTTGCAGCACAGCTAATGCAAGGCTGCTGCCTTTCACCAGGGGAAACTACAGGTGGCCTTGCAGGATGACTTCAAGCAGCTCTAGGCATAGAGGGCCTGTCTTTGGACTACACCATCTCAGCATTGGTGGCAACAGTCTGGGCTGAGTGGCTGAATGGCAAAAGCAAAGGCCCTGGTCGAGTGGCAGTGATGGTTCCGCAAATACTGTCATCTTGAGAGAGGGCAATTACTCCAAGGAGTCACTGCTACTCCTTGTCCTGCAAGAGATATGGAAGAATGTCAGTGGTTTGAGTTGCAATGTGTTTGGTAATATGCCTGTCACAGCAGATAAGCTTAAGTTATGTGAAAATAGCGAGAGGTGGGTGTGAGACTGACTGCATTGGTGCATGCATGAGGATGAGGTGAAATATATGAATGTTAAGTCTGAGTCATAATTGCTAGAGATTGCTGATGGGTGCGTGATGGGTATGTGGTGCATTGAGCATCATATGAATGCAAACTTACGAATTAGGAGTAGGCCACTCAGCTCCTGGAGCCTGCTCCGCCATTCAATATGATCATGGCTAATCTGATTGTAAGTTCAACCCCACATTCCTGCCCACCCCCAATAACCTTTCACCCCCTTGTTAGTTAAGAATCTATCGAGCTCTGCCTTAAAAATGTTCAAAGGCTCTGCTTCCATCATCTTTTGAGGAAAGGAGTTCCAAAGATTCATGACCTACAAAAAAGTCTCCTCATTTCTGTCTTAAATGAACGACTCCTTAATTTTAAATTGAGAACCCCAGTTCTAGATTCTTCCACAAGAGGAAACATCCTTTCCACATCCAACCTGTTAAAACCCCTCAGGATCTTAAAGATTTCAGTCAAGTTGCCTCTTACTCTTCTAAACTCCAGTGGATACAAGACTAACCTGTCCAACCTTTCCTCATAAGGCAAGCTTCCTATTCCTGGTATTAATCTGGTAAACCTTCTCTGAACTGCTTCATTTACATATTTCCTTAAATAAGGAGACCAGTACGGTACTCAATACTCCAGATGTGGTCTCACCAATGCCCTGTACAACTGAAGCATAACCTCCCTACTTTTGTAATCAATTCCCCTCACAATAAACAATAACATTATATTAGCTTTCCTAATTACTTGCTGGACCTGCATTCTAGTCTTTTGTGATTCATGCACTAGGACACCCAAATCCCTCTGAATCACAGAGCGCTGCAATCTCTCACCATTTAGATAATAGGCTTCTTTTTTTATTCTTCCTGCCAAAATGGACAATTTCACATTTGCCCTGATACACTCCATTTGCCAGATCTTTGCTCACTCACTTAACCTATTTATGTCTTTTGTAGCCTCCTCACATCCCCTTCACAATTTACTTTCCTACCTGTCTTTGTATTGTCAGCAAATTTAGCAACAATCCTTTAGTCCCTTCATCTATTTATATAAATTGTAAAAATATGAGGCCCCAGCACACCACTCATCACACCCTTAGATAATATCACCACCTTCAACACCTCTTTGTCCTTTTATCTGAGACATCTTTTGGCAATCTCCACCTATCACTGGTCCTCTATCCAGCTCTACTTGTCCCACCCCCCCCCCCACCCCCCTTAAACCAGCTTATATTTCACCTTTCTTCTATTTTTACTTAGTTCTGTTGAAGAGTCGTACGGACTCGAAACGTTAACTGTGTTCCTCTCTGCAGATGCTGCCAGACCTGCTGAGTTTTTCCAGGTATTTTTATTTTTGTTTTTAATATATGCATACCAGCTAAACTATGTGATAGCCATGCTCGTTGCTGGACCCCCTACTGAGTGTTCATTCTGTGCTGGGATGCATGCTGAAATAGTTTAAATTAAAAGTCAGCCGGAAGTTTGTCTGTTGCTTGCTCAACAGAACCAGGAGCAGGGTGATCACAACCCTGACACATCGCTGAAAATGGCCCAGCCTTTGCAAACTAGCATGTAAAGACTGCAGCCCATAAGCATAAGTTAAAAGCAAAAAACTGAGCTTGCTGGAAATCCAAAACAAAAACAAAAATACCTGGAAAAACTCAGCAAGTCTGGCAGCATCTGCGGAGAGGAACACAGTTAACGTATCCAGTCCGAATGACCCTTCAACAGAACAAGTTAAGAATAAGTTACTTAGGCTTTGAGGGCTGGTTGTTAAGACTTGAAACATGTGTTTCTAGATTTATATCAAACTGCCTGGAACTATTTTAATTTTTTTCGACCCTTTGTTCACTATATGACAGAAAAAGAGTCACCTGTTCATTTTGTATATTGAATCATAAAACTATTGGTTTTTAATGGATTTGCAATGCTGCTACACATTGCAACCAGAGTGAAAGAATTCACTACATAAGGATACATAGACAATGACAACAGGTACACAACAGAATAAACTGTACTTACCGCAGATAAACAACCCATCACTCTTGCCTAGCAGGAACCTCAAGATTTGTTATTCTCAAACACATTGGATTATTTGGATAAAGCAGCAGTCGAATAAGATCAGGCAATTTTGCTAGGCTTTATTGATGACGTATAAATTTACTGATGTACAACAGAAGGACTGATAACATAATCCTTTCATTTTCTTCCGCAGTGCATCTGTGTTCTACTCAATGAAAAGATAAGCCTCATTCATAATTAATCTCTTCTTTTAAAAAAATTACCTAGATAGTACTGCTGCTGAATTTAGTAGACAAAATGCTAATGTTTTTGTACAACATTCATTTGTCATCTCTTTTAGTAACAGCATCACTCCATTAAAAATATGTATTACTGCGAATGTTGAAATATAGCACAAGTGACTACCATTCAGGAATCATATGCTAATGTTGGCAAAAGTGATTTGTTCAAGTTTTCCACCATCTGTACTGTAGAGATGCATTTGAGAAGAGAATGAAATTTTCCAAAAAACAGGAAATTATTACATTGTCATGTATTTACAGCAATGATTTCAGATAGGTTGTTGCTGAACATATTGGAATCAAACAGTGGACTTTTATTTGTGGTCCAGTAATAGAGTACCAGAATTCCAATTAATTATTTGGCAGATGTAAGCTAAAAGTACCATTGTACTCTACCTAAATAATTGGTCTTACCACATTCCTGTGCAAGTCTTCCTGTTTCTCTGGCCACGCGCAATGACCTATATGCACATTTATGATAAGCGTACTCCAAGGTTCCTCGTCTAAGTCAGAGATGTTTGAAAAGACACCAGTAGTGTCTCAGCTCACATGCTTGTGCCAAAGATTTTCTACAAGGTTATATTTAAATCTCAGCTGTGACATTGTAGAGATGTTGGTGGACCACACAGAGGGAGGACATATATAAGAAGTGCCATCCTCAGGATATTCTTCTGCTTCATTTGAGCATTGGCAACAGATTTGCTAGTTTGACTTTTGACAAGGGATGGTATATAGTATAATAGAACCATAGAAAAGTTATGACGCAGCCCATTCAGCCCATCATGTCTGTGCCGGCCATAAAAAGAAATTAGCCACTCATTTTAATCCCACTCTCCAGCACTCGGTCCATAGACTTGCAGGTTACAGGGCTTCAGCTGGAGAAGTACCTTTTAAATGAGTTGAGCATTTCAGCCTCAACCACCAATTTAGGCAGTGAATTCCAGATGCCGTCCGCCTTCTGGATGAAAAAGCTTTCCTCATGTTCCCTCTAATCCTTCTACCAAACACCTTAAATCTATGCCTCCTGGTAATTGACCACTCAGCTAGGGGAAACAAGTCTGTACTGTTTACCCCATCTAGGCCCCTCATAATTTTGTACACCTCAATTAGGTCACCCCTCAGCCTCCTCTGTTCTAAGGAAAACAACCTTAGCATATCCAATCTTTCCTCATAGCTGCAATTTTCAAATCCTGGCAATATTCTTGTGTATCTTCTCTGTACTCTCGCCAGAGCAATTATGTCCTTACTGTAATGTGGTGACCAGAACTGTACACAAAATTCCAGCTGTAGCCTAACTAGCGTTTCATATAGTTCCATCATTACATCCCTGCTTTAGTGTTCAATACCTCGTCCAACAAAGAAAAGCATTCCATATGTTTTCTTTACCACCTTATCCATCTGTCCTGCCACCTTCAGGGACCTGTGGACATGCACCCCAAGGTGTCTCAGTTCTTCAACCCTGCTCAATATTTTCCCGTTTATTGAGTATTCCCTTGCTTTGTTTGCCCTCCCCAAATACATTACCTCACACTTTTCCAGATTGAATTCTATTTGCCACTTTTCTGTCCATTTAACCAAACCATTCATATCGTCCTGGAGACAACAACTATCCTCTTCACTATCAACTACACGGCCAATTTTGTGTCATCTGCAATCATACCTCCCACATTTATGTCCAAATCATTAAATATACAACAAACAGCAAGGGCCCCAGCACTGAACCCTGTGGAACACCACTGGAAACCGTTTTCCATTCGCAAAAACATCCATCGACCATTACCTTTCTTTCCTGTCACTGAGCTAATTTTGGATCCAACTTGCCACCTTCTCTTGTATCCCATGGGATCTTACTTTTCTAACCAGTCTGCCATGTGGGACCTTCTCAAATGCCTTACTAAAATCCATGTAGACAACATCCACTACACTACCCTCATCAATCCTCCTTGTTACTTCTGCAAAATATTCTATTAAGTTAGGAAGATACAATCTTCCCCTAACAAAGCCATGCTTACTATCACTGATCAACCCGTGCCTTTCTAAAGCACAGTTTATCCTGTCTCTCAGAATTGAATCCAATAACTTGCCCACCATTCTAGTCAGACTGACCTGTCTATAATTTTCTGGCTCATTTCTTGCACCCTTTTTAAATAATGGCACAACAATGGTAATGAGCAATGGGAGAAAACAGTCAGATCAAAAGAAAAAAATGTGAATCATGAACATTATTTACTGGTCCAAGAAAAGCCATGAGGCAGAGGGTAGAAGAAGCTGGCATAGACAATGTAACTTGTAACTCTTGACACAAGTCGCCTTGAGACCCACATGCCCATTGTTAAAAAAAAATCAATAGTCTCTGAAAGCACTGTTTCAGGAAAATATGTTTACTGAAAATGGCCTTTTACAGCTGTACTTTAAAATCAATCCTAGGCCCTTGTGTTTATCAGGATCTAACTTTCTTTTTCAAGAATATTTACATAGGGTCATAGAAGGATACAGGACAGGAGGCCATTTGGTCCATCATGCCTGTGCTTGGTTCTCTGTAGATCTATCCAATTAGTTCGCTCCCCTGCTGTTTTTCCATAGTCATATTTTTTTTCCCTTCAAGTATTTATCCAATTATCTTTTAAATGTTAAAATGGGTTCTGCCCCCACCACCCTTTCAGTCAATCCATTTCAGAAAACAAAACTAACTAAATGTAAAAAAAAGTTTCCATATATCACCTCTGGTGTTCATTAGCCAGTCACCTTAAACTGTGTCCTTTGGCTACTGGCTGTCACTGGAAGCAGTTTTTCCTTATTTACTCTATCAAAACCAGTCATGACTTTGAAATGTTTTATCAAATCTCTTAACCTTCTCTACTCCAAGGAGAACACCACCAGCTTCTCCAGTCTCTCCATATAATTTAAGTCTCTCACCCCTGTTATCATTCTAGTAAAATTCTTCTGCACTATCCATAAGACCTTGACATTCCTTACTTGTGGTGCCCTAAATTGAACACAATATTCTGCCTGATTAGTGTTTTGTAAGGGTTTAGCAAACTTTCTTGTTTTTTTACCCTACTCTAAAATAAAGCCAAAGTTCTCATTATGTTTTTTTTTCCATAGCCTTCTCAACTTGTCCTATCACCTTCAAGGACTTGTGAACCCAGGTCTCCCTGTTCCTGCACCCCCTTTAAAATTGTACCATTTAGTTCACATTGCCTCTCATCATTCTTCCTATCAAAATGTAGCACTTCACGCTGCTCTACATTAGATTTTTTTCTGCCCTGTGTCTATCCATTTCACCGGTCTATGGCTTCCTGAAGTTTGTTATCATCACCCTTATAGTTTACTACATTTTGAAGTTTTTTGTTATTTGCAAACTTTGCAATTATGTGCTATCTACGCAAGTCCTGAACAACTAATTTATATCAAAAAGAGAAGTGCTCCTAATGCTAACCCTGAGGGGACACGGCAATATACTTCTCTCCAGCCTGTATAATGAGCATTTGTTGTTACTCTCTGCTTTCTGTCCCAAGGCCAATTCTTTTTACCATGTTACCACTATCCTTTAATCCCACAGACTTTAATTTTGTTGATAATTCTATCTTCGACATGATTATATACAGCTCATTTCATTTGTCTTAACTTTTATGTGGTGGTTCATTTTATACTTGAGTTTGTGCACGGTGGATGGAATCAATTCTACCACAGCTCATGCTCAACAAGGCAGGGAGATTGATGTGAGAATGGACCCATGGGTATGAAATGGAGCAACCCAAAAGTTAAAAATGTAAACATGAACTGAGTTTGTAAAAATTGAAAACAGGTAGCTTAATAATGAAGTAAGCCAAATAAACTTGAGGTGTTGAGGTAAAAAGTCATCTGGGCTTGATTTTGCTAAATTGGTAAGCGTCACACACATTTTTCAATTCTCCAGACTGGGAATTTCCTCATAGCTGTTCTCTCTTTGCCTCTGTAACTTCACCAAATGTTCAGCAGAAACTCAATTATGGCATTGGACCAGCAACCCAGAGGTTGGAATTCAATAAATCTGATCATTTGTGGGCTAATGCCAGAAAATATCAGAAAGGTCCAAATGTTCATTAATATCCTTCAGAGAATGTAACCTGCTGTGGCCTGTGTGTGACTCAAGTTCCATACAACTTGGATGACTGCTAATGCCCTCAAGCAAATAGGAACGAGCAATAAAAATACAACGCCACTGGTTCCATTGAAATCACATTGCCAATGACAAAATGTACCAGGCATATATGAACATGCAAAAAATGTCACAAATTGACTAATAGTCCAATGTTCTTGTTGCTACCTCTGTAAAAATCACACTTTGCTTACATTTAAAAGCCACTTGCTCATGAGCATTGTAGAAGGACAAGAGTGAATTTCACGGTGATGCCATTATGGAAACTAGCCTAATGGCACATGTAGTATAAGGGTGTTTGGCACAGCAAGGTTAATGTGGGTCTGAAGAACAGTACCGCCCACAGTGTGATGTAAAGGGTCACATGACAAGGGATCAAGCAAGATTTATGCCCAGCCTGGCACAAGTCACAGAGCCTCTGTGGCACCTTCTCAAAAAGGGCACGGCATGGTGCTGGGATGTGCACCAAGAGCAAGCATTTGGTCACATCAAAGACATGCTGCTCTCACCTTAAATCCTGGTTCACTATGACCCATCTCTACCCATTACAATAGCAGCGGATGTCTCCTCCACAGTCCTAAGGGCAGTTTTATTCCAGGAGCAACTGGATGGATGTGGCTGATCAATGTAGTTTGCAACTAGAGGACTATCAGACACAGAGATATGGTATGCTCTTATTGAAAAGGAAGCTCTTGCAGTCAAGTTGGCTTGTGAGAAGTTCTCTGATTACACTACTGGCCTGAAAGTCACCATCGAAACTGATCATAAACCACTGATCTCACTGTTTGATGACAAGGAACTTGTGAAGATGCCCCCCCCTCCCCAGAATTCAGAGATTCCACTTGCGTCTCATGCGCTTTGCATATGATATATTGTATGCGCACGAGAAACACCAAACAACTGTAGACACATCATCCAGGGCCACAGTCGATCTTCCTGTGAAGCATGAGGTCAACCTAGTTGATGAGATAGAGTCACATTCCCAATTGGTGAGAAAACAACGACCAGCTACTTCAGGAAAGCTTCAGCAAATATGCCGGGAGCAGTTGCGAGATCCAACTGAGGCAGGCCATGGGAATAGTTGGGAATGGATTTATTCATGTTTAATGGTAGGTCCTTCCTCATCATGGTTGATTATTACTCTCGATGGATTGAAGTGAGGCAGAAAGATGGTGTCCGACAACGGCCCACATTTCGCAAATGAGTGCTTCACTAATTTGCCACCAGTTATGGCTTTCAACACATTACCAGCTCCCTAAGGTATCCACAAACTAACGGTGGGGCAGAAAGAGGCGTCCGCACCTTTAAAATCCTTTTGAGAAAAAAATGAATAGTTCCAAATGGTGCTTTTAACATCTAGATCCACCCAGCTGCAGTGTGGATTGGCCCCATCAAAGCTCCTCATGGGCAGGAAAATTTGCACTCAACTCCCAATGCTGCCAAAGAAATTAAACTCAGGGTTGGCAGTCAAGGATTATTGAAACATTCAGCATCGAGAACCGCCCTACAGGCAACAGCAGGTTTCCACTTACAATAGGAAGCATCGCACTAGAAACCTGCCACAGTTACAAAAAGGTGACACGTCAGGGACTTTGAAACAGAAGGCGTCATTGTCTGGAGAGACAATGATCAACCAAGGTCATATCTGATACATATCTCAGCAGGCATGATCAGGCAGAGCAGAAGAAGTCTCCTCCTCATCCCTTGAGGCAACCTCCTACTATACACTTAAGTAAATCAGATGGAGACAAATCAAGTGCCAGAAACAAACAATACTACAATTTCAACTCCAAGGCAACAAAGCTTGCCCAAAGCAAACAAGCCTACCAGTCCTCCAAATATGACCAGAACGCAAGCTGGAAGAATTGTCCTGCCTGCAGAGCATCTGAATTTATAAAGTCAGAGACTTGGGGGAGTTGGGAAGAAGAGGTAGCACAAAGAAAGATTGTACTGTAAATGTATTGGGTAAAGACTTGGGCGCAGGTGTAGTTTAAGGGTGTTTTGCATAGCAATGTTTAACGTGGGACTAGAGAATAGTGCCATCCACAGTATGGCATAGAGAGATACATGATAGTAGATAGGAGACAGCTGTACAGAGAGACTCGAGTAGGAATCAATGTGAAGTTAGCTCCTAGTTTGGGCTATACTTTGTACCTATGTATCTAGTTGTGTGTTACTAATAAATACTAGTGTTCAATCTTAGAAATCTCTGAACCTCTTTGTGATGCCTACTGAACAAACCCTTACGACACCACTCAATTTCTAGATTAACACACGAAGATAGATCAAACAAGAAGCTGTACACAGGGAACAGAACCCTGGAAAGGGATTCCATCTTTTGGGCACAGTAGACTGCAGGGGCAGAATTTTACAGCCCTGTTTCGGCGGGGACGGGGCTGTATAATGCAGTGTGCCATTATAAATCCCATTGACAACAGCGGGAGCGTAAAATCCCACTGTCATAAAATTCTGCTCCAGCAGTTCAAGGAGTACACAATCACCACCTTTTCAGGGATGGGTAATAAATATGGCTTTGCCACCTTTTCCCACATGCAGAGAACAAACTTAGATAAAAGTTGAAAAGATTTCCTTCAGACTTGAGAATGGATTTCAAGCATGGAAACCATTACATTAATACATGAGAAAGGAATTGCTTTTAACACAGAGATAAAAACAAAAAACTGCGGACGCTGGAAATCCAAAACAAAAACAGAATTACCTGGATAAACAGCTTTGGGGGAACTAACATGGCCATCAAATCACCAGTAGACTTGACTATACGCAAGCTTTTAGTATAAGGGTTTTTGGCATAGCAAGGATTAATGTGGGACTGGAGAACAGTGCTGCCCACAATGATGTAAATGGTCACATGTCAGTCTAAGAGACTGTGTAGAAGTAAGCACGGAGTTAACTCAAATAAAAGCAAAATACTGCAGATGTTGGAAATCTGAAATAAAAACAGAAAGTGCTGGAAAAACTCAGCAGGTCTGGCAGCACCTGTGGAGAGAGAAACAGCGTTAATATGACCCTTGGAAGTTTAATCTTACAAGCCTCTGAACCTCTTCATGAGACCTAATGAAAAATCCCTTACAACATGGTGGTGACAGAGCTCTGTTGAAAAAAACCGAAGGTTAAAAACTCAGCCAAAGCCAGGAATCACTTTTTAAATCGCCTGATACAAGGAACAAATCAGACGCAAAAGTGGTCATCATGAAGAAGAAAATTTTAAGCTACTGGAGTACATCAGGACTAAGAGGTAAATCAGACGCAGTCCAGGTTATTACATTTTATGCTCATTTGGTGTATTTAGAAACCGTAGAAAAGTAACGGCACAGAAAGAGGCCATTCACTCCATCGTGTCTGCAGCGGCTGAAAAAATAACTAGCCGCCCATTCTAACCCCACCTTCCAGCATCCGGGCAATAGCCTTGGAGTTTACAGCAAATCAGGTGTAGATGCAGGTGCCTTTTAAATGAGTTGAGGGTTTCTGCCTCAATTACTAATCTGGGCAGTGAATTCCAGACACCTACTCTGGGTGAAAATGTTTTTCCTAGTATCCTCTCTAATCCTTCTACCTGTGCCTCCTGGTAATTGACTTCTCCACTAGGCAAAACAAGTCTTCCCTATCTAGGCCCCTCATAATCCTGTATACCTCAATTAATTACCCCTCGGCCTCATCTGTTCTAAAGAAACCAACCCCAGCCGACCTAATGTCTTCACTTAGCTGCAATATTCCAGCCCTGGCAACGTTCATGTAAATCTCTTCTGCACTCTCTTCAGAGCAATTAGGTCCTTCATTTAATGTGGTGACCAGACTTGTTTGCAAGAATCCAGCTGTGACCTAACCAGCATTTTATACAGTTCCAATTAGTCAATTCTACCAAAATAGAATGCATTTTTGTAACTTGTGTCAGCTCTTTGCTAAAATTATTGAACATTGGAATGCTTGGCTCTAAGGGGACTTAAAAGGGGAAGATAAAGGTAAATCAATAATTTACTTTGTAGAATAAATTTAAGTCAATAAGGTCTGGAAAACCTTATCTTCCTTTGACAGAAACAGCTGGTAGAAAGCCTTAAGGGATGCCAGGCACTCGTATTCTAGGGCATCATTGTGATCTGAGAAATTGATAGACCACAGAAACTGTACCCAGGAGATAATATCAATATAATATTTGTTCAGGAAAGTTTTGCAGGACAAGTGATCCTAATGCAAGGCATTGATGACTCCTCAGCCGACTTTGATGAGAGATTAAAAGCCTTTAACAAGTATTTTAATCTTTCAGTGGTGGAGTTTGCAAAACTTAAAAAGAGGGATAGAACACCCCCAATAAAGCAACTGCTTGTGGACAGACCGAAGCATGACCCAGACCTTCCTGTTGCTTGCCATTTCAACATACCACCCTGCTCTCATGCCCACATATCCATCCTTGGCCTGCTGCAATGTTCCAGTGAAACTCAACGCAAACTGGAGGAACAGCACCTCATCTTCCGACTAGGCACTTTACAGCCTTCCGGACTTAATATTGGGTTCAACAATTTCAGATCATGAACTGTCTCCTCTGTCCCTACCCCCTTTCCGATCCCCCTTTTTCCAATCATTTATAATTTTAAAATATATATATATATTTCTTTTCCTACTTACTTTTAAATTTATTTTGATCTATTGTTTTATCTCCACCTTTTAGCCCATTTTGATCCCTTCTCCCACCCCCACTAGGGCCATCTGCCACTAGCTTGTCCTGCTTGCTTGCTTATCCTCCTTAATGTTCCCATTAGCACATTCCTTAGGTAATATCACACCATCAACACCCCTTTGACTTTTTGTCTATGACATCTTTGGCAATGTCTTCTTTGCCTCCACTGGCCCCCTATCCAGTTCCACCTGTCCCACCCCCCTCTACCGGCTTATATTTCACCTCATTTCTCTATTTCCTTAGTCCTGTTGAAGAGTCATACAGACTGGAAACGTTAACTGTGTTCTTCTCCGCAGATGCTGTCAGACCTGCTGAGTTTTTCCAGCTATTTTTGTTGCAGATTTCCAGCATCCACAATATTTTACTTTTATATTAACAGCTCTACTGGCACCGTTGTGTTATGGGATTGTAGTTTATTAAAACCGTTTCACGCAGCGTTCCTTGGGAATCAAACTCCAACTCCAGCCATGCACCGCGCTTCCCACCGTGCCTCATTGGTGACTGTTTCACAACCGCCCTGGCAGTAAGCGATTCTTTATTGGTTAATCTAAATGTCAATCATTATCGAGCCGCCTCCTGTACCGTAATTTCCGTTTTGATTGGTTCGTCGTCACGTGTGTATTCCGGTCACAACAGTTTTTGCCCGCCTGTGACCCATGAGGATTGTGTTTTCCTTTTCCAGTTGACTTCTGATTGGCTAATATTCACGTCAATCAGAGTGACTGATGTGGAGGTGGTGGCGCTGTGTAAATGACCATTGAAAGGTGCGCAAGTGGCGCAGTAAATAGGAAAGTAAGTAGGGAAACAATTCACGTTGTTATTTAGAATAATAATGAACTTGTTTATTGTTTTGTGGTGAGGAAGGTTTGGCGTGATATATTTGGAAGTGCGTGTGGGGTTGAATCATGGGACCTGGGCCTTACGTTCTTGCAGACCCCTCTGTGTTGTTAAGAATCGAGTCAGATTCCAGATTGAGAAGCTGCAGGTTCGAGAGAAAGGTTTGTTGCGCAGCATGAATTTGCAGCAGGAAGCTTGGGCGAGCGTTATTGAATCGACAGTTTAAATGAGATATTTTTTATGGTAGGTAACCAGCTATCAACACTACTAGGGTTGCCATGGTTACTTAGGATGTCAATCATCAGTCAGGTTTGTAGAGGGAAAGCTAAGCAAGGGTTGAATGCTGTCCAAAATCACTGATCCTTAATGCAACCTTCATACAAACCATCCTGATGTGTTTGCATTTGCGTTGGTATCTTGTCATTTGTTTATACATCCCTTCTCACTGACTTAAGTCTCCATCGTTTTTTAGGGAGGAGAAACAATTTTGCCACTTGGTCTCTATATAGTGAGCTCTCCCTGAATTATATAGGCCAATGAGTTTTTCCTGACTGTAGATCATCATTGACTAAAATGCCCTGACTGTCATACTCCTTACTTTGCCTCTGGGCTTGGCCATTAACACCAGCCTACTTGGAATATCCTTTACAATCAATAAAAATAAAATTAATACCGCAACATATGTTTTTAACTTTAAAGCTGCTTTACTGGAGGATGAACCTATACTTCCTCCAATTGACGATTGTGAAAAAACAAAGTTCTTACTTTTGACCTCGGACATACACTCTGTTTGATTCCTTGGTGCTGACTTCATTCAGTTCATTGGCCACCCCTTTAGGCCACATCAAATTTTGCAAATCTTGGTGTTCTGATCGACCTAAAGTTCAACTTCAAATGCTCAATCCTGTTAGTTCTTGCTGAACACTCATCCTTTACAATCATGAAACTCATTGTCCAGAAATCACCTACTTATGTGGATGGCACAAAACTTGAAAGTACTATGAACTGGGAGGAGGATAGTGATAGACTTCAAGAGGACATGGACAGGCTGGTGTAATGGGTGGGCATATGACATGAAATTTAATGCAGAGAAGTGTGAAATGATACATTTTTGTAGGAAAAATTAGGATAGGCATATGAGGGTATATGTTGAAAATGGTAGGGAAAGTTTAAAAAGCAGTTAAAGAAGCATGTGGCATCATGGCCTTTCTAAATAGAGGCATAAAGTACAAATGTAAAGAAGTTTTAGTGAATCTTTTAAAACACTGGTTCAATCCATTCTGGACACCACACTTTTGGAAAGATGTGAAGGCATTGGAAAAGGTGCAGAAAAGATTTACAAGAATAGTCCTGGGGATGAGAGACTTCAGTTATGAGGATAGACTGGAGAAGTTGTGATTGTTCTCCTCAGAGGAGAGAAGGTTAAGAGGAGATTTGATAGAGGCGTATGAAATCAAGAGGGGTCTGGACAAAGTAGGTGGGGAGAAACTGTTCCTGTTGGTGGAAGGCTCATGAACCAGAGTACACTGATGAGGAAAAATGTTTCTTATGCAGCAAGTGGTTAAGATCTGGATTGCACTGAACTGTCTGAGAGTATGATGGTTGCAGATTCAGCCATGGTTTTCAAAAGGGTATTGGATAATCAGCTGAAGAGAAATTTTGCAGGGAAAAGGTGGGAGAGTTGGACGAGCTGAGTTTTCTTGCAGAGAGCTGTCATGGACAACACGGGCCATTGGCCCCCTGTACAGTAACCATTCTATATATCTTACCTCTTAATTATTAGGACAGGTCACCAAAAATTTTAAGGTTTTAACAAGTGTCTCAAAGGAGGAAAGCAGTGTAGAGAGGCATAGAGGTTTAGGGTTGGAATTCCAGAGCTCAGAACCTAGCAGCTGAAAGTACACCCCAACTGTGGATCAAAGAAAGTTGGGAACGAGTAGGAAATGCAGCCCCATTCTTCATTTAGTTTCTGGCTGATCTATACTTTGCTGCATTTACCCACCTTTGCTTACTTAACAAATAATATCAATCTTGAAATTTCAATTGACCCAGCATCTACACCTTTGGGGAAAAGTTCCTGTCTACCGTTTTTCATTTCTAAATGACCTGGTTTAAGTTTTAAGATTATATCCCCCTACTCCCATCCCTGGTTCTGGATTTTCCCCACCAGAGGAAGTAGTTTCTCAGTCTGTACCTTAAATGAATCCCTTTATAAATTTATAGACCTCAAATAATCACCCCTTAATCCTTCTAAACTCAGGATTTAAAATCAAATGCATGCAACCTGCCTCCTTCATGTAAACCTTTTTATAGGCCCTGCTATTATTCTGGTGAATCTGTTCTGTGCTGTCTCCAAGGTAAATATATCATTCCTGAGATTTAGTGTCCAAAACTGAATACAGATACTCCAGTTGGTGACCAAGCTTCTACATCTGAATCATAGCTTTCTTCTCTTATTTTCCAGCCCCATTGAGATAAAGGTTAACGTTCAGTTAGAGTTTTTGATTACTTTTGTACCTGTGCACCAGCTTTGTGATTTGCATGCACAAATAACTAAACTGTTTTGCTTCTCATTTGAGAATCTCCTGCTTTATTCTTCTTAGTTGAAAATGGATAACCTTGTCTCATTGAGATTCATCTGTCATTGTTTTCTCCACTTTCTTAGTCCTTGTAATTTCTTGTTTCTATGTAACTTGCTGTAATCTGAAAACACACAATTCGCTATTCTTTCAATCAGGTTATTAATATGGTGAAAGCTGAGGCACCATTTAGCAGCCTTCAAGCCACATCCAAAAAAAGTGAACAAGTCTAATAAGACAGCTCTTAAATCTGTAAAATCACCACTCACTGCTTGTTCTTGCCTCAGACTTTTCGTTACAACATAACTTTTTAAAAGGTAGCAGATGTAAACTACTAAAAGTGAGTGAAAATCCCTAGAGGTGCTTCAGAACCTGCTCAACCTGTTGTGTTTGGATACTTGGCACAAGAACAACACGAGGGACCCAGATAGCTGATACCTATTTCTGGTGTGATGTGGCCTCAGCCTCTGCATGCCCCTGTACGAGGCCGTCCCCTTCGGCGAATTTTGAGCTTTGTGCAACACTCAGCTGCTTTGAGCTGGAAGTAGTATTTGCATGACTGCCTGGAATGATCTGGAAGCGAGTCTTATTTTCTGTATTTTATCATAGCAGGAGTTAGCTAAACTTACAAGCAATTTCCTCCGATATTTTGAGGAATCCAATTTAAATAGTTGAATTTTAACCCCTGGTACAATGTTTGAAAAGTGTCAAATTGATTTCTTTTGAAGCAGCTCAGTGCTTCAGTGCCGTTCATTTCCTTTTCTCTGCATAAGGCTTCCTGGTAACTGACTTTTTGTGTCATGTGGTTATGTGATCCAATTAGTGCTCCAAAAATGAGGCCAACAGCAAAACAGTATTTTTAATGAGTTCAGTTAGTTGATAGTTATAAACTACTTGAGCTTTGCTGTTAGTTTACAGTGTTAACTAAACTGCTTAATCACCACTGTTGTTCTTGTAACTTCTATAAAAGAAAAGTCGTTGAGTTAATGTTTTCCTGACATTGTTAGTCCTACATCCTAATGTTCTCCTCGTAGGTCAGGTGCAGTGGGGTAGGTCACATGCTGCTGTTGCCTAAACCTACCCTAGCAACCTGTTGGAAACTTTAGTTTCAGACAATATCTTTTGATGTTTCATTAGATCTCTTATGGTAGTGATCATAGACAAAATTCAGGAGTTTTTCATTCTCCAGTTATTTTGGTCTTTCTCTGTCTTCGTGTGCTTCGCTATAAGTTTCTCCTCTTTCTCCCCCCCCAACACACACACAATCACACACACAATCACACACACAATATCTGGTAGTAAAATTACTGCTAATGCGGCCAGTCCAAGAACTGATGCACGTTCAGGTGAGAGAATACTTGGAGGGCTTGGGCTGGAAGCAATCTTGTTTTAGGGGAAAGAACAGTGAGGCGATTGTTGGGCTGGGATATAGGAGGGAGTAATGCAAAAACTGGGATGGTATCTACAGAGTGAAATTTGGACTTGTTTGCCTGTATTTGTCCTAAAATTGCGATTATTAACTAATCGCTCCATTGTTTTCATTGTCGAATTGTGAGAGAGATATTGGTCTTAGGGTCCCATGTTCAGATGTTTGGAAACAATGAGGATAGCTAAGTTCATTTTCCTAGACATTTTTTTGTTTCTTTACTTGCCCCCTTACAGCTGCCTTTGGCCTTGCACCATAAATCTTTTTGTCATTTAATCTCCTGTCTTCCACCCTTCCACTGCCTTCCCTTTAGTTTTTTTAGTTAGCCTCCCCCTTTCACTTGTATAAAACCTATTATGTTTCTAACTTTTGTCAGTCCTGATGAAAGGCCATTGACCTGAAACATTAACTCTGCTTCTCTCTCCACAAACGAGGTCTGACCTACGTATTTCCAGCACTTTCTGTTTAAAAGAGTTTCCACACATATACGCAGCAACAAGATTTGATCCTGAAGATATTTACACTGCTACATGCTCTGCAATAGGAACACAAATACCTTATTCAATTAATGGTTCTGATGTTATGTGAGGTACATTACTTATTCCAGTAAATAAGCATATGTTGCTCAGCATGATGTCATGGGGAATTAATTCAAATATTTAAAATTTTGTGTCCAGCTCACGCATATGATAAAGACTTTTATTAAACTATTGAAATGAATAAACTACTAGAAAATGTTTTCTCGGGGATGCCTGCTTCTATTACAGCACCAGGTTGGAGTTAAATTAAAGGGGAGATTGAGAAGATATTCTTTGTACACTGAGAGTTCGAATGTTTATTTCTGAGACAAATCGTCGCTGACCAGAATCCATCAAATCTTTTAAAAGAGAATTAGGTCGTTGCCTGTAAAAGAGGAAAATGCATTGACTGGGGCTGAGCAGATGAATAGTATGGCTTAAGGTGGAAAAAACTGTTCTTGAATCAATGTCTGGTAATGACACTATTGAGATTACCTTAAATGAAACTAAGCATTATTAACTTATTTTGTTGCAAATATAAATTCAATTCTGAGGATTCTGCAGGGTAATGCAATCCCTGGTTGAAAGCTGCTACACCAATATAATTTTGTGATATACTCATATATATCCTCAATGACTGGGGATAGATTGTGGCATATAGCCTGAATTTGCTAATGACTTTCTGGGTGTTATTATGACCCCTGTAGAAACCAATAACTTTTAAAAAGAAATATAAATTCCCAGTAGCAAACAAAGGAATTGCACAACATGATTTCATGTTTTAAGACTTTTACTGTAACAAACAAACTAAAAGCAACATTGACTAAACACATATGAAATAGGAGCAGAACTGGGCCATTTGGCCTCTCGAGCCTGCTCCGTCATTCAATAAGATTATGGCTGATCTGTTTGTTTAGAGTTCTACATTCCCATCTACCCCTGATAACCTTTGATTCCCTTGCCTAACAAGAATCTATCTACCTCTGCCTTTAAAATATTCAGTGATCCCATTTCCACTGCCTTCTAAGGCAGAGAGTTCCAAAGTCGCACAACCCTCAGAAAAAAATTCTCCTCATATGTCCAAAGGGCAACCCCTAATTTTAAAACAATGCCCCCTAGTTCTGGACTCACCCATGAGAGGAAATATCTTTTCCACATCCACCTTGTGAAGACCATTCAGGATCTTATATACTTCAGTCAAGTATCACTCTTCTAAACTCCAGTGGAAACAAGCCCAGCCAGTCTAACCTTTTCTCCCAAGACAACTCGCTCAATCCAGGTATCTATCTAGTAAATCTCCTCTGAACCCCTTCCAATGCATTTACAACCTTCCTTAAATAAAGAGACCAAAACTGCGCGCAGTATTTGAGATGCGGTCTCACCAATGCCCTGTATAACTGAAGCATAGCATCCTTACTTTTATGTTTAATTCCCCTCATAATAAAGGATAGCATTCCATTAGTCGCCTTGTTTACATGTTTTATCTGCATACTAACTTTGTGTCTCATGCACCAGAACACCTAGATCCCTTTGCACCTCTGAATTCTGCAGTTGTTCTCCATTTAAGTATTCTTCCTGCCAAAGTGAATAATGTCACATTTTCCCACATTTTAGTCCATCTGCCAGATTTTTGCACTCTTACTTAACTTATCTATATCCATCTACGAAATCCTTATGTCTTCTTCACAACATACTTTCCTACCAATCTTTGTGTCATCTGAAAATTTAGCTATCATGCCTTCACTCCCCTTATCTAAATCATTGATATAAATTGTAAGGAGTAGAGGCCCCAGCACAGACCTCTGTGGGACTTCACTTGTCACATCCTGCCAATCAGACCAAGACCCATTTACACATACTCTCTTTTCTGCCAGCCTGCTAATCCTCTTCCTGACCTTTGATGACCTTTGGCACCTTATCAAATATTTTCTGGAAATCCAAGGACAGTACATCTGCAGGCTCCCCTTTATCCAGAACACAGAATTCTAATAACTTGTTTAAACATGATTTCCCTTTCACAAAACCATGGTGACTCTTCCCCATTACCTTTTTTTCCTAAGTGGCCAGCCATAACCTCTTTAATGATCAACTCTTAACACCTTCCCCAGGACAGACATCAAGCTAATTGGCCTATGGTTTCCTGTTTTCTGCCTTGCAGCCTTCTTGAATAGTGGGGTTTTATTTGCAACTTTCCAGTCTGCTGAAACCTTTCCAGAATCTCGGGAATTTTGGAAAATTAATACCAGCGCATCTACTACCTAATTAGCCACCTCTTTTAAGAGCCTAGGATGAAGTTCATCTGGACCTGGAGATTTGTCAACCCACAGCTCCATCAGCTTCCTCAGTACCACTTCCCTAGGGACTGCAGCAGTTCAAGAAGGCAGCTCACTATCACCTTCTCGAGGGCAATTAAGGAATGGGCAATAAATGCTGGCCTAGCCAGCGACGCCTGCATCCCATAAATGAATGATGAAAAAATTGCAGTTTAAACTCATTCCTCTCTCCCCTCCACCTCTTGATTTACAGCTATTACAGCGATATTTTTTATATCCTCTATAGTAAAGACAGAAGCAAAATATTTGTTCATTTCATCTGCCATTTCCTTATTGTCTACTATTAACTCCCCATTCTCAATCTCGAGGATCAACACTCATTTTATGTATTCTTTTCCTGTTTAAACACCTGTAGAAACTCTTGCTATCCATTTTTACATTTTCAGCTAGCTTCCTCTCATACTCAAATTTCCTTCCCCTGCTTAACCTTTTAGTTATTCTCTACTGTTCTTTATATTCTGACCAATCATCTGACCTGCCACTCATCTTTGCGTAGCTATATGCTTTTTCCTTAAGTTTCACACTTTCCTCAACTTTTTTATTTAACCATGGATGGCGTGTCCTTCCCTTGAGGGTTTTTCTTATAGTAGAAATAAACTTACTCTGAGTATTCTGAAAAATCCCCTTAAATGTCTGCCACTGCTTTTCTATTGATCTACCCCCTAGCCCAGTATCCTAGTTAACTTCAGCTAGCTCAGCTTTCCTGCCCATATGGTGATCCTTATTTAATTTTAAAATACTAGTCTTAGACCCACTCTTCTCTCTTTCAAACTGGATGTAAAATTCAATCACATTGTGGTTGCTGCTACCTAGGGGTGCCTTTTACTCAGAGGTCATTAATTAATCCTGTCATTTTACACAATACCAAGTCTAATATAATCTGCTCTCTGGTTGGTTCCAGAACGTGCAGTTCTTAGAAACTATCTCAAAAGCATTCTATGAACTCCTCGTCCAGGCGACTACTACCAATCTGATTTTTCCAGTTTATATGTAGATTAAAATCACCCATGATTATTGCCTTCTCTTTATTGCAAGCACCCAATTTTACTACTTGTATACTTTGCCCTACACTGTGATTACTGTTAGGAGCCCTGTAGACCACTCCCACTAGTGACTTCTTTCCGCTACTATTCCTCATTTCCACCCAAACAGATTCCATGTCCTGATTTTCTGAATCAAGATGATCTCGAACTATTGCACAAATACCATCCTTGATTAGCAGTGCTATCCTTCCACCTACACCTAGTTTCCTTTTCTTCTTGAAGGGCATATACCGCTAAATATTCAGGACCCACTCCTTGTCATCCTGCAGCCACTTCCCCGTTAAGGCTAGCAGATCATATTTATTTACTTCAATGTGCACTATCAATTCATTTACTTTGTTATGAATGTTATGTGCATTCAGATACAGAACCTTTAGTTTTTTTTGTTGTCTTTGTGATACCTAGTCTTGATTCTTGCTACATTCTTAGGTTTTTTTCTCACTGTCCCTTCCTGCCATTCTCCCTCACTAACCTAGTTAACATAACCTAGTTATGCGGTTTGCAAGAACGCTCATCCCAGCACCATTCAGGTGTAGACCTCCCAGTGGTACAACCCCCACTTTCCCCAGTACTAGTGCCAGTACCCCAAAAACCGGGACCCACTTCTCCTACACTGGTCTTTGAGCCACGTGTTCATCTCTCTAATTTTATGCACCCTATGCCAATTTGCACGCAGCTCAGATAATCCAAAGATTATAACCTTTGAGATTCTGCTTTTCAATTTAGTACCTAGCTCCTCGTACTGACTATGCTGCTCTTCTTTCCTACTTTTACCTATGCCGTTGGTACCTGCATGAACCATGACAACCAGATCCTCCCCCTCTCACTGCAAGTTCCATTTGCCATTTACAAAACCTGACATTGCTAACACTTTTCTGGGACTTTTGAGACTAACAGTATGTTCATTGTCAACACAGATGCTTTGGTCGTTGTTTACAGGCATGAACACTTTCCTAGAAAAACAATCTGCTGCCCCCCCAACCCCCCTCCCCCCCCCACCTTAAATTTTAATACCCAGGCTTCCTGTCAGCAGAATTCTGAATAGCTCACACGACCCCCCTTAATTCCTCCATTTTATCCTAAATAAATATGCAGTCCCAAAACATAACAATCTTATAAAACATTGTATTTGTAACAGTGTACCTGTGTCTCTGAAAGTAAATATGTACATTAAGTTCTCTTTGGCTGGGAGGGGTGGTGGCCGTGTGGTGAAACAAACATTACCCACGCTGTCTTTAAAATTGAAGGAACTGAATTGATTTCATTGTTTTATTGCCTTGCGTAAATAATAACTAGCATCATGAAATGCAGTTATTCCATTAACTTTTAAAAACAAGCAAAAGAGTACAAATTTAATTCCATAGTATAATAAAGATTTAAAGGAGATGATCTTTAATTTTAACTTGGGTTAGGATTAACTATCACAAACTGACCTCTTGTTCATGATATTTGAGCCTTTGTCCTCTGTACAACTTGCTTTAAGGTAGAGACCATTCATTGCCTGTTTTTCATTTTCAAAGCTTGGAGGATCTGAGAGGAATTTCTTATCCAGTCACCGAACCTGCCTAATTAGCAGACCAAAAATAGGGTAGTTCTATAATTTTATCTAATGCATGTAGAAGTTTCTATGTTTGGCTCACTGGCAGTCTAAATGTGAATATTTTCTAAACGTAGAAGTTTGAAAAGGAACCAACAAGGGGAGTGTGTCCCTGTTGCATTATTGCTGGTGGCACTGATTTGTAATGTGCAGAATGAGAGTGTGGGAATAGAAATTTATACTGTCTCTGTGACCAATTATTAACATATATAGTTGTTGGGGATGTAATTTCCTGAAACTTCTAACTTTAATCCCTGCTAACAGGATTTTCAAGATGGCCGAAAATCTTCTGGAAAAAATTGAAAGCTTCGTCTCATAAAGACCTGGGAGGTATTAAGCACTTTAATAATAGTCCACCCTAAAATACAAGTGATGTAGTTATTTTTTGTAAATGATTTTATCATTATTAACAATACACCATAAGTTATTAGAGTATGGAGTTTATCTCGCTTCCAAGTGCAATTTATACCTGTAGAATCTATTTTTCCTGATTTGTTTCTGGCATAAATCCTGTACTAATTAATGCCTTGCTATGGATTTTCATTTATATTACCTTAATTTCTAAACAAAATTAAGGTTATTTCTTTTGTCACTTAATGTAGCACTGAATGTCATAGTTTCAAAAAAGTGAAATATATGTGTATATTTGTATATAGATTGAGATTTAAATTTATAGATTATTTACAGCCTTCATTTTTGCAGAAGGAAACTTTAATTGGCATTCTGTAGTTGGTGACTTTTGCACACCGCATGTTAAATTCTGATTTATTGTATTAGTTGGAAGCTAAAACATCTAACATTTTGGTAACTTTTTTTTACCCATGGCATTTTCTGATAAGCTACTAATTTGAAGTTAATCTATGCCTTGTAATTACAAGTCAAAAGTAAATTGGTGCTCACCTTCATTTAATGCATCTTGACATGGTACTCAGTTTTAGTAGCAGTTTTTGTTTTTAAAAACATCTGTAGAAGTTCAGTGAAGATAAAACATTGACATAAATTTATCAATTCTATATTCTAAAATTAGAATGTTTTACTAAATGTTAAACAAAGTAATTCCAACTGCAAACCGCTTGTCTGCTGAAGGACTGAAAAATGCACAAATGCTGAAATAATAATGATGCTTAACACCTTCATGAATATTTTTGCTAAGAATCTCATTGGTTGTCATCCTTTTTCATTTGTTCTTAAAAGGAATATAAAATTGTTTTAATTATTTCATATCCTAATTTAAAAATATATTTTTAATATGAAAAGTTAGAGTGGCTCTATGTCTGAAGTAACATCATTGGCAAGGTATAAATGCCTTAATTGAAACTGTTGGTAATAGAAACATTAACTTGCAGTAGTGTAATCATTAACATTCTGAAATTAAAATATGGTAGCAATTAATAATTGTCTTCAAGCAGAATAATACTCGTCATTTGTCATGCTTTTCATTCAAAGAATAGACTGAATATAGCTGTATGTTCAGTAACTTGATCCTGTTACCAGACAACCTGTGATAACATAATGTATGCAATGGCTTCTCATTATTGACATGTACTGATTCACAGTATCGTTACAGTGCAGATGGAAGCCATTCGGCTCATCGAGTCTGCACTGGCTCTCTGAAAGAGCATTCCACCCAGTCCCACTCCTCTGCCTTATCCCCATAATCTTCCACATTCTCTCTTTTCAGGTAGCAACCCAATTTCCTTTTGAGTATCTCGATTGAACCTGCCTCCACTACCTTTCAGAAAGTTTGTTCCAGATTGCAACCACCCTCTTGGTGAAAAACATTTTCCTCACACCACATTTACTCCTTTTGTCAATGATTTTGAATCTGTGCTCTCTAGCTCTTGATGTTCTCTTGAGTGGAAACAGTTTCTCACTATTTACCCTGCCTATACACCTCAAGATCTTGAATACCTCTATCAAGTCTCCTTTCAGCGTGCTTTTCTCCAAGGAAAATAGTCCCAACCTCTCCAATCTATCCTCATAGCTACAGTTCTTCATCTGAGAATCATTCATGTCAATCTCTCCAATGCCTTCACATCCTTAAGTATGGCACCCAGAAGTGGACACGGTACTCCAGATGAGGCCTAACTAGTGTCTTATACAAGTTCGACATGACCTCCTTACTCTTGTACTCAGTGTCTCTATTAATAAAGCCTAAAATACCATATGCTTTATTAACTGCTCTCTCAACATGCCCTGGCATTTTCAATGACTGTGTACGTATACACCAAGGTCCATTTGTTCCTGCACCTCCTTTAGAGACTCTCCTTTTATTTTCTACTGTCTCGCCATATCTTTCCTACCAAAACAAATCACCTCTCACTTCCCTGCGTTGAACTTCATCTACCGCTTGTCTGCCCAATCCACTAACACGTCTATGTCATTTTGAAGTTTAAGATTACCCCCACCACAGTTGACAACATTTCCAATCTTCATTTTTGAATTAGAGAATGATACAGTTCTTTAAACATTTATTTTCTTGGTCAATGAAGGGAAATTTGGCAGATAATGGTATGCATCTAAAATCAAGCCAGGATTGCATGTTTGAAAAGAAAAAAAATAGCCTAAGCAAATTGCGAAAGGAACTGTTTATCTGTTGGTGCTGTCTTTGGAACCATCAGTGAAGATATCGTTCCTATGATGATGCATAAAAATGCTCAAGACTGACTTGGTTTCATTGATGATACTACATAATTTTCATGGTCCTGGCTTTGGGTTAACTTAAAATGTATTTGGAAAGATTAATATAGCAAAATACATTTAGTTTTTCAATTAAGGTCTCTCTTACCTAGGGTGAGACTTGGAACGAGTAAGAGCAAGTTTCTTTTGAGATCAGTGTTAGAAATTGCATGCTATTTCTGAAGAATTTTGAATGAGTGAAGGTGAGCAGTTAACATTGAACTGAAAATAAATTTGGAATAATGTTAGTGTTTTATACTGGTACTGTTGGACATCTGGTATAGTCTTTATTATGTGTTTCAGGAATTATAAAGAGATGGTAAAATGATTAAAATCTGTGATCATTTTTTGCACTGTTTAAAAATTAGGAATATATTGAGCTGAATTTAACCAGTCCTTTGGGGACAGTTTGGGAGGGAGAAAGGCTGGCAAATTAGTGTGGGAAGTTGGGTGGCATGCACATTGTCTTCCCTCTGCCCTGCCAACTTGTCAGCTGTAGGAAAAATGGCAGATGGCTCACTTATCCGAAGCCCACTTGGGCTGCTTAAGTAGCAAATTGAGGGCGTCTATCCACCTCTGCTACCGTTTTACCGGGGGGGGGGAGGGGGGTGGGGTTCTCTGCTGGACTGTGGGAGGAGTGGGGGTGTGGCTACTTTTTAGGGCACTCTTTAGCCCAGTGCAGCAATGGTGACACGTTTCCTCTGCAAGCCCCTGCCACTGTCCCCCCTCTTCTCCCCCCCCCCCCCCCCCCCCCCCCCCCCGTCCCAACCCACCACCCAAAACTGCACACCTAGGTCTGCCTGACTGGCTCTGGCACTCACAGATCTGACTTACCTGACTTGAGCGTGCACAGTTGTCGGTGCACCCTCATCCTCTAGGTGCAGTACCAACAGAGGCCACAGCTAATTAGGGCACTGCTGAGCTGCCTTCTCTGATTGGCCAGCAGCTCTTGGGAGCAGGTGGCCATTATTAATAGGAATGGCAGCCCAGCAGCAGCCTCTTAATTGGCTGCCAGCAGCAGGATGCAGCCCCGGTCCCACTGGCCATCAAAGTAGGGTTCCCTCCCCCATCACACTTCTGGCCCTGGCAATGGGACCCTTGCTGCCACAGCAAAATCCAGCCTGTTAATTCTTTCTTTCAAAAATAAGTTAAAACCATAATAATAATATTTCTTGCAGATTTCGACAACAATATGATGTGCATGTGGTTCTGAGTGAATCTAGTATATTAAAGTGTATCCTACAAAGGCCTTTGGTTTACAATTTCTTGTGAAATATGGTAAATGTAGTGAGTAAATATAAATATGCGATGTCTTTATCATATTCTGTTTACAACTTTATGTTTAAAAAATAGTTTAATGGTTTAATTTCTCTCATAGGCTTTGCAAATGCTCATCTGACTATAATGTGGATTTACATTGTTTACTGCACAAATGTCAGTATAAAGTTCTCTGAGGGAATATTTCATTAGCATTATTTCAAGGTTAAGACTGGCAATGATGACAATGTATCAAATCATAATAGCTGCATGGATATAATGAGATTAAAGGTTAAAGAAGGGACTTGATACATTCTTCCATGCAAGAATGTGTATGTAACTAAATTTGAGAACATAATAATATGAAATATTTGTATGGCTTGTGGATTAGCATGATGTACAGAGTACAGATATGTAATGAGTTGGTTTTGGGTGAGTCACTAGTCCAGATGTGTTCCAGAACGGGGTCTCATATAAATGTTGGTGTTTTGTGGGTGTATTCTGAATTGAAACTCCTGTAAGCTTTATTCAACTGGGATTAGGTGGCCTTGTTTAAAAATTAATTGGCTTGGTAGATTAATTCAGTATTTCAATTTGAGGGTTGATTGCTGTAGATGGCAAGATTTTCTAAATTCTGTTCGTTGAGCATTTGGAAGTGAAGCAGAAGAGTGACTGGCAAAGTATAAACCACCATTGAAATATTGCAAAGCTAAAGCAGGCTGAAACAGAGTTTTGAAGTTTTAGAACTTGAGCTTGTTTTTAAAAATAATTTAGAGCTTTATTGTGCTATGAACTTAAAATATATATATTTTTTGACTTTCACATAGAATTTCTTGCTCCAAGATAAAAATTGCTTGGTGGTAATAGGCCCATTTGTAGAGAAGCCGGAATGCAGGAACAGTATAGTGACTCGCATCTGTCCATGCACTTTAGAACTGATAAAACTTCACCTGGTAGAGTGTTGTTCCCTGATATTTGCAAATGCACACTAAACTTTACGTGAATGAAAACATTCTTGGATTAGCAAATAAACTGAAACAGAATTTTTCTGATTCCAGAAGTGATGTAAGCCAGGAAATTTGTTCTGCTGCTGTAGCATGCCTATGTTAATTTTTAAAAAATCATAACTACTTATATTTCTATATACTTTGCTTAGATTGTTTAGCCTGAGAAAAACTGTAGCATTTCTTGTTGAACGTAGCATTCCAATTTCAGGGTCAAAAATATTGTTGCACAGAATTAACCCTTCATGGGACGTGGGTGTCGCTGGTAAGGCCATCCCTAATTGCCCTGGAGAAGGTAGTGGTGAGTTGCCTTCTTGAACCACAGCAATCCTGAATTTAGACATAAGTTTGAGAGTTAACATATCAATAGAACAGACAGTAAATAGATCTTGGGTAAGATTTGCTGTTGGATGTTATTGAGTGATAAGACCTCATTAGCTTGGAAAAGTCTCATTATATGAAAACCAGATCCTGCATACAGCAAGAACTGAATGACTTCCAGATGGTTGGGCTGATTAGTGGCAAGCAATTAATGTACCAGGCAATGACCCTCTACAACAAGAGAGCCTTACTAATTCTCCTTGGCATTCAATGGCATTACCACTGCCCCATCATCAACATCCTGGGTGTCACCATTGAGCAGAATCTCAACTGGACCAGCGCATATTACATGGCTTCTGGAGTAGGTCAGCGGACAGGTATTGTGCTTTGAGTTGCCACTTTCTGATTCTATGAAGTCTCTTCACTGTTCGATCAACTGAGTAGCATAAAAATCAAGACTGACACTCCAGTGCAGTACCATGTATTGCACTGTCAGAAATGCCATCTTGTGGATCAGATGTTAAACCAAGACCCCATCTGCCCGATCAGGTGGCTGTAAAGGATCCCATGGCACTATTTCAAAAAAGAGCAGGGGAGTTATCCCAGGTGTCCCGGCCATTTTTTATCAATATCACCAGGAACAGAATATCCGGTCGTTATTACACTGCCATTTGTGGGATTGTGCTGAGTGCAAACTTGCTGCTGTATTTCCTATGTTGCAGCAGTGGCATTTTTTAAGGTCTTAATTGGCTTTGAGATGCCCTGTAATCATGAGAAGCGCTATGTAAGTGCGAGTCTTTCTTTTGGTATTAGGAGCAGAGTTTAGCAGCCTATTAGAAGCTAGGGGATGCTGCCTAACCGAGGTGTGCAACAAAACTGGAAAATGCTTGAAACAATGAGAGGTGTTGTGTATCTATGATAGTATTTGTAATACTTTGCCTTTTTTTACATTTTAAGGTGTGAATTGTAATAATTTGGATTTTACCTGCAAATTAAGAGTTAAATTGCTATGACTGTCCTTAGGGCATAAAACTGCATTGAGTCATATTTTTAAGGGAGGCTTATTTGCCTTTGAAGTGTTCCTGAGGAATCTGACTTGCATCAAAGGTGATCAGTGACTCTCACAACCTATGGCAATATTGAGATTGACTTAGATAAGAATAGTCAGCAGACATGAAAGGACCGATTTCTCTTACAGGGAACAGTTTCCTTGGAAAATCAGAATGTTATTTGACAGCTAATACAGAAAAAATGCGCAAAGTCAAGGTAGGGTAAGACAGTCATCACAGTGGTTTGTCCCAGTGATGGCTTGTTAATTTTCATGTAGGTAACCTGAAGCTGGAATTAAGTTTATTTCCCTGAAAGCATTCCGATGTATTTGATTTTGTAATGCATTATGGATTTTTATTTAATTTTGATTTCAGTAGATCAAAATGTCTGTTTATGCACTATAATTGGCATGCTATGACCAAATGCTGAAGCTTTAATTGAATTAATTGCTGCATGTTTATCAAGTCATCAGTGATTACCAGGAAACAATATGGTTCATGTTGCTTACATCCTTTTTAGAGCCAAACATGCAATTGTTATGTTACAGGCTTTGATATCAATAACACTGAATCCTAGTTTGGGTTACTCTTTGAATAACAGTTGTGTTCTGCTCTGCCCTGAAACAGTGATGCAGAAATATACCCTGGGTTTGATGTCTATGTGATGATGATGCTCTTTGTGTGGGTCCTACAACAATTCAAATCTAATCATAACTGTCCTGTAGATGTTGTCCATCTGCTGTAATCTTCACTTTTACCTCCTCACTGGTATCTGTTGCTCCTTCCTGACTCCTCTGATTCAAACCAAGTGAATACATTTGTATGGTTACTTGCAGAGTCTGAGTAGTTTGAATACTTGTGTCAGCAGAGCCAATGGTTACACAAGTCTATGGTGCCTTTCAATATATGACTATTTCTAGTTAGTCCCTTAGTGTTAGGTGCTAAGAATTTTGACATGAACACGTACCTGTTGGGCTGGCACAAAGCTACATAGCTTCCTTTCTCAATTCCTTCATGGTCTCACTTTTCTCCTCAGTGGCCTTCAACATGTAATTTGTGTTTACCTTCCACAGACTTGTTTGAGGCAGTCTAGGTTAAGTTGTTTACCCTTAATTCTGACTCTCTTGTAAAGGTTATGGTTAGTTCCCTTTTGCTAAAACAGCAAGATTATTGGATACAGCGCCCTTAGCTGTTCCGTTTACTCACCTAGTAATCCAGGGACTTGGCCTAATAATCCGCAGATCATTAGAAACTTGTGAATTTGAATTCGGGGGAAAATGGCATTGGTAAAAGTAACCATGAAGCTGTCAGATTGTCGTTAAAAATCCAGCTGTAACTCCTGTCAGCTCTTCTGACATCGGTGCAGTCCTCCGATTGTACCCTTTTGTACATCCCCGATTTAAATCGCTTCACCATTAGCAGCTACCTGCTCATGGAATAAGAAGGACAGATAGCAATGTGGATACAAAATTGGCTGTGTAATAGGAAACAGAGGGTAATGGTCAATGGATATTTTTTGGGCTGGAGGAAGATTTATAGTGGAGCTCCCCAAGGGTTGGTATTGGGACCCTTGCTTTTCCTGATGCATATTAATGATCTAGATCTTGGTGCGCAGTGGACAGATTCAAAGTTTGCGGATGATACGAAACTCGGAGGCATCGTAAACTGTGAGGAGGCATCTCTGCTCCTGCACACCCTTAAGGATTGTACCCTTTACTTTACATTGCCTCTCCATGTTCTTCCAACCAAAATGCATCACCTCATACTTCTCCGCATTGAACCTCACCTGCCACATATCTGCCCACTCCACCAACTTGTCTATGTCCTTTTGAAGTTCTATATTGTCGTCCTCAGAGTTTACAATGCTTCCAAGTTTTGTATCATCTACAAACTTTGAAACTGTCCCCTGCACACCAAGATCTAGATCAATACTTTATATCATTGATCATTGAAGATGGCAGGACAGATGCAGAGAGCAGTTAATAAAGCTTACAGTATCCTGGGCTTTATTAATTGGGTCCTAGAGTACAAGAGCAGGGAGGTTATGATGAATTTATATAAGGCACTAGTTAGACCTCAGCTGCAGTATTTGTACAGTCCTGAGTGCCACACTATAGGAAGGTTGTGAACGCATTGGAGAGAGTGCAGAAGACATTTACAAGAGTGGTTCCAGGAATGAGAAACTTGGGTTATGAAGATCGATTGGAGAGGTTGGGACTGTCCTCCTTGGAGAGGAGAAGAGGAGATTTGATAGAATTGTTCAAAATCATGAAGGGACTGGATAGAGCAGATAGGGAGAAACCATTCCCACTCATACAAGGATTGAGAACAGGACACAAATTTAAAGTGATTTGCAAAAGAACCAAATGTGATGTGAGAAAAATCTTTTTCACACAGCAGGTGCCTTGGGTCTGGATTGCACTGTCTGGAAGTGTGGTGGAGGCAGGTTCAATCGAGGCATTCAAGAGAGCATTAGTTGATTATTTAAACAGAAACAATGTGCAGGGTTACAGGCAAAAAACAGGAGAATGCATAAAGTCATCATGCTCATTTGGAGAGCCAGTGCAGATGCGATGGGCCAAATGGACTCCTTTTGTGTTGTAACAATTCTGTGATTCTGTGTTCAGCTGCCTAGGCCTTAAACACAAATTCCCTCTTAAACCTCTCCAATATCTTTAGATGTCCTGATTTTAAGATGCACCTCAACAGTTCCTCCCTCCCTTCCATTTCCTGATTTACAGCTATTTCCAGGAGATTACTTAGCCCTTTATAGTGATGACTGAAGCAAAATATCTATTTAATTCGTCCGCCATCTCCCTGCTTTCCATTATTAATTCCTCACGCTTTCTATAGGACCAACACTTACTTTATCTCTTTTCTTATCTAAATATCAAATATCTTACTATTCATCTTTATGTTACTAGCTGGCTTTCTCTCATACTCTAATTTTTCCCTCCTTTTTAATCTTTTTGTCATTTTTGCTGTTCTTTATATTCTTTCCAATTTTCTGACCTGCCATCTGTCTGTGCATAATTATATGCTTTTTCTTTAAGTTTGATACTGTCTTTAGCTTTTTTAGTTAACCACGGATGGTGGGCCCTCCCCTTGGAATTTTCCTTTCTCTTTGGAATGTATCTATTCTGAATTCTGAAATATCCCTTTAAATATCTGCCACTGAACTTCTTTTGACATATCTCTTAACCTCATTTGCCAATTCACTTTAGCTAGCTCTGCCTTCATGCCCTCATAATTGCCCTTATTTAAGTTTAAAAGATCAGTCTTGGATGTACTCATTTCTCCCTCAAAATGAATGTAAAATTCAATCATATTATGATCGCTGCTACCTAGGGGTGCCTTCACTAAGAGGTCATCAATTAATCCCATCCTGTGGCACAATATCAGGTCTGTTATAGCCTGCTATCTGGCTGGCTTCAGAATGTACTGTTCTAAGAAACTATCGCATAAACAATCTGTGAACACCTCATCTACACTATCTTTGCCCATCTGATTTTTTCAGTCGATATGTAGATTAAATTCCCCATGATTATTACTGTACCTTTCTGGCAAGCTCCCATTATCTCTTTTATAATCTGTCCTACTGTGTAGTTACAATTAGCGGGGGCTGTACACTGCTCCCACAGGTGACTTATTGTCTTTATCATTCCTCATTTCAACCCAAACTGTTTCTATATCCTGGTTTCCTGAACTTAGCAATGTGCTAATACCATCATTAATTAACAGAGCCACTCCTCCACCTTTTCCTAACTTCTTGTCATTCCTAAATGTCATTTCCCTTCAATATTCAGGTCCCAATCTATGTCATTCTGTAGCCATGTCTCTGTAATGGCTATCAAATTATACTTATTTTGTCTTGGATGAATAATTACTTTTCCTATTTTATATAATTGCTTTCCCTGTATTGGCAGAAAATGCCATGTTTATACCACTTTAATTTGCTATATTGTGGCAATTGCTTAAAATGTACTTATACACAATTGTTTTATATTTTATCACAAAATTATAGCAGGAAAGTTGGCTGTATCCTCTTGTATTGCTGTCTAAATATTACAGGATAACTAAGAGACTGATGTTCAGAATCCTCCATGCAAATAAATCGTTTGGACAATATAAGCTGTATATTTGTGGTGATTTTTAAAAATTTATTTTAAAGACCTCAGTAGTCATTTCTAGCAAACTTGCTTCTGGCTAAATTTGGAGTACTTAGGGTTAAGTAACAAACTACAAGGGCCTGGATTTCATTGTAATTGGGTAAGTGAAGCAATGTGCTCACTGCTGATCTTGAAGAAAGCTGCTTACAAAGAACTAGCGACCTCTGGCATGGATTTCCCCTTTACCGACAACAGTTTAAAATTGAATGCCATATCAAGGGGGCCTCCAGGTGTCCAGCAATAACAGTGTCAGCCAGCTGGGTAAGCAGCCAGTCGCATTGAAATATTCTCTCACAGCAAACCAGCAAGTTAAAAGCACTGAACTACATTCATTTTAATTTAAACTTTTATCTATCAAAATAAATGATTTTGATTGTGTTAAGACAGAAATTAAAGTATCATAAAGTTTTCACATTTTTTAAGTATATTTATTTAAATTTTTATCATGGAGAAATTTGATTTTCCACAAATATAAAATTAGCTTTTCAGAGTCAGTGAATGTGAGCAGGAATAATGAACTTGGTATGCCATTAAAAATCCAGTTACACCTCATTCAACAAGGTATGAGTTTTTCAAGTGTTTTAGGGCAATTTTTCATCAATTCAATGATTTGTACTCTGGGGGGGACCTCAACACCTTTTGGAGGAGTGTGGGATCTATGTATGGCCAGGATTTTGTTGGATTGAAGGGAGTCTCATCTCTACAGGTCGGAGAACTGGCAGGGAAACCTTAGCAGTTCCATTGAGGAGGCTGGATGGAATCAAGTGCCCTTCAGGCACTTAATTGGCCACTGTCAGGCCTTCCCTGAGATTGAGATCCCCAGCAGCGAAAGTGCTCACCAAGAGCTGCTAAACAATCAGAGGCTAGCAGCCTGTCATTGCCACCAGTGGGAGTGATGGCGGCTGGTAGTATTGCACCCACCTGACACCCAGGATTACAGAGGGGACACAGGTGAGTGAAGGTCGGGTGGGGGGAGGGGTGGTGAGGAGGCAAGGGCTTTCAGCGGGTACTGCTGATACTGGGTCTGTTGATCAGGCACAGAGTGCCTGGGTGACTGTGGAATGCCTTTGCTCAGGCATGAACCAGACCTGTCGCTTGCCATTTCAACACCATCTTGCTCTCATGCCCATATGTCTGCTGCAATGTTCTAGAGAAGCCCAACACAAACTGGAGGAACAGCACCTCATCTTCCGATTAGGCACTTTACAGCCTTCCGGACTTAACATTGAGTTCAACAACTTCAGATCATGAAGTTTGTCTTCCATCTCTACTCCTTTTTTAATCCAATTATTTTTTAATTTGTATTTATTTATTCATTTTTAATTCTTTTTCCCCAACCATCTGTCACTTGTTTTTATGTTTTGCTTTCACAGCGCTGACCCTTGTTCTGCTAGTAACACATTCTGCTATCTTTTTATGCCACTATCAGCACTTTATTTAGTCTTCAACACTACCATTAACATTCCCTTTGTTCTGTTTCCATGACATCTTTGTCCAATTTCTCTTTAGCTTTCGTCTATCCCTGACATTCTGCTCCACTTGCTTCACTCCCTCTTAAACAGTATAAAATCCACCAAAATGCTACTTCTCTGCAGCTCTGAAGAAGAGTCATATGGACTTGAAATGTCAACTCTGTTTCTCTCGCTACAGGTGCTGCCAGACCTGCTGAGTTTTCCAGCATTTTCTGTTTTTATTTCAGATTTCCAGCATCTGCAGTATTTTGCTTTTACCTCTGCATGTTTGGATGGACTTCTTGAGCAAAGAGCAAGGAATTCTTCTGATGTTCAGACCAAAGTTTTAACCTCAAATAACAGCATTTGAAACAGAATTTTAAGAATTATTTATTTCTCGGATGTAAAAAGCATTGGAAAAGTAGCATTTATTCTCCCATCCCTAATTGCCCTAAGAAGGTGGTGGTGGGCCTTTTCCTTGAATTGGTGACAACATTGTTCATTTTTTTCACCATTTCTGGGACTTTGCAGGCAAAAATGCAACTTGGGCAACAGCAGGGATTATGTTTCTTAAAATGCTGCATTGGCTGTATAGTGCATTGGGGCATCCTGAGACTTTTGATAAGGCGCTGAGTCAATGAAAGCAATATTTATGATGGACTAAATTGCCAAATAAACTGGAAACAATCCAGTCTTACCCCTTAAACTGATATCATAATACATATTCTTAAGTGTGATGTTCATTCGACCAATAATTAACCTTGTGTATTTGAAAAGTGGGAGGATATCCGTGATCAGCATATTTAGTTCCTTCCAGGATTTATCTTCATGCGTTTTTGTCAGTTTCTTCCATGCCTGATTTAAAAGTTTAAATCTTGAAACTGGCATTTCCAGCACAGTACTTGGTAATTGCATTGTTTCCTGGCACTACAATAGCAGAATGAATGTTATTTGCAGATGTAACGATAAGGTTTTCAGTACCAGCAATTTTTGCTTGTTTCTGCTTTTTTTAATGCATTCAGTGCACAGTTTTAGTTGTAATGTTTGAACCTCGATTTTAGTCCTTTCTGGTATTTGAATTCATATTGTATCATTAAGTGAACCAAAGAACGCTCATGAGAATTTGTACTTTTTTGACTGCTTCAAGTGTTCGCATTTTGGACCTTGACAACGTTTGTTGAGTCAGCACTGTCTGTGAAGAAGTAAATTGTCAGTGGAGAAAAATGCACTTACTAACTGTTGAAATTCTCAGTTAATATTCCTTCAGCTATCTGTAGTAATTTTAGTTCCCTTGCAGTATTGAGAATAATTAATTCCACTACCCAATTTCCCATCTGTAATCAAAAGTGATATACTTGCTTTTTCCATATAGTATCTGTGGGGGAAAAAAATCACTCAAATTTGAAAATATTATTTGAAACTATCTTTTAATCTACAGTTTTGTTGTTGGGTAAATTTGACATCACATCCCCATCTTTACTTTATGAACTGCATAATCCCACAGATTAATCTAATTTAGTTAAATACACTGCAAGGCTCAAAGCTAGCCATCTACATCCAACATTTGCTAATAGTTGAAAGTGAGCAATTTGCACTCATCAACTAAAATAATATTAGCTTTTGTTCTCTTTCAGAATGAAGCAAAATAGAGTAAACCAAAAAGTTGAGACCCAGCCTACTTCTGATGTTGATAAAGGCAAAAAAAGACGAAAAACAAGCTCAACTCCAACCAATGAGACATTGAGCACATGTCAGGCAGACTGGGGAAACCTGCACTATGATGTGATTCTGCATATCTTTCAGTACTTGCCATTGGTGGATCGAGCTTATGCATCATCAGTGTGTAGAACATGGAATGAAGTCTTTCACATGCCTGAGCTATGGAGGCGATTTGAGTTTGAACTGAACCAACCAGCCACATCCTATCTGAAATCAACCCACCCAGATCTGATCCAGCAGATAATCAAAAAGCATGCAGATCATTTGCAGTATGTCAGTTTTAAGGTATAAAAGATAAATATTTATGAACTATACAATATTTAAAAAAAACATAAGGCTGTTACTTATTTTGGTATGGATAATTCTTTTTCAAACCGCCCCCACCCCCATACATTTCTCTCTGTTTCTGAAAGCCAGTGTACTGGTAGTTCTCTGGCACTTTTAATTGCGGCTATTCTTCAGTTGAGAGAGCATCAGAAAACTGGTTGGCTGTGGAGAACATCACAACTTAGTTTAATTCTACCCATTCTTGCATTTCATGGAAGGAATCACTTGATTGTGATCTGGGTCAAAAATTGTAGTGTTTTTCCTCATCTCTCTGGCACTCTCCAAGGTCTGGAAACGGGGTGGGGGGGGGGGGTGAAGAAATGATTTTGAAAAACATACCAGTATCTGAGATGCAAACAGCTGGATCTGGTGGTGGGAGAAGGGTGGTGAGTCAAAAATAAAGGATTTTTTTTCCCTGCATTTATATAGCTTAAGCAATTGAATCAAAACTTTGATCTAAAGTTGATGGGTGAAATTTATGCTTTAATGTTGGAGTTAAGGGAGTAGGCAGCTCTGGTGGCACTAAACCCAGAAAGAGAAATTTGAGGCTTTAGTTTTATATTCTTTGAGATGTGGGTGTCGCTGGCTAGGCCAGCATTTAGTTCTGAGTTTAGACGTTATAGTCAGCCAGTGAGTCAAGAATGGATCACAGCAAAGAGCCATCATATATGATCCTTTGTGACTGAAACCTAGGGCAGAATTTTTCGCTCTGCAAGTTGGCACGTGCCTGACCCGCTCAAGCATGAAATAACACGTGTTGACATCAGCCAAGTGTGCCAACGTCAGCGCACGCTCTCAATATTTTGCTCAGTGGACCTGTGAGGGAGACGGAAGCATGCCAACCATTAATTAAGAGGCCAGTTAAGGCCCATGACACATGAATTGTCTCCAAATTTACATAGCCTGTGTGACTTTTTGGCCGTCGCATGGGCAGGTTGGCAGGCCACAATTTGAAAAAGCTCATCCAAGGCTGGGATAAGAAGGGTCAGCTGCTTTGTCAATGTGAGTAATGAGAAGTTTTAGAGATTGTGTGCTGCTGGTTGCTTATGTGAACTGGACAGCCTCACTTCACTTCAGAGCTGCATTCTCATCATTTCTTGGCTTCACCTCAGGGCTCATTGTTGCCTTCCAGGCCCCTGGAGGACCCTGACTGTGTGGGCCCTTCCAGATATCAGACAGCCTCCCATAACCCTTGTAATGGGTCTGTGGTCTCTGCTGGAGGAACGGAGGGGCAGAAGGGAGAGGAGGCCAGCATCCCAATGCAGTTTCCAGGAGAGCGACCTGTGGGAGGAGAGGCACAGACACAAGGGGGGCAGGGCCAGCTGGCAGCCCAAGGCAGAAGGGGCCACAGAAGATGACACTATCCCCGCTACCAGGATTTACAGGCGGCGATGCAGCTACCTCAATATGCCCGAGGCTCTGTCTCTCAAGGGAGACCATCAGATCCATTTGTCAGAGAATCGGGCCTGAGATCAGCTCCAACTGTGTGGGTGGATACGCCATGCCAGTGGTTCTGAAGGTTGCAGTGGCCCTCAACTTCAATGCCTCCAGTCCTTTCCAGGTCTCGGGGATCTGTGAGGAGTCTCCCAATCAGCTGTCCACAGTTGCGTCAAACTGGTGACAGAAACTCTGCTCAGGCATGCATTGACTTTCATTCATTTCCACACGGAAGAGGCCAGCCAGGCTGTGTGAGTCAGAGGCTTTGCAGCGATTGTTGGGTACCCCCCTGTCCAGGGTGCCATCAACTGCACACAAGTGGCCATCAAGGTGCCAGTGGGAGAGTCAGGTGCCTTTGTCAACAGGAAGCAATACCACTCCACCAACGTGCAGATAGTGTGTGATCACAAGATGCAGATTCAGCAGTCTGTGCAAGGTACCCTGGCAGCACCCATGACACATACATCCTTAGACACTCTCAAGTGCCGAGGCTGTTGAGTGCTCCAGCCCAACTGGATGGATGGCTAATGGGTGACAAGGGTCATCCCCTGAAAAGGTGGCTCATGACACCTCCCCGCCACCCAAGAACAGAGGCCAAGCAGCAGTAAAACAGGAGCTATGCCCCCACAAGGGTGGTGATAGAGATTGGTCTTCTGAAGATGCGTTTCCGATGCCTGGACCACTATAATACCCCCAGAGCGCGTGTCACTGATGGCGGTTGCACATTCTGGCACTGGCGAAGGGGGCCCCACTGAAGAAAGAGGATGTTGACGCAGCTGCACAGGCAACAGATGATAAGTCCAGTAGTGAGTTTGAGGACAAGCATGATGAGAATGCTGAGGGCATGGACGCTGACCTGGGTAACCTCCAAGGCAGCAGGGACACCCGGGACGCTTTGATCCAACGCTCCTTCAGCTAACCTACCAAATAAGAACCACCACCACATGCCAGGGCTGCAGCCTTCATGCTTGATCCCGGAGAGGACCATTTCCTTGGCCAACAACAAACTTTATTGCACAGGCACAGAGTGTCAGGAGACACACGTCTTATCGTTACATAATGGCATACCCTGCACCTACGGAACAAATGAAGCATAGAGAGTCCAATAGCACAAAATAAAATCTCATTTAATTTTGCATGTGACACATTACTGAACTAAACATTAACTGGTGTTTATCACACCATTTAAAAAGTTAAAGCAAAATGGGGAAAGCAGATCGGACCCAACAGACATCATGCTTCCCCAGTCTTAATTAGCTCACCAGTGCGAAATCACAGTCCGTTCCCGATTGCGGGCAGCGGTTGGCTTCCTGCCCGCCCACCCGCAAGGGCAAAATTGTGCCCGAATGAAAGGGAAGTGGGTAGGAGTGAGGCTATAGCAAAACATTTCAAAGTTAGACTGTTTTGCAGATAGCCACAGCAGTAGCTCCAAATCCATTGTGTGAAATAAGAATGAGGGAAAAAATGCAGATAAATGTTTGAAAAATGAGGAACTGATATCCTAAAAAGATATTGAGCAGAGAGTATAAGAGTAAAGCAAATAACTAGGATTTTAATAAATCAGTTGAGACAAAAAAAATTTGTATAATGTGAATGAGGGTTTGAAGGATAAATGAGAGTTGCTTGCATTTTAATTTTGCTAAATAATTGGGTAAATAGTAGAAGGAAAATGAAAGGAAACACATTTTAATATGCTGGGGATAAAGCTATATTATACTTCCAATCCTCTCGCTGTCCTTCTCTTTCTCTCCCTCTCTCTCTCCCCCCCCCCCAACCACCACCACCACCACCATTACCATCTTAAGAGTCAATAAAAGAGTTTCTCTCTCATCCTCTTGCCAAAAATTTAAATCTGTGCTCCTTGTCTTTGTACAGCAAGCTAATGGGGGCAACTTTTCTTTATCCACTTTATATAAATCTTTCATAATCTTGTATGCTTCTATTAAATCTCCCTTCAATCTCGTTTTCTCCAAGGAGATGAACCCCAGCTTCTCCAACCTTACCTTGTGATGTAGCTAAAATTCCTCATCCCTGGAAGCATTATGGTCAATCTCTGCATCCTTTCAAGGACTCTCGCATGCTTCCCAAAGTGTGCTGACTGGAACTGAACACTACTCTATTTGTAGCCTAATCAGAGTTTCAGAAAGGTTCACCATAATTTCCTGTCTTTTGCACTCAATTTATGCCTCTAATGCTTCTAGATATGAAGCCCAAGATCTCATATGTTTTGGTAATTACTCTTTCGATTATATCCTGCTGCCTTCAGTAATCTATGCATCTGATCATATCCCACCCCCCATCCCTCTGTCCCTGCACTCTTTAGAACTGTGCCATTAAGTCTGTATTGCTCTCCCTTTCTCTTCTGCAAAAATACATCATCTCATACTGTTTGCAATTTCATGAACCACTTGTCTGCCCATTCTGCTAGCTTATCTATACCCTCTTGCAGATGCTATCATCCTCACTTTCTTTTGCCACACCTCTAAATTTTTTTTATCAGATATAGGCAAATTTTGAAATGTTACTCTTCCAATATCTAAGTCTGATACATATAAATAAACTGTACCTTGGGAGAATACTACTGTCTACCATCCCCCAGTCTGTAAAACAACCATTTACCATGACTTGCTGATTTCTGTGCTTACACCAATGTGTTTTTTTTAACTGAGCTGACACATTCTCTCTTTGCCAGTCCTATTTTCCTCTTTGCTCCACCTCTAAACTTATTGCATTTGGCCTGCTCCTTGTTTGAAGAATTCACCAGGCATGTCTCATATACCCCTTTTTTGGTTGTTTCTTCATATATTCTATCTCACTCGTCATCCAAGAACCTGTGGCTTTGATTCCCCTACCTTTCCTCCTTGTTTAAATATGCCTAGCTTGTCCCTGAAACACCTCCAGGTCTTGCTGCATGCGAGCACAGGGCTGCGTCATTATTTGAGGATTTGAGAATGGAACTGAATGCTGCAATCGTCAGCGAAAATTTCCACTTCTAACATAGAGAGAAGATCATTGATGAAGCAGCTGAAAATGATTGGGCCTAGGACACATCCCTCAAGGCTACCTGCAGTGATATACTGGGCTGAGATGATTGGCCTCTGATGCAACCATATTCCTTTTGTGCTAGATATAAATCTAGCACTGGAGAGTTTCCTTCATTCTTGAACATTCCCTACTTTAATTGTTCCACCATTACCAGCTGTGCCTTTAGGTGCATGGGGCATTGGCTCTAGAACTATCATCTAAACCTTGCCACCTCTCTCCTCCTTTAAAGATGATCCTTTAAAACCTACCTCTGACCAAACTTTTGGTCACCTATCCTAATATTTCATGTGATTCATTGTCAAATTTGTTTGAGAATGTTCCTGTGAAGTGTTTTGGGACATTTTACTACATTTAGGTGCTATATAAATGAAAGTTGCTATTGTTGTTAAGTGGGGAAGGATGAAAATTGATAATGTTTTCTGGATAATTAAGATTGGCTGATGCAGCTTTGTAATTAGTGCACCTTTGTGAAAGTTAACATTGGACTGCATAAAAACCATTTGGAACATTTGCCTGATGGAATCAGTAAGGCAATCTGCAGTTTCTTTGGCAAACTGCATGTGAAGCATGACAGTAAACTCAGCCTTTTTTCCTTGATATTTTAATTGTTTTGATAATTTATGTAAAATCAATGCACAACAAGGTCGCTACATCAAACAGTGCATACTATTGATCTAATAAGCAATATTAGCAAACGCCGGAATACTGTTCACAATGGTGTTTTGAACCTTTTTTGTAGTTCCTTAAATGATTATCAGCAGCATATACCTGGTTGTACTATAAATTTCAGAATTGATTGTAATGTGCAGCTTAATTTCCATCACTTAAATCTGCTTTCTTGCTTTTTCAGGTTGATAGTAGCACTGAATCTGCAGAGGCAGCCTGTGATATTCTTTCACAACTGGTCAACTGTTCCATAAAGACCTTAGGGCTAATCTCCACAGCAAGACCTAGTTTCATGAATTTGTCAAAGGTAGCTTTTTAATTTTTAAAAAACTCTAGCTTAACTACCATGGAGGAACAAAAGTTTTTTTTTTAACTGTAATTACCTGGCATTCATTATCTTTCTTTTTGTTTTCACAGTCACGTTTTGTGTCAGCTCTGACTGTGGTATTTGTGAACTCGAAATCACTGTCATCAATCAAGATTGATGATACACCGGTAGATGACCCATCTCTTAAAGTTTTGGTGGCTAATAACAGTGACACTCTGAAATTGTTGAAAATGAGCAGTTGTCCTCATGTTTCACCTGCAGGTAAATCTAAGCTTGCTCATAATGTAAGATGTAATTCAGCAAGAAATAACTTAGGAGTACTGAAATTTTGTAACTAATTTGTGTCTAATGCAGTGTATTTATAGTAGAAATCAGTACAGAGTAGCCTATGGAATCTCTGTCAACTGCTTTTTATTGAGCCTTACTACATCAGGTCATCGTCTAATTTTTATTGAATAATTGGAAAGTCCTATTTTAATTTAGTTCCGCATTCAAAAAATGCATTACATTATGCGATGACTGCTCATGTGATTGTACATTTCTGAGGCGAGCAATAATGTTTTGTGTTTTAGATTATTGATGGCATGCTCAAGCTGTTTGAGTGGCTCTGATGAACCTCAAAAAGGTGTTGTTTGATTAATACGGCTTTGGAATCTTGTGTAGTTGAGCTGAACAAGTTCAAGTATGATTTATTCTTATACATTGATTTAATTTTAGTTTGCTTTCAGGATTTTTGTGCTGTTATTTTAAATAATGTTACCATCTCTTTCCTGTTCACTGTGCACCTTTGTTGTATAACAATGTGATGCTTGGGAGGAGATGTAATAAGAGTTAGCATTATTTCTTTGTAGACAACAGTTCTTTAGACTGTGTCAGTAACCTAAAAAATTTTAATGTTCCTCAAGGTACATGGGGTGTGATGGTATGCCCTTGCACTGGAAATTAAAACCTTTCAACTTAGAAACTAATGAAGGGCATTATTCATTTCTGAATTCAGTACTGATGCAATCCTACTGTATGGTCACAGAAGCACTGAATCTTTACAGTGCAGAAGGAGGCCATTCAGCTCATCAACTCTGCTCTGGCTCTCTACCTAGCCCCACATCCCTGCCTTATTCCCATAACCTTGCACATTCCCTCTTTTCAGATAGTAATAAAATTCCCTTTTGAATGCCTCGAACAAACCTGCCTCCACCACCATCTCAGGAAGTTCATTCCAGACTCCAACCACCTCTTGGTGATAAAGTTTTCCTCACGTTACTGTTACTCCATTTGCCAATTATTTTGAACCTGTGCCCTCTCGTTCTTGATGCTTTCTTGAGTGGCAACAGATTCTCACTATTTAACCTACCCATATCCCTCAGGATCTTGAATACCTCTATCAAGTCTCCTCTCAGTATCCTTTTCTGTAAGGACATAGTTCTAACCTCTTCACTGTATCATCATAGCTACAGTTCTTTACCCCTGGAATCATTCTCATGAATCTCCTCTGTACTCTCACCAATACTTTCACATCCTTTGTATGATTGGAATCCTTTCCAAAATTTCCAAAAATTATGGAACATAATTTCAAACCCACAGACATGTTTTGACCTCATGATTGGAACTGTAAATTTCAAAAAGATGAGCTGTAGTCAGCAGTACAGGGTTGGGCAGCAATTCGGACATTAAGTGAAAAAACAGTGACTCATCAAAAGGGTTTGGGCATTGACTAACGCGATAAAGAAGTCTGATTACCCAATACAATGGCACAAAAGACTCGAAATTGTTCAACCACCATAGACAGTTTTACTGTTACTGTGTCACCTTAAACAGCAGAGGAATTGCTCATATAATGAGAACTGATAATCATCTGGATACATCTTCCATGGAGAACCCTCTATTGTGTCAATCAGCAAGAACTGATGACATTTGTCTGAACTTTGCATGGAATCAACAAAAGGACTTTGGAACAACAGGAAATATATTTTGACATGTCTGAGTTAAATTATTATAAAAGAAGAGCAGATCTGATGTTTTGAGTTGCAGTTGGAAGAAGGGTCGAGTTTGGTCACCTTGACTCAGGCCTACAGTTAACACCGGACAGACCAGCCGTGTTGAGAATTTATAAATTTTTTCAGCCACGTCATGGTGGTACTGGTCTGAAGGTTTTGGGCTGCAGTTGGAAGAAGGGCTGAGTCTGGTCACCTTGACTCAGGCCCACAGTCAACACCAGACAGACCTGCCGTGTTGGGATTGTAAGTTTTAGCCAAATCATAGTGATATTGGTCTGAGAGTTTTGTAAAGGTTTGGGGCGGAAACTTGATTTTTTTTGGTACCATGTAACTTGTTTCAGCCATATCTTGGTGATATTGGTCTGAAGGCTTTTTTCTTAAGGTTTCAGGACAGGACGTGGTGCTTTGCTTGTGTTTTTGTAAGTTTTAACCGAGTTGTGGTGACTTTGTGATGGGAATAGGTTGTTTTAAATTTTGGGTTTTATACTATGGTGTTGTGAGCGATTCAGTAAAGCAATTGTGAATTATCGGAAGAAACATGTCTTGCTGGTCATTCTATTCAAGGCATACACTTGTGAATCTGGTGTCACAAACTTGAGTGTGAGGAGGGTCTCTGACAGAAAAGGGAACCACTATACCTTCCTCAAGTGTGGTGCCCAGAACTGGATGCAGTACTCCAGATGAAGGACTAACTAGTGTCTTATACAAATTCAACCTGACATCCTAACTTGTGCTCAGTACCCCTATTAATAAAGCCTTAGATACTATATGCTTTATTAATTGCTCTCTCAACATGTCCTGCTATCTTCAATGACTTATATACATATACACTGAGGCCCCTCTGTCCCTGCACTTCTTTTAGATTTCTCCCTTTATTTTATACTGTCTCTCCATATTCTTCCTACCAAAATGAATCACTTCACACTCCTCTGCATTGAACTTCATCTGCCACTTGTCATCCCAGTCCGCCAACATGTCTGTGTCCTTTTGAAGTTCAAGACTGCCCTCATCTTAGTTGATAATGTTTCCTATCTTCGTATCATCTGCACATTTTGAAATCATGCCCTGAACACCACAGTCTAGGTCATTAATATGTATCAGGAAGAGCAAGGTCCCAACACTGACTCCTGGGAAACTCCACAACAAACATTCCTCCAATCTGAAAAACAATCATTTATCACTACCCTGTTTCCTGTCACTCAGCCAATTTCTTATCCAAATACCTACTTTCCCTTCTACTCCATGAGCTAGAATGTTGCTCACAAGTCTGTTATTTGGCACTGTGTCAAATGCCTTTTGAAAATCCATGGTAGAGGAAGTTACTAAATTTGTGTATTTTGCTGATGCAATTAAGATTATCTGTGCTAACATGACCATGTTTTTCAGAACATTAGGGATACCTTTAACTTGATTGTGTATCTTTTCTTCCCCAAACAAAATCTATTATTTGTACAAAAAAAGGTTGATGTAGATATTTATGACCAACGGTGAGACTTTAAAAAAAATGCTCTTTGCACTTGTGATAATTTAATTGTGGGCCTTTATTTGCATTTTGGGGAAATTGCTGTTTCTTTTTATTTTTTGAGAATATGGGCTATTCCTACCATCAGGAACTGAATTAATATTATCAAAGTTCATTTCACTTGAAACTCTCTGCTTAACTGAGAGAGGAGAATTTTATCCTAATCCTAAGTCTACAAAGTAGAAACGATACTGTCATCCTGTCTCCCTTGCCATCTAGTTCAAATTATTTTTGACTGAATTGTAAATGTATTTTCTTATTGACTGTTTATCTTTGTTAGTCATACATTAAATAGATATTAAATTTTATTTCCTATGCAGGTATTCTTTGTGTGGCAGATCAGTGCTATGGCCTCAGAGAGCTGGCACTAAACTATTACCTTCTGAGTGATGAGTTGTTGTTGGCTTTATCCAGTGAGAAGCATGTTCATCTGGAACATCTTCGCATTGATGTGGTGAGTGAGAATCCTGGACAGACACAATTCCACAGCATCAAAAAGAGTAGCTGGGATGCTCTTGTGAGACATTCTCCAAAAGTCAACATTGTCATGTACTTCTTTCTGTATGAAGAAGAGTTTGACCCATTTTTCCGTGATGAAACTCCAGTCACGCACATCTATTTTGGCCGTACCGTCAGTAAGGAGATATTGGGTCGCATTGGAATGAACTGCCCAAGATTGATCGAATTGGTGGTCTTCGCAAACGGTCTTCAACCTCTGGATGATGAATTGATTTGCATTGCAGAACGTTGCAAAAACCTAACTGCAATGGGCCTGGGTGAATGTGAAGTTTCATGCAGTGCATTTGTGGAGTTTGTGAAGATGTGTGGAGGACGGCTGACTCAGCTATCTATAATGGAGGAAGTACTGATACCAGATCAGAAATATAACTTGGAACAAATCCACTGGGAGGTTTCCAAGTATCTGGGCAGGGTATGGTTCCCAGATATGATGCCCACCTGGTAATATTTTTGCAGATTATTTAAGGTTAGGGAATGAAGAACTCAGCTGAATCGAGGGGATGGTTCACAATGCTTTCATCAATGAATAATGCATACAGATAAAAGTTGATAAATCTGAATACCTATTAAATATTAAAACAACTAAACTTTTTAAAAAGTCTTAAGATCTATTTGAATGCACTTTTCAGTCCAGCTTTTCAGGATTCAGATGTTGACTACCGTAATTGTGACTGTGTATTTAATTACTTACATTGTATCTTAACATTTTCAAAGCATAAAATGCTGGCTTATTTTTAACCAGATCTTGTGTGACTTCTGTTTATGGACTAAACTGATTGATTGTGTAAAGGATTGTGTCTTTGAAGAAGGCCCATTTTGCTTTCTAATCATAGAAACAAGTTGAATATTGTGGATTAAGTCCTATGGCTTAATATTTTATTCCCTTCTGCTTAAGGGGAAGAAGGAACTTCAGTAAGCTGACAAATTAACTGTTACTCATTTGTGACTGGTTTCCAATAAATGTCCTTTTAAATATGTATATTTTTACATTGAACTAGAAGACCCGCCAGAAGAGAGGAACAGACTGCATGCAACTGTAGGAGAGATCTGATCCCAGGTGGAGGGGCCAGAGGCCAAAGGGGTAGAGAGTTGGAGCCTGGGGTGGGTGGAGTCGGGCATGTCAGAGGCCTCTGAAGTGGTGGGGTGTGTGGTGTGCAGGGTGCTACAGGTTGATCATGAGCCTTGTTGGGGTGATTGGAGGATTGGAAGCCTGGTGAAGTAGCAAGCAGTCAGAGACCTTGTAGGCGATGGCGGTGGGGGATGATATTGAAGGCTTTCTGAGGGAAGGAGGAAAATGGTCAGAGTCTTATTGGGGGTGTGATTGAGGTGTTGGTAAACAGAGGCTTTAGTGAGGATTGGTTAAGAGGCCTGGGCTAAGGGAAAGGTTGTGCACTTATTGGAAGGGTAATTTAGTGGGGACGGGGTGTACAATGGCAGTGGGTGGCCAGGCAGGCACGTTGGATCCAACAAGTAGGTGGAAAAGCAGTCATCTCCTGATTCAGCAGTACCTCATCTCAGCTCAGCTGATGGGTTAAATTTCAAATGGGGAAAACAAATGAGGCACCTAGCCTCATTGAAATATTTAAAGTGTGAACCCGCTTCATTGAAGGGTTGGTTGCCTGCTCTGCCTCCATTAAAAAGAGCAGGTTAATCCTCACATTAGACCCAAACGCATTCCCTTCAATAAAGTAGATTGATTTTGCATTAGCTTACTTGGGATTGTGGAGGTGTGGGTTGTGGTGACTTTTTTGACCCCATGGCATTGTCTCCAGCCGTGTGTGTGCGTGCGTGTGTCGGATGACCTACTCCTGTCCCTGTGTGAATAAGCTGCACCATTTACAAAGGCTGCCTTTATGCAGATTTTAGACTTATTTTGGTGAATTTATCCAAAATTGGAAATGCTATTCTCCTGAGTCAAGCTACCCTCCTTACATGTGTTGAATAAAGTTAACTTTAAGTTATATTCTAAGTTGATATTACTTGCATGTCTGTAACCCTGCTAAATATCTGGATTTTCCACTCCATCATAAGATTACAACTTGAAAGCATGTAGGAACAAGTAAATTATTTAGTGGGTGTAAATAGAAATCAGTTGTAATGCCTGCATATGCTATATATTGGAGTTTTGATTTGAAGTAACCACAGTGTAGTTGGTAACTATTACCAAATGCCTTGGAAACTGATCTGGATGATGAATAAACTGAAAATGGCTAAGCTGAAGTTTGAAAATATCGGTATATGAAAACAGAACATTTAAGAATTCATTTGAAATAAGATGTTTTAATTCAATTGAATTTTTTGGAGCTTCCACGGATGTTTCCTCAATATTTATATTGTTGCAGCACATTTGGTAAGTCACCAGTTGAGTTTTAACCTGATATTATTATGCAAAAATCTGACACAAATTTTACTCCAGATTAAGTGCACGGAATTTTACAGGACTGGAAAAGGCAGTGAGCGTTCAAAATCCATAGACTTTAGCAGGACAGCAAAATCCGCTGGCAGGAGAGGCCGTAAAATTCCGCCCAGTGAATGTGCTAGTTTAATGACACCTCTGACACCCCTCTCCTCCCATTTTGCTGCCACCCCCATACTCCATCTACATGCAGAGATATTGGCAACCTATTTAAAATTCAATTGCACTCGATATAATGATACAGGTCCGGTTTAAATGAATGCCTGATTAATGCCAACAGGAAGCTTTAACCTGTAATAGGCAGTAATAATGCAAATTTGGTGAATTAATACTTTGGTAGCATTCACATTGCCCGTGGGCTTGCATGAATTTGAAAAGTTGGAACCAAGCTGCTATGAGGAACATTCATAATACCAACTCTGATGAAAGGCCATGACCTGAAACATTAACTCTCTTTCTCACTCCATAGATGCTGCCACACCTGCTTAGTATTTCCAGCATTTTGTGTTTTAATGTAGCAGGTATGTGGTACAAGCCCAGCTGAAAATACAGACAGTGCAAAGTAAAACTCACCTTGGTATAGCTTAATTGCAGTCTACATGAGATGCAGTTCAGAAATTGAGTTTTATCATTGATGCTAGAATGGAAGGGTTGCAGTGATACTTGTTAAGTCAGTAAATTGATTTGGATTTCACAGTTGACTTAGAAATAGATGTTGATTGACAAAAAGCTGAAAATATGTTTCAGAAGCACAATAGCAACCTATAAAGAAACTGTACATAAAGTCATTGCTTACTGAAGTTGTTGAGGCACAAACCTATTTGTGTATTGTACAAAAGAAATTGCTGATGTAGCAATACTACAGTTTGCGAAGAATGAATCAATTTTAAAATGATAAATCAATTACAAAATTAATTTTCCTTGTGTATTGTACATGAAATGTGGACATGTTTTTGTCATAGGCTTTTCATTCTTTTGTAATGTGGCTGAACCCCTTGTATTTGGTTGTTGTCCTGATTGAGAAACTCATTCCAAAGGCACTTTTTGGAGAATATGGAGAATTGAAATGATTTCAGCTAACTTAACATTTGAATCCAATTTTCTAAAAACAAAATGTATTCATACCAGGTGGTTCAGTTGGAGATCTTGAGGCAGGTTTGAGTATATTAAACTTGCATTAGATGTGCGAATTAACAATAAAGCATTTCCTGGAAGTTGTATTGTTTATACTTTGCTCATTAAGTTTTACAAAGTATATTTTATGTATTTTCTTACTGTGATATAAAAATTTAGATATTTAAAGGTGAGTGTACAATTGTTTTGTGACTGCTGTAGGTAACCAAACCTACATATTAGAAATTTAGAATACACAGATCATTAAAGCAAATTATTTGTTCCAATTTCTGGTGTATTTATTTATTCAAGAGTACACTTAATAGCTTTCCATTTCCGATCATGTGAGAATGGGAATTCAGGTGACAGGTGGGAAGTTTGACTGGGGCAATATGCCTGTCACACAGTAACGCAGGTATCCTAAGGCAAGCTCAGGAAAGACAGAAACCTCCATGAAACAGTTAATATTCAGCAACGCCCTGGAAGTTGTTGAAATGAGGCCAACTGGGTGTGAGTGATAGATTAATGCACTCTGTCCAAATCCTCATATCTTAAACATGGTTCAAATGCAGCCCAGATGAACAATGATTTTTTTTTGTATCGCCTATAAAGGTCCTTAGAAACTGAGTTTTTATTCATTCGTGGGATGTGGGCATTGCTGGCTAGGCCAGCATTTATTGCCCATCCCTAATTGCCCTTGTTCAGAGGGCATTTAAGAATCAACCACATTGCTGTAGGTCTGGAGTCACAGGTAGGTCAGACCATGTAAGGATGGCAGATTTCCTTCACTAGAGGACATTAGTGAACCAGATGAGTTTTTTCAACAATTGGCAATGGCTTTGTGGTCCTCATTAGACTTTTAATTCCAGATTTTTATTGAATTTAATTTTCACCATCTGCTGTCGAGAGATTCAAACTGGCATCCCCAGAGCATTACCCTGGGTCTCTAGAATACCAGTCCAGTGTCAATATCACATTGCCACCACCTCCCTTAACTGTACACTGTTCCCAATGATGTAAATACAAAGTTAGTTCAAAAGTACAATTTCTTGAGATTTATTCCCAAATAAAGGAGCTTCTACTGACGAATTTTTTGGGGTCCTGATGCACAAAATGTCTTGGTGTTGACCAAATATTTGGTCAATATTCCACAACTTCCAGTTTTGTTACAACAGATGAATAAATTATACTCTGTCCATACATATTAGGGTTACAGGCTGGATAAAACCTTAACTCACCTGTCTACTGTATTGACTTAGTATACTTTCAGTACTGAATCATGATTGATGTCTAGTTCTTCCTTAAACCCCATTCAAGACTTCTTGTTCCGCTACCCATACCATTAACATTGTGGCAGCGAACCAATGGAGGACATTGGTTGCTTTCTGAGCCGCTTTCCCACTGGCCATAAAAATGAATAATCTTCCCTGCCTTTAGCATGCGAGCACCTATAATCCAAGGATAGGTATCTTTTGCTGTGAACTACAGAGGCTACCTCTGGTGTAAAACAAAATGTTTCATGGAACTTGCAAGCATCAGCTGGCAATCATCTCTAATAACTTGCTCAGACCCAGTCAATAACATATTCCTACAGCCTTTTAAAAGGATGTTTTTCTGGCACCCTGGAAATTTTATGGTTACAGAAACTGTATGAGATTTAACTGAGTCTCAACCTTGTGGGGATTTGCTACAATAATTAAGGTAGTTGATATAAATTATAATTATATGACAAAATAGTAAGGGCAAATGGTTTTTTGGTTGGCAAGATGTTTGAAATGACCAATCTCAGGTCAATGGGGTGTGGATCAAACTGATGAAGCTACAACACCGGGGTCTGAATTTTTCCTGCGTAGGGTAGGCTAGGCAGGAGTGGTCATGGAGCCGACTGCTGCCCTCAATCGGCTCAGTGCCACAATTTCATGTGGGCGGGCCAACTAAGACCCGCCCAGCATAGATCATGAGGGGTAGAGCTGAGCGCTACCTATGCGGGCAGGGGAAGGAGGGAGAGTTGGGTCCAGCTGTCTCGGAGATTGAAGCACTTTTCAAAAAATGATACAACCTCTCATGTGACTGTGTCACATGAGATGGGACATGTTTTTATTTTCTTAAACTTTAGGAAACCTCATCCCGCTCGTGGATGAGGTTTCTTAAAAAACGTAAAGGCTGGTTGGCCTTTTTGCCTGCCCGCCAACCGTAAGGTTGGACGGGCAGCATAAACTTAAGGTTAATTGCCTGGTTAATGGCCTTAAAAGGCCTTTCAATTACTGGTGGGCATGCAGCCGACTCTGGCAGGTGCCCAGTGAATGAAATATCGCGAGACAGCGCAATGATGTCCGGACACACGCCCGATGTCATCGCATGTCATGTTACATTCTGGCATGTTGTTCTGCCCCCACACACCAAGTGTAAAATTCTGGCCAGTGTGTTTTAGAGTATGTACTATAACCAATGAATCAATGCAAAGCTTTGTAGCCCTCTTACAGAAAGTTGAAAAATCAGGCAACTAATGTGGTATCCCCATTTTCAATCATGGTATTGTGATGGCCTGTGCTTTTGTAAAAAAAAAATGTTGGCATGTTGGCCTTTTAAGAAGTACATTTACCAGATGTTTTCTGGTAAAACACCTGGCTTCTAGTGACTGATTACATCACCAGGTTGCATGGGAGACAATAGAATAGAAAATGTGACAAGGCGCTAAATGGGTTAGATTTCAAAAAGATTGAGCAACTCAAGACTGGCCAACCATGAGGTGCTGTGAGCCATCGGCAGTAGCAGAATTGCACTCAACCACAAACTTTAACCTCGTGGCTTGGTATATCCCCACTCTGCCATTACCAGCAAGCCAGGGGATCAACTCTGATTCAATGAAGAGTGCAGGAGGGAATGTCAGGAGCAGCACAAAGCATACCTAAAAATTGGGTGAAGCTGCAACACAGGACTACTTGCATGCCAAACAGCATAAGCAGCATGTAATAGAGCAAAACTATTCCACAACTAAAGTATCAGAGCCAAGTGTTGCAATCCTGCCATATCCAGTCATGATTGGTGGTGGACAATTAAACAACTCACTGGAGGAAGAGGGTCCACAAATGTTTCCATCCTCGATGGGAGAGCCCAGCACATTAGTGCAAAAGGTAAGGCTGAAGCATTGGCAACAAACTTCAGCCAGAAGTGCCAAGTGGCTGATCTAACTGCCTCCTCCCGAGGTCCCCAACGTCACAGATGCCAGTCTTCAGCCAATTCGATTCACTCCACGTGATATCAAGAGTCAGCTGAAGTCATCGGATACTGCAAAGACTATGGGCCCTGACAATATTCCGGCAGTACTATTGCAGACTTGTGTTCCATAATTTGCCATGCCCCTAGCCAAGTTGTTTCAGTACAGCTACAACCACTGGCATCCACCCCGCAATGTGGAAAAGTGCCAAGGTATATACTGCACACAAAAAGCAGGACAAATCCAACCTGGCCAATTACATCATTATACTCTCGATCATCAGTAAAATGATGCAAGGGTTCATCAACAGTGCTATCAAGCGGCACTTGATTAATAATAACCTGCTCCCCGATGCTCAGTTTGGATTCTGCAGGGTCACTCAGCTTCTGACCTCATGACAGCCTTGGTTTAAACATGGACAAAAGAGCTGAACTCCAGAGGTGAGGTGAGAGTGACTGTCCTTGACATCAAGGCAGAATTTCACCGAGTGTGGCATCAAGGAGCCCTAGCAAAACTGGAGTCAATGGAAATCAGTAAAACCTTTCTGCTGATTGGAGTCATACCTAGCACAAAGGAAGATGGTTGTGATTGCTGGAGGTCAATCATCTCAGTTCCAGGACATCACTGCAGGAGTTCCTCAGGGAAGTGTCCCCAACCATCTTTAGCTGCTTCATCAATGATCTTCCTTCCATCAGAAGATCAGAAGTGGGGATGTTTGCTGTGATTGCACAATGTTCAGCACCACTCACGCTCCTCAGATACTGAAGTAGTCCACGTCCAAATGCAGCAAGACCTAGACAATATGTAGGTTTGGGCTGACAAATGACAAGTAACATTCATGCGCACAAGTGCCAGGCAATGGCCATCTCCAACAAGGGAGAATCTAACTATTGCACCTTGACATTCAATGGCATTGCCATCGCTGAAAACCCTACTATCAACATCCTGGGGATTAACATTGACCAGAAACTAGCCATATAAATACTGAGGCTATAAGAGCAGGCCAGAGGCTAGGAATCCTGCAGTGAGTAACTCCCTTCCAGACTCCCCAAAACCTGTCCAACACCTACAAGGCACAAGTCAGGAATGTGATGGAATACTCTCCATTTGCCAGGATGCGCACAGCTCCAACAAACCTCAAGAAGCTTGATATCATTCAGGACAAAGCAGCCCGCTTGATTGACACCCCTTCCGCAAACACTCACTCCCTCCCCTACTGACGAACAGTGGCAGCAGTGTGTACCATCTACAAGATGCACTGCAGAAATTCACCAAGGCTCCTTAGGCAGCACCTTCCAAACACATGATTGCTACTATCTAGAAGGACAAATGCAGCAGGTATATGGGAACACCATTGCCTGGAAGCTCCCCTGCAAACCACTCACCATCCTGACTTGGAAATATATCACCATTCCTTTACTGTCGCTGGGTCAAAATCCTGGAACTCACTCCCTAACAGCACTGTGGGTGAACCTACACCACATGGGCTGCAATGGTTCGAGAAGGCAGCTCACTACCACCTTCTCAAGAGCAATTAAGGATGAGCAATAAATGCTGGCCTAGCCAGCCCACATCCCGTAAATGAATAAAAAGAACACAAGTTAATTATAGGGGTGAGTAGATTTTGTTGTGTGTGTGAACCTCGTGGTTTTGTTCTTCTTGTAAATACCTGGGTTTTCGAATTCTAAACAAAAATTAAATAAACATGTTTCGGGTCTCTACGAAGGTCATAACATTGTAGACCAGCATTTAAATGCGAGAAGCAATGATGAAGTGTTTGAAAACACCTTCGGCTACAATTGCCAACTGGTGATTCTATTTGCTCCCTTCCTAGCCATCACTGTACAGCTAATTCAGTTCCCAGCATGTGATGTGAAGAAGTGACTGAGGAAGGCTATGTGTCATGACAGCATGTCTTAAATAAAAACAGTAAATGTTGGACATACTCAGCAGGTCAGGCAGCACCTATGGAGAGAGAAACAGAGTTAAAGTTTCAAGTCTGTGACCTTTCATCAGAACTGGGAGCGTTGGAGATGTACTAAGTTTTGAGCAAGAGGTTAGTGACAAGGGCAAAAGGAAAGGCTTTGATAGAGTGGAATACAGGAGGGATTTAATGACAGAAAAGCTAGTCTTACAGGGCCAAAGGGAACTTTGATGGAGCAAGTAAAAGAGATTTGCTTCTTTTCCTGCCCCAAGAGCACCCTCTTTGATCCTGTAAGACTAAACTTTCTGTCATTCAATCTCTGCTGTATTCCACCCTGTCACTCTGCTCCTTCTGTCTTGTCCTATCCACACAAAATCTACTGTATCTCCAACTTTTCCTGATAAAATGTCATTAACCTGAAACGTTGGGCTGGATTTTACGGCCTCCCTACCAGGCATGTTTTATATGATGGGTGGCAAGGCAGCCACCATCTTGCCCACCCCTGAGTTCTGTCCCATCATTTGGGGGGTGGGCAGGCATTGAAATTGGCAGTCCACCCACCATATATAAATAAATAATTAGGGACTAATGAACTTGTTAACAAGCCAATTGACCCCAATATCATGCTGCCCACGCCATAACACGGTTAGTGTGGGCAGCCCATTCTTTCAAAAAAGTCTTAAAATGGGTAAGAACAGAGAATGAGTGGGAAGGGTGAGGAGGGTATTATCTTTGGAGGGGTGGGGTGTGCCCTTTGCACATCCAGGCACCTCCTTGTCTCCCCTCCCCTGCCCCTCCCACCAAAAATAGTAACACCCCTTCCCTCCTTCACCACCCAGACTGCAAAACCCATCACCTGCCCACCCAATACCCCTGACTTACTTGAGCCCAGGATTCATTGGGACCTTCACCCTGGGCCTGCTTGGATCCTGACAATGCCAACTATTGAGCCCTAGTGCTGCCATCCAACCTGAATGGTCAGCAGCTCCTGAGAGTGGGACTTCTTCCTAGTAAGGGGTGGAAGTCCCACACTTACCGACCTGCTACATATTATTGCTACAGGGCAGAGTTTTTCTTCATCAGTCAGTTTCCGACTGACTTTTCAGTTGGGGTGGGATGGTGGGAGGTGAGCAGTACAGCACCACCCCCCAACTTAAAATCCATTTAATCTGTTTCTCTTCACAAACACTGCCATAACCTGCTGAGTATTTCCACCAGTTTTTTGTTTTTATTTCTGATTTCCAGCATCTGCAGTAATCTGTGTTTTGAACATTTCATAAAGATTGTTATTTGCATGGTTCTAACCCCTAACAGAAAGAGCTATCTGTCCGACAACCATGTGTTTACTAAGGGGCCTTGGAGATTAGGCTGCTTTGCTGATTTCTTATTAATATTGCCTGTTTAAGCAAATTTCTGAAGAAATTGTCTTTGACCACAAGATGGAATCCTACACATAAAATAGGTTCTTCATACCTTTTCAGCTTGCATTCCTAACAAAATTATGTCAAGGAACCAGACAGATCTGTAACACCATTGCCTTTATCCACATTAAAGAGTCATGTGGGGTTTTAGCTATTCTTTTTAAGACTAGGAATGATGCTTTAGTCAAGACACTTTTTTTTATTCTTTCTGTGGATGGGGGGGGCATTATTGGCAAGACCAGAATTTATTGCCCATCCTTAATAATGACCTGAATGTTCCTTACACTAATTAAACTTAAATTTAATTCAAATTAAATATTCAACCCTTGGTTAAGGCTACCTGAGTTCATGAATTAACCCTTTCTTGGCATTCCCTCAAGAAAGACATCAGTCACTGGTCATGCATAATAAGACTTATTTATTCCAAAAGCACAACTTACGGTTGAAGTTAGGTACACTAACATATGGTAACCAGAACTAGGCATAGAGTTACCTAATAATTGAATAGCAAATTATTAATAGTCACAACCAAATTCAGTAGCTGAAGTTGTGCAGGCAATTCAGTGTATTGCTGAATATTGATCTACCCCCATGTATCTAAGATCGGTGAAAGATAAGAGCAAAGCCAGCTCAAAAACTGTCACTTGTATAAGGTAAGTTTAGCTAAAACAGAAGACCAAGTGGAACTGAATATTAACGGAGTTAGATGAAGAGGGTTGGTGGAGGCTCATGTGGTGCAGAAACACCAACATAGAACTCTTGAAGTGAATTGGCCATTTCTGTGATGTAAACACTTAATTATTTATAATATTAAAAAGTTATAAACAGTTAATTATTTATAATATTACAAAGTTATAAACAGCTGATGACTATTAATTACACCAGTGATCAGAGTCTGTGGTCATGTCACATGGTGAAGGCAACAAGATGGCAATAGCCGACAGGCTTTGGGTAGCTAGTCCATTGTAATCAATTATCATCTAGATACTTGTGGTTAGCAATGCTTCAGAACTTAACCATGTTGCTGCTAAAGATGAAGTTGTTTAAGTGAACCTCCTATCTTCCCTGAGTTGCAGGTGTTGAGTTCAAGATTATCAAGTCGATGAACCACCCTTTCAACAGCATGGTTATCAGTTCTACTTGATATTCTGCTTTGGCTGAACCCACTTTATACATGTGACAGTATCTAAGCTGGCTTCACTGTCATCTTTCTCTGATCTTGGTCACATACTATTGGATCTGAACCTGTGTAATAGTGTAAAATGGGTGGTGGCAAGTCATCAGCCCATTTTACATTGCTTCTTGTTTGTCAATTCTATTGACTAGGCAGCAGCTCAGGCAGAGGTCTTGAGAGCAAATCACTTGGAGGTTGTCTGATTATCAGTGACGCTTTCTAAATTATGAAGAGATAATGATGAGCACTACATCAGCAAAAATGTAGAATAATGATACCATAAAATAACTTTAAATCTATTTTTTGTGATTAAGTAGGCATTATATTAAAAACACAATAAAGATGGCAGAGCAGGTGATGAGTTGTAGCTGCGGCATGTGGGTTCTCCTGGACACTAATGTGATCCAGGAGAAACAAGTCTGCAGTAAGTGTCTGTGACTTGAGAAGCTTCAGCTCGGATTCCTTGAGCTGTGGACACTGTGATGCATCAAGGAAGGAAAATGTTACCTACTTTATTTCAGGAGGCAGTCACATCCCTGAGGCTAGGCAGAACTTTAGAACTGGTCACTGATCAGGGACAGGAGGGTGCGAGTCAGGCAGGTATGGGGAACCAACATGTAGTGATAGAGGAGACTCAGCCCCTGACTTTGTCCAACAGGTACAAGGTATTTGTTGCCTGTGGATGAGGAGATGGACTGCAAGGTGAATGAGCAAACTGATCAAGGCACCATCGTAAAGGATGCTATTCAAGTGGAAGGAGTGAAAAGGAATATGGTAGTAATAGTATAGTCAGGGGGATAGATACTGTTCTCTGCAGTCGTGACTGGGAGCTCCGAGCATTGTGTTGCCTGCCCAGTGCTAGGGTTAAGGGAATCTCCTCGTGGCTGGAGAAGAACTTGAATGGGAGTGGGAAGATCCAGTTGTTGTGACCCATGTGGGAACCAATGACATAGCAGAATAACATTCCTGGTTCCACCTAAGAGAATTTGAGGAGTTAGGGTCCAAGTTAAAATGCAGACCATTAAAGATTTGTTACCTGAGCCACGCACCAATTGGCGTGGGGTTAACATATTAGAGTAGCTGAAAGAGTGGTGCAGGAAGAAGGGGTTTTGATTCATGGGGCACTGGCATCAGTATCTGGGGAAGAGTGAGCTATTCCATTGGGATAGGCTCCACTGGAACTGGACTGGAACCAGTGTCCTGGCCGATTGTATAACTTGGGCTGTGGACAAGGCTTTAAACTAACTGGGGGAGGGTTTGGATGGAGGGAGTCCAAAGGGAATCCAAGGAGAAATGGTAAGGCATTGGAACATTATAATGATATGGGTAAAGGCAGGTAGAGTGGAACAGGAAGGGACAGAGAGTTTAACAAAAATTGTGATAGAAGAATTAGTGGCACAGATATAGGTAACTGAATTCAATCTAATCATCATTACAGGCATAGTTACAAGGTGATCAAAGTTGCAGAATAAATACTGCAAGGTGTGCAATATTTTGTAAAGGCAGACAGAATGGCAAAGGAGGAGGGGTAGCCCAGATAGTAAAAGATGACATAAGGACATTAGGAAGAAAGAATCTGGCCTTTGAAGATCATGAAGTAGGATCAGTATGGGAGGGAATTAGGAATAGCAAGGGTCAGAAAACACTGGTGGCAGAAGTTTATAGCCTGCACGCGCCCCGCTCTTCCCCCCAACAGTAGTTAGGCAGAGCATTAAACAATAAATTATTGGAGCTTGTATCAGGAAATGTAATAATTGTAGGAACTTTAATCCTCATATTGATGTGACAATCAAATTGGCAGGAGTTGTTTATAGTCCGTAGAGTGTTTTCAAGAAAGGTTTCTGGAAGAAATACATTATTGCACTAATGAGGGATACAGCTAGTTTAGATCTAGTATTGTCTAATGAAACAGAGTTAATTAGTAATACCATTGTAAAAGATCCACTGGAAAATAGTGATCGTAATACCGTTCAATTCCATGTTAAGTTTGAAGTGACATATTCTAACCATAAACAAAAATTTTAAACTTAAACAAAGCCAATTACATAGGTATTGGTGGGGGGGTGGGGGGGGGGGGCGGGTTGGTATCTGGCTAAGGTTAATTAGGTAAGTAGACTAAAAGGTATGGAGGTAAATGGAGGGAAACATTTAAGGTATGAAGGGAAACATTTAAAGAAACAATTCAAAATGCTCAAAAATAAATACCATTGAAAAACAAAAACTCAGCAAGAAAAACCATTGGTGGCTCATTTGGGAAGTTAAGGATAGTATTAGATTAAAAGAAGAGGCTTACAATGTTGCAAAAAAAAAGTAGCAAGTCTGAAGATTGGAATTGTTTTAGAAACCAGCAGAGGGCCACCAAAAAGTTCATAAAAAGGGAAAAATAGAATGGGAGTAAACTAGCCAGAAATATAAGAATAGATTTTAGTAGTTTTTACAAGTATATAAAAAGGAAAAGAGTAGCTAAAGTAAACATTGTTTCCTTAGAAGCAGAGACAGGAGAAATTATCATGGGGAATGATGAAATGGCAGAGGCAGTAAACAAATATTTTGTTTCTGTCTTCACAGTAGAAGACACAAATTTCATTCCAGAAATAGATGATGACCTAGGGGTTAAAATTGGTGAGGAAAGTAAGGAAATTTATTAGAGTTTTTTGAGGATGTACCTAAGAGGATAAATAAGGGGAGCCAGTAGATATAGTACAAATGGGTTTCCAAAGGTATTTGATAAGGTGCCACACAAAAGGTTAATAGACAAGATAAGAGCTCATGGAGTCAAGGCTAATACATTAGCATATATAGAGGATTGTTTGACGGATAGAAAGCAGAGAATGGGCACAAACGGGGCTATTTTAGTTGGTAGGCAATAAATAATGGATCAGTGCTGAGGCCTCAGGTATTTACAATCTATATTAATGACTTGCATTACTCTCTGTCTGTTCATATATCTCATTTTGGCTGATGATATAAAACTGGGTGGAAAGATAACCTGTGGGGAGGATAGAGAGATGCTGTATATTGATATAGGCAGGTTAAGTGAGTGTACAACAAGATGACAGAAGGAGTACAATATAGAGAATTGTGAAGTTATTCACTTTAGTTGTAATAGAAAAGCAGGGTTTCTTTAAAGAAACTTGTGGTGACGTTGAAAGAGACTTGGGTGTGCTCAAACAAGGAACACAGGAGTTAGCATGCAGTTAGGGAGGCAAATGCCATGTTGATCTTCATTACAAGGGGATTGAGAACAAGAATACAGAAGTCTTTCTACAATTGTTCAGGGTTTTGGTGAAGCCACACTTTCTTTCCTTCATGGGGTGTGGGCATTGCTGGCAACACCATTTGTTGCCCATCCCTAAATGCCCTTGAACTGAGTGGTTCGCTGGGCCATTTGAGAGAGCAGTTAAGAGCCAACCACATTGCTGTGGTTCTGAAGTCACATGTAGACCAGATCAGATGAAGGTGACAGATTTCCTTTTCTAAAAGGACATTAGTGAATCAGATGTGTTTTTGTGACAATCAATGATGGTTTGATGGTCACTATTACTGAGACTAGCTTTCAATTCCAGACCTTACTGATCAAATCACCAGCTGTTATGGTGGGATTTGAACATATGTACCCTGAGCTATAGCCTGGGCCTCTGGATCACTAGTCGAATGAGATTACCACTACACCACCATCTCCCCCCAGCTGGAATATAGAATGCAATTGTGGTCCCCAAAGTTTTTTTAAAAAAGTAATTTTCATTGAAACAGCATTTTGCAAGTAAACAAAATTACCAACATAAAATTTTCTCCTTATAATTAGGTTGTTAAAATACTTTCGTTGCACTTCCCTAATGAAAATATTCAATCCTGTGAGCTCCTCCCACTCATAATTGGTGCTTTTTTCCTTATGTATCAGACCTTCCTGTGCCTGCTTCGTTGATTGGTATACGTTCAGCGCTTGATTCAGGATTATATGATGCAGTCTGCAATGGAAAATCAGTGTATTAAGTCATTCATATAACTTGCTATTATTTTTCTCACCAGTAAAATCAATTTACCTTTCCCTAAATAACTCAAAATAAAGCCAGGTCCCATAAAAATAAAACTACCCACTGCTTAAGAAATCTTTAGTAGTGCCATGCTGAGAAAGCATGAAAAAAATCTAAAAAATTTGTTTCTCTTCCATATTCCTTGCTTAAGTTCTTTTTTTAAAAAATGGACAAATCAACAGATTGATAAAATGGGCCACAGCTGGTCGTTCTGGAAAATTCTGAGCAGTTTCAATGGACAAAGGCAAACTCATCATCCTCCTGAAAGTTGACACCCCTTTGCATTGTATGAACTTTAAAGCCAAGTCAACACAGAGGATTAGTAGATGAGATGCCTGCCCCAGCCAGCTCTGGACAAAGGCAAAGCTATTTGTGACTCCTCATTTCCAATGTTGTGCACATGGTTCCACAGTTACCTGCTCAAAATACAATGAGTTTTAACAAGGGCCTCGTTAGCTGAATGGCTCAACCTGAAACCACCCTGCCACATGACCGAGACTTAAGCTGTCTGAATTACTGTTGGACTCTGTTTTCAGATGCTGTTTTATTTCAGAAGAGATAACAGGACTCCAGGCTATAGCAGCATGCCTATGACCCCCATCTCTCTCAAAGCCTAGTCTCTAGAAAAAATCCTGCATTTTCTACAAAGTGAACCAATTCCAAGAATACAAGAATACATTGCTGCATCTTCACCTGCCTCAGCCTTCAACTGAGCTCCTAGAGAAAAGATCAGGACTTGTGCCAGACAAAACCAATTGAAAAAATCTTCCTTGTAAAGTAACTTACTGGACTCTGGACTCAAGTGAAACAATGGGAAAAAATTTCCACCTGTTGAGGGGAAAGAGTGGGAGTCGGTGCGGGTGGGCGAGCCTCTGATCGGCGCCTCCAATCGGGGGGCGCGCTGCCATTTTATGTAGGTGGGACGATTAAATCCGCCCAGTGTGATGTCTGCCAGGGAGCACTATGTGTTCCCTGTGCAGGCGGTGGGGGGGAACTTCCCTCAGTCAGAAGTGTACTCTTTTGCACATGCATGCAAAAGAGCACAAAGATCTCCCTGACGCTAAGTGCTGCCTCAGGGAGATCAGCTCCAATTTAAAACTTTTAATAAACAAGCTTAAAAATTTTCCCTGCCATGTCTCATGTGACACTGTCACATGATTTGGGACATGTCCATAAGTTTTATTGAAACCTTTCTTAAAAATTTAAATACCCTCATGAAACCTCATCCCGCCCGTGGATGAGGTTTCATGCTTTTCCCGAAGCCCGCCAGGCTCCTGGCCTGCCCACCAATCTTAAGGCGCATTAACGATCTTAATTAGTTTTTCTATGGCCTCAATTGGCCGTTGACAGGTAGGCGCGCGCGCATCTGACTCGGCTGCGCCCCACCGACCTGAAAATGGAAATGATGCAGGGTGACGTCGAGAGTTCCACCTGACCTCATCCCCCGCTTGCCAACTGGAAGATCCTGCCCAATAATTCTTATTTTCTAACTGTGCCTTTTGCCCTGTACTTCTTTCTTTCCCTTATCTCTCTTATATTGTGCAAATGTACCAGGGTTACATAGTGACAGCCCCTCCCTGCATTTTGAGTGTGTGCAAAATAAACTAGCATTCTGATTTTACCCTATCTCAAGTTTGCTGTGGGGTTATTAATAGACGATAGGATCACTCCAAAACTGAGGGGTTGGACAAAATACATGACCACTTATAAAGGTGGGAAAGTAAAAATCAGGAACACCTTTCTGTTTACGGACTGTTGGTGAGAGGAGAAATCAGGGCTGTTTAACTTAAACTCCCCTCCTGTCTGTAACAATAGTGTAATAAGAATTAGGCCTGAGACTGGGACAGAGATGAAGGGTTTTGTTATATCATAGAGTATGAAATCAGTTCAAGGTGTATAGCTCACTGGATTTATACCTCTGACTTAATGCCACTATCTGTCCATTGAAAATTGTCACCAAAGAGCAGGTTGAATTTTAATGGTTACAAAGAGCAAATGGGACATGATTAGTTCCCAGTAACAAACTCCAAGGATTTCTCGTTGGTTACATCATCATGAATTATCATGACTTTTACGCTCAGTGATTGCCCAGTCCTCTGGCTTCAAAGTAAGGAAAAAGCAGCAGAGACTCAGATTTCCAGTTCTTCCACTGTTTTATATTTGCCTCAACACCTCTCAGGATTTTCTCTCAGTGGGGGCAGGTTAGGGGGTTGTGGAGTACAGTTTACCTCTGTAGCATGACAGACCAGAGGCTTTCCTGATCATCCATTTGGATGGCAGCATAGGGCAGAAGGGGCTGAAGAATGTGGTCATGCAGTCTACTCTCAACAAGCTCAGTGAAGTCCCATGGCAGACTGAAGTTTTAAAGTTTGTCCAGGAATTGAAATTAGCACTCATTATTTTAAAAGTTCAATTGGGATCATATGGCTGCTAATTTCTATTGGTGCCCCCTGGGTCCTGATCTTCAATTCTCAATGCATATCTGCTGCTTGCTGTCTTTTCCCTTTTTACTAGTACTGAAAGTTGGTACCTCCACCATTGCAAATTTCCCTCAATATTCCACAGAAGTGTTAAATTAGGTTAGGCACTCATATCCATAGTGGACCTTGAATATCCAACATTCCAAGTCAATTATAAAAGTGCTACAAACTGAACCAAGCTGACAGCCTATGATAATTAGATGCAATCATGCCCAGCTTGTAATATTTCCTGTTAAGTCTTTTTCCACACGTATCAGAGTACACTCAAGTAGAGCATAGGCAAGGGGATGAATGGAAAAAACAAAGAGCTCACATTTTCTAAAGCATCTTTTACATCCTGAGGACATTGCCAAAGTTTTTTTAGAGCTTATGAATTACATTTGAATTATAGTCACTGCTGTTATGTAGGCATCCCAAGTAGCCAATGTGCACACAGCAAATCCCATAAGTAACAAATGACAGAAATGCCGAATTAATCGGTTTGATGCTGCTAAATTGAGGGATAAATGTTGGCCAGAGCATGAGGAGAAATTGCATTTTCTAGTGCTTTTGGTTCTTTAACATCCACTTGAACTCCTAGGAATACGAGGCCTCAATTTAATGTCTCATCTGAAGAATGGCACCTCTGAAAATGCAGGACCCCAACAGTACTGGGCTGAAATGTCTGCCTAGGTTAGATGGGGGAAAAGAGAATGAAAATTGAAAGGCCAGTTGATTTGTGGAAGCTGACTGTGGACTGGCAATAACAAAAATGGAACAGATGGGGGCTTAGGAATAAGACATCTTCCAATTTCTTAGATTGAAATTTATATATATTTTGGTGGGCCTGCAGAAAGGGGAAAAGTTATTCAAATTAAAGAACTAGAATATAAACTTACTTTTCCTTTTCGATTGAGGAGGTATATTGCCACAAATACAATGATTGTAACCAGGATAACGACAGCAATGATGATAACGACAATAATTCCTAGAAAATGAAATGTTATCTTATGATTCTGTTTCAATGAATCCATAAGTCAGGCAAATAAAATTTATCCAATTGTCATAATTTTATTAATCAGGGGAGAATAAGTGGTTTGTCAATCTTTATTGCTGAGAATGACAGGATCAAGACTTTTTAATGATAAAGAACTTTATTGCCGTTTCACTATGTGAGAAGGATAAAGGCGATTTGATAACAAAAGGACAAGTTCTATTTATAAGGCACCGTTCACGTAATAAAATATCCCAAAATACCTCACAGGAGCATTAGAAAACAAAAATACGACACCGAGCCACATTAGATATTATGGCAGATGACCATAACCTTGGTCAAAAAGATACATTTTAAGGAGTGCCTTAATTGAGAAAAGCAAGATAGAAAGGTGGAGAGGTTTAGGGAAGGGATGCCAGAGCTTAATAAATTAAGCACATAATAAAATAAATAATAAACTGCCAGTCCTATATATACTATAGGCTTGAGAGATTCTATAAAGAATGGTATAAATTGGATAAAGTCAATGACCACATACCTTCAGCAGAGCGCAACACTTTAAAAGGACATGGTTTGGAGAATAAGTGATAGTTTTGTAGTTAAATCTCCAATTCATGTTCTGTCTAACCATGCCACGTATTACATGATTGATAAATCTACTCTTTAATATATATTACAGCCTTATAACATATTCCCAGAAATTTATGGGAAAACAAAGCAGTTAGAGAGAAATACCTAAAGTATTGCTGGAAGATTTGTAGCAGTAATTGTTTAGGAGGAATTCATTGGATATGGTGCAGTAGCCTCAAGAGAATACATCATGCAATTCAGTAACTCCCAGCTGTAGGGACACACTATTGCACAAACACTGCTACTCAATCTCACAATAGACCTAACAAGAGCTGTTTAACAGTAGTTGGTTTGCACTATCAGCTCTTCATAATAATGGACCAGATTCTGTGGTAAAAATAAAAGTGAGGCTATCAGCATTAACCGTTAATAACATATAAATCAGCAACTGCCAGCAACTGTGTATGCGCAATTAAATGCATAAATCAGGAAGCCATTGCCCAATATGTCCTGGTCCTCCAGAAGAATGGCATCTTACAAAGACTTATGTTTAAAATGTATGGAACAGTGTGAAGCCGCTGTACTTATATGATATACACACAGAAAGCTCACCAGAAAAAGTTAGGGCTTGTCCATTCCAGTGTAATTACACCTTTAACAGGATGTTAAGTCTTACTGCCAAATAATGTCTCTGGCACTGAAATTTAAATTTAACAAATGTAGAGATTTATTCATTCAGATTTTAATTATTGTTGGAGATTTTAAAAATTTGAAAAAAGCGTAAATAAGAATGTTTGCACTTTTAACATTTTCTATCTCTTGTAACTCTTTGTTAATCCAATCTTCCCTCTCCTTATTCCAATTTATGTACTTGATTTGACACTGAATTCAATATTCTAATTTACACTTCCTAATTTAAACTCTGCACTGTTGATTAAGAATTCTTCAATCTGATTGGTTCAGGATATACAGTTGACTGCCCTGCTCACACAGGTTCCAGGTACTCTTTTGAGGGCATTATACATTTTCAATAGTTGATTGAGAAGGAACCTAAAGTGCAAAAGCCCGTAAAAAACTCATTTGTCGCTGATCACAAAATCAGGTCTTAGTCTTTATAAACCTCCAGGAACTATTGAGGAATATGCTTGCATGCTAAATGAAATTCAATCAGCAAATAATCTGTATGTGATATCAATCATATCTGTAAATGGTTTCAGGACAATCTTTCTTATATTTATAAAACAGTCATGACATATATTGAAAACAAGCTGCCATGCATAAGGTTGGGCATCTGTTTAAAGAGCTTTTCTAGTCTGCTACATAATATTAAATGGGAACTTCTTGAAAGACTAAAACATTCATTTATCAAGGAACCACTTTCTCTGTGAATTAAATCAAGCTGCTCAAAACACTAAAACAACGGGGGGATATTTTAACCCCCACCCCACCAAATGGGTAGATTGGGGTTGACCAAGATGTAAAAATTCTTCATAACTCAAACCCAAATCCAGGCACTTCTGGTTTTAATGGAAGTATAGCCATGAGCAAAGTAACCTGCTCCCAGGAGGCATGTTGTAGTTTAAATATTTCAATGAGGTTTTGCGCCTCGGGTTTTATCCCCAATCTTGGTTTAACCCGACTACTGAGCTTCCCAGGCCTTTGTAAATCCTGCAGCTAAAGTGAGGTGAGTGCTACTGTGTGGGAGAACTAAGTGCCTTCCTAGCACTGCTTATGCACTGTGAGGAGGAGGAATGCTTCCGCTGAGCTTCCAAAGCCAACTGGTTCAATTTCCCTGATCAGACAACTGCCTGCCCCCTCAAGCCAGTAGTTGGTTCCCATCTCCCCTAGACCCGTGGTCACAGGCAACACACTCCATGATCACCAACCCGCTCATTACCACTGACCACAGGCTTGGGCTGACAAGTGTCAAGTAACATTTGTGCCACATAAGTGCTAGTCAATGACCTCCAACAAGTGAGAATCTAACCATTGCCTCTTGACATTCAATGACATTGACATTGCTGAGTCCCCCACTATCAACATCTTGTGGGTTACCATTGAACAGAAACTGAACTGAACTAGCCATATTAATACTGTGGCTACAAGAGCAGGTCAGAGGCAGGAATCCTGCAGTGAGTCGCTCACCTCTGGACTCCTGAAAGCCTGTCCACAAGTCAGGAGTGTGATGGAATATTCTCCACTTGCCTCGATGAGTGCAGCTCCAACAACCCTCCAGAAGCCTAACACCACCCAGGACAAAGCAGCCAGCTTGATTGGCACCCTAACCACAAACATTCACTCCCTCCAGCACCAACACACAATGGCAGCATTGTGTACTATCTACAAGATACACTGCAGGGAATCATCAAGCCTCCTTCGACAATACCTTCCAAACCCATGACCACTACCATCTAGAAGGTCAAGTACAGCAGATACATGGGAACACCACCACCTGGAAGTTCCCCTTCAAGCCACTCATCATCCTGACATAGAAATATATCGCCATTCCTTCACTGTCTCTGGATCAAAACCCTGAAACTCACTTCCTAACAGCACTGTGGGTGTACTTACACCACATGGACTGCAATGGTTCAAGAAGGCAGCTCACTACCACCTTCTCAGGGCAATTAGGGATGAGCAATAAATGCTTGCCTAGCCAGTGACACCCACATCCCATGAATGAATAAAAGAACATACACAAAACACTGCATGGTTGTCAAAAATCTGTCCTCGAGCTAAAGAAATGTAGCTTCAATTTTTTGAATTGATGATTTTCACAGACCTACAGTATTTGTTACATGACAGTATATTTAAAACATCAGTTTTGCTATCAAATGTGTTATACTAAAAATGCATGTTATTTTAAACATAACTTAAAACATTGGCTTGTTGAAAATTGAAGAACAAGTGATTCCATATTAAATTACTGAGATGCTAAAGAAAATAAGTATCCGTTGAAGTGAAAAAAAACCAAGTTTATTAATCTTACCAAATTTTACCGTTTTTCTTTCTGGTTTAACTTGTTTGTTTTCTGCTGTGGTTGTAGTCTTGAATTCCTTAGAAGGAGTAACATTTGAAGTTTTGGGTAACGTGGCTGTGGTGTTGAATCTTTCGGGTATCTCAGTCTGTGTAAAGCTAGGAGTAGCATTGTTCTTCAAACCCTCAGTTGTACTAAATGCTGTCTGTTCTGAACCAGTGTATGAAGCATTAACATTGGCATTGCCTAAAGGAGAATTGGTTGGTGTGCTAACATTATTTTCATTGTTGCTTTCAATCTCCAAGACTGTTCTATTTTTAGAATATGGTGGTGTTGAGCTAAAATTTGCAGACTCAGCACTTAATGAAGAAACTTGAAAAGCTTTGACATATTGAGCAGGAATGATGAATAAACTGGCACCTTTATAAAGAAAACATATATAGTAAACACATTTATTCCACAAGATTACTCTGCATTGAAAAATAATAACAATAAACAAATGTAAGGATTTTACCTAAAATTCTGAATGTAGAAAATGATGCTTTGGAAGTTTCTTAAGCAGTAGGAATGCAGATGCAGTTTAATTCAGGTGAATGTAAAGTGGTGATGTAGAAAATGGACACAATCAACACACTAGAGGAAGAAATAACATCTGGGAATATTGGTGATCAGATCACTAACAAGAGTTATCTAGTGTTCTTTGTGTTAAAGAAAGGAAACAAAAATCAAAAACACTAATTGTAAAACAATCAGTGACAATGTGACAACACCTGGAGTATCAGTTTTGGCCACCTAACTTCATAAGGTATAAAGGATTCAGTAGGTGACACTAAGATTATAGCAACACTTGGAAGAATGAGCTACATACCACAGTTGTTTAAGGTGGGATTTTGTTCCCTTGAAAAGGGAAAGTTAAGTGAGACTTGTTAATATATTATGAAACAATTCAGTAAGTTGAAAATAAGTGCTTTTTTGGTATTATTGAGAATTTCAGAACCACAATATATAAATTCTGAACAAGGAAAATGAAAGTGGAAAACAAGCAGTTTTTTTTGCATATGTGGAACCAACATTTTCAACAGTCTGTAAGTGGTGGAACAGGAAAATTTATAGGAGTTCCAGAGAAAGTGGGCAAATTCACGACATCTGAAGAAATTGAAGACCACAGGGCCAAAATTCTTCAGCCTTGCTAGTGTATTCCCTCCACTGCACTAGTGGACATGCAGCAGTAAAGTTGTTAATGAGGTCAGGAACCAAATGTGCCTTCCATCGGGTTTTCACAGGGCCATGGAAAGGATGGAGCATTAACACACTCCCTGTTAAGCCAGTGGCATGGGAGGGCTGGGGTCAAGGGAAAGGGATCCAAACGTATAGAAAAACTGCCCATCTTCAGAGAACCAAGACTAGCTAAAGAATCACGGTCTGGACCTCTGACAATCAAGACACTAATTTTTTTTAAAAGAATTCAGTAGGTGACTAAAAGATTATAGCAACATTTAGAAGAAACAGGAGTTCATTAAGTGTTAGGCCAGTTCTGCAAAAGCTCTGCAGATTTTAGCTCCTATCTTCTACCAAGGGCTTCCTTTGCGTGCAATCATGAAGGAATTAATAAATTGTTGAATATTTCTGAGGCCTGCCATGGCTGCGCAATAAGCTGCTGTGCTTCACTAAATAGAAGTTCAGGAACATGCTGCATGCAAGTGGACCTTGGAGGAGGCTTTCATAATCTTACCCTCTATCACTGAGAGTAGTGAGAGTTTACAAGGAAGTTGAAAGTACGTGATGCCCAAAGCTTTCATTTCTGTATGCACGGAAGGACAAGTAGGGAGAGGGGAAGGTAAGCAAGCAGCCTAGGCAAATATGGAGCTGCTTGAGGGCAAAAACTATGTGCAATGACAACAATGGCCTATACCACTGAAGGAATTAATTAGCACACAATCACATTCTTTGGTGGGAATGTGGTCCATACATTTGCGGTTGTAGAAAAAATTATTTCAGCCTCCAATTTATCCCATGGATTATTAATTTTGTTCTTGTGTTTTCTATTTTGCTGCTCACAGTTTATGTCAAGTATTTTTACATCAATACTATCTACGTCGTTAAGATTTTATGACCACTTGATAAGAATTCAGCAGAAAAATATGGGCTGGTACTCCAGTGCAGTGCTGATGGAGTGCTGCACTGTTGGAATTTCTGTCTTTTGAATGTGGCATTAAAGCGAGTCTCCCTCTCAGACGGACATAAATAAATACCTAAGAACAATTTTAAAAAAGAGCAGGGGAATTATGGTAGATGTCCTAACCCACTTAATCAACATCACAAAAACAGTTCATTTGGTCATTATCATATTGCTGTTTGTGGGAACCTGCTGCACGCAAATTAGTTGCTGCATTTCCAACATTACAACAGTGATCACACTTCAGAAGTACTTCATTAGTTGTAAAGAACTTTGGGATGTCTGGAGGTCATACAAGGCACTATATAAGTGCAAGTCTTTCTTTCTCCAGTTAAAATATTTTCTTCCTTTCATGTCTTTGTTGCATAACTTAGATGCTCACAATTCTAATTGCTTTTCTTTTTGCCACCTTCAGTACATCTCTACCCTTTTTTGTAGGTTGAGTGAATAAAACAATCTATTTAATGGGAAGGATTGACCATGCTCTAGTGGCAGGAAGGGTATGCTATGGGCTCTGTGCCTGCCTGAATTGCTGCCGTTCCCATACTAACCACTAGTTCACAGAATCACAGTGCAGAAGAGGCCCTTTGGCCCATCGAGTCTGCACTGACATGTGAGAAACACCTGACCTACCTACCTAATCCCATTTATCAGCACTTGGCCCACAGTCTTGAATGTTATGACATGCCAAGTGCTCATCCAGGTACTTTTTAAATGATGTGAGGCAACCCACCTCCACCACCCTCCCAGGAAGTGCATTCCAGACCGTCACCACCCTCGGGTTAAAAAAGGTTTTCCTCACATCCCCCCTAAACCTCCTGCCCCTCACCTTGAACTTATGCCCCCTTGTGACTGACACTTCAACTAAGGGGAACAGCTGCTCCTTATCCACCCTGTCCATGTCCCTTATAATCTTGTACACCTCGATCAGGTCACCCCTCTGTCTTCTCTGCTCCAACGAAGACGACCCAAGTCTATCCAACCTCTCTTCATAACTTAAATGTTTCATCCCAGGCAACATCCTGGTGAATCTCCTCTGCACTCCCTCCAGTGCAATCACATCCTTCCTATAATGTGGCGAACAGAACTGCACACAGTACTCCAGCTGTGGCCTCACCAAGGTTCTATACAACTCCAACATGACCTCCCAATTTTGTATGATTGATAAGGGCAAGTGTCCCATATGCCTTTCTCACCACCCCACTAACGTGCCCCTCCACCTTCAGAGATCTATGGACACACATGCCTTTGTTCTTCAGAATTTCCCAGTGCCATTCATTGAATACTTCCTTGTCAAATTACTCCTTCCAAAGTATATCACCTCATACTTTTCAGAGTTAAATTCCATCTGCCATTTATCTGCCCATTTGACCATCCCGTCTATATCTTCCTGTAGCCCAAGACACTCAAACTTACTGTTAACCACCCGGCCAATCTTTGTGTCATCCTGAAACTTACTAATCCTACCCCCCACATAGTCATCTATGTTGTTTATATAAATGACAAATAATAGGGGACCCAGCACAGATCCCTGTGGTATGCCACTGGACACAGGCTTCCAGTCACTAAAGCATCCTTCTGTCATCACCCTCTGCCTCCTACAACTAAGCCAATTTTGAATCCACCTTATCAAATTACCCTGTATCCCATGTGCATTTGCCTTCTTTATAAGTCTCCCGTGTGGGACCTTGTCAAAGGCTTTGCTGAAATCCATATAAATTACATCAACTGCACTACCCTCATCTACACACCTGGTCACCTCCCCAAAAAATTCAATCAAATTTGTTAGGCATGATCTCCCTCTGACAAAGCCATGCTGACTATCCCTGACCAAACCTTGCATCTCCAAGTGGAGATAGATACTCTCCTTCAGAATTTTCTCCAATAGTTTCCCTACCACTTATGTGAGACTCACTGGCCTGTAGTTCCCTGGCTTATCTCTACAACACTTCTTAAATAGCGGAACCACACTAGCTGTTCTCCAGTCCTCTGGCATCTCCCCCATGGCCAGAGAGGAATTAAAAATTTGGGTCAGAGCCCCTGCAATCTCCTCCCTTGCCTCTCTCAGCAGTCTGGGACACAAATCGTCTGGACCTGGAGATTTGTCCACTTTAAAACCTGCCAACACTTCCAATACCTTGTCACTCCCTATGTCAATTTGCTTAAGAACCTTGCAGTCTCTCTCCCTGAGTTCGATACCTTTATCCTCATTCTCTTGGGTGAAGACGGACATGAAGTATTCATTCAACACTCTAGTGATGTCCTCTGGCTCCACCCATAGATTGCCCCCTTGGCCCCTTTTGGGCCCTGCTCTTTCCCTGGTTACCCTCTTCCCATTGATCTACTTACAGAATATCTTGGGATTTTCCCTACTTTTATCAGCCAGAGCTCTCTCATATCCCCTCTTTGCTCTCCTAATTGCTTTCTTAAGCTCCATCCTGCACTGTCTGTACTCCACTAATGCCTCTGCTGATTTGCTTCCCTTGTACCTGCTGAAAGTCTCTCTTTTCCTTTTCATTGTAACCTGAATATCTCTGGTCATCCATGGTTCTCTGGGCTTTTTACTCCTTCCTATCACCCTAGAGGGAACATGTTGAGTCTGTTCCTTCCCCTTTTCCTTTTTAAACACCCCCCTCTGTTCCTCTGTAGATTTCTGCACAAGTAACTGTTCCCAGTCTGCCTTGGCCAGATCCTGCCTTATTTTACTAAAATCCACTGTCCCCCAATCCAAAACATTTTTTTGCAACTTGTCGATTTCTTTGTCCATAACAAACTTAAACCATACCATGTTGTGATGGCTATCACTAAAATGCTCTCCCACTACCACCTCAGCCACCTGTCCGGCTTCATTCCCCAGAATTAGGTCCAGCAATGCGCTGCCCCTTGTTGGACCCTCTACATATTGACCTAAAAATTTCTCCTGTTCACATTTCAAGAAATCCACTCCATCCAAGCCCTTAACACTATGTCTATCCCAATTACTGTTGGGAAAGTTGAAATCACCTAATATAATTACCCTATTATTATTGTTTTTACACACCTCCATGAATTGTGCACATATTTGCTCTTCAATTTCCCACTGACTATCTGGGGGTCTATAATAAACACCTGATAACGTGGTTGCCCTTTTTTTATTCCTAAGCTCTACCCACAAAGCTTCATTCAATGCCCCCTCCAAGATATCATCTCTCCTTACTGCAGTAACTGACTCCTTAACTAATAATGCAACGCCTCCTCCTCTTTTACCTCCTCCCCTGTTTCACCTGAAGATTCTATATCCCAGAATGTTGTGCTGCTAATCCTGTCCTTCCCTCAACCATGTCTCAGTAATTGCTATTATATCGCAATTCCACATGTCAATCCTCACCCTTAACTCATCCGTTTTACCTGTAAGACTCCTGGCATTAAAGTAGAGGCTATCTAGCCTTGCCTTACTCCCTTGAAGCTTATTGCAGCTGTAATTCCTCTGGCTTGATTGTGTTACTGTATTATGATGTGTCCCTATTCTGTTAACATTCTGTGTCCCCTCCCCCTGCCGATTAGTTTAAACTCCTCCCAACAGCACTAGTAAACCTGGCCTCAAGGATGTTAGTCCCACTCTGGTTCAGATGTAGACCGTTCTACTTGTACAGGTCCCACCTTCCCAAGAAATGGTCCCAGTGATCCAGGAATCTAAAACCCTCCCTCTTGCACTAACTCTTAAGCCACATACTCATCTGCGCTATTGTCCTATTTCTGAGCTCACTAGCACGTGGCACTGGGAGTAATCCAGAGATTACAACCCGAGAGGTCTTGCTTTTTAGTCTACTTCCTAATATCCTGAATTCTTGATGCAAGACCTCATCTCTCTTTCTGCCTATTTCATTGGTACCAACATGTACCATGACCTCTGCCTTATCACCCTCTCCCTTCAGGATGCCCTGCAGCTGTTCAGTGACATCCGGGACCCTGGCACCAGGGAGGCAACATACCATCCTGGAATCACGTTGATGGCCACAGTAGCGCCTATCTGTTCCAATGACTATAGAATCCCCTATTATTATTGCTCTTCCTCCCTTCCTCCCCTCCTGTACAGACAGGCTGCTTGTGGTGCCAGAAGCTTGGCTCTGTCTACATTCCCTGGAGGAACCAGTGCCCTCATCAGCCTCCAAAACGGATGACCGATTTGTGAGCGGGACCACAGGGGACCCCTGAATTCCCTGCCTGTTTCTCTTGGACTGCCTGGTGGTCGTTTATTCCCTTCCTTCCCCAAGTCCCTTCATCTGTGTTGTGACCACCTCTCTAAACATGCTATCCACGATGCTCTCAGACTCGCAGATGCTCCAAAATGTCCCCAGCCGCCGTTCCAGCTCTGAAACCCGAGCTTCTAGGAACAGCAGCTGGACACACTTCCTGCACACATGCTGGTCCCGGGCACTGGAAATGTCCCCGGCTTCCCACATGGAGCATAATTAGTTCCTTACTAATTATTCACAGCTAGCTTCCAAAGGGGAACTTGTCAGGCAAAGGGAACCCTCTGCAACAGGAGTAGGAAATCCAACATAACAGCATTTGCTTAAAGGGTTGTAGCAGCTATTTAAAAGAGGAAATTATCTCGTCCTTCTATCAATACCCTCTTTCCCCAAACCCCATTCAGTCTGCCATCCTACCCATAGTTGCTCATGTAGTTACGCATAATTATACAAATTAGCAAGTTTTTTGGAGCTTTCTAGTTTCTAACTTTTCTGGAATGGACTTTACTTGGACCTGAAAATCTCTCATAGCTCTATCGCACTATACCCAACATTGGGAGGAAAAATCCTCTTTTGTTTGGTCTGTGTTTGAAAGAAAAAGTGGACAAAACCTCTCAAAACATTAACAAAATAAATCAATGGTTATCTTGAAGCTGAAGTGAAGACCCATTTAATGTTCACAGCTATAACAGGTTAGCGGTGTGAGACACAACTTACAAGTACTGATATATGAATTTTTAAAATTAATTAATGAAGCAATTTGCTTGCCTTTTCTTTCACCACACTGACTACCCCCCAACCCCAACTTCCGTCTTGCAAAGGTTACTAGTAGGCTGTAATGTCTTTTGAATCTTTCCAAAGGCTGTAAGAATTTTTGAGGTCATGCTAACACTTTACAAATCACTAGTCAGATCTCAGTTGAAGCACGTAATATCAATCCTAGGCACCACAATTCTAGGCACCACACTTCAGGAAAGATGTAAATGTTTTAGAAAGGATACAGAGGAGCTTCATCAGGATTTTACCAGGGATGAGGGACTTCAGTTATAAGGAGAGGTTGGAAATATTAAGACTACACATCGTAGAACGGAGAAAGTTAAGTGTTGACTAATGGATTTGTTCAAGATACGAGGCTTTGATATAATAGATAGAGAAAGGCTATTTCCATTGGCAAGTTGGACAACAACTAGAGGGCCTAGATCTAAAATAATTGGCAAAAGATCTAGAGCACACACTCAGAGTCGCTGAATTCCACATGTGCCATTTAGAAAGGTGGTGGAAGCTGAATACATAAGCAATTTTAAAAGAGAGTTGGACAGGTACTTGAAAGTGAGTAAATTACAGGGTGATAGACAAAAAGTGGGGGCTGTGGAACTAAGCACAACAGCTTTCACAGAGCCAGCACAGGCTCAATTCTTTGTGTTGTAAGTTTCTATGATTTTATGAGGTGTTTTCCTTGTTTAGTTTTGAAGAATTAAAACAATGAAGTTTATAGCTGTAAAGTAAACATCAACTCAACCCAAAAATTTTTTTAAAACTACATCCCAAAGATCTCTTACCGACAAAATGAATGATAACTGCAAAGCCGTTCATCATCCTTGAAATTAGATATCCACCGTCGGCACCGCACTATCTTTTATTCTTGACAAATAATGCCGGAATGTGAACACCACCACTTCCTTGCAACATAGAGGCATTCGTTACTTCACACTGTTGTGTCATTGTTTTCCTTTCATTGCACTTCCTCATATTGGAACTCAATGCAGATCATGAAGTAACAAAAAAAAAGTGATAACAGAAATTCCTCACCATTTTGGTGTTTCTGGGGCCTAGAATTGGGGCAATTAATGTGACTTAGGAATATAGCAGCAAGAACAGACCATTCAGCCCCTTAAGCCTAGTCCACCATTCAATTCGATCATGTCAGCTTTGTATCTCAACATCACTCCCCACCCTGGTTCCATACTTAACAGCCTTGCTGACAGAATATAGACTGGCCAACAAATTAGGAGGGGGAAGATTTTTATGTTGGTTTTCTGCCCCAGGAGTGGAGCACCTAAATTTCAAAATGTAATTTGCTTCTTTCCGTGACCAGCCTCAAAGTCCGCAGCCACCTACTTTGGTGCAAATGAGAGCAAATGGTGCAACAGTCCTGAATTTCCTTGATTTATGATCACGATGCAATTCATTCTGTTTGGCACAGCCTTACTTACATTACAACAGTGATGACACTTCAAAAGTATTTCATTGGTTGTAAAGTGCTTGGAGTGTCTGGAAGTCATGAAAGATTCTATATAAATGCAAGGCAGCAGAGAGGTGTTACTAAATAATATCCTAAATTACTCTTGTTGGGAGGTGAAAGAAGATTGCTCAGAAAATAATGAAGCTCAGAGAGCCATGAGACATCAGAGCGGAAGTCCCTGGTGGTTGATAAGTCAGGTTTATTGAAGGGGGAGGTGAAAGAGTTAAAAACCAAATACAATGGACAAAGAGGTAGCTTTTGATAAACCACAAGTCATAGTCTGGACCAGATAAGAGTCAAGGTCTGCGTGTATACATTGAATAGAAGTGGATAATAAAATCATGTACTAATGTCTTGAAGATAATAAGATAGAACCAATGAACTAATTGCGTGTGTAAATGATTGGGTCTTATAATGAGGTTAAAACAAGTAGACATTGACCACTGGTGCATGCAAATAGAGTAAGATATGGGAAAAGTATAACTGCAAGAAAATGTAACCACTCGGAAAGCTTGTACCCATCTTGTATGGATACAGTCTCCCTGGCATGCTTGGATAAAACCGATGAAAGAAGCTTGAGTCTCATGTGGTTGCTGCAGGATCGGAGGGTGCTTGAACTCCCTTTGAGTGGCGTAGTCAGCAGGACTTGTCCGACCTCTGTGAAGGCGGAACAATGACCTGGTGAGTATATTTCATTTGAAAAATACTCTCCGGTTGTTCACGTCAGACTAGAACAGAGGTCTAATAGGGCGGATCTGAACTTCAGACCAGATGCTCAAGTGGGTGGGAATGATTGGGTCCCGGGTGCACGGGTAAAGTGGGACAATTGAGTTCTGGGGGACGACTGGACCCCTGTTAGGCGTGCGATTATGGCTGAGAAAACAAGGTTGGCAGCCGAGCGATTCACCACAATGCTCTGGGGAGTGATGGAAAGCTCAGACAAAGCTACAGCACTTATTTTAAGTCTTTATCTGCAACTAACCAAATTGATGCAGAAATATTTTGGTCGAGTTGCGCCCGTTGCAGTGGCAGATCAATTTCTCCCAGGGGCCAACAACATAGAATGGGAATATGTGGAAGGATGATTGGGACCTGAAAGGTCCCCTACTGAAATTTTTGTAACTTAAAAAATATGAATTGATCTAAGTTACAAGAGCTGTTTGTGCTGAAGAGAGAGAGAGAGAGAGAGAAACTCCCTAGGGGAGTTAATGAGCAGTGACAGGCAGGAACAGAGGAAATATGAGCTTCAGTCAGTTTGATTGTCCCTATAGGTGGAGCCTCCAAGATCCCTTTATTCCCTGCACTGCTACTTGAAGTTTTGTTTAAAGTATAAGAGTGTTAAGTCATTAAGTTCAATGTTATAGGAATATAACTACATACCTTTATATATGTGTTTGTTTGTGTTCAAGGAAGCATTTGTATGTGAGCTTTAATGTGTTTTCTTCCCTAAATTGTCATTTTTGTGTGTAGTTCAGCACTTTAGAGTCAAAAGCCCCATATTAGATTAAAGGAAAAGTATACTCAAACATTCCAACGTTTTGAGTATAAAGTTGGAGTTGAGATTTCTGGCAAAAATTGCAATTTGAAGGTATTGTAAAGATAAAACAGGGTTTGCCTTTGTTTGAGGTGAACTAACCTTTGTACCACCCCCTTGCAGACTAGCAGAGGGTAGCCCTTATCACCAGCTTCCAAGCTGATTGGGATTGATGCATACAAGTTACATTAACTCATATGAGTTGGTATTCTAAAATTCTGAGGGGAAAAAAAATTACCTGAAATTCAAAAGGATTCTAGGAAAACCAAAAGACATAAACACATGGCTTAGGTGGTTCCAATGGATAAAAAAGGGTTTCTTTTAAAGAGATAAATTAAATATGAAAGGAAATCTGGATTCCAACAGCACTGTTATTTGAAATTGGGACAACCTTGAGATGTAAAATGCAGTGTAATTTAGAAAGTTACTTTTGAATAACTAGGATGCTATCCAAGATAAAGAATGTGTTGATAAACATATGGGACTTTTAATCTGGATACAAATCAATACATATGAGAAAGAGACAGTTTTAATTTTGATAGTGTAAATTACAGTTCTTACAAAGTTTTTAAAAATTTGCAGTTTGGTTTCCGATCAAGTTCTCAAAAGGGAATTTTTATTTTAAAAGGTTTGGCAACAATTGACACTAATTCAAATGCTGCAAGCTTTTGTAATTGTAAGTCTGTTCCCAAAATACAAAGTTAAGCTCAAGACCTTGACAAAGTTTGGCAGAAATCCAATTTTTGGCTGAGTTAATGGCCAGGATTTTCCCCTCGGCGATTTGGGGGCGGGGCCCGCTCTCCGAGGGGAAAATGACGCGGGATGACATCAGGAGGAACCCCCGACGTCATCCCGGTCCCTTTAAATCTTCAGGAAGGCGGGTGGACAGCCCAAAGCAAACAGGGTTTGCCCCCATGGACCATACGAGGCAATTATGACAGGTGATGTGTGGGCGCTTGTAGATATGAAAACGGGCAGTAAGTAGAGGCATTACACACAGTTAAAAATATATGGCGAATCACCAAGCAGTAACCTGGATAACGGGAGCTGATGTTAATGTCTCCACAGGTCTGTGATCCTGGTTATGGGTATGTCAGTGCTGGCATGGGAAACACTAACAGTCAAAGTTGACAACCTCACCTGTCTCCACCCTGGATAATACGTACTGCTCCCCCGAGGAGGAATTGGAGGTGGATAAGGAAACCCAACACATGGATTACGGATCAAGTCACTACATGACCACATCAAACGAGCAATTGGAAACCAGACCCACGTGTGACAACACAAAAGGTTGTAAGAGTAATTTACGTTTATCAGCACCGGGGCAGCCAGTTCAGCAAACACCACTTGAATGTACCAAAGGGAACTTCATGGGGTGGTGGTACCTACCCAAGGGCAAAGACAATGATAAGATGGCAAATGCACACTTGAGGAAACACCCCAGCGGGATACACTTGTCCAGAAATATCTCGCTAAGCATAAGCACAGACACGAGCAGCGGAGTAACAATAACTGGAATTTATGACAATATGACTGGACTGGGTTGGTGGTATGGAGGATGTGGAACGCATGTGTCACCGACCAGTTTTTCGCCAATAAACATTTGAGTGTATCAAGAGGTTAATATGATTCCCGGATGGACAAACCTACCTCCCTTCGTTTGGGAACCCGGTCTTGAGGGACAATACTGTCAAGAAACATGTAAACATGTAATTGATAGGCATGATTGTTATGATATGCGATGCTTCAAACTGAGTACTTGTGGATATCAAAAACAAACCCGCTGCCCTAAGATGACAAACCCCCCCTCCAGATGGAATAGTTAGAATCAGGAAGGCCAAAGCCCTGTTGCATGACGTCACGATGGTATCCCTGGAGATGACGTACAATCTCATAGTTTTAGCAACGGTCTTACAGGGACCATGTAGAAATCACCAAAATTTGATTAAGTGGGCTAAATATTGGTTAGAACGGATCATCGGGGGTTACAAGGCTTGAATTACTCTGGGGGCAAGAAGGCAGGGAAGATGGATAAAGAACCTGTTGAATATAGGAGGTCTCTTTGGAAGTGCGAATTCAGTGGTAAGCTTGCTCGGTTCTTTGAACTAAATAATTATGCATCACAGATAGCTACAGAAGCAGCCAAAGGACTGCAGTATGACACACATGGGACAGAATATGCTTTAACAGCTATTAGTGTACAAGTGGAAGGGTTATTGGAAACCCTGGACATCTCTGCACAAGAGCTCATTGACATTGCTGACTCACAAAGTCAGGGGAGGGCATACGACATGTTGGCCTGAGATTTAATTGAAAGGATAAAATCAGATATAGAAGACATCAGGTTTGGGTCTGTCCCCGGACATATATTTGAATCAATATCCCAATTGAATCTAATAAACCTGCACCCGGAATGATGAGATCTTATAGTCACCCAACTCCAGAGTGGATGACGGAATGGTTGATTAAATTCCTAATGACAATACTCCAAGTGTATTACCCGAAAACCTCCTTCCACGATAGTTATCAATTTGAATCCCTGGGGGCAGAGAGAGATGGGTGGGTATACTGGGCAGGATCCCATGGGTACCTCGCCTACTTTATCTCCTCAATTTGGATGAGTACCAAGGACTGTTGTATGGAATCACAAAGTTATATTGTGTGTACTTGCCATACCCTAGAGCCCCTGACTAACATCAGCAGAATTATCTTCGAGAGGTCTCCCATCCAGGAAGCATTTAAGGCAGTCCAAATGTCCCGGACACAATGGTGTTTTATGACCAGTGAAGGCGAAATGGTTTTTGGAGGACTAAGGTGTTCAGTGAGCTCCAGCTTTTGTATACAAATCACTGACTCCCTTACATTAGGAAATTTCTATCTACCAGGACAAACAACAGGATACATATTTAGTCCCTGGTGGGATGATACAGAATTTACTGACGAGACCCCAGGCAAGATACATGATTGGCCATGTTACAGACCACAAAATTAGCACGTCAATACATTCGCATATCAAAGGACCAAGTTAGGAGGGGACGCATCCAGGTGGACCTGGCCACTAAATCCCCAACTAAGTTAGCTGGGTCTGCCTCAGCCTATGCTACCTCAGTGCACTTGATCAATTTGTGGAAAATCCTCCACATGGCAATGACGATCTTCAGCCTAGCAGTATTGGTTTGGACCATTTGCCTGTGTTACTATCAGCAGAGAATCTTAAAGGACTGCATGATATTCCAAAAATATGCTCCACTGTCCATCGCTTGCATGGGGAAAGGGGTTAAAGGGGCCAGGGGAAAGGTCAGTTTATATGGCTTGGCAGTTTAAGATCCCTCAAGAAGTCTGGATGACTGGCCATCCAAAGGACAAAGAAGGAATTCTTAATGCCGGTAATTGGCCATCTTGGACTTTTGCCAAAGGCCAAAAGAGGGGACTGAAGGGGAAAATGAAAGAGTTAAAAACCAAATATAATGGACAAAGAGGTAGCTTTTGATAAACCACAAGTCATTGTCTGGACCAGGTAAGAGTCAAGGTCTGTGTGTATACTTGAATAGGAATAGATAATATAATCGTGTACAAGTGTCTCGAAGATAATAGGAAAGAACTAACAAACCAATTGCGTGAGTAAATTATTGGGTCTTGTAACAAGGTTAAAACATGTAGACATTGATCACTGGTGCATGCAAATAGAGTAAGATAAGGGAAAAGAATAACCGCAAGAAAATGTAACCCTTTGGGGAGCTTGTACCCATCTTGTAGGGATACAGGCTCCCTTGCATATTTAAATAAAACTGGTGAAAGAATCTTGAGTCTCGTGTGATCACTGTGGGATCAGAGGGTGCTTGAAATCCCTTTCATTTATATTTGCATTGAGGCTGATTTTGAAGTGCCTCGATCATAGCGTTAAAGTGGTGCAAGATCTTGCTAAAACCATACAAGGCACTAGTTAGACCACACCTAGAATACTGTGAACAGTTATGGTCCCCTTATCTAAGGAAAGATGGATTGGCATTGGAGGCAGTCCAGAGAAGGCCCACTAGATTGATCCTGGGTGTGGAGGGATTTTCTTATGACGAGCGGTTGAGTAGGTTAGGCCTGTACTCATTGGAGTTTAGAAGAATGAGAGGTAACCTTATTGAAACATATAAAATTCTTAGGGGGCTTGACAGGGTAGATGCTGAGGGATTGTTTCCCCTTGTGGGAGAGTCTAGGACCAGAGGGCACAATCTCAGAGTGAGGGGTCACCCATTTAAGACAGAGATGAGATGGAATTTCTTCTCTCAGTGGGGGTTAATCTGTGGAATTCTTTACCTCAGAGGGCTGTAAGAGGCTAGGTTTAAGTATATTCAAGACTGAGATAGACAGATTTTTAATTAGTAAGGGAATCAAGGGTTATGGGGAAAAGGCAGGAAAGTAGAGTTGAGAATTATGGTCTAATGGCTTAACGTAGCAGAAAGGCTATCTGGGTGATCAGTAGGCACTAGAACCAAATTGTCTACAATAATGCAAAAGCAAAATGCTGTGGATGCTGGAAATTTGAAATAAAAATAGAAAATGCTGGAAGTACTCAGCTAGCCTGGCAGTATCTGTGGAGGAGAAACAGAATTAACAGGCAGTATCTTCCCAGCCCTGTGGAAACAGGATCAGGCCCAAACTTACAATATAGCGCACTGGGTTGGCTATGCATTACCTTCTCTGAGCATTCTTGCCAGAGGAGGATCAATGCAGCAGAAGCAACCCATCCTGCAACAGTAGCTAACTAATTAAGGCCATTTATGGGCCAACTGGCAGAAAGTTGATGGAGCCCCAAGATCGTCCCAATGGCAGACGGGTGCCTCACTGAGGCTGGAGCCCAGCAAGTAGCTGGAAGCGGCCTCCCAGTGGCAGGCTAGAGGGCCATTAACATCTCCTCTTAATCAGCCCTGCATGGATCTGCTGGGATGTTTCAGCCACAGCTGCAAGCCATTTTGTGAAGGGATTGTTGCTTCACAATTCTGGCCTGATAGCTGTGGCCATGTGTTTTATTTTTAAATTTCCATCCTGTTGTCAGCTAACCAGAGCCTTTGGCCATCTGATTGGACCCTCCTGCTTGGAATTGGCCCACCACCCTTAATTCAGCGGTGAACAGGAAGACAGTCTCTTAATTGGCCAGCCAAAAGCAGTGGGGTCATCTCCCGCATTTTTTCTCCAATGGCAGAAAATTTTTAAAGGCAGTCAGATTCCACCCAATATTTCAGGCTGATGATCTTTCATCAGTTGTGGGAAAAGTTAGAGATATAACAGGTTTTAAGCATGTGAAAGAGGTGAGGTGGGACAAAGAACAAAGGGAAGGTTTGGGATAAGGTGATGGCACAAGGCCAATGGGAGTGTAATGAGACAATGGGTAAAGAAACAAAATATGTGTCTAGAGGTGGCGTGAATGGCAGAATCATGAACAGCTGTTATTAATATAAAAAAAGAGAGAATATCAAGAGAGTGAATCCCAATCCAGTAAAGAAAAGGGAAACAATATGGGGATAGAGGTTACCATGTGAAACTCAATGGATTGAATTTTTGGGTCATCCCCCCCTCCCCCCGCCCACCCCAAGTGCAGAAACAGAGGCGATGATGGAGCCCCGAAAATACCAACACCAGCTGGCATGTCAGTTTCAGGATGCGTTCCTGGTGCTGGCAATGCTAATGTGAGTGGAACAGGGTGGGAATAGATATCCTGACTTCCTCTCTATTAAGGTCAATTAAAGTAGTCGAAAAGCTTGTTAAGAACTTGTTGGAGTTGGAGGCTGGAATTCTGAAGGGGGTGCAAGGTTTACCTACATTTTCTATCGGAGATTAGCTGAAAGGAAGCGGGTACAGAGTGGAAGCCAGTCTTGACTGCCCCAGGGAATTACCTTGGCCCCATAAGAGGGTTAGCTGGGCAAAGTGGAAGTCAGCATTAGGTAAAGATGTGCTTTTGGCTGGTGGTGCAGGGAAGAGTGGGCACTCAGTGTTCAGCATTGGATAGGGTCGTCACGTCCCTGGCATTGCACGGGCAGAAGAGCAGGGACAAGGCTGCATATCACAATAGGAATCACAATGTTCAAACAGAAGGTTGCAGCTGGTAATGGGGCCTCGACTGTCAGATTTTGGCTCAGTGGCGATTAAGGAGTAACACCCACCCTAGGAAGGGCAGAACCTCAAGGAGCAGGAGGGCAGTGGAGAGGAAAGGTGGACAGGAAGGCAATGGCAGCTGTACTAACAACATAAAATCTACTGCGGAAAATAGAGCTACCTGAAGATGACCAAGATCCAGTGCTGTGAGATTGCAGCTCTCCAGACAGATGGTCACAGCCATCAAAGTCACTGTGACCTTGAAGTTTTTTGCATCTGGCTCCTTCCAAGGATCAGCTGTAGGCCTTAATGGCATATCACAAATGACAGCATGCCACTGCATCTCCAAGTCATTGATGTCCTCTTTGCCAGAGTTATGGTCCTTGGCCAGACCGCCATGTTGTTGGTAGGATCCGGTTCGGGACTGATAAAAATTTTGTTCAAAGTAGACAAAGCTTGACATTCAAGACATTTGCTATAGAATAAAGTCACAAGGTTGCACAGGTTTTGAATAAACAAAAATAAACTTTACCATACAAGATTGAAAGATAAAACAATTTACAAAATCTATCTTGTACTCTAACATTCAGTGTAAGTATATTGTGAATTAACAGGAAATCTGTGGTGGGACACACCACACTACACGATAAATGACAGATGTGACCAAAACCGGTTCCATGGATTTCTCAACAACCCACTCAGATGTTAGTCATGCTGTGAGTCAACCAATCTCACTGAAACTCCATCTCTCTCACGAGGGTTTCCAATCTTCACTTTCGAAGATCTCGCCTTGGAATTCTCTCCTAACTCGGACACTTCAGTGATGGTCCACCTCGCAGGGTTTCATTCTTGCTTTCTGAGATTCCATTCCCCTTGATTCCCGAGTATACGCAAACACCAATTCGCAAGCGCAATTTTAGCTGTCCAGCCATGCCAAGCAGAACACTACTGCTCCACAGAGGTGCTTTTGCCCCAATAGTCTGTAGCACAGATTCACCAAACTTTGGCTGCCTTCTTGGATCTTCAGGACTTCTTCTGAGCCTGAACTAGTTTTTCACACCCTTCTTCTATTTTCCTCTATGCACAGGCGCGCACGCTTGTCCTCGGCCTGAGAAGGCAAAGATGCTGGCTTGTGCCTGTGCAGAAAGTCCAAGGTCTGTCAGCAATGGAAGTTCCTGACCTTTGAACTCAACAAGGTAAGTATGAGTGTCATAACAGCCAGGGCTGGACAGTATATTTATTTCATAGCAGACCTGGCCTATCAGGGACAGAGGGCATTGGGATTTACCACCATTGCTGGATCCTCGAGGTGCAGGGCATCATTGTTTGTACCAATGTGGCCATCTAGACACTCAGCAACCAGCCAGTGAGATCCATCAACAGGAAGGACTTCCACTCCCTCAATGTCTGCAACCGCAACAAGAGCTTACTCCATGTGTGTGTTCACATTGCTGGCAATTGCCTTTTATGACTTCACAAACAGGAGCAAGTATTTCTTAACATTTGCAGATTTATGCAATCTCCGTGTCTGTTTGTACCTTTGTAACTGAGGTTTTCCATTTGTTCCTGTTTCTTGCATTCTTGCAAAACTCTACCATCCGGCGTTGGCCAGAAATCACACAAGAAGTTACAGAGGAGCTTGTTGCAGTGCCTGAAGTGTGCTGGAAGGGGATTTCCACCTGTTGTTAAACCCCATCGCAGACCCTGACAGAAATTACTGGGGCAAGTCTTTACATAATGGGAGTTGGGTAGGCAATGCATCTGGCCCAATGAGTTGGGAAGTAATGAGATGAAGGGTTGAGGAGGAAAGGAGTTACTTGAGGAGGTGGAATAGTGGTATAAGAAACACCCTGATTCAGAGACAGACTTAATGGAGGGAGTGGAGAAATGTTTCAGCAGCTGGATATGAAAGCTGTTGCTGTTTAAAGAGGCAATGAATGCAATGATGAAAGAGGACAAAGTGGGACAAGAAGATGCTAAGAGGGCAAAAGAAGATTTTAACTGCTGGGCCTCACATAGGCCTTCCTGTGTGTTGCTGACAGGAAGGACTAATTGACTCAGCAGATGTCATGTCACTGGCTTCAGTGTAAAAGTGTGGACTAGGGTCACAGCTCTCATCTACATTTCTTAAACTACTGAATTATGCATTTTTACATAGGATATAAGGCACAGAAACAGGCCACTCAACCTAACCATTCCATGCTAGTATTTATAGTACACTTGCGCCTCCTCCCATCTTTTCTCATCTAAATCAACAATAGTAACCCTCTATTCCCTTCTCCCTCAAATGTTTGCCCAGTTTCCACTTAAATGCATCTATACTACCAGCTTCAACCATTCCCTGGGGTTGCAAATTCCACATTTTTACCACTTCCTGGGTAAATAAGATTCTTCTGAATTCCCTATTGAATTTCTTGGTGACTATTTTATATTGATGGCCTCGAGTTATGCTCTTCTCCACCGGGAAACGTTCTCTCTGTATCCACTTTATCAAAACAATTCATCATTGTAAAGGTCAGCCCTCCGGCTTCTTTTTTCAAGGGGAAGGAGACCCAGCCTGTCAATCCTTTCCTGTTCTGCATACCCACACAATTCTGGTTTCATCCTTGTAAGCCTTCTTTGCATCCTCTCCAGTGCCTCTAAATACCTTTTCCACTACATGCCTTAGTCTAAGTGTGATCCAGCCAGATTTGATACAGGTTTAGCATATCTTTCTTACTTTTCAATTCAATCTCTCTTGAAATAAAGCCTAGTGTTTGGTTTGTTTTATTATGGCCTTGCTATGACCTGTTGTGCAACTTTTAGTGACTGGTGTATTTGTACTCAGAGATCCCTTTATTCCTCTTCCCTATCTAGACTTGCACCTTTCAAGTAATAAGTGACCTCTATATTCTTCCTATCAAAATGTCCTACTTCACATTTATCTGTGTGGATCTACATTTTGCTAATTATTTGTCCATTCCACAAGTTACTTTGATAATTTGTTGCAGAGAGTATTGACCAGATTGGTGTGATACGCAAATTTAAAAATTGTATTTTTGATTCCAAAGTTCAAAGAATTATTGTAAACCATGAACAGCAGTGGTCCCAGCACAGATCCTTGTGAAACACCACAGCCAGTTCTGGGTTGGGAATCCAGTCACTGGTTCAGTTCCTCATCCTGACCCTGCACGTCATGTCCCAGACATGTACACTGGATTTTTAAAGGGCCAGGCCAATTAATCACTGTGAACAGGCACGACCCTGGATGGTGGACGGGCTTCCGACGTTGGAGGGCCAATGGGAGGCCTGGCAGCACTCAGTGATCAGCAGCCTTGCAGGCTGAGGTGGGAGCTGCTAATGTTAACACTGAAGGAGAGGTGGAGAAGTGAAGGTAAGTTTATTTTTATCTTTAAAAACACAATAGCTGCCTAACCATGATCCTGGAGAGGCAACTCCTCTAGGTGATGCCTGGCGACTGCAACTGTAGCTTAGCAACTGTCATGGGTCAGGTGGGGGAGGGGGTTTATTGCTTTATTGTGATTTATTGTCCCCTTCCCGTCTCCCGCCCTGTCCTACTCTGAGCCCACCATGTTGGCCTAGACATGGTCTAGGCCAACGTGGATTGCCTGCATTTCATTTGACACAGTTTTTCGGCCTAAATACCAATAGACTTAATTGGCTGCCCACTGCTTTCTGGCGGGTAGCTGATCCATCCTGATACCTTCATTGAAAATGGCTTGAGGTAATGATTGTGGTGGAGAACCAGGACAGAGGCTGGCAGTACCAAACAGTGCTCCTACCATCTCTGATCTCAGCTCCAACCCATTTAAAAATCTCAGCCAACTTCCCATCTTCTATCAATGTGAGTAACTAATCTTTTCCCCCACTCTCTGCCTTCTGTCTCAACAGCAATCCATTCTTCCACTTGTCCCCTGACTCTACATTCTCTAACTTTATTCATTAGTATCTTATGGTGGCATGCCTTTTGAAAATCTAGATAAATTGCGCTTATTGCATTTCCAATGTCTACTCTCTCTGTTACCTCCTCAAGAAACTCAGTAATGCTGGTCAAGCAAGTGTTTCTCTTTTGAAATGCACGCTGACTCTTCATTGTCTTATTTTTCATTTCTAGATACTCTTCTATTCTCTCCTTTAGTGAAGATTCCATTCTTTTTCCTACCACTGATGTTAAGCTGAGTGGTCTACAATTCTTTGAAATTGTTCTGTCCTTCTTCTTAAATATAATAATTATATTAGCTATCACCAGACCTTCAGCACTGCACATTTTTCCAATTAATTATTTAATATGAATAGTAGTTCCTCTGCTATCTCTTCCCTGGATTCTATTAAAATACCTTATTGTACTGAACTCATCTTTAAGTATTTTTTTATATAATGTATTTATTTGTCTAGTTCTGACTCTAAGGGCAGGATGTTTAGTTTGGTGGCTGCCTGCGATCGGCAGGTCTGGGAGCAGCCGTGGAACGGACCGCCGACCACGATCAACCCCAAACGTGATTTCAGGCTGGTTGGCCAATTAAAGGCCAGCCAATGTTGATGGGGTGGGGGGGGGGGGGGGGGGGGGGGGGGGGGGGGGGGGGGGGGGGGGGGGGGGGCAGGGAGGCGGGGGGCAGGAGGAAGGCAAGTGCTGAAGTCGGCACAGGCGCAGGGTAATGCACACAGAAAGCTCCTTGGAGGCAGAGAGCTACCTCAGGGAGCTGAAGAATTCAAGAGCAACAAATGAAGATTTTAGAATGCTGAATAAAATGTCCACGCATCAGGATCAGTCACCTGAGCATGTGGATGATGAAGATTCTGTCCAAATTTTTTTTTAAATTAACATCAGAAACCTCACCCTGCCCTTGAATGAATTTTCCTTAAAAAGGCAAAGGCGAAGGAGATCAAAGGTTATGGGGAGAATGGGGTTGAGAAACTTATCAGCCATGATTGAATGGCAGAGCAGACTCAATGGGCTGAATGGCCTAATTTCTGCTCCTATGTCTTATGGTCTTATGGTCTTATGGCCACCTGGCCGGTCCACCCACCAGCCAACTATAAGGTTGGGCAACAACGAAAAATCTCCAGTAATTACATTAATGGCCTAAATAGGCCTCTTAATTGTTAACAAGGGCGCTTCCAACTCTTCCTCGTGCCCATCGACCAAAATCCGATGGCATTGGGCTGCTCGCCCGATATCATCACATGCTATTTCATGCTTGAGCAGGTGATGATACGATTGGGCGCTTGCCTGCCCACTCACTCAGCAAAAAATTCTGCCCTATTGCTTCACACAGTTCATCTCATTAAAATTATCTGACACACATTCTCAACTTATCAAACACTTATTCTACGATACTTAAAGAGTTACTCTTTACAGCAGCTCTCATTGTTGTTTTATTTCAATCCCTGTCAATGATACTTCATGCTCCATTGCATATACATACTTTTTCCTTCACATTATATGCTAAATATCCCATCGTGCTTTATGTTTATCCATTTAGCCTGTCATGCCTCACCATATACTGGGGAAGATAGTGGCATAGTAGTAATGTCACTGGACTAGCTATCTAAAGACCCAGGCTAATGGTATAGGGGCATGGGTTCAAATCCCACCATGGCAGCTGGAATTTGAATTCAATTGATAAAATCTGGAATTGAAAGCTAGTTTCAGTAATGGTGACCATGAAACTATTATTGATTGCTGTAATGCCCTCCCTGCCATCTTTACCTAGCCTACATGTGACTCCAGACCTACAGCAATGTGGCTGACTCTTAACTGCCCTCTTCTAGTAGCAATTAGGGATGGGCAACAAATACTGGCCTTGCCAGTGGCACTCATGTCCCATGAAAGAATTTAATAAAATACTTCAAGAGCCACAGGCACAACTGAATCCATTGGAACTGAGTTCATCCACAGGACAGCTAAATCAAACATTCAAAGAGGCTGCACTTGACTTGGGAATCAGTGGTTGGCTACCCTTGCACTAGTCTGTGCTGTCGTATCTCAAAATAACAAAGCTACAATAAAATTGCCTTTGGATTTGTATTTCTTTACTGTGTGAAAGCTATTTACAAGTGTGGTATATACTTAACAGACGGAGAAATTGATATGAGGTTTGGAAAGATAAAATCATAACAGGAATGCATATGCTCTGACTAATATTGCCATATATAGTAGGTTTTGCCGAGTTATTCAATATTAAGTTTGATTTCCTTGTTTGCTGCTTGAACATTTCCAGAAGCGATCAACTGTTGTGGCTGGTGTGACTGGGTATGTAGCAATTCTGTTTTCCTTTTTGCAATCTTTGCTTCCTTTTTCTGCACTTCTTCAAGTAGTTACTCATGCTGGGACTCAATTTCATAATCCTCTAGAACCTTTTATCAAGTGTTCAGTTTTTGGACATATATCTTCATATGACATTCACATGTGTAAGTATACATGCACACACCCAGCAGGCACTGGTGATTTCAATTAAAAGCTTAAACCCTGAGTTCTCCCATTCCTGCTCAGGAACACTGAGATTAAGAGAATGTTTCCTCTTGAACAATCGAACATGAGGCCCACCTGATGGGAGTGCAAAGAGGTTATACAGTCTTTCCACTAAATATCCTCTGCCCAGGCAGTGCTTTGCCCTCATGCTTAAGGAGAAATATTTGCCCCAGAAATATTCACTACTGTCCTGGTTGAGATCAGCCAATCAGTGGAGATTAAAATTAAATATGGTACCTTCTTGCTCTCTATAGTTTACTGTTGCATTATTTAGTGCATTTATTTATTGAATGCTACTGCTCTAGAACGAACAGCCACACTATGGCATTGACAGGAAAATGCTTCTAAACATATTTACAGTTTTAGTTTTTCATATAAAGAAAACTAAATAAACCTCAATGACAGTAATTGCAAAGGGTGCACAAATAGTGTTTACTCTTATTACCAGTTTATTTATATTTTTTACAGAGTAGCTACAGACTTTTCACAAACAGATTGTTGCTATAGCAACGGTCCAGCTGAGACTGGAGATTTGCTGTTGTGAATAGTAAGCAGAAAATTTGATAACTTTTCCATTGAAGATTTATTTTGAAATAACAGAGTTTATTTTGGATAGCTCTATTCATTTAAAAAAAACAAGGATATAAGCAGTGCAGCACTTATGCTAGATATTCCCCAGTGAAGAAATAGAAGCCTGCTGCAAGGTACATAAAAGCAGCTTCAGTCCTCCAAGGTGGTGCAATCATTTTCTAGCATTGACTGATAGCCTCACTTAACAGATACTAGGCAAAGTTCCTGATAGTGACCTTTCAGCTCTTATACAATAATTCATCCATCAGATGAGACACTAAACTAATAATAGGTCTGCTTGTTTGGATGGTTTGTTGATGTGAATCTTGGCCAAAATTCTTCCAACTCTCAGCAAAATGGCTACTGTTTTTGCCTATGTAATGGGCAGAATTTTCCATTTGACATGTGGAGGTACGGGACCCGCACGCCGAGGTGTAAGATGATGTGCAGTGATGTTGGGCGAGTGTCCCGATGTCACCGTGCGCCATCATGATATTTCGGTGGGTGGGCATGCCCATCATTAATTAACGGGCCACTTAAGGTCCTTGAGGCTCCAATTGATGGGGATTTTGCAACGCCCGTGTGATCTTCGGCTCATCGCATGGGTGCAACGGGCAGGCGGGTAGTAGAAATTTATATAAACCTCATCCATGAGCTGGAGAAGAGGACTCAGTGGGGTCCCAATTCTACAGATCTAAAACTCATTGTACAAAAGTTACTGAAACTTGCCTGTGTGTGCTGGAAAAATTCAAAATGCATAGCAGCTGCTTGGACTGGACTCATAACCTTCAGGTCAGCACTTTGCAGTGAGGATTTGTTTTGAGGCCTGTGGGTTTCAGGAAGCCTCCCTGAGCCCAGGAATGGGAGGTGATCTCTCCACTGGAGGCACCTCCTTTGAGGAGAAAGGGAGGGCTAGAAGGGGGAGGAGGCCAGGAGTGCACATTCAGCCTCCAGGGGAGCCACCTTTGGGAGGACAGATGCAGGCACAAAGTGTGCAGAGCCAAGATGTAGTCCAAGGCAGAAGGGGCTGCAGAAGATGCCACTACCCTGCTGCCAGGGTATACAGGCGGCGAAGCAGCTACCTCAATATGTCTGAGGTGCAGTGCCGAAGGAGGATCCGTCTCTCAAGGGAGACAGTCAGTACCATCTGCCAGATGATTGGGCCTGAGATCTCCGCTAACTGTGTGGGGTGGACACCCCATGCCAGTGGCTCTAAAGGTCACAGCTGCCCTCAACATCTATACCTCTGGCTCCTTCCAGGGGTCGTTGGGTGATCTTTGCAGTGTCTCCCAATTGGTTGTCCACACTTATGTCAAGCAGGTCACAAATGCTCTGTTCAGGCGTGCATTGACCTTCATCCACTACCGCTGGGACGAGGCCAGCCAGACACAGTGAGCCAGAGGCTTTCACAGCCATTGCTGTCTTCCCACGCGTCCAGGGTGCAATAGACTGCACACATGTGGCCATCAAGGCACCAGCAGGTGAGCCCGGTGCCTTCGTCAACAGGAACGGATTCCACTCCATGAACGTGCAGATAGTGTGTGATCGCAGGATGCAGATTCTACGAGCCAGTGCAAGATACCCAGGCAGCTCCCACGACGCCTATATCCTCAGACACTCCCAGGTCCCGGGGCTCTTCAGTGCTCCAGTCCAGCTGGATGGTTGGCTGCTGGGTGACAAGGGCTATCCCCTCAGAAGGTATCTCATGACGCCTCTCCGCCATCCAAGAACAGAAGCTGAGCAGCGGTACAATAGGAGCCAGGGCTCCACAAGAGCTGTGGTGGAGAGAGCCATTGGTCTTCTCAAAATGCGCTTCCGATGCCTGGACTGTTTCGGGGGCACACTCCAGTACCCCCAGGAGTGTCGCTGATAGTGGTTGCATACCGAACTCTCCACAATCTTGCGCTGCAAAGGGGGGACGCCGTGGATGAAGAAGATGTAGGCGCAGTGGCTGCGGCTGAACACGATGAGTCCAGCAGTGAGTCTGAGGGGGAGAACGCACAGGGAAATGGATGAGGGGGCATACGCTGACCCGGGCATACTCCAGGGAGGCAGGGACTCCCGGGAGGCTCTAATCCAAGGAACCTTCAGCTAACACAGCACATATGGATCTCCAACACAAGCCTGGCCTGCAGCCTCCATACTGGAGACCTTAGTGCAAAATCTGTCTGGATAGGAGCATTGACGATGGGCCCAGTCAATAAATGTAAATGACACACAAATCACTCATAACATCTCAGGAATCCATCCACCTGCCCAAGGAAAGAGGCATCCCCATCCATGTTAGATGATCTGAATTAACTGCTTTCACAAAAGTATTTTGACATAACACAAATAAAATGGTGTCGCACTGCAAATACAATCAGAAGGAGCTCATAGGGGTGCAAACAGAAAACCACCAGTGATGAACCTGGGGTGTGCCTAGGATGCCTTCATTTTACGTTTGCGGGTGCTACATTTTTGTGGTGCCCCCTCACTTGCACTGGCCTCTGAGACAGCCTGCTCACCCTGCTGTCCTGTTGGCCTTGATGACCTTGGCGGACGTCCTCTGGCGCATGGAGCCTATGCTGGTCCCGCCTGGGAGGGAGCTGCAAGCTTTGTGGTTGGCATCTCCCCAGTCGTCGCAGCTTCATTGGATTCCACGGTCACCGGCAGAGGGGCGGAGGAGCTGCCGGCCTCACGCAAGGCGTCAGCAGAGATGACAGGCAGCTGCTGCGCCAATATGAGGTCCATTCGGCCCTCCCTGCTCACTGTAGATGGATGGACACTGAGGTAGGAGATCTGGTGCCCAAACCACCGCCCACACGGGCACTGACCACCTGAGGTCAGTGCCACTGTCAGGGATTATAGGTGTAAGTGCAACCCCAGGAACCCTTGATCCTATCCCTGAAGCTCACCCTCCATGATATTCGCCACTCTTTCCATGGAGGAAGCTTGGTGCTCAGTCATGAGGCTCAATACATCAGCTACGGTCCACATGGACTCCTCCACCACTGACACCAAGCCAAGCACAGCCTCATGTATCTCCACCAGATGGTTCCACACACCCATCTCATCTCATTAGTTGGCTGCATCGCAGATGACTCCAGAGGCTCATCATCAGCCATGGACTGATCTTGTGCCTGGGCCCCTGCAGTCCTCCGACTGCTGGTGCCATGGGCACTCCCGTCTCCAACAGTTCCCCCAGCAACTGTGAAGTGCCCTCACCACTATGCCCCGGGACATTAGCCGAAGATCCGGTGCCTACCGGGGTGCCAGTATCTGCGCTGCTGCCTGCCTGGCAGAGATGGGGTGATGCTTCTGATGGTGCAACTTCATGGCCCTCAGGTGTCAGAGGGGCCCCTGCTGCTCCGGGTCCCGGCCTTGTGCCGATGATGCTGAAAGGAAGAGTAAGGACATTCGATCAGTTAGCCTGCGGGCAATGTCAATGTACATGCCTGTCCCCCAGATCATCAAGCGCTCATCATTCCACATGCAATGGGCAAGCCATGTTGGTAATGTCACTCACTCAACAATCAGCACTGCCATGGCTGTTGGGAGACTACTGGTGACGTGAGTGCTGGCCATACATACCTGCCCATGGAACCCCAGCCTCTCCGGCTCCAGTGGACCTGGGCACGTGGCGCCTCTCCAGGTCAAAGGCCTCCTGTTCAAAGCGGCTAAGCAGCTGGCCCATCACCAGTCCTCACCCGCTCAGTAGTGTTGTGAAAATTCTTCTCCTGGAAATGAGAAAAGATCATTGTTAAGTGATACTTGTACTGTGAATCTCCTTGCAGCCGGCCCAGCCCAAGCCCAGTTGGCCATGGCAGGGATCCAATGCATCCTTACCCCGCTGCTGCCTAACACTCACACAAATATGCCAGGTGTGTTCTTCCCATCCCCCAACACCTTGGCCACATGCTGCCTTCATCATACTTGGGAACACACAGTTATACCTGCCGTTGCAAGGAGGCACAATGACGAGGAGCACAGAGGGCAGCAGATCTATCTGTGCCAGGACACCTTGACTATCCCGTCCCACCATGACATCACCCTGACTTCGACATGTCCTGGAGTTCGAGCACTGCACCTGGGTGCAGATCCTCCAGGTCGCCCCCACCACAGTCATGTGGGTGCCAGTCCACCACATGCTGCGGGTGCAGAACCCATCTCATCACCACCCTCTCAGGCTGACCACCGCATAGGGAATATCTGCTGGGCCGCTCAGCTAAGGACACATGCTGTCAATGATTCATTGCATTCAGGCCTGTCAGACATGGGTTGGGTGCCGGGGGGGAGAAGCTAACATGATGGGTGAAGTGAACGATGCCAACATGCTACTCACCCTTCCTGTGCACAGCAGGTCGTTGAAAAGCTTGCGGCACTGGGTCCATGTGCGCCGCACCACTTCATGGGAGCTCATGACCTCCGCTATCTCCTCCCACGCATGTTTGGTCAAGTGGGGTGGCCTCCTTCCGTCCTCAGGGATGAGCACCTCCTGCCGTGCTGCCACCTTGTCGAGGTGGGCAGCAAGGCAGTCATCCAAAAACTGGGCGCCCTACCCCCCTGCATGCCCAGCTTTGGCCCCGACTTCTGGCCATGTACAGCAGCCTTGAAGTGGCTGAAGCTTGCCCTTTAAAGAGGCCGCTGGGTTGCCATTGGGCCCAGCGACGATTGCCGATCCGCTGCCGTCCGTCCACTCCTGCCATCCCCGGGAGCCGCAAAACACGCTGGGCGGACATTAATTGGCTCGCCTGCATAAAATGGCGGCATGGTCCCAATTTCTGCCAGCGATCAGATCCATGCCTGCCCGCGCCTGCTCCTGCTCCGCAGCACCCCCCACCCCACCACACCCACCCCACCGCCAGATGGAAAATTCTGCCCAATGACAATATATCAAACATGTAGTCAACTCTAAATGAGGGCTTTAGAAAGTTCACGAGAAACATGAAAAGCGATTAGTAAATGCAAGTTCTTTTCTTCAGTTTGGTTTACCTCTCCTGCATTTCTTACTTTATTCTACCCTCTGCATTTTAATGACATTGTTTCTTAACTACGTAGTGTTTTCCTTTCCTGCTTTTCCTTGGCTGATTGGCTGAGCTGATTACCTGCACCATTACTTATGACAAAGAAAACAAATTTCCTCTTCTTTCACCCAATGGCAGCTCCAATCACAGAGATGCAGAAACAATACATTTTATACTGTCTCTTTGGCCAAGCTATTACCACCTGGCCTGATTTATGTCCCAAACCTGCCTTAATCTGAGTGTCAGAGTAGCATGACTCATTTCTAAATGTGACATTTCTATTTCATGCACCAGCCATCCTGTAAGTTCTCTCAGTGACTTAGTCAAATTAATGCCAATTTCTGTTGAAATTTGAGAAAGTTTCTGGACTTCCACATGCAAAGGACAATCAAAAAGTCTATTATGATGTCAAGCTTTACAACAAGTACAAAGTATAAAAGCAACATATCACACCTTATTTACAATATTATGTTCCGTTTTGGACACCCATTTTAGGAAAGGTATATTGGCTTTTGAGAAGTGAGCTTGGATTGTTTCTGGAATCCAGGGACTGAGGTATAAGAAAGATTAAGATTATGAGGGCTACAATATATAGCTGGGTAGACCTGCATTTTGATAGTATTGATGTCTTTCAGATCCAAAATGTGTTCATGCTTTATGCACACACTTGGGGTGTGGGCTGTGCCAGACATCATTTTGGGTAGGTCATTAGTATGAGCATTGGGAATATACGCTGGAAGCATACAGAGTAGGTAGATCACGTGTCAGTCAGCATGCAATGTTGCTTTGAATATGGTGGTGACATTTTCAACTTGTTCCAGCGAAAACCCTTTTTTAAATCTCACACAAGTAAACACGTGTTCAGCAGTCGGAAAGACCATCACCCACCAGTCAGGTGAGCAACCCACAAGCTGCTACATGTCATGAAATGTCATCGAGCAGACCATTATGGTGATTGTAGTAATTATAGTTTTGAGAAACGTAGGATTGCAGCTTTAAGAATAACCCTGTGTTGTAAGATTTTATGATCTGTGTAAACCAATGGGTTAGCAGTGCAGGGAACTGAAATGAGAGAGTTCTTCTTTAGCTATAGAATTTGATGCACACATGTAGTTGCTGCTGCTATCTTGTAAATAAAGTTAAATGTGCCCACTAAGAAAAGTTGCCTGGAGAAACAACCCTATAGCAAACTGACGATGAGGATAAATCAGATCCGGTGCTGTAACTCGCCCAGCGATTGTGAGTATCTAAGTTAATTAAGAAGAAAGGAATATATACTCATCTGAGATGCCATAGTTTGGCAGAATCAATTCCTTTGAACCAGCCACAGACAACTAGTCTCAATATAGAACATCTTTCGTTCTTCCGTCAAGCCAACAAAATCGTCGGGAGGCGGGGAAAGGGGAAAGAGATTCTCCTGAGTATTTGTGGGAGCAAGACCTACAGTTTAATTCGAAGTTTGATGGCCCCCAGTGCCCCAGATTCGAAGACTTTCAGTGAATTAATAGACCTCATTAAGGGACATTTCCAACCTAAGCCCTCAGTCACAATGCAGAGGTTCAGGTTCAATTCATGGAATAGAATCCCGGGGGAGACATTGCTACCTACGTGGCAAAATTAATACAACTAATGGAATATTGTGATTTCAGTAAAACTCTGAATGACATGCTCAGGGATCATTTGGTATGTGGCATGCAGGACAATGCTATTCAGTGAAGGTTGCTAGCTGAAGTAAATCTTGATTTTGAGCAAGTATTAGAAATAGAGCTTGCGATGGAAAGCACTGTAAGAGATGCACAAGCGATTCAAGGGGCGCAAAAGGGTAGCGTTCTCCTAATCGGGTGGGAACAGTTAGCCGAAAGTGGTGGGATTCCGGTACGAAGAAGGAAACAGCCCCTGAATAACTGTTTATTGTAGACACCAATTGGCACAGCTACCAGTGAGGGCGGCAGAAGGTGAAGGACCAAGACTTTGAGATTGTAATTGGTTGAAAGAGATAAAATTAAACTGGTCCCAAATCTTCCATTTGTGAACAGGAGGACTGCCAGAGCTAACAAAAAAAATGACATTGTCTTCAAGGATGAACCGGGAAAAATCCAAGGCTTACTGGCCAACATTTACATGGATCCAGGAGCATCCCCTCGATTCTTGAAAGCAAGACCAGTGCCATATGCCCTGATAGAGAATTGAACTAGCCTGAGAGGCTGGGTGTCATAAAAGTGGTTCAATTCTCAGAGTGGGCAGCACCCAAAATCCCTGTCTTTAAACCAGACAAGGCTTTCCGAATCTGTGGGGACTATAAGCTAATGGTCAACAAAACAGCCTAACCGGACAGGTACCCTATCCCCAAGATTGAAGACCTCTATGCCAAACAAGCAGGAGAGACAACGTATACAAAGCTTGACATGAGTCACGCAGATCAGCAACTGGAGCTGGATGATGCCTCCTGAGAATTTGGGAGCATAAGTACCCACAAAGGGTAATATTAATATACACGCCTGCACTTTGGTGTTTCCTTGGCCTGTGCCATTTTTCACAGGACGATGGAGAGCTTGCTACAAGGACTACCTCAGGTTGTGGTCCACCTGGACAATGTACTGATAACTGGATTCACAGAAATGGAACACTTGGCTGATCTAGAGGAAGTCTTGAAAAGAGTTTCGGAAGCAGGAGTGCACCTAAAGAGGGAAAAATGCACGTTTCAGGCAAATGAAGTTATTTATTTGGGCCACTGGGTAGATGGCCAAGGGTTACGCCCTGTTGAAGAGAAGGTTAAAGCAATCAGAGAGGCACCTACGCCTAAGAGCGTCTCTGAACTTAAATCATTTTTAAGGATGGTAAATTATTACGGCTGATTTCTACCAAATCTATCAACAGTTCTAGCCCCTCTACATTCACTGCTCAAGAAAAACCAGTGTTGAGTTTGGAAGTCACCCCCAAGAAGAAGCATTCATGAAAGAACACAGCTCTTGCACTCTTCAAATTTGTTAGTGCACTATGGCCTGACAAATGAATTGAAGCTAACCTGTGATGCGTCCCCTTATGGAATGGGAGCGGTACTAGCTAACAAGATGGATGACAGTACGGAGAGGCCGACAGGCTATGCATCTAGGACACTTACCACAGCTGATAAAGGATATTCTCAGATCGAAAAGGAAGGTCTGTCGATTATTGTTGGTTTAAAAAAATTCCACCAATACATGCACAGGCGACATTTCACAATAGTATCAGACCACAAACCACTTTTGGGTCTGTTTAGCAAGGAAAAGACTATACCTCCCATAGCCTCAGCAAGAATACAAAGATGAGCCCTAACTTTGGCAGCATATGAATACACCTTTGTACATAGACCAGGGATTCATATAGCAAATGCCGATGCCCATAGTCACCTTCCTTTGCAAGAGAACAATGAACATGTCCCAATTCCCCAAGAGCTCGTATTAGTGAAGAATTTCCTGGATTCCTCACAGGTCTGTGCCAGGCAGATAAGAAACTGGACGAATTGTGAACCAGTCCTGTCTCGAGTGAGAGATCAAATATTACATGGTTGGTCCCAGGAACCAGCCTCTGATGAATTGAAGCCATTTTTCAACCGGAGACATGAGATGAGCAGTCAGGATGGTATTCTATTATGGGGCGAACAAGTAGCAGTTCCTTCACAAGGAAGGGAACCACTCTTAGTGGAGCTACACAGTGCCCATCGAAGAATCTCACGAATGAAGACAATAGTGCAAAATTATCTTTGGTGGCCAGCAATATTGAACAGGTGGTAAAACACAGAGATAAAAACAAAGAAACTGCGGATGCTGGAAATCCAAAACAAAAACAGAATTACCTGGAAAAACTCCAGATCTCTCTCTCTCTCTTCCCCCCCCCCACACACCTTAAACCAGCTTATATTTCAATTCTTTCTTGGACTCACTCAAGTTCTGTCGAAGGGTCATGAGGACTCGAAACGTCAACTCTTTTCTTCTCCGCCGATGCTGCCAGACCTGCTGAGTTTTTCCAGGTAATTCTGTTTTTGTTGAGGTGGTAAAACACTGTGTGCAATGTCAACAGCTACAAAAGTCACCGGTGGCAGCCCCATTACACCCATGGGAGTGCCCTGGTAGACCCTGGGTGAGATTACATTGGTTCCTTCCTTGGAACCATATTTCTACTGATTATAGATGCTCAATCCAAGTGGTTGGATATTTGTGAGGTAAAGTTGCCAATCTCAGGTGCCACTATAGAAAAACTACACCAAAGCTTCACCATCCATGGATTATCAGAAGTAATCGTCTCAGATAATGGTAATGCATATCTGAGCACTGAACTTCAACGACTTGTCAACTTCAACAGTGACGTGAAGACTGCACTGTACCATCCGTTATCTAACAGACTGGTGGAAAGAACAGTACAAACTTTTAAGGGGGGAATGAAAAAGTTAACAGGTGAATCGTTGGAAGCTAGACTTGCTCATTTCCTTTTTCACTATGAAACAACCCTCCCCACACTATAACAGGAGCAACACCTGCAGAATTACTGATGAGGCGCCGTCTTTGAACAAGACTAAGCCTGATATTTCCCAAATTGGAGGGGAAGGTGGAGAAAAATCAAGGGAACCAAAATGTGACTCATCATTTGCATAGTCATGAGTGAGAATTTACTGTTGGAGAAGCAGTATATGTAAAGAATTTCGGTGGAGGACCAAGTGGTTAACTGGTAAACTCTGTGACTGGATCATTGTCATACCACATGCAAGAGGAGGGCCGGACCACCCATAAGTATGTGGATTGTTTAAGAAAAAGGGAGATACTCCAACAAAATAATGTTCCACCTGTAACTACTGCTGAACCTGTGGTTCCTGTTGTAGTTGCTCAGCCAAGGATAGACATACCCGATGTCTCTATCAGAGTGGAAGACACTGAACTGCTTGTGCATAATGAGGTACCTGATGTTAATATGGTTCCAGAAAATGTGTTTCCTGCAAAAGATTTGGAAGTGGTGGAGCTGCAAAGTTCCACATGGATCAAGAAACCACCTGAAAGTCTGAACTTGTAATTTCATGACCTGTGTAAATATTGTAATGTCATGAGATATGAGATATGAGCTTCCTGTGTGGGCGGGGGGGGGATTCTCCAAATGCGAGAGTGCGCTGTATCGTGCATGCGCACGAAAGAGCACACATCTTCCTGAGGCTAGGTGCTGCCTCAGGGAGATTGCTGACCATTGTGAAAACATTAAAAATAGAAAAAATAAAAAATCCTTAACATGTCCCCCTCATGTGACAATGTCACATGAGATGGGACATGTTCATAAATTTCACTAAAACGTTATTAAATTTTTTAAATCCCTACTTGACACCTCATCTCGTCGGTGGATGAGGTTTCATGTTTTTTCTATTCCCCACTGGGGCTCCTGGCCTGCCCACCAAGGTTGGACGGGCAGGTCCTTTAATTGTTTTAATGATCCTGTCAATGGCCTCAATTGGCCATTGACAGGTCGGTGGGTGGACAGTTAATTTTGCTGTGTCCCCACCTTCCTGAAGATTTAAATGGGGCGGGGTGATGTCATCCCGCGTCATTTTGCACGTCGGCGAGCGGGCCCCACCCCCTGCTCGCCGACAGTAAAATTCAGCCCATAGTTGTTGCTGCTGTCTTGTAAATAAAGTTAAATGTGTCCACCGAGAAAAGTTGCCAGGAAAATCAACCCTACAACAGTGATTAAACAGCGCTTCCACTGCCTGGACCTCCCCAGATGTGCCCTTGAGTACTCTCCAGGGTACATGTTGTTGTCTGCTGTATCCTGCACAAACTCACCATCGTGAAAGCTTCTCTGCAACATTTAGATATTTTGTGGGATCTGGGACTTCGGCCATCAGACATTGCATCGTGATTGGTTCACGAGTGTTCTCGTGGAGTTGGCCACCATTTCAATACTGGAGAGGTTGGGCTCCAGCTCTGCACAAAGCCCTGTGTGAGGTTGCTGTCAGACTCCTCCATGCTCCTTGAATGAAACAACAGGCTTTCTGACAGGCCTGCCAAACATGAGGCATTTCTGTTTGATTATCCTACAGCCTATTTTGATACGCCACCTCATCAAAGCCCTAATCTGAGTCCTCTCCACCAGAACCCACGTGCAGCCTCACCCTCTGGCAAGCTGGCACTTGTGCTACTCTGTCCCCCTGCCCTGCCTGCAGGCTGTTCATGCCCAGTGTCTCACCATATGCAGGTCCCACCTCTAAACTACCCTCTAAAGCATGCACAGTGTCAGTATCTGAGGTTTTGGCTGCAAGTGTTTCATCATCATCAGTCTCTTCTTCTTCTGCTGCTTGCTGCTCACCACAGCCCAGCCAGGCTGCAGTTCTTGGGTATCAAAAGCGAAAAAGCACAAGGCTAAGGTTGTAGTGAGGGAAGGGAGGGAGCAGAGGGTAGGGGGAAAATAAGAGGTGCATTCTTATACCATCTGCAGCTTATAAATCAGGGGAGATTGTGAGGTGAGGGGAAGTGGGATGTATGCAGATGGATAAGCTCTGAGTGTGCAGCCATCTGTGATCCTTTGAACCCCACCACCGGCCACAGGTGCCCCATTGGGGTTGGTGGCATGGTGGTGTTGTCACAGGACTAGTAATCCAGAGACCCAGGATAATGCTCGGGGGGCCTGTGTTGAATCCCACCACAGCAGGTAGTGAAATTTGAATTCAATAAAAAATCTGGAATTAAAAGTCTCATGATGACCATAAGACCATTGTCGATTGTCATAAAAACCCACGTGGTTCACTAATGTCCTTTAGGGAACAAAATCTGCTGTCCTTACCTGATCTGGTCTATATGTGACTTCAGACCGACAGCAATGTGGTTGACTGTTAAATGCCCTCTGAAATGGCCAAGCAAGCCACTCAATTCTGAAGGATAATTAGGAATGGGCAATAAATGCTGGCCTAACCAGCAATGCCCCCATCCCATGAACAAATTTTTAAAAAAGCATCATTTCCTCCATGGGGGAAAGGACAAAGAACCATGTTAGTCTCCAGCTGGTTAGCTGCTGCTGCCTCCAGTTGTGCTCCATCTTATCCTGTAAGACAGAGCTAAGTGTGGTATAACGTTTTGTGTGATGTGGCTATCATGTTGAGTTGCTGAAAGTGTGCGTAAATTGTGCGATGTGGGTGTGAGGCTTGAACAGTGCTAACTGTGTCAGAGTGAGGTGAACCTATGAATGTTAGATCTAAATCATGGTTAATAGAGATTGTTAACAGTGAGTGAAGGGTAGGTGGTGAATTAAACAGTGTGTGAGGCTAGTAGTTTATTTATAACGATGTGGCATTTGTAGATGCAATCACTGACCTTGACCATTTCTGTGAGGTCATTGAACTTCTTTTGACATGTCAACCATATCCTCAGAGGTACACTACTGGCATTGACCACAACAGTGTCTACTCCCACTGTCTTCCTGGCCAAAACTTTCCAGCCTCTCATGCTGTGGGATCTTCCAATCCTCCCAATATGAACAGAGGTTTCAATGGCTTGCTTGACTCGCCGTGTGGAAACCCGCCGCAGGATGTCTGGAAAATTCCGGCCCCAATGTTTGTCTGATCCCTGCAGATAGAGCACTTCTGTCCTCCTCTCCAACACCTGCATCAAGGTCTCCAGTGCTGCATCGGAGAACCTTGGAGTACATTTCTGCCCTGTTGAGCCATTTTTAGTGTTCTTCCAACTTGGACACTCTTTCCCTACCACTTCCAGCACCTGCTCCAGTCAAAACGCTCCCCCACTTAAAAAGTACAGGCAAGCATTAAGTGGGACTAAGCTGTTACAATTTTGCATCCCCAGCTCAGGCATGCAGTCACTCATCAATGTGCATAATGCTGGCTGTAGCACAAAGTTTGCATGCTGTCTGCATCGAAAGGGAAGGGCAGCAGGTTAACCACACATCACAATTCCTGTGCCTGTTTTCCAACCTTATATAACTTTGTGGCAGATGAGTTTAATGGTGATCTGATTGAAGTATTTAAATAATGAAGGAAATTCCTAAGGTTGATGAGGAACAGCTCTTCATTTTATCATGGAAATGCAAAACAGGAAGCCATAAATATTTGAGCTAAGTCAATTAAAAAAAGGAAAGTGTTCATTTGGCTGGCCCAAGACAGGAGTTGTGGTTTCCTGTCATTATTCATTCTCTAAAATCAAATCCAGATAAACGTTGCTCATATACAGAGTAGTGTAGAATGTTGAACTTATTGCCAAGAGGCCATAGGTGCAAAATCAATTGAACTGTGTGAAATAAATATACTTGGGAAGCAAGGGCATTAAGGAGATGATTTTAAAAAGGTAGAGAATTGGAGATAAAAATATAGAGCTGTTATAGCTTGTAACACAAAAGGTGTAACAGGTTCAATGGGATGTGTGGCCCATTGCTTCAGAGCCCTTCCTTCCAAAGCTCGTGCATTACTAATAGTTTAAACCATTCTGAGCTCAGTGTTTTGGAAATTATGACATTCGTTCATCAAGAATTAGGTTGTGACTTTCCAAATTCACTTTATTTAGGGTTTTTACACTTATTGTAAAGAAAAGAATGTTTGTTACTTTTGAACATGTGCCCTCACCAGTTAAGTTAGTCTGCTTACATTTATATTATCTATTCCTCTCATCATGTTAAAGACCTGAATCTTGTTCTCCTTCAAATTGATCTGTGCAGTGGAACCAAGTTCACCTAGATAAGTCTTTACTCCTATTGTAAAGCTTTAAGTGCTGGAATTAACACATGCAATTCTTTGGCTGTGCTCCAAAACATCAATCTTCTTTTATTATAACCATACACAATAGGGCATCTTACATTGTGGATCATTTGTTAGACTTTTTCCTTACCCTTCAGCTTGAAAAATATTTGTACCATATATTGTTGGAAGTGTGAGTTGATGAGGTCAACAGGGCATCTGGGGCTTTGATCAATGATGGAATAACAGTCTATCTCCTTAACCAATCTAAGATCTAAGTCAGGCATTGAAACAAAGGAACAACAGAGAAGGAGGTAAAAGCTGAATCTTAAATTCCAATAAAACAGGTGGGTCGGGGTTGTACACAGATTAAATTGTAAAAAATCTGCAACAGCAACTGAACCTGCCTTGAGCTCATCCACTTCCAATTTTAATGGAGGTGGGACAAGAAGCAGACAAACAACCCGCTTGTGGGGAGCAGCTTGGTCACTTAAAAATGATAGCAACATTAAAAACATAGGAGCATAGGAGCAGGAGTAGACCATTCAGCCCATCAAGCCTGCTCTGCCATTCGATATGATAATGGCTGAACATCCACTTCAATTCCTTGTTCCCACACTATCCTCATGTCCCTTTATGTCATTGGCATTTAGAAACCTGTCAATCTCTACTTTAAACATACTCAATGACTGAGCTTCCACAGCCCTATGGGGTAGAGAATTCCAAAGATTCACAACACGCTCAGTAAAAAAAAATTCTCCTCATTTCGGTCCTAAGTGGCTTCCCCCTCATTTTGAAATTATGTCCTAGATCTATTTTGAAATTGTGTTCCTGACTACCCAACCAGGGGGAACATCTTACCTGTCTATCCCTTTAAGTATTTTGTCAGTTTCAATGAGACCATCTCTCATTCTTCGAATCTCTAGAGAATACAGGCCCATTTTCCCCAGTGTCTCTTCATTGGACAGTCTTGTCATGTTGGGAACAAGTCTGGTGAACATTCATTGCACTCCCTCTATGGCAATAATATTCTTCCTAAGGTAAGGGGACCAAAACAGCACACAATACTCCAGGTGCAGACCAACCAAGGTTTTATACAATTGAAAGAAGACTTTGCTACTCCTGTACTAAACTCCTCTTGCGATAAAGGCCAACATACCATTTGCCTTCCTAATCGCCTGCTGTACCTGTATATTAGCCTTCAGTGACTTATTGACGAGAACACCCAGGTCCCTTTGCACATCTACACTTTCTAATCTCTTACCATTTAAGAAATACTCTGTGCATCTGTTCATCCTACCAAAGTGGATAACCTCACATTTTTCTACATTATATTCCATCTGCCGTGTTCTTGGCCACTCACTAAGCCTGCTCAAATCCTCTTGAAGCTGATTTGCTTCTTCTTCACAACATACATTTCCACCCAGCTTTGAATCATCTGTGAACTTGGAAATATTACATTTGGTCCCCACATCCAAATTATTGATAAATATTGTGAACAGCTGGGGTCTGAGTACTGATACCTTTGGCACCCCACTGGTCACAGCCTCCCAATGCAAGGATGAGCCATTTATTCCTACTCAGGCTGTGTGCCTTCATTTCAACAGTCATTCTGTTTATAAGAGCATGCAGCCAGGATCCCCAAACCTTAGGAAACTGGGGAGTTGAAAGGAGATGACAAGGACTGAATCCATGCAGTGAGTGCCCTACATCACTGTTTATGGGTCAGAAGGACTTCCTCTAGGCCCAACAGGTCAGGTTACACAATAAACTACCTCAAACCCTCCCCCATTATATGACCACTCACCTGTCCATTGTTGGATGCCACGAATCACCCTTTGCTTCCCCCAATTAAACCAGCACTAGTGTCCCCCCGCCTCTGCAAGCAGGATCACTGGACCATCATGGGATCCTTCCCCTGCCATTAGGAAACCCCAGGCCACCATCAGACAACACTCACTGTTGGGAACTCCTGGACACTCCCCACGCCTGTGACTTCAGCTCCACCTCCACAATCCAGACCCTCCCACAATCTCCCTCACCCCCAATATATCTACTTGTTGTCATAGGCTTCGGCCTTGTGCCAAGGAACTATCATATTTTTCTTAATATTATTGTGGGATATTTTAAAGCAGACTTATGTGTGTGTTTGTGTGTATGTGTGTGTGTGTGTGTTTGTGTGTTTGTGTTTGTGTGTGTGTGTATGTGCGTTTGTGTTTGTGTGTGTATGTCTAATTTAATTAAACTACAGATGATTAGACCGCAAGGTTTAAATTATCAAAGAAGTGAGGTGTAATATATACGTTTGAAATGGAGATTAGTAAATTAGGGTGAGGTCTCAGTAGAGACGGTGTGAATGAAATTTGCATTTTTAGATAAGTGGGGAAGGTATTTGATTTTCAAAGGGACATGGCATTTACAAGTGCAGGATAAATAAGGCAAGATTATTACGTTGATTTTTTCCAAAAGTGCTGGCCATAATGAGAACATGAAAGATTTTTTTATATCTTGGGAAAAGTAACTTCTAAAGACAAAAGGAAACAATGGGATTTACAAATCAAAAGGGATAAAATAAATTTAAAGAAGGATGGAAGGCTTTGTGAGGTGTGGCCATGTGAGACCTTGAAAGGTGATTGTGTGAAACAGACTTGGGGGAAAATCCCTCTAGCCACTCTGCAGAAGTTTTGCTGTTCCAGTAACCAAAGTTTTTTTGAAAGCCTTTGGAATTCCATTGTCCAGTGGGTGCTTGTGGTAATATAAATTCAGAATCTATTTGGATTGTTGCCTTAAAGGGGTGTCTAGTTGGGAGTCTGATTAAGTAGAAATTTTGAGAAATGTTATAACTGCGTAACTGTAATCTTGTGTGTGTTTAAGTTTTTTCTTCTTTTGTTAATAAATATTTAAATTTATTCTTGAAAATCTCTAAAGATGGTAGTGGACTCATTATGTCTGACTTCAGTGCATAAGCCTCCTTGTAATAAATACAAATTGCAAAGTCATTGTGATAGCGTGGCCAAGTTTCCCTTGCGGATTTGATCAGCCTGGCAAATACCACCTGCCATATCATAACACCTGTGAAGCAAGCTTTACGCCCAAAAGGCATCCTGCCTCTCAATCAGGCTGCCTTTGGGCAGGGAGCACACAGAAAAACATTTAGACCAGCCCTGCAGTTAAATTTTACAGGACTTTTTAGAAACCTGTTTTCTGGCTCCCTACCTGCTCATTATTGACCTCACAACAGCCACCAACCACCACCACACAGCACTTGCTTCGGGGCTAAATTCCAGGCTTTACAGTTAAATTAGGAACAGAAAGAGAAATACAGAAAGGTAAAGAAAAATTGGAGAGAGAGGAAACAAAAGAGGTTGAAAGGATAAGTAAGAAAAAGAAATACAAGCTTTTTAAGTCTTCTAGGAACATATACTATTTGCAGGAATCAGACCTAATAGTTTCAATTTCTGGACATGCAGGAACATAAATTTCATCATTAAAAAGGTCCTTACATCAAAAACTACCAGCCCTAACCTATAGCAACAAGTTTAATTAACAGTACAAATGCAGAAATCCCTTGAAACTTCAGTGCAGTACTACGGGAGGGCTGTAATGTCAGAGGTGCCATTCTTTGGATAAAATTTTGAGGCACCATCCGCCCTCTCAGAGACTATAAAAGATCTCTTCCCACTATTTCAAACTAGAGCTTTAGAGTTTAAAGGCCAAACATGCCCAAGCTTTCCTCATGACCCCTTCAACCTAGGAATCAGTAGAGTGAACCTTCTCTGAACTGCTTCTAATGCAGTTATATTCTTTCTTAAGGAAAGGAGCCAAAACTATATATGATTGTCTAGTTGTGGTTTAACTAAGGCCCTGTACAGCTGTAGCAACACTTCCTTACTTTTATACTCCATTTCTCTTGCAATAAACAACAACATTCTATTTGTCTTCCTAATCACTTACTGTAGCTGCAAACTAACTTTTTGTGATTCATGTACCAGAACAACCAGACCCCTTTGAGTTCTGTGATCTCTCTCCATTTAAATAATATCTGCTTTTCTATTCTTCCTGCCAAAGTGGACAAGTTCACATTTTCCCACATTATACTCCATCTGCCAAATTTTTGCCCACTGACTTAACCTATTGAAATCCCTTTGTAGCCTCTTTAAACCCTCTTGAATAGGTTACTTTTCTACCCATCTTTGTGCCATTAGAAAATGTAGCTACCATTTTTACAGTCCCTTCATCCAAGTCATTGATATAGATTGAAAATAGTTGAAGTCCCAGCACTGATCCCTGTGACACTCCACTATTAACAGCTTGCCAAACTGAATATGATCCATTTATCTCTACTCTCTACTTCCTGTCAGCTAACCAATGCACTATATAATTTAATGATGAAATTTATGTTCCTGCTATGCCACTCAACATGTCCAGCCCAGAAATTGAAACTATTAGGTCTCAATCCTACAAGTAGTAAATGTTCTGAGAGAATTTAACCAATCCTCTAATACTAATATGTTACCCCCTACACCATGAACTCTTATTTTGTGTAGTAATCTTTGATGAGGAAAATAACTTTGGGAAATACCAAGTGCACCATATCTACAAGTTCCTCTTTATTGGCCTTGTTTGTTAACTTCCTCAAAGAACTCTAATAAATTTGTCAAACATGATTCCCCGTTCACAAAGCCACATTGACTCTGCTTGATTGTATTATAATTTTCTAAATGTCCTTCTATTACTTCTTTAATAATGGATTTTAGCATTTTCCCTCTGACAGATGCTAGGCTAACTGGCCTATGGTTTCCTGCTTTCTGTCTCTCCTTTCTTGAATGGAGGTGTTATGTTTGTGATTTTCCAATCCACTGGTACCTTTCCAGAATCTAAAGAATTTTGGAAGATCAACAACCGATGCATCTACTATCTCTGCAGCCACTTCTTTTAAAACCCTTTGATGTAGGCCATTAGGTCCAGGGAGCTTGTCAGCCTTTTGTTCTAATAATTTTCCCAGTACATTTTCCCTTGTGATTGTGATTGTTTTAATGTCTCTCCCTTTCTTTTACCTCTTGATTTTCAAATATTCTTGGGACTTTTTTTGTGTCTTCTGCAGTGAAGACAAATACAAAATACCTGTTCAACGTGTCTGCCATTTCCTTATTTTCCATTATAATTCTTTATAAGTTTGACCTTCTAAGGGACCAATGTTTGCTTTCATTACTCTTTTCCTTTTTAAATACTTGTAGAAACTCTTATCATCTGTTTTTATATTTCTAGCTAGCTTTCTCTCATGTTCTAATATCTCCCTCCTTATTATTTATTTAGTCATTTTTTGCTGGATTCTAAAATCTATCCAATCTTCTGACCTTCCACTAGTTTTCACAGTATTGCACACTTTTTTTCTCAATTGGTGCAATCCTTAACTTCATTAGTTAGCCAGGAATGGTGCATCCTTTTCATTGAGTCTTTTTTTCTCTTTGGAATATATCTTTGCTAAGAATTATGAAATACCCCCTTAAATGTCTGCCACAGCTTCTCTACTGCCATACCTTCCATACTATTTTCCCAGTTCACCTTAGCCAACTCTGCCCTCTTACCCTTTAATTGCCTTTATTTAAGTTTAAGACACTACTCTTATACTCATACTTCTCACCCTCAAACTGAGTGTAAAATTCTATCAGGCTATGATCACTGCGGCCTAGAGGCTCCTTTACTTTGAGGTCATTAATTAATTCTGTCTCATTGCACATTAGTCAAAAATAGCCTACTCCCTGGTTGGTACTAGAATGTACTGCTCCGAGAAACTGTCCCAAATATACTCTATGAACTAAGCTGCCAGGCTACCTTTGCTAATCTATATGAAGATTTAAATCACCCATGATTATTGCTGTACCTTTCATATAAACCCCCATCATTTCTTCCTTTATACCCCGTCCTACAGTATCCCACAGGGCACTGTAAACTGCCCACAAGTGATTTCTTACCTTTGCTATTTCTCATCTCTACCCAAACTTGATTTTCTGAACTAAAGTCACCTCTCACTACTGGCCAATGTCATCCTTAATTGACAGAGCTACTCTACCACCTTTTCCTAGCTTCCTCTTTTTTCTGAAATATCAAATACCATTGAATATTTAGGTCCCAACCTTGGTCACCTTACAACAACTTCTCTGAAATGATTATCAGGTCATACATATTTATTTCTGTTTGTGCCATCAATTCATCCATTTTGTTACAAATGTTGCTCACATTCAGATACAACCCCCTTATTTCTATCTTTTTACCATTCTTACAAACTCTGGCCTGCTGTTGCATTCTTATGTTTGTACACTCTGTCCCTTCTTGCCACACTTTTTTTTTATTCATTCACGGGATGTGGGCTTCGCTGGCTGAGAAGGTGGTGGTGAGCTGCCTTCTTGAACCACTGCAGTTCAGGTAGTGTAGATACACCCACAGTGCTGTTAGAGAGGCAGTTCCAGGAATTTGATCCAGCCACAGTGAAGGAATGGTGATATATTTCCAAGTCAGGATGGTGAGTGACTTGGAGGGGAACTTCCAGGTGGTGGTATTCCCAGCCCTTGTCCTTCGAGATGGTAGTGGTCGTGTGTGTTTGGAAGGTGCTGTCTAAGGAGCCTTGGTGAATTCCTGCAGTGCATTTGGTAGATGGTACACACTGCTGCTATTGTGCGTCAGTGGTAGATGGAGTGAATGTTTGTGGATGTGGTGTCAATCAAGCAGGCTGCTTTGTTCTAGACAATGCTAAGCTTCTTGAGTGTTGTTGGGGCTGCACTCATCCAGGCAAGTGGGGAGTATTCCATCACACTCCTGACTTGTGCATTGTAGTGGTGGACAGGCTCTGGGGAGTAGGGAGGTGACTCATTGCAGAATTCCTAGCCTCTGACCTGCTCATGTAGCCACGGTATTTAGATGGCTAATCCAGTTCAGTTTCTGATCAATGGTAACTCCCAAGATTTTGACAGTGGGGCCTTCAGTGATGGTAATGCCTTTGAACATCAAGGGGAGATGGTTAGATTCTCTCTTGATGGAGATGGCCATTGCCTGGCACTTGTGTGGCATGAATGTTCCTTGCCACTTGTCAGCCCAAGCCTGGTTATTCTCCAGTTCTTACTGCATTTGGACATGGACTGCTTCAGTATCTGAGGAGTTCTGAATGGTGCTGAACATTGTGCAATCATCAGTGGACATCCCCACTTCTGACCTGATGATGAAGGAAGGTCATTGATGAAGCAGCTGAAGATGGCTGGGCCGAGGACACTACCCTGAGGAACTCCTGCAGTCGTTTCCTGGAACTGAGACGACTGACCTCCAACAAACACAACCACAACCACTTTCCTTTGTGCTAGGTATGACTCCAACCAGTGGAGCATTTTCTCCCTGATTCCCATTGACTCCAGTTTTGCTAGGGCTCCTTGATGTCACACTCGGTCAAACGCTGCCTTGATGCCAAAGGCAGTCACTCTCACCTCACCTCGGGAGTTCAGCTCTTTTGCCCATGTTTGAACCAAGGCTGTAACAAGGTCAGGAGCTGAGTGGCCCTGGAGGAACCCAAATTGGGCGTCAGTGAGCAGGTTATTGCTTAGCAAGACCTGCTTGATAGCACTGTTGATGACCCTTTCCCTTTACTGATGATCGAGGGTAGACTGATGGGGCGGTAATTGGCTGGGTTGGATTTGTCCTGTTTTTTGTGTACAGGACATACCTGGTCAATTTTCAACATAGTCGGGTAGATGCCAGTGTTGTAACGGTACTGGAACGGCTTGGCTAGGGGCGCGACAATTTCTGGAGCACAAGACTTCAGTACTGTTGCTGGAATATTGGCAGGGCCCATAGCCTTTGCAGTATCCAGTGCCTTCAGCCGTTTCTTGATATCACGTGGAGTGAATTGAATTGGCTGAAGACTGGCACCTGTCTTGCTGGGGACCTCTGGAGGAGGCTGAGATGGATCATCCACTTGGCACTGCTGGTTGAAGATTTTTGCAAATGTTTCAGCCTTATCTTTTGCACTGATGTGCTGGGATCCCCCATCATTGAGGATGGGGATATTTGCGGAGCCTCCTCCTCCAGTGAGTTGTTTAATTGTCCACCACCATTCACAACTGGATGTGGCAGGACTGCAGAGCTTAGATCTGATCTGTTGGTTGTGGGATCGCTAAGCTCTGTCTATCACTTGCTACTTATGCTGTATGGCATGCAAGTAGTCCTGCGTTATAGCTTCACCAGGTTGACACCTCATTTTTAGTTATGCCTGATGCTGCTCCTGGCATGCCCTCTTGCACTCTTCATTGAGCCAGTATTGATCCCCTGGCTAAATGGTAATGGAAGAGTGGGGGATATGCCAGGCCATGAGGTTACAGATTGTGTTCAAGTACAAATCTGCTGCTACTGATGGACCACAGTGCCTCACGGTTGCCCAGTTGCTAGATCTGTTCAAAATCTATCCCATTTAGCATGGTGGTTGTGCCACACAACACGATGGAGGGCATCCTCAATGTGAAGGCAGGACTTCGTCTCCACAACAGCTGTGTGGTGGTTGCTCCTACTGATATCGCCATGGACAGATATATCTGCGGCAGGGAGGTTGGCTAAGTATGTTTTTCCCTCTTGTTGGTTCCGCAGCTATGCCCTTTAGGACTCATCCAGCTCAGTCACTAGTGGTGCTACCGAGTCACTCTTGCCACTCAATGGACATTGAACTCCCCACCTGGAGTACATTCTGCGCCCTTGCCACCCTCACTGCTTCCTCCAAGAGATTCATTAACTGGGCAGTATGTGGTAAGCAGCAGGAGGTTTCCTTGCCCGTGTTTGACCTGATGCTATGAGACTTCATGTGTCCGGAGTCAATGTTGAGGACTCCCAGGGCAACTCCCTCCTGACTGTTTACCACTGTGCCACCACCTCTGCTGGGCCTGTCCTGCCACCTGATAGTGGAATTGGCAATATCTGCAAGATATGGGTAAGGATTTTTACCTCTTCGTGTGGGTGCGGTGGGCAGGCCTCATTGGGCTCCGACCGCGATTTCACGCTGCCTGGCCAATTAGTGGTTGCATTGCTGAGCACTGTCAAGGTGGGAGGGGGAGGGGGTGCGGGGTGGGGAGGATGGCAAGCCATGGAAGTCAGTGCATGTGAAAGCTCCCTGAAGGCACAGAGCTGCCTCAGGGAGCTGAAGATTTTTCACATTAAAAATAATCTTTTCAAAAGAAAGGAAAACATGTCCCCTCATGTGATGCTGACACATGAGCAGGGACATGTTGAAAATGAGTTCTCAAAATTTTTATTTTATTTTTAATTAACATCGGAAACCTCATCCCGCCCGTGAGGTTTGAGGTTTCCTCAAAAATCCAAAGGCCGCTCGGCCTATTCGCCTGTTCATGTTTGGATGGGCCGGGAAAAGTTTTAATTAATTAATCAATTAATTAATTAATAGGCTTAACAGCCCCCTAATTGTCAGCTGGCACACTGCCCACTCCTGTGTGCGCCCGCCAACCGAAATATCGGGGGAAATATCCCGTCATCATGCACTATTTTTCTCGAACATGCACCCGACCCACAAGGGAAAAATTCTGCCCGTAATTCCATGAGGATGACTATGTCAGGCTATTGTTGACTAGCCTGTGAGACAGCTGTCCCAATTTTGGCACTAGATATTAGTGAGGAGGACTTTGTAGGGTCAACAGGTCTATCCTAAAGGGGCATTAGTGAACCGGGTGGGTTTTTATAGTGATAGGTTTCATGGTTATCATTAGATTTTAATTCCAATATTTTATTTCATTCAAATGCCACATCAAGATTCAAACCCAGGACCCCGGGTCAATAGTCCAGCAACAATACCACTACGCTTTTGCTTCCCTCCTGGCGATCACTACCTATATTGCTACCCTGCTCTATTGCTTTGTCCTTTCTCTTTAATTTACCACATCTCTTCTCACATGATCCCTCTTCCTCCACTGTACCCCCTCCTCCAGTATTTAGTTTATGAGTTTAAAGCCCTCTCTAGGTATACAACTCACCAGAATGCTGGTCTCAGCATGGGGAGTGTTCTGCAGCATTTCCTGTATTACAGCATTGGCTACACTTCAAGAAAAGCACTTCATTGGCTGTAAAGTGTTTCACAACTTAGGTTGTGAAAGGTGATATATAAATGCAAGTCTTTCTCTCCTCATATAGCTGGAGGACTCACTCATGTTTTCCTTGGGCAACCATTGAACATTTATTTGCAAGCGGCAATTTTAAATGGGTCCCTGCATCTTTTACATCGATAATATGGATGTCACAAACTTGAAAACTATGTTGTGTTCTCTTTGCCTGTTCCTTGCAGGAAGTGCACCTGATGCTATTTTTGTTGTTGTTGTTTAATCTCCCTTGTATGCATAATTTTTTAGACCGACACTACATATTTTCTTGCCTTTGGTTGAATTTTTTGAGCACACAGGTTTTGAGCACCGCCCACAGTATCACTGGAAAATTGAAAGGTTTGCTGCTGCTGTAACAGAGCTTCATCACTAGATGGCAGACAGGTTATTGAATAATTCTATTAACCATAGGCATTCATTATGCCAGTAAATGACATCCTTGTTTCTTTACTACAGCAAACATTATTTTGGATCTGATTTGTGCTTTTCACATAAGCTTTTATCGTAATCTGGAAACTCCTAATTCATGTTAAAGATTTCCAAAAGCAGACAACAGAATCTTACAGAATCATAAAATAATTGTAATTTATGAATTTTATAGTTGTAAGTGTAAAGAATACAATTGTCATCCAATCTTTGAAGAATGCTGCATCATGTAGCATTTGAATATTGTTAAAGATTTTCATGCAACGTCCCAACCCAAACCAGCGCTGAATCCAACACTTGATACCTACATAGTATATTCTAGTTTAAGCTGGAACCAGCGTTATGCTGGCACAAAATTGAACTCAGAATACCAGGTCTGGCACCAGTATGAGAAATTTGCAACATGACTTGACGACAGCAAAAGAATGTTGATTTTGGCCAATGCTCCTTTAAATGTGTATCATTCATTGGCTTTGCTTCTACATCCATTAAGTGAGCTTTCAACACCAGTATGGACTAATCTTTCAATGTTGGTTGCACAGGCAGCAATGCTTGGTGTTCATTCACTGATTATATATAAGCTTAAGGCTCCTCTGTCAGCTGTGAAAGCTGCTTTTTGCCCCAGAGGTGGTGGCCCTTGGTTACATTTGCAAAAGAGAGAGATGAAGAAACTGGGGCCTAAATTGAATAGTGTGTGCCTTATTACAGGTAAAACAACAACATCAGCATATATTTCTATAACCCCTTTAACATAATGAAACAGCCCATAAAACACCTCAAAGCAACATTATAAAACAAAGTATAACACAGAGGCACATAATGAGATTTAAGGTCAGGTGACCAAAAACTTGGTCAAAAAGGTAGGTTTTAAGAAGCGTCTTAAAGGAGGAAAGCATGGTAGAGAGACAATGATATGGAGGGAATTCCAGAGCTTGGGGTCTACTGAAGGACCAGTCACCAATTAAAATTGAGAATGCACAAGAGACCAGAATTAGAGGAGCACAGATATCTTTGAATGTTGTGGTGTTGGAGGAAAAATGCAGATATAGGGAGGGGCACAGCCATGGAGGGATTTGCTGATATGGATGAGGATTTTAAAAACAAGACGTTGCTTGACCTGGAGCCAAAGAAGATAGGTCCACTGGGTTTGCATGCCAGAAGAGACAGGATCATCCTACATACATCCTGCGGCCTTATTGGGATAAATCTAGCGAGCTGCAGATGGTGCCAATCAGGTGCCTCAACTCAGCTCACCAGTCTGGATCCTTCGAGTTTAGTGAAGCTTGGACACTAACCCCGCCTGGGGTTAAGACTAGAAAGATGAGGGGGTGGGTGAATGGTAAGACAATCAGAAGGGCAGTTGTTTGGGCCTGCAGCGAACTGCAATAATAATGTGGAGGTACTCTTACTCCTCTTGGCTGCACAATGTAAGTTAAAACAACTTGCCTGCCACTTTAAGACCCACTGTTTAGGTCATTGCAGAACCTGAAACCTTGCGCAGGACAACTCTGGCTACTTTCAATGACTCTAACAATTGGGTTCTCAAATAAGCACAGGATTGTTATGTTAATATTGAAATAAAATCGGCACTAATTTCCACCAAGTTTAAAAACTGGTCCACACAAATTTCATACCAGTCTGAATGCACGTGCAAACCTGACGTGGGACCTTTTGTTCAAATTCAACACTGTCATGTTTATGCCTGTAAAATAAGCACAAAAATGTTGAATTTATGACCTGGAGGCTTTGAATGATTGGAGGAAATTAGATTTGAATTGTTCCACTCGAGGGCATGGAGTATATTAAGATGTAATGGTTGAACCATGGAATTATGGAGGAGTGGATTTGGTCAGCACTCAGCCCATGCAGTTTGAAGGAAGTTGATGAATAAAGAGTGGAATCAGTATCATCATGCAACTTGTAAACTTGGAGTCTGGAAACCTGAGACAGAAATTCTACATGGTATCCACATTCAATTCACTTGCCAACATCATTATTCACAAAATAAGTTTACTTAGCTGACCAGGCTGGTGAGCTGGGGTCAATGGGGTTCAGCATTGTTTGATGGAGATGGAAGTAATGCTTAATGAGGTCGTTTGCAAACAGATGTTTTACCTGCTGTGAGATTACTTATCTGACATAAGCAGAACTCCCTGCGTTCACACTCCGCCAAACTGCGCATTCTTCCAGGATAACCTGTTACTGAAAAGCAGTCGGACCATTTCGGACATGAAGGAATGAAGATCTTCCAGTGTATTACTGCATGTGTGTTAAACACCCACCGCATTACCATAGTGGTATGCAGTATTATTACAAGCCTCAATAAATGTAGATATAATTTACTAAAGTAATCATTTAATGTTCTTCTCATCCAACGAGGACACTTTTAATTTTTTACTTTCTGAAGCTTATCCTACTAGACTTAATATTCAAGGGAGAAAGAGCTGATGTGAGCAAGATTTAGTGGTGTGATGTGGATTGAGACACATTAAGGATTTAATGTGCATTCTGTATTTTGCAAAAAATTGTCTCATAAGTAATGATTGTGAGATGGAAATGTAGTGATTAACACAGTAATGAGTGAGGGAGGAGCAGTTAGTGCAACTAGATCTGACTGGACCCTCCACCCCTGCCTGTCCCTCTGTCCCTACCCCATCTTCCAATCCCAGGCCCGGCCGTGTATTCACTATACCCCCTGACCTTCCCCTCTCCGACGCTGAACGTTCAGTGCTCAGCAAAGGACTTAGCTTCTTACCCTTACGCCCTCATCTCAGTGAATTTTGGGCTCGGCACGATGCTGAACTCTTCTTCCACCGTCTTCGTCTCCGTGCTCACTTCTTTGGGCAGGAGCCCTCTCCCCGTTCAACGGATCCTTTTACCCACCTCCAATATTCTCCCTCCACCTGGACCCCTCCCTCTGGATTCTTACCTTCTCGTGATCTTTTCATTGAGAACTGTTGGCGCGACATTAGTCGTCTCAATTTCCCTGCTCCTCTCACCCGTTCTAATCTGTCTCTCTCTGAATTTATTGCACTCCGTTCTCTCAGGTCCAACTCCAACATTGTCATAAAACCCGCTGACAAGGGTGGTGCTGTTGTTGTCTGGCGCACTGACCTCTACCTCACGGAGGCTGAGCATCAACTTGCAGACACTTCCTCCTACCTCTCCCTGGAACATGATCCCACCACTGAACATCAAGCCATTGTTTCCAGGACTGTCACTGACCTCATCTCCTCTGGAGATCTTCCTCCCACAGCTTCCAACCTGATAGTTGCCCAACCTCGGACGGCCCGCTTCTACCTCCTACCCAAGATCCACAAACAGAACTGTCCCGGTAGACCGATCATGTCAGCTTGCTCCTGCCCCACAGAACTCATTTCTCGTTATTTTGACTCCCTTCCCTCTCCCCTTGTCCAGTCCCTTCCCACCTACATCCGTGATTCCTCTGACACCTTACGTCACATCAACAATTTCCAGTTCCCTGGCCCCACCCACTTCCTCTTCACCATGGACGTCCAATCCCTCTACACCTCCATCCCCCACCAGGGTGGTCTGAGGGCCCTTAGCTTCTTCCTCGAACAGAGGCCCGAACAATCCCCATCCACCACTACTCTCCTCCATCTGGCTGAACTTGTTCTCACACTGAACAATTTCTCCTTCAACACCTCTCACTTCCTTCAAATAAAAGGTGTGGCTATGGGTACCCGCATTGGCCCCAGCTATGCCTGTCTCTTTATGGGGTATGTGGAACATTCCTTGTTCCAGTCCTACTCCAGCCCCCTTCCACAACTTTGTCTCCGGTACATGGAAGATTACTTCAGTGCTGCTTCATGCTCTCATCAGGACTTGGAAAAATTTATTAATTTTGCTTCCAATCTCCACCCCTCCATCATTTTCACGTGGTCCATCTCTGACACTTCCTTTCCTTTCCTTGACCTCTCTGTCTCAATCTCTGGTGATAGACTGTCTACCAATATCCATTACAAGCCTACCGACTCCCACAGTTACCTCGACTACAGCTCCTCACAGCCCGCTTCCTGTAAGGACTCCATCCCATTCTCTCAGTTCCTTCGCCTCCATCGCATCTGTTCTGATGATGCTACCTTCAAAAACAGTTCCTCTGACATGTCCTCCTTCTTCCTTAATAGAGGTTTTCCACCCATGGTCGTTGACAAGGCCCTCAACCGTGTCTGGCCCATCTCCCACGCATCTGCCCTCATGCCTTCTCCTCCCTCCCAGAAATATGATAGGGTCCCCCTTGTCCTCACTTATCACCCCACCAGCCTCCGCATTCAAAGGATCATCCTCCGCCATTTCCGCCAACTCCAGCATGATGCCACCACCAAACACATCTTCCCTTCACCCGCCCTGTCGGCATTCCGTAGGTCCACTCCTCCATCATCCCCTATTCGTCAACCCCCACCAATGGCACCTCCCCATGCCCATGCAAAAGATGCAACACCTGCCCCTTCACTTCCTCTCTCCTCACTGTCCAAGGGCCCAAACACTCCTTTCAAGTGAAGCAACATTTCACTTGCATTTCCCCCAACTTAGTCTACTGCATTCGTTGCTCCCAATGCGGTCTCCTCTACATTGGAGAGACCAAACGTAAACTGGGCGACCGCTTTGCAGAACACCTGCGGTCTGTCCGCAAGAATGACCCAAACCTCCCTGTCGCTTGCTATTTTAACACTCCACCTTGCTCTCTTGCCCACATGTCTGTCCTTGGCTTGCTGCATTGTTCCAGTGAAGCCCAATGCAAACTGGAGGAACAGCAACTCATCTTCCGACCAGGCACATTACAGCCTTTCCCAACTGAATATTGAATTCAACAACTTTAGATTTTGAACTCCCTCCTTCATCCCCACCCCCTTTCTGTTTCTTCCCCCTTCCTTTTGTTTTTTCCAATAACTTATATAGATTTTTCTTTTCCCACCTATTTCCATTAGTTTTAAATCTTTTATGCCCTGCTAGCCTTTCCACCCCACCCCCACTAGAGCTGTACCTTGAGTGCCCTACCATCCATTCTTAATTAGCACATTCGTTTAGATAATATCACTACCTTCAACACCTCTGTGTTCTTTTGTTCTTTTGTCTGTGACATCTTTTGATTAATCTGCTCCGCATCACTGCTTGCTTGTCCCTACAACCACACCACCCCCCCACTTCTCTCCCCCCACCCCCACCCCCCACCTTAAACCAGCTTATATTTCACCCCTCTCCTTAGATTCACTCAATTCTGTTGAAGGGTCATGAGGACTCGAAACGTCAACACTTTTCTTCTCCGCCGATGCTGCTGAGTTTTTCCAGGTAATTCTGTTTTTGTTTTGGATTTCCAGCATCCGCAGTTTTTTTGTTTTTATCTATAGATCTGACTGCAACCAGCTCTACTTTACAGTCTTTAAAAAAAATCAAATGGACATGAAACCATATTGAATTAAAACTAAAAATGTTGGTAGATTTAAGAATCAGTTATGCACTTCATCTCTGCATAACAAAAACAAACCAGATAGTGAAACCTACAGCTGCAAACATTTTAGTTGAATCAATCTTTTCTGTGTGGCAAGGTCCTGGTTGTTGTAAAGCTTCTTTCACTCTCAAGTGGATGGGACTCTATGGTTTCTATGAGAGAGAAGCTCCCATATGGCACACATCACATGAGCAGTGTTACCAGAGAGAATCATGGAGTGCGGGTGGAATTTTAACATGGCTGAGTGGGTGGAATTGGTACAGATTGAGGGGGGATTAAACAGACAATAATTGTCAATGCGTCAGGAAGCCTATTCCAAATTGCCGCCTTCTGGGTTTTGCTGAGGCGGGTTGGAGTTTTAAATATGTTAATAAGGTTGGAAGCCTTGGATTTCAGCTGCTTTTCAGCTTTAACTGTGGCTGTCCGGGTTTCTTAGGCTTGGGAAATCCAAACTGCAGCTTCAGTGAGGTGAGGGCATTGGGAAATGGCAAATGCTTCCACAGCACTCCTTGTGGGCCAAGAGGAACAAGAATGCTTCCTCCTGAACCCGAAAGCTCCCCCAACATCAGCCCCACTCCCCTTACAAACACCATCCCCCGCCATTGGGATTGGACCATTCCCTGGGATCTGGGATCAGAGACACCACACCTCTCCAGGGTAAGGTATCAGACACCTCCTGGGATTGAAGCCACCACCTCCTACCCTGGGACTGGATCTCACCCCGCGCCCAGGGATCAGTGAGACCCTGGGATTGAACACCCCACCTCCAACTCCAGCATTGCAAATCAGACCCACCTATTCCTGTGGCTTCCTCCACAGTGCTTCCTGTCTGACCTGGAGCCTACCCTGTCAATAAGCCTGACTTCCAGGTGGGGACCTATCAGAGCCAATAGTTGTACATTACAGAGTTAAAACTTCAGAAACTCTGGGGAAACCAAAACTTCCTGATTTCCCATGGGGTACTGGATCCCACCCTTGGTGCACTCTGAGAAGAAGCTCCCCGCCGCCTGCCCCTTTTGGTGTGCAATGGTACCTCCCTGGCTCTTGAAGGAGAAGCAGCATCTGGAGAGAGGTTAGGTGCCTCACCCCGCCTCTTGCCTAGCCACCGCTGTTTAGAGCCGATGGTCAGAGCAATGAATTGCAAGTCCGAGCACAGAATCAGCAGCCACTGAGTGTTCTGCCAGACCCGGCACTTCATGGTGGTCACCAGCGCCTCCTGAGTGTTTGCCATCTGCTCATATGCTGGGTAAGTTGCAAAACTCATGGCTTGGATGGATTCCTCACTGTTTGTGTGAAGCTGTGCACAGCCTCTGGCATTTCTGCCAGATGTTCCCCTGCCTGTCTCTGCATCTCCAGGAGGTTTCTTGAAGCTGTTCCCAGAGGCATGTTATCAGCATGGGGCTCAGCATGGGTCTGGTCTCCAACAGTCCTCCAATGATCAGAGACCTCCGGTGTCACATCCTCCATCAGCTGCTGCGATGTGTTTGTGGTGTGTTTACCAGATTGTGACCCTGAGCTGAATCGCAAAAGCATTCCCACCGAGGTGATTGTCTCTGTGCTGCTGAGGGGAGCGGGGGATGAGGTGAAAGTGCACCCTCTAAGTGTTTTTTTTCACTCATTCGTGGGATGTAGATGTCCCTGGTTGGGCCAGCATTTATTGCCCAACCCTAATTGCCCTTGAGAAGGTGACGGTGAGTTGCCTTCTTGAACCGCTGTAGTCTAGGTACACCCAGAGTACTATTAGGAAGGGTAATCCAGGATTTTGACACAGCGACAGTGAAGGAACGGTGATACATTTCCAAGCCCAGTCTGTGTCACTATCCTCAGGAATGGAATGCTGCATTGCTGCCAGCTTCAGTTAACGTCCCTCCTGAACGTGAGGTCCTGCAGTGGAGAACGCAAAGAACTGGTTAAGGGCAAATGACAATCTCGCTTCCCTGCACTGTATCATGTGTGTCTCCTGTATATCCAGTTCTTGACACCAGATTGGAGACATCCTCACTCTATTGTCTTTGACACTCTAGCCTCACCATCTGTCCTGCTTCTTGACCATTTTGACCGCCTCCTCCTCTGCAGGGGTCAATATGCAGATCTCAGGGACATCACCACCAGTCTTTGAGCATTCCCTGACATTGTGTGCTCTTATATCTTGCAGGCAGACAGAAAGATTGAGTATCATCTCAATGGACAGCAAAACCCTTCATGAACATGAAGGCCTTTGACAGCTAATGTCACCTCCCTAGTAAGTGCTCCACACATGCATTCTCCTGCAACAGGTACAACTTTCACAGCATGAACTGCCTCCCACACATTCAGTTCACATGTTCTATCTGGTCCTGAGGCCTAGGTACCTGCATAGCTCTCCACTCACACATTTACATTGTTTCATTCCCTCATAGGAGCCAGTTTGTAGAGATTAGACTGTGTCACTTACCCATGTGATGCGCATGGGAGCATTGGAGCCCACAGCTGTTAGTGTCTGCTGCGATCTCGGTCCAGGCCGTCTTGGTCGGGGTAAGAGTCTCCTGCTGCCATCACTGGGAAACAGAACCCCCCTACTGTTCCTGGAGAGGAGATTGTACGGAGGCAGCATTAAACTGTGGGGCTACTCGTTCTCTGCACTGAGACATTACTCAAAAACAATAGGTGGTTGCAGCAGCAGTTGCAGTTTTCCATTGTGGTCACATCAGCAGTTTGCAGCAACAGCTGCACTTTCAAAATGTCTACTCACACAGCCAGACAGATGTTGCTGGATTGTAGGGAGTGTATGCCTGTCTGGGTGCTTTTTAAATATAGGGCCTGGACCTCCGGCCCCATGAAGTAATGGCGGGGTCACCAACCTCCTGCTGCCCCACTGCATGATTGGCCAGGCCCCTTAACTATGAATATCTAATTGGCTGGGGTCTTTGTGCCAGCCATCCTGCATCTAAGTGGAAATCCTGTGCACTGCTGGTCCTGCCATCGGGACACTTGACACAACTAGAAGATCGTGTGCAGAGCTTGTAAATGTGGCCCTGTTAACAGCAGCTGGACCTCACGTTCCAGGGGACTGGATGGTTCAGGCTCCATTTCGGCCTCTGCATCTACTGATTCCTGCCCCAAGTTGAAATTGGCCCTTTAAAGAGGAAGAGACTTTTGTGCGTATCCCTTTCTTGATAGGTTTGTATTTGTGACATTTTAGGTTTCAGCATTCCACTGTGAAGGATTCCTCCCCATAACATTTCAGCATAAAGATTAAAGCTTCCCTCAGCTTCTTAAAGGGTTATCCTGGATGATCTTAAAAGCAGCAATTTTTAATCTCAGAGTTCTTTTAGATGAGCTGGATAACAGAGTTTGTCTTCAATGCAATTCAAACTTCTGTTGAAGGGTCATGAGGACTCGAAACGTCAACTCTTTTCTTCTCTGCCGATGCTGCCAGACCTGTGGAGTTTTTCCAGGTAATTCTGTTTTTGTTTTGGATTTCCAGCATCTGCAGTTTTTTGTTTTTATTCATTTATCAGGATGTTGGCATTCATTATCTTGCATTTTCATCAAATTTATTCACAATGTCCGGGAGGATGCCTTCTATCTTTGCCATTTCCATTTCTGCATTCTCATGGCTTGGGGTGAATAAATACCTCTGAAGACCCATGGAAAGTGATAATCTGTCTGCTGATAGCTGGCTTTTGTTTCAGGTTCCTTAGTTGTGAACTTGTTAATGTTGTATATGCCCTTGTATGCCAATTGTTTTTAAGACTCTTTAATCGGTGATCCTCTATGTAAGTTTCCTCCTGTTATTGTATTGTGATTGTAGAAGCTAAAGATTGTCATAGCTTGCTTGGGTTTGGTTCTGCATTCTTTACAATGCTGCCCCTGACATTGGCTCTCAACCAGGTAAATAAATAAAGTTAGTAAAACATTGCAGATGTTGAGACCCACCAAGGGGCATAGGGTATAATAGAACCAGTTTTATTTGAAGTCAAAAGCAACTTACTGCAGATGTCAGGGTAACATTGGGTTTACCACGCCCGTTATTCAGCTACTATCCAGATAGTTCAGGTCCAAAAATGTTCGGCAAGAAATGTGCGCACAGTACGAATCAGGATTCTGCCACCCACCATATTAGGTAAGGACAAGGAAGAAATGTTCTTTACTCATGCTTGAAACAAGCATTTGGATATTTTCATATGCAAATAAGGGGCCTAATGCCTGCTTCAGTTTGGTGCTACGTTTTGTGTTGAGACGTCTTTGTCATATTGACCTCATATTCTAATTAAACTCACAGTAAGCTTCAAGAACAAAATCAACTCTTTCTCCTAAACACTCTGGAATTCTCTGTTTGAAAATTGACTTCAGGCATTTGTTAAATCCTCATTTGCAAATGTGTTTTAATTTCTAAACCTTAAATCTTCCATGCTTTCCACCCTACTTAAGGGCCTCAATTGATGGGGGTGCAGGAAGGCCATTCATGAGCTTTCCCACTAGGGACTTTGTCAGGCCCCCATCTGCCACCTGCCTGATTAAATGCCACCAATCTCCCGCCAAACTTGCCAAGGGGGAAGGAACAAGATTCTGCCTGATGTGTGCCATTCAGACAACATTTTTTAAACAAAATCTGGCCCAGTTAACTTTCTCGGCTGTAAACACTTCATTTTCACTCCACTTTTTCTGGTTGACCCTCTCAGTGAATACGTCAAAGACTACATCCGTCATTCCTCTGAGTCTAATAGCTGTTAGAGTTTTAGTGGATGAGGAAGGGATAAAATAGCGTATGTCTGGATTACTCCTTAGTACTTTAGTCATTTTCAGTAGCAATTAGATCAATGCGCTGGATATGGCTCCAAGCACATTGCATATGCACATCTCTTCTAAGATGAACAATAGCTCAAAATCCATCCGGTCTCGAATCCTTGGATGTAATTGAACCTGGCAAGGGTCCAAAGTTCTGGTTCCAAAATCTAGACATCCTGGAGCATCTACCCAGGAGCCTCTTTCTGGTAGTAATTTACTGCATAAGCTGAACATATTCTCCTATTTTGTCGTTTATAAATATAAAAGTACTTTCAATTTCCGATGAAGTGACCTGCTTGGTGCTTGGGACTTCTAGTTTATGAAATGATTGTGGTGAAACTTATGAATAAAGCTGTATATTCCTTTGAAGCTACAATGCAATGTCGTTTTTGTCTCCAATTTAACAGGGTTACTGTGAGAGGCCAGAAATGTGAGGCTGTTGTAACAGCTTGAATTCTGTTCTTCATATGTTGAGAAAAGGTAATAAAATAGTAAATGAAGTTAAAACATATTGATGGGAATATAAAGAATCCTTGTTCCAAGATTGTTCCTCTATTTGTTTCTTGGGGCTGGGTTTTGTTCTGGGGTCGGAACGCCAACATCGGGCACATTTCCGGGTCCTGATGCAATTTTTTTTATAGGATGGCTGATGAGTGGCCAGGGAGCGAGGCCACTATCATTTGCACTTCCCCCACCCCCATCTGAACCAGCAAGTTTTAAAATGGCCTGGAGGCCACAACATGCTGGTAAACTGACACGCTGACCAGGGGTAAGAACTTGCTGGCCCATCTGCCCCCATTCCTGCCTCTGCGCCTATTTAAATATTTGGTCTTTGATCTCCTCAGGTTTACCAAGAACAAGTAGATGCCCTTGAATGTCATATGAGTGGTGATCAGAATGGCTCACTAACAATTCTTCCTCCCTCCCTCCAATGAGAAAACAATGCCGTCCGCTTTATGGCAGCAACACAGCTGAGATCATTACTCTGATAGCTTGCGGGAATGCCAAATTAATTTAATCATTTTTGTCATTGTTGGAGAAGGTCAGTCAGATATTATTGGTATTCACAAATAAGCAATTAACAGATTTATATGACATTGGCCAGGATTTTTAGGATGGCAGGCTTTCCTGTCCTGTCATCTAAAGGGTCAGTGGAGAACACATCCTTGCCGACACTGTTTGCCCTGCAGCCATTTCACGCTCCAATGACTTCCGCCCCTCACTCAGGAGGATGCCTCGCCTTAGAGAGCTGCTGGACAATTTGACTGGCCAATTGTTCTCTAAGTCCTGCAGCTCCAGAGGCTGCAGTGGACAGAACTCGGGCTGTATGCTGTCTAAGTCCTAGGAGTGCAGGAAAAGTTTTGGGGGTCTCAGGGCAGATCGGGGAGGGGAGGCTTGGCGTTTGGATGGTGGGGGATTAGGGTGAGGGGTCAGGGGAGAGACCGGGGAGGGAGGTCCAGCAGCTGCTGGACCTTAATGGAGGGCGGGAGAGGGTGCACCTGAGTTTAAAAGGGGGGTTTCTGATGGAAGTGGAAGCACACCTCCACCACACCGGCCCCCCAACCCCACCCGGACCCCTTCCTGCTTGAGGTTTGAACCTGATTGTGTTTGAGCTTTCCCTCTACCCGGGAACTCCTCACACCTCAAGTGGTCAATAATTGGTCTTTTAAGGGCTTCAATTGGGGCAAGGATGGGCAGCCTGTCCAAGACGCCATCTGCCCCAGCATAGCATTGGTGAGAAGTTGGGGGGGGGTGGTGGTGGGAATTCATTGAATGGGTCGAGCAGAGAAGGAGGCCCTTTGGGCAGTTGTGTCTGTGCTGGCTCTCTGCCACTCCGCCAACCTTTTCCTGTAGCCCTGATTTTTTCTTTCTCTTAGCTTCTTATCCAATTCCCTTTTGAAAGACAGGATGTATCTACTTCCACCACACTCTCAGTTAGTGCAATCCAAATCCTAACCACCTGCTGTGTAAAAAAAGCTTTTCCTCAAGTTGCTGTTCATTTTTTTCTCTGTCCATTCTTAAATCTGTGTCCTCCAGTTCTCCAACCTTGTGCCAATAGGAATATTTTCTCCCTATCCACCCTGCCAAGGCCCCTCATGATCCCGTAAACCTTTATCACATTTTCTCTCAGCCTTCTCTTCCTTAATGAAACAACCCCAGCTTCTCCAATCTATCCACATGAGAGAAGCTCCTCACAACCTGGAACCATTCTTCTAAATATATTCAACACCCTCTCTAAGCCTTCATATCCTTCCAAATGAATGGTGCCCAGAATTGGACACAATATTCTAGTTGTGAACCAGTTTTTCATTACGGTTCATCATAACTTCTTTGATTTTTTATCCTATGCCTTTATTTATAACACAGTACGTCTTTTAACCACTTTCTCAATTTGCCCTGCCACCAATGATTTGTGCACATGTACCCCCAGGTCTCTCTGTTCCTGCACTCATTTTAGAATTATGCTCTTTATTTTACATTGCCTCTCCCCATTCTTCTTACTGAAATGTACCATTTCACACTTCTCTGCATTAATTTTTGTATTGTAGTTCCTGCCGACGTGCAGCAACACTTGTCATGTCCACTCGGCACCCACTCCATCTACCAGCACATGCTTGGTTTCTCTACCAGTGACATCATTGTTGTGCACCCATTGTCCACTTCCCACATGGAACTTCCCACTTGCTACTCCCTTCCTGAGCCTTCAGTACTCCCACTTCCTGCCCATTCTCAAGCCCTTGCTGCCTCCCACTCCCCACCTTCCGCTTCCCGCCTCCCACTCCCCTCCTCCAGCTCACTACCTCCCCCACATTGCCCCCACACTCGAGCCCACCCCTCTTCCTGATCACCACCTCCCACTCCCCACCTCTCACTCGCCACCTGCTGCTCGCAGTCCCCCCACTTACCGCCCCTTCCTGTGCCTTTACCACCTCCTGCTCGCCATTCCCTACCACCCCCAGTCTCAGTCTCCCACTCGCCACCCCTTCAGGAACTCTCTTCCTGAAAAGGCAGTGGAAGCAGAGTCTTTGAATATTTTTAAGGCAGAAGTGGACAGATTCTTGGTAAGCAAAGGGTGATAGGTTATCAGTGGTAGGTGGGATGCAGATTTCAGGTTACTATCAGATCAGCCATGATCTTACTAAATGGTGGAGCAGGCTCGAGGTTCTGAATGGCCTACTTCTGCTCTTTGTTCATATGTTTGTATGTTCCTGAGTCCTCGCTGGCCCCACTTGCCATCTCCCGGTAGCTGAGCCCTCTGCCTGCTGCTTGCCACCACCCACTTGCTGTCTCCCATTCACCACGTCCCACCCGCTATCGCCTGCTCGCTGTTTCCCTCCTGAACACTCAATGCCACTCTCCTGATCCCTTGCTGCCTCTTCTCACCACCCTGATTGCCACTCTACTCATCGCTTCCTCACCACCCACCACTCACACCCTCGCCACCACACTCACTGCCACCCCCTCACCACCCAACCTGTCGCTACCCCCTCATTGTCCCCCTCAACCCCTCGCCACCTTGCTCGCTGCTCCTTTCCAAACCCACTTGCTGCTGCCCCCTCCTGACACTTTGCCACCCCTCTCCTGACCCCTCGCACCCTGCACCATCCCCCCCATCATCATCTCTCTTGTGGCAAGTGTGATGAAGGATTGGGAAAGGGGCAGGAGAGAGGCAGGAGAGGGTAGGAAGGGGGTGGGAGAGGGATGCAAAGGCGGGAGAGAGGCATGGGAGAGGGGTGGTGAGTGGGGTGGGAGAGGGATGGGAGAGGGGAGGAAGAGGAGAGGGAGAGAGGTGGGTGAGAGGTGGGTGATGGGTAGGAGAAGGATGACAATTGGGTGGGAGAGGGACGGGAAAGGCATGGGACAGGGGCGGGAGAGGGGTGGGTGAGGAGTGGGAGAGGGGTGGGAGAGGGGTGGGTGAGGAGTGGGAGAGGGGTGGGAGAGGGGTGGGTGAGGAGTGGGAGAGGGGTGGGAGAGGGGTGGGTGAGGGATTGGAGAAGTGTGGCAAGTGGGGCGGGAGAGGGGAGGGAGAGCGGTTGGTGAGCAAGATGCACAAAGAGTGCACAACAACTATGTCAACAATAGGGGAAACTGCACATGGACAGAGTCAGTGCCATGAGGGCCTGTGCAACTGCTCCACTGAGGCAACAGCAAATACATCCCAAATTTTATCTGCCTCATGTTTGTCTATTCCACCATCTTCTTGATCTCCATTTCCAACCTCCTTACAGTTCAGAGTACTTCCAAGTTTTATGACATTTGCAAATTTTGAAATTGTACTCTACACCCACTAGTTTAGATCATTGAAGAAAAGCAGTGGTCCTAGTACTGACCCCTGGTGTTGTAAATATAGTTTGATAAGCATAGGACTGTAGCTTTAAGAATAATTCTGTGTTGTAAGATCACATGATCTGTGTAACCCATTGAGTTTGCAGTGTGGCAAACTTCTATGAGAGAGTTCTTCTTTAGCTATAGAGTTGGATGCACACATGTAGCTGCTGCTGCTGTCTTGTAAATAAAGTTCAATGTTTCCACCAAGAAAAGTTGCCTGGAAAAGCAACTCCATAACACCTGGGAAACTCCATTGTATATCTTCCTGTAAATCTCAACCAGTTTAATGAATCATTATTTGCCTTTAACAAATCCACACTGGTTTCCCCAACTAATCCATAATTCTCCAATGTAATTTTGTTCTGGATTATTGTCTCTAAAAGCTTTCCCACCACTCAAGTTAAACTGACTGGCCTGTATCCTCACACCCTTTTTGAACAAGGTGTAATATTTGCAATAGTCCAATCCTTTGAAACCACCCCTGTTTCTAATTGGAAAATTATAGCCATTGCCTTCTCAATTTTCACCCTCACTTCCCTCAGCATCCTCAGAGGCATTTTATCTGGTCTTGGTGACTTATCAACTATATGTACAGTCAGTCTTTCAAATACCTCTTCTTTATCAATTGTTTAGACCTTCCAATATCATTATCACTTTCATTATGACTTTGACAGTATCTTCTTCCTTGGTAAAGGCAGATGTAAAGTACCTTAACCATGCCCTTGCTTCTAACCCTTCTTTGGTACCTAATTGTCCCACCCCTCCTCTTACTACCCTTTTACTATTTATATGTTTACAGAAGACTTCTGGATGCCATTTTAAGTTCGCTGCCAGTTTCATCCTCTTTGCCTCTCTGATTTCCTTTTTCACTGTCCCTCCAAACTTCCTGTATTCAGTCTGGTTCTCACTTTTATTATCAACATGACACTTGTTATACTTTTTCTGCTTCATCCTACTCTCTATCTCTCTTATCAGCCAGGGAGCCCTGGCTTTAGTCGTCCAACCTTGCCTCTCCTGGGAATGTTCCTTGACTGCACTATCTCCTCTATAAAGGCAGCCCATTGTCCCATACATTTGCCTGCCAATCTTTTATTCCAATTTGCTTGGAATGGCTCCATTCTCACCCCACTGAAATCAACCCTTCTTCAATTTAGTATTTTTGAATTAGATTGTTCCTTACCCTTTACTATGCCTAACCTAAACTTTATGATCCTATGATCATTGCACCCTAAAATTTCCAGAACTGGCATTTGGTCCACTTGACTCATCTCATTCTGCAGAACCATATCCAGCAAAGCATCCTTCCATGTTGGGTCTGAAACATACTGATCAAGAAAATTCTCCTGGACATAGGTCAGAAGATCTTCCCCTTCTCTGCCCTTAATTACTATCGCAGCCCATATTAGGATAACTCAAGTCCCCATTATCGTTACCCCATAGTTTTTGCAGCTTTCTGTACTTTTCCTACACATTTTCTCCTCTATATCTTTCCCACTGGCTGGTGACCTATAGAATACACCCAATGATATAATACTGTTTCTTAGTTCTAAGCAAATAGATTCAGTCCTTGACCGCTCCAGGATATCGGGCTGGATTTTATGCAGCATGTCATGGCAGGAACCATAAATTTCAAACAATGCTTAGCAGTTAACTGTCAGTCACCATCACTGATGCATTCTCCATGGCAATGTTTCTACCAATCAGAGTCCACTTGCTAACCAATCAGTCCTCTCTTCACCGTATAAATTGTTGTTTTTTTCCTGTATATTGGTATTTTTGCGAAGTGTCTTGATGAGTGCAAGACGAAAAGCTTTGACATGTCTCTTTTCTCAGCAACACTCAAGTTATTCTTCTATAACAATTTATAATAGTTCATGAAAGAGACAATCAAAAACAATCTATTCCAATTTTTATATTTTCACTAATGTTCTGAACCTGTAAATTGGTGCAACAATCATTGCAATTGCGCCTCACCTCCCCCATTCCCCCTCAATACTACATTGGTGACATGAAAATAACCATTTAATCATGAGAGAGGCCCAGGAGCAGCAAAACCTCCCCTGATTAAGTCGAAGGGCAGAAGGGGCAGATGCGGGATTCCTGGCCACTGATGGTGGGATGTCATTTACATTCACTAATAAGCCAATTGACAACCATTATCCCTGAGGTCACTGCATTTCATTGGTGGTTCAGGAATTAAATGTGGGCCACACTGCTTTCTCACGCTTCCCAAAGGCTGCCAGCAAACCTGTCAGGTTGTTCAGCAGCTTATTAGGGTGTCTGTCATAGTCAGGCCCTCAGTGGCCAACCAAGGGACCTAGCATCGGAGATGGGGGATGGGTGCTGAAAGCCCCCTCCTACCTTCCTTCTGAATCCCCGTCTCCCTCTCCCATGACCCCCATCCCACAATCCCCATCCCGCCCTGCCTCACTTCAGTCTGGGTTCCCATGATGATTGTGGACCTCTTGTGGCTGCATTGCCACCAGCTGCTACCAGTCCCACCGGCACAAGCAACATGAAGAGCTGTCAGCCGCTGATTGTCTGGCAGCTGTCCCTCAGTGGGACTTCTGCTGCTGGGGTCCTCAATTGAAGAGAAGGCCCAACAGTGGCCACTTTAGTGCCTGAAAGGCACATGATTCCCTTAGGTCTCCCTTATGGAACTGATGGGTGTTCCCTGCTGGTGGGTGAGACCTCTGTCGGTCCCACAGAATCCTGGCCATCATCTCTCTCCAGCACTTTATATTCTCCTTAATTATTACAGCCACCTTCCTCCTTCCTTTCTTTCCTTATTGTTCCTTAACACCTCGTACCCAGGAATATTTAGCACCCAGTCTTAAGGAAGGTGTTAATGGTAGGGAATTCCAGACCGTGAGCCAGAATAGTGGAACAGCAACTCTGAAAAATGCTGAGATTACTTTTCATTTTAGGGAACAAATATTCAAATTATCCTTCTCAAGGGTAATTAAGGATGGGCAATAAATGCTGACCTAGCCAATGATGCCCACATCCCATGAACGAATAAATAAAAATAGCAAATAAATGAATAATCAATATGCTCAACATCCATTCACAATGCAGACAAAAGAATGAGAATTAAACATCACATCCAAATGTGGGATTTATTGCTTTCTAGTGTTTCTACTTACATGAACAAACCAGTGAAAGAAATATTTCACACCCTCAGTTGACACAGTTGCCAAAAGGAGTATTATGATGCCGTAGGGAGAAAATTATTGAAAGGACCGTTGTGATATTTACAATGTGTGGATATTTAGTTTGAAAATAAAGGATAAGTCCATAAATTAGGTGAGAATTTTAAGAACACTTTAAAGTACTAAGGCAGTGGTTTCTGGAGCATTGCAGACATGAAAAGGTTTTGAGCAACTGGAAAATATTTGGCCAACCGCAGACTTAGTTATAAAACTGACTCATTGTACAGTGCATATATGAAATGCATTTGGTTTGACCCTGAGCACAAAGTTCCACTTTCAAAGCTTTTATAGTTCTATCATGTCACCAATGTAGTATTGAAGGGGGATGGGGAAGGGGACGTGCATTTGCAATGATTGTTGCACTAATTTACATGTTCAGCACACTAATGAAAATATCAAGATTAGAACAGACTGTTTTTGACAGTCTCTTTCGTGAAGTATTGTAAATAATTATAGAAGAATAGCTTGGTGAAGCATTCGCTTTTCCAGATAACAAAGTTGTTAGTGCTGGGATGTGAGAATAGATTCCCTCGTGAAGGTTGTGGCCAAATGTTCATTCATTCAAATTAGATTAGTTTAATTTTCAATCTGGTGTATTCCAAAACTCAAGAGGCCTGCAGTTTTAGACCAATACACCATCCTATGTGCATTCAAACATCATGACTTTTTATGTAACTGTGATGGGGTGTGGGGATGGGGGGATAGGCGGAACAGTAGGATATGTGGATCTTCTATTAATTCTCATAACAGTTAGTGTGGCAGCTGTCATTGCTGCAACCTGAATCAATTAATCTGGCCCTGATGTTCTATGCCGCTTTAGTGATTTTCTGTGTAATTTTGGGACAAGTTTTTCTGGGCAGCAAAATAAGATGGAATTTGGTTGCACAGTGTTTTCCATCCACTTACCAAATGTGAGCTTCCTTTGATTTTCCTACTATATTTTGAGGAACCTAATTTAAATACTCCTGAATTTCCTGACTCACGCAAAGTGTGTTAGCGGTAAGCTAGAATACAATATATAAAATGCAACTGTTAGCAGGATCAGCTGAGGCTGGCTGCTGTGAAAAGTTTTTAAGTTTGGAGATTGGTGAAAACATAAGCAGCAATTATGGTAACTCAGGATATTTCTTTAACGTTTTGTCTACTAAGATTTGGATCTGCTTCTGGCTACTTTTGGAAGCGTGAGACCTCCCCCAAATCCCTCAACGTGAGGTGGTTCAATTCTAGCCATCGGCATTACACTTGGAATCTCTTTCCTGGCTGATATGTGAGATGGTTGATTGAATGGCAGCTATCAGGTTCCTAAAAACACTGATGGACAGTAACATGCATTGTGGCTGCCATGGTCTAGGAGCAAATAACCAGGATTCTGGCTATTCTGTTTCCAATGGTTGGAATTTTCACCCATCTAGCTTGGTGGAAATGGGCTGAGTGAGTCTTTAAAGGTGAAACATTCAATATTACAGATCCATTCCCTAATCCCATTGGCAGCTATTTTGACTTCATTGATGCTGCAACCCCATCATAATTCATGGATCCAGGAAGACCATATGGGGCTGACCCTAACAGTTCTATCATGGCGGGAGAGATCAGGGTGACCCATAGAAACTAATGTAAGTTAACGAATTATACTTTTCCATGTAACCCTTGTGGCCAGGAAGAACCCATTCTTTCTTTTCCTTTACTTAACTGCCAGACAAATTGATAGCATTCAGGACATGCTGCCACCATTGCACATCAATGCTATTAAGTGCAAATATCAGCACACATAGATGGAAAACTCAATGCTAATTCCATTACACATTAATGCTATTACTGAAGAATATAATTCAATTATAATAGTGACAAACACCACAAGTAGAACTAACTGTGAATGTCATTATTATCTATGGCATTGTATACCAATACCCTGACATATGGGGCTGGATTTAATGCTCCCTCACTAATGGGTTTGAAGGTAGGGCGGTTCATTACATCCAGCAGATAACTGGCTTTCTGACAACGCACCCGTCCCTTTCCTCATTGCAATTATACCTGCAGTGGGCAGTGGCCCAACTGCCAATGGGCCACCTGACCGCAGCTGGGATTTAAGTGGCAGTGGGAGATGCCCATTGGGAGCCTCCTAGGTTACTCTATTGCCATGGCTTCCGACCCCTCACTCCCCTTGCCAGGGCTTGCCAGCTTGGCGTCCAGCAAAACCCACAGACACATACCTAAACCCCAATCTAACACTGTACGCCTCTGTCCTGAAGTACTGGAGAACTGCCAGCCTCTGATTGGTCAGCAGCTCTCTGAGGCAGGACTCCCTATCCTTGAGGGGCAGAAGTCATGCCTCTGGCCTATTAATGGCCGAATAGCTGCTGGACAGCTGGTGTTCCCCTTGGGAGGCTCCCTCGGTTACTTTTTAGCTTGGGTGGGGGATGGGTGTGGAATCTGGTACCTTGTATAATTAAGCCCCATGAATGATAACACACACTGAAACCTGCACTGCATAGCAATTCCAAAAGTAGGAAATACTGACGGGAGCACACCAAAGACACCATGTTTTAGATTTGTACAGATAAGAAGAAAAGGAAATCCTCACGTGGGAGGGTGATACTTCAAAACACATGTGGCTAATATTGTACTTTATTGTAATTGAAATAAATAGATATTATTTTTTTAATGCTGACATGCACTCTTCCAGAGGGTTATTACTGCAATAGTGAAGTATTCACTTCTGCAACGTGCATTGGAATACTTTCTGATGTTAAATATAGATTGGTCACTCATTACAGTAAGTCATTAGCAATCTGAATAGGCAGCTACTATAGCAGACAACTAATCCACAATACGAAACTGAAGTTGGTGTTCCACTAGAAAACTCAGCTTTTTTACTGGATCTGGAGGCTGTCAGTATCAACCAAACGATAAACAGTTAGGCTGGACTTTTAGCAGATGTGGAGGGTGTAAAATCATATGGCATAGCAGGATGGTGTCGTGCCTGTTGCCTACCTGCCTCTGTTTGTATTTTAAAAGTGGTAGGATAGGTATCAGGTGGCCTGACTAGCCCTGGGCCAATTGAGGTCCTTAAGTAGACAATTAATGGTAACCTAAGGGCCTCTGCCTGCCACTGCTACTATCTTAACAGTGATCGGGGTAGGGGTTGGAGGTAGCTATTCACAACAAGTCCACCAGGTAGACCCATAGAGTCCTGCTCCACTAATTTTGCTGTGCTATTTATGATGATAGCATCTCTAATGAACATGATCATTTCCTTATCTAACATGCAGAAACACATCTGGCAGGGCTTATTGGATCATGATTAAAAGTCAAATCCATGTTTGATTTTTTCCCTCTTCTGTTGACCTGGCTGAAATTGGCCGACTCAATAAGACCAGATATCAGCGCTGGGATCATCCTGTTGTTTTTGGCTTAATGCAACACCACAAAATGCATTGACCCATTGAACCATTGTAGAGCCCACCGCTATTTCCATGTTACAACTTTTATTCCAAAGCGGGATGAGCAGATTCAAAATCTGAACTGGTGACGTGCATTTTGTTGTATGAAAACTAGCAAATCAGCAGAGTGCTGACTTCTTTACCTCTGGTTTTCAATTAGTTCACATGTCTATGACCTGAAACCTCACAATAGTTTGCACAAGTGAGCTTTATAAATGTAGCAGATATTATGACATTGTATGAAATCATTGCTATTTCCAAGTTGACACTGTTGTTTCTTCCTAATAAGCCACAGTAAGCTAGAGATACCACTATATTACTGTTCAAAGAGAATGAAGAAGTGTTTATAAATATCCTTTAGGCATAACAATTGAGTAATATTTCAATTAACTATCTAAATTGTACTCAATGTTTGCTCTGATCCACACAAATATTTGCCCACTTTTGAAATTCTTCCTCTACTACTGTCAGTATTACTTACTGATGTTAATTGAAATCAAAACATTTTTTGATCCATCATTAGAGTTGAAATTCTAAATCATAAAAGCACTAACAAAGACTAATGCTGACAGGAGTTTGCTGCATTAAGACCTGCTTAATCTCTGTCACTGTTTGTGGTCTCTCACTGTTTCCACATATAAGCAATCATAATACCTTTTTCTTGAACTTCTGACTTTGGTATAAGACTGCTGAATAGTTTATAAATAAATATTTTTTTTTTGGCCATGGCTAAAAAGTGTTTGTACTTTATTTTTTGCTCAGGGTCTTGGCGCTATACTGTGTATGTCAGGTGCAGTCCATAACACTAGCATGAATTTACCAGTTAAATTTGTCATACAGATGTGCCTTTGGGACTGTGCACAGGTCTAACTAGAGCAGAAATTAATTCCAACTGGGATCTGCTGTGCAATGTTCAAGATTGTACATATTCTACACATCAATTCAGTTTATTACAATTATTTTAAGTAACAATCTACCCAGGATTAGAGTTTGTGGATGTTGCTGTGCACCAGCTACAGTTATGCAGCAGCATCTGGTCAACTCTTTACAAGCGGTTGTCCAGATATCTCTACAATCCCAAATCAACAACAGTATATTGTAGGTCTTATGTCTGACCAGTGGCTCTAATACAACATCCAACATATAAGTGGAACATTAAATGCACCTACTAAGTGCTTTAGGAAGGAATAATTCATAAAATGACAATATTAATGTACAAAAAGACTAAAAGAGTTGCACTTATATAACTCTTTTCATGACAATGGGAAGTCTCAAAACGCTTTACAGCCAATGAAATACTTTTCGAAGTGTAGTTACTGTTATAATGTAGGAAAGTTGTACAAGTTGTTTTTAAGAAGTGAAAGAAAACTTACATTCCCATTGAAACACAAGCTGATTTTTAACTTATTTGTGCATTGACATATGTATATGAGACTGTTCACTTCCTACTATTATTAATCCCAGATCTAACACAGATTTTAGTAACTTGAAAACTTTGTTAAATCTGGGACAAATTATAGTGAGAAGGGAATTGCTTTATATACATATTTGAATGTATAAATAATTTAAGGACCAGCTTGAGTTTCCATAAGACTGTTGACAGAAATTGAACTTGAAGGTATTTTAAAGAGCTTGTTCCAGGGGGTAGGTGATGAGTGAGAGAAACACAAAGAATTTTCCCCTGGTCTCACACTTACACCATCCATGGTTAACGTGGGTAACTGCTTCTATTGGGCAAATAGATCAAACTATTTTCCATTACCATTGAAGTCAGTTACAAATAATGTATCAAGTGTGCCGACAATTTCAGACAGTTCCATAAGTACATACACAGTACTTAGCAATTTGAAAGGCGTTGATGCTTTCAGTTTAAATTGTGTCTTCAAGCAGCCTCAATCAGCTGTTTATACCTTGTTAAAGTGCAGTTACCTTTGGGTTGAGATTCTGGTGCAACTGCAAACAATTAGGAGATGCAGTTGCTAAGTGAGATTTCCTGTTCTTGTTTTAAATATGTTGGTTAATTATATTTTTGTTTTTGTTGTCCACCCATACAACAGGAAAATCACAACAGCTGGAACTGTACCTCACTAAAAGATACAATGAGTGTGAATTCATCATGAGATCTTAATTCCATTTGTAATTAAATACAACCTGAAATGTTTCAAATCAGTCCAAAGACTGGAATAGCTCTCATTCTGCTTCTGATTTGGACACATGACTGTTTGTTAATTTTCCATAATGGGGTTTACCAACCAATTTTCACATTCCACTCATTGCTTCACATCAGCTATTATTCGCCATCATTGATTATTTTGCCCTTGTACCTGTCACTTCTGCTGTTGTCAAGTAATTTTTTGCATACACATGCAATGTCAAAAGTAGAGCACATAAAGCAAGTGTCTAAATACATATATTTTTACATGCAATTATTAATGTCAATGGAATTGCCTAGTGGAATAATTGAAATTCATTTATACTCCACTGTAAAGAGTAGTGAGGAAGAAGGGAAGAAGTGCTGTACTGGCATATTTGAGTGATGGGCGCATAATACAATATGGGACTTCAGTATGAATTCTCGGAAATGAAGACATTATACAGTACATTGAGAGTTAAGGAGAGACAGTAGCACACAAACTGGAAAGCTGAAAAAAATTCATTGGAGACTAAAGAAAACTAACAGATGGCAAACAGTCATTACCAAGCTGTTGCTGCAGTCTCTGCACTCAATCCCCAATCTAAAAAGGGATGTCAGTTAAAATGTGGCCTTATGTTAACACAGGTTTTGGTCGTCTCTGAAAGGTTTTGTGGTATTACAACAAGGACGCTTGTATAGTGAATTCCCCAGTAGACAGCATGTTGATCTACAGGTTATTTCTGCAGCCAAATCAAACTGGCGGTGAGGTAGTATCCTTTAAATGGTGTTATCATTATACACAATTGGTTGAAGTATTCAGTACTCTACAGGTTATAGGTAATCATGAGAGCAGGCTGATTTGACCATGAACGTTTACTACATAAGTGTACTGCTTGAATCCTGAAGCATTTTTGCGTCATTGATTTGGAAAGTTTGGAGAATTAATTTAGATTTGGATTGGAATAAGCTAGTTTAGGAGCAATTCAACACCCATAGACCCTGAAGGAGGAAATAATTTTCAAGGGCATACCATTCAGAGGTTGCTAACTTAACGATGTATTGGACGGAGAGAGACACTTAAAGTTGTAGAAGCCCCCTCTGGTATCCTGCCTATGGCATGCATTGTACAGCAGCTTGTTTTGCACGAATTGAATAATTCTTCGATGGAATGAGATTGAGACCAGCATGAGAAGATGTGGGGGTATGAGATTGTTAAAGTGGAGGATGGAGTTTTAGGGTTATACATGCAAGTAATTGCTGTGAAGGGTGCTGGACAAGATATGAAGTGAAAGAATGAGGCAGTGTTCCGCTCTTACCCGTAAATAGGTAAATCTCTTTGACTTTTAGGTGGATTAAGGGCATTGGAAAAGCACCATCCTTTTTTAGGTGATGTAATTTGTGTGCAGTTATGCTGCATGTGTGTATTTAAAATACTTGGCATAGAGTTTCTTTGCACATTTTTGAGTCTCCCCACAACCTACCCGCAGACCCACTGGCCTAATTTGTTTATAACTACTCATCAATCAGTGGCATTGTAGAAGCCAGCATCCTTGTTTTACACACTATTGCCCTCAGGGTAAGACAGACTGAAATATAAGATAAGCAGCAACTGCCTATATCACCTGATCAGAGCAGAAGTGAGGAGTTTTGAAGAGTTTGATAAGTTCAGCTAGTGATTTCAAGAGCTTGAAAACATTTTGCCTTCCTTTGATTTAGACTTCATTTTGACTGTTATCTACTGAAAGGAACTACCCAAAGGCTTACCAGCCCCTGACTACCATCTCCCCTCCCCAACCACCTCTCCCCCATCCCACAATTAGAGATACTTAGGTGCAGATATGGCTGTTCCTGGGCATAAAATTCTGCCCTGTTATTATGAAGGAGGAGAAAGAGCAGCACAGGATGAAGGGAAAGAGACACCATGCCAGCAGAATCAGGCCACCAGATTTTAGCAAACCATATTCCCCACACCCCCACTACCCCGCCCCACAAAAAGAATTTACAAGCAATACAACATCTGTGAGGCCCTCGCTGAGGAGCTCTGCATTAAAGAGCTGTTTCCCAAATGTTAGCTTATAAAGAACTCAGGCCACATTCGTCAGTCAGCACAGCTCATTTGGTGGCTAGTTGACTGCAGCCTTGAATTTTCAACTTCATGTCAAGCATCCACAGGCCAACCACACAACAAGGTAGGGATGCAACAAATACAGGCCAAATCCATCTGATTACTTATTCCCTTTATAGAACAGCCTTTTTCTAAGCTTTGACATAGTATTTTGTTGCTTTCTGTTCTGTGTCGTGCAGCATAACATCAATGGTTTCTATTAAAATAATACCAAGACTTTCACTGCACTACAAAAGATTTGCTGTTCTGCCAGAATGCAGTAGCCACCATTAATAAGACAGGAACAATCTGTCAGTAATGAAATGCCACAATGTGGCATACAGAGCACAGAGCGGACATCTGGAAATCATTTGACAGAGAGGGAAGTCAGGACAGGCCGTGTGATGGTGCAAATCTTCCAATCTCCCCCGATTGGTTCTATCCAGGGGGATTTGCTGCTTTGGAAGAAAGCCTCAAAAGGAGAAAACACTGCATGTGCATTTTTAGGAGTAAAATGGCTTCTTAAAGTCAACTTTATTAAGAATGGAAGAAGAGGGGCATAAAGATTCTCCACCATATTAACTGCCAGCTGCTTATATTCTACTTGAGCAATCACCCAAAATGTTTATTGTAAATAACAAATAAAGATACATTTCTCTTATGGTGTAAAACTGTTTAACCTGAGCTTTAAGGTGGATCTGTAATATTTAAAACAGCCAGCTTATATTTTACTTATATTTTTAATTACATTTTGCAGACTGCCTGTTGAAAAATGCTAGACTACTTAGCTTCATGATTTGCAATTTGTCAAACCTGCATAAAAGATTTAATAAATAGAAGAATATTCAGCAACATAATTACTCACTCAGACATTCAAACACTGGAAATTTTAGCCAAGTACTTTCTGATACTATCAGTACTTAGCAATGCAATTTTGATATTTTAAAAATCATGAGATTCAACAAAATTAGTTGCTAACTTTATTCCATGCATGTCACCGTGGATAAGTTCAAAATATGTCAAAGTGGCTCAGCTGAGACAATTAGCATGACTTTGGTAGGTAGTCGTGTCTGAACCTGATGAATATGTAATGGAAATGCTGATATAATTTGAAATATTAACTAAAAACAAGAAAGATATGGACCTAATAACCCTTTGATAATTGCGGACAAATTTTGAACCGCAAAAACCTAACTGTGAAATATATGGTTTGGAAGCCGTAGTAATTATAGTTATGATAAATGTAGGACTGTAGCTTTAAGAATAAGCCTGTGTTGTAAGATCACGTGATCTGTGTAAACCAATGAGTTAGCAGCACAGGGAAACTCGTGGAGGGAATTCTTCTTTAGTCATAGAGTTGGATGCATACATATAGTTGCTGCTGCCATCTTCTAAGTAAAGTTCAAATGTTTCCATCAAGAAAAGTTGCCTGGAAAATCAAGTCTATAACAAATTGGCGATGAGGATAAATCAGATCCGGGGCAGTCCCTCGCCCAGCAGTTGTGAATATCTAAGGTAGTTAAAAAGAAAGGAAGATATACTCATCCGAGATGCCGGTTTGGCAGAACTGATCCCTTTGAACCAGCCACAGACAACTGACCTCAATATATAGAACATCTTACATTCTACTTTCAAGCCAACAAAATCACGGGGAAGAAAAGAGGAGAGCGATTCTCCTGAGTATTTGTGGGAGCAAAACCTGCAGTTAATTTGAAGCTTGATGGCCCCCAGTGCCATTGCAGACCTTCAGTGAATTAGTGGACCTCATTAAGCAACATTTTCAACTCAAGCCCTCAGTCACAATGCAGAAGTTCAGGTTCAATTCACGGAATAGAGCCCTGGGTTAGACTATTGCTACCTACATGGTGAAATTAAAACAACAATTGGAGTATTGTGACCTCGGTGAAACCCTGAATGACATGCTCAGGGACCGTTTGGTCTGTAATGTGCAAGGAGATGCTATTCAGCAAAGATTGCTAGCTGAAGTGAATCTTGATTTTAAGAAATCGTTAGAAATAGCACTTGCGATGGAAAGTACTGTAAGGGATTCACAAGCAATTCAAGGTGCTCAAAATGACACAATTTTCCTAGTTGGGCGGAAATGTTCAGCCAAAAGTGGCGTGAAAAGCCGGGACTCCACCCCAAAGCGGGAAATAACCCCAGCTAACTGAAAATTTAGAGGAAACAGCTTAGCACAAATTCGTAAACTAATTTTTATAGACATGGAAATAATCATACTCCTAACGACTGGCAATTTAAAAAGGTGAAGTGTTATTTTTCTCAAGTGGACACATACTGAAACATTGAAAAGCAAGATTAAAACAGGCTTCCAGGCAACAAACGAAGTCCAATGAAGTATATAGTGTGGATGAGCCAGAAACAACCAATTTTGACATTTATTCCTTATTCAGCATGAATGTTGGGAAGACAGAGCCAATTACTATCACATTGCAAGTGAATGTTAAACCCTGAAAAATGGAAGTAGACATGGGTGCTTCTACCACTGTAGTAGGAGAACACACTTTTAGATATTTAAATAAAGGTGATCAACAATTAAATTTGGAACAAATCTCTGCCAAGTTGAAAACATATACAGGCAAAGAAATCAAGGTAAAAGGTATCACCAGAGTAACTGCATTATGGACACCAGTCGGCACAACTATCAGTTATGGCATTAGAAGGCAGAAGACTAAGCCTTCGAGGTCGAAATTGGTTGAGGGAAATTAACCTTGATTGGCCAGTGAGATTTCAAAAGGAAGCTGGAAGAGTTCCTGAGTTGGAAAAGAAACAAGGCAAAGGTACTTCAGAAAGAGCCTGGAGAGTCCAAGGACAGCAACAGGATGAAAAAGGAGTGTGTAGCCATTCAGCAACCTGAAGAAATGAAGACTATCTTAAAAAACAACATGGAAGAACAACAGAAGAAACTCAAGGAGACTCTGCTGAATGATAGAATTCAAGATGAAGTGAGTGGGCTTCGCATAGAAAGGAAAACCTGTTGAAAGACCTTCACACACTACAAGCATCCCTCAGGTCAAAGTTTGTACCTCTGGAAAATTACGAACAGAAACAGGAAGAATGTAACGTCTCTTTGAACAAACTGAAGAACCAGTTGGCAGAGAAGATGCAGCAATGTTCAAGGTTTCAGGAGGAAGCCAACAGGTACAAGAAGGAGACAGAAGAGCTGAAGAGTCAGCTGGATGAAGCTAAAGAGGCTTTGAAAGGAAAAGTCGTAGAACTTTCCAAGATGCGAGTAGATAATAAAGTCATAGGTAGTTCAACTGAAACAAGTTGAGATTTCAACTGAGAGAAGTCTGGCTGACACTGAAGTCAAAAAGAAGGCTGAGACTAAGTTCTGTGGTAAAAAGAAGAAAACATGCAGGAAGAGCATGCAGAATTACTGATGAGGCATCATCTTTGAACAAGACTAAGCCTGATACTTCCCAATTTGGAGGGGAAGGTAGAGCAAAGTCAAGGGAACCAAAAAGCGACTCATAATTTGCATAGTCGTGAGCAAGAATTTACTGTTGGAGAAGCAGTATATGTAAGGAATTTCAGTGGAGGACCAGAGTGATCACCTGGAAAGTAAACTCTGTGACTGGACCATTGTTGTACCACATGGAAGTGGAGGGCCAGATCACTCGTAAGCATATAGATCATTTAAGAAGAAGGAAGATATCCCAACAAAATGATGTTCCACCTGTAACCTTTGCTGAACCTGTGGTTCATGTTGAAGTTGCTCAAGGATAGATATGTCCAATGCCACTGTCAGAGTGGAAGACACTGAACTGCCTGTCTCTAATAAGGTATCTGATGTTAAAGCGGTTCCTGAGAATGTGGTTCCTGCAAAAGATTCGGAAGTCGTGGAGCTACGACGTTCCACACGGATCATGAAACCACCTGAAGGACTGAATTTGTAATTTCATGACCTGTGTAAATATTATAATGTCATGAGGTAAATATCCTTGTAAATACAAAATATATAGAAAAGTTAAAGGGGGAGGAATGTAGTAATTATAGTTCTGTTAAGTAGCTTTAGGAATAACATTGTGTTGTAAGATCACATGAACTATGTAAACCAATCAGTTAGCAGCATGGGGAACCACTAGGAGGGAATTCTTCTCTAATTATGGAGTTAGATGCACACATGTAGTTGCCGCTGCTGCCTTGTAAGTAAAATTCAATGTTTCCACCAAGAAAAGTTACCTGGAAAATCAACTCTATTACAGAGGCCTAGGACGGGATTTTTAGGTCAGCTCGTGGGTGCAGTCACCGGGCCGGGGAGCAGCTGGGGAATGGACCACCGCCCGTGGTCAGCCCCCAACCATGATTTCATGCTGGCTGGCTAATTAACGGACAGTCAGCGTGAAGTGCGTGCTGAAATGCTCAGTGCTGCCGGGATGGGATTGGGAGGAAAGTGAGGGCTGACATAAAAGCGGGCGTGGGGGAATGCTGAATGAAAGCTCCTTGAAGGCAAAGAGCTGCCTCAGGGAGCTGAAGAAATTGAAAAAAAATAAAGAATTTAAAATCCGGAAAAAAAATGTCCACGCATCAGAATCAGCCACCTGATCATATACATGATGAAAATGCTGTCCATACATTTTTATTTAATTTTTATTTAATAATGGAAACCTCATCCTGCACTTGGATGAGGTTTCATCAAAAATGTAAAGTCCACCTTGCAGATTCGTCCATCCGCCAACCATAAGATTGGACGGACCATGAAAAATTGGTCACAATTACAACTTTAATCGGCTTAATTGCCCTCTTAATCATCGGCGGGCGCACTTCTGACATTTGCGGGTGCCTGCTGACTGAAATATTGCGCGAGCGCCAGATGATATCGGGACGCTCGCCTAACGTCATCACGCATTATTTTATGCTCGAACAGATAGGGCGGGCACCCACATGCCAACCTAAAAATTTTGCCCTTGGTGTACTGACACCAGTGTCCTGGATTTTCCTTCCATTGACGTGTTTGTGGCAGACAGTCTACCCACTCACCAATGAACAACAATGACAAGTTGTATTTATATAGTTCCTTTAACATAATAAAATGTTCCAATCTGCTTTACAGGAGCATTATAAAGTTAAATTTGATACTCAGCTACATAAGGATATATCAGATGACTGTAGAGCAAAAGGTTAACATCAAAAGCACAGATGATGCTGATGAGAAAATGATGTCAGATCACATGACTGAGAAGTACGAGTAGTAGAAGTAAGAACAATATCCAAGTCTATATCCTAGTCTATATTCTGACAACTAAAGTCCCCCATTATAACTACTCTATAATTCTTGCACTTCTCTGTAATTTCCTTGCAAATTTATTGCTTTGCATTTTCCACACTAGTTGGTGACCTATAAACTACACTGAGCAATGTAATTGCACCATTTTTGTTCCTTAGCTTTAGTCAAATAGATTCTGTTCATGACCCTTCTGAGAGATCTCTCTCCAATGCTGCAAAGTTCTCTTTCATCAACACTGCCATCCTTCCTCCTTTCTTCCTTTCATATCTTTCCTGAACACATTGTATCCAGGAATATTTAACACCCAGTCCTGCCCTTCTTCGAATTAGGTCTCTGTTATGACCACAACATCATATTTCCACATGACTATCTGTGCCTGCAACTCACCAATCTTATTTACCACACATATGTTCACTGTAACCCTAATTCAACTTTATTGCTTTTTCTCTTACTCTGCGTCCACCTAATGCCTTAGTATTTCCTACCCTAGTACTAATGTCTCTCCCAGTATTCTTTGCACCTTGGTATTCCTCTCTAATATTACCTCCTGGTTCCCACACCCCTGCCAAGATAGTTTAAACCTTCCTCAATAGCACAAGCAATTTGCCCCACAAAGAAATTGGTTCTGGCTCTGGCTAGGTGCAACCCTGCCGACCTATATAGCTCCCATCTCTCCCAAAGTCCCAAGAATCCAAAACACCTCTCCCTGCACCATCTATTCAGCCATGCATTCATCTGCTCTATCCTCCTATTTCTACACTCACATGCGTGTGGTACTGGGAATATTATCTAAAGAAGGATGTAAATATGTTAGAAGCAGTTCAGAGAAGATTCACTGGACTAATACCAGGAATGGGTGGGTTGTCTTATGAGGAAAGGTTGGACAGGTTAGGCTTGTATCCACTGGAGTTTATAAGAGTAAGAGGTGACTTGATTGAAATCTTAAAGATCCTGAGTTGTCTTGAAGAGTGGATGTGGAGAGGATGTTCCCTCTCATGGGAGAGTCTAGGACTAGGGGTTGCTGTTTAAAAATAAGGGGTCACTCATTTAAGACAGAGATGAGGAGAAATTTTTTCTTTGAGGGTCGTGAGTCTTTGGAACTCTCTTCCTGAAAAGGCAGTGGAAGTGGAGCCTTTGAATATTTTTCAGGCAAAGCTAGATAGAGGGTGAAAGGTTATCAGCGGTAGGCAGGAATTTGGAATGGAGGTTACAATCAGATCAACCATGATCTTATTGAATGGCAGAGCAGGCTGAGTGGCATACTCCTGCTCCTAATTCTTATATTCGCATGTAATCCAGAGATTACTACTTTTGAGACCCTGCTTGCTAATTTCCCTCTTTCTACCCATGTTGTTGATACCAATGTGGATGATGACTGGTGGTTGTTCACCCTTTCTGGCAGGTGCTCTGCAGCCATTCAGTGATATCCTTGACCCTGGCACCAGAGAGGCAACAGGCCATCCTGCATTCATGTGTGTGGTTGCAGAAATGCTGACTGTTCCCCAAACTATCGAACCTCCTATCACTCTTGCTCGTCAAGACTTCTTTCTTCCCCTCTGTACAGTTGAGCCTGCTGTGGTATCATGGACTTGGCTTTGGCTGCACTCCCCAGATTAACCATCACTTTCAACAGTATTTAGAACTGAATACTGATTGGAGAATGAGATTCACTTAGGGAACTCCTGCATTATCTGCCTATTTCTTCTTGACTGCCTGGAAGTCACTTATTGCATCTCTCCTTCTATACCCTTAAGTGACAGAGTGTCCACAACTATAAATGTTTTATATACAAAGCTCTCAACCTCATGGATGTGCTGCAGTGTTGCCAACTGCTGCACAACCTCCAAAACCTTGAGCTGCTGAAGCTGTTGATATTTTCTGCACACGTGGGGCAGGATTTTACGGCCCCGTTTCGGTGGGGACAGGGCCGTAAAATGCGTCGAGCCATTATAAACCTCAATGGCTCCGGCGGGAACTTAAAATCCCGCTGCCGTAAAATTCTGCCCATGGTTATCCAGGACACAAGAAATGTCCTGGGATTCCCACATAGAACAGGGTTGTGTACTCCAGGGTTTGGAGCTGCCCTGCCATGCCTCTATCTATTAGATTATAAAACAAACTACTTAAACAAGTAAAGAATCATCAGCTATTCATTTCTCTTCTTCTGTTGTCACTTAAATATAGGGAGGTTAAATAGAATGCTTTGCTTGATTCTTATTATCAAAAAATTAAATGTTTAATTTCCCAATTCCTTAGGCTAACTTGGTAACTTTGGAAAGAGGGAAACAAGGCTACAATACTCACCAGAAAATCAACTCACAGCCTTCCTGTGAGGTCAGTTTGATTTTATTTTCTCTGTCTCCGTTCAGTGATCCCGACCCATTTCACACTCCCCCCAATCAGCCTCACAGTGATCCTGACCTGTTTCACTCCACAACTGCCCCCCCACCCCACCACCCCCTGGCCAGCTTCACAGTGACCTTGACCTATTTCACACACTCCCCCGGTCAGCCTCCCAGTGACCTTGACCTATTTCACACTCCACCCCCTGGCCAGCCTCACAGTGATCTTGACCTATTTCACACTCCACCCCCCAGTCAGCCTCACAGTGATCTTGACCTATTTCACATTCCACCCCCTGGCCAGCCTCACAGTGATCTTGACCTATTTCACACTCCACCCCCCAGTCAGCCTCACAGTGATCTTGACCTATTTCACACTCCCCCTGGCCAGCCTCACAGTGATCTTGACCTATTTCACACTCCCCCTGGCCAGCCTCCCAGTGACCTTGACCTATTTCACATTCCACCCCCTGGCCAGCATCACAGTGATCCCGACCTGCAGCACATGCCTCCTGGTCTGCTTCACAGTGATCTTGACATGTTTCACAATCACCTCCCCCCCCGCCCCACACCTGTTTGCTTCAAAGTGATCCTGACCTGCTACACACTCCTCCCAGCCGAGAGGCACAAGAACTATAGAGCGGAGATATTGTGGTACTTCAATTACCCAAATATCAATTGTGACAATTTTAAGAGGTAAGGACGGGAGGAAAGGAGGGCTTCCTTGACCAATGTGTTCTCAATCAAACTAGACAAGAGGCGTTTCTACATCTGGTGCTGGAGAATGAAGTGGGCCAAGTGAACCAATTGACTGTGGGGAAATACTTGGGTAAGTGTGACCTTCTTACCATAAGGTTTAGATGAGTAGAGAACAAGAGGAAGGAACAATCTAGAGTAGAACTTCTAAATTAGAAGAGGGATATGTAGGTTAAAATAGAACCAAAGACTGAGAGGAGAAACTGTAACCAAATAATGGGTGATCTTTAAGGAGGAGGTGCTTCAGGTAGAGGTTAGGTCCATTCCAGCAAGGGATCCTTGGATGATAAGAGAGGTAGAGAATATAAAGACTGTGACAATCATTGAGATGGTAGGATTGATCAGAATGGTTCCAGGGATGGGGGATTTTAGCTCCAAGGTTAGGTCGAAGAGCTGGGGTTGCTCTCCTTGGAGCAAGAGACATTGAGGGGAGATTTGACAAATTATGACAGTTTTGGTTAAGGTGCACAAGGAAAAACTGTTGCCATTAGCTGTTGGTATAAGAACTTGGGAACAAAATTTAAGGTTTGGGGCAAGAATTCTGGGGAGAATGAGGTGAGGAAGAATTGTTTTTACAGAATGAATGGTAATGACTTGGATCTTACTGTCTACAAGGGTAGGGGAAACAGAGATGTTGAATGATCTTAAAAGGAAATTGGATGGGCACTTGAGAGAAATAAACTTGCTGCACTCCAGGGATAGAGTGGAGAAATGGGACTGACTGGATTGCTCTACGGAGAGCTAGCATAGACTCAATGGGTTGAATGGCTTCCTTCTCTGCTGTAAATGACTCTATCACCCTATTATACTTCTGTTTAACAGAGTTCTGCATTGTACAGAGAACATGTAATATCCCCATTATAATTGTGAGCAGTATGAGTTGTATACTTTTTTAATTGATGAAGAGTGGGGATAAGATGGTTCTCTCCCTTTCCACACTCTTCATTGCAACATTTGTTATTAATACCAAAGTTGCTAATTCCATACACCCATGTTCAGCTGACATACAGGAGTAATTTCCTGAGTACGTGCTGAGTTTGGGAAACCTTGCAGGACCCAACGTGTGATTAGGAGTCATTCCCATCCTGCCTCCACAAGCAGCAAATCTTTCCTGGCAGTTTTGAATTAGCCCAAATAAATCTAATGCAAAAAATGATGGTAACGTTACTGGCCAATGGAAAATACAAGCTAGCATGTCTAATTCTTATGAATACATTCCTGTAAGAAAGTCTGACTTTGAATCTCTTGTGGCAACATTTTCCTTAAATCCAGGATAGAAAGAAATAAACATTCAGAATAGAATAGTAAATACATTTTTTCAAGCTAACAACTTCATTGACTTCCCAGTTTTCAAAAATATGTGATTGACAATTACTACTGTTAGTTCAAGAAAGAATCAACAGCATGGAAGTTGCCACAAAACAGAATCTGCTTTCGAGAAAATCACCCCGGGGAAGGATCGTTTTCACTGGCTCTGCTGGACGGTCATGCCTGATCGGCAGTATGTACAAAATGCTCAAATAGGAATGGGTCCCAAATTTTAATGTGTTATTCCACTATAGGAATTAAATTGTTTGATAATATGTTGTCCTTTGAGATGACAATATCATTCTTTCCATTGATTATGCTTATTTATATTGGGAAATAAGTTTTAAAAATAATCAAATGGTAAATGTCACATTCTGTTGACCTACTAGTACTGTGGTGTAATTCCAAACACAAAAGACCACTAAAGGAATATCAAGACTCCAGTCTGAGAGGGTCCCTACGCGACCCAACTGCTAGCTTCTTGATTCCCCACGTTTGAGCACCCTGGGTAATATTGCCTCCAAATTGAGTAGTAGCCAGGATTTTCCACTCCAACTTCATTACCTATATTGCAGGCTCAGGCTCAGGCTCCAACCCTCAGGGGAAGCCCTGGGAATCCCAACAAAATGTAAAAGCATTTTTGAGACCCAGAAAAATGTGGCCTCACTCTTTTTTTTCCCTGAACTTTGCACCCTGTCTCCACCTCCTCCAATGCCACTCAACTTGTTTTAGCTGCATGGAGACTCTGAGTGAAAACTCTGATGCAAGGCTGGGACCCCATGTGTCTGGCTCCTGGCATAATTTGCAATCAAGCACACTACTAATGAGGGCAATCATGCTAACCCATTGATCTCGATTTCAGTGCGATCACTATACAGTTGTTTCAGTATGGAAACCAAGTGCCTTCTCACAGGGCAGAAGCAAATGCCTTCTCTTGTGTATTTCCTAGGGGCTAACTATTGCACCATTGGCAGAGGACAAGCAATAGATGCACAACACAGGAAATAGTCTGAAAAAGATGAACCACACTTAAAATGTTCTTCCATACTTTATACCATCATTCCTCTCTGATTTATGTCTGGCTAGGTCATTCATGTAATAGTCTATCCAGAAATTCATTCAAATACAGTGCACATACAGTGTACAATGACACCTGCTGCATGAAAAGACTATTTAATGTTAACTTTTGCTATTGATGTAATAGTGATGGTTTTAAACATGTTTAGTCTAGCATCTAGCCTTGGATTCCTTCAGTGTCTGGGCTCTCTAGACTAGTTTTGGTTCTGATTCTGTCGGTTATGCTAATTCCTCATGGCTGCAGGTATTCATCCCTTTAATTAAGTCTTAAGTCATATTCCGAGAAACATTAATGCCTCTCAGTGACTCATTACTGCTAACTCTTCACACAATATGTTATAGCTAAATATGGAAACCAATCTGTAACTAACTCTGAATGCCTTAGATACAATGGTTTGATCTTATTACCAGGTGGCATGTGTCACCATGAAGGAATAACCAGAAAAAAAACAAACATTTCAGTAGAATTGTTTATTAAGTACCAGTGGAATAGGAATTAATAGTTCACTGTTTCATAGGAGGCTTTCTAAAAAAAACTCTAAACAGTTAGAATCTTCCACTTTAAATTTATGTCAGACATCTTCTTTGAAGGTGACAGAAGAAGTAAATAAGGTTGCTAAAAAAATGATAGAGGATCCTTTGTTTTCTAAATAGTGTACAAAAGCAAGCAAGTTATCCTAAACTTTAATAAATCACAAGATAGGCCTAAGCTGGAGAATTATATTCAATCTTGGGCTCTATGTTTTCGGAAGGATGTCAAGGCTTAGAAAAGGAAACAGAGGAGATTTACTGGAATGATACAAGGGATGAGGGTTTTCAGTTATGTGGAGAGACTAGAGGAGCTAATATTCTTCTCCTTAGAGCAGAAGGGATTCAGGTGACATTTAAAAGATGTGTCAAAAGCTTGAAGGGTTTTGATAGAGTATATAGGGAGAAACTATTTCCAGTGGCAGAAGAGTCGGTAACCAGAGGACACAGATTTAAGGTGATTGGCAATAAATGCAGAGGTGAGGTAAGAAAAGTATTTCTTATGCAACAAGTTATTATGATCATGGATGAACTGCCTGAAAGGACGCTGGAAGCAGACTCAGTCATCACTTTCAAAAGAGAATTGGATAAATACACAAAGGGGAGGTAATTACAGGGCTATGGGAGAAAAGGACGTTGGAGTAATTGGATAGCTCTTTCGAGGAGCCAGCACAGACACAATGGGCCAAATTACCTCTTTTTGTGCTGTAAGGTCTATGACTCTAACCGCACAGCTTTGCGAAACATTAAAGATATCAGCACTTCATATCAGTAATACTGGGATAAAACAGTGAATATAACTGCACAAAGCAATATGTTGTGCTTATACTCTTGATAATCTTACATTCCATTAATTATTTTTTTGCTTAAAGCAATAGGCCTGAGAATAAATAATTTCAAGGAAAATTCCAGACCTGCATCAGCTAAGGATTATGTGTCACCTCACAACAGACATCTTGGTGTTACAGAATGTTATGCAAAATATATGTTTCAAATTATAAAAAGGAGTTTACTGAGGATGTGGGATTTCATTACTCCTGAAGGACTGTAGTATGTTTAACAAAGTTGGGTTATGCAGTTATTTGCTGGATGTCAGGCCAGAAGGTTTAGGTTCAAAAGCTGGCAGGTTTCAGTCTGTCTTTCATTGTACTGCAATGCATAAAATGAATATCAAGTTTTCGAACTTGAGGGATAAAAGCACAGAGAAATGTATGATCTAACCTTTCTTGTCATACTATTGCAACATCTCCCGTCTGACATTGGAAAGATGAATTTTCATTATATCCAATAAATACTTCATGCCAAATCAAGATAATTCTTTGTGGGTAATCTCTCTCTGTGTCTTTCTCTGTCATACAGTTTAATATAATGTCTCAAATATTCTGGCTATGTTGTCATGCTGGCTGATTGTTGGGACTGCTCACCCAGCATTAGCCCCAAGTTTCTCTGAGTTTATCTTTTTTTTGTTCTCATTCTTGGGATGTGAGCATCACTAGCTAGGTCAACATTTATTTCCCATCCCTATTTGCCCTTGAGAAGGTGGTAATGAGCCACCTTCTTGAACTTCAGCAGTTTATGTGATGTGGCTAGGCCCACAGCGCTGTTAGGGAGATCCATGATTTTGACCCAGCAACAGTGAAGGAATGACAATTTAGTTCGAAGTCCAGATGGTGTGTGACTTGGAGGGGAACTTGCAGGTGATGGTTTCCCCTTGCTTTTACTTCTCTTGTCCTTCTAGGTGGTGTATGTTGTGGGTTTGGAAGAAGCTGTCATAGGAAATTTGATGAATTGTTGCAGTGCATCTTATAGATGGTACACATTCTGCCATTCTGTGCTCATGGTGGAGGGACTGAATTTATAAAGGGTGGGAGAAGTGCAATTCCAGTTGGCTGCTTTGTCTGAATGGTGTTGACCTTCTTGACTGTTGTTGAAGCTGCACTCATCCAGGCGAATGAAGAATATTACATCACACATTTGAAAAGAGGTAGGTCTTGGAAGTCTTCTCTCGATCCTACATTGGCAGTGCTAGAATTAAATATTTATTCATCTCTTTACCACTTGACTTCTCAGTGGTGGGAAATAGCACAGTAGCTAGGCCTGCTCTCAGACTTGTAAGTGAGATATTTTGGACTGGATATTTTCAGAATTGGGAAGATTCTACTGACCTTTAACAATGGCGGGCAAGATCGGTATGCAGAAGCCCCAACCCCATTTCTAACAGATCCCATTTTTCTAGCAGGGGTAGGGGGCATGGTGCGATGTACACAGCTGGGAAAGTGAACTCAACAGGGCCATTTGAACTTAGTGCTGAGTTCAAATAGACCAATTTTGGCTGGTCCAAAGGCCTTAATTTGCAGCATGGGAGTCAATAATTGATGGTGTAGATGGAAAATGCTCTTGAAGGCTGGATAAGGTCTGTTTAAGTGTTATTATCTGATCATTTTAAATCCCCTGCTATTTAAAATTGAAAAAGAAACAAACTTAAGCTGTCAGGGAGTTTAAAAAACACCATCAGCAGTATTGTTTGATTGACAGGCCATCTGGTTTTGCTTAGGAAAAACATTACCATCTGTTTGTGCAGCTTCAATAGAGTTATTTGTTGATGTTTCCAAATGGCTATTATTGTATGATTCTGAACGTTTGGCTAAGTTTCAAAAATTAAAATTATCTCAGCAGGGTTTTGAGTTCACTGTTTGAATGGCAGTTTAAAGAGGCTATTAAAGCATTAGTTGTGTTTGATGTGGGGTCTGAATAGAAACTTATTTTTATAGGAGATTGAAAACTTGAGGAGATTTCAAAGCTTTGGGTGGGTTTCATGAATGGGAGATTTTTTTCTGCTATCAAATGTGTATGTGTGAGAGCTGTATTAGATTAGAAGTCTATTTTTTGCATTGCCACAAGGATCCTGAGGTCTGCCTATGATGGATACTGGGTCAGTAGCTATGGAGGTGGCATGGGAATATGAGGAGCATGGGGAAATGAGGAGGCTTGGGGGGGGTTGTTGGGGGCATGAGCTGTCATGGAGAGGCCATGGGGAGTAGGTGGGCTGTCAGCGAGTGTGAGTGGGAGAGAAATAGTGGACCGAGCAGCTGATAAAACAATTGCAATGAGGTCCCAGAGAACTAAGGTAGGCCTTCTAACCAGCCCGCCTCAGCACGAGCCCACTCCTGTGGCCACCTAGGATTTGCATCCAGGCCTACAGGCCCGAATGGATCCTGTTCCCACCTCCCAGAGTGAAAATTGGGTCTAATTGCACCTTTTAAATTGAAGTGGGTCTGCCGAGGTGGGAAATTTCCCGCCTTGAGCTACCCACCTCGGTAGCAAAATTTGGCCGTTTACCTGAAAGGAGTCCCAACTTAAGTCCCACGGTAAGCTTCTTGCAGCACTGAGGTCTGCAATTATCGACAGGAATTTCCGCACATGCCTGCTGCTGCGATCTTCCGTTCCCTGTGCAAGTCAATGGACTTCTGGCTAGGGTGTTGCCTCGCCCACGGCAGGTCCTGCCCGCAACGGGGCCGGAAAATCCCGGCCCGTATGTCCTGAGGTCAAGACTAAAACATCAAAGCATAAAAGGGTGGATCTCTGGCAAATGTGAATCAGAGTTGGCTGAGGTTGACACTACTTAATTGCTTTTTGGCTAGGAATTCAAACCAGTCTGCACCCATAGGGATATCTGGAAAAAAACATGCAGCAAGAATCTTTAATGCTGCTGCTCCCAGAAAGCCTGTGGATCGACTACTCTGAAGTTTTTCAGGGGGGAGATGGCTGTTCTTGCTTGCAGCATTTTATATGCACCAAAGTTTACCACAAGAGTCCAGTAAAATTGGATGAATTTTGAGATGAAGCAAAATATTCTAACTTTGGGCAATTCTAACCCCTAGTACATCACCCAGTGATTTACACAGAAGCATTCTGCATAATAATTTCCTTGTTTCTGGTGTCCTCTATTTTTCAGTAATGCTTTTTTTGTGATTTGTACCTGTTCAAATTTAGATAAAATATATATGACAGGCTGCATTGCAGAATGATTAATGCTAATTTTCAGCAATTACATGGCAATGAAGTATTAACATTGACTACTTGGCAGTTGAAGGAAAATTGTTACTATGACAACATATCCTGTAGTTCCATTGTTTGTGCTTCAATTAGAGTGAGAACATTGAAGATGTTGACATTGAGAGGTTCCATAGCTTTCAGAATACAACGCCTTGGCACCTTGTTTAGAAATTCTATAATTTTTATTATGTTTATTGTGGGTGTTCTGAATGTGTAAGAGGAAAGTATAAGTTCTGTGGTGTGTTAGCAGAGTGCCTTAATCACCATTTTGTCAGAAATTGGAACACTTTGTGGGGAATAGGCCACCAGTCTACCCTCTCAGCTGGGAAAAGCAAGTGATATGGATTGGGAATAGACCAATTTTCAATCCCTCAGATGTTGAATGCTGCTCAGTGCAAGGGTCAGATACTTAGGTGGTTCGTGGAGTACGGCTGGTTCATTATGTTTATGTCCAGCCTCCCGGCAGAGACTAGTGCACGGTAAAAAAATATGGAGCAGCACCTGAAGAATGACTATTTCTGCTTAAAAAATATCCAAATTTTACCTGCTTGTTCTCAGAGGGGAATTCCTATAATACAACGTTTCAATGATAAATGCTCAACCACACAGCAAAAATAATTATTATGCCTCATGTCAAGTTGAATTTGTAGAATTAAAGCTTGAAATAAAAACAGTCAGTTGAGTACATATTTTACAGCAGAAGACAGCTTGAGAGCATTTTCAGCAGTCCTTCAGTGAAAGCCTTGGCAATTGGCTCTTGACTGAAGTTTCATTGCTATGAGTTCAACAGGTAGCTGAAAGATTTTTAAAATTTATGTCAATGACAGCACCATCTGGAAGTTGTTATAACCTTCAACAAAATATATTAAAAAGACTGAGAAAAGATAGTGAATTGCAGATTGAAAAATAAAATAAAGTTTTTGGACGGGGCTTTTCTAAGTATAAACATTTTTGTTCAAAATCCATTAAGATTGAACTAGTAACTATTAATTTCTCCAGAAAATTATCTGATCAACATCACTTGATGTGGCTTTCTTTGTCTCAGTTTAGTTCAGTATTAGCACCATACTCTTCTCAGATAACCTCTAAGAAGGGAAAACAACTTTCAGCAAAGCTGAGCTTTCTCCTCAACACAAATAAAGATTTCATATAAGTTAATGTTTCTTGGTAAGCAGATTCCCAATAAGAGCAGGCATAAAAAAGGACATTAATTTAACTGTACAGTGGCAAATATCCTCCTGCTCAGGATAATTATTTGGAACCTTTCGAGAAAAGTAATTGGAAAGATCTTGATTTTGTGCAATAATGTAAAACAACAGAACAACATATTCTAGATCTCGCTCAATTTTTATTTATTGAAGTCAATGGAAATAAAAATTGAGAAAGACATAAAACTGGTTGTCAACTTACTATTATCTACTTTACTCTTGCTTAAAGTCAAGTACTACCTCTTTGAGTGGGAATACATACATTCAGTGTCTACATATTCCCACTTGTCTATTCTGAGGTACAGCCTAACTATCAGGAAAGCTTCCTCATGAGGAATGAGGAGGAACCCCTTGGCTACTATTCCTTGCTCCCAGCAAACAGCTGCAGTGTAGCATTGCCAGAGGCCTCCCACCCAGTTGGAATAAATGCAGGGAGCAAAATCAAATGTGATGGATGGCCTTGGTTCATGTTGTAACCATCCATATTTAGAATGTGACTCAAGTTCATGTATAGTTGGGTTGCAATGAGGAAAGAAAATCACCAACAGCTGCAGATGAATCACAGGCTTTAAAACTTGTGACAACCTGTTGCAGATTGCTTTAGTATTACAGATATGCCACACAAGCTATGCAATGCAGGTGAAACAGTTTCCTCTGCTGTCTGGAAAGCTACTTGGAGTACTAGCACTACAATATGGTGGGCAGGAAGTGCCTGCACACTTTCAGCTGCAGTCATCCACCAGATTGGATCATTGAGGTTGTGATGTGGGGTGGAGTGACGGTTGGTACAATGGAACCAGAAAAATTATCGATTTATATTTGGGAAGGATGTGAAGGCATGAGAAAGAGTGCAGAAAATATTTATGACAATCGTTCCAGGGATGTGGAATGTTAGTTACATAGATAGATCGGAGAAGCTAGGACTGTTCTCCTTAGAGATGAAAAGGTTGAGAGGAAATTTGATAGAGGTATTCAAAATCATGAAGGGTCTGTACAGAAGAGATGGGAAAAAACTGCTCCCGTTGGTGGAAGGATCGAGAGCCAGAAGGCACAGATTTAAGGTAATTGACAAAAGAAGTAACGGTGACATGGGGAAACATTTTTTTTTGTGCAGCGAGTGGTTAGGATCTGGAATGCACTGCCTGAGAGTATGGAGGAGGCAGGTTCAATTGAAGGATTCAAAAGAGAATTGAATCAATATTTGAAAAGGAAAAATGTGCAGGGCTACAGGGAAAAGGCAGGGGAATATCATGACGCGAATTGTTCCTGCAGAGGGGCAGCACAGACATGATGGGCTGAAAGGCCTCCTTCTGTGCTGTAACCTTTCTGTGATTCTATGATGCTATGAGGAGAAGATAGCAGCTCCCAAAAAGGGTACCAAGAAAGCTTTGAGTATTTTTCATCTTGGCTTTTAAATTTTTGAGTGCCGTAGTGTTTCACTCACCACATGCTGATGTCAGTCAGCGCTAAGTGACAAAGACCAGGAGGGATCCTTCACTGATGATGTTTAAAAGGATTATACTAGGCTGACACTCTGGGAGTGCAGCATTGAGAGAAACAGAGGGCACAGATTTAAGATAATTGGCAAAAAGGTAATGGCAACATGAGGAAAAACTTTGCACAGCAAGTGGTTAGGAACTGGAATGCAATACCCAATGGTGGCAGGTTCAATCGAGGCATTCAAAAGGGGATTGGATCATTATCCAATTCTGACGGTTGTGCCTTTGAACCAAGGCTTTTTTGGGTAAAAATCTCATTGCACTATTTTAAAGAAGAGCATGGAAATTCTCTGCAGTATTATAGCAAATGTGTATCCCTCAAACCACATCTAGTCATTCTCACATTTCTGTCTAGAGAAATTGTTGAGTACAAATTAGTTGCTGTATTTTTTAAAATTACAACTGTGATTATATTTTAAAAACAATTAATTGTCTATAAAGCTCTTTGGGATATTCTGTGGTCCCAAAAGGTGCTGTATAAATACAAGTTCATTCTTTTCTTTCTTGCGAGGAAATTGAATCTCTTCCTATAGTGAGGTCAGGTCCTGAGGATGATGCTATTGGCACTGACCCTGCCAATCACCTCTAATCAATAGCTGAATAGTTGACTTAAGGATGCTCCTACAAGGGCAAGAGTATCTCCTTCCTTGTACTGATGTCCTAAGACCTCTGAGGAGACATCTACAAGCTTGTTCTGTGAATCACTTTCCCAATGGTCCTTCTTCCAGCTGTATAACAGCAAAATCTGGATCAGAGAATGTGAGTTCACTTTAAGAGGTACTTTCTAAATTTAAGTAGGCCTCAAGAGGCCTCCAAACATTGTGTGGAGAAAATGAGCAGGCTACTTGTTTTCCTGATCAGTTGAGCAGATGTCATTCATATTAATATGAGGCTCAGGAGTTCAATTCACTCGGAGATCATGCTAGCGATGGAGACTGAGCTCAGTAAAACATTAGCAGCTGCTAAGTGGATGGATTCAACTCAGCTGTTGCATAAAAAATCAATGTAATTCTCTTTTGATTTCCACCTCCTGCAAATTAAAGGCCATTCAAATCACTGTTTGTTCACTTCTGGTTCACAGCATGAGGGTCAGGAAAATCACTTCCTATTGTCTCATTGTTCACTAGAATGAATTGCATTTCAGAAGCTATGAGGAACAATTGATAATTTCCGATCTTTTAGATGTATTTCCTCCCTTCCTCTTTCCTATATATCACATTATTCAGTGTCAAGAAGGAAAGCAGGCAACTTGATCTCAACCTCTGCTAATGCCATTCTGAAACTTGCCATTGTGACAGCAGGCTTGAATCACATACCTCTTCATTTTTCTTCCTTTGCTTCCCTGGGGCAGCATCTCACCACCAATTGGCAACTCCACACAGATATATAACAGAGGTTAGAATCTCAATGGGTGGAAACTTGTGTCCTTGCCAGTGGCGGGTTTGGTGATAGACGGGGGCATTAAATCAGGCAGTAGAGTAATGGGTAGGGACCATGCCACCTTCCTGCCTCCACTCCTGTTAAGTTCAGGTCAGGAAGGCTCGTGGATGGCCTGCCACCAATTGAAGCCCTTAAGTGAACAATTAAGCTACAAAACTGGCATCAACCTGGCAATATGGAAAATTTCCCCAGTATGTCCTGTTCATAAAAAGTAGCTCCAGGCATGGGGAGGAAGGGGAGTTTGATCGGTGCACAACGCTCGATATAACCAGGAGGTTTCAGGAGGTTACTGCTGGAATGCATAAGGCTCATTAAAGGTCACAAATTTAGCTCATTTTTCAATTTTTTCCTGGGACGTAAGTGTGTCTGGCAAGGCCTACATTTGTTTGCTGTCCCTAATTGGCCTTGAACTGAGTGGCTTGCTAGGTCATTTCAGAGGACAGTTAAAGTCAGCCACAATGTTGAGGGATCTGGAGCCACATGTAGGCCAGACCGGGTTAAGGATGGCAGATTTCCTTCACTAAAGGGGAAGTGAATCTGATGGGTTTTTACGACAATCAATGATAGTTGTCATATTCACCATTACTAAGACTAGCTTTATATTCCAGATTTATTAATTGAATTTAAATTCTACCATTGCACTGGTGGAACCCATGTCCTAGATTAGTAGCTTGGGTCTTGGGAATACTAGCCCAGTGACATTACCACTATGCTACCACCTCCCCAAGATCTCTATCTTCTGAACTTCCTAATGATGTCACTTGAAGCACATTGCATTGTTATGAATTATATAAAATGGGCGCACTTGTATTGAGACTTACATTCTTAAAGTTGTTTTGGACCGGTGAGGGTTTAATTTAACACAGCTCTGATTTATCCTCTCACTGCCATCCGTAAACAGAAAGGTGTTTTGTTTTTTATTTCTCCCCTTGTAACTGGTCGTGTATTTTCCCCAACTCCTCCGTTTTGAAGTCATCCAATCCTCTATTAATAACTCCACAGCAAACTCGAGATAGGGTAAAATCAGAGAGTTAGTTTATTGTACCCACACTCAAAATGCAGGAAATGGGGGTCACTACATGACCCCCAGTCCATTCACACAATAAAAGATGGACAAGGGAAAGAAAGAGGTACGGGTAAAGACCATAGACAAAATAAGAATTATTGTCCACGTGAGTCCAGGGACCAGAATCAAACTCCAATGTTGTATACTTTCAGACTCCACAGGCTGAAGAGATGACTTCCATGATGAGATGGGTCTGTAGGGATGAATTTAGACCTGCAGGCACTGGTAGAGGACTTCGGACGTTCCAGTAGAAAACAGCATTTATGGGGGCCAGGCAGTTTAAATCTGGACAGTTCTGGTTCTGCTGCTGCTTGGCTGATGGAAGATGGCAAACAGAGGTAGGCTACTAGCCTGGAGTTCTGTTTCTCTTCTGAGATTAAACAGCGACTGAAGACAGAATTCAAAGCTTGTATAATAAAAGTAATTCAAACAGCTCAAGTCTCGGTCATGTGATAGGGTGGTTGTGGGTCGTGCCATTCAGCTAATGATGTACTTTAAGGAGCCTTGTTAAAACCCACTGTATTTTAAGCACGAAACTGTGGAGCCACTAACACAACATTGGAGGTGAGGAGTCACAAATGGATCTGCCTTTGTCCAGAGCTGGCTGGTGCAGACATCTCGTCTATAAATCCTTTGTATTGACTTGGCTGGAATGTTCATACAATACAAATCACATTCCAGGAGGTTGAGGAGTTAGCCTGTGTCCATTGGAATGGCTTAGAATCTTCCAGAACTACCAGCATATTACTAGGTTCGGCCATTTTATCAGCCCAGCAATTGTCCATTTAAAAAAGAATTTAAGCAAGAGAATATGGAAGAGAAACAAATTTAATTTAGATTTTTTTTCCTCTGTGCCCCCTCAGCATGACAAGGTGTATAACCTTTGATTTTGCAGGTAATAGAGAAACTTTTTTATGGCATTTTTGGTTTACTTTTGCTGCACTTTTGGGTTTGATTTTTGGCTACTTTGCAGTGTACTGCTGACTTTTCCCTTTTTTTGTCCCCAACTACCACTCAGAGGAATTCCATGCCACCCGCAACCTGCATCCCTACCCACCTTGTGGACTGAACAGTGTCCATCGCTGTATCCCTTTGGCTGGGTAACGTTCCAGCAGTGACCATCATTCCAGTGGCAAAGCTGGGCCTGGAGATTGCCAGCCCTCCAATTAGCCAGCAGCTCCTGGAGGCAGGCTCTAGCTCTTTAAAAGGACGGAAATCCTGATGGCAGCTTGTTAACCGCAAGATGGGCCTAGAATGCTGGCGAGCGGGGACACCAAACGACCCAAATGTTTTCCCCCAGCTTTCCAGCACATCATCAGGGCCCTCACTGCCCTGACAAGATTCAGCCCATTGCATGCAGATTTACAGAGCACCAAATATTTGATTGTATATACATTAACCTTCTTCTATAACTTGGGTTCTTGATATGCTCATCTGAGTCCTCTGCAACAGAACTTCATCGTCTGGTGAATTATCACCTGAGCTATCCTTTCCCATTGCCCTGGTAGTACACTTGTGCTCAGTGTCACGTCACATGTAAATCTCTCCATTATCCCAGTCTCTTAAATGTGTGCATTGTCAATCTCTGAGCTGTTGGCTGCATGAGTAAAATCAAGTGATTCTTCATTGTCATTGTCTCCTTCCACTCCCTGCATTAATTGGGACGGTTCCAGTTCTTGGGTATCTGAAATGAAAAACAGACAAGGGTTGGGTTATGATGAAGGAAGAGGAGAAAGTAGGAAGTGTGTACTTGCAACACCTGCAATTTAAGAATCAGAAGAGGTTGTGGGATGAGGGAGAAGTGAAAGGAGAGAAGGAGGATTAGGTATGCAGATGCTATCATCATCACAACCAATAGTTAGAACCTCAGCAATGCTTCTTCCCATTTCCTCTTCCAGCGCTGTCTCCTCCAGGAGTGGGGGGTTAAACATGCAGTTGCATTTATCCTCCTCTGTTCTAGCCTGCTGCCTCCTGTTATGTGCTGCCTTCCACAGCAAGAAGGTGGGAAATATGTCAGCACGTTTTGGCTATATGGCTTCCATAGTTGGATAGCTGCCAGTGTGGCTGAACTGTGACTTGTGGGTGTGAGGCCAGCAACAGTGCCAAGTGTGCAAGGGTAAGGGAAAGCTTATGAATTTTACATCACTGTGTAATAGAGATTGTTGGTAGGTGGGTGATGGGGGTGTAGCAATTTGAGCAGTGGATTTTTCTGATCATATTGCTTGAATGTGTGATTTATTTCTCAGCTATGAGTATCACAATCAGCAACACCACAGCTGCAGTCCAACTGGATCTCAGTAATGTGCATTGTTCCAACAAAGCTTAACATGCCAGATCACTTGCCTGACTGTTGACATGATGTGTGTTAGGATATCATTTCATTAGTTTATTTATTAATGCTTCGACAATACTTAACTATGTTAATTTTTCATTGGTTGCCAAAAAAACTCAGCTGAAGCAATGAAGCTTAAAAAGGAATTCAGTACAACACTGTTTTGATAATAGAATTTATGGGGATAAATTATTCTCTTTATTCGTCATGTTTTTATGCTAGCTGTGAGTGCTACATTAGATATCAATGCCCAGGACATTCAATGTAGTGGATGTAGATGACCATTTTATGGATATCCTGTGTATAAAACAAAAAAAAAAGTGACTATTTACTTGTAAACAGAATCAGGTAACATTGAAAGGAGAACTGCAACTGGCCCTAGTGAATAAGGTTTATTAAAAAAGAAGAAATGAGTTGGAAGATAGTAAAAGTAACATCAATATTCAAGAAAGGGAAGAGGATTCAGGAAAGGAGCATGTTGAAAGTAGCAAGGGAAATTTCAAAACTCTGGAGCAGAGCAGCATTTTGGATTTAAAAAAAATAAGCAGAGTAGTCAGGAAGAGACAGAGAGTAACAAAGGCAAGAGGGCATTCGTGGCTCGAGTAACATCAGGGAAAATTTAAAAAGTGCCCAATGCATGAAACATTCACAACAAATTAGATGAATTAATAGCACAGATAGAAATTAATAGGATTGATCTAAAGGCCATTATGGAGACATGGTTGCAAAATGACCAAATTGGGATTAAGTGTTCCAGGATACTTAGCTTTTAGAAGCGATAGGTAAATGAGAAAAAGGAGGTTGAGTGGCCCTGATAAAGATAGAAGAAAAAAAGGGTCTACACTTAGAAAAACAAAAGGTAGAGTAAGTTTGGATGGAGCTATGAAACATTGGTGGGAGTTGTTTATGGGCTCTCTAACATGAGCTGTAGTATATGGTAGAATATAAATCAGGAAATTAGAGGCACTTGTAATAAGAGTAATAGAGTAATCATGGGAGACTTTAATCTTCATACAACTGGGCAAACAAAATGTGTTATTATAATGTGGAAGGTGAGTTCCCCACCATTTTCACATGGGAGAGGAATGGGAGAGGATTCTAAATAGCACATTCATGCTTCACAGAGGCAACTGCACACGTTAAAGTGTAGCTGCCTCAGTCAGATCTGATTTTCAATAGTAGGATGTCCAAAACACTACTTGTGCACTTTAGACCTGCAGGGAAAAAAAAAAATCAGTACTTGTTATTTTACTCTGTTGACATAAGCCTGAGGGTTACCATCATAGGATTAGTATTGCATGACTGATTTTACAACTTGTCATGTTGGGGTGCCCATCAGTTCAGTTTGATTGACAGCTCAAAGTGTATTTAAAGTCCTTGAAGTGGGGCAATGAATACAAATGCTTGTTTTTATAAGGGAGTTAAATATAGTGAATGGGTTGTTAATCAATGAGTATTTTTTTTTAAATAGTCAATTCATCAATAGACACTTAAAGAACTTTATTTAATCTCAGCATTGGTCCTGAGGTCTGCTCATGGAGAATACTGGGTGAATTGACATGGGGACTATAAAAGGGCTATGGGGATGAGTGGGGTGGGGGGCGGTGCATGGGTTGGTATGGAGGATATGAGGAGCTATGGGGAATGGGTAGGGGGCATGCAATGGCATGGGTTAACATGGATGGGGCATGGGGAGTGTTGGGGGGGGGCGGGGGCATGGGTGGCGGAAGGCTTTTAAGGCGTTTTATGTTTTATTCTTCTTTTCCATAGCTTTGACAGAGTGCCGGAGCACCAAGGCCAAACTTTCTTTCCAGCCTTCCTTCAACCTGGCAACCTCCAAATTCTTCCCTGGGGTGGCAGCCACAACTGCCATTTTCATTTGCCCTGCAACCACCCATCACCAACCCCCCACCCTCCCCTCTGTGCCCTGCTGCTGTCCGCCCTATCAGGAGCGAAAATTCCAGGGCTAGGGTTTTAAAAGAGGTAGTTGCAGAGATAGTGGATGCATTGGTTTTGTCCTTCCAGAATTCCTTAGATTCCAGAACACTTCCGAAGGATTGGAAGATAGAAAAGATAACTCAGTCACTTAAGAAAGGAGGAAGAAAGAAATCAGGGAAGTATAAGCCAATTTACAAAATATTAATAGCAGGCAAAGTGCTAGAATCTATTATTCGGGATGTGGTAACACAGCACTTAAATGCAACCACAGAATGTGAAACACCTGCCCCTTTAATTCCCCTCTCCTCACTGTCCAGGAGCCCAAACACTTCTTTCAAGTGAAGCAGCATTTCGCTTGCACTTCCCTCAATTTAGTCTACTGCATTCGTTGCTCCCAATGCGCTTTCCTCTACATTGGAGAGACCAAGCGTAGACTGGGTGACCGCTTTGCGGAACACCTTCGGTCTGTCCGCAAGCATGACCCAGACCTCCCTGTCACTTGCCATTTCAATACTCCACCCTGCTCTCATGCCCACATGTCTGTCCTTGGCCTGCTGCAATGTTCCAGTGAAGCTTAACGCAAACTGGAGGAACAGCACCTCATCTCCCCACTAGGCACTTTACAGTCTTCCGGACTTAGTATTGAGTTCAACAATTTCAGATCATGAACTCTCTCCTCCATCCCCACCCCCTGTCTGATACTCCTTTTTCCAATAATTTATAATTTTTTTACAACTATTTTTTTCTTTTCCCTCCTATTTTTAAATTTGTTTCGATCTATTGTTTCATCTCCACCTTTTAGCCCATTTTGATCCCTTCACCCCATGCGCACTAAGGCCATCTGCCACTAGCTTGCTTCCCTTAATGTCCCCATTAGCACATCCTTTAGATAATATCACCACCGTCAATACCCCTTTGTCCTTTTGTCTATGACATCTTTGGCAGTCTCTTCTTGGCCTCCACCTATCACTGGCCCCCTATCGAGCTCTCCTGTCCTACCCCCTTCTACCAGCTTATATTTCATCTCATTTCCATATGTCTTGGTTCTGATGAAGGGTCATACAGACTCAAAACATCAACTGCATCCCTCTCCGCAGATGACCATATGACCATAAGACCATAAGACATAGGAGCAGAAATTAGGCCATTCAGCCCATCGAGTCTCTGTCAGACCTGCTGAGTTTTTCCAGGTATTTTTGTTTTTGACTTACAAGATCCTCACTGATTAAGCAGAGTCAAAACAAATTTCTAAAGGGCAAATTGTATTTGACAAATCTGTTCGCTTCTAAGGATGTAACATGTAAAATGTATAAGAAGGAACCAGCGGAAGTAATGTATTTGGGTATTCAAAAAGCATTTGGTAAGGTGCAACATGTGATTTTATTACATAAGATTAGGAATCATAGATTTGGGGTCACATATTAGCATAGATTGTTTTCTGCCCATTAACAATTCTCAGAGACAAAGAATAAATAGGACATTTTTGGGTTGTAGCTCGTGGTGCACTATAGGAATCTACACTTGGGCCTCAGCTATTTTTTATCCATATTAACAACTTAGGGGACTGAGTGTAACATATCCAAATTTGCTGAAAATACAAAGTCTGGTGGAAGGGTAAGCCACGAGGAGGTCGCAAAGACATTGCAGAGGAGCATTGATAGGTTGGGCTAGTGGGTAAGAATGTGGCAGATATGGTGAAGTGTAAAGTTATCTACTTTGGTATGGAAAAAAGTAGAATATTTTTAAATGGTGAGAGGATGGGAAATGTATACATTCAGAGGGGCCAGGATAACCTTGTACCTGAATCCCTGAAAGTTAACATGAAGATACAACTAACAATTAGGAAGTCAAATGGCATGTTAGTTTTTTGTTGCAAAAGGATTAGCATATAAAAGTAAAGGGACCTTACTACAATTGTACTGGCCATTCGTGTGGCTAAACCTGGCATACTGTGCGTAGTTTTGGTCTCCTTACCTAAGCAAATTCATATTTACCCTAGAGGGAATGCAATTAAGATTCAATGGTTCCTTGGATGAGGGGATTGCCCACTGAAGAGAAAACGAGCATACTAGGCCTATAATTCCTTGGAACTTAGAAGAATGAGGTGATCACATTGAAACATGTAAAATCATTAAGGGGTTTGATAAGATAGGTGCTGAGAACACCTGGAACATGGGCTCACAGGATCCAGATGAGATGTCCGCTATCTAGAACCAAGGTAAAAATAAATTTATTTTCTCAAAAAGGGTTTTATTTTCAAAACAGAGGCCAATAGATTTTTGGGTACTAAGAGAAATAAGTGACATAAGGAAAGGTGGAGCTAAGGAAGAAGATCAAACACAATATTGTTGAATGAAAGAGCAGGCTCAAAAGACCATGAAAGATTGAGCCTATACTCTTGGGAGGTTGGAAGAATGGGAGGTGATTCCATTGAAACATATACTATTCTGAGGGGGCTTTCAGGACAGATGCCGAGAGGCTTCTTCCTCTGTCTGGAGAGCTTAGAGTTAGGAGCCAGAGTCACAGGATAGAGAGTTGGCCATTTAGAAATAAAATTAGGAGAAATGTCTTTACTCCAAGGGCATTTGAATCTTTAGAATTCTCTATGCTGGAAAACTGTGGATGCTCAGTTGTTGTGTATATTTAATGCTGAGATCGGTAGAATTTTAGACTGAACAACAATAACAACAACAATATTTATATAAAGCCCTTTAATTTAATGAAATCTCCCAAGGCTCTTGACAGGAGCATTATAAAACAAAGTATGACAGTGAGACACCTAAGGAGATATTAGGTCAGATGACCAAAAGTTTGATCAAAGAGGGAGGTTTTAAGGAATGAATGAATGACTCTAAGGGAATCAAGCAATTATGGGGATCCTTAAGGGGACGTGGTGGCATCATGATATTGACACTGAACTAAGAATCCAGAGACCCAGGATAATGTTAGACCATGGCAGATGGTGAAATTTGAATTCAAATTTTAAAAAATCTCCTTGAATCCACTGTCCAATTGTCATTAAAAACCCATCTGGTTAACTAATGTCCTTTAGGGAAACAAATCTGCCATCCTTACCTGGTCTGGCCTACATATGACTCCAGGCCCACAGCAATGTGGTTGGCTCTTGAATACCTTCTGAAATGGACCTGCAAGCCACTCAGTTGTATCAAACCTCCATGGAGCCTAAAAAGAATGAAACTGGATAGACCATCTGGCATGACCTAGGCACTGGAAACGACAATGACAACCTCGCCCTGTCGACTCTGCAAAGTCCTCCTTACTAACATCTGGCGGCTAGTGCCAAAATTGGGAGAGCTGTCTCACAGACTAGTCAAACAACAGCCTGACATAGTCATCCTCACGGAATCATAACTTATCGGTCATGCCTCAGACACCACCATCACCATCCCTGGATATGTCCTGTCCCACTGGCAGTTGGCGAGGGAACCAACAAGAAGGAAATACTTGACTTCATCGTCACCAACCTGCCTACCGAAGATGCAACTGTTGATAACAAAATCAGTAGGAGTGAGCACCAGACAGTCCTTGTAGAGACAAAGTCCTGTCTTCACATTGACGATTCTATTGTGTTGTGTGGCACTACCACCATATTAAATGGGATAGAATTTGAGCAAATCAAAGACTGGACATCCATGTTTTGGGCCATCAGCAGCAGCAGATAATTCTCCACTCTACCATTACAACCAAGCCAGGGAATCAGCCCTGGTTCAATGAAGAGTGCAGGAGGGCATGCAGGAGCAGCACCAGGCATACCTAAAAATAAGGTGTCAACCTGGCGAGACTAAAACACAAGACTACTTGCTACCAAACAGCATAAGCAGAAAGTGATAGACGGGGCTAAATAATTCCACAACCAACGAATCAGATCTAAGCTCTGCAGAACTGCCACATCCAGTCGTGAATAGTGGTGGGTGTTTAAACAGCCTACTAGAGAAGGAGGCACCACAGATATCCCCATCCTCAATGATGAAGGAGCCCAGTACATCATTGCAAAAGATAAGGCTGAAGCATTTGCAACAATCTTCAGCCAGAAGAACTGAGTGGATGATCCATCTCAGCCTCCTCTGGAGGTCCCCAGCATCATAGCGGCCAGTCTTCAGCCAATTTGATTCACTCCATGTGATATCAAGAAATGGCTGGAGGCACTGTCTACTGCAAAGGCTATGGGCCCTGACAATATTCTGGCAATAGTATTGAAGACTTGTGCTCCAGAACTTGCTGAGCCCCTAGCCAAACTGTTCCAAAGCATCTACAACACTGGTATCCACCCGGCAATATGGAAAATTGCCCAGGCATGCCCTGTACATAAAAAGCAGGACAAATCCAACCTGGCTAATTACTGCCCCATTAGTCTACTCGTGATCATCAGTAAATTGATGGAAGGGATCATCAACAATGCTATCAAATGGCACTTGCTTAACAATAACCTGCTCACTGATGCTCAGTTTGGGTTCCGCCAGCGTCAGTCAGCCCCTGACCTTGTTACAGCCTTGGTTCAAACATGGGCCAAAGGGCTGAACTCCAGAGGTGAGGTGAGAGTGACTGTCCTTGACATCAAGGCAGCTTTTGACTGAGTGTGGCATCAAGGAGCCCTAGCAAAACAGGGGTCAATGGCAATCAGAAAACTCTCTGCTGGTTGGAGTCATACCTAGCACAAAGGAAGATGGTTATGATTGTTAGAGGTCAATCATCTCAGTTCCAGGACATCATGCAGGAGTTCCTCAGGGTAGGGTCCTAGGCCTCACCATCTTCAACTGCTTTATCAACGACCTTCCTTCCATCATAACATCAGAAGTGGGGATGTTTACTGATGATTGCACAATATTCAGCGCCATTCACGGCTCCTCAGATACTGAAGCAGTACATGTCTAAATGCAGCAAGACCAGGACAATATCTAGGCTTGGGCTGACAAGTAACATTCACGCCACATAAGTGCCAGGCAATGACCATCTCCAACAAGAGAGAATCTAATTATCACGCCTTGACATTAAATGGCATTACCATGGCTGAATCTCCAACCATCAACATCCTGGGGGTTACCAGTGACCAGAAACTGAACTAGACTAGCCACTAGCTACAAGAGCAGGTCAGAGGCTAGGAATTCTGTGGCAAGTAACTCACCTCCTGACTCCCCAAAACCTGTCCAACATCTACAAGGCACAGGTCAGGAATGCGACGGAATACTCTTCACTTGCCTGGATGAGTGCAGTTCCAACATCACTCAAGAAGCTCAACATCATCCAGGATAAAGCCGCTTGATTGGCACCCCATCCACAAACATTCACTCCCTCCACCACCGACACACAGTGGCAGCGATGTGTTCGATCTACAGGATGCACGGCAGGAACTTAGCAAGCCTCCTTAGACAGCACCTTCCAAGCCCACAACCACTACCATCTAGAAGAATAAGGGCAGCAGACGATAGGAACCCCCCCCACCTGGAAGTTCCCCTCCAAGCCACTCACTATCCTGACTTGGAAACCTATTGCCGTTCCTTCACTGTCGCTGGGTTAAAATCCTGGAACTCCCTTCCTAACAGCACTGTGGTGTACCTATACCACATGGACTGCAGCAGTTCAAGAAGGCAGTTCACCACCACTTTCTCAAGGACAATTAGGGATGGGCAATAAGTGCTGGCCTAGCCAGCGATGCTCGCATCCCATGAACAATTTTTTGAAAAGCAGGAACAAGGATTTGAGGTTGATAATCAGCCATGATCCAACTAAATGCAGGAACAAGCTCAAGGGACTGTGTCCATATTTCTGCTCCTATTTCTTATGCTTTTATGTTCTTCTCTTTTGAAAGCTTGGAGCTGGTGAAGTAATTATTGGCATGCAACTGAATGCTGATGAATTATCTTTCAGTTTTCTCTCCTATTTCCTGATTCTTGATGGGATAGAGTTCCACAGGACCAGACATGGCTTGGTCTTTGAAGATGGAAGGACTTATTGCGAGAGTTGTTAGGAAAGCATATGGGATCTTGGGTTTCATAAATAGAGGCATTGAGTACAAAAGCAGGGAAGTTATGCTTAACCTTAATCAAGCTCTGGTTAGACTCCTAGTACTGGTCACCACACTTTAGAGAGCATGTGAGGGTCCTTGAGAGGGTGCAAAAGAAATTTAGCAGAATGGTCCCAGGGATGAGGGAATTTAGCTCCAAGGTTAGGTTAGAGAAGCTGGGGTTGCTCTCCTTGGAGCAAGGGAGATTGAGGGGCGGTTTGAAAGAGATGTACAAGATTATGATAGGTTTAGATAAGGTAGACAAGGAAAAATTGTTCCCAGTGGCTGATTGCACAAGGACTCGGGTTTAAGTTTTGGTTTAAGCTTTTGGCAATGAGATGCAGAGGAATGCAAGGAGGAAGTTTTTGTAGTGAGTGGTAATAACCTGGAACTCACTGCCCCTGACAGCAGTAGAGGAGGAAACAATCAATGATTTCAAAAGGAAATGGGATGGACACCTGAAGGAAATAAACCTGCAGGATTATGGGGATGAACCAGGGGAATGGTTGGATTGCTTCTTGGAGAGCTGGTGTAGACTTAATAGGCAGAATGGCCACCTTCAGTGTTGAAAATGACTTAATGATTCTATGACTATTTTTCATTTATGAATTTGGACTTTGAGGGCTGGAGTTTGCTCCAGAGCAGTCTTGATGCCAGAGGAGGGTTGGAGTAGGGCTCCTGCCCATATTTTTTTTAAATTCATTCACGGGATTTGGGCTTCACTGGCTGGGCCAGCATTTATTGCCCATCCCTAGTTGCCCTTGAGAAGGTGGTGGTGAGCTGCCTTCTTGAACTGCTGCAGTCCATGTGGTGTATGCAGCCCACAGTGCTGTTAGGAAAGGAGTTCCAGGATTTTGACCCAGTGACAGTGAAGGAACAGCAATATATTTCCAAGTCAGGATGGTGAGTGACTTGGAGGGGAACTTCCAGGTGGTGGTATTTCCATCTATCTGCTGCCCTTGTCCTTCCAGGTGATAGTGGTTGTGGGTTTGGAAGGTGCTGTCTAAGGAGCTTTGGTGAATTCCTGCGGTGCACCTTGTAGATGGTTACCACTGCTGCTACTGTGCATCGGTGGTGGAGTGAGTGAATGTTTGTGGATGGGTGCCAATCAAGTTGACTGCTTTGTCCTGGACAGTGTCCAGCTTCTTCAGTGTTGTAGGAGCTGCATTCATCCAGGCAAGTGGGGATTATTCCATCATATTTCTGAACTGTGTCTTGCAGATGGTGGACAGGCTTTGTGGAATCAGGAAGTGAGTTACTCGTCACAGGATTCCTAGCCTCTGACCTGCTCTTGCAGCCACATTTTTATATGGCTAGTCCAGTTCAGTTTCTGATCAATGGTAACCCCCAGGATGTTGATAGTGGGGGATTCAGTGATGGTAATGCTGTTGAACATCAAGGGGCGATGGTTGGATTCTCTCTTGTTGGAGATGGTCATTGCCTGACACTTGTGTGGTGCGAATGTTACTTGCCACTTATCAACCCCAGCCTGGATATTGTCCAGGTCTTGCTGCATTTGGACATGGACTGCCTCAGTATCTGAGGAGTTGCGAATGGTGCTGAACATTGTGTAATCATCAGTGAACATCCCCACTTCTGACCTTATGATGGGAGGAAGGTCATTGGTAAAGCAGTTTGAAGATGGTTGGGACTAGAACACTACCCTGAGGAACTCCTGTGGTGATGTCCTGGAGCCGAGATGGCTGACCTCCAACAACCACAGCCATCTTCCTTTGTGCTCGGTATGACTCCAACCAGAGGAGAGTTTTCCCCCTGATTCCCATTGACTCCAGTTTGCTAGGGCTCCTTGATGCCACATTCGGTCAAATGCTGCCTTGATGTCAGAACCTAAACTGGGCATCAGTGAGCAGGTTATTGCTAAGCAAGTGCCATTTGATAACCCTGTTGATGACCCTTTCCATTACTTTACGGATGATCGAGAGTAGACCGATGGGGCGGTAATTGGCTGGGTTGGATTTGCCCTGCTTTTTCTGTATAGGACATACCTGGGCAATTTTCTACATAGCCGGGTAGATGCCAGTGTTGTAGTTGTAACGGAATAGCTTGACTATGAGCGCGGCAAGTTCTAGAGCACCAGTCTTCAGTACTATTGTCGGATTATTGTCAGGGCCCATAGCCAGAGCCTTCAACTGTTTCTTGATATCACGTGGAGTGAATCGAATTGGCTGAAGACTGACATCTGTGGTGCTTCGGGCCTCCAGAGGAAGCTGAGATGGATCATGCGGCACTTCCGGCTGAAGATTGTTGCGAATTTTGCATTGCTATGCTGGGCTCCCCCATCATTGAGGATGGGGATATTTGTGGAGCCACCTCCTCCAGTAAGTTGTTTAATTGTTCACCACCATTCATGACTGGATGTGGCAAGACTGCAGGTCTTAGATCTGAACTGTTGGTTGTGGGATCGCTTAGCTCTATCACTTGTTGCTTATGCTGTTTGGCATGCAAGTAGTCCTGTTTTATAGCTTCACCAGGTTGACACTTCATTTTTAAGTATGTCTAGTGCTGCTCCAGGCATGCCCTCCTGCACTCTTCATTAAACCAGGGTCGATCCCCTGGCCGGGCCATGATGTTACAGATTGTGTTCGAGTACAATTCTGCTGGTGCTGATGGCCCACAGCACCTCAGGGATGCCCAGTCTTGAGTTGCTAGATCTGTTCAAAATCTATCCCATTTAGCATGGTGGTAGTGCCACACAACACGTTGGACGGTATCATCAATGTGAAGGCAGGATTTCATCTCCACAACGACTGTGTGTTGGTCACTCCTACTGATAATGTCATGGGCAGATGCATCTGCGGCAGGCAGGTTGGTGAGGATGAGGTCAAGTATGTTTTTCCCTCACCACCTGACACAGACCCAGTCTAGCAGCTGTGCCATTTAGGACTCGACCAGTTCAGTCAGTAGTGGTGCTACTGAGCCACTCTTGGTGATGGACATTGAAGTCCCCCACCCAGAGTACATTCAGTAGCCTTGCTACCCTCGGTGCTTCCTCCAAGTTGTGTTCAATACAGAGGAGTACTGATTCATCAGCTGAGGTAAGGCGGTAAGTGGTAATCAGCAGGAGGTTTCCTTGCCTATGTTTGACTTGACCTGATGCCATGAGACCTCATGGGCTCCGGAATCAATGTTGAGGGCTCCCAGGGCTATATACCACTGTGCCGCCACCTCTGCTGGGTCTTTCCAGCCAGGATGGTGGAGTTTGGGACATTATCTGTAAGCTATGATTCTGTCAGGCTGTTGACAGCTCTCCCAATTTTAGCACTGGTCCCCAGATATTAGTAAGGAGGACGTTGCAAGGTCAACAGGGCTGCGAATGCCATTGTCAGTGTCATAGGTCAATGCCGGGGGGTCAGTCCGGTTTTATTTTTTTTTGTGAGCGGCTTGCTAGGCCACTTAAGAGTCAATCACATTGCTGTATGTCTGGCCTCACATGTAAGATTTCATAGTCACAATGATAGATTTCCTTCCCTAAAGGGCATTAGTAAACCAGATGTTTTAACAACACTGGTTTCATGGTCATCATTGGACTTTTAATTCCAGATTTTTATTGAATTCAAATTCCGCCATCTGCCATGGTAAGGATTCAAACCCATGTCCCCAGAGCATTACCCTGGGTCTCTGGGTTGTTAGTCCAGCAACAATACCACTATGCCATCGCCTCCCCTTGATGTTGTCATAACACAGCCAAGACACCGACCCATTTCCTGCGTTGGTGTTCATTAATAATGCAGAGAAGCTTCCAGTTAGATTACTGGTCCTTTTGACAAGGGACAAGAGGTGGTCTGTAGCGAGGTACCCACCTCAATGGCGGAAAGAGAGGAACTTCCCTGAAAGGGACAGAAGTGTCTCAGAGATCTACTGTGAAAATTTATTTTAGGTTTGCAATGAACTAAGGCTAACACAAAGCCAATACCTGGTGGTAGAAATGAAAGATAGGTTCCCACAACATGGCACTGTTCCACCAATAAGGCCTTCAGGGCTGCACTTGCATCTACCACCACCCAGATCTTGAAGCTTCCTGTAGTTAGTGGTACTTTAGTCAATGAAATCAGGCAGTTTTCCAGATTCCTGTCCATCATCCCCTAACATCATTAACAAGGGACTGGCCAACCGATTCCCTTGCTGAGGTAGAGGAAGAAAGATGCATGGTGGTGCTGGCAGGAGCAGAAAGTAACATTAGGTCTTTGTTTTGCAACCAATGACTTTAGCTATCAACACATTATTTTTCTGTGAGCAACATCACAGATAAGTCTAACACCATCCTTACTTGTCATTCACATGCATGCAACTTAAAAATGCTTGATACATTAAATGGTACTGAAAGTCTGTCTGAATTTTTCACTGCTTAGCTGGGGATACTGAGGTCAGTTGTATCATGCTCATGGCTATCTACAGTGAGACGAGCTGACTGCACAAAATCAAGGACTCAACTTGGAATTTGCATGACTTCTATGCCTCTTTTGGCTCAGTGGCACTTGACAACATAGGAAGCTTAGTCCCCATTACATTGTAAAAGTCTTCCCTTCGATGTCAATACAATAGTCAACAGCCAGCATCAAGGCTTTATGTATTTATTCTCCTGCCTTTGAACCTGTCTCCTACAGAGTGGAATTGTTTGAAACTCTATCCTTAATGCAGAAATTCAAACTGAGAGTTAGTTATCACTTGCAGGATTATTCAAGCATGCTGTACCCTGTGGGAGATCAGTCAAAAACAGCATTCCTCAGATGTTTTAAACTATGAGAATAAAACTTAAAATAAAATTGACTCCGTGCTTCTGTCATTCAAATAAAGCTAGCAGATCTCCCATGGGATTGCTCATAATGCTCCTTTATTACAATAGAAGTGTTGTACAATCTAAACGTACTAACCTGTTGTTAAAATCCTCTGTTTAAACCGGTCCCTTTGCTTCACGGCAGGGAGAATTTTATGGGCTCCCGGCATTGGGTTTGCAGGTGGGGTAGGGGGACTGGGGGCAGTGGGGGAAGGACTGTAAAATTTCCCAGGTGACCTACCCACTGCCCTCTTAGCCACTCCTGACCTGTCTGAATTTTACAGTGTGAGGGGATTGTGGGCAAGTCTTAAGGTGGCGCAACAGCCCTTGCCCCAATTGAGGTACTTAAAGTGGGCAATACTAAAGAGCTGCTTCTGTCATCAAATTTGGGAGGTGGTAAGGGATGGTTGAGGGAAGGGGGTTGCTGTGTGGGAGGGGATACCCAACTGGTTAGCCTGCTTGCATCTTGGGAAAGGGGTTGGGGTCCTCCATTACTGGCCCCGTTTCCCAATCAGGCCTGCCCCAACCCCCAAGGTCTTCCCGCCCCCCCCACCTCGGGTGCTCCCTCCCCTCCTTTGCTTCTTCATCAAGACCTCAAACCCCCATCTCCACACACCCGCCAGGGCAACCACTCCCATCCCATCCCTGCTGTGACCCATCAGGTACTTACCTCCATCTTGATTCCAGCACTAGCCCCAATATTGGCACTAATAATTTTCTTATAAAAAGGAATTCTCACAACACCTGCAGAAAGAAAACTGATGGACAAGATTTCACTTTTTAAACTTTTACTATAACAAACCAACACAAATCAAACATTAGTTAACAGGCGAAGGATATTTCAAATGAAAAGGTAAATTTCACATTAAATAACCGATGTATAAAGATATGCTTCACCTAGTTACATGCACTTGCATTACTTCCTGCATTAATGTGACAGCACAAGCAATCTCACAGTCTTCCCAAAACAAAAACAAAAACAAAAACAAAAACAGAATTACCTGGAAAAACTCAGCAGGTCTGGCAGCATCGGCGGAGAAGAAAAGAGTTGACGTTTCGAGTCCTCATGACCCTTCGACAGAACAGTTCTGTCGAAGGGTCATGAGGACTCGAAACGTCAACTCTTTTCTTCTCCGCCGATGCTGCCAGACCTGCTGAGTTTTTCCAGGTAATTCTGTTTTTGTTTTTTGTTTTTGTTTTTGTTTTGGATTTCCAGCATCCGCAGTTTTTTTGTTTTTATCACAGTCTTCCCAACCTGTTCTTCATTATGTACATTCTCTCACTTCCCATTGAATCGATTTGGTCCTTGATTCATTCACCAGTGATCATATTTCATCCAAAGACACTGGACATGGTTAACACTGACAAGGCACACAACTACCAACTCTCTCTCATTTGGGCCACAACAATCTTGATGGTGTAACTATCCAGAGTTCCCAAAAAACTAACTCACCTGGTTCACAGTCTGGTTCTCTGATATAAACATTTAGCTTGCTCACACATTGCCTTACAAAGAGTGCCTGAAGTTGCATTTTCTTTTTACTGTCAAGCTAAAAAACTAATCTATTTGTAGAGGGCTCAGCTTGCTCCCGTGACACGAATTCTGTGTTCTGAACTGTCTCCCACAAGAGGGACTGGAATCCAACACCACTGCAATTAGATTTCTATTTACATTTTGCTTCAAATTTTATTCCAATAGCAACCTTGGGTCACATAGGCATTTTTTGTATTGTAATGATACCATAGCCAGGAAACCAATTACCTCCTCTTTCAGAATACTCCTCAGTTTAACTTTGGTCTTAAAGTGGATATCACACAAAAAGAAAACACAAGCTTTTCCCAAAGCACATGGGTCATATTTTTGACATTTACAAATGACACAAAACTAAATATTGAGATCTGTGAGCAGGATAGTGATAGACTTCCAGAGAACACAGGCTGGTAGAACAGGTGGACATGTGGCAGATGAAATTTAACGCTGATAGGTGTGAAGTAATATGTTTTGGTAGGAAGAATGAGGAGAGGCAATGGAAGCTAAAGTGTACGATTCTAAAGGGTATAATTCCGAAGGGGTGCAGGAATAGAGAGACCTAGTAATGTATGTGTAAAAGTTATTGAAGATGGCAGGGCAGGTTGATAAAAAGGCATACATGTAGTTAGAGGCATAGAGTACAAAAGAAGGAAGTTATGATGAACCTTTATAAAACACTGGTTCATCCTCAACAGGAATATTCTGGGTACTGCACTTTAAGAAGGATGTGATCATTTTAGAGAGGGTGCAGAAAGATTTATGAAAATGATTCCTGGGATGAGGGACTTCAGTTACGAGGATGGATTGGAGAAGCTGTGGTTGCTTTTCTTATAGAAGACGAGTTTGAGAGGAGATTTGATAGAGATGTCTAAATTATGAGGCACCTGGACAGAGTTGATAGGGAGGAACTATTCCCTCTGGCAGAAGAATTGAGAACCATAGAGCACAGATATTAAGTAATTGGCAAAAGAACCAAAAGCAACATAAGGAAACTTTTTCTTTAAACACTGGAAGTGCTTAGGATCTGGAATGTGCTGCCTGAGAATATAATGGAAACAGATTCAATTGTGGCTTTCAAAAAGAGAATTGGATAAGCACCTGAAGGTAAAAATGCAAGGTTACAGGGAAAGGGCAGAGGAGTGAGACTAGCTGAGGCGCTCTTGCAGAGAGCTGGTTCAGACATGAAGGGCTGAATGGTCTCCTTCTGTGTTGTAACCATTCTATGAGCACAAAAATCAATTTACTGTCCTGTTCCTACTGGGAACTGGCAGACGGTCAATTGAAATTCAGCATGGAAATGTCAGAAAGAAACAGAGTGTCTAATGAATACATACAAATTGTGGTTCCATGATATCATTGAAATGCTATTTAACTGATTTAGATGGAATATTGCTCAATGTCAAATTGTTTTGTAAAACCTTGTGGAATTGTCTTCAGAAACTGACTGACCAGAGTTGCTACAATAATTTAAAGAGGAACTTATTTGAACCCACAGGATTATAAAGGTGGTTGTGCTGCAGAGATTATGGGATTTCCACAGCATTAGTAAACTATCACACGAAGATTTAATTTTTTTTTACCTTTACTTACTTTCACTAAGTATCAACAACAGCTTCAGGAAACAGACGGAGCAGTATTGGGCCTTTTAGAGCCAAAGAGGTGAGTATCTGCATACATCCTGCTTGAAAAATAGCAGCGTGTTAATGATGAATTCCTTTATTAATGCACAAACCAGCTAGCAAATTCAGGGGATTAAAATATAAGCCAACTTTGCAAATCTCCAAAACTTGCTGGTCAATTAACATCGCTCCACCATTTGCTTTGCATAAGCAAAAAAAAGCAGGATCTCATCCTTAGCTTTTCCATTTCTTTTAAGAACATGCTGAATTTGCACATTGATTGCTCATTAAACTCATTGAAGAAAGTTAGGACTGGTAATTTAGAGTGTGAGTACCCACCCTTTCAATGAAGTGATAATTGTTAATGCAATGCCAATCAGCTTCTCTGGCCCAGAAAATAAACAAATTGGAAGGGGAGGGAATGGGGAAGGAAGGGGAGCAGAGGGGAGGCAGGGAGGAAGGGGAGCAGAGGTGGGGGGTGGAGGAAGGGGAGCGGGGGGGGGTGGGGGGAGGAAGGGGAGCGGGGGGGGGGTGGGGGGAGGAAGGGGAGCAGAGGTGGGGGGGGGGGGAGCAGAGGGTGGGGGAGGGGGGGGGGGGGGGGAGGAGGGGGAGGGGGGGGGGGGGGGGGGGGGGGGGGAGGGGGGGGGGGGAGCGGGGGGGGGGGAGGGAGGGGAGCGGGGGGGGGGAGGGAGGGGAGCGGAGGGGGGGGAAGGGAGGGGAGGGGGGGGAGGGGGGGGGGGAGGGGGGGGGGAGGGGGGGGGGAGGGGGGGGGAGGAGGGGGGGGGAGGGGGAGGGGAGGAGGAGGGGGGGGAGGGGGAGGGGAGGAGGGGGAGGGGAGGAGGGGAGGGGAGGGGGAGGAGGGGAGGGGAGGGGAGGGGGAGGGGGAGGAGGGGAGGGGAGGGGAGGGGGAGGGGGGAGGAGGGGAGGGGAGGGGAGGGGGGGGGAGGGGGAGGGAGGGGAGGGGAGAGGGGGGGAGGGAGGGGAGGGGAGGGGAGGGGAGAGGGGGGGAGGGAGGGGAGGGGGGGGGGAGGGGGAGGGAGGGGAGGGAGGGGAGGGAGGGGAGGGGAGGGGGGGGGAGGGAGGGGGGGGGAGGGGGGGGGAGGGAGGGGAGGGGAGGGGAGGGGAGGGGGGGGAGAGGGGGGGGGAGGGGGAGGGAGGGGGGGGGAGGGGGAGGGAAGGGAAGGGGGGGGGAGGGGAGGGAGGGGGAGCGGCGGGAGGGGAGCGGCGGGGGGGGAGGAAGGGAGGGAAGGGAGGGGAGGGGAGCGGAGGGGGGAGGGAGGGAGGGAAAGAAGGGGAGGGAGGGTGGGTGGGAAAGAAGGGGAGATTAGGAGGGAAGGAAGGGGAGGGAGGGGAGGGGAGAGGGTAGGAAGGGGATGGGTGGGAGGGAAGGAAGGGGAGGGAGGGGAGGGGAGAGGGTAGGAAGGGGATGGGTGGGAGGGAAGGAAGGCGAGGGAGGGAAGGAAGGCGAGGGAGGGAGGGAAGGAAGGCGAGGGAGGGAGGGAAGGAAGGGGAAGGAAGGGGAGGGACGGGAGGGCGGGAAGAAAGGGAGTGAGGGAGGGAAGGAAAGGTAGGGAGCGGCAGAAGGGGAGGGAAGGATGGTGAGAGAGGGAAGGATGGTGAGAGAGGGAAGGATGGGGACGGAGGTGAGGAAGGGGAGGGGGAGAGTGGAGGAAGGAGGGGTGTGATGAAGGGGAGGGGGGAGGGAAGGAAGCAGAGAGGGGGAGGGAAGGAAGGGGAGGGGTGAGGAGGGAAGGAAGGGGAGGCGGGAGGAGGGAAGGAAGGGGAGGAAGGGGGAGGGGAAGGAAGGGGGAGGGGAGAGGAAAGAAGTGGGGAGGGGAGGAGAAGGAAGGGGGGAGGGGAAGGAAGGTGGCAGGGGAAGGAAAGGGGCAGGGGAAGGAAGGGATGAGGGGAAGGTGGGAGGGGAAGGAGGAGGGGGAATGGACTGAACGGGAGGGAAGACAGCAGAGAGGGGGAGGGAAGACAGCAGAGAGGGGGAGGGAAGGGAGGAGAGAGGGGAGGGAAGGAAGGGGAGAGGGGGAGGGAAGGAAGGGGAGAGGGTGAAGGAAGGGGAGGGGGATAGGGAGATGGGGAGGAGGGGGGATGTGCGGGAGGTGGGGGGAGGAAGGGAGAGAGAGGGTGAGGAATAGGGAGGAGGGGAGGGGCTGGGGAATGAGGGGGAGGGGGAAGGAGTTAGAGAGGGGGAGGGGGAAGGAGGGAGTGCGGACAGGGGGAGAGGGCATGGGGGAGGGGTGAGAGGGGGTAGGAAGGAGGGTGAAAGGCAGACGGGGACGGGGATGGGGCAATGGGGGGAGGAGGGGGAGGAGTAGGAAGAGAGGGAGGAACAGCAAGGAGGAAGGGAGGAAGAGGTTGGGGAAGGGCAAGGATGAGGTGGGAGGAGGGGGAAGAAGCAGTGGGAGGAAGAGGTGGGAGGAAGTGTGGGGAGAAGGGAGGAGGAAGGGGGGAGGAGAAGGGAAAAAGAGGGCAGAGGAGGCGGAGAAAAGGGGGAGGAAGGGATAGGGGATGAGAGTGCAATGGGGCAGAGGGGATGGGAGTGGCGGAGAGATAATAGAGGGGGGAGGTGGAGGGAGTTGGGTGGGGAGGGGAAGGGAAGCGAGTAGGGGTGGGAGAGGAGGAGTGGAGAGGGGTGAGGGAGAAGGAGTGGAAGTGGGAGGGAAGGAAGGGGGCAGAGAGGGGGGAGATGGAGAGAGGGAAGAGATGGGGAGAGGGAGGGAGATTGGGGGAGGGTGAAGGGGGAGGGAGTTGGGGAGGGCGAGGGGGCAAGGGGGTGGTGGAGCGAGATGGGGAAGTGGAGGGAGATGAGAGCGGGGAGAGGGAGTGCGGTGGTGGAGGGGGAGTAGGAGGGAGATGGGGGAGGGGGAAGGGAGAGAGGGGAGGGAGATGGGGAGGACAAGTGCTGTGGGGGAGTGAGAGAGTTGAGGGGGTGGGGGTGGGGGTGGGAGAGGGTTGAGGGGGTGGGGGAGGGAGAGTGTTGAGGGGGTGGGAGAGGGTGGAGGGAGAGGGATGGGGGGAGAGCAAGGGGAGGGGAGAGGGGAGGGTGATGGGGTGGGGAGGGAGTGGGAGGGGTTTGGGGTTGGGCAGGGAGAGGGCGATGGGGAAGGGGAGGAGCGAGGGAGAGGGTGAGGGTGGAGGGAGATGGGTGTACTTTTTGGGGGATGGGGGAGGGGGAAGGAGATATGGGAGGGGGTAGGGAGAGAGGGGAGGGAAATGGGGAAGGTGAAGGTGGACAGGGTGGGAGAGGGTTGAGTGAGGTAGGAGAAGTTGGAAGGGGGAGGGATATGAGGGAGAGCGAGGGGGAGATGAAGGCGAGGGGAGAGAGGAGGGAGATGGGGGAAGGGGAGGTGGAAGAGGAGTGGGGAAGAGGAGGGGAAGGGTATGTGGTAGAGGGAGCGAGAGGGGAAGGGGAAGTGGGGAGATAGGGAGGGGGGGTGACAGTGGGGTGGGAGGCAGTAGGGGGTGACAGTGAGGTGGGAGGAGGAAGCAGGTAACAGTGGGGTGAGAGGGGAAAGAGGAGGAGGAGGAGAGATGGGGATAGGTGGGGAAGAAGGGGATAGGAAGGGGAGATGAGAGGAGAGAATGGAGGAGGGGAGAGGGCAAGGAAGGTGTTAGGGGGAAGGAGGAGGGGGATAGGAAGGAGGGAGTGGGGAGAGTGGGGGGAGGGGGCAGAGGGCATGCGGAGCGGTTAGAGTAGGGAGGAAGAGGGGTGGAAGGGGGACAGGGAGGGGGCAATGGGGGGAGGAGGAAGGCAGAGGAGGAGGGGGAGGAAGTGGGCTGAGGAATAGGTGGGACGAAGAGGGGAGGAGAGTGCAATGGGGCAGAGGGGATGGGAGCGGGGGAGAGGTGGTAGAAGGGGGATGGGGAGGCAGTGGAGTGGGGAGTGGGAGGTGGGATGGAGGGGAGAGGCAAGGAGTAGGGGTAGGGGAGGGAGAGGGGTAATGGAGATGGGGAAAGAGAAGTAGTGGGGGGGGGTGAGAGGGAAGGGAGAAAGGGAGAAATGGAGGAGGGGGTGGGGGACGGAGAGAGGGCTGAGATAGGGAGAGGGAGGGAGATTGGGGGAGGAAGATGGGGGAGGGTGAAGGGGGAGGTAGTTGGGGAGGGCGAGGGGGCGGGGGTTGGTGGAGGGAGATGGGGAGGGGAGGGAGATGAGGGAAGGGAGAGGGAGTGCGGTGGTGGAGGGGGAGGGAGAGGGTTGAGGGGGTGGGGGTGGGAGAGGGTTGAGGGGTGGGAGGGGCTAGGAGTGGGTGGAGGGGGAGGGCTATGGGGGAGATCGAGGGGAGGGGAGGGGAGGGAGATGGGGGTAAGGAAGGAGACGTGAGGGAATGTGGGGGTGGGGAGGGGGAGGAAGGGGAGAGTGTGGAGGGAGGGGGAGGGTGGAGGGAGATGGGAGTAGTTTTTGAGGGATGGGGGAAGGATGGGGGAGGGGGGAATGGGGATGGGGGATAGGGGAAGGGGATAGGGGGAGGGGGACGAGGGTGGGGGTAGGGGAAGAGGATGGGGGAGGGGGAAAGGGAATGGGGGAGGGGGAAGGGGATGGGGGATGTGGGAGGGGAAGGGGAGGGGGATGGGGGAGTGGGAAGGGTTGGTGGGAAGGGGAGGGGGATGGGGGAGTGGGAAGGGTTGGTGTGATGGGGAGGGGGAAGGGAATGGGGGGGAAGGGGAAGGGGAAGGGGATGGGGGAGGAGAGCAGGGGGAAGGGATGGGGGGATGGGGTAGGGGAGCAGGGGGAAGGGGATGGAGCGGGAAAGGGATGGGGGAGGGGGAAGGGGATTGGGGAGGGGGAGGTGGAGAGGGAGGGGGTAGTGGAGGGGGAGTGGGGTGGATGAAGGGGAGGGGGAGTGGGGTGGGGAAAAGGGGATGGGGAGGGGGAGGGGGAAGGGGGGAAGGGGAATGGGGTGGGTGGAAGGGGAGGGGGTGTGGGGGGGAGGAGGGGGAGGGGGAAGGGGAGGGGCAGTGGGATGGGGTGGGGGAAGGGGAGGGGGAATGGGGTGGGGGATGGGGAAGGGGAGTGGGAGGGGAGGGAAGGGGGTAGGGGAGGGTGAAGGGGAGGGGTAGTGGGGTGGAGGGAGGGGGAATTGGAGGGTGGAGGGGAAGGGGGGGAGGGGAAGGGGAAGGAGGGGGCAAGGGGAGACTGGAAGAGGAGTGGCGAAGGGGAGGGGGAAGGGCAGGGGGGAAAGGGATGTGGTAGGGGGAGCGAGAGGGGAAGGGGAAACGTGGAGAATGGGGAGATAAGGAAGGGGGTGACAGTGGGATCGGAGGTGGTAGCGGGTAACAGTGGGGTGGGCGGGGAAGTGGGTAACAGTGGGTGGAGAGGGGAAAGGGGTGAGAGGAGAGAAGGCGAAGGGGAGAGGGAGGAAGGAGGAGATGGGGAGAGGTGGGGAAGGAGGGGGTAGGAAGGGGAGGTTGGGGGGAGAGAAAGAGGAGGGGAGAGGGCAAGTATGGGGCTAGGAGGAGGGGAAGGAGGGGCAGGGGCAAGGAGGGGTAGGGAGAAGGAGGGGAGGGGAATGGGAAGGAGGGAGTGGGGAGAGGGAGGGATAGGGCCTGGGGAGCAGTGAGATGGGGAGGAAGAGGGGAGGAAGGGGGACGGGGAGGGGGCAACGGGGGGGAGGAGGAGCAGGATGAACAGGGGAGGATGGAGAGGAAGAGAGGCAAGGAAGAGATAGGAGGAAGAGGGTAGAGGAGAGGGGAAGAAAAAGGGGGAGAAAGGGGGAGGCAGCGGGGTGGGGAAGGGGAGGTGGGATGGAGGGGAGGGAAAAGGAGTAGGGGAGGGAGAGGGGTAATGGAGAAAGGGGGTGGGGGACCGAGAGAGGGGAGGGTGGAGAGAGAGGGGGAGGGTGGAGGGAGATGAGGGAAGGTTCTGGGAGAGGGGGACGGGGAAGGAGAGAGGGAGCGGGACGGGAGAGGGAGATGGGGAGAGGGGCATGGAGAGCGAGATGGGCGATAGGGAGGGGGAGGGAGATGGGGGAGGGAGATGGGGAGGGTTTAGGGGATGGAGATGGGGGGAGATGGAAACTGATGGGAGTAGGGAGATAGGGACAGTGAGATGGGGGAATGGGGAGGGTGATAGGAGGGAGAGAAGGAGGGAAAGGGGGAGGTGCTGGGGGGAAGTAGGGGGCTGGAGAGGTGGGAGGAGGGGAAGGGGAGGAGGTGAGACGGGAGAGGGAGAGGAGGGAGGGGTAGTGGAGGGGGAGGTGGAGACAGTGGGGTTAGGGAGAGGGAGAAGGGGAGGACGGGGGAATGAGGGAGGAGGAAGGGGGAGTGAGGGAGGAGGAAATGGGAGTGAGGGACGGTGAGGGGGTGAGTGAGGGGGAAGGGGTTGACGGAGGGGGAAGGAGGAGGGAGGGGGAGGGGAAATGGAGGGTAGAGAGAGGGAGGGAGGGAGGGCGAGAGTAAAGGGAGGGAGTGGGAGTGGGAGGGGGAGGGGCGAGAGGAAGGGGAGAGGGGTGGGGGGAGGGGAGGGGTGAGGGGAGGGGGGAGGTGGAGGGAGGGGGAGGGGAGGGGGAAGGGAGGGGGAAGAGGGGGAGGGGGAATGGAGTGGGAAGGGAGAGGGAAGGAGGGGGAGGGGCTAGGGGAGAGGGAGGGGGAGGGAGAGAGGTAGGGAGGGAGAGAGGGAGGGAGGGGGAGGGAGAGAGGGAGGGAGGGGAGAGCGGGGGAGGCGAAAGAGGGAGGGAGGGGAAATTGGAGGGAGGTGGGAGGGGGAGTGAGGGAGAGGTGAGAGGGAGGGGGAGGGGAGAGGGAGGGAGGGGTAGGAGTGATGGAAGAGGAAGGGAGGCGGAGGGGCTTGTAGTGGGGGTGTAGGAGGAAGATGGGGAAGGGAGGGAAGAAGGGAGTGGGTGAAAATGGGAGGAAGGTTGGAGAAAGGGGTGAAGGGGAGGAAGTGGGGATGAGGGCAGGAGTGGGGGAGAGGTCCAGGAGGGGGGACGGGGGAGGAAAGGGGACGGGGGGAGACGGGTTACAGGAGTTGGCGGGAGAGGGGTGAGTAAGGAAGGAGAAGGGGAGAAAGGAGGATAGGGGAGAGGAGTTACAGGGGTTAGGGTGAGAGGGGTGAGTAAGGATAGAGAAGGGGAGGAAGGGGGAGAGGGGGAGGAGGGTGGAGGAAGAGGGGATGGGGGGAGTGAGGGGTGGAAGGTGTGTGGATGTGGGGTTTCAGAGCCGGGAAGGGGGGAGGGAGGTGGGGAGGAAGGGGGGAGGGAGGGAGGAAGCGGGAGAGGGAGGACGGTTTCAGTGTTTGGAAGGAGTTGGGTGGGTTGTCGTTGGAGCCTGGAAGGGGGATGAAGGGTGGGGGTGGAGCCTGGTGGTGCCTAGTGGTGGGGGTACGGAGGGGTGGTGGTGGGGGTATGGAGAGGTGAAGCCATCTGGCTCAAACCCACCTGCTTTTCTCAGTTAAACTTCAGTCCAATGTCTATGTACACGTCTACTTCCATTCGGGAGCTTATAATGATGAACACAGGAACTCTTAGTTGATCATTCCCTGCCTGACCTCAGATAGTGATGCCAATTGTCATGCCTCCCAACCTCTCCAGTTGAGCTTAGATAATTCAACAAAGACCGAAGAATAAATCTGTTCTTCTTGGTTTTTACAGCTCCTATTCCTATTCCTAAGTTCCTATAACCTTTTTGCCACCTTTTATCTTTAAATTCCTATTACTTCTTCATTTCCACATGTAATACAACCATCTTTAAAATTTCTGTTTCATTTGTTTTAATCTCAAAAGTTTAGAAGTTATGCAAACATTTTGCCAGAACAAAGCAAACAGGAAGAAAGAGAGAGAGATTTCTTTAAAGTTTAGATGACAAAGCTCTATGTTACTCCCTCAGTCTGTGGGGTCCTGACCTGCCCACTAGTTACATCAGTAAGGATTTTGCATTTTAACTGCTCCTCTCCGCCCCTTCAGCTCAGGGCTCTATAAATTGTAGCTCTGCTAAAGGCAGCCTTTTACCTCAGGAGACTGCTTGGATTTTGCAGACGAAAAAATCTGAGGTCTTTAGTCAGCATGAAGAATTTTGTTCTATTTGGTTTTTCTTTAGTTTTAGTTTGCATTACACTGACAAATGCTATATTACCTTACAAACAAGTATTACAGCACAGCAGGATCAGAGGCAGACAGCATGGGTAAGCAACTTTTAAAGAAAGTTTAACAAAAGTTTTGTTTGAACTTACTGTACATCTTAACATCAATTCAATGCAAGTGTGACCAAAACTGCTGCACTGTATATACAGACATACTAAAGTGCCTGTGAAAAAGCCAATAAACTTGATTGAAAAAAAGTTATTTTGGTCCCAGAACTAAGAAGGTTGAAGTTTTCATTCAAATTGAAGTATATTGTAAAGGCAGGAGTGCAAGCCTGTTCCTGTTAATTAAGAATAAAAAAAACCTTTTAATTACTGAAACAGTGTTGGCAATGTTGCCTTGCTTTAAACATAGTTTCTAAAACAACTAAAAACTGAATTTGATGTGATAGTTTTTAATTCAGTCTTGATTTGAAACAATGGTTTCATTGAATAGCTGGACAGCAGATGGATTAAGCTGTTGCTGTTTCCTGAACAACCCTTGGTCACCGTTCTTTGCTTTAAAAAGAAAAATGTGTGTGTTCTTCCTCAGCCCCAATGTATGTGCTATGCAACAAGTAACAGGATCCAACAAGAAGTACTTCACCAACTGCAAACAGTGGTACCATCGGAAAATTTGTGGCAAACCAACGTAAGTATCGCACAGTTTAAATCCAGTCCTAAATATCAGCATAAAATTAAAAATCTTTTGCAAAATTGTCGACTTTTTGTTTTTGATCACAAAGTGGGTGGCGGAAGTGGTCAGAATAAAGTTCAGATTACTTTGATTTTTCTGTCAAAGTATTTTCTCTATGAATTTGTGAATAACCTAGTTTTTTATATAAACAAAATATTTAAAAGAAAAATATTAAAGGATTTGGCTGAAATTGCATTAATGTATGAGGAAAGAACATATGTTGATAATTTTATTTTTGGCACGTAAGTTAACAATACATGTTTAATCTGGCTTTCCGAGGGCTTAATTTTAAATTGCAAGTTAGAGTCAGAGCTGTATCAGTAATGTAAATTACAAAGGATGTTTGATGGTGGACTTTGTGTTTTGAATAGTGAGGTCTGATTTCTTCAGACAGGTAACAATAAAGGTTTCAATTCTGCACTGTCTGGATATAGTCAGCACATTGGCCATAAAAATGCAATAAGTGGCAGAATGGAATTTCTGTAGAGGAAATGATTATCGGCTGTAAAAGCTTTTGAATGGAATATTTCAGCACCTAAGAGGGTAGTGTATTTGGAGCAAGTACAGGAAGTTGTGGTAAATGACCTGCAGTGTGAAATTTTGACAAATCTTCTTTTGTTGCTAGAGCTGAAAGTTTTGGAGTTAAGTCTGGCTCCAGACACCACTCAGGCACATGGTGCCACTCACACAGGCAGACCACTGGGGAAGGAAAACGATGACAGAGATCTGATTTCGTGGAATATTTAAGCTTAAATTGGATCAATATGATCCAGACAATGTAAAGGAAACCTTGTGGGTTTGCTCCACAATATTTGCATGATGAAAGGACAGATGTTTCTGGTTCTTCAGCATGTTTTACAATTTCACCTTCACATGCAGACTTATAAATCAGTTTGTTTCTAATTCTGTACGGAAAACATTTTGAAATTAATTTTATACCCATGTGGTAGCATCATAGTTGAAAACAAATGCTATAAAGAGACAAAAATGTTTTATGGTGATGGCACTCCCACATGCTGATCAATAAATTACCTAATGTAGTATGAGCAGAATGTATAATATGGAGATACCTGACAAGATTTCATCCACTCGTGGAATAATCAAAACATATCAGTCATGGATCATCAAGACAGTCTATTGCTGGGATTATAAATCATATCAATATCTCCTCATGTATTCTATCTTACACTGATAGGCACTAATATAAATTATTTTATACAGGAAATTAAAAGTACACACAGATCTATCATAAATTTTATTTCAAAAATTCAAGGAAGGTGAGTGGATTTGCTTTCACACAGTCTCTTTGAGCTCTAGAGTAGTTAGATAATAGCTCTTTCACACAATCTTTTTTCATAATTCATCTGTCACAATCTACACCATGACTGGGGTTTACATCATACTACTCTTCCCTGGAGCCACACAGCCATAAAAAAGGGAAAATCCATAAAATTAAAAATCAGTTGAATGATAAATCAACGCTATCACATCACATAAATACATCAGTAAAGTTAGACAACTGGGTTTATTATATGAATAAATATTTCCGAAATATCAAGAACTCCAACCATTGTAAACTTCAGACAACACAAGGGAACACAGTGCACCAATCTAATCAGTGTGCGTGGCTACAATGTGGCTCTGAGACACAAACATGCTCAGTGGATTTTCCATTTGCTTATTTTTCCCCATTTATACTAATTACATTTTTTAAATGGCTAACAGTGAGGTTTTTTTCTAAAAGGAATTGCATTGGATGCTTTTCATGATTCCACATTTAAACTAGACATTGATCCCCCTCTAAATTCAGACTTTGTTACTCATGTTTGCAGTTTGGCACCCAATCCTTGAAGGAGATTTTCAACTGGTGCCTAAGGTTTTTTTGTTTAAAATGGAATGACTGGCAATTGAAAATTTAAAAATTATTGTCTGCCAAAGACCTGCCATTGCATAATGGCCTTGAAATGGGTGATTTGTGCTTCTGCCTGAAACAGGTGGAAATCATATTTAGCTTGAAGGACCCCAATACCATATTTGTGTGCCAATGGGCAGTACATGCATCTTAGAAGTTTCATTGTTGGCATCAGGCATTGAGTAATTTAACCAGTGCTACTTAAAGGGACCATTCAAGCCTTCTTAGAAAATAGTTACAAAAAATTTTTTGCAGGGCTTTTTTGGGGGGATGGGGCAGGTGAAGCATGAAGTTATTGAGATCTACGTGCTTTCTTGCTCTGTTATACTTTCCTGTCTCTTTTGTTGAATGATGGAAATCAATGTTAACAATAACAGTGTTAATGGCCTTAAAATGAAGCTGGTAGCCCATTACTGATGATGCTGCGTCTGTCATCATTTATAATAAGGATTTTCCATGGGTGTCTGGACCACCACCTGTGTCAGGTGATGGGCTTCTTTACTATGCAAATTGTCATCTTATGATATAGTTATGGCTCTGACTGTAACTTAAGGGACAAATGAATGGAGTGTGTGTTGCACATTTTTCAACCACGTGTCCAGGTATTTAGTCACCTAATATTCCTTATAGGAATGCTCCTCCTGGCTCCATAAAAATACTCAAGGTCATTGCCATCTCGGTCTCATCATCCCAACCACCCCCCATCCTCCCCACCCAGCCCCTCCACCCATTCTGGCACTTTGCCTTCCCCTCAAGACCTACCTGTGGACAAGTGTAATGCCTGAAGCACCCAACATCATACTGGCCACCAGCTGACATGCTTCAGTGAGTTGTCAATTGAGAAGGTGCGGATTGCCAGCAGAATGGAAATGAAGTCTGAAACACAAAATAGTTTGGGTGTCGTATGAGTGGGAACAATAATTAAAACCCCTTTTTCCCTCTCTTTCCCAATGTGTCCAAATTTGTAATCTCTTCAGCTGTTTAACTTTTTAAGATGTCCTTCACTGATGTACTTAGCTTTCAAATTTTCTCCTCATTTGCAGTAATGATTCAGACTGGATAATTGTTCTGGATAATTGTGTGCAAGCATCTACACAGTGACTCAACAAAGTGTCTATTTATCATATGTGAGCCTAAATTTGTGAGAATTAGTGGGTGGTTAGAACATTGGGGTCAACATTACCAAGACTGGTCTTCTCTGCATACGCCAAGTGTATAAATTAAGGTTTGCCATAGCTATTTATCAGGTTAATAGCATCAGTCACTCTCTTTTATGGGAGTTGACTTCCATTGCCTTATGTCAACTTGTACAATAGTATAACCCAGTATGATAATGTTATCTGAACTGTATATTTTGTGCCTATTGAACAGCAAGCTTTCTGTGATCAGTGCAAACAGATCAATAATTCTTGTTGATGTACAGAACTGTCTCAAATGATATTTCTGCCTGAAAAGGTACATAATCTGTCTGCCTCTGAAACTTATGAAAGGCTGTCTGGTACCATCATCTGGTGTGAGGCATGGTTTAATAAGATTGGAGTTAACTTTTATGTATAATGATAGCGTCTGTTATGGTTAACCAAGAAATTCAGATTAGAAACAACAGAGCAGACTATATGGAAGTGACCTAAAACAATCTCTTTACTGTCAGTGGTGGTGAGCTTCCAATTAGGAAAAATCATAGTGAAGCTTGTCTGGCTATTATTGATTGTTGCTGTGACATTTGAAAAATGAAGGAATTCTAGTAAAATGGAAGAATTTGCAGTCCTGATTAATATTTTACTTTTATAATGCAACCTAATGTATGTAAACCAGAACTCCTATAGTTTTTCTACTCGAAGAGCAATGGCGTTCTTCCTCAAGGCCAATATTTATCCCTTAGCCAATATCTATAAGCAAATTATCTGGTCGTTATATCATTGCAGCCAAGGGACCTTGCTGTGTGCAAATTGGCTACTGTGTTCTCTACATTTCAACAGGTTTTTAAAAAGTAGTTCATTGACTGTAAAGAACCTTGGGACATCCTGAAGTCATGAAAAGCACCATATAAATGCAGGCCTTTCTGTGTTTAATGGTAACATATTGCATCAATTTCCAAAGCAAAGATTTAAGGGTCTCAATTATTGTATTTGTATATCCTGTAAAACCATTCATCAGTACTTAAACTGGTGGTATGGCTGCAGACCTATTTGCAGATTGGTTCCTTGAGTCAGTGTAAGTGGTAGTGGTTGGAAATTTGTTGCCATGTAATTACCAGCAACAGCCATAATTCACATAAATTACACGATAAATACTGCTAGCATTTTTCTTCTTTTAATCTCTTTCTTGTGCAGCTAATGGTTGCTTATGTCATGTTTAGATGCTTTTAAAATATGATGACTCAAAAGTAAGGATTTCTGGTCCATATAATACACATAGAACCATAGAGCCACAGAAAAGTTACAGCACAGAAGGAGGCCAGTCAGCCCATCTTGTCCATGCCAGCCTGAGGACACCCAGGTGCCCTTTCTAATCCCACCTTCCTGCACCCGGCCAATGGCCCTGCAGTTTACAGCACTTAAGGTACAGACCCAGGTACTTTTTAAAAGAGTTTAGAGTTTCTGCCTCTACCATCAACTTGGACAGTGAATTCCAGACACCCACTACCCTCTGCATAAAAAAGTTCTTCCTCATGTCCCCCCTACACCTTCTGCCACTTATCTTGAATCTATGTTCCCTGGTTCTAGAATTCTCCAACAAGGGAAACAATTTTATCCTGTCCACTCTATCTATTTCCCTCATAATTTTGTACACATAATGGGGTAGAAACTCACCTTAGACAATAGAGAAGAATGGTGTGGCATCAGATGCCAAGTTCTATACCAATATTCAGTTCCATTGCAGTCAATGGAAAAGGCATATAAACAGTGTCTGAACAATATCACCTGTTCTCCACTACTGCCCAAAGGTGAATTTCTAACTCATAATTTTTGGTTTAAGCAACATCAAGGGTAACCTTGGATTTGAGGTTTGTTTTATACCTAGGTCGGAATGGTCCCAGAATTGCAGGAAGTGTGATAGCAGGCATGAGAAAAGATGTTTTACCCACTGGCAGCAATGGCGGGTTTTCATGCTTTACTGTCCGCTTCCCACCTCATTAATTATGCAGTCACAGGAAACGCGCTACCTCACTGGCAGGCAGCCTCCGAAACGGCCGCCATGCTGTTACTTCACCGTTTCCTCACTTGGGGTGCCTTATCTAAACTGCAGCCATGCGCACAGTCCTCAATGTTTGCAGCCCAGGACTGATCCAGTGAAGACATGGCCCTGAAAGCCAAGCAGAGTTCAGTGACATCACTGGAATGCCTTTTGGATGCCTGCCGTGATGTCCTCCACACCCTCTCTGGCCATGGGAGGTCCAGCAATCTCACCACTCCAGCTTGGAAGGCGGTTGCAGTGGTGGTCAGTGCCAATGCTGCACTGGCCTTCTAGTGCAGAAAGAGGATGAATGATCTCACCCATACTGCTAAGATAAGGCAACTATCTCATTACTCTAAACTCACACACTCACAAGGCCATCACACATTCACTGGCATCTCACTCACTGCCAGCTCAAGGGACATCATCACTTACTTTCTCACACACACCCTCACATCTAAATCTGGCCTCATCTCCTCCAGAAACTGCCTCCTCGATCCTGACCATCTTGAGGCCACTGACAGAGATCAACATGTGCCCCCACATGCACCCTGGGATACCCCCCTTTCCAATACAGCCCTTGCCCTGGCAACCTCTTCCCTTGCCTAAGGCCACCTCCCCCTTCCCCAAGCAAGCCATAGCCCTGCAGCGGTTGAATTGCCACCCCCATCTTATGGCGGGTCTGGTAGGTAGAGACCTGCCCGTGAGCCCCCCTAAAAGTAATGTGGTGCTGCCTGCAAAGCCTGGTACTGATGACTGTGAGTGCTGCCTGAAGCAAAGTAGGTAAACAAACCTTGAAGTCCCTAGTGAAGTGCAGCTCGCCAAGTGCACGTCGCTTATGTACAGTTGTGAAACACGTCGATGTGCAATTACGCTAACCTGCCAGGATGATCCAGCGTGGGGGGAATGATTCCAGCAAGCAGGGCTTATAATGAGATGCTGAAGTATTGAAATTGGGTTCCTGATGTGTGACTGTGAGAAACGTGGCCTGCCATTGATGGAGCGGGTGATTGCAAATTGGTTTCACAATGGCGTAAAACTGATTTTTGGCTTTCTCGCCTTGTTGTCCACTCACTCCACCAAACATACCCACCGTCAATGTGAGCGGAAAATTTCCCCCACAGTGTCTGAGAGGTTTTCTTTTGTTATTTTCTTGAATGTATGATATTTGGGTTACATATAAGGTGCAAGTTATTAATTGGGACCAATAATTAATGGTCCAAATGAGAATCAAGTTGGGTATTTTTGGCCGTTTAAATAACAACACCCCCACCCCACCTCCTCCAACAGGGTGCCCCTGTCTCGTCCTCGCAAACCTGCTCCATTCATCTGTTTCCTGAGGTTCCAGCATAAACTCATGATGTAGGCTGAACTGCCGTACTGCAGTGACCACTGCTCCTGGTGGTGCTGCCGGCACTGAAGAACTGTTGGGCCTGATTGCGTGGCAACACTTGAAGGTGGGATATCTGCCTCACACCAGGGGCAGGTTTTTCCAGTCGACGAGTGGGGGCGGCGCCCGCTCACCGACATGTAAAATGACGCGGGGATATGTCGAGTGTGCGTCCCGACGTCACACTGCGTCATTTAGATTGTCAGTTTGGTTGGCACACAGCCGAATCGGCTGCGTGCCCACTGAACTGTCAACGGCCTGTTAGGGCCATTAAAGAAACAATTAACGTGATTGATGGACCATGGGCGGGATGAGGTTTCATGAGGGTCTTTAAATTTTTACGAAAGGTTTCAATAAAAGTTATGGACATGTCCCAACTCATGTGACAGTGCCACATGAGGAGACGTGGCAGTGAAATTTTTCAAGTGTCTTTATTTCAAGTTTTACATTGGAGGTGATCTTCCTGAGGCAGCACTTTGTCTCAGGGAGATCTGTGTGCTCTTTTGTGCACATGCGCAGAAGAGCGCACTCCAGGCTGTGAGAAACTGCACCCCCCTGCCCACACAGGGAGCGCATAGCGCTTCCTGGCACATGTCACGCTGGGCAGACCTTAATTGGCTCGTCCACTTAAAATGGCTGCACGTCCCCCCCCCGGCCGATGATTGGAGGCCTGCCCACCGGCACCTGCTCCCACGGTTCCCCCCGCCAAAGGGGGGGAAATGTTGGCCCAGGATTTCCGAGGGGCAAGTATTGGGACTGGATGCAAAAGGCTTTGAAAATAAAGTTAATCAGTAACTAAGATTAGTAATCCTTAGTAAGTACTTTTGATTTTACTATTTAAAGCCTTAAAAGTTTCATATACTCCATGGTATAATTATGTGATACTTATGGCTGAGCGGATATTAAGATACCTGCATCTTAATTTGTCATACATTATTCAGTGCATAGCATTACATGATAAAGGAGGAGGCCATTTGGTCTATCATTTGAGCCTGGGAAAGAAATCTTTGCAATTACATAGTGTTTATCAGCAAAACAACATTTCAATGTACTTTACAGCGAATGAAGTACTTTTGAAGTGTAGTCACTGTTGTAATGTAGGAAATGTGGTTGCCAATTTGCACACGTGACAAAGTCCCACAAACAGAAATAGGATACTGAGCGACTGATTTATTTTCGCGATGTTAAATGAAGGATAAATATCAGACTATACACCCATAAACCTCCCCTGCTCTTCTTCAAATAATATCACGAGATCTTTCATATCCACATGGTTTGTCTTGTTTGAAAATTGACGTCACCAGCACTTCCAAGTTGGGTCCACTTGATGAATAAGTATCACATCCAGCAGATTTCTGACACTGATTCTGTATTAAAATCTTACTTTTAATATGTTATTAGTACCTAGACAGGGTATATTAATGAACTATCATATAATAATTCAAACAATAAGCTACTTGTAAAAGTAAAGACAATAAATAAATTTTGGACTTCTCCCCAAAACAGTTATCAGAAGAACTAATTAATAAAATTACCAGTAATAGCATATATCTAATTTACAGACTATTGGATTAAAATATAAAATACATAAATGAAAACTAAGATTAAGAAAATGTTGGCTAGAAATGGAAATTCCGTGCAGCCCACAGGAATGAACTCTCGTTACAGATAACTAGAGTGGCCAAGAAGACAAGATGTCATAAATCTTGCATAGGGAGACAGTGATCAGTATGGGGAAACCAATGATAGCAACCACAGCTGCATGTGCATTGAGTCAGAACATTTCTCATTTAGCAAATATTTTTATTCCCTGGCGCTTGTGGTCATTTGCGTATGGTTCTCGGAACACTGAGAACTCCTATGTGCTTTGCTGCAGCAAAGTTATGAGATTCCCTCCTGTTGTGGTATTTCAAATGGCGAAGCAGCCAGGTATGAATGTAACAAGGTTTATCCTGTTAGCTTCTAGGAATATAAATGAATTATGGGTATCAAAAAGCTGTCATACGGACTAAGATTTGTTTCAGCAGCCTTAGTTCATCAAGTAATGGTTTATTCCAAATTTAAATTTCTATATACAAGCCTTGGAGATGCAGGTGAGAACACTGTGGGGACTGGGGGGAGGGTTGAAAGTCAATAACATTGCTTCCATAGATTTTGTGGTTTGGAAGGCCCAGTTTATGCATATGTGCAGCCTACTGCTAAATTTAGCAGAACCTTTTACTTTAGGCAGTGAAGACAGAAATTAGTGCAGGCCCCCTCTTTAGCTTGAAGTGAGCCTTTTGCATTTATATGCAGACACATGTGCAAGATAAGTTAAAAATAGCTTGCATTTGTAATGGGGAAAAAAACTATTGAGCATAATCTAAAATGGGCTGCACATTCACTACCAACAGTTTTGCATTAACAATCACATCAAATTTTACCCCACTGTTTATGAAAGAGCTGTATGAAGAAGAGCTGTGTGAAGCATCATTGATAGCATTATGTATGGACTTTTTGATTGACTCAGGATTCTGAGGTACAGTTACAGCATCTCGTAAGTTCCTGGATTTAACATAGAAGGCTGGCTTAAGTACAGGCAATTGGAAACCAGGGGACTGTTGCATTGAAAACGACTGACAACTTGGCAACACAACTCTAATATTATTAAAGGTGGAATGTGATTGTGATTTTCTAGATGCTCCCCTATGTTCACTTCTCTTACCTGTACTGGTTCATTTCCCATTATTGGATCCAACAGTGCTCCCTATCTTGTTGAGCCTTTTACATCCTGTGCCACAAAGGAGTCCTGCATATAATGCAAAATTTCTGTTCCCTATACCTCTTTCTCTACCTCTTCTTGCCAGATTATATTGGGGTAGCTAAAATCTTGGATGAATATTATCCTATGTCCTTTCTGCATTTCACACATTTGCTTACATATTTCTTCCTTTGCCTCCTTTCTACTATATGGTGGCATGTAGTATACCCCTAATAGTGTGATTAACACCTTCCTATGATTTTTTTTTCAATACATCTGGATTCTATTTCTATCCTCCTGTTAATAATGTCCCTTTTTCTACTGTCAATATGTTATCACTAATTAGTGCAGCTATACCACTCCACCTACTTTCTTCCCTATCCTTTTTGATTATGTTATAACCTGCAATTTTTAATTGTCAGTCCTGTTCTAAATGAAGTTTTGGTTTAATTATTTCTGCCTAATTTAGTTCACTGCCACAGACTATTGTCTCCAGTTCCCCTCTTTTATTTTGGATGCTTTGCACATTGCTGTGCAATGTAAAGTAATCTATCCTTATATACATAGAATCAAGTGGTTTAACCTCATATGATTAAGGTTTTGTTCTTATGACTGTTGTTTATTTTCTGCAAAGGTACAGGATATGGTTTGCAGAATGTACGATTCATGCCTGGTGACTTCTTTTCTTGCCACATTATGAAAGGAGATGGGCGAGATTGTCCACTTCCTTATTCAAGACTATGGGGCTAAGTTAATTTATTGCATGATGACTGGCAAACAGATTGATCATTTGGAAGTTTCGTGGGAATTATAGCATTTCTCAGGATCTTGTTTGCGATAATGCTTGTCATCTAGGGCTGTGTGCATAACTAGAGGCCTAGGAAGACTTTGATCTTTCTTTCACAACTCTTTGAGAATCAGGGTTGAAAGGATCAATGAAGTTACATCCCTACCCAGAAGAAAATGGGGTGATGTTCTGTGATTCTCTGTTAGTCTGCTGCTGTAAAGTTTGGTCAACACAACAAAACTATTAAGGTGCAAACCGTATTTGATGTCAGATTCAAATTGTCTTGCAAAAATTTGAACTGTCTTTAATAATTGTTCCTTTTATTTTAATTGTATAAGTCCCTTTATACTTATGTTTTATAGTTGTTGATTTCCCTGCCACCATTTTTGTTAAGCTCATTCCCTACCTTAGTTTGGCTCTTAGTCTCCTGCTTCTTTTATCTTCAGATTTATGTTATTTTTAGCAGAAACCTACCCTACCACCTTATTAGTTTAAGGTCCTATAGACAACTTGCTAATCATTTCCACTCTGATCCCATTCTGGTTCAGGCTGAGCCCAGCCCATTGTACAGCTCCTTCCTGTTCCAGTGCTAATGCCAGTGTCCCATATTCCATGAAATGGCACCAATCCTTCTGTTAGTTATGTCTCTTTTATCTACTGCTACCTCTATAAAGGTATATTTATTTATCATTGATTCTGAGCTGGCCAACACCACTTGTTGAATATACTTTAAATAAAATCTCTAACTTTGCTACCGCTTATGAATTTTGAAAACGTTATTGGATAAACCTCATAAAATGTCTTTCTTTCTGTATGTTTTAACCACACCACAAAGAATTATGGATTTATCAGCAGAGGTTCTCGCCTCTCAGTCAGAAGACTGTGGGCTCAAGCCCATTCCAGGGACTTGGGTTCAAAATCAAAGCTGACACTGGTACTTCCAGAGTGCTGTCCCTCAGAGGCAAGTTGTTAAACCAAGGCCCTGTCTGCCCTCTTAGTTGGATGAAAAAGATATCACATCAATGTTTGAAGAGCAGGGGAGTTCTCCCTGTTGCCCTGGCCAATATTTGTACCTCAAAGATTACCATTGAAACAGATCATCTGGTCATTATCCATACTGTTGTTTGCAGGAGCTAGTTGTGTACAAATTGGTTGTCACATCTCCTACAATACAAAAGTGAATATACTTCAAAAAGCCCTTAATTGGCTCAGAAGCGATTTGGGAGGTCCTGAGGTCAGGAAAGATAAATTCTTTTCTTCCTGCCTTCCACAGAAAATAAAGCGTAGAAAACAGCCTTTTGTTCCAGCTCTATGCCAATGTTTATGCTCCTTGGAAGCCCCCTGTCAAGCCAATTAATCAGTATATTGTTCTGTCCTATTTCCCTCCTGTCATTATCCAGCTCTCCGTAAAATGTATTTATATTATTCGTTTCAACTACCACATGTACTATTTCCATAAGTCGAACTATACCAAATCCAGGAAAAGAATAAAGCCCAGATATTTTGTGCCACAATGAGCTGGACATTTGGTAAACTTGGGGTAAAAGGGAAGAAAAGTTGTGAAGGACTTGTTTCCACTTGGTTTCTGACCCTGTCCCTGCATCAAGAACTTCAAATGGAGCACTGGTGAGTGCTTCAACAACAACAATTTTTATTCATATAAAACCTTTAATCTAATAAAAATGTCCCAAGACACTTCACAAGAGCATCATAAAACAAAATTTGACAGCGTTGGTTGGGGGAGGGGTTGGTGGTGAGTATGGTGGTGTCAGGCAGAGGGAGGTCTGGTGTTCCTGGATGCAGAACTCAGGCAACCACAGGGACTGTTTAAAAGACCCGCCTCAGTTCGTTGGGACTTCCTCTCAAGTATGTGAACTAGCCTGCCACCTAGCTCCATTGCAGTGTCAATACAGATTAAAGTGCACTGCAGAATTCAAGCCAGATTTTGGAGATCAGGAAACTGTGCTGCTAAATTAGTCATAATAAATGAATAAATCAAAGTTCTGTTTTGCTGAAACACGAGTAGCCTGTCAGAAATGAAATAGGATTTTAACACAGCTATGTATTTATTTATGTGGGTGCATACAGTGCAGAATTGGAAATTTTCACAAGATTATAAATAACTCACCTAAATAATGTTTCCAACTACAATTATTCACAAAACTAAGTCGAAACAGTCCAATAAACTCAATCTTTACTAGATGAGCACTAAGGAAGAAATCCCAATTTAAGAAGGATTGCTTGGAGCACATTCCCAGAGAAAACCAAAAGGTCACAATAGTTTGAGAAAACGATGAGCAAGCATCAAGAGTGAAGGGAGTGGCTCAGGGCATAAACTACTATGGGTAACAAAAATATAATCAAGCAACTGGTGTGTGAATCAGCCTCTCCCCTTTCTTTACAGAAAGAAGGGTTTTTTTGGGGAAGTTTTCTACTTCTCAATTTTATGATCGCTGGCCACTCCTTATACTCACCTACTCTACTCAAATGGCAGCGGATCCATGAAAATTTCCCTCACGCCCGCCTCACATCACCACATCCATGTGAAAAGTAGCAGAATGCCCTGGGAAGTGGCAGTAAAGACCTTGAGGTGCTCCAGTGAGAGGAGAGGTTTTTGCAGCAGCCTTCCTCACCTCCAATTTGGATCCAGTATGTAACTGCTGAAGGCCTCAGTCAGCCACAGCCTTCAATTTGAGCACTGATGTTAAAATAGGGGCACACTTGTCTGTAAGGCTCACATTGCAAAAATAAAACACTAGCTGAATTTTGAACTAATTCAAATGTTCACATAGTCCCAGCTCTTGGCAAAACTATCAAGTCCTAGCCCAGGAGAAGATGAAGGTTTGAAGTAAAAACTTTTACTTAAGTCATTAAAAATGATAAAAGTGAATTTATTGGATACAGTTTTATTGTAAAATAAATAATTGTACCTTTTTTACTAGTGTAAGCCCTTAGTTTGAAAAACTGAAATTCAATTTACTGGGAAAAAATAAGGTTGAAGAAAAACATTTCAGAATGCATATTAAGTTATTTGTTGAGAACCTGGTGATCAAATTGTGCAATAAATAGAATAAACTAACAGTTATTGAGTGTCACACAACATGACATATTGAAACAATGAAAAGTCTTTTCATTGTGCAACCTACAAAAGCAACAGGTACCGTATGTATTAACTTGCAATAAGTCTTCAGTAAAATGCATGCACTATGTAACAAACTTCTTATCATAGGTGTGACTTTCCAACTTCACTGTGGGCATTTGATAATCCCATCATTTTACACTTTCTACCTTGTAAGTCCTCCGAATGTACTGCTAATAGTTTGAGGTATTAATGAATATTAGCACATTTGGTTATAAACAATGTTGGCAAATGTTTCCTGTTTATCACTTCATCTACACTCTATTTTCTATTTATTTGTAAAGTTAATGAAAAATGTATATAACTGCATCAACTTTACTTTATGCTTGAAGGATAACTCAGAATTGTTTTTGTCTTGTAAATGTACTGGAAGTATTAAATCGGGTTTTCAACTGCTTTTTCCAAAGGCATCAATTAAACAGTTAAAAGTGCTGTAATTGTTATACAAAGGTATATAATGGTCAAGGAGTGCATATTGTCATTGATTGTATTGATACATTATCAGTGTCAAGTACAGCCATTATGAAATACTGCCAGAGAAAGGTAGTGACAGCATGGGTACTGACAGTGTAAAATACTACTCATGAAAAGTAATTTATCATAATGTACAGCCAATGTGACACACTGCCAGTGTAAAATGCTGTCAATGTAAAACATTGCCAATGTAAGGCACTATCAGCATGAAGTTCATCACTGTGTGTACACAGCGTGACCATTGTTCGCAGATATTGTCAATGTGCATCCTATAAACATGTTGCAGCACTTTAGAGGGTTGGTGGTGGGCGAAGGGTTGTTGTGAAGAAGGAGGCAAGTTGATGCCTGAGCCTGGGACCTGCGTCAGAGCATTGTACTGGGGCAGTCTGATCCGTTGGTATTGACCAGTCTTTTCCTTCTCCCAGGCTCCTGGGCTTACTGAAGTGCCAGGCCACATTATTTGTTAAAGTTGTGAAGATGTCGCAGACTTTTCATAGAATCATAGAATTGTGGAATGGTAACGGCGCAGGAGGAGATTATTCGGCCCATTTTGTCGCTGCCAGCTCTCTGTGAGAGCAACTCCATTTGTCCCACTGCCCTGCCCTATCTTCATGTCCCTGCAACTTTTTTTCTCCTCAGGTGCTTATCCAATTCACATTTGAAAGCTATAATTGACTCTGCCTCCACCACATTCCCAGACCCTAACCACTGGCTGTGTGCAAAAGGTTTTTCTCTTGTCATCTTTGGTTCTTTTGTTATTCACCTTAAAGCAATGTCCCTGGGTCTTGACCCTTCTGTCAATGAGAGCAGTTCTTCCCTATCTATCCTATTCAGTCCCCTCATGATTTTGAACACACCTATCATATCTCCTCTCATCCTTCTCTTTTCTTTGGACAGCAGCCCCAGCCTCTCCAATCTATCCACTTTACTGAAATCCCTTATTCCTGGAACCAATCTTATAAATCTTTTCTGCACCTCTATGAAACTTTCACAGGGCGGTGCCCAGAATTGGAAACAATATTCCAGCTGAGGCTGAACCAATGTTCAACATAATTCCCTTGCTTTCATACCGATGCCTCTATTTATAAAGCCCAGGATCATGCATGTCTTTTTGCCCACTATCTCAACCTGACACCTTCAACAATCTGTATACACAAATCCCCAAGTCCCTTTGCTCCTGCAACCACTTTAGAATTGTTTCCTTTATTTGTATTGCCTCTCCTCATTCTTCCCTCCAAAATGAATCGCTTCGCACCTCTCTGCATTAAATTGCATCTGCCACATGCCCATCTATTCCACCACTATGTCCTCTTGGAGTCTATCACTATCCTCCTCACACTTCACAATATTTCCCAGTTTTGTGTTATCTGCAAATTTTGAAATTGCACCCTGCGCACCCATGTCTAGGTCATTGATATCTATCAAGAAAACCAGTGGTCCTAGTACCGACCCCTGGGGATCCCAACTCTATTCCTTCCACCAGTCTGAAAAACAATAGTTCACCACTCCTCTATTTGCTGTCGCTCAGCCAATGGTCCCACTCCCTTTTATTCCATGGGCTTGAACTTCGCTGTATGTGGCACTTTAATTTAGAAAATATGCACAAGCAACTGAGCCAAGCTGGACTGAGGCCTGGGCACAGAGTGTGTTTCCATTTTTTCCAACTAATGGCTGCATCACGCTTGAATGGACCTGATTCTAAGGGATCCCGAACACATTGGATCTTAACCTATAATTACACTGAACATTGAAATATTTTATTGTATTCAACACAGCTCAGAATTGGTCAGAATAAGTTGCTGATAACTCAAACGTTATGTTAACAAATGATCCCTCTTTACAGCATTGGTAGAAGACATTTGTTTCAACTGTAGTAATTCTAATTCATACTAAACTCTAGTCCTGATCAAACCTTGTTCAGGCACAACATAGTGCAGCAAAGTTTTTAATTTGCTAGCATGGAGAAAAAAGTCAGCTTTCCATAATTGGAACCTATTTAACTTATTTTACAGGGTTATAAGATATGAATGCTGCCCGGGGTACTCAAAGGCACATGGTGAAAAAGGATGCCCTGTTGGTAAGATATTAACAATAATCAATACATAATTTAGTAGTATAATACTTGATCATTGCCAAAAAAGAGAGATTTTTGTCGAAGCTTTTCGTCTTGCACACATCAGGACAATTTGCACGAAAATACCAATGTCAGGGGAAACAAAGTATTTATACTGTATGAGAAGAGAGTGCTGATTGGTTGGCAAGTAGACTCTGATTGTTAGACACATTTAAATGGAGAATGCACCAGTTGATGGTGACTGACAGTTAACTGCCAAGCATTGTTTGAAATTTAAACTAGGCTGCCATGACTCCGATTGGTCAAGGCATTGCCCTGGAAAATGAACCAGTGAGTGGTTGTCATTTTTTTTAGCTGAAACAGGTGCAGTATGTGTACATGTTCTTTCTGTCTACAAAGAATTGAGCCCAGAGTATTAATATGTGTAGCTTCCAGTATATGTAAATGTCCCAAAGACTGGTGGATTGTACCAAACAGCGTGTTCCTTACACTGTTTGCAATGGGCAGGTTACGGACCGTACCCAACCAGCCCATATTTGCAAAACTCAAAACACAGTGTCCACCATTAGATGTGATTGCAAGATTGGATAATGTTTGCTAAATAATCCTCAGTGTGCTAAGAATTATGCTAACAACCAATTTAAGATTGTCAGTCAGGCTCGCAGAGTGGTACATTTACTTACCTCTCTCCGGGATCCATTGGACCGCATTCTTGGGACTGGTTGCAATTCCGGCAGCGCCCACTACTGAGCTCTTGGCACTGCAAGGAATGCTGGAGCTGCTGCCCAACTGGATTGATTGGCAGCTCCCGAAGGCGAGACTTTCTTTCCAGTGAGGGGCGGAACTCCCACTAATTTAGCTCACCTGCAACATGTTATGGCTGTGGCTGGGCTTGCATGGTGTGAATTGGCTTCCAGGTGATTTTCCTTAGGTGAGGGAGGTGGAGGGGGGTGGTGGCGAGATGTCCACCCCATTTATTAAATGCAGCCTACGGTCTTCCGCCTAAAGAAGGAGACCCTGTGAGGTTGCAGCATTTATAGTAGAAACTCCAGCTTTTAAGCATGGAAGGAAGCATTATTTAAATAATTTCTTGCAAAAATATACTTTATTCATAAAATATTTGAAATAAAATTAAAAACATTTCAAAATGTTCATTATAGTGTAATGATATTCACATTTTCTACATAGACCATGTTGCAAACTGAGGGGCTTCAATACAATTGTGATATTTACTGGGCAAAATTTTCTGCCTGTTGGGCGAGCTGGGCGGGAGTGGGCACAGGCGGGTGCGCGACGCCATTGTACGTTGGTGGCCAAATAAGGCCCGCCCAGTGCGACACATGCCTGGTAGAATGCTACTTGTGCGGGTTGGGGAATGAGGGAGAATTGGGGCCTGTGAAAGAGCGCAGAAATCTAGGGAGATAAAGTTCATATTGAAAGTTTTTAATAAAGAAAGATTAAAATTATTTAGACATGTCCCCTCGTGTAACAATGTCACATGAGCTGGAACATGTTTCCGAATTGTGGGAAAAAAAATTATTTATTTAATAAAACCTTCAGGAAACCTCATCCCGCCTGTGGATGAGGTTTCCTGAAAAACGCGAAGGCCGCTTGGGCTCTTCACCTACCTGCCAACTTTAAGGTAAGATAGGCAGCGTTGATAATTACTTTAACTGGTTTATTAATGGCCTTAACATGCCTTTGACAAAAGATCTGAATGACGCTGGGATGCATGCCCGACGTCACCACGCATCATTTTACGCATTGGCACGTTGACGTGAGAATTCTGGCCACTGTATACATTTAAGGTGAGTCATGCAGCCCATGGGGTTCTATACAATTCCCAGCCCCTCAGTGCACTATGGCTGTGAAGTTTTAGACAGTGATCTTTCCCCATTGCACCTCTGCAGCGGCTGCCCCAAGCTTTAGTGCATCCCTCAGCACATAGTCCTGGACCCAGGATTGTACCAGTCTGCAACACTCAGTCATGGACAACTCTTTGCACTGGAAGATCAAAGGGTTTTGGGCAGACCAAAGAGCATCTTTCACTGAGTTGATGATCCTCCAGCTACAGTTGATGTTTGTCTAGGTGTGCGTCCTTGGGTACAGTCCATAGAGCACAGAGTCCTGCATCAAGGAGCTGCTTGGGATAAACCATTGCATCTTCCAGGCCTTCTTTGCAAAGGCGCATTTCAGAAGGAGGTGGACAATGATCACTTTCCACCACAGCCCCTCGAGGATAATGTGCGGAGGAGGTGAGACTCCAGACGCGTCGGAAGGATCTGGCAGGGAGGGCCTTTCTAATGGCCAACCAAGCTACATCTCAGTACTTATTTGAAAGTTCTGGCTATGAGGTGTTCTGCCAAATGACTTTGACAGCCTGCTTAGGGAACCATCCGACAGGATCCAACATCTTCCTTTCCTGAAGGGCCTACAGGACGTTACATGCAGACCACTGCCTGATGGACTTGTGGTCAAAGGTGTTTCTCTGCATAAATATTGCCATGAGGGATAGGAGGTATGGCACGGCCCAACTACTTGGAGCATTCTATGGTAGCGTGGCCAGACCCATCCTTTGCATCACCAAGGACAGGTAGAACCTCAGCATGTAGTGCACTTGGTGTTTGCATACTGAGGGTCTGTGCACAGCTTGATGCAGCCACGCACAAAGGTGGCCATCAGGATGAGTGCAATGTTAGTATGTTTCTTTCCCCATTATCTAGAGGTTTGCACATCATGTCCCTGCGAACGTGGTCCATTTTTGATCTCCAGATAAAGTGGAAGATGGCTCGGGTGATCGCCACAGCACAAGAGTGAGGAATGGGGCAGACTTGCACCACAGTACAACAACACCGAGAGTGCCTCACACCTGATGACTAGGTTCTTACCCACAATGGAGAGGGAGTGTCGCTCCCACATGCCCAGTTTTTGTTTGACCACAGCTATATGCTCTTTTCGGTTTCCAGCACATTCCCCGGTCCCTCCGAATAATATCCCCAGCACCTTCAGGCAGTCTGACCTGATGGTGAAGGGGACAAAGGATCAGTCAGCCCAATTCCCAAAAAACATGGCCTCGCTCTTGCTACAACCCATCTTGGCCCCTGAGGCCAGTTGAACTGGTTGCGGATGCTCATCAGTCTGCGCACCAACAGCGGATTCAAGCAGAAGATGATGACATCAGCCACATACAGCGAAGCTTTGACCTGAGTGCCTCCACTTCCTGGGGTCATCACTTGATACCTGAAACTTTTTGATGGACTTGGCAAAGGGTTCTATGCAACACACAAACAGGACAGGGGAGAGAGGAGAGCCCTGTCTGACACCAGACTTGGGTTTGGGTAGAGCAGTTAGATCCAATTACAGTTCCCTCCCCAAACCCCATTTTGGAGAGCACAACCACCATGTAGGTGTGCAATTCTCTGTCAATAGCCTTCTCCTGGTCCAGGCTGATGAGGCAGGTGTCCACACTCCTGTCCTGTACATAGCCTTGAGCTACTCAGGATAGGATTGCTTATCAGAGATCTTCCTGCCGGGTACAGCGCAGGTCTGGTCAGAGTGGATCACCAACTCCAGAGGAGATTTGACTTGATTGGCGATGAACGTGGATAGAATTTTATAGTCCACATTCAACAGTGAAATGGGTTGCCAATAGCACATACTTGCATTGGTATTGTGAACATTTAGTCCACTTATCTGTCACCACAATTTCCTCTCTTCTTGTGAGCTGCAGCCATTTAAGAACTGCTCCTCATACATTTACATTTCTTGCCTAACCATGTGACTGACCAAACTCTCGAACTAGCTTTCTCCCTGCCTTTAGTTATTCAAAATAGGGATGGAGGATAGAACACACCATTTTGAATGGTTTGTTCCCTACATGCAGTTATGCCCAGGCCACAGCTGTACACAGCCCAATTTAAACAGGATTTGAAAATTAGAGCTGTTGACTCTAAAAGTTAGCTCCATAATGCCAAAGCTTGAGGACCTCAAAACGGAAGGTTCATCGTTACTGGCCCTTTCGGTGTGGCCCATGTGGCACTCCATGTTGGGAACGTCACGAATACAGGGGTGCCATGTATGTGTTGGAAGCTTTCACAGTGGGCAGATTGTGACAGGAAATAGTCTTTCAGACTGACCTGACAGTTTTCCTGCAAAGACCATGCAGGTCCAGTGTTACGTTAACCGCTCACAGCTGAACATGTGCTCAGGTGCAGGAGGGACCCCTGACTAGTGCTATTTAAAAAGCCAGCCATCTAACTTGCAGGTGAAGTATTTAGTTGCTGGAGTTGGAAGGGGATATTACTGCATCCTCATGGGGGGAGCAGGGGGTTTTGTGACCAGTACATGCAAAGCTGCACTGCCTTTGAACATAAAGACATAAGAATATAAGAAATAGAAGCAGGAGAAGACCATGTGTCCCCTTGGGTCAGCTCTGTCATTTGATATGATGGTGACTGATCTTCTGCCTCGATTCCACTTTCTTGCCCAATCCTCATCTCCTTTGATTTCTTGAGACACCAAAAATCTAACTATCCCAACCTTGGATATGCTCAATGATGGAACATCCACTACCTTCTGAATCTTTCAAACGAGGAGACAGCACACAAGGGCCGTGCATGGGCTGATCGAAAAATGTGGCCCCTGCACCTGTTTATCTTGCAAGAGAGCAGCGTACACAATTTTGTCCTTTGACATCCAATACATTTGTGATTCAGATAAACAATAGCGAACTTAATTACCATTGCATATTTATAATTCTCTCTTATCATGACTTCGTTCATATAGTTAATCACAGTATTGTACTTGTCAACACATTCTGACACTATATGTAATGAAATTTTCCTTTCCCCTCTTTTACAGCTTTACCAATTGATAATATCTACAACACCCTGGGAAATGTTGGATCTAGTGCCACTCAAATGTATTCTGAACGTGCCAAACTCAGAGCAGAAATCGAAGGACCTGGAACTTTCACAATGTTTGCCCCCAGTAATGAAGCCTGGGCTGCTCTGCCTCAAGTATTCAATGCCATCTTTGCATTTTACTTTACTCTGAAGCACACTAAATCCTTATTGGCATGGTCGATATTGTCAGTTTGATCCCATGTATATAATTTACAAACTAACTCTTACAATTAGGAGCCCACATTTTCGAATACCCAGAATAGATTGAATAAAAATAGGCATATATATAAGATCTTTCACAATCTCAGGATGTCCCAATGCTCATTACGGCCAATGAAGCACTCTTGAAGAATACTCACTGTTGCAATGTTGGATGCAGCAGTCAACTTGTGCATAGCAAGGCCTCTCAAACAGCAGTGAAATAAATGAGTGGGCAGCTAGGACCTTCATTTAACATCTGATCCAGAAGCTGGCACCTCCAACAGTGCAGTCCTCCCTCAGCACTGCATTGAAGTGCTAGCCTATAAATTATGTGTTCAAATCTCTGGGGTAGGATTTGAACATGCAACCTTCTGACCCTGAGGCAAGAGTGACAAGTTGCTTCCAACAATGCTAATAAAAATGAAAGACAAATTCCATAAATGTAAAAGCTATAAAATAAGTTGCAGAAATTAAGTGAACCATTGAAATTATCAAAAAATGTATGAAATCGATTCTTCATATTTTCTTCATCACTTCTAATTTTCTCCCCTTACTTCACCTCTCCCAAATTCAGTATATCATATTAGGATAAGGCAGTCCAGTATATTACACAAGAGGCCATTGGGAATGTCCTTGCCTGACTAGTGTTAATAAGGTGGCAATGGCCTCAAAATGGGGTCAGTAGTCATACTGCCCTGTTAATACTAGTGATGTGGCCAGCTCCGCACATGCATTACTAATCAGGGGCCATGGGGTAGCAGTCATAGTGGGAACCCTAAAATTATTGCTTCACTTCTTAACCTGTGGAGGGTGAGGCCAAAGAAAATATGAAACGTTCTACTTTAACTGAAATGGGATTAAGCCAAGTGCTTACTTTTTATGGCTCTATTGTGTCTTTCTACTTGTGTGGCACATCACCACATCATGTGGAGCATTTGCCTATTGAGACATGACGTGTAAGAGGAAAATAAAGTAATCTGTTAATAGAATATCTAATAGTTGAATGATATTTTGCAGTTTGATCTAATTGCCTTTTTTCTTAAATGCAGGAAATTATTGATGCTCTTGTAAGCAATGTCAACATTGAGTTGCTCAACGCCCTACATTACCATATGATTGACAGGCGCATTCTCACAGATGAACTGAGGCATGGTGTGACATTGCCTTCAATGTACCAAGATTTAAATATATTCATACACCACTATCCCAATGGCGTAAGAAAAACTTATTCTTTGTAACTATTCTGTAAACATATTGCACCTGTCTTTTGTTCTTTTTCTTAATCTTCACCATTTTAAATGTTTTCAAAGACCAGTTCAAATATTGTACGTTTATATTCAACACAGATTGTTACAGTCAACTGCGCTCGAATAATGAAGGCAGACCATCTTGCAACTAATGGTGTTGTGCATGTCATTGACAAAGTCATCACAGCTTTTACAAATACCATTCAGGATACTCTTGAAGTTGATGATAACTTTCAACAGCTTAGAGTATGTATAAAAGGATTGTCACTTTAATTAAAATAGTAGGATTATTTTGTGAATGCAGTATTAAGTGTTTACCTGCTCATATTGTTGTTTCTAGGATTCTGTATTTAATACCTCCTCATCAGAGTGTTCAATTTTGCCACCAGTAGTTGATTTTTTACGTTACTTTTGCCCATAAAAGAAAAATAGTCATTAATTTTGGAGCCAATTCACCCAGGTAAAGCTTATTACAAAGAAACAACATAGTGAAGAGAGGCAATGCCACAAGACAATGTTCTTCAGACCACTTTATCTTGACCTGGGAATTCCAGAACTTCACTTAACTGTCTCCTTCTAGTGCAAATTAAGGTCATGGCAGGGAAATGAGATGGGCTAGGGATTTTCCATCACAGTTTCCCCGAGGTTTGGCCGATTCAAATGTAAGACTGCCTGAAGAAGCAAACATCAGTCCTAGTACTGATCAGCAATCGGAAAAAGTCCCAGGAAAGAATGCGGCCTTGCTTTTTTTCAGGAAGCCACTGAATGCCTCAGGCTGTACTGAGAGACCCTGCTTTTTTAAGACAATTGCAGCTGGCAACTATTTCCAATACTGCACAACATTAGGCCTGTAGCTGTTGTTGGCTTCCCATCCTTGGTTCTAGGTGAAGGCCTCTGGTGGGAGCATGCCTGAGTCTGAGACAAGTCTAGTCCATGCAAGTGATTTGATTCTGTAAATTTGGTGAGTTCAGGTCCGGTCGGCATGCAGCAATTCCCTTACTAATTCCCAGAAAAAGAGTGAATGAAGCAGGGAAAAACTCATCAATGGCATCATGATTGTCGATATAGTACAATATGTGTTAGGAATAACTTAAAGGGTAGTCTAGGTTTCCAACTTACAGAAACGCTCTTTTTTTGAGATTGATGGGATGCGTTGATTTCCATCTCATACTTGTAGAATTGAAGGGTTCCAAAGGAATATTTTCTCTACATTTTTTTAACAGTTTTATAGCACGCTAATACTTTCTCGGATTTGGGGCCAGTTAGCTCAGCTGGCTAGATGGCTATCGTGTGGTTCAGAAAAGAACCAACAGTGCAGGTTCAATTCCCATTCTGACTGAGGTAGACTTGTGGTACTGCATTATCATCCTGCCCTTGAGAGTGGAAGAAAATGGCAAACCACCACTGACAGAAAGTGGCCCGGGATAAAGCAGCATGAGCCAAGAACTTTAGGCAGAGCACATATGAATGAATACTTTCTCTATCAGATTAAAAGCATTGCAATTGGATATGTATTAGCATTGCTTCTAGGGAATTGTCATAAAACAATTGCCCAGATTCGCCTTGGGATTTAAATGAGATCCTTTCCAATGAATTTGTCTGAATTTCCAGTCATCAGGATGCCAGCAATTCTTCCTGGTTTCAAGTCTTATTTGCCTCAGTCAGTACCATCCTGATCAACCAGAGATTTCTGATTTCAAAATCCACTTTGGAATGTGAGCTGTAATTATATTGACATGAAGGGCACCCCTCAGTTCTGATGACATTCTTAGTTTTGTTCTCATCCACGGACAGGTTAGGATCCTATGCCAAATGATGCAAAAAGCAACCTCAATTCCCATCTATTATTTTCCAAAATAATCCATATAATCATTGAACCAAAAGAAAGTATTGTAAGATGTGAAGTGTCATCCCAATGGGTAGGAAGAAATTGGCATGCAGTTTGAAAGTTCATACAACTGTTATCTTTCTAACGCATTTTTTTCTATAAATTATTACATGCCTTATGGCTGAATCCACAAATGTGTACTGCCAATGGAAAGCCTTGACTGCTTTTTATCGGCAAGTCCCTCGGATGTAAAATCATGAGAAATGCTTCTGCACTTTCCTAGCATACTTCCAATGGGCAATATTTCACAGCATTAAAGTGCATTTATAAAATCAGTTTTAAGGTGTATAGTAATTCAGAAGAAATAAATTAAGCAGATAGTAGTTATTGAATTACAAACTGGTGCAGGTTATTTTGTTCAATATTGAAATTTCAGACATGGATTTCTTCCCTGTACTTATGCGCTATGTGTTATAGGCTGCGGTGGCTGCTGCGGGTCTTGAGGAAATGCTTAGCCAAGAAGGAGAGTACACACTCTTGGCTCCTACTGATGCTGCATTCAGCAAGATACCACCTGCCACTCTGAACAGAATCTTAGGAGATCCAGAGGCTTTGAAATGTAAGGTAGAACTAAACAATGCAATACAGCTGTTAATGCAAGTTAATCAGGTATCCAATATTCTGCTTACATCATAGTCTCACAATAATATTTACCGGACAGAAAAAGGCCATTCAGCCCAGTAGGTCCATGCTACTGTTTATGCTCCTTGCAAGCCTCCTCCCAACCTTCTTTATCTAGCTCCATCAGCATAATCTTTGTTATTTTCTCCAAGCTGCATTTATCTAGCTTCCCTTTAAATACATCTATGCTACCGGCAACAACCACTCCTTGTGGTAGCAAATTCCTTATTCTAACCAATCTCTAGATAAAAGTTTTCTCCTAAATTCCTTATTGGATTTATTCCTATCTTTTAATAAGTGTTCCTAGAAATGTTATACTAAACCTACATCGAACCTTGGTTAGACCACACTTTGAGTACTGCATGCAGTTCTTGTTGACATATTATAAATAGGACATAGAGGCACAGGAGAGGATGCAGAGAAGATTTACAAGGATATATCAGAAATGTGTGTGTATACATCTCAGGAAAGGATTGAGAGACTGCCTCTTTTTTTTCTTGAAAAAACAAGGCTAAGGGACGACCTAATCGAGATATTGAAAATTATGAAAGGTTTTGATAGAGTGGACTCAGAGAGAATGTTTCCTCTTGTGGGGATGAGCGTAACTAGAGGCCATCAATATAAGATAGTCACCAAGAAAATTAATAGGCAATTTAGAAGAAACTTGCTTACCCAAAGTGTGTTGAGAATATGGACCTCACTTGCATAGGAATTGATTGAAACAAGTAGGATAGATGAATTTAAGGGGAAGCTAGACAAACATATGAGGGAGAAGAGGATGTGTTACGATAATAGACTTAGATGAGAAAAGATGGGAGGAGGCTCAAATGGAGCACAAACACTGGCATGGGCTGAATGGTCTGTTTCTGTGCAGTATATCCTATGTACTCCTATGTAGTTCTGGTCTCCCTACAAGTGGAAACACCTTTTCTACATCTACTCTATCAAAGCTATTCATAATCTTAGCAATCTCTATCAGATCAGCTCTTAGACTTTTCTTTTCTCAAAAAAGAGCCAGAGCATGTCCAATTGTTCCTGACAAGTATATCCCCTCAGTTTTATTGCTACCATTCTAGTAAATATTTTCCTCACCTTCTCCAGTGCTCTTTAAACTTTTTGTTTAATAGAGACCAGCACTGTTCTTAGTCTAAAGGATTCATACAAGTTTAACATAACTTCTCTGCTTTTTAATTTTCTCCCTCTAAAAATGAAACCCAGCACTTTTTTATGGCCTTATCGATCTGCATCACTACTTCTGGTGATTTGTATATTTGCACTTCCATATCCTTTGCTCCTTTACGCATTTATTTTTCAAAAATATATGTGCTTCTTATTTAGTTTTCTACCTGAAGGCACAGTGCCATGATCTCCACCATGGGTAGGGAAAGGGGGCAGGTCCTGAATCCATCCCAGCTGGAACAGGGATCAAGCCCAGTGCCGATCCAGCTTGGCTGTCCGGCAAACTGAGCCAGCCGGTGCCCCCAAGGAGTCCGAGTTGCGATGGCAACACACACTTTTACTTGCATTTTATAATCCATGATGGTAGAGGCTCCAATACTTTTTCCATCACATTACTGATCAGGAATCTCTCCCATGCTTAACATCTGTCATTGACGTAAGTTGAAAGAATTTGCAAGTTGATACTCGACCTGTTTGTCTGCATTATGAATGCATCTTCCTTGGCCATCAGGTCCTGGAGTGGAACTTGAACCTGGAGCTGCTGACTCAGAGGCAGGAATGCTACTCATTGCACCACAAGATCTCTCTTCAACCTTCTTTTCCTTCATACTAAAATCTATCACCTCACACATACAAATATTGGAGTCCTTTTACCAGTTACATGCCCATTCTGCAAGTTTATTAATGTCTTCTTCTATTTTGTCACAGTCCTCCTCTGTATTAACTACACCTTCCCAATTTGATTGCATCTGCAGATTTTGAAAATTCTGAATCCATATCAGTTGTGTGAATGTTGAACTGCATTGATTCAGTGTAAAACATGACTTCCTAGCTTTTTCAGAGAAACTACCTTTATACCCTTCTCTCTGTTTTTTGTAATGTAGTCAGCTTGCCATCCATTCTGCGAGTTGTCACTAGACTTCACACGCTCTGACCTTAGTCATGAGTCCATGACCTTATCCATGTATACATTCTGTACATGTGAACATGGACAGTGAATGTTGGCAGTCTATTCAATAAGAAAAACATCACAACAAGTTCAATCCTGTTTTAATTTGTACCCTTACCTATGGGGACCACTGCAATGGACAATACAGCAGTTCCTCAGTTGTGGTAGCCCAGATTACGATTCAAGCCCCAGAGTGGAGATTGCATCAACAACCTTCTGACTCAGAGGCATGGGTGCTGCAACTGACATCTTAGGTTCTATTGTATACTTACTCTACTGAATTTTAATACATATATAAAAATCATACATTAATTAAAAAATGAATATTTGAGAATAAGGCATTTTATTAACTTAGCAACAAATGAGTGAAAATTCTGCCACTGCATTATTTCCACAGCTCTGCTGAATTATCATATTTTGAGAAAAATACAATGTGCAGAAGCCATCATCTCAGGCGCGCCCATGGAAACCTTGGAGGGCTCGTCATTGGAGGTAGGCTGTGATGGTAACAGCCTTACAATCAATGGCAAGAACATCATTACCAACAAGGACTTACTAACAACAAATGGGGTCATTCATACGATTGATGAACTATTGATCCCCGATTCTGGTAAGCAGCAGTCTGTGATATCATTGTTCCATCTCATCAACATTCAATATTGAAGGAATTTGCTGTAAGGATAAAGATGATCTCAATGTAACAAATATATATATACAGTTAGTGATATAACTGAAATCTTTAAGGATTATGGAAATCCACCAGCATTTGAATTGCTTTCTTAAATTTATATGCATTATGAATGAATATAATTTCTGTTATTCTTAGTATTAATAAAATTTGACTTCACTCTAGTTCAATACAATTTCAGTTCAAGAAGACAGTTCACCACCATCCTACATGGGGAAAATTAGGGATGAGCAATAAATGCTGGTCTTGCCAGAAATGCTTACAACATGAAAGAATGAAGTTTTAAAAATGGCCTGTTTCTCTGCTGTGACTTTTATGTAAACGTCTGATGTCTACTCTCATTTTTCAGTTAAAAAGCCTCAGCTTCCTCAGCCTCTTATCATAGTTAAAGGCTTTTAATCTATTTATTATTCTAGTGACCCACATTTGAACCTCTCCTAGGGCCTCTATCTCACCTAGGGGAATAAAATTAGATGCAATGATTTAAATGAGTCTCAACTAAGGATCTATAAAAGGAGAGTATCTTATGTTCTACCTGATAGGATGTATTTTTGGCACTAACACTTAATTGTTATTGCAATGACTTTATGTCACTGATCGAGAATTTCAGGAATTCATATACTATGACACTCAGATCCAGATTTTTGCTTCTGGGTCGGGTGCGCAGAGACAGGAGATTTTCCCAGCTCAGCGAACCCAGCCTCTAAAAACGTCTGCCTGAATTTCCAATTTTCAGTTCTGGAGTGGGGTGTGGGTGTGGGGTGGTGGGCTAGAATAGGAGTCAGGGCAGATGACCCAGGAAGTAGTGAGGGGAGGAGGCAGGCCTAGTGCAGGTTGGGCAACTCAAGTGCAGATAATAAAGCGGGCCCTCAGAAAAGCCAATTTGAGAAGTAGGCCATCAATGCTCAAGTTCCTATGCCTCGGAGGAGAAATCATTGACTTGTCAGGTGAGTGTCAAAGCTGTAAATACTATCCAACTGTTAGCTGACCCTGGAACAGAAGGCCCATCATGGGCTTTCCCTGTGGGAGAATTGCCATTGATACTGCCTATTCAAAGTGTACCCTGCTGAACCACTGAAAGCATAGAGTGAATTCTCAAGACACACCCATGGCGATGGCATCGCTTTGCCATCACTACCAGGTACAGATATTACGCAGTCATGTAGTTAGCTGCCAAGACTCAGTGGGTGGATGAATGATGAACAGTGCCATGCTCATTCTCCCATCCACTTGCCCTTGCCACCCATCTATCACCATGTGCCCACACTGTTGATCCTTGACAGCTACATACTGTCATGGTATAACAGTGTGACCAAGAGGGAGTAAACCAGTAGGGCTGTCAGTGGTCGCAGGGCACAACATGCTACCTTGGAGTTACAACCGCAACATACATGGCACCAAGCATGTGCACAGAGCCGATTTCTCCACCAAACCTTACCAGTAATCATTGATGATATGGTGAAATTGTTTAGTGCATGTAAGCACACAAAAATAAATGAGAGCATCATAATCTGAATGACTCATGACCCTTTTCGCCTTACATTTTTATTGCTAGAATGTCACACAGGAGAAGCACAAGGTGGGAGATGGGTCCAGTTGCCCCACACTTTTCTGACCAGGATCTTCACATTTAGTGGATGAGGTCCAGAAGAGGAGACCAGTTCTGTACCTTGCTGGCCACAGTAATGCCCTTGCAGCAGCCAAGAAGTCCTGGATTCAAATTGCGGCTGCAGTGAGCACAGCAGGAGACCATCAGCACCCATGGGTTCAGCGCAGGAAAAGATTCAATTACCTGTTCCGGCAGAGGTCCCAGTGAAGGACCATATTTGCATACTGCAGCTAAGGTGCGAGATATTGCACATACCTCTGCCTCAACATCGATGCTTGTATGAGTGAGCAGCTCATCTGGGTGCACGCAGACTGGTGTGAATGAGCACTGTGATACACAGACACAGTGAGAGAAATATCCCTCTATGGATTATATATCAAACTAAAATAAAATCATGTTATCGATGCAGTTGAAAAGGGCAAAGAATGCTAAGAAGATGGCCCGGACTGGGGTTGGGGGGTGAATTGCCAGTATCAGGTGATGAAGAGGGGTGTTGAGATTGCCTTGGCACATGGTGGCAATGCTATCAGTTCACTAAGCACAAGGAAACGTTGGCAAGAGAGGGAGTGCAAACATGTGGTTGCATCAGAAGGGCAGTGTGAGCAGAGTTAAGGCAATGGCATGCATCAGAGTGTGCTTTCACTAAGAGAAAAGCTAAACCTAATTTAGTCCTTCTGTATCACACACAGGTCCCAGCTCTGCCTGGTCACCACCACTATTGGTACCCTGCACCCCCACCAACGCCCCACCCCCACCAATTCCCCTGGCCAAACTACCCCTTAGGCATCAAGAGGAGGAAGAGATGTCAGAGGAGGCAGTGTCACATCTGACTAGCCCACACCCCACCAACTCAGATACAAGCACTTCGGAGGGATGGATCTCGCATGTAGAGTTGATGGCACAGGGTGAAAGTCACTGCACCAGAGTGCAGGAGAAGGTGTCAGAATCACAGATGTTTGTGCACAATCCCCCTTGGAAAAAGGTGGAAAGTCACAAGCATGTTCCAGCGGGCAGGAACATGGACCCTATGGAATCACCTTTTGGGGCACAGTCTTCAGATAAACAGCTGCAGATGTGTGGACATCTGGCAGAATTCCCCGAGGCAGTGGGAGCTCTTGGACTGCGAGTGGAGGAGTCCATTGCCACATTGTCAAGGTGGCTCAGCCTCAGGAGATCTGAACCTGAGAGATTGGCCAATCTCATGGCGTGACACATGTGGCAGCACTTGTCGTGGATGCAACAGTAGCAAGGAAAGGGTGCAAGCCTCCCACAATAGCCTGGATCAGTCTGCTCAAGAGTATGAGCACTAACATCCACGGAGTATATGAGGGGCTACATATCTTTAACAGAACAGTCTCACTGTTAGCACAGTATTTGCTGGATTGGACAACTGCTGCACACCAGCAGCCAGTCTTATCAACCCCATCTGGAAGCCAACCCAGGGCTGTGCAGGTCACTGAGGAGTGTGAAGGTACCAAGAGCTCCTCAGCACCCTCACCTTCCTCTCCCTCCCCAGTCCCTCCACCAGAATTCTTGTCAGCTTCACATGTGCCAGTGACCATGGCTTCCTATGCAGAGATGCAAAGGCTGCAGTCTGAAGGAGATTCCCTGCGGGTGCCTACATGATGAGGCCAGCCACCATGCTCCTCATTGCCTTGAGAAGTGAAGTGAGAAGCCCAAGAAGTGAGCAGCCTGCCTCCTCCTCCTCAGAGGCAACACTACAGGAACTTTGTAGTAGTGTGAGAGAGCAAAAGGCACTGCCTTGCCTAGAGGACTAATGGGTTCACCATGGTTACACTTTTCACATTTTATATAGCACATTTGAGGTCTTCTTGAATATATTTACTTATGCTTGTACATGACTCAGTGTGTGTTTGTACATTAGAGAGCTTAAAAGGATGGTAACATGAAGACAGTTCTTACCAGTAATAATGAGGGCAGCACGCTGAGGTTCAACAGCAAGATAAGCTCATCAGCTGATTTTGAAACTTCAGAAGGCTTCTTCCTTCTCTGCTGTATCCCATAAGATTTCAGTATTCAAAGGCTCAAACACTGAGATGTCCCTTGTATTGTATCTTTTGTTGTCTTCCCAAGTTTGACTTTAAGGGAGACTCAATGATCAGACTCCATGAACAGATGCAGGTGCATCTCAGGCATAAATGCTGGTGCGAGGCATTCATCCGCACTGCAGTGTTACACATTGGCTGAGGCATAGGCATAGCAGCTCGAGAGGCCATGTATCATGCAGATCATATTGGTCGTCTGCTGTGCTCACTACTTTGGCTGTGTTTGCATTCAGGTGTCACAGGATGTGCTTTGTGTGATAAGCTGAGGAATATGGAAGTCAGGAATGCTGCATGTGGCACCCACATCAGAAACTGGACCATCGGCTGGAATGGAGGATGTGCAAGTTCTTTCGAAGTGCTGTTATTGCACAGTTGTGGGCTCCTCATGTGCGAGATCCCTTATCTGCATGTATGCTACAACATACAGTCCTATCAGCATCTATAGGGTTTTAATTCTGACGTAGTGTCACTCTCAGCATTGTGGGCATAGCTTCATTATGGGCAATTTGTCGGCAAGAGGCCCTCATTCACAGTCAGTGCTGTTCAGGTGAAGGGTGCCAGATTGTGAATGACTTATTACGATGTTTGTTTGCAATATGATCAGGCCCATGGATATGATGTTGAGGGTTTTGGCCATATGAATGCAACTAAGGCCAACTCATTGATGTTGATTCCCTCTCTTCTGGGGGATGGGCAGACCCTTGAGTAGTAGTGGAGTCAATATACAAGGTTCTTTAGATGGAAGTATGTCACCAGGGACTGGTTGATGGGGAATTGTGATATGGGAGGATCTTATGAGAATTTACTTTGCACAAGGACCCATCTGACAATGATCCCTTCTGCACAGAGTAAGCCCTGGCTACATGACTAGGCCTCCCAGCTGCTTTGCCATTGGTGGTCTCCTCATCCTCATCTGTTTTGGAATCTTCTGAATGAACAGGGGCTTCCTCCTCTTCCTCCTCATCTTCCTCATCCTCCTACTCAGAGTTTGGCACTCTGCCCATGGCGTGATTGTCATCCTTTTCTAGGCCCCTCCACTGTTAAATGCTGTGCAGCATGCAGCATACCACTTCTATTCTTGATACCCTTGCTAAGGCATACTGAAGAGCTCCACCTAAACAATTGAGGCACATGAAGCGCATCTTCGGTGGTACCCCTGGTGATGACATGGCTGCTATTATAGTTGTACTCTGCCTCTGTTTGTGGACTTCTAGAAGGGGTCATCAGCAAAGTTCTTAATGGGAGCCCTTGTCCCCTAGGAGCAACTACGAACCATATTGGTAGCTGAAGTAGATGAGAGAGTTGGGAACTCCTTAGTATGAAGGAGTCGTTGCAACTGCACGTAGGAAGATCTTGTGGTGGTCACAAACCACCTGGACATCGATTGAGTGGGAGGACTTCTAATTGACAAAAGTGTCTGCATTTTGAGTTGAGGCCTTTATGGCAACATGGGTGCAATCAATAACACCCCACACCTGAGGGAAGCCTGCTGATTGGGCAAAGGCCATGGCTCTCTGGGTGTGAGATGCCAAATCTCTAGGGAAATTAATGTGATCTCCCACACAAGCAAACAAAGCATTAGTTACATTCATATTGTTGCCGTGTGCTCTGATTGGAATATACCAGACAGGTCTCCTGATGAGCCCTGTAAAGACAATGAGGCATAGAAGATGAGATTGACTATTGTTATTTATGTATTGCTCCTTGTTTCTTAATGATGCACACAGGCTGTCGACATTGTAGTTGAGCTAACTTTATTGATAACGCACTTTCCTAACATGAGCACATATCTGCAGTATCTGAACTCCATCAAAACAGGCTCCAACATGTGCGATCTGACCTTCAACCTCCTAGTCAGGTGACCCCATATCTACATAAATGTGGGAGGTATGATTGGGAAATTTACACAAAATTGGCCGTATAGTTGATAGCGAAGAGGATAGCTGTTGTCTCCAGAAAGATATCAATGGTTTGGTTGAGTGGACAGAAAAGTGGCAAATGGAATTCAATCCGAAAAAGTGTGAGAAAATGCATTTGAAGAGGGCAAACAAAGCAAGGGAACACTCAATAAATGGGACGATATTGAGAGGGGTTGAGGAAGTGAGAGACCTTGGAGTGCATGTCCACAGGTCCCTGAAGGTGGCAGAACAGGTGGAATTTTGTGTACAGTTCTGGCCATCAAATTACAGGAAGGACATAATTACTCTGGAGAGAGTACAGAGAAGATTTAAAAGAATGCTGCCAGGACTTGAAAATTGCAGCTATGAGGAAAGATTGGATAAGGCTAGGGTTGGTTTCCTTAGACAGAGGAGGCTGAGATGTAACCTAATTGAGATGTACAAAATTGTGAGGGGCTTAGATAGGGGAGATAGTAAAGACCTGTTTCCCTTAGCTGAGGGGTCAGTTACAGGGGGCATAGATTAAGGTGATTGGTAGGATTAGAGGAGACATGAAGAAAAACTTTTTCACCCAGAGGGTGGAGGGCATCTGGTTCTCTGCAGTGTTGAGATAGGATGTCCTAGGTCTGTACGCCTTCCCACATGACAGTATTTGGTTACCCTGCCTCTCCTCCTTTTCTCCCTGGAGCGCAGGCAGCAGCCTCTTCTTCCTGACCGTTGCCCCCCCTCTGGTGATTGGCTTCTATGGCCTCTTTGTGGTAGGGTGTCATGCCCATCTTCTATCCTTCTTCACTATATCCATTGTGGCAAAAATATGGGTGACAGACTAACTCCCCAAAAGAGCTTGGGAATTGCCATATAAAATGAGGGCGCTGATTCTTGACTAGCAGAAGGTTGGGGTGGGGATGAGGTGCAAAAGCAGGAAGCAAAAATTGCTTGAACTTACTTAATTTAGAGACTATATAAACTTGCCGGAAAGACAGTTTTTCATCGCCTCTGTCCCAGTAAGATTGTTCTCCCCAGAGGTCTAAGTACAGCATTGCAATATGCTGTAGTATCCAATCCCCTAGATTTTTTTTATTCATTGATGGGGTGTGGACATTAAAAGGCACAGTTGTGAAAAAAATGCACTTGATTTAGAAAAATCTTTTCATCTTAAACATATGATGCTAAATATTTTGTTGACTTTCTTCTAGGGTTGCTCCAAAAGATTTATTTATTTTGACTGTTTTACAGCTAAGACCCTTCTAGAGTTGACTGAAAAGCCTGGTGTTACCAAGATTGGTGACCTCTTCAAACAAGCTGGTCTGACCTCCCATTTAGAAGGAAAAGAATCTTTAACGCTACTTGCTCCTCAGGATGTGGCACTCACAGGTAAGGGGGTCTGTTCGTTGTTTATCTTTGGGAAAAAAAAATCAATTTGACCATGTCCTTTTCTTTTAAAGACATTCAGCCAAGCATAGTCTTCAATGAAACAATACAAAATGCTAAATGGCTCAGTGCAGTTAGACAGTGCTGTTCTTGATTTAAGGATCAAAATAACCCTGTTTTGTAGTACATGAGGAAGTAATTTTCGGATTTCACAAACAGGAACATTTGTTAATTAATCTAATAATTCCAAGTAAACAAAAACTAGAAGATCTAGCAAAAATCAAACATTTCCCATCTGTATTAATCTGTATCAGTGACTATAATTTTCATCAGTTGATCAGTGAATTTATATTGCTTATTCAGTTTTTGCAATAGCTAAGTTTCTGGTGGTATATTACTCAGAACAGATGACAGGGGAGCTGCATAACACATTTCAAACATTGTAACTGAACTCGGAGTTTCTACTTTTGTTGTGATGATCTTTGAGATAAATACGCATATACCATGGAGTGAAAGATAGATATTAATGGGTATCCTTTGTGTTAACGAAACATTAATTACTGAAAAGTGTGTATATAAAGTAGAATAAAATTAATCAGATAGATATACTGGCAGAGAGTTAAAACATTTTAAAATTAATTTGATCAGAATGAAACATCCCAGTTCAAACTGAGTTACTGAAGCACATCCCATGTCTATAAGGCACAAGTCAGGTTTTGGAATACTCTCTGCTTGCCTGGCTGAGTGAAACTCCAACAACACGCAAGAGGCTTGACACCATCCAGGACAAAGCAGCCCGTTTAATCAACACCACATCCACCACCTTAAACATTCACTTCTTCCACCATCAGCACACAGTGGCAGATGTACGTACCATTCACAAGAGGTACTGCAGCAGCTCACCAAGCCTCCTTTGGCAGCACCAAAACCATGATCCCTGCCACCTAAAAGAACAAGGGCAGCAGGTGCATGAGAACACCATACTTCCAAATTCCCTCCATATTCTACATCACCCTGACTTGGAACTATACTGCTGTTCCTTCCGTGTGGCTGGGTGAAAATCCTGAATCCTCTATCCTAACCTCATTGTAAGTGTACCAATACCACATGGATTGCACCATAGCTCACTACCACCTTCTCAACAGCAATTAGGGATGGGTAACAAATGCAGGCCTTGATAGTGTTGGCCACATCCCAATAACAAATCAAAAAATGTCCAAGCCTCATTTGTATGGATCTGTTAAGCTGCTTGTTGCACCAAAGAGGGACTCTGAAGATAAAGGGGTGATCAGCTGGCTCCTACTAGATGCGGGTGGAATGGGTGAAATGGCTTTGGGCTAATTTTTGAATGATCCTATGGTCCCTTTCAGGACTGCTGGTCAATTCACTCAATAATGGACTGGTATAAATGGACAGAGCATGAATAGCACATAATTTACCAATTATGCATCAAAATCTCTATTGGCATACCATTGGATCCTGGTTTATACATCAAAATAGACTTCCCACCTGTAACAAGTGGGCATGCCAGCTTCACAAATTAAGTACTTACCAAATGGTAGTAGCCAGAGGGCCAGTGTAAACAGGGCAGTAAGTGATCTGAAATCACTGCAGGCTGTTAAATCCCATTTAATAATAGGTGGCACAGCTAAAATTGCAACTGCAGTGCTGGTGTGAAGCATAACACAGTTATGGTGTGAATGCACTGTAATTGGATTCTTCTGTTGGGTAATTATTTGATAAAAGGCACAAAGAATAAAAGTGCTCTTGTAATAGCTAGAGTATTCTAATGGCTGGAAAGAACATCTTTTATGGCCATTGTTTATATTAACCAAGGTTCAGTTCCTAGTGGAGATAACTTATTTACCACTTTAATGATTAGTAATAATATAGAATTTGTCTAAGTATACTCTGCCTTTTATATCTTAGACACTCAAGAACATTATTTAACCCAAAAAGAATTGTTCTCAAGTTTTTACTATACTACTATGTTTCAGCAGCTCTGTCTATCTCTGTTCAACAAAGAATCTATTTGCACCACTTATTTCTTAGTTTAATAAATTCTTTGACACTTTAAACTTTTAATACTAGCCCTCCATTTCTGTGTAGCTTGGTGCCTGAAATCCAATGCTACAGGCTCTCCTCTATGTGAAAAGAATGTGCAACGCTGCAGGATTGTGAAGAAAGCCTTTACTTATTTGTTTATTAGTTGCATAGGAATAAAGTCAGCTTCTCAAACAGGCTCAACATAAACATTTTTTAAGTGAAATACTTTTTCTTACGAGTGCTCTGCTGTGTTTTATCCAGAGTTGTCACCAGTTATAAATGAAGATCTGAGGAACCTACTGCTAAGCCACATTGTGAAAGATCAGCTCTCCTCCAAATATCTGTACCATGGGCAGACTCTTGAAACCTTGAGTGGAAAAAAACTGAGGGTCTTTGTGTACCGTAATGTATGTGTATTTTCAGTATTTTAAATTTTTATATACATTACTGTGCAGAAGAACAATAATTGGAGGCACTTGTATCAAGGACAGATACCTAACACATTTGAGTTTGGTGGCGAGTCCAAGAATTTATTGTAAACGCCAGAAACAATTTGAAACTAGTACTAAAATGTAAATAATTTGAATGAATATGAAGTCGGTTTTGGTTGAACAAATAACAGACTCCATTGGAGCATGACACATCTGATGTTTATTGTCATGATTGACATTTATACACACACTGAAGGGTACATATTTCTATAAAGATTTGTAAAATCATTATTTATTAAATACATTTGTGTACGAGATGAAAATGTCAGCTCTGTGTTTGGGGTTTGTAAGCAGTCTCGTATATTAATCATTAAACTTAATGATATTGAGTATTTTGCAGTATTGCACTCACCAGTATGGCCTGGTCCCACTAAGCTGCCAACCCAACAACTTCCCACAGAGCATAACATTTTATTTCAATGCACAATGGCATTTGTACAAGTGCTTGCAAACACACTGATGGAATGAGAGACCAGAAATAAAATGGTTTTATTTAATCTTTAGAATGAAATTCATAACCTTTTCTCCCAACACATGTGTGGTAATGATCCAAAGTTCAATATGATTTAAGTATAGCCATATGTTCAAGATAGGACATTTGGAGAGTAGGAACTGAAGTCTAAGGTATAAAGAGTATAAAGTTTGGATTAAGATAATGTCTTCTGACCTGTCAAATTCTCTGCTCTCTTTAAGGCTTTATGTGTTGAAAACTCATGTATTGCTGCACATGACAGAAGAGGGAGATATGGTTCAATGATGATAATGGACAAGATACTGACTCCTCCTGTTGGAACAATTATGGACATTCTAAAAGCTGATGATCGCTTCAGGTATGGAGTAAGATAAAACTGAATGGTTATTTCCCACAGCAATAAGTGAGCAACTGGGCTTGAGTAATTTCTGCATAGTAAAAGTCTTAATGAAAAATACAATAAGGTGTTTAAGGAATCCTGTAGTGATGCAGTTCATATAGCAAAAACACACTGGCCACCAAGTAGTAGGATGTATCTCATGTCTATCCATAATTCCGGAATAGCGTGTTACTAATTTGAGCCATGCAATTGACAAAGGGATGGAAAATCAAGGAGTGAGCCATTCCAACAAACATTCTTCATCTTGGTCAGTCTTGGTACTGATGGAAATTTGGCCTTGGATAAGCTGGTCATTCTCTCAATTGGGGTAATGTATGGCATAGAGAAAGAGAGAGAGGAAAAGGTGGAAAGGAAACACTTAAAAATGAAAAAAATTGTGTTTTGTGTTGCTGATCCCAATAGTGAATTCAATAAACTCCATTGAGAAAATCAAACTGATCATTAGAGTATTTTGCTTTTTGATTGTTGCAGTATGTTGGTGGGGGCCATCCAGACGGCAGGGCTGACTGAAACTCTCAACAGACCTGGCGTATTCACAGTCTTTGCACCAACCAATGAAGCTATCCTCGCTCTACCTAACAGGGAACAGAACAGAATGATTGGTAAAAGCTACAGCATCCTCTTCTCACTGTCAATATATCTGAAATATTGTAGCATACTACTTAACTCTGTTTATAAGATTCCATTGTGCAAATGATCAGTTAGTTTACCTGTTGGCAGAAATAGGAATTTGTAAGCCACTTAACATATACAAGCTTTTTGAAGTAGGTGCATTCAGACCTTTTCACCAGTAACTTCACCACTAGATTCAGCAGCCTGAATATGTATAATTTCTCTGCCCGGCATTTACCATTTTTCTTCTATCTAAACTTATTCCTGAATAACAGGGAATAATTTGTTGAAAAAGATATATTGCAATTTTAGAAATTGATAATGCACTAAAGATTAACCATTTCCCTGAACTTCTGTTTTACAGTCTGTCTATTCGCCCTTGTAATGATGGCTCTTTTTTGCGCAAGGCTAAAGCTGTCTTCTACTTCTCATTTCAGTGTTTTTGAGTAATGGTTCTGACCAAAATATTATTTATTATCCTAGAATGCTATGCTAGTTAATTTAATCACTTGAAGTTAAACCAGGCCCTTAGTGCCTTGGGTGTGTTTATATTCTGTTCTGCTGATGAAGTGCACTCTCTACTGATGCCCTCCCTCCCCAACTATATTATCCTACATGATTTGGAGGACTGAACATTAAAGCCCAAAAATTTAATGCTTGATTAACTTTCTCACTGGATGTATTTGAGCTGTCAGGAAAGTATTCCTTCACAGTCAGTTTGTCAGTGACAAGAAACTTAGCCCCAAGATGCATAAGTTTGAAGAACGGCTGCTTTTTTCTGTTAAATTTCAAACAGTTGACTACTCATCCTTGTTTATCTAATTGTTAATGTATTGTGTGTTCACTTATAGCTAAATGCATGAAAAGAACCATGAGTGATAAGTGCCAAGTAACATTCACATCATATAAGTGGAAGGCAATAATTTTCTCCAATAAGAAATAGTTTAATCACCTTTCCTTTATAGTCAATGGTATTACCAATAGATTATCTCCATGCTTGTGGCTAATCTGATGAAGCTGAGACGCAGTATTGTAGCAAAGAAAATGGAGAAAAGGTATGGTGCAATAATACAACCTTGACCCCAGTCTTCACTGAGATAGAGTCTGTGAAGATTACATTGATGAGGATCACAGCTTGCAGGTCATTGTGGAGTAGGTGGAGAATGGTGACAAATTCCTGAGAGCAGCCAAATTTGAAGAAGATACTCCATAAGCCTTCACAGTTGACAGAGTCAGAGGCTTTCACTAATCATTCAAAATCAGCTCCGCTGGGTGAGACATGTAGTTTGTGTGTCTGACACTAGACTCGCAAAGCAAGTGTTCTACTTAAAATTCAGTCACAGCAGGAAACTCCAGGAAGGACAGTGGAAATGCTTTAAGGATGTCCTCAAAGCATCCTTCAAGTGGAAAAACATTCCCTCTGACTCGTGGAAGTCCCTAGCTTGTGACTGACCAAAATGGAGAAGATTTATTTGGGAAAGCACAGAACATATTGAGACACTTCGTCGGGAGCATGCAGAGGTGAAGGTGAGGCATCAGAAAGAGCACACAAATCTCCAAACATTTCATCTGCCCAATCCTTCAAGCATCATCTGCCCCAGAACCAGCAGAGTCTGCAGACTAATAAGTCCAGTGCACAGTCATCTCAGAACCTATTGAGCCAGACTGGAAGCAAGTCATTCTCAATCCCGAAGTGGGTATAATGATTGGCAAGTCTCCCATCACAAACATCCGAGGTGTCAGCATTGATCAGACGCTCAACTGGAAAGACCACATAAATGTCATAGCTATTATATTAAATCAGAGGCGAATGGTTTGCTCTTGTCACTACCTCCAAGTAACAGGTCAGAAATAAACTGGAATGCTTTCCACTTCCACGGATGGGTTCAGCTGCAACAATATTCAAAAAGTTCTAATTTAACAAGGACTTGATCAATCCACTTGATTAACACTTCACCTATTAATCTAAACATCCATTACAGCCACAGTAGGTCTGTGTTAGATGGGATAGTGACAGTGTGTACTATTTACAGCAACACTTCTGATACCCAAGACCTCCAGCACCCAGAAGGACAAGGACAGCCGATACATGGGAACACCATCACCTCCAAGTCATGCACTATGATGACTTGAACATATTCAGGGTCAAAATTCTGGAGCTCTCTACTGAATAACAATGCAGTTCAAGAAGAATATCCACTTTTACCTTCTCACAGGCAACTAGGCAATAGTGCAATAAATCGCAGGCTTGCAACCAATGCCCACATCCTGAGAATATTTTTTAAAAAAAATCTGACACCAAAAGACAGAGTTTTACTTTTAAAGGAGATAACTATTCTACAATGAGCTGTCAGAGTATAACCAGGCACTGTAGAACATACCAGAACAGATTAACAAAAGAATATTTTAAATTTCTTTTAACGTCATTTAATTTGAATTTGCACCAATGTCATAACAACATTCAACAGTGCCAGTGAAATTCACCAGGTTTTCTTCACACTGTGTAACTTATAAATATTTCTTCTATACTCATAACAAAAGGATTTACACTTGAGGATCAATTGTCATCTTAATTCAACTAAATATATATATCCTTTTAAAAGCTGTGCAAATAGATGAACTGTCGCTTTTGAATTTGAAGTAACAATTCTTCGCAACTGATCTCTGCTCATTAAAATAAACATTTATTGGTTGAGCAAAACCAATTATTACTTCCTTAGCAAAGGTTCACAATTTGTTGAAATTTTTAGTTTCTTCACCTCTTCTCCTTTCCCATCAGGTGATCCCAGTTTGCTGAAGTACCACATCGCTGAACAAATCTTGGTTAGTGGTGGTGCTGCCAGCCAGATTGTGCTATTGAAATCCCTGCAAGGTGCTAAACTGGAAGTGGGAACAGTTAAGTACTCAGCTTCTTACCATTGAATTCTGTCATTCCTTCACTTTGGTTGATACTCTGATTAGACAAAATTATCATGTGATCTCTTTCAGAAAAGACAAGTTATCCATGTAAATAAAGTCCCAGTTATAGATTCCGACCTGATGGCAACTAATGGTGTGATCCATGCTATTAACAAGGTCTTGCAGCCCTCTGGTAAGGAGCAGTTTGCATATACTGACAAAACTTCACAACACATGATGTTATATAATGAAAGAACTGTATACAGTACAATTGCAGTGCTTTGTGTTATAGGTTAAGCTGGATAGCTAAGTGACATGAGAAAAATTGAAAACCTTTCTACTTAGGTTTGTTTTATTATTGTCCTCTTTCTAGCTTTCTCCAGCCAAGATAACAGAGATTTTTTCTTTATTCTTTCATGGGATATGGGTGTTGCTGGTAAGGCCAGCATTTGTTGCCCATCCCTAATTGTCCTTGATCTGAGTGGCTTGCTCAGCCATTTCTGGGGGAATTAAGGGTCAATCAGATTGCTAAGGGTCTGGAGTCATATGTAGGCCAGACCCATGCAAGGACAGCAGATTTCCTCCCCTGAAGGACATTAGTGAACCACATGGGTTTTTAAAATTTACAATTTTATAACAATTAATGATAGTCATTATACTGAGACTAGCTTTCAATTCCGTACTTTATTAACTGAATTTAAATTCCACCAGCTGCTATGGGTGGAATTGAACCCATGTCCCCAGAGAATTAATCTGGGCCTCTGGGGTTACTAGTCTAGTGACATTGCCACCATGCCGCTGTCTTCCCCCAAGATGGTAAGCTTCCAGGCCTTTGTCAGTAATATTTTTCAGCTGAAACAAATCAAAACAATATGGTCAGGATTTTGACCTCAGCGTGCGGGTGAGCGCTCAACACACTGGAGCGTAAATAAAAGCACACGATGATGTCAGGCAAGCGACCTGACATCATCATGCATTTGCGCGATATTTCGGTCAACAGGTGCATGCAAAAGTCGGCAGCACACCCACCGACAATTAAGAGGCCTGTTAAGGCCATTAAAGTTTGAATTAGTGGGCATTTCTCACTGCCTGTCTAATGTTACAGTTGGTGGGTGGGCGAATCTGCCAGGCGGCCTTTGCATTTTTGAGAAAACCTCATCCAAGGGTGGGATGAGGTTTCCGAGCTTAATTTAAAAAAAAGACAAAAATGTGTGGGCATAATTTTCAACATCCGTATGTTGAGGTGACTCATTCTGACAAGTGGACCTTGTTTTTGGATTTTACATTGTCTTTATTGATTTTAAATTTGTCAGCTCCCTGAGGCAGCTTTCTGCCTTCAGGAAGCTTTCCTCCTGCACTCCCCCGTGCTCGCTCTGACTTCAGCGCTCACTCCTTCTCCTGCCCCACCCCAGCAGTGCTGAGAGTTTCAGCATGCCTTTCATGCTGGCCAGCCATTAATTGGCCAGACAGCATGAAATCGTGGCCTGGAGCCGATCGCGGGCAGTGGACCGTTTCCCAGCCCCGCGCCCACACACCAAGGTCAAATTCCTGTCCTATGTACATTGGAAATCTGAATTAAAAGCAGACAATGTGGGGAGAGAGAAAAGCTAACATTTTAGGCTGATCTACTTTCATATTACAGGTAAATGGGATTGTAGCAAGATGATGATTGGCGCAGAGTAATTTCATTTCAAATGCCTCTGGGCATCTTATGAAAAAAATCAAAAGCACAAGCTTAGAACTAGTGGGGGCAAGTGTGTGGATTTGATCTGAAACTACTGCCATATATGTTTATTTTGGACTTGATACGTAATTCATCTTAAAAAAACCATGGCCAGGATTTCCTGGTCAGCGAGCGGGGGGCGGGGCCCACTCGCTGACACAGGATGACTTCGGGCGGAACTCCCAATGTCACCCCTCGTCATTTCAATTTTCAGGAAGGCGGGGGCTCAGCAGAATCAGCTGTGCGCCCGCCGACCTGTCAATGGCCAATTGAAGCCATTGACAGAGTCATTAAAGTAACTAATGAACCTGCCTGTCCAACCTTAAGGCTGGCGGGCAGGCCAGGAGCCATGGCGGGCATTAGAAAAAGCATGAAATCTCATCCACGGGCGGGATGAGGTTTCATGTAGCTTTTAAAAAATGTAATAAAAGTGTATTTGAAAGCGATGGACATGCCCCAACTCATGTGACAGCGTCTAATGAGGGGGCATGTCAGGGAATTTTTTCTTTTCTATTTTTCAGAAATTTTATTGTGAAGCCGATCTCCCTGAGGCATGCACAAAAGATCGTATTTTCGGCTCAGGGAATTGCCTCCTCACTCGCACAGGGAGCACGTAGCGCTTCCTGGCAGACATCACACTGGGTGGGCCTTAATTGGCCCACCCACATAAAATGGTAGCACGCCCTCGATTGGGTGCGCCGATCGGAGGCGCACCTCCACACGCTCGCTCCTAAACTTCCCCCCACAGTGGGGGGATAATTCTGCCCCATCAGCTTTGTTTTCATTCAGAGACGTAATCCAAGCAATTCACTGTTAAATGCACCACAGTGGCTCCTAAAAAGGATATGTTGTTTCATTTCCAAGCTGTGAGACAATCAGAAAGCCGAAGTGGCATGGAGATCAGCAGTGAAGATATCCTTCGCTTTGGAGTCAGTCCGGCTAAGGTATGATTCAGCTAAAATTGTCTACTGCCTAAGATATTAAATAATTGTGCATAAAAAATTGTCAATGTATTCTAAATAATATGGCAGTTGGATGAATGGCATGGTTATTTTAATTACTTTAATTAGATAACAGATAATATGAAGGTGTGAATACGCTGCTTTAGAATATGCAATTTGAGTTCAGGGTCATTTATATTTTAAAAAAAGGGAATTCTCCCATTTTATATTGAAATTCGACAAGAGAGTATGGTTGGGGGTTGAGGAGGGAACAGCCAGGGGGAAATGGAACAAATTTGCTATCACCAAGGTCACATGGAAGATCAGTCTCACCCTCTACAATAACAGCTTGCATTTATATAGCACATTTAACACAAAAAACAGTCCATGGTATTTCATAGAAGTAAAAAATATAGCACTGCATCAAAGAAGGAGATATTGGAATGGATAACTATTTGATCAAAGTAGGTTTTATTGAGGATCTTAAAGAAAGAGAACATGGTAAAAAGGTTCAGCGTGGGATTTCTAAAGCTTAGGGCCTAGATGGCTGGAGCTACAACTATCAATGACGAGGTGAGTGAAGTGAGGATACACACAAAGCCACCACTGGAAGAATATAGAGTTCTGGGGCAGTTGTAGAGCTGGAAGTGGTTATAGAGATAAAAATAGGTGAGGCCCTGAAGGGATTTGAATATAAGAATGAGAATTTTAAATTGGAGACATTGGGATGCTGGAACCAATGTAAGCCACTGAACAAGGCTTGATGGGTGAAGGTTAGGGAATGCATAGCAGAGTTTTGGATAAGCTGCAGTTCATGGAGGATTTGGGAGCCAGACAGGAGAGCATTGGAATAGTCATGTCTTGTGGTTCAAAGACGTGAATGAAGCATTTGGTACAGATTTTTAGGCAATATTCTGGAGATGGTACTAGATAGCCTTTTAAAGAATATTGAATCCGAAACTCAGTTATGGGTCAAAAATCCTGATCGGAGAGATTCATACAGGAAGCTACAGATAAGATGGATCTTGATGTAGGAGATGGCAACACATTCAAAAACTTTGGAAATGACAGTGTGGCTGAAGATGGAATGGTAATTTGAAAGGACAGAAAGGTTGAAGTTGGCTTTTTGAAGAGAGGGTGATGGTTGCCGTTTGAAACTGCGAAGGTATCATCTCAAGACAGGGAATTTTTTACAATGTTGGCTAGGTGGAGACCAGGAAGGGAAGTTGATTGTTTAGCGGGAATGATATATAGTGAGCATAGTGTGGGTCTGATGAACAAGGTGAGGGCATGATGGGAAATAGGATGGAAAATAGAGAAAGACATCTTAAGTTTAGGGATTAGTGCAGGGTGAAATTTTGAGGAGGTTTGACTTCATGATGAGTATTGGAAATGAGGAAGTAACAGAGACAGCTGAACCCAATCTCAGTCCTAGTAACCAACAAGTCTAAGGACATCTGATATGACAGGTTGAGGTGAGGGTTAAGGGATGGTGGCAAGGGGATTAAGGAAATGGCTGGTACTTAAAAAAAAAGCCAGGAGTTATCTTTGTATTAGGATGATCTGGGAAAGTGGATGGTGTTGGCAGAGGGTAAACCTGCTCTTGTAGCCACAGTATTTATATGGCTGATCCAGTTCGGTTTCTGGTCTATTAACATTCTGAGGGGTTATCATTGACCAGAAACTGAAATGGACCAGCCATATAAATACTGTGACAACATAAGCAGGTCAGAGGCTTATGTGGTAACTAACTCACCTCCTGACTCCCAAAATCCTGTCCACCATCTACAAGACAGAAGTCAGGAGTGTGATGGAATACTCTCTCCACTTGCCCAGATGAGGGCAGCTCCCACAACACTGAAGAAGTTTGGCATCATCCAAGACAAAACAGTCCACGTGATTAGCACTCTACTCACCACCTTCAGCATCCACTTCCTCCACCACCGACACACAGTGGCATCAGTGTGTATCATCTACAAGATGCACTGCAACAACTCCTCAAGGCTCCTTCTTCATCACTTTCCAATCCTGCGACCTCTACCACTTGGAAGGACAAGAGCAGCAGATGCACACCACCACCTGCAAGTTTCCCTACAAGCCATGCACTATCCTGATTTGGAAATATATTGCTGTTCCTTTACTGTCTCTGGGGCAAAATCCTGGAACTTCCTCCCTAGCAGCACATTGGTGTGCCTACACCACGCAAACTGTAGCAGTTCAAGAAGGCAATTAAGGATGAGCAATAAAAACACTGGCCTAGCCAGTGATGCCCACATCCCATGAAAGAATTTAAAAAAAAATTTACACTACTCTGTGGTCCAACCAAATCTGGTGATGGATAACTTAACCAGATGTGCCCCTGATACATTTCAATTTGCATCCCTTGGACTTAAAGGAATTAAGATGAGGTCAATGACAGTATGGGAGAGAGTAAGTGTTTAACTGGACTCAGGGACATCAAAGACACAAACGAACAAAGTTATAAGGACATTGACAGCTGTAGACATACTGTGGCAAATGTAGCTTGGCACCATCCAGGACAAAGCAGCCCAAGCGGGGTAGTTACAAATTTGAAATTGCAGTTGTAAGTGATTTGCAAGTTTTCCATCAGTGGATACAGAAGGAAGTGAGGTTCAAAGAGGGTCAAGTTTGTAAATCATGAGAAATGCAAGGAAGTGATCAGAGATAGCCTTACTTGTGATTGACACAATGAGAGGAATGATGCCACGACTGATGACAAGTTCAAGGGGTGAATATCTATAGGAAAGTTGATTTGGAGGGAGGGATTAAGAAAACAGGAGGACAGTGAACTAGGGGGAGAGATGATTGGGAGATTGAAATCACAGAGTCTGAGGAGCTACTCCGTGCAGAGGTTGACAGAGTAAAGACTGAGGATGTCTTGGTGAGAAACTCATGGTGGGTCTTGGGGAAGCTGTGCTCTCTATCAAAGATTCACCTCAGATTGTAAAGATTCAAGAAAAGTCATGACACAGCCTGCAACTCCACCCTGGAAGAAATGCATTTATGGGTGATTGGCAACAATCTTGTTGGTCACGTGTAGTCAGTTTCTTTCATATGAATCGATGCAAGAAAGTTTGTCACGTTTCTTATATAGATTGAACAAGAATATCAAACTCTAACTTCTTTTTTTGGGTCATAGGTTCCAAGCCCTAGGATACGGAAAGGTATGTAATGCACCCTGAAATATTTATTTTATAATTTTTGCAATGGTAATAAATGTCACTACATATTTTGGTGATTCACTGTTGAATGCATTACAGTTTTATTTTAAATTTCAGTTACCAGACGTGCTTTTCTGAAGAAGAGCAAGTAATAGGAAGGTGAAAAGCAGCCAGTAGATCATTACAAGAACCTATCAGGAACTCTGAATTCTGTGACAGATTTTTCTCACTTGAATGTTTATATTCTATAGCATGTCATTTCATCACTCTGATGTCATATTGCTTGCTCATTTGTACATTTTCTGGATTAGGATTGAAATTGGAGTGTTACTTTTTTATGTCACTCGAGACTGCATTTTGCATTCTTATTAATGGGAAGGGGGGGTGGGGGGGAATGGATTCTAGCTTGAAGCTACAGCTAGTCTACCAGTGAAGTTTGCAGATCTGAAACACAGAACATGCATGTATATGTATGTGTGCATGTTAGTGTTTGTATGCATAAGTATATGTGTGCCTGTTCACATGAGTGTGTAAGTGCTGTGCACGTGTGTGCATATTCGTGCACATCTGAATTGTGTGTGTATTGCATGTGTACTTGTGTGACATTGTATATTTGTATTTGAGTCAATGCATGCCCATGCATGTACCATTCAGAAGCATGTTTCTGTGGATGCGTCTTGGTTTCTGGATTGCTTATTATGAATATAACCTGACATTTACCTGAAAAGAAATATTATTTGCAGTACCACATGTATTTGTTTCTATATCGTTTTTAGTTTTGTTTTCTTATATTAGACACATGCTAGTTTGTGTTTATAGACCCGAATGTTTCATATTGGTGTTAAGATATTTGCATGTCACAAGCTGCAGTCTGGTTTTGTGCTATTTCACTTAGACTTTGGTAAGGGTCAAATATATATATATATATATATATAATATTTCCAAATATGTTGGAAATCTTTTTTTAATAGTCTATTTATCTTAGAAATTTCTTCTGTAATATTTTCATAAAAATTAATTTCTCTGAAGCAATTTGCAGCTACAATAAAATGTTCATTTTTTAGAAAGTCTCTATTTTTTATTGATTAAAGAGATCAGCAGCCTTATGGTATTGATATCACAATTATTAGATTGGTTGATTTATTGAAGGATTCTGCTACAAATGACAGTAATACTGCTTTTATTCTTGGATGTTAAAATTCCAAGGTGTATCTCGTGATTGTTGTTATTTCCACCCTTCATTTGGGATCTAGAACATGCCCAGTACAATTTAAGAAATTCTGGCTACCACAACAATCCATGTTTCAAATCAACTGTAATTATACTTGAGCAATAACGTCATTCAAGTAGCTATTCTGAATCGTATGCCATGAAGCTGAAGGGAAGACAGCTGTTGATAATTTCATCAAATTTATACTGAAGAACATTGTTGTGTATTTACCTACATCCTACATTGGAAGATTTAAAAAAAACCACTCCAGGCTGTGAGTGGCAGAATGTGATTTTAATTAAAACATGTGTGTCAAGCCTTTCGATTCAATCATTTTTGGATTCAGGCCTTGTTTGAATCCTGCTGATAAGCTGCAAGCACCAAGCCACATGCCTCGTTATTGCAGCCTTTCAGTTGTGGAAGGGTGCTATACTGGCCAGCTCCTACAGTGAGTTGGATGGCAGCTGAGGCTCGCTGAGAGCCAATCTCATATGGATTCTAGATGCTCCACTCAGTTGAACTTGAAACTTGCTTATGTAGGTGGTTGTGTTTCACATCCAGTCACAAGCCTGCTTGAAAATTGTATCAGGCAGGTGTAGGTCAATTGATTTGCGACTGACAGCTGTTTGTCTTTTATCGTCAGAGCCCAGGCAGGCCACCACCTGAAAGTCTGCACCCATCTGCCCTACTCAGTCAAAATAGCCTTGCAGGAAATCAAAGAAACATCATTAAATCTTAAAGAAGCAAGTTAGTAATGAAACAAAGATAATGTAACCCTTAATACAAGAGCAAAATATGCAGATGCTAGAAAAATGAAATAAAAACTGAAAATGCTGCAATTATGCAGCAGATCTGGAAGCATCTGTGGTGAGAGAGACAGAGATAATCGGCAGAATTTTATGATTCGCATCAACAGCTTTGCAGGGTGGGGGAGCCCATGAAATTCCCCCGATAGCCTTTCTGCTACCCTCCTGCATGCCTCCAACCTGTCCGCAATTGTATGCCCCAGGTCTCCCACCATTGGGTGCTCCGTCCCACCCTGGTCTCTCCGTCGATACCCCTTTCCTCCTCTACTTCCGCTGGCTTTCACCTCCCTCCCTGCCGTAAGCGTCCCTGCGCATACCTGGTCCTAGGCTCTGATTTTACCATCGATGAGCAGGGGGCAGGGCCTGCTCGCTGAGGCGTAAAATGACGTGGGATGATGTCAGGCAGAACCCCCAAAGTCATCCCGCCCCATTTAGATTTTCAGGAAGGTGGGCCCGCAGCAAAATCAGCTGTGTGCCCACAGACCTGTCAATGGCCAATTAAAGGAGCTGCCCGTCCAACCTTAAGGCTGACGGACAGGCCAGGAGCTCCGGCAGCAAATAGAAAAAAACATGAAACCTCATCCATCGGCGGGATGAGGTTTCATGCAGCGTTCTAAAAAGTTTATTAAAGTTTTAGTGTAATTTATGAACATTGTCACATGAGGGGGACATGTAAGGGATTTTTTTTTTCTATTTTTAAAGTTTATAAAGCTGTCAGCGATCTCCCTGAGGCAGCACTTAGCCTCAGGGAGATGTGCGCTCTTTCGTGCACATGTGTAAAGCAGCGCACTCTCGCATTTGGGGAATCTACCCACCCCCCCTGCACAGGAAGCACATAGCGCTTCCTGCTGGATGTCACACTGGGTGGGCCTTAATCGGCCCGCCCACGTAAAATGGCGGTGGGGCCCGCTTCTCCGGCAGGGATTGGTTCCCCGCCGCCCGACAGGCAGAAAATTCTGCCCTGGGGCTTTATATCTGGGGACTGCTTGTAGTCGCAGTCCTGGCCATTGCTGCCACTGGTGCTGCTGGGATTATAGATCTGCCAGCCAATATGACTAGCCAGCAGCTGTCTGAGGTGGGACTTCCATCAGAATGAGAGGCAGAAGCCTTGTCTCAGTCTCTGAGCATTAAATGGCTGCGGGGCTGCTGTGATCAGTGGGGATGCATTCCTGCGAACTCTTTGGGTGGCGTAGTGGGGAACCCCAAAATCCAAAAAATCCTGCCTGATGTTTCAGATTGATGGTGTTTCATCAGAATAATTTATCCCTTTCTTCTTAATTTATTTTTAGGAGGCTTTTGCAGCCTTTCCTGGGTCTTCCCTAAATCATTAACCGTCTCTCACCTTTCAAGAGTTGAGTAGTGGCTATCCAGGTGTCTTTTGGGTGGAATTCCTGGATCAGCTTGGGAAATATCCAGACATACCGCCTATACACAGAGAATAAGTAGAAGAGTTGCTAACTTGCCCCACCACTTGAAATTTTGTAAAGGCATAAATGTCATAAAATATTGGCTATTATCTATTCTGCAATGTTTCCAATCCACAAAATGCCATGAATCCGAAGGGAAGACAGCTGTTGATGATCTCAGCCAATTTATACTGAAGGGCATTGTTGTGCATTTTACCTACTCTGAGGCTTTGGGCAGAATCATCCCAGATATGCACTAAGCATAGTAGTTGATGGGTGAAACAACGATTTCACTGCATTCCTGGGAAACGCAGAGTTTCCATGAAGGGCAGGCTCTCGTCCGCCTGCCATGCCATCACCTCGTCGCTTCATCACATTGGGCACATAGTTAAAGTCCAGCTAAGCACACGCCTCTCAGTGCTCCCAGCCCACGACTGCTGCTCTGAAGACAGGATGGCCCTGAAAGGCAAAAAGACTACAGCCCCCTGGTTTAATGTGCGCCCCTCATGTGCCTTTTGGATGCTGTGATGCCAGCTCTGACCGCAGGGGGGGCAGCAGCAACATCAGTCCAGCATGGGAGATGGTGGCAGCGGTGGTCAGCGCCAATGCCCTGCAAAAGAGGTCAGCCACCCAGTGCCGATAAAGAATGAATGGTCTCATCCATTCTGCCAAAGTAACTCACTCTTCTCATCACACTCAACTCACACACTCACAAATCCATCACACAAACCACAGGGATCTCACACCTCAAGGGGCAACACCACTATCACACATATCCTCACATCTCCATCAGGCTCATATGCTCTGGAGCTCATGTCCACATCCCTCCAAGGCTCCACTCACCACACAAACATTCCATGCTGTGCCATGAATCCTGCTCACACTGTCTCCATCTGTTTCCATGCAGAGAAGTTGGCTCACATCAGCATGGAGAGGTCACAGACTGGGGTGGGGTGGCCCCCATTAGGCCCCTCATTCACTTTGATGAGTGACCATCACACTGACTGGTGAGGACATGGACCCTGCCTGCGGTGACAGTGAGGTCAGCGGCGAACACCCACCTGAGGATCCTACACCACATCATCCTTACCTCAATGCAAATGTGACAGCTCTTTTTCCTGCTTTTGACTCTGCTGCCATGCACTAATTACCTCTACTTTGGTTCAGAGGAAGCTCTGCCAAATGACCAACACCCTTAGCCAGCCAGTCCCTCAGCTCCATCCAGGTCCTCATCTCCAGCCAAGAGGACACTTCCTCCAGTGAGCTGGAAATAAGCAGCCTGGATGACCCATCACAGCGCTTACCCACACCATCTACCACTGCAGAGACACACACCTCAGTGGGACCTAGATCCAGAGCGGACTTGGGTTATTAACCTGGGTGCCACCACATGGGCACATGTCCACAGCAGGAGGAGGCAGGCTTGGCCAAACTCCCCAGCATTTGGAGGACTACTGGAGATCAGGCACCTGTGAGGTCTAAGTCAGATGAGGAGCCTCTGGATTTGGCCTTCCAACTCATCCTGGAGAGTCAGCAGAAAGCAAGGGAACATTATGCAGAGCTGTTGGAAGCCCTCAGTAAAGTGGCACGCGAGTTGGAGGAGTGCGTCCACCTGCTCTCTGACGAAGTGGTGCCCACATGAGCATGTATGGAGGTCTCCATGGACAGGTTGGCGGGCACCATGGAGACCCTGGTCCAGGAGAACGCAGAGATGTATGCAGACCTGGGCTCCAACACGGGAGCCATGGATGAGTTCCTGCAGTGGCAACGTGAAAGGGAAAAGGGGCACCTTGACGTCCCTTGAGGTGCTCCTTCCCCTCAATGAGTCAGGCTGGGGACCCGAAGGGAGGAGGAGCGGCAGCTGGACACCTCTGAGTCATCCAATCAGGAATCTCAGAGGCTGTGCTTTTCCTCCAAGCCACCTTTGCCTGTGAGCTCCTCAACCTCATTCTCTGTCACCACAGAGGGAGCAGCTGGCCAACTAGTGATTCTGGAGGGAGAAGAATGTGTGTGGTAGGGCCTTTCAGAGCCTCGTGCAAGCACTCTCCCACACACGCGAGAGCATTTTGTATGCTACCTGATGGAGTTTGCTTTCAGTTGTCCACCTGAGCTGACCTGCATCACCGCACACACAATGACCACACTCCCATGCAGCACCTGATCTCGCCCACAATGACTGTTGTTTGACTTTCAATTTAGACAGCATGGTCTGGATTTGTTTTTTTGTTAGCTCCCCCATCTTTTCCCCTCCCCCAGTCACCCATTTCCTTTCCCTCATCACAGTTGACCCCCCAGCATCACTTTCCACCTCCCCTCCATGACCTACCAGCTACAACTCTTTTCCTTCAGGAAGTCCAGCTGAACATGCACATCCCCTTCCATCCTGATAATCCCACCTCCATCCACATTCACCTCCCTGGCCTCCTCCTTCTCACCCCCAGGGTTGGTGTCTGCCTCTGAGACCTAATAGCCACCCTTGCCAATTCTTCTACTGCTATCATCAAACCCTAACCCTCCCACTGTTCTGCTTCACTTTGCCTTCGGTCATCCACACTATCCCTTCATACCACACCCACCCTCAGTTCGCTCCCCAGGAGGCAGTCATGGACCCATCAGGCCCCTCCCTTGCACATTCTCCTGGAAGTCCCCCAATTCTGGGCCCCTTCCTCTCCCCAGAACCCCATCCCACCTCTGGACCCCTTCTTCCCCCCAGAACCCCTTTACCTTCCAGACCCTTTCACCCCTGGAACTGCACTCCCCCCCCACCCCGCCCTCCGGACCCCTTCCCCTAAGGAACCCCTTCAATCCTAGAACCCCTTCCACCTCCTTAGCCCTCCCAGCCCCCGAACTCCCACCCCCACCACTCCCCCCGGCTTAGTTCGCACCCCCCCCCCCCCTTTCCTGGCTCCCTCAGACACCCTTACTTTTTCCACCACCTTTGGTCCTTTCCCCTCCCAACTCCTTCCTCCAGCCTTACTTCTTCCTCTAGCCTCATTTCTTCTTTCAGCCTTACCTCCACCCCCTTCCTAGCTCCCTCAGATTCCCTCACCTCTTCTTCCAGCTTTACTCCTTCCCCTTCCCAACTCCTGCCTCCATCTTTACTTCTTCCTTCACCCTTAGACCCTCCCCGTTGTCGTGAACTTCTTGCCATATTATCCGCTCATGCCAATGAACACACCCGACACTGTTGGGCACAGACGATTCCGCCCTTTGTATTTGGAGACTGTGTGTAGTCCCATTCCTGGCCATTACAGCCGCTGGAGCTGTTGGATCTACCCAGCACTGAGGGTCAATCTGTTCTCAGTCCATTTTCCAATCCCTGTATGGGAATCAGGGGTAAAACTCTCCACCCATTGAAGTCATATCTAGCACAAAGAAGATGGTTGTTGTTGATGGAGGTCAATCATCTCAGTTCCAGGACATCACGGCAAAAGTTCCTCAGGGTAGTGTCCTCGGTGCAACCATCTTCAGCTGCTTCATCAATGATAAAAGCAAAATACTGCGGATACTGGAAAATATCTGGAAAAACTCAGCAGGTCTGACAGCATCTGCGGAGAGGAATACAGTTAATGTTTCGAGTCCGTATGACTCTTCATCAGAACCGAGGAAATATATAAATGAGGTGAGATATAAGCTGGTTGGGGGGGTGGTGGGACAGGTAGAGCTGGATAGAGGGCTAGTGATAGATGGAGGCAAAGAAGAGATTGCCAAAGATGTCATAGACAAAAGGACAATGGGGTGTTGATGGTGGTGATATTAGCTAATGGTCTTTGCCTCCATGTATCACTGGCCCTCTATCCAGCTCTACTTGTCCCACCTCCCACAACCAGCTTATATTTCACCTCATTTCTATATTTCCTCAGCTCTGATGAAAAGTCACATGGACTCGAAACGTTAACTGTATTCCTCTCCACAAATGCTGTCAGACCTACTGAGTTTTTCCAGCTATTTTTATTTTTGCTTCATCAATGACCTTCCTTCCATAATAAGATCAGAAATGGGGATGCTCAGCACAATTTGCGACTCCTTAGACACTAAAGCAGTCCATGTCCAAATGCTGCAAGACCTGGACAATAGCCAGGCTTGGGCTGACAAGTGGCAAGTTACAATGGTGCCCCACAAGTACCAGGCAATGACCATTTACAATGAGAGAATCTAACCATTGCTCTTGAAATCCAATGGCATTACCACTGAATCCCCCACTATCAACATCCTGGGGGTTACCATTGACCAGAAACTGAACTGGACTAACTATATAAATACTGTGGTTACAAGAACAGGTTAGAGGCTAGGAATCCTGCAGTGAGTAGCTCACCTCCTGACTCTCCAAAGCCTGTCCACCATCTACAACGCACAAGTCAAGGGTGTGATGGAATAATCCCCACTTGCTTGGATGAGTGCAGCTTCCACAACAATCAAAAAGCCTGACACCGTCCAGGATAAAGCAGCCCACTTGATTGGTGCCCCTTTCACAAGCATTAAGAGGGAGGCAGAGGTGTAGTGGCATTGTCACTGGACTAGTATTCCAGATTCCCAGGGTAGTTCTCCAGGGACCTGGGTTTGAATCCCACCATGGCAGAAGATGAAATTTGAATTCAATGAAAAGTCTGGAATTAAAAGTCCAATGATGACCATGAAATCATTGTCGATGGCGAAAGGGATCAAAGGATATTGGGAGAAAGCTATTGAGTTGGATGATCAGCCATGATCATAATGAATGGTGGAGCACGCTCGAAGGGCCAAATAGCCTACTCCTGCTCCTACTTTCTATGCTTCTATGATTGTTGCACCAACCCACTTGGTTCACTAATGGTCTTTAGGTCAGGAAATCTGCCATCCTTACCTAGTCTAGCTTCTGTGTGACTTTAAACCCACCCACAGCAATGTTGTTGACTCTGAAATGCCCTCTTAAATGGCCTAGCAAGCTACTCAGTTCTCAAGGGCAATTAGGGATGGGCAATTAATGCTGGCCCAGCCAACGACGTCCATGTTCCATGAACGAATTAAAAAAAATTTCACTCCCTCCATCACCAAAGACAGTAGCAGCAGTGTGTACCATCTACAATATGCACTGCAGAAATTCACCAAGGCTTCGAAGGCAACACCTTCCAAATCCACGACCACTACCATTAGAAGGGCAAGGGCAGCAGATACATAGGAACACAACCACCTGGAAGTTCCCCTCTAGATCACTCACCTTCCTGAAGTGGAGATATATCACCGTTCCTTCACTGTTGCTGGGTCAAAATCCTGGCACTCCCTCCCTAACAGCACTGTGGATGTCCCTATACCACAGGGACTGCTGCAGTTCATGAAGGCAGCTCACCAACACCTTCTCAGGGGCAATTAGGGATGGGCAATAAATGCTGGCCTAGCCAGCAAAGCCCACATCCTATAAAATGAATTTTAAAAATCTGCCCCCACTTTTGCCTAGGCCCCATTTGAAATTTTGAGACCTTGATGTTGTTCAAAGCAATGTCATAAAACAATTACATATAAGGCAGAATTTTGCCGTCGGCGAGCAGGGGGTGGAGCCCACTTGCTGACACATAAAATGATGCAGGATGACGTCGGGTAGGACCCTTGACCTCACCCCGCTCCATTTAAATTTTCAGGAAGGCGGGGGTGCAGCCAACTCAGCTGCGGGCCTGCCGACCTGATAATGGCCAATTGAGGCCATTGACAGGATCATTTAACCAATTAAAAGACCTGCCCATCCAACCTTAGAGTTGGTGGGCAGGCCAGGAGCCCCAGCGGCAAATAGTAAAAACATGAAACATCATCCAGCAGTGGGATGAGGGTTCATGCAGGGTTTCAAAAATTGTAATCAAGTTATTCTGTAAATTATGAACATGTCCCACTCATGTGACATTGTAACATGAGGGGGACATGTAAAGGAATTTATTTTTTTCTATTTTTAATATTTTTCCAAGTCCAGGTGATCTCCCTGAGGCTGCACTTAGCCTCAGGGAGATGTGCGCTCTTTTGTGTGCACGAGCGAAAGAGCGCACTCTCACTTTTAGAGATTCCACCCCTCCCGCACAGGGAGCGCATAGCGCTTCCAGCCAGACGTCACGCTGGGTGGGCCTTAATTGGCCTGTCCATGTAAAATGGTGGTGTGGCCCGCTTCGTTGGCAGGGATCGACTCCGAGCCCGCCAGAGAGTGGGTCAGGCCCAACTGCCCGACAGGCAGAAAATTCTGCCCAGAGGGTGAATGCCACCATTGGACCTGAATAGCCCAGGTTTAAGGCCAATACTTCTTTGTTATTTCTTTAAAATGCCTATCTGACACTCTGCCTCTCAGAGTGTGAAAGTGATGGGAAATTGCTGCACTTTATTAGATAGCCATTTCAGGGCCGATAATTTGGGGCAATGTATTTTATAAACTAATAGCTGAAAACAAAAATATTGCAACTAAAAAGCGAGAGAAGCATTCAGGGCACTGAACAGCCTTGTTTGAATTAGGTCATTTTATTTGTGTGTAATTCCTTTTTGACCTTCTGCATCAGAAAATCTCAACAGTTGTAATAATATTAGCAGTGCCCAATTATCTTATTCTGAACTGAGTCCCCACCAAAGAAGCATTGGAGACCAGAAAAAAAGAGATTTTGGGTGGAATTTGATGGCTCTGTTGTGGCGGGGGCGGTGCTGGAAAATGTGACGATTTATTCAAAAGTCCATTGACATTTGGGGATGGAAAATCCCACCTGTGAGTGGCCGCAAGATTCAGCCTATTAAGGCAGTTTGAAATGCAACCAGAAGAAAACTGGTATGACAACCATACATGGAAGGAAACTATCAAAGTGAGTAAACTGAGAGTGATCTGTTTGCCTGTGGGGAGTTAGTGAGACTAAACAAGTTTGAATTGTCAAAGAAGAAGATAAACATAGATGGAGGCAATAATATCAGTTTGCTATGATTACACCATTACTTGACTATCAGCTTTGCAATAAATTGTGTCTCACCAGGATTGGTTTACAAATCTATCCAATGCTCCCCAGAGACCTGGCCAACTTTAAAAAACTCAAAGCTATTTTTTTCATTTTTTTTGTTTGGATGCTGCGAAGCAATCTTACTTGATTATCAAGGAGCTGCTAAAGTCAAAGTCAGTCAGATGTCCCTGGAAGTCTAGCAGTCGCACAGGCTGCTATTACCAACCCCCTCCCTGTGCGCATCTATCCTTTGATTTGTATGCTATTTGGAGAATCTGCAAAAGCTTTGCTCACCACTTGTCAAGAAATCAGTCCAAATTAATAATTTCTCTTTACTTGGATACATTGTCAAATTTGCTAAATCTCCATTTAAACTAAACTCTTACTGATCCGGAAATGTGGCCAACAACAGAATCTATTCAATTCTGAGCCAGTTCTCCTGTTCCTGGAATAAGAACAGAAGAAATAGGAGAAAAAAGCAAAATAATGCAGATGCTAGAAATATGAAATAAAAACAGAAAATGGAGGAAAAACTCAGCAGGTCTGACAGCATCTGTGGAGGGAGAAACAGAGTTAATGTTTCGAGTCAGCTCTGAAGAAGAGTCGTGCTGACTTGAAATGCTAACTCTGTTTCTCTCTCCACAAACGCTATCACGCCTGCTGAATTTTTCCACATTTCCTGTTTTTATTTTATATTATATAAGACATAGGAGCATGAGTCAACACCTTGAGCCTGCTCCACCATTCAATAAGATCATGGTTGATTTAATCATAGCCTCAACTTCACTTTCCTTCCTGCCCCCTACATTCCCCTTGTGCATCAAAAATCTGTCTAATGCTACTTTCAATGACTCAGCCTCACTGCTCTCTACGGGTAGAGAATTCCAAATATTAATGACCCCCTGAGAGAAGAAATTCCTCCTCACAGAATCACACTATGCAGAAGAGGCCCTTCGGCCCATCGAGTCTGCACCGACACATGAGAAACACCTAACCTACCTACCCAATCCCATTTACCAGCACTTGGCCTCATCTCCTTCTTAAATGGGAGACTCTTTATTTTGAAACTGTGCCCTCAGTTCTAAATTCCCCCTTGAGGTGAAACATCTTCTCAGCATCTCAAGCCCTCTCAGAATCTTACACGATTCATTGAGTCATCTCTCTTTCTTATAAACTCCAATGAATAGAGGTTAGCTGCTCAACCTTTTTCACAAGACAACCTGTTCATCCCAGGAACCTTCTTTGAACTGCTTCCAATGCAAGGATATCCATCCTTAAATAGCGAGAGCCAAACTATATGCAGTCCACAAAATGTGGTCTCATGAACACCCTGTACAATTGTAGCAAGACTTCCTGACTTTTGTACTCCATTACCGTAACCAAAAAGGTCAATATTCCATTTTGTCTCCGTATTACTTGCTGTTCATTTGTTCATTGTCATCATTGCCTTAGTGGGGCCGTTGGCATTGTCTTGCTTCTTCTCTGACTTTCTTCAAGCTTCCCTCCGTCCATATATCCACCCATGTAATTTTTCTTCTTTCTTTTCTCTTTTTACTCTCAATTTCTCCTTCAGTTGTTGCCAGGACAAGGCTGTTGAGTCTTCATTTCCAATGTCAATACTTGGCAATCTTTCTCTCCATATCTGTACTTAGCAACTGTTTTGATTGCTGAACGTCTACTCTTGATCTAACCCACTTATTTGTCTTTCTCTCTATCCAGCTGATTCAGAGCATCTTCCATCATACCCACATTTCAAAAGCTATTATCCTGCTCTCATCCTCTTCATCCAGAGCCCAACTCTCATATCCACAGAGCACAGCACTCTACACTAGTGACTGCTGATGCTTTTGGACTTCAAGATGCTACTTAAGACACTGGTCATGCTAGTACTTGCTGTACTAGTATGCTTTTTTTAATAATTCATGTACAGGGGTACCCAGATCCACCTATGCCTCAGGGTTCTGTAGTCTCTCTTCATTTAAATAACATTTTGCCTTTGGGGCAAGACTGTAATGAGCTCTGCAACCATGTGGCCCTGGCGGAACCCAAACTGAGCAGGTTATTGCTGAGTAAATGCCTCTTGAAAGCGCTGTCCATGATATCTTCCATCACTTTGCTGATGACTAAGAATAGACTGATGTGGCGGTTATTGACTAGATTGGAATTGCCCTGCTTTTTGTGGACATAAAATACCTGGGCAATTTTCCACATTGTTGGGTAGTTGTTAGTATTATATCGGTACTGGAACAGCTTGGCTCAGGATACTGTTAGCTCTGGAGCACAAGTCTTCAGTACAGTGGGATGTTTTCAGGGTCCATAGCCTTTGCAGTATCCAATGCATTCAGCCATTTCTTGATATCACTTTGAGTGAATCAAATTGGGTGAAGATTGGTGCAACTCACTACATGAACATTTGACACTATAGTGATCAAAGCAATTCAATAAAATCAGCTTTATTCTGCACTATGCATGATCCTGGGATGTTTGATTTGATCCTCACACAAGGGGCTAAAAAATTTTCTGCCCTGTTTCATAGATGTAAGGGTCACGATTTGTGACTTGCCTTTGCTGGTTTCATTGCAGGTGGACAGCACGTGGTGTTTCCATTCATTGCCATGATTGTTGCATGGGCCTAGCAGGTTACATCCTGTTGGCTTCCTCTTGATGCTGCCAGTACTTCTGCACTCAGTAGGGGGCCAATTAATGCTGTGGTGAGAGCACGTGGCACAGCCAACACTCTTCTTAAAGGCAGCCTGTCCCTCTTAAAGGGAAAATAAACTGGATAATATTGCTGGAATTTAAAAGATAGAAAATTAAAAATAAGGGCAGAGGGAGTGACTGATGCAGGGCTTGAGGCATTAGTGGTGCAACTAGGCAAGGGGAGAATGCATGGTTCAGGCGGGTGGGAGCTAGGAGGCCCTCAAGTATCACCCTCAAATGGGAGTGGGAGAAATGAACTCCTGGTGTCTGGGATGGCAGTGGCATAAGAATTCTAATGACCTTGTGCAAGTAGTCAATGTCAGTGAATGCAACTTCACATGACTTCTCCTACCCATCCCTCCACTAGCCTTTCATGCTGCTCACTGCACCTTACCCCCATCACATATCCAGCAGCATACCCTGGCACTCAGGACTCACACCTAACATCCAAATGCTCCAACACACCATCACACCCCTACAACTGTTGCCAGCCTCCTACCCACCTCTTGCTGCCTCCACACATTTCCTGCCAATCTGCCGTGGTAGTCTCATCCCCCAAATACAATGTTGCACAAACATTGACATTCTCCCCTCTCCCTTTGAGGAAAAGGTAACACACCAGGGTGCAGTGCAGAGCCAGTCGTGGGAAAGGACACCTTCAGAGTAATGGAGCTGTCAGAGTAATGGAACCGGCTGCAACAGAGCCCATGGAATCCAGTATCACTAAGATAATTGAAGGTGATGGTATGTTCCTGCTTTATGCCCGTCCTCAACCTCCAACGCATCCTGCTATCTGGAACAATGATCAAGCTGTTGATCGTACGACCATGGATCTCTTACTTTACATCCCTAACCACTTCCCTCATTCCAACCTTCCCCTTCTGATTTTTGCTTTCAGACACCAAGAACTGCCGGCTGCCCAGCTACGGCAGCCTGAACAGGACAGAGAGAGCAACAGCACAACACTAATGACATTCTTCATCTTCCATTTGCAGCCACCAGCACATATATTAATGCTGTACATACGTTAGAGGCAAATATAAAGTTGGAATCAGCACATGGTGAGTCAGCCAGGCACTAATAAGCTGCAGCCAGGCCAGAGGGAAAGAATGGTTCATTTGCCAGTTCAGCAGAGGGCAAGATTACAGACAGGTTCTGCTGCAGTGGACTCAGACAAGGATTTTGACAGGATGGCATACAGGAGAATGCTGATGGGCATGCGCACTGAGATGCTGGTGAGCCAACCAAACAGCATCCTGTCACTGTCCAAGGAGCATGGAAGAATCCGGCTCAAACTTGGCAGTGTGCATTGCTCAGAGCTTCCCCTAGCTGCAGCCTTTGCTCTTTCTCCCTGTCATGTTGCAGACCCAGAGGGACTGTCACTGCTGCCCCCAAACCTGTTACAGCTTTTTTGTGGACAGGTCACTTACTCCTCTGCCATCTGTGTGAAAGTGCAACTCTGACAAATCCTGGAAATTGCTGCAACATTTTCAAGAACATGTCAGAGTACTCCCAGACACTTTACAATGCATACAAGTTCTTAATAATTACCTTCCTTGCAATTTGAGTGCCTGCAACTTAAAGAACGCCAGTGCATAGCCCATCTTACAGGTTAGCACTTACTGTTTGCAGAGTGATTGACAAATTTATTGCCTGGACTTTCATGGTCCAAACTTGGCATCCCAACTTCGAATCAGCCAATTGGGCAGTGTGATGTCAGGATAGTGCTCCATGCAGCCTAATGGTGCTTGCTGGGGATATTGGGACCCTTCACAATAGGATGTGCCATGTGGGCTGTGCCTGAAGTGGCTGGCAGCTCAGCGTACCGCAGCAAAATGACACCAGGGCTTCAGTGGCACCATGGAAATGAAATTCTCGCTCGGAATGCCTTTGAAGGTAGGTAGGCACATTAATATTGAAGGTGTGGTTTGGGACACATGTATACATAACATAATAAGGCTGCCAATCCAGTGCAATACTAAGAGAATGCTGTACTGTTGGGAGTGCTGTTTTTCGTATGAGGCCCTGTCTGTACTCTTGGGTGGGCATAACATCCCTTGGCACTTCTCCCAGAAGAGCAGGGGAGTTATCCCTGGTGTCTTGGCCAATATTTATCCCTCAATTTACATCACAAGAGCAGATTATCTGGTCAATATCAGATTGCTGTTTGAGAGAGCTTGCCGACTACAAATGGGCTGTGCATTTCCTGCAACAATGCCTACATTTCAAAAATATTTCAATGGCTGTAAAGTGCTTGGGACACCCTGTGAAGTTGCGATATAAATGCTAGTACTTCTTTCTTTCTCTCTTTCCTACATGCATACACATACAGACACACACAAAAGCAATATCAAAAGACTGTAACTAATAGATGATTACAGTTTCCAGAGCATAACACTTTTGGGACCTGTTTAAAAGCCTAGTTCCTTTTGATGTACAGGGCACAGCTTATTCCTTAAGGATCCTTAAGGATCTACTGCTTTTTTTCTACTTTTGATGAGGAAACATTAAATGTACAATTTCTCTTTGCATAATCAGTACAGTTCTTTTAAGTATTGCATATGACGTAAATCAACTTTTGATCTTGCACAGTCATGCTACTGGCAACGTCAGTTTAGACTTAAGTACATTGTAATTAGGGATGCACATTTGAAATTCAGTTCTGGCCTAACTAAATTCTATTGAAGTCAACTTTGTGTTTCCGGGATTTGTTTGAATCTGCATAGTTAATGTCTGGTCTGTTTGTGATCCATCTCCCCAGTGCACTTATCTAGCTGTTACTTATCATGAGGAAGCTGGCACCTTGATGTATTCAGATGAGCATTCTGGAGAAAACCAATGTCCAATGTATTTAACAGGATTGCTCTGTAGTTCACTGAATTGTGCGATTTAGATTGAAGTGTAAGAATGAGCTGAAAAATGGGACTGTAAAGTGATAAAAAAAATACTTGCAATTACTCACACAATCAAAAATTTTAATCTCACTTAATCGTGTTTTAATCACACATCTAATGTTGCAATTAATGCATCCATCTCAGTCAAGTTTACTTTATTAATGATGTTATTGTTACAATCTGGTGAGGAGAAGTGAAATGGCTCTCTTCTTTCCCACTCCTTGTTTGACTGCACCAGGGATTTTTCAAAGGATATGCTTGCCAATTCAGTGATTGATTAACTGCTTACGTGCTGTGACTGTAAAAGACACAGACAGGATTCCTCAAGTTATTTTAAAAAGGGAAAAGAGGATAGTTTTTATTATAATTGAACCGGTCTAAGTAAAATAATAAAAATGGTCCAACTATCACACACGCACGTACACACACACACACGTACATGCACACGCACGTGCACATAGGTTCACACATCATAAAAAGATAACAAAGTCAGAGACTAGATTAACCGATATTTTTGAAGTCCAATAAAGATTAAAATTATGGTTCTTGTAGGTTGATGGCTTGGGTGGATCAAGGTTGAACTTGGTGGAACTTCTCGGCATTGAGGCAGTTTAAAGATTTAGGCAAATGATTTATCTGTTCTTTTGGAGACAGCAGCTACTGGGTTGAGTTCTTTAGAAAAATCTCTGCCTGTAGCATAGTCAAACTACAAATAGGGCTCATGCTTATAAAATAGATGGAGAAAGTGAGAGAAGAAAGCCCACACTGGGGTCATCTGCTTTGTTCATTTTCAGACTGGCTTGTTTCTCACTGGTGCTTGCAGTAAGTAAAATTTGTTACCTGATGTCAATTTCAGTCTTTTGACCACATGATCACTACTTCCATTGTTCACATAAATGATTCAAAGTTAGAAGTAATTGTTACATAATGGAGAATGAGTAGTGATACAGGCTGTGGTTGAGTACAGTTCTGCTGCTGCTAATGGCCCACAGTGCCTCATGGATGCCCAGTCTTTGCTAGATCTGTTCAAAATTTATGCCATTTAGCATGGTAGTAGTAGTGCCACACAACACGATGGAGGGTCTCCTTAATATGAAGACGGGACTTTGTCTTCACAAGGACCGTGGTCACTCCTACCAATGGCTATCATGGGCAGATGCATCTGCGGTAGGCAGGTTGGTGAGGGTGAAGTTAAGTATGTTTTTCCCTCACCATTTTCCACAGACCCAGCCAAGCAGCTATCCAAGAGGATTCAGCCAACTCGATCTGTAGTGATGCTTCTGAGCTATTCTTCATGATGGACATTGAAGTCCCCCACACTTGCCATCCTCAACAATTCATCAGTTGAGGGGATGACAGTATGTGGCAATCAGCAGGATGTTTCCATGCCCATGTTTGACCTGATACCATGAGACCTCATGGAGTTGATGTTGAGGGCAACTCCCTCCTGACTGTATACCATTGTGCCACCACTTCTGCTGGGTCTGTCCTGCCTATGAAAGGTATGATTCTGTGAATATAATTATGTCACACAGCTCTCCCAATTTTGGCTAGGACTTTTGCAGAGTCAACAATTTGTCAGTTGCAGGGTCAACAAATTTTCGGGTGGTCCATCTGATTTAGCACTTTGTTACAACTGATCTGGAGTTACATGTAGGCCAGGCAAGGATGGCAGATTTCCTTCCCTAAAGGGGACTAGTGAACCAGATGGGTTTTTAATCGACAATTTAAACTTCCAGATTTTTATTGAGTTCAAATTCCATGATCTGCCATGGTGGGATTTGAACTCAGGTCCTCAGAACATTACTCTGGTTGACTCGTTCAATTACAATACCAGTATGCTACCGCCTCCACTCATTCTGAAAATACATAGTTGGACATTGGATAATTTGTTGATCATTCCAGTGAAGCTCAAACCAAGGTGACAATGGGGCAGGTTTGCTCTTTAAGCAGAATGTGTTGGCTAGTTGCTTGATAGCCCTGGTGGAAAGCCTGGACCATTTTAAAGGATAGCCTATTAGCACCAGCATGGCTGAAGACGGGGGAGGTTTGTGGCCCAGTCTCATTTTGTGGAACTTGGGGAAGCTCTCCTCTCTTCCCAGTTCCACAAAAATAAGGAACTTACTCTGAGGATACACTTTGGTCGCACTCCCAACTGATACAGGTCACAGTATGAATGTCTTAGGGTTCCAATTCACATTTTAATATGGTTCAATACTTAACTCAAGGAATTGCTCTGCTAGCTAATGGTAGGTCTGGAGGAACATAGCTGCAGCCATAGTAATGGCAGTCACAGGCTGATAAACTATCACCCATTATTTTCAGTGCAACTTCATCCAGTTGCTGCTGGGTGGCCGGCCTGAAATTACATTCACCTATGCAATAAATAATGGTTTTAACAGATCCATATAGAAACTTCAAGTTTGAAAATATTCCTCAAACTTAAGTCCTCTGAAGGGTTCCGACTGGATAAGTTAACTCTGTTCCTCTCTCAACAGATGTTGTCCGACCTGCTGAGATTTTCCAGCATTTCTTGTTTTTTATATAAGTCCTTTGATGTTGTATAAAATATACAAGCACAGAAACAGGCCATTTAATTCAACCAGTCCATGCTCGTGTTAATGTTCCACTCCAGCTTAAGTAGATAATGTTGACAAATGTCAGGAGAAATGATATCACAAACTTTTAAATTCCAGGATAAATTCAGTGTCAACAGTTGATGCCAAAATAACAATTCCCTGAGTAGTTAAATATTATAGCCCTAATTTTAACCAAGAGCAAGATGAACCCTTCCTAACCTTGACAACATAAAGACCCAGGTGATTTAAACTCCTGGGTCACATATTAATGCCACAGATCAGCTGCCCAGTGGCCGGAGAGGCTTGTACCAAGAAATGGTCAAGGATAAGATGGCAAATCATAAGACTATGAGACATAGGAGCAGAAGTATGCCATTCGGCCCATCGAGTCTGCTCCGCCATTCAACGAGACCATGGCTGATCTGGTAATCCTCAACCCTACTTTCCTGCCTTTTCCCCATAATCCTTAATTCCCTTATTGATTAAAAATCCATCTATCTCAGCCTTGAATATACTTAACGACCCAGCCTCTACAGCCCTCTGCAGTAACGAATTCCAGGCCAGAATCTTCGGGTTGGCAGCAGGGGTGGGCCCTGCTCACCACCGCGTAATATGATGCACGGTGACATCGGGCGTGAGTCCCATCGTCACCGAGCGTCATTCAGACCTTCAGTTTGACGGGCATGCGCCAGAGTAGGCTGCATGCCCGCCGAACTGTCAAAGGCATATTAAGGCCATTTGAAAACTAATTAAAGTAATTAACTGAGCTGCCCATTCAATCTTAAGGTTGGCGAGCAGGTGAAGAGCCCAGGCAGCCATTGCATTTTTCATGGAACCTCATCCTCGGGCCAGATGAGGTTTCATAGACGATTTATAACTCAAATAAATTTTTTTATTAAAATTCATTGCCATGTCCTAGCTCATGTGACACTGTCACATGAGGGGACATGTCTGAAAATTTTTGTTTTCTCTTTATTTAAATTTTAAAAAATGTAATTAAGCTCCTTGAGGCAGCACCATGCCTCAGGGAGATTTCTGCACTTTTTCACGTGCATGCGCGAAAGAGTGCAGGTCCCAACTCAGCCTACAACCCCCATCCGCACAGGGAGTGCTCAGCGCTTCCGGTGCACGTCATGCTGGGAGGGCCTTAATTGGCCGGCCCACGTAAAATGGCAGAACACAGAACATAGATTGACTACTCTCTGAGAGAAGACATTCCTCCTCATCTCTGTTTTAAGTGGGTGCTCCCTTACTCTGAGATTATGCCCTCAAGGGGAAATAACCTCTCAGTATCTACCCTGTCAAGTCCCTAAGAATCTTACATGTTTCAATAACGTCACCTCTCATTCTTCTAAACTCCAATGAGTACAGGCCCAACCTACTCAAACCCTCCTCATAAGAAAATCCCTCCATCCCTGGGATAGCCGAATGAACCTTGTCTGGACTGCCTCCAATGCCAGTATATCTTTCCTTAGATAAGGGGACCAAAACTGTTCACAGTATTCTAGATGTGGTCTAACTAGTGCCTTGTATAGTTTTAGCAAGACTTCCCTATTTTTATACTCCATTCCCTTTGAAATAAAGACCAAGATTCCATTTGCCTTATTTATTACCTGTTGAACGTGTATGTTAGCTTTGTGGGATTCATGCACGAGGATCCCCAAATCCCTCTGTGCTGCAGCTTTCTGCAGTCTTTCTCCATTTAAATAATATTCAGCTCCTTTATTCTTCCTGCCAAAGTGCATAACCTCACGCTTTCCCACATTATATTCCATCTGCCATGTTTTTGCCCACTCACTTAACCAAAGATAGAAGGTGTCAATAGTTTTCAAGGTTGCATTCTTGCTGGAGGGAAGGGATGGATTCTGGGGGCTCAGGGCGTTAAACTTTCTTTCAGTGGAGGGCTACTGATAAAAGAAGTTTAAAAAATGTACTAGAATGGGTCTGTTCTGCACCTCTTCCTGTTGCTCACCGCCAGTTTATTGGTGCCACACTGTCTGCTCTTACACAAGACAAATGGTACTTGTTTTATCCATGTTATCTTATCAAGAGGTGCTGTCCTGATTGAGACTGTTGGTAAAAGAAAAGAGCAAAGGGAAAACTATCACCATTGTTAAAGCAATTCAAGTCAAATATTCAAATACAGAAATAATTCTTAAAGTCAAAATCTTTGAAGAATTCAAGTCCAAAGAACTGAAAAAATATATTTTAGTTTTTCAAGATCTGTAAAAAAAGTATGCATCAAGCTGACATACAACCATTGATATCTGAGTAATTTACTGGCATTGTGAATCATAAATAAGGAAATCTGAAAGTTGCATTGGTACATTAATGTTTTATGTATCAGCATTATTTGTATTTGGATCCTAGTTTCTTGTACATTGAATAGAGAAAAGGGTGTAAATAATCTTTAAAATAAACAATCAAGTGACATCTGACTCCTTGCATTGCTTGGGTTTTATAGCATACAAACCTTGGGGCTGCACAACGCCAAAACGCTCTCAACAAGCTGCATGAAAAATCTGTAATTATGGCTTCTCAATTTCATGTGAGCCTGCTGTGACAGAAAATGTACATTTTTAAAAATGTGAAACCACATTAAACTTTCATATATTTGAAAACAGAGATATCGTTATCATAGAATATCAGGAAAAAGTGTTGGGTTTACTTCATACAAATAAATATAAAGGGTTGTTATAGTCGAGGAATACTTGAAAGACATGCACATGTACCCTTTCTTTAAGGTTTAGAATGGGACAAAAATAACAAGAATGATGCGGAATGTGAACATTTATTTCTAATTTTCAGGATAACGTTCCTCAGTGAGACACATATATCAAAACTATATATCGGGTCTTAATAAATGGCAATTATAATTTTTTTCCACCTGACCTGCAGTAAATGTTCTCACTTTGTTTTATATTTATCCTTTTGAGGGTTTTATATATGTTATCTTTCTTCCATCAGGTCTAGAATAAATTGGGTAAAACATTACAATGGGTGCGCAGTACGTTTTATTTTAAGCAACAGGATTAAAATGACGAATACTCTTTTCTCCATACCATAATTTCTTTGTTTTTGCACTAATTCATAAACATCCATATAAAAGCCTAATTAGAAGTTAATAATTTATCAGCTAGCTTTCATTTGTTGCACGGAATTCATGTTAACAATAATAAGGAAGTGAGCAGATGTTTTATTTTAAAATATTTACTATTATTTTGATGTTGTGGTTTGTGCCCTTAGAGATTTATGGGGGTTGAATGGCTATGCATCTGTGATATTCAGTTTCATGGTTGTCCTAATGGTTTTGTACCATCCATTCCAGTATGTTAAACATGGGTCTACATCCATGGCATCCAGTTTCCCATCTAAATTAAGTTACCAATGCTTCTTTGAAAAGAATGAATTAAATTTACTTTTCTGATTTATTAAAAGCTGTTTGTGGAGAAGTGGTCAAATCTGTGTGCAGAAATAAAAACGGAAAATGCTGGATATACTCAGCCCATCAAGCAGCATCTGTAGAGACAGAAACAGAGTTAATGGCTGAATTTTGCTACAGAGGTGGAGGTGGGTTTTCCAGGAATTTCTTGTATGAGAAAGAGTGCCAGTTGCCCAACTTGTAGCCACCTCTATGCAATTTTTCTGGAAGTAGCTTCTTGGGGATGATAGCTGCCAATCCGGTGGTAGCAGTCAATTCAGGTGATTAAGCAATTGAGCAGTTGTTTGTCACAGGTGCAATCCTGTGGGAGGCCCAAAGACCCGGCTGTGCACCCTGTGTCGTTCAAGCGGATGAGGTAGCTGCATAGCAGGGAGCCACTGACTAAAAAGGCAACCATTAAATCCTTTGTATAAAATGGAGAATCATGCACTGCCACTGATTTGCCATAGTGGAGGTAGAACTCACGAATTGGGAGAGCAGATGAAGAGGATGGGCTTTGGAGTAGGTCCTAGTAATTGAGCTGTATCTGGAAAGGAGGGCCACCTACTCAGAGGTGGGCAAAAGCAGTGATGAGGAGCAGCCCCAACAACAAAGGGACTCCGCTAATGCACAGGGATACAAAGGTGCTGGGCGAGAAGCAGAAGAGGCAAGAAGGTGCTACCCGCAGCATCAAGTTTAGTGATAAAGGATCAGCTTCCTTAACATGTCTGAGCAGCGGTGCTGCTGACGACTGTGCCAATCGAGGCAGGTGATAGCTGATCTCTGCATCCTGCTGGAGGAAGAACTTAGAGAAGCAGCTGGACACCCACTGCCAGCAGTTGGCCAAGTGAATTTTCTCATGTCTGGCTCATTTCAGGAGTCGGTGGGATACCATGGGCAGGCTGCCCACAGCAGCATCGCTCAGATGATGGGTGCCCTGTGTAAGAGGCCATCGGGCTTCATCACATTTGCCACAGATACAGCCAATCAGCCTCAGATGGCCAAGGGGCTTGTCTCCATGGCAGGATTCCTTCAGGTGTAGGATGTGATTGACTGCATCAATACGGCCTTCAAAACCCAGACAGCACAACTCAGTGTTTTCATCAACAGGAAGTGGTTCCTGCAGCTGGCGCGTGACCATCACTGGTGATTACTGTGTGCTAGGTTTCCTGGCTATGATTCAATTGTACTCAGACATTCACAGGTGCTGCAGCTGTTCATGCCACCAGGCTGCCTCCTTGCATGGACCCTGGCTGACAAGGAATATCCTTTGCAGAGATTGCGGATGACAACTGTGCTCAACCCCACAACAGAGGCACAGGAGAGATACAACCAAATCATTACAAGCACCACCACTGAGTAGGCCTCTTCAAGATGTGATTTTGGTGCCTTGACCCATCCAGTGCCACCCTGCAAGGCTGTCATGGGCTCTGGTAGTCTGCTGCAACCTGTACAACATGGCCCCACAGAGAGGGGGGCAACTGGAGGAGGAGCATGTGGAAGAGCTCTGCCTCTTGTAGAAGGTTGATGAGAACCAGCAGGCAGAACAACAAGGTCACCCAGATCTCACCTTCAGAAGGAAACAGACTCATCAGGAAGGCAGGGAAGCTTGTGCAGACCTGATCCAAGGACACATCTCCTGAGGCTGGGTGATCGTGGAGCAGATTTGTCCCACGTATTCTCTCTCAGCATTTTCACCCACTATCAATAGTCCAATGACACATAAATGCCTCCTGGTTTCCAGTAGCCATCAAACTGTAAGATTCCTTTGGCCACACAGTGGACCCAGCCACTAAATGTTTTCAAATACAGACATCTCCATGTGCAAATGTTGCTATGTCCAAATACTAACAAACAGCATTTAAGGGTCCAAAAGCTACACATTTCATTTCATTCACATTCAATAGACAGAAACATGATGAGCCATACCTAAGTGAACCTCAATATGAATCTATGGCTGCTTCTCCGTCATCTTACCTAAGCTTCTACAGGATGCTCCCTCGCTGGCTGAAGTAGATGTAGAGGTAGGCTGCTCAAGTGCTTTTCCTAGCGACTGAGATTCCTGTGACATCCATCCTCATCGTCAAGTTGCCCTGAGGGCATTACCACAGGCTGTGCCAGCTGCATCTCTACAGGGGCAGCCTGTGTTCATGGGGAATTGAGGCTTCAGCATGTGTCTCAGTTAGAGGGGCTGAGGCAGAGGCATCAGGATTGGCTCCACCTACATCATCTCTGCTTGACTCAGCCCTTTCGTGGCATATTGCATTGACTAGGAGTGGGGGGTCACCTGGCTGATGTCTATGCACTTATGTACCACCACTGCAATGGAGAAGTCAATGCTACAGATTGCATCATGCCAGTTTTGTACTCTTGCATCCATTTGATGGGCTGCAACTTATAACTCTGCATGAGGTCGGTTAATCTTTTGATGGAGGAGCTCATACACTCACTGTAGTGCTCATGTCATGAATGCATTCCTCCATTCTCTGCCCAAGAGTCTGCACTGCCTCAGGGAACTCTGACAGATGCTCACAGATTTCCCTTTGCTGCTCCAAAAGCATCCGATATGACCTGCAAGGGTTAGCGCCTCTGGCTAGGTGGGCATAACTCTAAATCCACACTGACTTTTGAGGTAGCCTGTGCTACTCTCCTATTGGTTACTACAGGTCATGTGGTCTTCCTTAACAAGTATTATTCTTGAAGATACATTACACACTAAATAAAACCATAATTACTACGAAGACCTTTCACCAGAAGTGGAAAAAGTTAGAGATATAACAGGGTCTTAAGCAATTACAGAGGGAGGGAAAAGGGATAAGGGGTAGAAAGAACATAAAGGAAGGTCTGACATGGTGGAAGGTGGAGTGATTTACATGATAAATGAATAATTGTACAAGACAAAAACGAGATGGTAATAGGACAAGTGAAGAAACAGTACAGTAATGTTAAAGAATGAATTGCTAACTCGGAACAAATGTTGCAGTTCAAAGTTTCAGCTTGCTGAGGTGCATATGCTACTTCCTACTGTGACAGGGTTTTTATTTCTGCTTTTATTTCTGATTTACAGCATCCACAGTATTTTGCTCTTGTGCTGTTAGAGTTCTGTTATCTTTACTTACCCACTGGCAAGGGAAAATCTTCTTTTTGAACTCATTGCTAGATTAAAAGCTCAACAAAAATTAAATTCTAAAATATCATAAGCGCTTAATCAGCTATGCTAGATTTGGTTTTAAGATAAATGGCCTCCCTTCTAGGAGTTTTTAAATTAAACAAAATTATCTCAGGAAGAAACATACACAGTACATTATAATAGAAATGTATCTCTTAAAGAGTCCTCTATCAGAGCTTAGAATCTTCTAATTAAGAATTCTAGAAGACTTATGGTTCATGGGGTTTACAGATAGAGACTACAGTCTTTTAAAAAGTTGCTATATAACACTTTATTATAAATTTAAATCTTAGATTACATTATAATATTGTTTTGAATACTACAAAGTGTAAATACAATATAAACTAATTCATCTAAAAATACTAACTTCAATCCCTCTTAGGTAATAAAATTGCCAGGATATGCAAACAAACAATAACTAATTTTATACTTATGATCCAAAGTATAAAGTGTAGCTTTTGCTGTTTTTATCTCAGTTTATGGAGAAATCTAGTAAGACCTCAACCTTCTGGTTGTGAAGATCTGACTTCCTCAAGGATTTCGCAGATCTGACTACTTATTTACTTATGTTTGTAATATAAAGAAGATATGTTGCCTTTTAGAATAAGACCCTTACTGTGTGCTTTACTCTTCCAGGCCCTTTGTTCTGGGCAACTGTCGAGAATCAAAGTAACAATATTTTCTGAAAATAGGTGTCATGTTATCAGTTTAATGCTCGGTAGCTGTTTGGAATAGCCTCAATTTCAAGGCTTCTTGCCTGTCCCTCTGTGTCTGTGAAAATAATGTGTATGTATTTCTCACAGAGAATTTTTAGCTGTCTACTTGTGTTAATTTTTCAACCCCTTCATAGAGTGAGTCAATTCCTTAACAGTACTATGTGCAGAATTCATTATTAGCAATTAATATTAGATATTGAACTCTTTCTAAATCTCAAAAGCCTGATGCTCTCTTATCTAAATTTACCCAATTTTTCTTTTGGAAAGAACAGATTTTACTGTAATTTAAATGAAACCAACTTAATCAAGTTGTAAAAAAAAACCCAGCTCATCCCAGATTTGTTGTTTCAAGGCCTGTCACTTAACTTCAATACAGGTTCTTCTGATTTAAGACAGTAATGGTAAGATACAGGGTGCCACCTAATCTGAATTTACTGCTCACTGAGAATGTTGCAGAGACTCAAAGTGTTTTTAAAGCCAAATGAATGCAATATATGTGACAGCCTTCCATCTCATAAGATGATGGTTTGTGCCATGGTGGTCAACTCTGTGTTAGGCATTACCTGGTGTGGCAGTCTGCCACATTTGCAGCAAAGGAAGACAGTGGCTCAGTCGATATCCGCTCCAGCCTCTCAGATCCACTCCAGGACTTCTGCGTCACGATACTAGCATCCACGTGGATCGAATATAATTTGGCATTAACATTTCAGCCACGCATAGCAGCCAAAAGAGTTAGATTCTCATAGAACAAGTTGACATGTGCCACAGTAGGAGGGAGCACTACATCTCAGCAAGGTGGAGTTTTGAACTGCTCCATCTGTTCCCAGTTAGCAGTTGCTCTTCATTTTGGAACATGACTGCATACACATTGTAGCTGTTACAGCTGATTTGAATCCTCAGCAGAATTCACATCATGCAGTTATTCATTTTGTTTTTAAGGATTTAGAATTCATCTGACTCTCCTATGTTACATGAATTTTGGCAAGTACTGTGCAATCCATATATACTTAAGGAAAAAGAAATAATTCATTGTCCATTTGCAAAATAATTTGGATTGAGGCAAAAATTTAGGTGTAAGATGGCGAAAAGGTGCACCCCATAATGCCATGCTGCACCATTAATATTCACCTTCCTTCAGGCAAAAAAATGCTGTCCAGAGGAGCAGAAACCAAATGTAAGTAGTGAATAGCAGTGCTGCATCCCAATGATGACAGTAGCCAGTTTCTTAGCAGAATAGATATTATTAAAAAAATTTAAGCACTTCTGAAATGTGTCTATTTGTGTCCCTAAATATCAAACAAACTTACAGCAAAACATTCTTAAACCAGTGTTAAAGATTGCAGAAACTTAATTTATGCTTGCCGTAACTTGAGTTTAAAATTCCACAATCTTTTGCGCTGGTTTGGAGGATTTTAGACAGATTCGGCTGAGTATAAGGACACAAGCTAATAGAAAGGTAGAGATGGTGGCATAGTGGCATAATGGTAATGTCACTGTACCAGGCCCTGGCTAATGCTCTGGTGACACAAGTTCAAATCCCATCATGGTACTGGTGATATTGAATTACAATTAATAACTCTAGAATTGAAAGCTAGTCTCAGTAATGGTGACCATGAAGCTATCATTGATTGTTCACTAATGCCCTTTAGGGAAGGAAATCTGCTATCATTACCTGAGTTGGCCTTTATGTGACTCCAAACCCACAGCAATGCAGTTCACTATTAAATGGCTGAGCAAGTCAAGAGCAATTAAGGATGGGCAACAAATGCTGACTTTGCCAGTGATGCCCAGATCCCTTAAAAGAATAAAGAAAAAAATCCCTAAGGCACTATCTTTCTGCTGCTTGAAAAACTGACTTTAAAAAGCAGACAATCTGCTGTGGGCTGTTGACTACCTGCTTGGAAACTGCCTGTCCACTGGCAAAATGTCAGACCAGATGAATCATTCAACATCCTGTGAAGCTATAAAAACTAAAGGCAATAGACAGCAGTGTTTCTCTGAATTACATTAGGTCAGCAGCCATTCACAGGGTATCAACTGGATTGGTTGACTGCCCAAAAACAATTGTCACTTCCATTAAAGTGTGAAGAACTTACATGGTTTGGCTGTCTCTGCCCACAATATCAAAGTTGAGCAAATTGAATAGAATAATGCTTAGACAGCAAGGTTCCTGGAATTTCTGATTAAGAATATCTGAAGTGACCCTTTTGCCTTCTAGGCCATCATATAAATTCCCTCCAATTTGCCCGAATTACGGCTGGGGCTGGTTGATCTTAATGCCATGTGGTCATAACTGTTAACACAGCACATGCTATTATTAACAATAAAGCTTCTAAACCAAAACTTTAACATAGCCAAAAGTACATTTTTCTCGCATCAGTATTTAAGTTGAAGCTCATCTGGAATTTGATGTCAAGTAGACAGTCAGCATAAAATCATGAACTCAAGAGTGCAGGTAGAGGTAGACTTGTTTCTACCCTATATTTGGAGATGGTGTGATTAATGGGTAATATATACACAAAGAATAGAATGGGGTCAAGGATGGAGGCTTCAAGCACATCAGCAATGAATATGAGGTACTGGAGGAGAAGCCCTTGGAGGAGATGTAATAATTTAAGTAAACAAGTAACATTAGGACTAGGAGCGACAGTTCCACGATGTGCACAACACAGATGTCACCATAAAGAGGTGGAAACAGTTGACAAAAGTCTTTACAACACACCTGGAATACTGTGTACTGTCCTGGGCACCACACCTTAGAAACAATGGCCTGGATTTTCCTTCTGGGCACTGAGTCAGGAGGTTCCCTGGCTCCGCAAACTCAACTTGGGACAAAGTGCTTCAGAGGTTGGAATTTTCATTCCAGGGTGGTGGGGTTCTCTGGGGATCGGGCCCGCTGCCTCCGGAATGAAGGCAGAGCCTATTGGGCGCAGAGGCATGCTGGGCGAAAGGGCTGCCACCTGTGCCCCAACACTGTGTTGACATTTACAAAAAAACTGTAAAACATAAAACAACCCTCCAATTCTCACCCCTCACATCCCTTCAACCCTCCACACACTCTCCATGCCCCATCCATGCCAACACATGCCCCCACTCATTCCCATGGCCTCTCATACTCCCCACACTAATCTATGCCCCTCTGCCCTCCACAGTAGTCCCTCATACCTTCCATGCTACCCCATGCCCCCCACTCACCTACCATAGCCCTTTGTAGCCCACATACCACCTCATACCCCCTGCCACCCCATGTCCTTCATAGCACCATGCCACAATATGCCCCCTGCCCAATCCCCATGGCTCTTCATAAACCTTATGCCAATTAAGTACCAACTCATGTCAACCCATGCCTCCCCCGTCACAACCCTTTGGCCTTACACATGTCATGCCAAATCACCCATTATCCATCATGGGTAGACCTTAAGAGCTATTCTGAGATTAAGTAAAATAAAATTCTAAATATCCATTGATGAATTAACTGTTCTAAAGAAGCCTCATTCATAAAAACCATTCATTAAATTTAAATTCCTTCAGCTACAACCTTATAAAAACAAACATTGGAAAACATAGTCCCACTTCAAACAGTCTATAACTACTTGGAGCTGTCAATCAATCTGTGAAATAAAAGGCATCCTACCATGAAAATGGAAGGTTGTGTAATCAGTCATGCAGAACTAATCCAGTAATGGCAACACACAGGCTTATGTCAACATACAGAGTGAAATAGCAAGCAATGACTTTTTCTTTTAACACTCTAGGCATTTTTTTCAAACAATTAAAGGGCAGGAGTTTTAAATGTCTTGACAACTTGACAGTTGCCTTTGACAGTTCATTTTGATACTTTTTACAATTCCAATGAACTTGACAATTATTGAGTTTACAACTTTTTGTGCATATTCATGCCTATTTTTAACAATCCCAAGGCAAACCTGACCTTAGACAAGGGGCACCTGACCTCCCAAAAGGCTCCTGATCTCCCCTAAATGGCACCTGACCTCATTGTGAGGTGTCTGGGACCATATTCAAAGGGTTACCCTACCTCTCCACAGGAGTCCACAAAGTTCAGACCTGTGCCTATCAAGTCTAATTTGTACACATCATATTTCACATAATTGGCTCACCAAAATCACACGAGTGGATGCAGCTGCTGATTTAAATGGGCAGCTGCCTCCATGAAATGAGCAAGCGCTAATGACCCTCGCATAGATGGTAAATGATGTTTTCAGGGGCGGGACTTGCGGATTTTGAGCTCATCAGCTGAAGCTGTTATTGTTGCATGTTGGTTGTAACTGGTTAAGGAAAGGTTGCAGAGACATATGACCTGGCCAGAAGGCGGGAAAGAAAATATATATCTATGTCAAACTGGCTACTTTATAAAATGATTATTTTTATTTCAGAAGCAGACAAGGCTTCACCTTGACTAACAATGACTCATACCAGAGGAATTTCTAATCATCAGAAACCAGCAGGGACCTCATTATTTGGATGGGCCAGACACTCTTGGAACCACCTACTTACCCATGATAATCTTTCACCCCCTTGTTAATCAAGAATTTCTCACACTCTGCCTTAAAAATATTCAAAGACTCTGCTTCCACTGCCTTTTGAGGAAGAGAGTTGCAAAGACTCACAACCCGCTGAGTGAAAAAAATTCTCATCTGTCTTAAATGAGTGACACCTTACTTTTAAACAGATACACCTAGTTCTAGATTCTCCCACAAGCAGAAACATCCTCTCCACATCCACCCAACAAGGTCCCTCAGGATCTGAAAGGTTTCAATTAAATTGCCTCTTACTCTTCTAAATCCCGGTGGATACAAGACTAACTTGTCCAACCTTTTCTCATAGGACCATTTCCCATTCCTGGTATTAGTCTAGTAAACCTTCTCTAAGCTGCTCCTAATGCATTTAGATCTTTCTTTAAATAAGGACACCAGTACTGTACACAATATTCCAGATGTGGTCTGATCAATACCCTGCACAACTGAAGCATAGCCTCCCTACATTTGTAATCAATTCCCCTCACAATAAACAATAACATTCTATTAGCTTTCCTAATTGCCTGCTGTACCTGCATACTAATCTATTGTGATTCATGTACTAGGACACCCAGATCCCTCTGAATCTCAGAGCTCTGCAATCTCTCACCATTTAGACAATGAGCTTCTTTTTCTTCTTCCTGTCAAAATGAACAATTCCACATTTGCCCACATTATATTCCATTTGTCAGGTCTTTGATCATTCACTTAATCTGTCCATGTCACTTTGTAGCCTCCTTACGTCCTCTTCACAATTTACTTTCCTACCTATCCTTGTGTCATCAGCAAATTTAGCCACCGTTCTGTCAATCCCTTCATCCAAGTCATTTATGCAAATTGTAAAAAATTGAGGCACCAGCAATGATCCCTGTGGCACACCATTCATCACATCTTGCCAACCAGAAAAAGACCCATTTATGCCAACTCTCTGCTTCCTGTTAGCCAGCCAATCTTCTATGCATGGCAATTTGTTATCTGCTACACCATAAGCTTTTATTTCCTGCAATAATCTTTGATGTGGCACCTTATCAAATGCCTTCTGGAAATCTGAGTATAGTACATCCGCCGGTTCCACTTTATCCACAGTGTTGTGTGTAAAATAAACCAAGCCTCTAATTTTACCTTGCCTCGCGCTTGCTGTGGGGTTATTAATAGAGGATTGGATCACTCCAAAGTGAAGGGTTGGGAAAAACATGCCACCACTTACAAAGGGAGGAATCAAAAATCAAAAACACCTTTACCTGGAAAAACTCAGCAGGTCTGGCAGCATTGGCGGAGAAGAAAAGAATTGACGTTTCGAGTCCTCATGACCCTTCAACAGAACTTGAGTTCGAGTCCAAGAAAGAGTTGAAATATAAGCTGGTTTAAGGTGTGTGTGTGGGGGGCGGAGAGAGAGAGAGAGGTGGAGTGGGGGTGTGGTTGTAGGGACAAACAAGCAGTGATAGAAGCAGATCATCAAAAGATGTCAACAACAATAGTACAAAAGAACACATAGGTGTTAAAGTTAAAGTTGGTGATATTATCTAAACGAATGTGCTAATTAAGAATGGATGTTAGGGCACTCAAGGTATAGCTCTAGTGGGGGTGGGGAGAGCATAAAAGATGTTTTTTTTATATAATGGAAATAGGTGGGAAAAGGAAAATCTATATAATTTATTGGAAAAAAAAGAAAAGGAAGGGGAAAACAGAAAGGGGGTGGGGATTGGGGAGGGAGCTCACGACCTAAAGTTGTTGAATTCAATATTCAGTCCAGATGGCTGTAAAGTGCCTAGTCAGAAGATGAGGTGTTGTTCCTCCAGTTTGCGTTGGGCTTCACTGGAACAATGCAACAAGCCAAGGACAGACATGTGGGCAAGAGAGCAGGGTGGAGTGTTAAAATGGCAAGCGACAGGGAGTTTTGGGTCATTCTTGCGGACAGACCGCAGGTGTTCTGCAAAGCGGTCGCCCAGTTTACGTTTGGTCTCTCCAATGTAGAGGAGACCACATTGGGAGCAATGAATGCAGTAGACTAAGCAACTTAGTCTACTGCATTCGTTGCTCCCAATGTGGTCTCCTCTACATTGGAGAGACCAAACGTAAACTGGGCGACTGCTTTGCAGAACACCTGCGGTCTTTCCGCAAGAATGACCCAAACCTCCCTGTCGCTTGCCATTTTAACACTCCACCCTGCTCTCTTGCCCACATGTCTGTCCTTGGCTTGTTGCATTGTTCCAGTGAAGCCCAATGCAAACTGGAGGAACAACACCTCATCTTCCGACTAGGCACTTTACAGCCATCTGGACTGAATATTGAATTCAACAACTTTAGGTCGTGAGCTCCCTCCCCAATCCCCACCCCCTTTCTGTTTCCCCCTTCCTTTTCTTTTTTTTCCAATAAATTATATAGATTTTCCTTTTCCCACCTATTTCCATTATATAAAAAAACATCTTTTATGCTCTCCCCACCCCCACTAGAGCTATACCTTGAGTGCCCTAACATCCATTCTTAATTAGCACATTCGTTTAGATAATATCACCAACTTTAACTTTAACACCTATGTGTTCTTTTGTACTATTGTTGTTGACATCTTTTGACGATCTGCTTCTATCACTGCTTGTTTGTCCCTACAACCACACCCCCACTCCACCTCTCTCTCTCTCTCTCCGCCCCCCACACACACACCTTAAACCAGCTTATATTTCAACTCTTTCTTGGACTCGAACTCAAGTTCTGTCGAAGGGTCATGAGGACTCGAAACGGCAACTCATTTATTCTCCGCCGATGCTGCCAGACCTGCTGAGTTTTTCCAGGTAATTCTGTTTTTGTTTTTGTTTTGGATTTCCAGCATCCGCAGTTTTTTTCTTTTTATCAAAAACACCTTTCTGTTTACGAATGGGTAGTGAGAGGAGAAATCAGGGCTATTTAAATTAAGTCCCCTCCGGTCCATAACACATAGATATGTCTGATCAATAACTGGTTTATTGGATGAACATAACTTAACTAAATACAAATATTCAAGACTACAGGTGTTACTTAGTCTAAGCCATGAGCTTTCTCCTTCTCAACTCTTAGTCATGTGTCTCTTACATCATCATGTGGCCGATATTATTTCCCCAGTCCCACACATTATCCCTTTCAATCCTGAATACCCAAATACTACATTTCCCCAAGTCTTTGCCCAAATAATTTTTATATTCATATTTACATACGACCCCATCTTCCCCCAAGACTCTACTTTCATAGATTCAATCAGTCTGGAGGTTTCACCACTCTCCCAGATCGTGTTCTTTTCAGACTTGAAAGATCGGTAGTCTGTCTTTAGGTTTCTTTGGTTTGACATGGTTGGTCTTCAGTAAGAATTGCAGAATCTGGTGCATTGTCAGTTTGACTCTCTGCATCTAGCTTTTCCAAATGTATAGTGGATGGTTCTTTTTTCTGGATCTAGACTTTATCCTCTTTTTCCTCTCCTTGTTGTTATATTTCTCTTGATCCATTGTTTCTCTCTCATGATTGGATTCTGTGGGCTTACATTTGATATGTTTCCTACCCTTGTCTGTCGAGTGCATTTTTTTTAGCAGTTTTGTCTGTCTTTCTTTACCTCTGGAGTGATGACTCCTTGTAGCCTCTTGTTTGTGAACTCTTGGGTAATCCAGGGCTGCTGCCTCTGGAAATAATTGTTTGGGCAGAACAGGAAGCTGTGAAGAAGGCCCTTGATCAAGAGCTTATTTTCTCTCAAATTCCAGTCACACTGGTGTAGCAGTAAGGTCAGTGTCTTCCAATGGGGAACATTGCCATGGTTTGGTTCCATCTCTCATTCTGGACCTGTTGACTGCCCACATCTTTGACTACCACTATTGGTGGATGGATATGTGTGGATGCACTTATAAAGGGGTCACCACAGTCGGATGAATGTGATATTGTCCAAGTGTTTTCTATTGCTTGAGTTTTATCTTCCACCTGCTCAGCTAACTCACAGAGTGATGAAGGAGCACAGTCACACTCAGGTACTCGTTGGTCCAATTGGTTCTTTACCACTTTGATAAGAACAAGTTCACTCTCTGTCCCCTGGACATCTTCTTGGAAAAGGGCTGGATTATCAGCCTCAGTGAAGAGTGTTAAAAAATCAGTGCCGAAGTCCCAATCCAAATCTTTAATGCATTTGGACAGTTTAAGGGACTCAGATTTGGTATCTTTGTTCATTGATTTTCTCCACTGTCTTGATGAGGTTCAGGTTGACACAGGTGTTTTGGCTCATAAGAGAAAATTCCTGATTGCAAATAACATAAAGTTTCCAGTTTCTGTTTGATCTTGTATTGAAGCGTTTTTTGCAACATGCCTATGACTTGCAGTTTGACCCCTCCTGGACCATATAACTGAGTTTCAGTTATCCTCGGTCATTGTTTTGCTGGCCACTGTTCTTTGATGAACAAGACATTTGTTCCTGTATCTAATTTGAGATTAGTGATACGTCCATTGACACAAATATCCACTTTCTAGAATGTGCATCTGGGTCTTTGATCTCTCCTTGGAAACTTTGTGGCTCCTCCTCTTGTTGAGATGGCTCAATTTCATTGGTGGCCATATGTGTGAAGATTCTCTTTTTATCCTCTGAGTATCTAGAGGTTTTAGCTCTGCACATCTTTCCAAAGTGTCCAATCCTTTCACAGCAAAAGCATTCTGCAGTACTTGCGGGACATTTTTGGCACCTGTGGGCCTTTTTGGCATCACAGCACTGGCATGGTTTAATGGCATCTTGAGCTTTTGTTCCACAAGGTAGTTTCTTCCCTGGAATGTCTTTGGCATTCTTTTGTTTAATAGGTTGTACAGTTATTTGGGGTTTTCTGAACCAAGGTTTGTCGTCTTCTCTGAGTATGGCTCTGTTTTGTTTACAGACCTTTGTTGTCTCACCAACTGTATCACCGTCTCCAAAGTTAAGTCTCCTTTGGATCCAGTAGGTCAGATAGAGTGTCATCCATAGCACTGACCATGCTGCAGTCTCATATCAGCTTAGCTTTAAGATCACCATATTCACAACTTTTAGTCCATTGATACAGGTCGTTGATAAAGCTTTCTTCTGGTTCACCTGCTTCCTGGACCCTTTTGTTAAACTTGGCATTTTCTAATGTCTTGTTATTCCCTCCACAAATTAAAATAATTATCAAATGTTTTGAATTTGCCTGATGTTTAACTAATGTCTTGTCTTGCTATACCATCTTCAGCAATTGCTCCAATAGAGTACAATAATGTATTGACTTGTTCAGCCTCAGACTTATTGTCCAACACTGAAGAAATTCTGAATCTTAAAAATCACTTCCTCCATAGTACCCAATTCTGTGTTTGATTTGATCCATCCATATGCCCAAGCAAGTCTGGCAAGGTGATTTGGAATCCATAGCTGCTTTAAGCTTTTAGGTTTGCCTTGATTTTTTAAACTTCTGTTGCAGCGATGGAGTTTTCCTGTGTTGATCAGCCTTCACTGGTATCCTCTGCAGTCACTGATCCTCTTTGGTAATCATTCCTATACTTCACAGAATGTTTAAATTAATCACTGGAAGTTGCTATTAAGCTCTGTTCATCACCTTCCTCTCACTGGGGCTGTGGGGTGTACTCGCTAGAAATGGAATTTGCCCAATGCTGCCTGCTTACTGCACCATTAATTTGAAGATTTTGTCTCTTTTTCAAGGTTTGCTCATCCTTCCTCAATCGTCACTAGGCTCTTTGACTCTGCTGCTGGATTAAGATTTTTCACGGACCACCACCTGCTATGGTTCAGCCCTTACTAAGCTGAACAGTTGATTTTTCTCTCTGTTTCTCAGCCTCCACATCTTCCATGGAATTCTTCTGGAAATTTTCAACTGCTTTACTGAAGTCCTTGGGCAGAATTTTACATCCCGCGGCCGGGCAAGCGCCCGACCTGAATAGGCGTAAAATAGCGTGCAATGGCGTCAGGTGAGACCCCAATGTTATCGCACACTCTCATGGTATTTAGGTTGGTGGGTGCATGCAAGATTTGGCAGCAAGCCCACCAACAATTAAGAGGCCATCAATGTATTAATTAAGTGCGATTTTTCATTGCCTCTCCATTGTTACTGTTAGCGGCAGGCGACTCAGCCAGGTGGCCTTTAGATTTTTGGGGAAACCTCATTCAAGGGTGAGATGAGGCTTCCGATATTAATTTTAAAAAAAACTGTTCTGGCAGAATTTTTATAATCTATATGTTCATGTGAGGGAGTCTGATGCGTGGGCATTTTTTACTGCATTTCCAAATCTTAATTTAATGGTTTAAAATTCTTCAGCTCACTGAGGCAGCTCTCTGCCTTCAGGGAGCTTTCATTGTGCCCTCCCCTGCACCCGCACTGACTTCAGCGTTTGCCCTCTTCCTGCCCCTACCCCAGCAGTGCTGAGCCTTTTCATGCTGTTTCAAGCTGGTTGGCTGTTAAATGGCCAGCCAGTGTGAAATCGCGGTCAGGGGCTGATCACGGGCAGCGCCACATTTGCCGACCGCTCCTGGGCCCACCCACTGCGCCCGTCCGATGACCCGAAAATCCTGCCCTTCAGTCTTGGCATCTTTTTTCAGGTCAAGCTTACGAACTTTTTTTTGAAAAGTTGAATTTTGGAGATTTCAGGGTCCTTCAAAGCTGCCACCATGCTGTATGGTGGTTGTGACTGGTTAAGGAACGATTGCAGAGACAAATATATCTGAACAATAACTGGCTTTTCGGATGAACATAACTATATGCGGGTATACAAGACTACAGGTGTTACTGAGTTTAACTCATGAGCTTTCTCCTTCTTGACTCTTAGTCATATGTCTCTTATACCACAATGCGAGCAGTACTATTTCTCCAGCCCCACGTATTAACCCTTTCAATCCTGAGCATCCTAACACTATGGATATATTGGCTTTGGAAGGAGTGGAACACAGATGCAGTAGAAAGTTACAAGCACTAGCTTCTAAGGAGAGGTTACATAAACTAAACTTTTATTTCCTGGAATATAAAAAGATTAGGCAGTGATTTAATTGAGAAATTTAGGATTTTGAAAGGAATTGATGGGATAGATAGAGAGAAACATTTTTTACTACTCTACAACGAGGGGACATAGCCCTAAAATCAGAGCCAAGTTATTCGGAGAGAAGTAAGGGAACACCCTTTCACACAAGTGATAGCATAAATGTGAAAATCTTTTCCACAGAAATCAGTGGATGCTGGTTCATGAATAATTTTAATTCTGACATCGATAAATTCTTGCTAGTCAAGGGTATTAAGGAACATGAAACCAAGGCAGGTGAATGAAGTTAAGATACAGAACAACCGTGATCTTCTTGAATGGCTGAACAGGCTTAATCTGACTGGCTACTCCTGTTCCTATGACAGGTCAGATAAGATGTTTTGGTTGAGAGCAAACTTTTTAAGGACGGAATATGACAGTTGTTTTGAAAGTGGAAGAGTGGCAAAGGAGAGAGGTAGGTCATGCCTGATGTACAGGGGAGGCTTGAATTAGAGGAAGAATAAAATAGTTAAATGATGTGGGGAGGGGTCAGGATAGCTTCAAGCGAGCATGTGGGGAATCTCAGGAATTTAGCCAAACTGAAATTAAATGTGTACCAAGAATGATTCGAGGAATGTATTTTCTTTCTATGAAAACAATGCACAAAAATATTTTAATGGGCTCTGACTGTGCCATTGCAATTAGAAAAAGAAAATTCGTCAGGGATCCTGCTTTTAATTCGTGGAATCATGCATTCCTTAATAGCTCATGATTGAAGATCAGTTTAAATGCTTGAATCACGATAATAATGATATTGTTTGCTTTTAAGTGAGCTCATGCTTTGCACTGTGGGGTGTATTTTGATTTACAAGTCAACTAAAATGACTTTTCATGTGCAAGTCCTGAACTCCTGGTTGTTAATATTTAAACTAAAATACTCATGCAATGGAATGCTAATGATTCAATTTGGAGCATTTCCATCTCTCTTTGCACTAAAGGCAGTTCTGAAACAGAGCAACAGTAAGATAAATGAATAATAAAGCATAATATTTATGCCAACACTCATTTTTGAATCAAATCAAAAGTCTCAAGGTTCTTGCCCCCTGATTAAAATTAACAGAGCAGAAATTGGAAATTTTGAAGAATGCTCCTAATTCAGTTAAAACTGGGACATTTCCATTCACTGAAGTAGAAATAATAATTTAGCAAAAATGCATTCAACAATGGGTAACAAATAAATTGATCCAGGCAAATTTCCATTAAAATCGATGAAAGTTGTTCTGATCTGGTTAGGGGCCAATTTTATTTTGTTCAAAGTAGGCAAAATTTGAAATTCCAGATACTCACTAGGAAAATAAAACCACAGACTTTAAACAAGCAAAATAAACTTTACTGATTTCTTTGTTGGTTTAGTAAGTTGTCAGAAAAGTAAAACAAAATCACAGAATCACACAGTACAGAAGAGGCCCTTAGGCTTGTTGAGTCTGCACTGACACGTGAGAAACACCTGACCTACCTACCTAATCCCATTTACCAGCACTTGGCCCATAGCCTTGAATGTTATGATGTGCCAAGTGCTCATCCAGGTACACTTTAAAAGGATGTGAGGCAACTCGCCTCCACCACCCACCCAGGCAGTGCATTCCAGACCGTCACCACCCTCTGGGTAAAAAAGTTTTCCCTCACATCTCCCCTAAACCTCCTGCCCCTCACCTTGAACTTGAGTCCCCTTGTGACTGACCCTTCAACTAAGGGGAACAGCTGCTCCCTATCCACCCTGTCCATGCCTCTCATAATCCTGTACACCTCGATCAGGTCGCCCCCTCAGTCTTCTCTGTTCCAACAAAAACAACCCAAGTCTAGCCAACCTCTCTTCATAACTTAAATATTTAATCCCAGGCAACATCCTGGTGAATCTCCTCTACACCCCCTCCAGTGCAATCACATCCTTCCCATAATGTGGCGACCAGAACTGCACACAGTACTCCAGCTGTGACCTCACCAAGGTTCTATACAACTCTAACTCTGCCTTCTATGGACACACACGCCAAGATCTCTTTGTTAGTCATCTATGTCATTTATATAAATGGCAAATAATAGGGGACCCAGCACAGATCCCTGTGGTACGCCACTGGACACTGGCTTCCAGTCATTAAAGCAGCCTTCTGTCATCACCCTCTGTCTCATACAACTAAGCCAATTTTGAATCCACCTCATCAAATTACCCTGTATCCCATGTGCATTTGCCTTCTTTATAAGTCTCCCATGTGGGACCTTGTCAAATGCTTTGCTGAAATCTATATAAGCTACATCAACTGCACTACCCTCATCTACTGACCTGGTCACGGCCTCAAAAAATTCAATCAAATTTGTTAGGCATGACCTCCCTCTGACAAAGCCATGCTGACTATCTCTGATCAAATCTTGCCTCTTCAAGTGGAGATGGATTCTCTCCTTCAGAATTTTCTCCAATGGTTTCCCTACCATTGACGTTGGACTTACTGGTTTGTAGTTCTCTGGCTTATCTCTACAATCCTTCTTAAATAGCAGAACAACATTAGCTGTTCTCCAGTCCTCTAGCACCTCCCCCGTGGCCAGAGCAGAATTAAAAATTTGGGTCAGAGCCCCTGCAATCTCCTCCCTTGCCGCCCTCAGCAGTCTGGGACACAAATCATCCGGACCAGGAGATTTGTCCACTTTTAAGCCTCCTAATACTTCCAATACCTTGTCACTCCCTACATCAACTTGCACAAGAACCTCGCAGTTTGTCTCCCCGAGTTCCATACCTTCATCCTCATTCTCTTGGGTGAAGAAAGATGTGAAGTGTTCATTCAAAACTCTACCAATGTCGTCTGGCTCCACCCATAGATTGGCCCCTTTGTCCCTAATGGGCCCTACTCTTTCCCTGGTTGTACTTTTCCCATTGACATACTTATAGAATATCTTAGGATTTTCCCTACTTTTACCAGCCAGAGCTTTCTCATATCCGCTCTTTAATCTCCAAATTGCTTTCTTAAGCTCCACCCTGCACTTCCTGTATTCCACTAATGCCTCTGTTGATTTGCTCCCCTTGTACCTGCTAAAAGCCTCTCTTTTCCTTCTCACCATATCCTGAATATCTCTGGTCATCCATGGTTCTCTGGGCTTGTTACTCCTTCCTATCACCCTAGAGGGAACATGTTGAGCCTGTACCCTCCCCATTTCCTTTTTGAATGCCCCCCACTGCTCTCCTGTAGATTTCCCCACAAGTAGCTGTTCCCAGTCTACCTTGGCCAGATCCTGCCTTATTTTACTAAAATCCACTCTCCCCCAATCCAAAACGTTTTTTACAACTTATCTATTTCTTTGTCTATAACAAGCTTAAATTGTACCATGTTTGCTATCACTAAAATGCTCCCCCACCACCACCTCAGCCACTTGTCCAGCTTCATTCCCCAGAATTATGTCCAAACTATATTATCTTTTACTCTAACATTCAGAATTATCATGAGGTAAATATGAATTATCCAGTAAACTACAGTCAAACACACCACACTAAATGGTAGCTGCAACCAAGGCAGATCTCATTGATTTCTCAGTAATCCACCCAGACACTAGTGGCCATTTTAAGTTGCAATACCTAATTAAAACTGGTCTTTCTCATAAAGGATTTAAACTCCCCAATTTTGAAGATATAGCCTCTGATTTTCCCCAAAGCTGCTGTGACTCAGACTGCTTCAATGACTGCTCAGCTCCAAATGGTTCAATGTCCTCTCCTGAGACTGCATTCCGCAGGATTCACAAAGCTACGCTCCTGCCTCTAATTACCAGTGCAATTCCAGTTCTTTCCCAGGGCACTAGCTTCACTGAGCTGGCTCTGCCCTGGGTTTCTCCCAATCTCAGTCTCCTACCTGCACCGAGCCATGAATGGCTCCCAGGGTTTCTATGAGCTCCAACTGCCTCCAGCACAGAACCAGTGACTTCCCACCTCCTTCTAGGCTCCCCAGGTCTTCTCTGACCCCTAATTGCTCTGAATGGATCCAGGGCTTCCCTGTGAACTGCAAACCACACAAGGTCTAAACTGCAACGCTCAGCTGCACTGAATAGCTCCCAGGGTTTTTCTGAGCCTTAACGGTTTGGAGACTGCTGACAGCAGCACCCTTTTAGTATCCAGCCTCTTCTCCTGCTGTAGAACACTCAGACAATTTGAAACCCAAGAACCTTCTTAAGCTCCTCCCATCTCCATGATGATGTAATCCTTTAGGGGTCACTGAATTATTTTAAACTAATTTAGCTCTAACTCCCAAAACAAAACATCTCTCTGGCTGCACTTTTTTGCAAGCAGAGTAGACATCATGTCTACAGTTCCCAGCTAAGTAAGCTCATCTGTTTTTTAGGACCTCACTTTTCTAGCTGTTAACCCCCTAAGTCAACATGGCCCCAACCTTTTAAGTGTGATAAGCTTCAAGCTGCTTTAGTTGCATTTATCCTATTTTCTACAGTTAAAATTTAATATTTCCGGAACTAAACTTTACCTCTAAAATATGAACCTGAACCAGAAACTAGATATTTGTCACAAGATACAGAGGACAATTTTAACCAAACTCGCCTGGACCAGATTTGGTTCAGAGATCCACTTACACCCTCCCTGATTTTACGCCCCTTTGACTTTAATTCTGGAGACTTCTAATAGCTGCCTCTCTGAAAATTGTTCTTGACAGTCTGGTGTATCTTCCCATGGTTCACTGACATAATGCTTTGAGGGGGAAGGATAGAAGTATTGAGGGACAGTAGTATCAGTCAAGTGGACTCCAGGCATTGTTAATGCATTGGACCCTGACTGTCCCTGCTGATCAGTGCTAACCTAATAACAAATATTAGATCCTGAAGGTTCCGAGGGACTACACCTGGTATTGCAGCTGCTGTAAACTGGAAGTTGCTATGTAGGATGCTGCCTTCTCTCTTCCCTATTTAAACCAGAGTTGTAGTCTGTACTTACTTGGAAGTGGAGGCACCAAATTGTCTCTTGCAGCATCTTAGATGGAGAAGTACTGCAGATTCCTACAAAGTGGTAGGCACTCCAAAGAAAAAAACTTCCATGATGTTATAGTAAATCAGTTTCTGCATCAGTTCCTCAGAGACTGGCCTCAGAGTTCACAAATAGCTACGAGGTTCTTCCAACACCCTTCTTTTCAGAAGAGAATTCCATGAAATCTGGGCCCCATGACTAATGTCATAGGCAGCCTTCTCCTCAGCCTCTGCTGGAAAGGTGGCACATCCTCACCCACACTGACTCTTCTCGTTCACATGTGCTTTGTGAATCATCTGATTCCATTTCATGATCCAGTGGCACTATTCAAAGAAGTGCAGATGAGCTATCCTGGCATCCTGGCCAATAATTACCCCCTTACCACACCTAAAATGGATGATCTAGTCAGTTATTTCATTTCTGTGTGAAAATTGCCTGCCTTGTTTCCTACGTTACATTATTTGGCCGCAACCATTCTTGAAATACTACAATTCTATCAGGCTTATGATAAGCAAGTGCGTAGACTGTAGTTGGGATAAATAACATATAGGAATTTAGGCCTTGCCGAAATAGCCTACATTGCAAAACTTGGTTATAAATAAAAAATCATTTTGCCACTTCTGTTAACAATTCTCCCTCATTTTTTTCCCCCTCCCTTGAAGGTGCTGGCTCATTTTGTGATACAATTCTATGGATGTTGACTGCATTGTGATATCTCACCCTAGTGATCATTCTTTATGTGTGAGCCTGGAAGTTTGAACCCCGTCATATGGCCTTTATTAAGTAAAGAGAGCATTTCCACCAATTCAGCAAGTTTGAAAATCAGGATAGCTGCTTAAGTTGCCTTACAGCCTTTAAATATAGTGAAGAATATATATTATTAATAGCTGGATATATATTTTGAATTTTTTTAAACAAAAGCTGTTTAAAGAAGCACTACATTTCAGTATGATATCACAGTCTAGAAAAAACCATTTGTAGAAATAGTACATTTTTAACATTGTATAAGCTGTTAGTGAAATGCTTTTCTGCCTAGAGCTGTTCTGAGTTTCAGTAACAGAAGAAATGTTTATTAAAATATCATAGTGAATGTTAGCAACTAGTTGAACCTTTAGCCAGTAATCTGAGACAGATTAACACAGGAATGACTTCACAGAACAAAAAAACTTGGCAGAAAAGCTAAAACTCCTTCAAGAGACAGTTGCTTGAACTAAGAAACATCACAGAAAGCAGATGGTAACTTTAAGGATTAAAAAATGTAAACTGCATGATGCTATTTCTTTGCTTCACAAAAAAAGGGGGCTGAATCATATTGGAAAGTAAAAGGCACATTAAATATGTTTGAGAAAACAACAAACACTGAATCTATTGTCTTGCTGGATTCCCCCCACTCAAATTCCAATTTGTTCTATGGTGTATCCTTCATTCCAACTGAAGAGCAGAAAGAGTCGCTGGGTCAAAATCTGGAATTCCCTAACTGCCAGCATAATAAAAATATGTCCACCACAGGAGTGCAGTGGTTCAAGAAGACCCACTGCCATCTTTTCAAGGACTAGAGATGGGCAATAAGTTGTCAGCCTTGCAAATGAAGAACATACCCTGAGAATAAATTTCAAATAGTAACTGATTCTATCAATGTTTTATTTTTGAAAAGGTGTAGTGATAAGATACTATGGTGGTGATGTGTTACAATGCTGCAGTACACTGGAATAGTTGTACCCTGTTTCATAAATTGATAAAGCACAGGCTTGTGCTCATATCAAACACCATTAGCTCCAGATGCCAGGCTGTCGTTGTCAGAACTGATCACTAAGCAGCCAAGCTCCCTAATGGGTAGTAAACGCCAATCTAATCTCACAAGGATATTTTCTGTTATCATATGATCCTATTCCAGATTGGACAGTGGTCTTCTCTTGTCTATTTCAGTACTATCAATGTATGTTTTTAAAAAGCATTGGACGGTAAAATTCAAATTCAGCAAGGACGCAAAATGGGCCATGGATGGAACATCTATGAAGCAATGAAAGATCCAGATTTATTTTTATGTACTTCCACAAGCCACCAAAATCAAATCTGTACCATTGGAAACATCTCCCACTTCATGCTATTGCATGCCATTGAATATATAACAAATAGATCTAGTTACAAAGTTTATATGATGATAGAACATATGAAGCTTGTTAATTCTCTCAGGTGATAAAATACATTATTTGGCATAATTTACGGGAATATATACTCATGGGTAACTTCTGATTAATTCCTCCATCAGTACTGTTTTACTACCGTATGTGTCCCTTGACCACATTGTCCTTTGACTGAGATGAAACATCTGACTCAAGCCACATAGACAGAGACAAAGCATAGCAACAGCATAGCAACAAGCCAAACAGAACACTACAGGACCAAACACAACAGCCTCCAGCTCCAGCTGCTGAAACCTTCAAATTGTTTTAATACAGCAACCCACAAAATAATTGTAAGTGTTGAGGGATTCACTCATCAACCTAATGTCACATCACCTACATTGACTCCTAGTGCAAAAATAGATGTAGCACAAAATGGAAACCCACCCTCGATTCAACATTTTCTTGGATGGAGAAAATCAACTGTAGGGCAGGGCGCACAAAAATCTCTTTGTGCTCATACACTGTCATCAGCAAGTGAATTATTCTTTGTGCAGGCAACCAGTTTAACCAGGACATTCAGAATCTGTGTTAGAGTTAAATATTTTAAATCCGTCTTTAATGGTTTCATGTTCCCCCCTACCGAATATTAACAAATGCATCATCTATAGATCAGACACAATGGCAAAGACAACACTTGCCTTCAACCTGGCTAATCTCACCTTTCCCAATGTTGTGTGCAGGTGTTAAACATATCAAGAGAAAGTAGGAGAAAGGTATTTTTATTGCAGTCATAAATTATTAATCATTTAATGATGTACTAATTGGATTGGAAACAATGGAATCAAGTATATTCTGAATAAAATGCTCTCAGTTAAAAGGTTACTTCAGTCTCCAGTGTTAATAAAAGATTCAACCATCAAAACTGCTGAGGGGTGAAAATGTTTCAAGCCAGCAATTACCGTAGTGCATTAGCAGCCAATTTGTCATCTCACTTAATCTTCTTTTCGCTGAAGTTCACAGAGTGATAATTCAAACTCTTCTTGGAGACTCGTTTCCTGGTCTCACTTTTGCTTGCTTTGAAATTAAAAATCTTGGCAATATTCTCCAAGTCAACATAATCACATAACATAGAAATAGGAGCAGGAGTAGGCCATTCGGCCCCTCATGCCTGTTCCGCCATTCAATAAGATTATGGCTGATAAAAACAAAAAAACTGCAGATGCTGGAAATCCAAAACAAAAGCAGAATTACCTGGAAAAACTCAGCAGGTCTGGCAGCATCGATCTTCTCCGCCGTTGCTGCCAGACCTGCTGAGTTTTTCCAGGTAATTCTGTTTTTGTTTAAGATTATGGCTGATCTGCCCCAGGCCTCAACTCCTCTTTCATGCCAGCTCCTCATAGCCTCAGCTCCCTGATATTTCAAAAACCTATCTGCCTTCTTTTTAAATATTTCCAGTGATCTAGTCTCCGCAACTCTCTGGGGTAGAGAATTCCAGGCATTCACTACCCCTGAGGGAAGAAATTCCTTCAAATCTCAGTTTTAAATGAGTGTCCCCTTATTCTGTAACTATGTCCCCTAGTTTGAGATTCCCTTACTGGTGAAAACATCTTCTCAACATCTACCCTGTCAAGCCCCCTCAGAATCTTGAACGTTTTGATAAAATCACCCCTCATTCTTCTAATCTCTACTGAATAAAGACCTAACCTGTTTAGCTGTTCTTGATAAGTCAACCCTTTTATCCCATGAATCAGTCTAGTGAATCTCTTTTGAACTGCCTCCAATGCCAGTATATCTTTCTTAAATACGAGGACCAAAATTGTACACAATACTCCAGGTGTGGCCTCACCCACACCCTGTACAGTTGTAACAAGGCTTCCCTATTTTTAAACTCCAATCCCCGAGCAATACAAGCCAAAATTCCATTTGCCTTCTTAATTACTTGCTGCTCCTGCATGCTAACTTTTTGTGTTTCATGCACAAGAACACCCAGATCCCTCTGTGCTGCACTTTTTTTGGAGTCTCTCTCTCCATTTAAATAATAGTCTGCCTTTTGATTCTTCCTACCAAAGTGCATGACCTCACAATTTCCTACATTAAGCTCCACCTGCCAAGATTTTGTCCAAACAAAAAATAAAAACTGATGCAGTGCATAACAGGCCGCTGATTTGCAACAAGCCCATTTCACACCACTGGGGCAGGGTTTTATGTCCCGCAAGCCGGTGCGCGCCCAACCCGATTGGGTGTAAAATTGCACACGATGACGTCAGGCAAACATCCCGATGTCATCGCACGCTGGCGAGATATTTTGCTGGGCAGGCATGCACAGGTGCCAGAGCTGCTCCCACCATTAATCAACAGGCCACTTAAAGTCATTAACGGTCAAATTGATGGCGATTTTTTTGTTGCCCCATGATTACTCATTTGTTGCATGGGCAAAACGGCCAGCTGACATTTTCAAAAACCTCATCCACGGGCAGGATAATAAGGGCCAGCATCATTGCCAGTGTGAGCAGTGAGAAGCTTGGTAGATAGTTTGCTGCTGATGACGTTCTGGTACTTGGCAGCTTCATTTCTGTTTGGGGTTTCATTCTTAGCATTTCCAGGCTTTATTTCAGGACCCATTGGTGTCAGCAACGCCCCTGAAGGATCAGGCTGTGTGGACCCTTTCAGGTATCAGGCAGCCTTCCGTTACCATGGTAATGGGGATTGTGGTCTCTGCTGGTGGCACCTCCTCTGAGGAGGAAGAGAGGGGCAGGAGGGAGAGGAAGCCAGGTGTCCCCATTCAGCTTCCAGGGAGGGATCTGTAGGAGGACAGGCACAGGCATAAGAGATGCAGGGCCAGCAGGAAGTCCAAGGCAGAAAGGGCTGCAGAAGATGCCACTATCCTTCTGCCAGGCGACGATGCAGCTACCTCAATATGTCCAAGGTGCAATGCTGAAGGAGGCTCCGCCTCTCAAAAGGGACGGTGATCTGATGATCCCGCCTGAGATCAGCTCAAATTGTGTGGTTGGACACCCCATGCCAGTGGCTCTGAAGGTCACAGTGGCCCTCAACTTCTATGTCTCTAGCTCTTTCTGGGACTCAGTGGGGGATCTGTGAGGAGTCTCCCAATCGGCTGTCCACAGTTGCATCAAGCTGGTGACAGAAACTCTGTTCAGGTGGATACCGATCTTTATTCTTTACCATCTGGACGAAGCCAGTCAGGCTGAGCGAGCCAGAGGCTTTGCTGGGATCCCCCATGTCCAGGGTGCCATCGACTACATACATGTGGCCATCAAGGCACTAGCAGTCTGCTGGGTACCTTGGTCAACAGGAAGGGATTCCACTCTATGAACGTGCAGATAATGTGTGACCACAGGATGCAGATTCTGCAAGCCTGTGCAAGGTACGCTGGCTGCTCCCATGATGCTTACATCCTCAGACACTCCCAGGAGCCAAGACTCTTCAGTGCTCCAGCCTGACTAGATGGATGGCTGCTGGGTGACAAGGCTATCCGTTGAAGAGGTAGCTCATGCCCCCGCCCCCCCCTCCATCACCCAAGAACTGAGCCAGGGAAGCATTACAATATGAGCCATGCCTCCACAAGGGCAGTGGTAGAGAGGACAATAGGTCTTCTCAAGATGCGCTTCTGATGCCTGACCATTCAGTGGGAGCACTACAATACCCCCAGAGTGAGTGTCACTGTTTGTGGTTGCTCACTGCACTCTCCGCAATCTGACACTGGCAAGGTGGGACCCACAGGAGGAAAAGGGTCTTGACACAGCTGCACAGACCACAGATGATGAGTCCAGTAGTGAGTCAGAAGAGGAGCATGGTGAGCAGAATGGAGGCAGACCTCGGTAACCTCCAGAGAGACAGGGATGTCTTGATCCACACCCCTTCAGCTAGGCTACCAAAAATCAGCTTCAACCACATGCCAGGGCTGACATCTCCATCCTGGGTGACTGAAAGGACCCTTTCATTTGGACACAAAGAACACTCAATGCCTGTGCAATAAAGTTCAGAGCCACTTACGTCCAGCAGTACATACTGGTGTACCCTGCACCAATAATATAAAAAAATGTAGAGTACTCAGGCCATGAAGACAGAAACAACATTTATCTCATTTTGATAATTCCAAACTATTTACATAAATGTCTTTGGTCTTCATTCTCAGGCCAGTATAGATAAAGTAAACATATTGCAGAAAATCACATAAAATGACACACGGTGACATCGGGCCAGCTTCTTGAAGTCACTGCGCGCCATCGCGATATTTCGCTGGGCGGGCACGTGATGATAGCTGCTGCGCACCCGCCATTAATTAACAGGCCACATAAGGCCCTTGACTCACCAATCGATGCTGATTTTTCGGCGCCCATGCAATCTTCGGGTTGGTGCCTTGGCGCAATGGGCAAGCGGGTAGAACACATTTGTATAAACCTCATCCACGGGCGGGACAAGAGGGCTCACTGGGGTCGCAAGTGTGCTCTCTCAAGTATTGATTTTTCAAAGTTATTGAAACTTGCCTGTGTGATCTGCAATACTTCAAAACACATACCAGCTGCTTTGTCTGGACTCTTAACCCTCAGGTCAGCACTCTGCAGTGAGGAATCTTTTTTGGGCCTACAGGTTTCAGGAATAGCCTGGGAATGGGAGCTGAACTCTCCACTGGAGGCACCTCCTTTGAGGAGGAAGGGAGGGTATGAAGGTGGAGGAGGTCAGGAGTGCACATTCAGCCTCCAGGGGAGCCACTTTTGGGAGGACAGGCATAGGCACAAGTGGCACAGGGCCAAGATGTAGTCCAAGGCAGAAGGGGCTGCAGAAGATGCCTCTATCCCGTTGCCAGGTTATACAGGCAGCGTAGCAACACCCTCAATATGTCTGAGGTGCAGTTGCAAAGGAGGCTCCGACTCTCAAGGAAGCAGTAAGCTATATCTGTCAGATGATTGGGCCTGAGATCTCCACGAATTGTGTGGGTGGACACCCCATGCCAGTGGCACTAAAGGTCACAGCTTCCCTCATCTTCTATGCCTCTGGCTCCTTCCAGGGCTCGGTGGTTGATCTTTGCAGTGTCTCCCAATCAGCTGTCCACACTTGTGTCAAGCAGGTTACAGATGCTCTGTTCAGATGGGTAACCACCTTCATCCACTTCCGCTGCGACCAGGCAAGTCAGGCACAGGAAGCCAGAGGGTTCGCGGCCATTGCTGGCTTCCCCTGTGTCCAGGGTGCTATAGACTGCACACATGTGGCCATCAAGGTGCCAGCAGGTGGGCCCGGTGCCTTCAGCAACTGGAAGGGCTTCCACTCCATGAACGTGCAGATGGTGTGTGATCACAGGATGCAGATCCTGCAAGTCTGTACAAGGTACCCAGGCAGCTCCCACGATGCCTACATCCTCAGACACTCCCAGGTGCCGGGGCTCTTCAGTGCTCCAGCCCGGCTGGATGGATGGCTGCTGGGTGACCAGGGCTATCCCCTCAGAAGGTCGATCATGATGCCTCTCCACCATCCAAGAACAGAAGCTGAGCAGCACTACCATAGGGGCCACGCCTCCACAAGGGCTGTGGTGGAGAGAGCCATTGGTCTTACCAAGATGCGCTTCCGATGCCTGGACCACTCAGGGGGTGCAATTCAGTACCAACTAGATTGTGTGTCACTGATAGTGGTTGCATGCTGCACTGTCCACAATCTTGTGCTGGAAAGGGGGGACAGAGTGGATGATGAAGGTATCGATGCAATGGCTATAGCTACACATGATGAGTCTAGCAGTGAGTCCGAGGATGAGCACGCACAAGGAAATGCTGAGGGTGTAGATGCTGACCCGGGCATACTCCAGGGAGGCAGTGACACCCAGGAGGCTTTAATCCAACAAACCTTCAGCTAGCACACCACAAATGGACCTCCAGGACAAGCCTGGGCTGTAGGCGCCATGCTCAATAACTAAGTGCCAAATCTTCCAGGTTAGAAACAGTAACTAAGGGCTTTGTTAATAAAGCTGAATGTCCCACAAAGCACTCATTACATTCTTGGAAACTACACAAATGCAGAAGAAAAGAGGCACCCTCAGCCATGGTCACATGTCTGAATTTAATATCACAGGCAAAGAAACTTATTGAAACAAAATGACAATGGTGTTCCAATTCAAAGCAAATCATAAAGACCTCTTCTTGGGCCAACACAAAAGCACTAGTGATAAACCCGTGGTGTGCCTAAGGTGCCTTATGTTTACGTTTTCGGGTGCTACGTCTTGGTGCTGCCCCACTGCTGGGAGTGGCATCTGAGACAGCCTGCTGACTCTGCTGTCCTGTTGGCCTCGATGACCTTGGTGGTCACCCTTTGGCCCGTGGAGCCTGTGCTGGCCCCACCTGGGAGGGAGCTGCCAGTTCCACAGCTGGCATCTCCCCAGTCGGCGCAGCCTCACTGGATGCAACGGTCACTGGGAGAGGGGCAGAGGAACTGTCGCCCTCATCTGGAGCGCCCTGAGAGGAGTCCATGGAGACGACAGGCAGCTGCTGCACCACCGTGAGGTCACTTCAGATCTCCCTGCTCACCGTGGATGGATGGGCACCGAGCTGGGGAAGTTGATGCCCACACTATCTCCCACACTAGCACTGGCCATCTGAGGTCAATGCCGATGTGAGGGCTTGCTGGTCAGAGCGCATCCCGAGGAAGCCCTGATGGGTCTGCTGGAGGAGCCTCTCCACAAGAGTCGCCACTCTCTCCATGAAGAATGCATGGAGCTTGGACATGTGGCTCATTGCTTCAGCGATCGTCCGCGTCGACTCCTCCACCATGGAGGCCAAGCATAGCCTCATGTATCTCCCCGAGATGCTCCCGCACACCCAGCCGCATTTCCTGCGTTTGCTGCGTTGCGGACAACTCCAGCGGCACATCATCAGGCACCGACTGAGCATGTGCCTGGGCCCCTGCAGTCCTCTGACTGCTGGCGCCATGGGCATTCTCTGTCTCTGCCAGCTCCTCCAGCGACTGTGCAGTGCCCTCACCTCTGTGCCCCGGGACACTAGCCAATGTTCTAACTCCCACCCAGGTGCTAGTATCTATGCTAGTGCCTGCCTGGCAGAGTTGGTGTGACACTGGTGAAACTTCAGGGCCCTCAGGTGTGAGAGGGGGTCTCTGCTGCTCATCCTCTCAGCCCTGCTCCACTGATACTGGAAGGAAGGACAAAGACATTGGATCAGTTAACGTGGAGAAAATGACAAAGTGCATCCCTGACCCCCGGATCATTATGCGCTCATCATTCCATAAGCAATGGTCAAGCCATGTTGCAAAATTAAGTCTCTTAACATTCAGCACTGCCATGGGAGAACAATGCTGATGCCACTGCTGGACATACAAGCCTGGCCGTGGCCCCCCACTGACACCAGTGGACCTGGGCGCATGGCGCCTCTCCATATCCAGGGCCTCCTGCTCAAACTGGCTGCGAATGGCTAACTGCGCCTGGCCGCCACCAGTCTTTGCACGCTGTGCCGCATTGTAAGCATTCTTCTCCTGAAAATGAGATGAGCATTGATTTGTGCAAATTGCACACGGACTCTCTTCGCGCATGGCCCACCCCAACCAGAGTGGGACATATCAGGGCTCCAGTGTCTCCTCACCCCGCTGCTGCCAAACACTCACACAAAGATGCTAGGCCTGTTCCCCACCTCCCCCACCCCCACCTTAGCCACATGCTGCCTACATCACATTGGGCACCACATACCCTGATGGATCTCTGTCAGATCCTCCTGCACATCTCGCTGGACATCCAACATCTGTCACCTAATGAAGCTCATCACCAGCCTTCAGTTGAGCATTATCTAGCCCCCAGAAGTCCTCTGACTGCTGGACCCCTGAGCACTCTCTGCCTCAAGTGAGTGTGAAGTGCCCTCACTGCTGTGCACCAAGATACTAGACGCTGAACTAATGCCCACCAAGGAGCTGGTATCTGTGCTGATGCCTGCTTCAGGGCGCGGGTGTGATGCAGGTGCAACAGAAGCACGGTGGTCCTCCAGCGTCAGGGGTGGCCCTTCGGGGTCTGCAGAGCGAACGCCTGCTGGTGAACCTAAAAGGGAGAAGAAGGACATGTCATTAGTTAAAGTCATCACACTGTCACTGTGCATGCCAGGCACCCTGGTGAGACAATGGAGATCTGCATTATGGTGCCCTCGTCTTCCAATTATCAACGGGGACTCCAGGTTTGAGGCTCACATCAAAGAAGGCACTGCATTCCTACCTTCGTTTGCCACCCCCTGCTTCTCCACACCCGGTTGCACGGTGAGCGTGCCAGCTCTTGAGCTTCAGGAGCAGGAGGTTGGGCTGCCCTCTGCCTGCACGTGCCCTCTCTGCCTGGTTACGGCGTCTTCTTTTGAAAGAACAGAGGCGCTTTGGTTACTCTCTACCTGCAGCACCATTGCAGCCTGGCCAACCCCACCTGAGGAGCACCTTGCAGGGCACATCCGAGCCATGGCCCTCAAGCTGTAAGACACTCAGTCCAAGCAGCCAGGGCTCATTCCCTTGGCCAGCTCCAGTGTCATTGACATTTGGCACTCAGACTCTAGCACCCCTGAGGTCCATGGAGGGATAGCCACACCTTAACACTTCTGCACACTTACCCATGCCAACACGGTACCCACCCTTCCTCAGTGCAGCAGGTCCATGAAGCACTTACGGCGCTGCACCCATGTGCTCCGGATCACATCGTGGCTGCACTCCATTGCTGCCACCTCCTCCTAAGCCTCCTTGATGAGGTGCAGTGCCCTCCTCCTCCCATCCCTGGGGCAAGGGTGTCCCTTCTGTCAGCCACCTCCCCCAGGAGGACAGCGAGGCACCAGTCGGAAAAGCTGGGGGGATGCCGAGTGCCCACCTGACGTCCTCCCGCTTGCTGTGTCCAGCTACACTCGATTCCATAAATTTGTTTTGGAAACGCAGAGGAGACGTCCTTCTAGGGGCAGCCTGGGCTGCCTTTAAACCAGCCACTTGCCGCCATTAGACCCGGTGGCAGACAGTCGCCGCCGCCCCCCCCCACCCCACGCCTTCCAACCCCCCATCGTCCTCACCACCCCCCATCCGCTCAGCCCTTCCCAAGCAGTGTGGATCCATGATTCAGGCTGGGCGGGCCATTAAGAACAATTTAAGTACAATTTAATTCTGGACATAAGCACGCATCTATTTTAATTGCAAACATCAGAGTATTGAATTGCCTGTGACTCCATTTTAATTAATGGTCAGCTCGGTCAGTAATTGTGTTTTGAGCTTGGAAGCCCAGCTGCTAAAATAAATATTTGGAAGAGTTCAGTGGGAAAAAGTCATCATTAATATTTATATATGTACACACGCACACACACACATACACACACACACACACACACACACAATCACACATATACATATATATATGTAAATATATAATGATGATATGAATTGTCTGCTGTGGCAAATTAAATAGCTGGTAACAGAGAAGTACAAGCCCTTCATGTATTGGAAAAGAATTGAGAAAATCAATTATAGAACTGCAATAGGAGATAGGGACATTAGAGGACAGGAAACAAAACAAGCTCATGGGCCTCTAAGGAAAGAAGGTTTCTCACTGTAGGTCTTACTGATTTACTCTCTTAGAATCAGCATCAATAACTGAGCACATGGGAATATTATTATTGACAATTTCAGGGATATAGTTATTGACAATTTTGTCAATTTTAATTATTAGAACTAATTAGGATATTCTTTTCATGTTTTAAGAGAAAATTCAGCAATCCACACTCCAACAAGGACTCATGCTCAAAGAACACATTGCTCAAATGTAGAGCTACAAAATAGCTGTGCCTGCTCTTCGACCATACTCTCTTTGTGCATGGCATCCCACTAGAACAGGATTTCTGAATTTATCCTCTAATTTGCTGATATGTCAATTTAATAGATTTTCTAATTATGTTTTTAAATCTTTTTCAAACCTCAATGAATAAAGGAACAGCATGCAACATATTCTTGCTCTTTTGGGGAAATGATTAATAACAAGGTTTTTTACTTAATCTATCGCTCAAAACTGAGGTGGCAGCTGGGTGGGTTATTGTTGTAATAATATAGTGAAACATGAACTTATTTACTCATCTCATACTTCTCAAGTCACATAACCCACGTAACTGTTTGGTAATCCTGATATAATGACTCATGGAAATAGAGACTACCAAATTCATAAGGCATTGTAATTCCATTTTAGCTTTATAAAATTTTGGAACTACTACACAGTTATCTAAAATATGTGAAACAAAAACAGAAACAGAAATACCTGGAAAAACTCAGCAGGTCTGGCAGCATCGGCAGAGAAGAGCACAGTTGATGTTCATGACCCTTTAACAGAACTAACTAAAAATAGGAAAGGGGTGAAATATAAGCTAGTTTAAGGTGGTGGGGGCGGTGTTGTTTCGTTATCTCCACCTATAATTGGCTGCTTGTCCCAACAACCAGCCCCCCACCCCAACCCCGACCTTAAACCAGCTTATATTTCACCCCTTTCCTATTTTTACTTAATTCTGTTGAAGGGTCATGAGGACTCGAAACATCAACTGTGCTCTTCTCTGCCGATGCTGCCAGATCTGCTGAGTTTTTCCAGGTATTTCTGTTTCTGTTTTTGTTTTGGATTTCCAGCATCTGCAGTTCTTTGCTTTTATCTAAAATATGTGCTTATCTAAACAAGGTTTGGTGTATACTATACATATCTATTGGGACAATGGGTAGAATTTCCTATGCCCACTGGCAACTGGCAATGTTTGGCGGCATGAGAGGACAATATGGCCAGAAGGCCAAAAATCAGGTTCACAACAATCACAACAATTTACAATCATTCGCTCTGCCTGTCAATGGCAGGCCACATTCCCCGCTGGCGGGTGTTGGGAACCTCATTGTAATATATTTTCATATCATTATAAGCCCATTATGCTGGAATCAACCCACCACCACCCCCACCCCCCCATGTTGGATCATCCGACTGGGTCGGTGGGAAAACATGCCGGTGCAGAACATGCCTTGAGAGGTGTGACATGCTGAAGTTGGGGCTTAGCGTCAGGGACTTGCTCACATCACAGACGTTCAGGGAGCAGAGTGTTCTGGAGTTCGACTTCAACGGGACCATGGAAGAATATCCATCACATGCTAGGTGGATTCACTTGGAAATGGCTCTGCCAGGAAGCAGATCATGGAAGGTGGAAAGTCACCATTGAGCATCTGCTCCCAATGGATGATGGTCGAAGGGGTGGAGAGGAATGTCCAGCTGTGTTTGGGACAGGATGATGTATCGATGGGTGGGTGAGGAAGGTGTGTCGGGAGGAATGAGGTTGGGCGAGGAGGAGCAAAGGTGTCAGGGGGTGAAGTGGTGGAGGGGAATAAAGGTGTCAGGTTGGGGGGGGCGCAAAGGTGACAAGAGGGTGAGGTTGCCAGGGGGAGGAGGGGGCATCGGGAGAGAAGGTGGCAATTGGGCACGTATGCGTAAGGGGAGAGGATGGTGTAAGAGAAGGAGTTCTGAGAGTGGAAGGAGTATAGAAAGGGGAAGAATTCCAGGGGCAGGAAGGAGTCTGGGGGAGAAAGGAGTCCAGGGAGGGTAAGGAGTAAGGATGTAGGAAGAAGTAAGGGTGGAGGAAGGAATTGGGAAAGGGGAAGGAGTAAGGCTGGAGGAAGAAGTTAGGAAGGAGTCAGGAAGTAGGAAGAACTAACGTGGGGAGAAATCTGGGGGAGATGGGAGGAGTTCCAAAGAGGGAAAGAGTTCCAAGAGGGGAAGGAGTTGCAAGAAGGGAAGGAGTTCCAAGGAAGGAAGGTGTCCGGAGAAGGGGGTATCCAGTTGAACAAGCAAGGGAGGGCTCTGTTGAGTCTATAACTGCCTCCTGGGGAGCGAACTGAGGGTGGGCCTGGTACAAGGGAGTGGTGAGAATGGCCAAGGGCAGATTGAGGCGGTAGGGCGGGAGGGTGAGAATGCAATGGTATCAGTAGAAGGGATGGTGAGAATGACTGGTGGGGGCTTGGAGACAGACATTGACCTGGGGATGGGAAGGAGGAGGTCAGGGAGGTTAATGTGAATGGGGGTGGGACTTTCGGGAAGGAAGGGAACATGCACATTCACCTGGACATCCCCGAAAGAAAAGGGTTGTGGCTGATAGGTCACAGCAAGGACGTGGAAGGTGATGTCAGTGCAGTCAGCACTGATGGGGGAGAGGAAATGGGTGACTGGGGGGAGGGGTAAGGACAGGGGAGCACAAGAAAAACTGTAGCATTATCATGCTTGCTAAATCGAAATTGAAATGAAAATCGTGGTGGGCAAGAACAGGTTCTGGCTGGGGTGTGATCATTGGGTGGGTAGAGATGCTGGTCAGCTCAGATGGACAACTGAAAGTGAACCCCAACAGGCAGCACTGAAAATCCTCAGGACAGTGAGATGAGTGTGATGGGGGAAGGATCCAAGTGCGTGGGAGAGAGCTTGCACGAGGTTCCCAGAGGCCCAGACACACACACTGTTCTCCCCCCAGAATCACTCGTCGGCCAGCTGTGTGCAGCTGGACTGCTATTTGGGGTCCAGGGGGCGATGCAGTGGGAGGACTTGCGAAGCCTGTCACTGAAGCTGAAAGTCACCATTACACATTATTCAGTGAAAGCGAATATATTTTCAGATTGTAAAGTGACAAAACATAACCATGCAACCAACTGTGATTAGAGTTTCTTAAATTTTTGAACGCCTTAGACTTCTAGGTGCTGCCCTGATATCGCAACTGGGGTGGAGACAGCCGGTGCAATGGTTGGCTCTGTTACCTCTGATGACTATAGCGTGGGTCCTCTGGAGAGCCGAAGGTGTAGTCTTGCTTTGGCTATCTGCCAGCTGCCCCCTCTGCGGTGATGGAGGACAAGTTTGTAGGTGTCACAGGTAAAAGGGAACTTGGAGGGAGAGAACAGCCTCTGAGATTCCTAAATGGATGACCCAGGGGCATCCAGCTGCTGGTCCTCCTCCCTTCAGGTACCCGAGGGCCCTGGCCCTGACTTCTTGAGGGGAAGGAGCACCTGGGGGGGTATCCTGGTGCCCTGTTTTGCTCTTGCGTTGCAACTGCAGGAGCTCACCCATGGCTCCTGCGATGGGGTGCAGGTCTGCGCGCATCTCTGCATGCTGCTGGGCCAGGGTTTCCATGGTGTCCACCATCCTCCCTATGAAGACATCCATGCATGCACATGTGGGCACCACTTTGTCAGAGAGCAGGCGGACACTCTCCTCCGACATGCGTGCCACTCTGTTGAGGGCTTCCAACAGTTCTGTGTGCTGTTCCCCTGCCTTCTGCTGAATCTCCAGGATGAGTTGGATAGCTAAATCCAGAGGCTCGTCATCTGACTCGGAACTCACGGATGCCTCTTCCCCAGCAATCCTTTGAGTGCCAGGAAGCTCGGCTGAACCTGCCTCCACCTGCTCTGGATGTGTGTCCATGCGGCACCCACCAAACTGTGAACCCGAGCCTGCTCTAGATCTAGGTCTCACCGAGGTGCATGTCTCTGCACTGGTGGAGGGTGTGGATAAGCGCTGTGATGGGTCTTCCAGGCTGCTTATTTCCAGATCTTCATTGGAGGAGGTGTTCTCTTGGCTGGAGGTGAGGATGTGGATGGAGCTGAAGGACTGGCTGGCTGAGGGTGTCGGTCTCTCGGCAGAGCTCCCTGTGAACCAAAGTAGAGATAATTAGTGCATGGCAGCAGGGTCAAAAGCAGGAGAGAATGAGAGCACTCACAGTTGCGTTGAGGGAGGGATGACGAGGTGCAGGATCCTCAGGTGGGTGTTTGCCGCCAGCGTCACCATCGCCGCAGGCAGGGTCCACATCCTCACCAGTCAGTGCGATGGTAGGCTCGTCAAAGTGAGTGAGGGGCCTAATGTGGACCACTTCACCCCCCAGTCTAGCTGTTATGAGCCAGCTTCTCTTGCAGGAAAACAAAGGGAGACAGTGCGAGTAGGATGCATGGCACTGACTGGAATGTTTGTGTGGTGAGCGGAGACATGGGCAGGACGAGGACGTGAGCTCCAAAGGATATGAGCCTGATGGAGATGTGAGGGTGTGTGTGAGAGTTAGTGGTGTTGCCCCTTGAGGTGTGAGATCCCTGTGGATGTGTGATGGGTTTGTGAGTGTGTGAGTTGAGAGTGATGGGATAAGTGACATACCCTGGTGGAATGGATGAGACCATTCATCCTGTTGCGGCACTGAGTGGCTGTTCTCTCTTGCAGGCACTGGCACTGACCACCACTGCTTCCCATGCTGGATTAGTGATGTTGCTGCCCATTCTGTGGCTGAGCAGGGGTAGAGATCATCACGGTGGACCTTCACTGCTTTCAAAAGGTGCTCAAGGGATGAGCCATTAAACCAAGGGCTTGCAGTCTTCTTGCCTTTCGGAGTGCTTCATTGCAGCCGTCCTGGGCTGGAAGCACTGAAAGATGTGCGTGTGGCTGCACTGTAAATATGGCCCCCGGTGCGATGAAGCGGCAAGGTGATGGTGTGGCAGGCAAATGAAAGCCCACCCGCCATTGAAATGGCGTGTTTCCCAGGAATGCATAATTAATGAGGTGGGGTTGGGACAATATGGCGTGAAAAGCCGCCATTGTGGCTGGCGGGTAAAACGTCATTTTTCTCCTGCTACCACACTTTGTGCAAACCTGGGCCCATTCCGCCCAATAGGTTTTCTAACTTTGGTTATTCCTGTGTATAATATTCTGTACATTTTGATTACTCCTTCATTTTCATTATTTCGTTAAAGGCCTAATTTAAAAATTCCTTCCCCTTCTTTATCTTAGGGCTCCTCTACCCGAACAATTTTTCAAATATCATGATTGGTTAATTTGGGTGAGCAAGGTTTTGAGTGTTACAAATGAAAATCTGTTGGAATGTATTACAAAAACTTATTTTATTGCACTTTTTTTGAATAGGAAGGAAACACGCAGTTAAAATTTATGGAAATCTTTTGTGATAGTTTTGTATATCTTCCTAAAATTGATTATATTTGTCACAACTACAAAAGTGAACATTTCTAGCTTAGGCCTACATTAGTTAGAATTAATAGCAATTTCACTGCAATGAGTAGTCTTCGTCCGCAACCTTTAAGGATAGTGGGATAATTTTTCAGATAGAAAAATACAAATAAAAAGCTTTTGGCATAATAAAAAAAAAATAAAATACTTTTGGCCTTACTTCCTCTAAGTTACGTTAGTGGGTGCTGGTGTGGCTTAAAACTAGGAGCATAATCCTCCGCCATTTCCGCCAACTCCAGCATGATGCCACCACCAAACACATCTTCCCTTCACCCCCCCAGGGGCATTCCATAGGGATCATTCCCTCTGTGACACCCTGATCCACCCCTCCATCACCCCCTACTCCGTAACCCCCACCTACGCTACCTCCCCATGCATAAGCAAAATATGCAACACCTGCCCCTTCACTTCCTCTCTCCTCACCGTCCAAGGGCCCAAACACTCCTTTCAAGTGAAGCAGCATTTCACTTGCATTTCCCCCAACTTAGTCTACTGCAATTGTTGCGCCCAATGTGGTTTCCTCTATACTGGAGAGACCAAACGCAGACAGGGCGACCACTTTGCAGAACACCTTCAGTCTGTCTGCAAGAATGACCCAGACCTCCCTGTCACTTGCCATTTTAACACTCCACCCTGCTCTCTTGCCCACATGTCTGTCTTTGGCTTGCTGCATTGTTCCAGTGAAGCTCAACACAAACTGGAGGAACAGCACCTCATCTTCCGACTCGGCACTTTACAGCCTTCCGGACTGAATATTGAGTTCAACAACTTTAGATCTTGAACTCCCTCCTCTGTCCCCACCCCCTTTCTGTTTCTTCCCCCTCCCTTTTATTTTTTCCAATAATTTATATAGATTTTTCTTTTCCCACCTATTTCCATTATTTTTAAATCTATACCTTTTATGGCCTTTTAGTCTTATTTCACCCAACCCCCACTAGAGCTATCTGTACCTTGCTTGTCCTGCTATCCATTCTTAATTAGCACATTCTTTTAGATAATATCACCACCTTCAACACCTCTTTGTTCTTTTGTCTGTGACATCTTTTGGTTATCTGCTCCTATCACTGCTAGCTTGTCCCTACAACCACACCAACTACCCCCCCCAACTTCTGTCCCCCCACCACCCACCCCCCACCTTAAACCAGCTTATATTTCACCCCTCTCCTATTTTCACTTAGTTCTGTTGAAGGGTCATGAGGACTCGAAACTTCAATTTTGTTCTTCTCCGCCAGTGCTGTCAGACCTGCTGAGCATATTGCTCCAGTTGGAACAATGAAATGCATTTTCGAAGTTATGAAAACAGGAAGAGTTGAAATCTAGCAAGGTATCTAAAATATTCCATTTTGCATGACATGCCTAATTATTATTTAATTATGTTTATATTTAGTGGGTTTATGTTGGTGATCTCTTTACAGATTTGAGAATTATGTATTATGCAGATACAATTACAAAAACACATTGATTTTGGTCCAGGAGTATTAATTGTACATTAATTGAGGACTCAATTGTTTTCAGGTGGTGGGCATTAATCGGAGATCCACTTGTGTTCCTATAAATAGGAGCAGAGTCCCCTAAATTGTTTAATTTATTTTGTTAATTCGTTAATTTAGCCCCTTTTGTGAACTGGTTTGGCTCAAAAGAGTATAAATAGGAGCAGACTGAAACTCTGGTGGTTGGAGTAAGTGGTGAATGTCTCTGTAAATACAAGCTTCTAAGATTGGGATTTATTTTTATCCTTCATCACCTAGCTATCGGGAAAAGGAGAGAGTCCCAAAGTTTGTGTAAAAAAATATGGAAATTGTAAATTAAAATAAAATATTTTTATTGGCAGCTTGAAAATCATGCTTCACTAAGAAAGTTAAAAAAAATTGTTGACAGTTTTAGTAAAAATACTGCATTGATAAATATTAAAAATCTATTTCTCATATTCAAAATTTTTCTATTCCTTTAATAAAAGTACATTAAATTCAGGGAACATGGTAGGTTCAAAGTTACGGTTTATAACTTTTTATATGATATAATTTATCAGAATATTATTGTGGATTCATGGGCTACCTTAATAAATTCTTTACAAACTGACTTAGAATATTCGGATTAATTTTTACTCATTCAAGGGATGTGGGCTCCGTTGGCTAGGCCAGCATTTATTGTCCATCCCTAATTGCCCTTGAGAAGGTGGTGGCGAGCTGCCTTCTTGGGACTGCAGTGGTTCAAGAAGGCAGCTCACCACCATCTTCTCAAGGGCAATTAGGGATGGGCAATTAATGCTGGCCAAGCCAGCGGAACCCACATCCCTTGAATGAATAAAAATTAATCCGAATATTCTAAACCAGTTTATAAAGAATTTATTAAGGTAGCCCATGAATCCACAACAATGATATGATGCCCAGAATTTTACATTTTCAGTTGCTCTGCAAGCTATCCCTTTACTTTTTGTTAACTGTTAAATAAACTTGAAAAATATTTTAACATTAATTTATTAAATGAAAATTTCAAATACTAATTTCCTAAACTCCATTGGATTATAGTCTATGGCAGATTTTTAAATTGAAGTAATTGGCAACAAAGCTCAGCATATGGGGTTGGATCCCAACAAAAGTGATATGCTAGGAACACTTGGTGAAATGAAGTATTAGCCTTATTAATGAAATAATGAACATTCAAACAAATTTCCTGAAGGCAAACTCCATTGGCAGCGCATCACCTATTGAAAACATTGTGGGCACACTCAACCCTATTTTATGTCCATTTACAGCATGGCTGGAGAATGCATTCAAAAAATTGGCCTTCGTTAGTCAGAATGTCATGCTCTCATTTCCCTTAGTTGATAGCCAGTGGTGAAATTTCAGTCCTTGAGGTGATATTTTAAACTGGTGTTTTTTTTTTTCAAAACAAAGTGTGCCAAGTTTACATCCAGAGCACAAAGGTTTGATTTTTCAAACTAGAGAAAGATTGCTGGTCTAGCACTCCATAGATCAATCTTGAGGCCTGTCATTTATAAAAATAAACAACTTGAATGAGGTTATCAAAAACAAGATCTCGGTTTAATGATAGCATAAAACTGAAGGCAGAGTCAACAGTGGAGAACAGTGCAACCATTCTAGAAAGATTTTGACTTTTTGGAAAGTTGGACAAATGTAAAAGGTTTGGCAAGGCAACAGAAGTCAGAGCATGTGTTGGATACATTTAGATTATAGTGGAGAATCATTTAAAAAATCAGCCCACATAAAAGGAAAAAAGAAAGATTTTGGATCTTATTAGCAGAGATCCAGGCCAAGATTTTTAGGATGGTGGGGCTTGCCTTCCCGCCATCCGGAGCGTTGGCAGGGAACACATCCCTGCCGATGCTGCCTGCCCCGCAGCCATTTAACGCTCCAGCGAGTATTAATTGGCTGGAGGCAAGACTTTCGCCTCTCATTTGGGAGGAAGTCCTGCCTCACAGGCTGTTGGCCAGGCTGACTGGCAGTCCCCAGAGCCTAAGTCCTAAGAGTTCAGATAAGTTTTGGGGGTCTTAGGGCAAAGAGGGTAGGTGAAGCCTGGGCAGTGTGGGTGGACAGAGGGTGGAGATTGGTGTGTCAGTGGAGGGGCCAGAGGGGTAGGGAGGTCCTCTGGTGACTGAACCTTATTGGGTCGGGGTCGCCGGTTTATTTTCAGGTTTCCCCCATACCCCGGGACTCCTCCTGTCAGCCAGAAAATTGAGGCTGGAAGGAAACATTCCTTAAGTGGTCAATAATTGGCGCAAGGGTGGGCCGACTGGCCTAGGCCTCATCTGGACCGGCGTGAAATTTTGTAGAGGTTGGGGTGGAAGCCAACCTGAGTAATTTTACGCCCCCCCCCCCAAAAAAAAAACCTGCTGGCGGGGTGTGGAAAATTCTGATGTAAATTGTTAAAGACAGAGTTTCATATTGTTGTTAAAAGCAGGATAGTGCGTTTGGGAGGAGGTGTAGTATAAATGGTTAATAGATGGGATTTGCTAATCTATGATGTAGATGATGATGCACTACTAATATCAGTCAGTCATGTGTTGGACTCTCTCTCTCTCTATATATAGAGAGAGGTTGGAACCATGCCTAGGTGCAACATGCCTACTCTGTAACCTGTTTAGATGTAGTTCTAATAAATAAATGTCAAACAAATGTAGACAAATGTCTACAGTCTGTCTAAGAAACAAATCTCACACCTAGAGTACAAGACTGAAGGACACATCCCAGAGCATTCAAGTGATTGAAAAAGGCCATATACAGTGATTGGTGCTATTCCTCACACTTTTCCTGGATTTCCCACATTGTGTAGATTACGTTTGTGGTGCCTCTTAATAGGTGAAAAGCACACTGTGACTCTGGAAAGAGTTCTTCAGCCACTGGGAGGAGGTAATTGAGGAAGAATCTTGCAACGACCTTCCCTGAGGCAGAGAGCAGGGAGACTCCTCTGTAGTACCACAGTTGGACTTGTCTCCCTTCTTGATCACAGCATTGCTGAATGCCACTGGCAAGCACTCCTCTTCCTAGATGAGGGATATGAAGTTTTGCAGCTGTGCCAGGAGTGTATCTCCACCCTGTTTCAGAATCTCAGAAGGAATTCCATCTGCTTCAGAGACTTTATTGTTCTTTAGCTGTTGACTCCGGACCAGGATATTGAAGAATAGAGTTAATGGCATTCAAATTAAAGGCAGAGTTTCAGCTGAAAAGTTCTTCTGAATGTTCTCCCCAGCGAGCCTGTCCTTGATGAGCTCCCCTCTATGCTTGGCTGCCAGTGGGATGGGCCCTTGAGTGCTTGGGCCATAGATAGTCTTGACAACACTGAAGAAACTGCACATCTTTGGTGTTTGTAAGTTTTTGGATTTCCCTCAATCTTTCCACCCATCATTTGTTCTTTATGTCTTTAGGTTTTATACTGTACCATTGCTATCTGAGGGCTGTTACTACTGCTTTTCTCTTGAGGTATGGTGACATTTCTAGTCCGCAAAACCTTTGTGCTTATGCTCACTTAGATCCCATATCTCTTGGTTGTTTTCATCAAACCAGTCACAATGTTTCCTGGTAGAGAGGCCAAGAACCTCTTTGTAGAAGATTGTTCTGGTGGACTTTAGACACAACCAGACCCTATGGGCACATTGCAGTTCCTGGGGCTAAAGGTTGACAGCTTGGCAGTGAGGTATTGACTGACAAGGGCTGTCTTGGTGGGGTCTTTGAGCCTTCAATGTTTATCCTTTAACATCAAAAAGCAGTGTAAACTATTGGTGAATGCCACCTTGACAAATGTCTGCAGTATTGTGGAGATAGCTTCCTTTAGTTGCTTTATTTAGTGGCATAGTTACGCTAGTCAGTATTCTAGTAAATTTACCAATTTGTTTAGATTAATCAGAGAAAATCCTTACTGGCTATCAGATGAAATGCTATTTATGGGTAAATTGCTCACTGACTCTTAAGAATCAATAATACAAGGTCCTGATGGCAGTGGCAACCTCAGTGACTGGCAGTTGTGAGAATGGGGCAAACAGGCCAATATGTATGATTCACAGAGGATCCCACTTTGTGCTGAAGATTAAAGATGGCATTGCTGAGATTGAAGCCAGCAAAAGTCTCAAGCTCCCAATTAGGTATAATAACTTGTCTGCTGGACCTTGAGCTTTTATTGCCATTTCCTCTCCTTAGGTTGCTCACCTATTCAAAATGATTGCTGTAATTGCTGGTCTTTTGGAGCAAGACTGTTAAAGGTGTGTCTCAAATGTTTAAATTTGGTGGGCAAAGTGGATTTTATGGCCTCTTGTATTGTTTTATCTGTATTTTTATTGTTACGTTATTTTCTGTTGCTGCTTGGGCCTGAATTTTTGGATTGGATAACTTGTATTTACAAACTCATTTCTTACAACCATCTTCTTTCCAGTTGCTGTTTCAGTTAAAGCAATCAAAGTGAGCAGATTAGGGATTTTTCTTTTATGGTTTGGATGTGAGCAATGCTGGCATGGCCACACCTATTGCGCATCTCAAGTTGCCCTCCTTAAGCCACTTTGCTTTTTATGCCAACAATGTTGGTGTAGTGATATTATTGCTGGACTAGTAATCCAGAGACCCAGGGTAATGCTCTGGGAACCCGGGTTTGAATCCTGCCACAGCAGATGGTAGAATTTGAATTCAATAAAAATCTGGAATTAAAAGTCCAATGATGGCCATGAAACCATTGATGATTGTTGTAAAAACCCATCTGGTTCGCAATCGTCCTTTCCTGGCCTGGCTTACGTGTGAGTCCAGACCGACAGCAATGTGGTTGACTCTTAACTTCCCTCTGAAATGGCCTAGCAAGCCACTCAGTTGTAACAAACCGCTACAAATACACAAAAAAGGAATGAAACCGGACGGACCATCATCAACCTAGGCATCGGAAACAACAACAGCAATCGCAGCCCTGTCGACCCTGCAAAGTCTTCCTTACTAACTTCTGGGGGCTAGTGCCAAAATTGGGAGAGCTATCTCACAGACTAGTCAAGCAACAGCCTGACATAGTCATCCTCATGGACTCATAACTTACAGAAAATGTCCCAGACTCCACCATTACCATCCCTGGGTATGCCTTGTCCCACCGGCAGGACTGACCCAGCAGAGGTGGTGGTACAGTGGTATACAGTCAGGAGGGAGTTGCCCTGGGAGCCCTCAACATCGAATCCGGACCCCATGAAGTCTCATTGCATCAGGTTGAACACTGGCAGGGGAACATCCTGCTGATTACTACGTACCGCCCTCCCTCAGCTGATGAATCAGTGCTCCTCCATATTGAACACCACTCAGAGGAAGTACTAAGGGTGGGAAGGGTGCAGAATGTTCTCTGGGTGGGGGGACTTCAATGTCCATCTCTAAGAGTGGCTTGGTAGCACCACTACCAACCGAGCTGGCCAAGTCCTAAATGAAATAGCTGCTAGACTGGGTCTGTGGAAGGTGGTGAGGGAATGAACAAGAGGGAAAAACATACTTGACCTCAGCCTCACCAACCTGCTTGCCGCAGATGCATCCGTCCATGACAGTTTCGGTAGGAGTGACCACCACACAGTCATTCTGGAGATGAGGTCCCACCATCACATTGAGGATACACTCCATCGTGTTGTGTGGCACTATCACCATGCTAAATGGGATAGATTTCGAACAGATCTAGCAACTCAAGACTGGGCATCCATGAGGAACTGCGGGCCATCAGCAACAGCAGAATTGTACTCGAACACAACCTGTAACCTCATGGCCTGCCATTTCTCCCACTCTACAATTATCTTCAATTGTACAATGAAGAGTGCAGGAGGGCATGCCAAGAGCAGCACCAGGCATAGCTAAAAATGAGGTGCCAACTTGGTGAAGCTATAAAACAGGACTACTTGCATGCCAAACAGCATAAGCAGCTAATGATAGACAGGGCGAAGCAATCCCACAACCAGACTATGCAACATCTCCTGCAATGCCTATCTCTAGAGGAACCCTGCACTGTTGCAGAACTTGCCGAATTCAACAACAAGGTGCAAAAATGTGTCCAGTTCTGGCTGGGCCATGTAAAGATTGTCCATGGACGTGATAAGAAGAAGACCACCTCCAACAAGAGAGAATCCACCCATCGCCCCTTGATGTTCTATGGCATTACCATTACTGAATCCTCCACTATCAACATCCTATGGGTTACCATTGACCAGAAACTGAACTGGACTAGTCATATAAATACTATGGCTACAAGGGCATGTCAGAGGCTAGGAATTGTGCGACAAGTAACTCGCCTCCTGACTTCCCAACACCTGTCCACCATCTACAAGGCACAAATCAGGAGTGTGATAGAACACCCCCACTTGCCAGGATGAGTGCAGCTCCTACAACACTGAAGAAGTTGGACACCATCCAGGACAAAGCAGCCCACTTGATTGGCACCACACCCACAAACATTCACTCCCTGCACCAATGATGCACAGTAGCAGCAGTGTGTACCATCTACTAGATGTGCTGCAGAAATTCACCATGGCTCCTTCGACAGCACCTTTCAAACCCATGACCACCATCATCTAGAAGGACAAAGGCAGCAGATAGATGTAAACATCGCCACCTGGAAGATCCCCTCCAAGTCACTCACCATCCTGACTTGAAAATACATCGCCGTTCCTTCACTGTCGCTGGGTCAAAATTCTAGAACTCCCTTCCTAACAGCACTCTGGGTGTCCCTACACCACATAGACTGCAGTGGTTCAGGAAGGCAGCTCTCCATCACCTTCTCAAGGGCAACCAGGGATGCACAATAAATGCTGGCCCAGCCAGCGAAGCCCACATCCCATGAATGAATAAAAAAAAGGTCTTACGAAAGAATGTAAAATATGCCCAAGTGAGGATGTTATGTGACTTTTGGGGGAACATGGAAGGGATAATGTCCTTCTTGGTGGGAATGCCTGCAGGGAAAGTAAGTGTCATTGAAGTTACCTTGATGAATTACTGCAGTGTATCATGCAGGTGATAACTACAGCCACAGAGCAAAGGTGGTGGAGAGGTGGATATTGAATTCACTGTCAGGGGAACTCATCAAGTAAACTTAACTATCAGAGACATTGTGAATGGAATTGAAAACTGTGGAATAGTCAATGAATATCTACATTCGTGACCTTGTGATAGTGACTATGAAGCAGCTGAAGATGGTTGGGTGAAGGATGATTCCCTGGCCAGAATTTTTAACTCGGTGTCAAATGACGCACGATGATGTCGGCCGAGTGTGCCTATGTCAACGCGCAGTTGCACGATAGCTCAGTTGGCGGGCACATGCCAGAGCCAGCAGCACACCAACCAACAATTAAAAGGCCTATAAAGGCCATTAAGTTATCAATTGTCGTTAATTTTCCACTGCCCGTTCAACCTAACAGTTGACTGGCAGGCGAAAAGGCCAAATGGCCTTTGTATTTTTTTGGAAACCTCATCCACAGGTATGACAAAGTTTCCAAAAGCAAATGCAAATTAAATAAAAACTTTAATTTTTAATTAAAAACATGTCCTTGCTCATGTGACAGAGTCACATGAGGTGACATGTTTTATTAAATTTTTCTGATGTTTGATAATTTTTTCAATATATTCTTCATCTCCCTGAAGCAGCCTCAGAGATTATTCAGTGCTCTCTCGCGCGCATGTGTGAAGTTTGTGCTAGGCCTGCTCACACTCCTCCCCCTGCCCACACAGACAGCGCTCTGCGTGAAATCGCGGTGCGTTGCTGATCGCAGGTGGTGGTCGGCTTTCTGACCACCTCTACCAATCCCGCACGCCAAGGGCAAAATTCTGCCCCTTGAGTAACTCCTGCAGAGATGACTTGCGGAGCTGATGAATGGCCTTATATAACATAACTTTTTCCTTTGTGTGAGGTATGATTTCAAACAGCTGGAAGGGTTTTCCCTGGACCCCCATTCACCTAAGAACTCCTTGGGCCATATTATGTCGAATGCTGCCTCGACATTGAGGGAAATTACTCTCACCTCCTTTCTGCAATTCAGGTCTTTTATCTATGTTGGATGAAGGATCTGATGAGACCTGGAGCTGAGTAATTCTGCCAGAACCTGAACTGAGCACTGATGAGAAGGTATTATTTGCTTGATCGCTATTTTGACTCCTCCAATCACTTTACTGATGAATAGGAGGAACCTGATCGAGTGGTAATAGTCTGGGTTGTATTTACCCTGTTTTTGTGAATGGAACACGTTCTGGAATAGAAGATTTGAAAAATCTTCCACATTGTCAGGTAGATGATAGCATTAAGGTTGTACTGGAACAGCTTGGCTAGCTCTGCTAATCCACTAACCAAAGATACCTATTATCTGAATGTCGGCAGTTAAGTGCCACTGATGCCAGCCAAGCCAATCCAATGACATTATAGGACCTCAGTTTGCATTTATTAATGCGGCACCTCTGTTTCCATGAGGTGCATTTGCGAAGAATCAATGCCCAAATAAAAACAAAACTTTGTGGGAACCAGACAATAAATCAAATTTCCATATTTTAATGACCCCTAAACCCAGCTTCCACCAGTTGGGCTAGGTTAAAATCTATCCTCCCCCACTGCCCCCATTTGCTGCATTATTGATTGGAAAAGTTACAAATCACATTATTAATATTTTCCAGTAAGAGATAAATCTGTCTGCACATTGTTATTGTATCCTGTGTGGACTTCTGAACTTCTGTTAAATAAACTTCAAATCATGTATCTTTATTACTCAAATGATTGATGACCTCTGCTTTTAATGAAATAATACATCTGGCATTAAGTTATTTACAAACTTGACAGCAGCTTCTTTTTGCATCTATCAGTCAGCTGACCATATAAAGACACTTCCAGAGAACTGAAAGTACCCGCAAAGCAGTCTTTAAGCTGTAGCTATATGACAGAGTCCACGGGCGAAATAATGAACTATTTATTCAAATCCATTTCAGTCGAACCTTCTGTACATATTTATTTTATACACTTTTTAATGGATACATAGTTACAGATTGAGGTGATCAAGGATCGCTTGAACACAATTGGTTCCACATTGGAGGGAGGAATGTTTATCTAGCAAATGCAAGGTCAGGACTTAAAATTGATATTTTGTTGGGGTTGCAAAATTGGAATTTTCCTGTCAAGGCTAATGCATGAATCATGGACACCTGGGCAAGGTACCGGAATATGTCTGAAATCCATAGAATTGTGTCCCAGTAAAGAGGATGGATGACAATTGGATTGGCAAGAAAACCTTTGAGAATGAAAGAATATTTATGCTGAACTTTGCCTCAGCATACAAAATTATGACCTAAAGTCTCTAGTAGATCATAATCATTCTGCAGGGAGAGAAGGATTGATGGATTGAGTTTTTCTATACTTTTTATGTATTCTTTCCCTAGGTAGATCTTAAAAGCCCAGTGCCTGATTTTAGATTGGCGATATTTGCATGGTAGGTCTCATTAAAATTGGTGCTATAGTGGGGATTTGTCCGTGCCCACTGGTGACGGGTGTGCTCGGAGGTGTGAGCAGACAATATGGCAAAAAGGCCAAAAGTCAGTTTTGTGACGTTGTGAAACCAGCTTGCAATCATCCGCTCAGCCCATCGATGGCGGGCCATGTTTCCCACCATCCGACATCGGAAACCTCATTGTAATGCGTCTGCATATCGTTATAAGTCCAGGCCCTCCGGATTCGTTCCCCAACGCTGGATCATCTGCCCACGTCAGTGTGATTGCACGACAACGTGTTTCACAACAGCATATATAAGGTGTGCACTTGGCAAGCTGCACTTTGAGGGAACTCGGAGGAGAGTGCACAGTAACGTTGCTCAGCACTCGCAAGGGTTGCCTGTTGGACTTCAACATTGAGGTGCGTAGGGGGCGGGGCAGGGGTAACGGCTGCCCTGCAGTTGAAGTGACTTGGGGGGGTGTTAAGGGCTGCCCTGCAGTTGAAGCAACTTGGTGGGGTGGGTAAGGGTTGCCTTGCGGTTGAAGGTAGTGCACAAGCATGTGCAGGGTTGAGGGGAGGAAAACGGCCCCGCATTAGGGAAACCTTGTATGAAATGACCATTCGTCTGCAGCTGAGACAGTTCAGACGCAGCCACATTGACATGCTTGGCGTCAAGTCTCTAACTTATCTGCCCACTCAAGCAACGCAGAGGAATGAAAGTGCTACCAAGTGCTCCAGAGCTTTTCACTCTGCAAATTAATGAGTGTTTTAGTGGACAACAGAACAGTTGGATGACTGGGCACGTTATACAATATCCTTGCTAAAGCTGGCCATGAAGCAGTCATTGGTGGAGGTGCTCACAGCCCCTTGCAATGACATCATCCCAGTCTCCCCCATAGTTCAAACTAACAGCGCAGCCTTGCAGTGCAGGCTAGGAGAATGCCTGAACTTGAGCTGAGAGAACAGCATGTAGTCCACTGGACAAAGCTGCTGCCAATCGGTCAGGTGCAGGGGGCCAGAGGGGGGTGCGGTCTTTGGCCATCCAAGTGGTGGCCAGCATTCTCCGGGATGCATTAAGGGGCCTTCAGACTTAACCAAGAGAGGTTCTTAGGACACGCAAGCTAACCCATGTATCTCCCTCTTGCATCCTGCAGGAGGAGTATATCAGGATCATGGCATACAGATATGACGGAGAAGAGAATGACTGAGGCGTCTGGCTGTGTAGAGGGAGAAGTACCCTCTGGAAGAAGGGCAGCTGGGGCTCCTGCACATGCTGCTGAAAAGCCACAGCTGTTGCTAGTCGGCGCCCAGATAGATCCAGGATCTATAGACGCTACCTTTCATTCCTTCAGATCTTATTAAATGGCAGAACAGGCTCGAGGGGCTGAATGGACTACGCTGCTCCTTGTTCATATGCTCATATGATTTGGCACCACGGTGACATGGAGGGCATCCACTGCCAGGGACTGTGAAAGTGACTGCGGCACTCAATTTTATGCCAGTGGCTCCTTTCAGGGCTGCATAGGTGCCATCTGTGGGATATCACAAGCTTCAACCACAAATTCATTCATGAGGTCACAGATGCCATCTTCACGAGGGCACACAAATTTGTGTATTTCACCCAGGACCAAGAGAGCCAGGATGGAAGAGCGATTGGATTTGCCCAGATCTTGGGTATCTTACAGGTGCAGGGTGAAATCGACCGCACTCATGTGGTGCTCCGATCTCTGTCACAACATACGGTGAACAACATCAACCACAAGGGGATCCACTCATTGAATGTGAAGCTGGTGTGCGGCCACAACAAACGCATCTGGCAGATTTGCATGTGGTTTCTAGGAGTGTCTACGACGCCTCCATTCTCAGTCGGTCACAGATCCCTGATGCCATCCAGGGTACACAGAGGCTGCAGAGTTGGCTCTTAGAGGATAAGGGCTACCCACAGAGGTCGTGGCTATTGACACCCATGCGGCGGCCTCAGACTGCAGCAGAGCGATGGTATAACGAGGCTCATGATGCAACTTGCAACTTGGTGGAGCAAATCATCAGGATGTTGAACATGAGGTTCTGGTGCCTGGACCGGTCTAGTGGAGCCCTGAAGTATAGTTCACAGAGGGTGTCACGCATCGTCATCGCCTGCTGTGCCCTTTGCAGACTGGCGTTGCAACGGGAGAAGAGCTGGCTGAGGAGGAGATGGAGGAGCTGAAGGTTTCCCCTGGTGATGGTGATGAGGGTGAGGAGGTCCTCAAAGGCGACGATGATGGTGGAGGCTCTTGTACTGCCAGGCAAGGCAGGCCCGCCCGGGAGGCCCTCATACCTGCTAGGTTTGTGGAGGATGATGACGACATGCAGTGAGGAGACACCATAGATCCTGACATTGCATATATGACCATTTGACTCCATCTGGCAGCACAAATACCCTTTGTGATAATGCTCCTGTCATGGAGACATAGTGAAGGCCCTAATATTTTCTCGATTGCAGGAAGATGATGACGACACGCAGTGAGGACACTCCATTGAGCTTCACATAGCCTCTGAGAATGTCTGACTTCTGTCTGTTTGAGGGCAGCTCGCTTGCACCCTGCGATCAGGGCCACATCATGAAAATGTAGCCATGAAACTTTAAAAGCATCAGTTCATTTGTCAGCCTTCAGTACCTGAGGCCTTCAGGGGCACAGCATCACTGGTCACAGATGATCAAAAGGTGGGGGCCAGCCCCATCTTAAAGGTGCTGAGAGCACACAGAGAGAATGATGGAACTCTGTGACGCCTGCCCACTACATTCTGGCAGCAATGACAAGCACCATCGAGATGCAGGCATCAGTAATTGTCTAGGAATTATGAGGCCCGACTATTACTTTGGTCTGAAGGTTGCACAAAGCACAGGGATGAGGCCTTGGACTGAGACACCTGCCTTTATCTTGTGCAGAAAGGTTTCACATCTGAGTGACATGAACACTGCTCATCGGAACAAGGAGCCCTAGGCAGTGAAGAATTCTTGTGAGTTTACTTGCAATAATAAACAGTATGTACAAGAACATGATGTGCAACTACATCTTCTTAACTTTCCTAGCCCTGTCTTGGTGCTTCCCAGACAACCACAGTGGAGGTGGAGGCAGCCTGCTGACTGCTATGCCCTGTCTGTGGTGACCTTGGCAGGCGTCCTCTGGAGAGCTGAGACCTGGAGGGCCCCAGTTTCCTTTTGGAGTCCAGCTGATTGGCAGAGGCGCCCTCCTTGGCCTGCAGAGCTGAAGCTGTTGAGGTAATAGGAAGAGGGGATTCCGATGGGCCGACTCCTTGAGGAGAAGGGATAGCTGGAGTGAGATAGAGCTGCCCCGCACCCCTCTCACGTACACACTGTTGGAGTCCAACTATGGTGTCGGCGATCAAGGTCAGCCTGCGCAGCAGTGCAGGACCAATGTCCTGGACCAAGGTCTCCATGGTGGCTGCCTTTCTACCAGTGCTGACCTCAGTGCATTGGCATTCCTGAAGGCAGACAGACTCCTGCATCATGCCTTGCATTCTGAGGATTGCAGCGGACACACTTACCTGATGTTCCCGAGCTTGCCTTTGCAGACCCAGCAACTGTGACATGACCAAGTCCAGAGGCTCGTCATCTGACTCAGACACAGCCAATTTCTGGCCTTCAGCAGCCCTCTGAGTGCTGGATACTTGGGAAGTCCCTGCCGCCACCTGCTGTAGATCAGAATGTGCGAGGTGCTCACCAGATTGTGATCCTGAGGCTACTCTAAAGTTAGGTCCCACTGAGGTGTGTGTCTCTGTGTTGGTGGAGAGCATGGATGAGTGCTGTGATGGGTCTTCAGGAATGGTTTCAGCAGATTCCTCTCCTGAGCTTCCCTTGGGGTTTGTTTGGAGGTCCTTGGTCATGGACTCCCTTGGCTGCTTCCCAGATGTGCCTGTGAAAGCAAGGAGAGATAATTAGTGCATGGTAGTTGCCTGTGAAACAGAACACATCAGTCAGGGCATGGTTGGCTTATGGATGTTGCACTGCTGGATCCTCACTTGGTAGAGCACCGCCAACCTCCCCATCAGCACAGAAGTGGCCCAGATAGTCACCAGCCAGCTGGATGGCTCTGTTTTCAAAGTCCGTGAGGACCTTGATTTCAGGCATTCCTCCACCAGTCTGCGATCTCTGCTCTTATTTGTGCCAGCTTGTCCTACATGAATAGAGATGGAGAGAGTATAAGCAGGATGCCTGCCAGGCCAGATGATAAGTATGCACCTGTATAGTGTGTGTGAAAGAGTGAATGGTGATGTCTCTAGCACGGCAGTGAGTGAGGGCCCTGTGGATGTGTGATGGGTTTTGCATGTGTGACTTGAGCATGATGAGAAGACTGACTTACCCTGGTGGAATGGAAGAGATCATTCATGCTCTTGCAGCACTGGGTGGCTGTCCTCTTTTGAAGGGCGTTAGCGTTGACTACCGCTGCTACCGTCTCCCAAGCCAAGATCGTGATGTTGCTGCCTACTCTACAGCCAGGGCGGGGGGAGAGGACTTCACAGAGGGCCTTCAGTGTTTCAAAAAGGCACTTGAGGAACACGTCATTGAACCTGGGGCTACAGTCATCTTGCCTTTCAGAGCCATATCTTCTGTGAAGCAGTCGTGGGCTGGAAGTACTGGGAGGTGTGTGCGAGGCTGCACTTTAAATCTGGCACTCGAAGTGGTGAAATGGCAACTTGATGGCTTGGCAGGCAAATGAGTGCCCGTCTGCCATGGAAATGGTGTGTTTCCCAGGAATGCATAATTAATGCAGTGGGTTTGGGAGGTGAGAAGCCACCATTGCATCGTTTTACCCGCCTGCTACCACACTTAGTGCAAATCTGGGACGATTCCACCCACAGTGTATTAGCTGTTCTTTGTAAGTAATTCAGTTAACCTCAAATTCAATACCTATAAAACCATCTTATTCACAGAATGGGCACATGATCATGATATATTACGACCATGACAACACTTCCTAAACACTTCACTGGCTTTGGGGTGTCCTGAGGTCATGAAAGATGCTATATAAATGTAAGTTCTCTCTTTCTTAACTAGCTGCTACAGGCTCTGCAATGAACTCACCAGCATACAGTTGTCAGCTGTCAAACAGGTAGTGCACAGAAACCATCACCATGATCAACACTTACTTGACATCACTTTTTCCAAATTCCTGACAACCAAACAAAGATTAATGCAAAAATAAAGCATTTATCAATGAATCATGAAATGCTATGAGCTTCCTATGGATTCGGATGCAGATTTTTCAAAGACAAATGATTTTCTTGTTTTAATTGTGTGATGTAGCTGCATCTTGATGTGGGATGTAGAGAGAACATGTAATCGTTCATATTTTTGACATTTTGAGGCAAAGGCCCTGAATTTCTATGGGGGCTTTCTATATAGGCTTGAGAGGCCATGGGCATTGGTGGGGAGAAGATCCAGTTGCATCAGATTTCTGCTAATTTTGGAAATTTCTGTACTGAAAAGAGCATAAAGTCTGTATACCCCGACACTAAAAAATTTGAGGCTGGGTCAGGGCTGCAGGTAGAGAGTTCTTAAGTGACAGTTTCTGCCACTCAGCCTCAATTGGCCCAGGCATTTTAGTGGAGGCTGCTGAGGCTGCATTCCCCTTGAGGATATTTTTTAAAATTACTCTGTGGATCAGCCCCCTTTCTCAGTGGGAAGGAGAAGTGTTCGCAGGGTGAGTAACATCTGTTATGACAGGCAGCTGGACTCCACATTTTTCTAGTAAATGGGGCAGGCAGGTACCAAAAGAGTAGCTTAGGTGGTATTTTTGCCTGCTGCCCCATGCATTTGAGACTCTCTTCCATTGACTCTGCAAACTCCAGAAAGGGTCATTGTTAGAGGATACTATTGGCTTGATCATAGCTCAAACACTGAAGTTGCAGTTTATGGAAGTTCTAGGTTGAGACTAAGAAATTAAGGGTGATGATGTCTTACATATCCACTTGGCAGGAGCTCGTCCACGAAGCTGCAAGAGTCAGTGCACGCCTGACACAATCCCTGAGCCCCCTGAGGAACTGACTTTCTGCCTATGAATTATATGTTAGGGTATCATCTCCTGCCAGCTACACTTCTGTGTTCATCCCCTCTGTCTTGTAGAGTGCTAGATCCGTGAGGAGAGGGATACTGCTGCAGCTGCTGCCGCTCATTTTGTTCCTCATCTGTGGTCTAAGGTAAAGCTGCAGAAGTGGCTCCATTACTGGAGTGATACTTCACAGATGGGAAGTTTAGAGGAGATTCCAAACTCCAAGGTAGTAGAAATGACCTCCAAAGTATTTGAGATCACCTGTTAGGAAGTGAAAGTACACTACGAGAGCAAGTATTGTGAGCAAAAGCCTTTCACTTAAGCTAGGAAGCAGGGGTGATTTGTGAGTACTGGGAGGAGTTTTTGCCTGCCATTTACTCAACACCCTCAACTTCCATTGTCCTCTTGCCTTGCTTTCACTGGCAAGTTCCAGGAAATGCTGGAAAACCGTGCACTCAGAGTTAAATCTGAGACATCCAGCTTGCTTTTTAAGATATTTAAATTGGCAACCCACCTCTCCAGAGGGGATTTCTCACACAAAGCCTAACGTCCAAAAGTTAAAGAAGGAGATCAGCAGTTTGTAGCCAGTTTCCTGAGGCGCTGTCAATTTCAGCCCTTTTAACCATCCACCCACTTGCAAACCCGTTTGCTTTTTGAGGTTAAAATTCCCCACCTTGTGTCAGCTGCAATGTGAGAACTGAATGGCACCAAAGCATGTGTTCATTGAAACCTACTTATTAATATTTATTTTATTCTATGTCAGCATTCTGTTTAAATTTCAAATGAAAATCTATTGTGAGTGTAAATTTAATTCAGGCAAGCTAAAAAAAATCCTACTCAGCACTTTGAAAGCATTTGGCAGCCTGACATCTGAATGCCGAAGCACCTACTATTTTAAGCTTCCTGCAGTGTTTCTGACTTTTTTTCTTTATGCGCTAGGCTGTGGCTCTTGAAAGAATTCCAAGTCTTGATAGACATCTCCCTCCTTCCCCCACCACAAGAAACTTCTTTTTATGACAAAGTGACCTTCATAAGCTTGAAAGCAAGAAATTTCTAATTTGGAGTGTGTTCCAGTTCAATACACAGCAGAACCAATAAAAAATTCAGTCAATACCGAGGACCATAAGACCATAAGACATAGGAGCAGAAATTAGGCCATTCAGCCCATTGAGTCTGTTCCACCATTCAATCATGGCTGATAAGTTTCTCAACCCCATTCTCCCGCCTCCTCCCCGTAACCTTTGATCCCCTTACCAGTCAAGAACCTATCTATCTCAGTGTTAAATACACTCAATGCCCTGGCCTCCACAGCCTTCTATGACAATGAATTCCATAGATTCACCACTCTTTGGCTAAAGAAGTTTCTCCTCATATCTGTTCTAAAAGGTCTTCCCTTTACTCTGAGGCTGTGCCCTTGAGTCCTTGGACACATTTCACCTCTCACATCCTATGCTTTATGTAAAGCACAGCTCCACACTTCCTATTCCAAAATTCCTGCTTAGCTTTTGCAGACAGCCTCATTCCAATGTGGCTAATTCAGGCTTCCTGGCAAGGATGAGACAAGGAATTGTTTTATAATATATCACTTTGGCCCGAGGTTACAATCCTAGTGGTGCTCACTTTTGGTAAACCAACATAACCAACTGGTTAGAACACTAATCATGTAACAAAATTGCACATTTTCAACATGTGTCTAGCAAAAAGGAAAGACACATTTTGTTGTAATATTCTGACTACACTTTGTTTAGCGAACCGAAGAACCATCAACAAAGGGTTTTAGTAACATTCACATCATCATGCAAATGGCGCCAAAAATCTCAAAGCCCGAAATGAATGTGCCACATAAATCAAATATATTTATGCTAAAATTACTAACAGAGCCTAAAAGGGAGGAATTTTAATTTCGACCAACCCAAAGAAATAGTGAAGTGAGGGACTTATCCATTTGTTTCCTGTACAGTGTAGGGAGCAAAGACTGCTGCCCTAAGCTAGTGAGTTCCTTCTTCAAACATGCAGATTGAACTATGATGATGTTATTGAGAACCTGACTGTATTATTAAACTGAGATCTGAATGGAGAAGCAGTGGCAGTTTTCGATCAGATCAAAACCACTGGAATCCAGATCCAGAGCCAAAAAAGGTTCAAGTAAACATAAATATTTAGTTTATTTTCAGTTTCCTTATGGGCCAGGAGGGGCAGAAGTACTGCTCCGGACCACACATGAAAACATTGGGCCTCCTTTAATCTCACCACCCCATCCCACCCCTGGGCTGTGGTCACTTCTACATCCTCTCCTTATAGGCAACCTTAGTGCAAAAGATTGTTTCAGCTGGAGCCCAGCAGCAACTACCTGCTGCTTGAAGTCCCACTCTTGCCTCCAATCAGATACTGATATCTGTCCAGATCAGGCAGCAGTCCAATTTTCCGTAAAGAAATGAGGCAGGGAGCTAAGCAGTGAACTCTGCAGAGGACATTGAAGTCTTGACACCGGATCTGAAAATGAGAGGTGACCCTGATCCAGTGGGCAGTGGGATCCTGAGGCAACATTTTTCTGTCAGCAGCCAATTAACGGGCCGTTGCCGGGGCCATCTTTCAATTGAGGATGGCAGCCTGCCCTCAATAGCTGCCGGTTCAATCAGAGGGCTGGAAGCTCAGCAGCCTTGACAGCGCCATCGTTAGTGGTGGCCACTGCTGAAACTGAAGCTCCAGGATAATGGACCTCAATGGTGAAGTGCTCGCGGCAAGAAGGGAGGTTCCTGTGGGGAAACTGGTGCCAGACAGGCAGGACCTGGCTATTGGAGGGTAGGACAGGTAAGGGGTTATCATAGCACACCAATGGCCCCTAGTGCCACTAGAGGGCCTCTTTATGGCCATGGACATCCCATTAAAAAGGGCGTCCCCTTAGGAATCCACTGGGAGGCTGCCAGGTGTTACTTGTTGCTCCCCACATGTGGCAGCAAGCCCTTCTGATGTGGGAAGAGTGCCTGAGGGGCTGGTGGCACTTAACTAGGCTATTAACTGGTGCAATTGTCTGCGCAGTGGATGGATGTGCTGCTAAGGAAACTACTGCTGGCAATAGGTTGGAGCAGCGTGAAGACCCCATTGCCTTCCTCCAAAATATTTCCAGCCCTCCCACCTCCCAGCCCATCAGCGGTAGGCTGGGACAATTCAGCCTAAAATCTCCCTGGGTTTCCTGCGAGATTGTCAATCACTTCTACAGCAGTCCCCCTCGCACTCCCCCTGCAACACTGCATGCAATAATCCTGCCTTCTGTTAAAACTGATCCCAATTTTTATGCAATGGGCAGCTAAATTATAAAAGGCAAAGTTTTGAGAAAAACAGAGGAATTCACACCAGGATTCAAAGTTAAATACCTGCTTTTATAGTTGAGATGTCAGCATGTTGTAATTTGTTCAATAAATGCTTGAATATATATATATATTTTAAAAAATCAGTCAGGGAATTATGTCAAGGGGTGATATTTAATGGAGGTGATAGGGGTCATGCACATCAGCTGCAGAGCCAGTGAGAGTCCCACATCGGCTTTATTTGGGATAGTCTGCTGAATTGAGTGCCATTAACTGGGAAGTGATGGGCCTTCCTGAGGATCAAGCACACTGGGGGCATAAGTCCCATCTGCAGAGAGCAGCCAGCCAATCAGAGGTCGGCAGTTCTATTAAATGATGGTACCACTGTGGAGTTGATGACTGCTGCTGGTACGACGCCCACCTGAAGTCTGGTATCATCACAGGACCCCAGGCCACAGGTGAATGATAGTGGGAAGGGAGTCAGGGAGGGAGAGGGGGAAAAGTGGAGGTGGGGTGGGGGGGTCCGTGGTTCATCTGCAAAGGCAGGAGGGAGGCACTCAGCAGCCTCAACTCTTCCTGATGCTGGGTCTCTCAATCATGCACTGAGTGCCTTTGAATGAGGGACAGCCTGGAAGCCCGGAAACAACGCCGCCGCTAGTTTGCTTCACATGCTCCCTGTATGGCGAGGCCCCTGTCCGGCACTGGGTTAATACCAGCAGTGGCAGGATGAAGCCCTTATGTGGGTATTAATTGCCCACTCAATGGCCTCAATTGGTGGTGGGATGAGATGGCCATCCACAGGCCTTAATTTGGTGGAGGCTGGAAGGTGGTGGGGTCCCCATCCACCGCCCTCCTGCTGATTCAGTGCCCCCCTTCACCAATGTCACCATGAGGGAGGGCATTAAATTCCACCTACGATGTCTCTCTTGGCTGCTCTTGTATCAAAGACAACAGCAACTGATATTAGATATTTATGAATTCATACTAATGCGTAGTATCCATATTGGATATTTTGTTTTCCTATTTCTTTCTCTGTTTCTTTATTTTATTCTGAAACTGGTGACTCATGCTGGGTACAGTGCAAGGAGTGATGAAAGCATTCTGGTATTTAACCCAGACGTCCTGTACAAACCTAAATAACGAGTGTTGATTTAATAATTGAATCATAGAATGACTACAGCACAGCAGGAGGCCCATCCTGTCTGTGCTGGCTCTCTGAAGGAACAATTCACCTAGTACCACTCCTCTGCCCTTTCCCTGTTGCCTGGCAAATTTTTCTTTTCAGTTACTGATCCTATTCCCTTTTGAAATCCTGCCTCCACCACACTCTCGGGAAATGCATTCCAGGTCTTAACCGCTGACTGCCTGAAAAAGCTTTTGCTCATGTTGCTGGCCTAAAAGGAAACCTCCAATAATTCTTATTTTCCCTAATCTGCATACACGAATTCCTCAGCCTGCTAGGCCTGAACACCATAATAATATTCTTGACTCTTCTATGGCACACCAGAAAATAGGTGCTATGTGGTAACTGAGGAAAGGCAGACCCTCTTCATGTAATTGGGTTGGATAAACTGTAAATGCATTCAAATGTATTGTGATGCAAATTAATTTTTATTCAGAACATACTCTCCATAATATGTGAGATGCGACAAAATGGCACATGAAAACATATTCAGATAAATTGCACATAAGAAACTGGAAAGTCAGAGGCATATACTTGACACACTTACAATTCTATTTTGTCACACTGATATCCCTAAAGAACAGACGCATTGGCTCTTAGTATTCACCTAAACCAGTGAAATGGCCTCGGTAATTTCTCTTGCTCAAAGGAAGGCACCTTTGACAAAGAAGCACTCCCTTGGGACTGGACTGGATTGTCAGTTTAGATGATGTACAGTAGTGTTAAATCCAACCTTGAACCTATGACTTTCAAATTCAGAGATAACAATGTTTTAATAATTATGATTTAGACACTCCACAGATACCTCTCCTCAAGTCCAGCATAAAGCAACATTAAACTTCCCATGAATGAATATGATTTTACACATAATTGAATCTAGTAGCATGTTTCAGACTGTACAATTAACTCTTTTGTTAATTTGTTGTATAGTTAAAATATAATCAAGATTAAATAAACGTCTTGTTATTCAGAAAGATGGACAATTAGCACATTAACAAATAGGAAATGTCAGCCTAATACCACACGTTTCCACCTGTACGTAATAGCAAAACTAGAGGGTGTCAATATAATACAATCACCAAGGGCTCAATTAGGAAATTCAGAAAAAACTGCTTTACTTAGAGAGAGGTGAGAATGTGGAACTCATCACCACAAGGCAAAGAGTATGGACAAATTTAAAGGAAAGCTAAATGAGTACATGAAGGAGAAGGGAATAAAGGGTTATGCCATGACTTACATGAGGAAAGATGAGAAGAAGATATAGTGAAGCATCAACTTTGGCATGGACTGGTTGGGCCCAATGGCCTGTCTCTGTGCAGTGTATTCTATGTCATCCTATGTAAATTGGCAGTGGAACCTTATGCTCCCGCAGTAAGTGAGAAAGGAGGTGGGAGAGCCTGAAAATTAAGTGAATGTGCATTGCGACCAATATGCACACCTTCCTGCTTTCACTGGTAGTAGGTTCTGTGCAGGAAGGTCCATGGTCTGCCTTCCCACCACATGTCCACTTGAGAGTCTTAAGTGGCCAATTAACAACTACTTAAGGGCCTCTTTCCACCTCCGCTAAAATTTTCTCAGCTCCAAGTGGGCCAGCTGACATGTGGCCTACCTGACTGGTTCAACTTTGTAGGCTGTATGTCACCTGGAGGTTGGGGTAGGTTGGGGTGGTGGTGGGGGGAGCGGGTCACTTGATCTGCATGATTGAGGGCATGGACATGGGGCAGGGGAGTGGCCACTGACAGCTATCCCCCAGCCCTTGCTGCTGACCCCAATGGACCCACTCACCCCGCAACCCCCACCTTGCTAGACCCTCCCCATGCCCGCCAACTGCACTTACATTTTACCTTGAACTCCAGGGAATGTTGTTCTGGCAGCAGCCACAACCTCCTCTGTGGCGCTGCCCAGTGCAAGAGCTGCCAGCCTCTAATTGGCTGGCAGATCTAGGCGGGCAGGATGTTGTAACCTGGAGTTCTCAGTTGGGAGGAAGACCCACCACTGTCCTCTTAAGTGCTTAATGAGCCAATTTTATGGCAGGCCTTCCTCCTAAGAGTTAGCATGGGTGTCTCACTGCTTTTTCAGGCAGTGCGCAAGACACCTGCCAAAAACAGAAGATTCTGCCCCGGGTTTATTGAGAAGTAAGAAGCAAGAGAAAATGCAGTAAATTTCACTAGCAAACCTAGAGAACAGAAATGAAAACAACATTTCTTCAAATACTAGCTAAATGGAAAGTACATATTATACATACAGATAGGCAGAAATAAACCCTTAAAGAAAACAGCAAAAGAAACTACTCCTGAACTTATACACCTTAATCTCAAGCGTAGGTGTGTAAATAAAATTTCAAGGTATATCAAGGCTCTTATGCTTTCAAAAAAGTTAGACTTTGGTTCCATCACATTGAGAATGTTGTCAACTGAGCCAATTTCGCATTGGAGTGACTTTGAAACACTAGCCAAACCCAAGACAAATTGGACTGACAATCCAATTAAACCCCTTCCAAAATTTTTAATAATTATGTATTCATATGTGTTGGCAAAAAATGAGCAAAAGTGATACTGTGGATCAACGAAGAAGACTATATCCAGATTGTATCTGTAACTTCACCCCACAGTTTTTGAGACTACACTGAGATTACGCAGGCCTTGTTATTACCTGACACCAATGTAGCTTATCTGTTTTTATGTCCTAGCACAGTTTATTTCATATCATACTTTATTTATCTTTATAGGATTCAAATTTCTGGCTGGTATTTTTTTCCTTCTTTGAAGCTCATTTCATTACGAACTTTACCACCTGGTTGAAGGTGAGGTGGGGGTTGCTGTTGGATTAGCCCAACCAATTGTTCAATTTTGACAAATCTACATGGGCCATCTGAGTAAGGAGGAGTAACAAATTGAACACACGGAAATACAAATTTGTGAGTTTGGAGCATTTGATCAAATGAGGTCAATTTGAGATTTTCTTGGCTTCTCTTGAATCTGACAAAAAATTTGAACTACTGTTGGAAGTTTTGAAATGGTCACTTAATTTGACAAGTGCAATTGTGTGCAAACAGATTATTGCTTGGCTAAAAAGTAAGCCAAACAAATAGCTCCCAGGCCTCTGCCAAAACCATTCTATTAATCTATGTCAGGAAGTGCACAAGGACTAATTAATTGACTTTGTTTCCTGTGGGAAAGCTCTGGCTTCACTTCAGTGTTTCCTCAAAGATCTAATTGAGAATAGCACCTTCCCAATGGAAAATCATAGCTGTGAACTACCTGTGCCCCCCTACTCTATGGAACAATGCTTTCATAAGATAGGCTACCCCAGGAGAAAAGGGTTGTTACTATGTTTCTTATCTTTTAATTAAGGTATCTTTGATGAATATCATTGGAATAGCATGAATCATAATATCAAATTTACAACAGATTCCATATTAAACCAATTGCAGACTTGTGAAATACCCAGTAAGGAGATAACAATTGTGGCTCTCGGTGATGTTGTCTGTAACTCATTTCATCTAAATATTCAACTGTTTTGCTTGTTGTAGAGAAAATTCACAAAAATAACAAGTATTCTGATCCATACCCTCCATTTGAATAATGTCATTGATAAGCTTTCGTTTTTTATTATTCATTCATGTGATGTGGGCTTCGCTGGCTGGGCCAGCATTTATTGCCCATCCCTAGTTGCCTGTGAGAAAGTGGTGGTGAGCTGCCTTCTTGAACTGCCGCAGTCCATGTGGTGTAGGTACACCCACAATGCTATTAGGAAGGGAGTTCCAGGAGTTTGACTCAGCGACAGTGAAGGAACGGCGATATATTTCCAAGTCAGGATGGCAAGTGACTTGGAGGGGAACGTCCATGTGGTGGTGTTCCCATGTATCTGCTGCTCTTGTCCTTCTAGATGGTAGTAGTTGTGGGTTTGGAAGGTGCTGTCTCAGGAGCCTTGGTGAATCCCTGTAGAACATCTTGTAGATGGTACACACAGTATGTCGGTGGTGGAGGGAGTGAATGTTTGTGGATATGCTGCCAATCAAGTAGGCTGCTTTGTCCTGGACAGTGTCAAGTTTCTTGAGTGTTGTGGGAGCTGCACTTGTCCAGGCAAGTGGGGAGTATTCCATCACACTCCTGACTTGTACCTTGAAGATGGTGGGCAGGCTTTGGGGAGTTAGGAGGTGAGCTACTCGTCACAGGATTCCTAGCCTCTGACCTGCTCTTGTAGCCACAGTATTTATATGGCTAGTCCAGTTTGGTTTCTGGTCAATGATAGCCCCCAGGGTGTTGATAGTGGGGGTTTCAGTGATGGTAATGCTATTGAACATCAAAGGACGATGGTTGGATTCTTTCTTGTTTGAGATGGTCATTGCCTGGTACTTGTGTGGCGTGAATGTTTCTTGCCACTTGTCAGCCCAAGCCTGGATATTGTCCAGGTCTTGCTAGAGAATCAAGCTTCAGTATCTGAGGAGTCGTAAATGGTGCTGAACATCATGCAATCGTCAGCAAACATCCTCATTTCTGATCTTATGATGAGAGGAAGGTCATTGATGAAGCAACTGAAGATAGTTGGGCCTGGGACATTCACCTGAGGAACTCCTACGCTGATGTCCTGGAGCTGAAATGACTGATCTCCAACAACCACAACCACCTTCCTTTGTGCTAGGTATGACTCCAACCAGCAGAGAGTTTTCCCCCTGATTCCCATTGCCTCCAGTTTTGCTAGGGCTCCTTGATGCCACACTCGGTCAAACGCTGCGGCTTTGATGTCAAGGGCTGTCACTCTCATCTCACCTCAGGAGTTCAGTTCTTTTGTCCATGTTTGAACCATATGTGAATGATTGCAAATGTGATTGTAACTGACCTTGGTTGAGGGCACAAATATTTTTTGCTTCAGTGCTGTTTGCAGAGTTAATGAAAGGCTTTCATGTTTCTTGGGGTGGAGGTTGTGAGGAATGTGGGGCAGGAGCATAGTACAGCCTCGGCACCCTGCCACATTTTATCTCTATTCAACCAGTGACCCAGATATTTTCCTTATTTCAGCTATTTATTCATCTAATGGGTGGAGTATTCCAGTCCCATGGAGGGAGGCGTCATGGCGGGTGCGAGTGGACAATATGGGAATATGGTGAGAAGGCCAAAAATGGGTCTTACGCTGTTGTGAAACCAGTTTGTGATCATCCACTCCACCCGTCAATGGCGGGCCACATTTCCCACTGCCGTAAGTCAGGAACCTAATTTCAATAAATAATACCTCATTATAAGGCCTGCTTACCAGAATCATTCCCTCCCCCCATGCTGGATCATTTTCGTATTTCACAACTGAACATAAGTGATGTGCACCTGGTGAGCTGCACTTCGCTCAGGACTTCGAGGTTTGTTTGCCTACCTTGCTTCGGGCAACACTCACAGTCATCAGTGCTTGGGGAAGGGGAAGAAGTGGTCTCAGGCAGGGTGAGAGGCTGCTGGGCGAGGGCTGTACTGGAAAAGGGGGATATCCCACAGTTTGTGTGGGGACACATGTTGATCTGTACAAATGGCTTCAAGGTGGTAAGGGCTGAGGAGGCAGTCTCCAGAGGGGATGAGACCAGATGGAGGTGTACGAGTGTGTGCCGAGAGAGTGAGTGATGTCTCTTGAGCTGGCAGTGAGTGAGATTTGAGTGAATGTGTCATGGTCTTGTGGGTATGTGAGTTAGAGTGATGAGATGGTTGCCCTACCCTGGCAGCACAGATGAGATCATTCATCCTCTTTCTGCACTGGATGGCCAACCTCTTCTGTGCAGCGTTGGCACTGATCACCACTGCCACCACCTCCCAAGCTGGAGTGGTGAGATTGCTGGACCTCACTGGCCAGAGTGGGGTGGAGGACATGATGGTAGGCCTCCAAAAAGCATTCCAGTGGTGGATCACTGAACTCTTCTTGGTTTTCAAGGCCATGTATTCACTGGTGCAGTCCTGGGCTGCAGGAATTGAGAACTGTGTACGCAGCTGCAGTTTAGATATGGCACCCAGAGTAACGGTGAGGTAACGGCATGGTGGGAAAACCAGAGGCTGCCTGCCAGCAAGACGGCGTGTTTCCTGTGGCTGCATTATTAATGAGGTGGAAAGCAGACAATACCCGCGCGAAAACCCGCCATTGTGGTCGGCGTGTAAAACATTGGCCAGAATTTTACCGTCAGCGATTTGGGGGTGGGGCCCACTCACCAACAGGAAAATTACGCGGGATGATGTCGGGAGGAACCCCGACCTCATCCCGGTCCCTTTAAATTTTCAGGAAGGCGGGCAGACAGCGAAATCAGCTGTCCACTCGTCAACCTGTCAATGGCCAATTGAGGCCATTGACAGAGTAATTAAAGTAATTAAAGGACCTGCCCGTCCAACCTTAAGGCTGGCGGGCAGGCCAGGAGCCCCAGCGGGCTCCTGATAATACATGAAACCTCATCCACTGGCGGGGTGAGGTTTTATGTTCCTTTTTAAAAACGTTAATAAATGTGATATTTATTAAAATGTCCCATCTTGTGTGACATTGTCACATGAGGGGGACATGTTAATAATATTTTTATTTCTCTATTTTTAACTTTTGTACAATGTCAGTAATCTCCCTGAGTTAGTACTTTGTCTCAGGGAGCAGTGTGCTCTTTCCCGCGCATGCACGGAAGAGCACACTTTGACAGCTGGGGATTCCCTCCCCCCACCCCCACACAGGAAGCGCATAGCACTTCCTGTCGGGCAGGCCGCTAAGTGGGCCTTAATTGGCCCGCCCACTCAAAATGGCAGCGGGCCCCATTCCGGTGGTGGGGTCAGCTGTCCTCCCGCCGCCGAGCCGGATGGGACCCGCATGCCTGCCAAGGGTAAAATTCTGCCCATAGTTTTTTACGCCTGCTTGTGGCAATTCCACCCAATGTTAGAGAAATACTGTGAGACTTGCAATCACATTTATTGAAAGGATGTCAGTCCACAAACATCAAAAGCAATTTTTTCCATTTTTGGAATTGTCTGTAGGGTCATTAATCAAAAAAATTGGTAACATAATTCAAATGTAGTCCTAAAGTTAAATTTACTTCCCTGTAATCACCATGTTTGCATGAAATAACATCAATCTATTCCAGGGCTATTAAGTACCCATTAAATGCATTAATAGTTCTAATAATTGTGATTAAAAATAGCCATGACTGCAGAATAGGAATAATTATGCCTGCCTGTACCAAAAACAACACACTTTACTGACCATATTACACTGATGCTGTGGATAAAGTGCTAGCTCACTGCCTGCAATTGTACAGGAAACTGAGATCTACCAACTTTAAGCATGGGAGGAGATGACACAGGAGCACTGAAATCAGAAAGCTTCACTCTCTGAAGTCTCAGTGATAGAAGTGTATAAAGAATAAACAAGCACTTAGATCATTGCGCTCAATTCCTGCCACTCTCTGGCCATCCAGCTTTCTGTTCAACTGTTAGATTGTTCACTGGGCTGTGACCAGAAAGGGTTAACATTAGCTCCTTGGATCTTCAATATAAAATTACTTTATGTATCTCTTTTTCCTATGTGAAAAAGTGGTAGGATCAAACAATAATGGAAAATATGTTGCTGCGAAACTGCCAGATGTTTCACAGAGGTCATCCATTTCACTGGATACAAAGCCAAACCAAAAAATGGTGCAATGTATTTCACAAGATGTCAGTGAGAAAAAATCCTGAAAATACAGTGATAAATCATCTTCTAACTTTCCCCATAACAGTGCTCACACACACTTTATTATGGAGAAAGGGTAACTCTTTCTTCACTGGGGAATTGCTGTTCCTCGGGCATAATGAAGAAAATAGGAGTGGAGTCCTATTTTATCAGGTCTTTGCTCCCATTGTTGTCCAAGGATTGTTTGACATTTCTATTTCACACTCCATTTTAGTCACCAAAGAAGCACTTTGAAGTGTGAGGAGGTAACTTGATCAGTGATAGAACCACTGGTTTTATCACAGCTGCAGAGCGGGTGAGCAGTTAGAATTGTAAAAATTCATTTACCACCCCATTCCTGCCACTTCACCTGTGTCTTTGCTGTTGCCTATCAGCCAGCTAGCTCAGACTGCTGATAGCCACACCAAGGTGGTGCAGTCCAAGGCCAGGTACAGTGCTGCTCAAAGTTGAACTGCAAGAGCATCTGCAGTCTACCCCAAATGTTGATCAACAGCCTTTCATGAGTAATACTGCAGCCACTGGGGGTACAATGCATTGGAGTCCTAAGGGAGAAACCCCCCCCCCAACCGTTGTGGGGGTTGTGCGGGGGTGGGCAGGAGCAGGTGTGAACCAATTAAGGCCCGCCCAGCGTGACGCGCATCTGGAAGTGCTGAGTGCTCCCTGTGCAGGGGGTGGGGTGGGGGGGTGGTGGTTTCTCTGAGTCGGAGCCTGCGCTCTTTCGTGCACATGCGCACGAAAAAGCACAGAAATCTGGTGCTGAGACATGTTAATTATTTTTTTTTTAATTTTATTCAGTTTATAAACAAATGCTTCATGAAATCTCATCCTGCCCCTGGATGAGGTTCCATGAAAAATGCGAAAGCCACCTGGGCTCTTCGCCTGCCCGATAACCTTAAGGTTGGACAGGCAGCTCAGTCTATTGTTTTAATTAGTTTTTAAATGGCCTAATTGGCCTTTGACAGTTCAGCAGGCACCCAGCCAACTCGGCTGCGCGCCCACCAAACTGAAAATCTAAATGATGCGTGGTAACATCGTGACGCACGCCCGACATCACCCTGCGTCATTTGGTGTAGTGGTATTGTCGCTGAGCGTAATGCTCTGGGGACTTGGGTTCGAATCCCACCACAGCAGATAGTGAAATTTGAATTAAATAAAAAACTGGAGTTAAAAGTTATCTGATGACAATCATGAAGCCATTGTAGTAAAACCAATCTGGCTCACTTGTGTCCTTTAGGGAATTAAATCTGCTGGCCTACATATGACTCCAGACCCACAGCAATCCCAACCCACCTGCAGGACAGAACCGGCAGAGGTGGCAGCACAGTTGGGAGGGAGTTGCCCTGGGAGTCTTCAACATTGACTCTGGACCCCATGTAGTCTCATGGCATCAGGTCAAACATGGGCAAGGAAACCTGCTGCTGATAAGGACATACTGCCCCCGCCTTACTCAGCTGATAAACCAGTACTTCTCCATGCTAACCACGACTTGGAGGAAGCAGTGAGAGTTGCAAGGGCGCAGAACGGGAGACTTCAATGTCCATCACCAAAGGTGACTCGGTTGCACCACTACTGACTGAGCTGGCTGAGTCCTAAAGGACATAGCTGCTACACTGGATCTGCAGCAAGTAGTGAGGGAACCAACAAGAGGCAAAAACATACTTGACCTCACCAACCTGCCTGCCGCAGATGCATCTGTCCATGACAGTATCAGTAGGAGTGACCAATGTGGAGACAAAGTCCCATTTTCACATTGAGGATAACCTCCATTGTGCTGTGTGACAATACCACAGTGCCAAATGGAATAGATTTTGAACAGATCTAGCAACTCAAGAATGGGCAACCATGAGGAGCTGTGGGCCATCAGCAACAGCAGAAATGTACTCAACCACAATCTGTAATCTTATGATCCAGCATATCCCCCTCTCTACCATTATCACCAAGCCAGGGATCAACCCTGGTTCAATGAAGAATGCAGAAGGGCATGCTAGAAGCAGTAGCAGGCATACCTGAAACTGTGGTGACAACCTGGTGAAGCTACAACAAAGGACTACTTGCATGCCAAACAGCATCGGCAGCAAGTGATAGTCAGAGCTAAGAGATTTCACAACCAATGGATCAGATCTAAGCTCTGCAGTCCTGCCGCATCCAGTCATGAATGGTGGTGGACAATAAACAACTCACAGGAGGAGGAGGCTTCACAAATATCCCCCAACTCAATGATGGGGAAGCCCAGCACATCAGTGCAAAAGAATAAGGCTGAAGCACTTGCAACAATTTTTAGCCAGAAGCACTATATGTATGATCCATCTCGGCTTCCTCCAGACGTCCCCAGTATTACAGATGTCAGTCTTCAGCCAATTCGATGCACTCCATGTGATATCAAAAAATCTTTGAAGGCACTGATACTGCAAAGGTTATGGGCCCTGACAACATTCCGGCATAAGTACTGAAGACTTGTGTTCCAGAACTTGTGGCACCTCTAGCCAAGCTGCTCCAGGTGTAGCTACAACACTGGCATCTACCCGGCAATGTGGAAAATTTCCCTGGTATGTCCTGTACACAAAAAGCAGGACAAATCCAACTCGGTCAATTACCACCCCATCAGTCTACTCTCCATCATCAGTAAAGTGATGGAAGGGGTCATCAAGTGACAACCTGCTCACTGGCATGCACTTGTATTCCACCAGGTCCACTCAGCTCCTGACCTCGTTACAGCCTTGGATAAAACACAGACAAAAAATGTGAACACCAGAGGTGAGGTGAGAATGACTGCCCTTGACATCAAGGAATCATTTGACTGAATATGGATTCAAGAAGCCTTAGCAAAACTGGAGTCAATGGGAATCATGGGAAAACTCTCTGCTGGTTGGAGTCATACCAGGCACAATGTAAGATGGTTGTGGTTGTTGGAGGTCAATCATCTCAGCTCCAGGACATCACTGCAGGAGTTCCTCAGGGGAGTGTCCTCGGCCCAACCATCTTCAGCTGCTTCATCAATGACCTTCCTCCCATCATAAGGTCAGAGGTGGGGATGTTCGCTGATAATTGCACAATTTTAAGCATCTTTTGTGACTCCTCAAACACTGAAGCAGTCCATGTTCAAATGTAGCAAGACCTGGACATTATCCAGGCTTGGGTTGACATGTGGAGAGTAACATTTGCATTACACAAGTGCCAGGCAATGACCATCTCCAATAAGAGAGAATTTAACCATCACCTCTTGACATTCAATGGCATTATCATCGCTGAATCCCCCAATATCAAAATCCTGGGGGTTACCATTGACTGGAAACTGAATTGGACTAGCCATATAAATACTATGGCTACGAAAGCAGGTCAGCGGCTAGGAATCCTGCGATGAGTAACTCACCACCTGACTCCCCAAAGCCTGTCCACCATCCACAAGGCACAAGTCAGGAGTGTGATGGAATATTTCCCACTTGCCTGGATGAGTGCAGCTCCAACAACACTTAAGAAGCTTGACACCAACCAGGACAAAGCAGCCTGCTTGATTGGCATCCCATCCACAAACATTCACTCCCTCCACCACCGACACACAGTGGCAGCTGTGTGTACCATCTGCAAAATGCACTGCAGGAACTCACAAAGCGTCCTTAGACATCTCCATCCAACACACGACCACTACCATCTAGAAGGACAAGGGCAGCAGACACATGGGAACACCACTACCAGGACGGTCCCCTCCAAGACACTCGCCATTCTGACTTGGAAATACATCACCGTTCCTTCACTGTCGATGGATCAAAATCCTGGAACTACCTCCCTAACAGCATTGATATACCTACACCACATGGATTACACCCATTCAAAAGGCAGCTCACCACTGCCTTCTCAAGGGCTATTAGGGATAGACAATAAATGCTGGCCTAACCAGTGATGCCCACATTGCATGGCTGAATAAAAACCACCTTTTTCTCCAGCCCTATCTTCTTACTTTCTTCTCTTCTTCCCAATGCCTTTCTCTAACTATATCGCTTCTTTTCTCTTTACCTCAGGGTGTCTGAATATGCCCCCACATTCCTTAAAACGCTAATCCCAAAGAATTTTTCATTAGAGCAAAACCTGATGATGTGATAATCCATAATGCATCCATCGAAACACCTTCATGTGTTAATGGACTATTGATGAACCCAGGATGTGAGATTGTTGCAAAATGTAATAATCAAAAGTGGGAAAGGCTTGTAGCAATCATTGTCACATATGTGAGTTTTGGTAGCTTTAAAGAAATGTGTGTTTAACAATGGCAGCATTGCACAGTATGGAACTTCAGTGAAAATAATTTTAATAAAGGGCAATAGGTTAACTCAAATGGGATGACTAAACTAAAGGCATGTGAAAAAAAGAACAGCAACTCTTGAAAGTCTATCAGTGTGAGCGCAGTTCAGAAGTTACGGGAACGATGTTTCCTAATGAAGTACTTACTTTATTTAACTTAAAGGGCTAGGTACTGATGTTTGTAAATTATGAAAGGTAAACAGTGTTAGGTTATAGGTACCAATATAGTTTAACTGGAGCAAGGTACTGATGTTTGTAAGTTTATCAATGTTTCATAAGCTATTAAAAGGAAGAGCCTTGATCATTTTCTCCAACTGGACGGGTTCAGGTCAGACCTTAGTGTTAGAAATATACGAGACCATAAGAGCATAAGACGTAGGAGCAATAGTGAGCCATTCGACTCATTGAGTCTGCTGCGCCATTCAATGAGATGATAGCTGATCTGATAATTCCCAATTCCACTTTCCTGCCTTTTTCCCATAACCCTTGATTCCCTTACTGATTAAAAATCTGTCTATCTCAGTTTTGAATATACTTAATGACCCAGCCTCTGCAGCCGTCTGCAGTGAAGAATTCCACATTTTAACTACACTGTGAGAGAAGAAATTCCTCCTCACCTCATTTTTAAATTGGTGACCCCTTACTCTGAGATTATACCTTCTGTGTGTGTGTCCACATATCTCTGAAGGCGGAGGGGCATGTTTGTGGGGTGGTGAAAAAGGCATATGGGACACTTGCCTTTATCAATCGAGGCATAGATTACAGAAGTAGGGAGGTCATGTTGGAGTTGTATAGAATCTTGGTGAGGCCACAGCTGGAGTACTGTGTGCAGTTCTGGTCCCCACATTTTAGGCAGGATGTGATTGCACTGGAGGGGGTGCAGAGGAGATGCACCAGGATGTTGCCTGGGATGAAACATTTAAGTTATGAAGAGAGGTTGGATAGACTTGGGTTGTTTTCGTTGGAGCAGAGAAGACTGAGGGGTGACTTGATCGAGGTGTACAAGATTATGAGGAGGATGGACAGGGTGGATATGAAGCAGCTGTTCCCCTTAGTTGAAGGGTCAGTCACGGGGGGACATAAGTTCAAGGTGAGGGGCAGGAGGGTTAGGGGGGATGTGAGGAAAATTTTTTTTATCCAGAGGGTGGTGACGGTCTGGAATTTGCTGCCTGGGAGGGGGTTGGAAGCAGGTTTCCTCACATCCTTTAAAAAGTACCTGGATGAGCACTTGACATGTCATAACATTCAAGTCTATGGGCCAAGTGCTGGTAAATGGGATTAGGTGGGTAGGTGAGGTGTTTTTCACATGTCAGTGCAGACTCGATGGGCCGAAGGTCCTCTTCTGCACTGTGTGATTCTATGATTCTACGATTTTAGTCCTAGACTCTCCAACAAGGGGAAACAACCTCTCAGCATCTACCCTGTCAAGCTCCCTAAGGCTCTTATGTTTCAGTAAGGTCGCCTCTCATTCTTCTAAACTCCAATGAGTACAGGCCCAACCCATTCAACCTCTCCTCATAAGAAAATCCCTCCATACCAGGATCAGCCAATGAACCTTCTCAGGACTGCCAGTATATCTTTCCTTAGATAAGGGGACTAAAACTGTTCACAGTATTCTAGGTGTGGTCCAACTAGTGCCTTGTATAGTTTTAGCAAGACTTCCCTTTTTTTATGCCCCATTCCTTTTCAAATAAAGACCAACATTCACGGGCTCACCTACCTACAGTCTCTGAGGGAATCAAGGGATATGGGAAGCAGGTATGCAAGTGGAGTTGAACCTGAAGATCAGCCATTATTATTGAATGATGGAGCAGGTTTGACAGCCCTATGGTCTACTCTGTTCCTATTTCTTTTGTTCTTACTGCTTCCAGTCTCCTTGCTGTCTCTTTTGCCCACTTCTACTTGCCCTCTTCTCCCCACTTCTTCCCTCATTAATCTCCCCCCCTTCAATCCCTTTACTGTTCTCCTCCCCCTTATTTCCCACTTCCCTTCTTCCTGCTCTCTGCCCTTCTCCAATCAACCCCTTCCCCTTCCTCTTCCCATCTTTCCTCCCCCTCATTCTTTACCCTTCTGTCCCTCAAACTTCCAAATTTGCTTTCCCTTCCATCATTCTTTCCTCCTCCCTCCTCTCTTCTCCCTTCCCCCTGCTTGCTCTTACCACCCCTCTAAACTCCCTTAACGCTTCCATCTTCATTCCTCCCTGGTTGTGGCGAATCAGGATGAATGCCAGGTAGTTAGATCAGCAGATGGTGAGTTAATGGGTTGGATTCAAGAAAAGTTGATGGGCGTGGAGATGTACCATAAAGGATTACCTGGTCAATGGAGTAGCCGGTTGGTCCACAAATATAACAATTCGCTGAGTAAGGGTTGGAGGAAGTCATCATTCAAATAACTTTTTCAAGCTGAGGAAAACCCAATACATAGCTGGAAGAATGATTGTGATGAATGATTGAATCCCATTATTGGTGATTAAATTCATTGATGAGGAAAGGGGGGAGGATGATCAATTTGGGAAATATTGCTTAGTGAAGGGGAAACTCCTAAATTTGGCAATATGACTCATTGAAATGGAAGTGAAAGTTAAATCTGCCAAAAGGTTATTTGGTTGACTTTGCAAAAAACACATATTTGTCTGTCTTGGGCCAGCAATTTTTGGTCATCCCTATCTGTCCTTGAGAAGGGGGTGGTGAGCTGCCTTCTTGAACTGCTGCAATTCACATGGTGTAGATACACCCACCGTGCTGTTAGGGAGGGAGTTCCAGGATCTTGACCCAGCAACAATGAAGGAACGGCAATATACTTCCAAGTCAGGAAAACCCGTGCCCGATTCCCGCTTGGAAGCTCATTAATTATGTGCAGGTGAGTATTAGACCAAATCACCTGGTTGGTTGGGAGCTGATTTGCCCACATGCTGTTAGCTGGCAGGGTCAAAGTTCCAGGCACCATATTTGAATGCCACCCGAACACATACAGCTCACTCTCTCCAGTCCACCTGTCTCCAGGACACGCACAGAGATGTCACTGAGCCAGAAGGAGAAGGCTGCAAGCCTCAAGAAGAAGACAGTATCCCACTTCACCCACCAGGCCCTTGAGGCCTTGATCAGAGGGGCGCAAGCACATGGGAATGTTCTGTATCTCAAGGATGGATCCAGGAAGCACACCAACCTCACCTCTCCAGTTTGGGAGGCCATCGCAGGGGATGTCAGTGCAGCTGGCAACAACACCAAAAGAGGATGAATGATTGCATCCACTCTGCCAGAGTAAGTATCCTTCAATATCAAACTCTCATCATGGCATCATGTACTCAAAGGGCAACTCTCTTCAGGATCTCATACATCCATTAGAGGGGGACACATATCACCACTGATTGTCTCAGGGAAACTTTCACATCACCACTATCCCATCTATTAAGCTGCTCATACTCCATCCACAGCTCACCACACACAAAAGGGGCATGCATCTTTCGCAACCTATGCTCCATCCCCTCTCATCTCAAGCCTTTCCTTTGTCTTCATCCAGAAAGATTGCAGACCAGGAGAGGGACAGCCAACATAATTGCCCATGTGTGATTCGAGGAGGATGCCATCGAGGTCACTGGGGAGGACAGGGATTGCTCCTGTGGGGGAGGGGAGATTGGATTGTCCCAGCAACTTAGTATGAATCACACCACCATCGGTTCATCATGTCCTGACAATCTATTATACAGGCACCAGCAGATTGAGGCCCACAAAGGTGTCCACCATAAGCCCCATCCAAAGAGGAAACTGAAGAAGAGCCTTCAGTGCGCTCACCCGTGCCCTTCACTAGTGCAGACACATACCACGATAGGACATAGTTCTAGATTAGGCTCGGGCTCACTTTCTGGAGAACACCTCACTGACACATCCCCACAGCAGTCGGAGGCAGGGACAGCTGAGGTCTCTGGCATTCAGAGGGCTGCTGGAGACCAGTCACCGCTCTGTCCATGTCATATGATGAGCCTCTGCGAGCGGCCGCCCACTCAATGCTCAAGATGCAAGAATAGGCGGCAGAACATCAGGCAGAGATTTGGCAGTCACTCAGCTGACTAGAACGAAGATGAAGGAGTCCATCTGCGTTCTGTCTGATGTCGTGGCTCCTACAGGCCAGTGCCCCAAAGTCACCATGGGAAGGTTGGCGACCACCATGGACAACTTGGTCCAGTAGGTTCTGCTGGATTTGTGCTTGGCCCTGGGCTCCATGGCCACACACCCTGGTGGACACCATCAAGATATAAGCGACAGGGCCATAAGGCACCTTGACCTTCTTCCAGGTGCAACATCTCCTCAAGGAGTCAGGACTTGGGCGCCCACAGGGCGGATGATCATCAGCCGGACATCCTGGGGGCCCCCACCTAGGACACTCCAAGAGTGTTGAGTGGCTCAGAATCCCCTCTGCCTGTAACCCCATCCACTCCAGCTGTTCAGACCCAGGAGGGTACATCTGCCCCTCAGCAGGAGATCCTTATCAGGCTAGGGCCCTCCAGCCCTTGGGACATCAGAGAATGATTGCTGAGGTCTTCGGAGACATCAGGACAAAACAGTCAGCAGGCTGCCTCCACCTCTGGTGTGGATGTTGGGGCTGCACCCTGGCGTAGTGGGAGGGTTAGGAAAATTAAAAGATATTGAATCGTTCTTGGGTCAAGAGTGTGCAATCACTGTAAAAATATTGCACTTTCGTAAATACATTTGATGTTCCTGTGAATGGCTTGATCAACTGAAGGCATTGTGATTATATACATTTGAATCCTATTTTGAGGTTTATCCATCCTCCCACTCAGAGATGGTCTCCCTCTGTGAGATTAATATTCATATGAGGTAAACCTCATTGAAGATATTCTCTGCACCCTCGTGTCATGTCAGGGAGATGTGTTAAAACCTTATTAGAAGCGTGTGATGTAAGAGTTTCTAACCCTTCTTCCTCATGGAAGACTATTGTGTGAGGGCAGTTTATCAGCTTTGAGTGCCTAGCAGCATCAGTATCTCCTCAGTGGTAGTAGCAAAAGGCAAGACATGGACAGGAGGAGGAGATGCCTAGCCATGTCTTCATCTCACTGGCTGTTGTGATTTCACTGCGGTGATTGATTCAAGACAGTGCTTGCATTCCTCTCATAGTTCAGTGGACTCTCAGTTCCCAGATCAAGCACGTACACAGGGAACCACAGACCATTGCAGAGATCATGGCCTGGTGAATGATAAGACCAGAAGGTGTGAGTGTGAATGCTGGACTCGTTTTCGATGCGAATGGTTGGACATCTCCTGAGATGAAAGGGAATAGCATTGAGGGCTCAGAGAAATGTGGTCATCTCCTCTTGCCTTAACTTTATTCCTCCTGGAACCTGCCAGCGATTAAAGTGTCACAGCCACATCTCTCAAGTCTTGCTTCCTCCATGGCGTGATCGCGCTCAAACTGACCATCAGCAGCCTCCGGAGATTCCTGGGCCTCCGGGTCTTCATCCACTGATGAGCTCTCATCCCCCTCCAGGTCATCCCCTGGCAAGGGATCACTTCTTTGCATTGCCAGATTGTAAAGGGTACAATACACTGCGGTGATGTGGGAAACCCTATTGGGAGTGTATTGGATGAGCCACCTGAGCAGTCCAAGCATCTGAAGCGCATCTTCAGAATCCCTATGGTCTTCTTTATTTGGGAGTGTGTGGAGCTGTGAGCAGCGTTATACCTCTCCTCAGAATGACTCTGAGGGCAACACACTGGTGTCATCAGCCAATGTTTCAGCAGGCAGCCCCTTTTACCCAAGCAGCCATCCCTGCAGATATTCAGGCTCTTCGAAAATCTCAGGCACCTGGGAGTGACTCAGGATGTTGGAGTTATGGCAACTCCCAGGGTACCTGCCACAAGCATATATTATGTGCTTTCGATGATCGCACACCAATTGTACATTGACGGAATGGCAGCCCTTGCAGTTTATAAACAATAGAGGCTGCTGCCATGGAGCCCGTATGGCCACAAGGGTACAGCCAATTGTCCCCTGCACTCATAGGAAGGCTGAGATTGGTGGCAGCGCTGGTGAATCTCTCAGCCTGGCTATCTTCGTCCAGAGTGAACCTCACATACTGATGTGCCCGCCTGTAAAAAGCATCCATGACCTCCTTTATGCATCTATGTGTTGCAGACTGCATGATGCTCAGAGGTTCCCTGTTGATTCCTGGAAAGGGCCACAGGCAAAGGAATTGTGCACCGCGCTGCCGTCACCTTTAATACCACTGGCAGAGGATAGCTTCCAACTCCACAGGGCACCAGGTCTTCATGAAGAATGTGGCAGATGTGATCTACCAGAGCTCAGGACAAGCGCGGATGTGCTTAGTTTTGTCTCTCACTCATTTGTAAATAGGAGAATCTTCTTCAGTATACCCTTGATCTGGCTATCTGCCTCTACAGTCTGGGTCTCTCCTCTTCACCTCCTTGTTCTTGCTTTGGCTCCCCTTGACCGTGGACATCAGGCAGGGCTTCCTGGCTGCGCTCTGCATTGCTTCTCCCTCCTTAGCCTCTTCCACTGCATTAGGACCCTCAGAAAGGCAGCATTGAGCCCTGCGTTCATTTCATCTTTGACTTTGTCTCTGAATTGCAACATTGCTGATATTATTGAGGAATGGTCTCTCCTAGTGAAGCTCATAATCTGCGCTGTTTAGGAACTATAATGGGCTACATTGGTTTCAGCTCTACTTGCATTGTCGCTGATGCTGCCTTGTCTTTGAGGCACTACCACCCACATTGATGTGGCCAAGATGCCATCCCAGGAATGTGACATCTGAATCCCTGATTGGTATGAGGAGATTTGAATGACAAGAGCTACCTAACCTGACTCAGTGCTCCAATCTATGATCTGGCTTCTAATTAACAATAAATTGCTGATGGTTAATTACTGGATGACCTTTGGCCGATTAGGAGTGCCAATTCTGGAGAGCACCTGACTGGCCTACATAAATGGAATGTCATATATGCCACACCTGTGCCTCCTCCCGAAGTGCTTGAATTCCCAAATTATACATTCAGATGTCTTAATGCTGATTTACAGCGAGTGTGATGTGAAGCCAATGAGTTATGAGTATCCCTCTTTCAGCACTAATAAATGCACTGGCTTCCAATGGCTTTCTGCATCATGAGGAATTCATCCTTCCTGTAGACTCTGGGTCACTCTTGCAGTCTAACAAGTTAGAGGGCACCCCAAGAGAGGGTCCCTTAGTGAGGCAGTGTGCTCCACCCACACAGCTTCAGACCCCTCCTGTTCAGAATCATTTCACTTTTGAATTAAAACTGCGCAATAACTCCAGAAAAGCAAGATGGTGTTTCTGCATTTCTATTTTGAAACGAACTTCAGTGCTCCCCCTCTGACAGTGTGTGTACCTGATATTTACCTGAAACATCACGATGTGAAAGTAGAGCTCCCTCCTGTTATTTTCCACTCTCCCCCCATAATACTGGATCTCATAGTTGTTGTGGTGGACAGTCCTACCCTCCCACCTGAGTCTGTCACTACTGAAGTGCCCATGAGTCATGTGGACCTCTACCCTCCCCATCGGAATGCTGTATGCACGCTCACGCACTGAGGTGAAACCCCGGAGGAAAGCTTCACTTACCCCCTCTCCTTTACTATGTGTTCCCCAAATATAGGATGCAGATGCCTCCCATTACAATCACCATACCATCTGAAGCCCAGTACAGAGACAGACAAGCCCATGGACAGCGACTGTGAGACTGCCCTGCACGCCAAGCTGTTATTATTCCTACTGAGCACACAGAACTTGCCACTCTCTGGAGCTCCCAATGATTACCCCTGCAGCATGCCTGCTGCGCCCTACAATTGTCTCCACGCTGATTGTAGACTGTGAGGTTCATAAAATGCAAGGGGCGTCTCTGCTCTCTGACTGCTTTCCACTAAGCCCTGGGGACGTCCGTATTCTCTGACTCCTGACTGCAAGCCCCAGACCAAGGACTTTGACTTTCACGTCGTTGCCCATTGCCCTGATGACTGAGGACTACACTGCCTCCCTTCCCAAACCATCTCCCCCTGACTTATGAGTCTGCATGTGACCCATCCCACTTGTGACACACTAACAACACCCGCCAGCTTTCCTAGTCGAGAGTCTGCATTCATTCCCCCCATTTATACATGTGGTGCCCCTTTCACCCCCTAGTTTTTTAGCATCTCAGTTACCCTTGTCGGGCTCCAGATCTCCACCCCTTGGACTGCCCTCTGCCTCCCATCGCTCCTCCTCCTTCTCCACTACCTTGCAAAATAATCCTGCCTCTCTGCCTTCCATCCTGCCCCCTTCCCCACCCCCCACCAACTGCTTGCATAGTCATCCTTCCCCATTTCCCCCTGTGTGTTCACCCTTCCCCATCACACCCCCCCCCCCCTCCCACCCAAACCCATTCCCTGGTCGATATGTTGGTTTTTGAATGCTCAGCCTTGTCTGAGTACCGCTGCACAGTGTTGTCTTTCTGGATGTAGATGGCACCCACCAGGAACAGGCCACACCAAAACCAACCCCCAGGCCTCAATCCTGGTCAGCATCTTGAAAGTTGAACTCTGTATGAGCACCACTGCACAGTGGTGCCCTTGTGACCATGGAGGCCAGCACCAAGAGGAGAGCAACCCACCAGCACTTGCAGTGTGGCATTCCACTGGCATCACAACGAGACTGGTGCAGCGCTATGGAAGGTAGGCTACTTGTGTTACAATCACCTCGAAGTGACGGGAGAAGTGAGGTCCAACATGTGGAAATCACCCTTTTTCAAACAAGATTCAGGCTGATGTGATTTCCCACTGGCAAGATTGGAAGGTGGCGCATGATTTCGGCAAGAGGCTAATTTAATGAGCATTCATGAGATGGAAATGAATGCAAATAGTGTTCACGCTATTTCATGCTAGTCAGCGGGATGCTTGACCCACCATTAACCCACCATCACGAGAATCACAAACTATTTTTACGCCGGGGGGTTTCTCACTTTTTGCCTGCTGCTGGCTTCTCCGCTCCCGCCTACCATCAAACCCGCTGCAGGCGAGCTGGAGAAATTCCACCCATTGGGCCAGAGTTTGGCATAAAAAATGAATGGTGTGTGAACAAAGCACTTAGTTACTCATATGTAAATCAGTCAACAATTTATGATAAGGAAAAGAAAGCCTTGAATTGAAAATCATCGCAAGTCTATTGATTGAAAACACAAGTACCACTTTAACAATGTGATAATTATTAATAACTGTCTCTCTGGTCCCGAAAGTGAACACTTTAAAGCATGGAATCTCGTTCCTTCAGGTCATGAACTATATCGTACATGATAAATATTTCAAATTATAAAATAACAATTTAATCTTACTTTTCCTTCCTGCCTCTTTTATCTCTCTTGTATCTTTCTTTCCCACTTGTTGTCCTACTTTCCATGTATGATTCATTGACATTGAATTCATGAACTCTAATTCACCCTCATTCTCAGTCCTTCATCTCTTCATTTCTCAATCCTTGAAGCTGATTGGTAAAGGAGATTTGCTGTTACTGCTGTTATTCACCGATGTCTCAAATGCCCAATGGCTTATACCATAATCAGCTCTTACTTCTGGCAATTTAGAGGGTAAAAAAATTTTGAGCTGAAGAGTGCAGGGAAAAGTTTACCTGATCTAGCACACTGGCAGATTTTGAACTGGATTCTCCAGCACACATTGGGACATCAATATCAGGTCCACATGTGCAGGACCCAAACCCACCCACATTGTCAGTTTCTCTGCCGATGCAACATCCCCAAGGACAGGCTCCTAATTGGCCCCCTTCACACTTGCCCATTCCATTTAGGAAATTTGTGCTCCTGGTGCTGTGGGCCCAATCAGAGGGCTTGTAGTAATGTCAGGCCGGCAGCTTCAACAGGAGAGGTGGGCGAAAGCAGGCAGGCCGGGGCACCTCAACATGAGGCAGTTGCCTCAGAATTAATGAAATAAAGAGGCCTGAAACTGGCAGGGACATCAGATTGGAAAGGAACTCCTTTGCAGGACTATTAATCCCTGTGGCCTCATCATTGCGGCATGGAGCCTCTGGTTCCAAAGGCCCCCTGGCCTGCTGCTGGGAGGCCACCTGAGTTGAACTAGCAGCCTCTACACATGCTGAAGTGGGGTGCGTGGGGTCGGGGGTGTTGGAGGCCACTTCAATGTTGGTAAAATGCTGACACCATTGCAAAATGGCCCCCAAGTGGAATGTTAATTGTGTTAATTGGCTGTCTGCCTCCATGAAGTCGGAAGCCAATACAGCTTAGGAAATTCTGGAAGTGGGAATGCATTAGGGCGTCATCCTGAGGCAGCTTCCCCCTATTTACATAACCCCCTGCCTCCAAACCCTCTCCAAGGATCTGGAAAAATCCAGCCCAATGTATTTCAACAAATGCTAATCCATTGAAAAAATCTCTCGAGGCTCTGAAGTGTAACAATGAAATAGTAGGTTTTATTTTTCAATTTCAAAGGAGAGGGACAGTTTTGAAGGCGGTAATAATAGGATTAATTTTGGTCTGGATTTCAGATCAGGCAGTTAGTTAGGCGAAACAAGTTCCCCATCTATCCAATGACAACAGGAGGCCTCATATTAATGAGCAGAAAAGCTGTACACATGAATTGTGCTGTTTATAGCAATTCGCCCTTTGGGAGGACATATGCTCATCATGGGCCTGAAGCACCATCTTAAAAGAGGATGTGGAAGCACTGGGGACTAAATGGAGCAGCAGAATTCAGTAGCTGGGGCATTTTATGAGTTCGCAGAGAAGTAAGGAGATTAACTTGTGGAAGCTTTTAAGGCTGAAAACTCTCAGGAGACTGAAGGAAAAATGAGTACCAGATCAACTTTCAGCTTTCCCTGACTACAGTTTTTCTTTAAATAATGCTGAGTGATGGTCTTCTCCTGATCTTTACTGCCTTTGATTTGTGTTTGAGTTGAAGAGATAGCAGTGCCCACCATTGCATATGCTTTGAAATTGAGTAATATTCCAAAAACTGTATAAACTATCAGCAAATGGTCACCTACACCTTTGCAGTGTTTTGAATTACAGTAAGGGTAAGAATCCTATGAAGTAAATGGTCACCTCCACTGCCCATGATATGTGAGCAACTTAAGGAAGTCACAGTAATAGCACTGATTAACTGGAAATTCATGTTGGGGTCGCAAATGTGTCTTCTCACCCATACTTAAATATATTTATAAGCCCCTGCCTGTTTTAACAGGCCACAGCCTGTTCAGATCTAGAGCTGTCCTCATAATGGAACGGGGTAAAAGAGCAGCTTCTTTTTTCTTAATATGCTTGGCTACCATCGCCCCAATCACAAGCAAAAATGAGCTGGGAACGAAACAAAAATTGGGGCTTTGATTCTTTTATGACACAATGGAGAGGGGCAGTTGTGTGGGGTGGTGGGAAGGTGTTGGAGGGGGTTGGTAAGAGGGGATGGGGGGGCTTTTGGGGTGGCGTGCATGAGAGGATAGCTAAAGGACAACCCTTCACCTCTCCACTCCAGAATCAAAAATCCTTAGCCTTTCAAAACTGAAAAAGCCCTGTATTAATTAAACAATAAACGTTGGACGGAATTGTCCCAGATTTTCACTAATTGCAGTAACGGGTGGGAAAAAGGATGTTTTATTCGCTGGCCGCAATTCAGTTTTTCACGCCGTATCGTCCCATTTCCAGTGTGTCTGACCTCATTAATAATTCATTCCCAGGTAACACGCTGGGTTGCTGGCGGGGCGACCTCTGATTCGCCTGCCCCTCTGCTTCTTCTGCCATCACCTCAGGCCTTCAGTAAACCAGGTGCCGTATTTAAAGGCCGCCCCTGCACAGAGCTAGCACTCTTCAAGGGATAGGGAGCTGCTGGGAACTGATAGCTGCAAAAGGGAGGAAACATGCTTCCCTCTAAGTTTAGCAATGACTCCCTCGAGCACCTACTGGACGCAGTGGAGGCCTGCCACGATGTCCTCTACCCCTGCTATGGGTGAAGACCAGCTCACCAATCCAGCATGGGAGGCGGCGGCAGCGGTGCTCAGCACCAATGCCCTGCAAAAGAGGACAGCCACCCAATGCAGGTAGAGGATGAATGATCTCATCCATTCTGCCAGGGTAAATCACTCTTCTCATCACTTACAACTCAGACACTCACAAACACATCCCACATCCACAGGGATCTTGAACTTCAAGGGACAACATCACTAACTCTCACACACACCCTCACATTTCCATCAGGCTTAGATCCTCTGGAGCTCGCTTCTTCATCCCATCCATAGCTGCGCTCACCACACAAACATTCCACACAGTGCCATGTGTCCTGCTCACACTCTCTCCATCTGTTTTCATGCAGGAGAAGCTGGCTCACATCAGCAGGGAGAGATCCCAGACCTGGAAAGTGGAGTTGGTCCCATTAGGCCCCTCACTCACTTTGAGGAGTAGCCATCACACTGACTGGTGAGGATGCGGGCCGAGCCTATGGTAACAGTAAGGCTGGCAGTGAACACCCACCTGAGGATCCTGCACCACATCATCTTTCAAAGTAACTGTGAGTGCTCTCTCTCTCCTGCTTTTGACTCTGCTGCCATGCACTAATTATCTCTACTTTGGTTCACAGGGATCTCTGCCAAGAGACTAACACCCTCAGCCAGCCAAGTTCTCGCCTGCAGCCAAGAGGACACCTCCTCTATTGAAGAGCTGGAAATAAGCAGCCTGGAAGACCCATCACAGCGCTTACCCACACCCTCCACCAGCGCAGAGACACACACCTCGGTGGAACCAAGATCTAGAACAGGCTCCGGTTCACAATCTGCCAGTCACCACATGGATGCGTGTCCACAGTACATGGAGGCAGATTCAGCCAAGCTCCCCAGGACTCAGAGGACTGCTGGGGAAGAAACATCTGTGAGATCTGAGTCAGATGACGAGCCTCTGGAGTCGGCCTCCCAACTCATCATGGAGAGTCAGCAGAAGGCAGGGAAAATGACACAGAGCTTTTTGAAGCCCCAAAAGAGTGGCATGCAAGTCAGAGGAGTGCATCCAGCTGCTCTCTGATGAAGTAGTGCCATGTGTGCATGTATAGAGGTCCCCATGGGGAGGATGGCAGATGCCATACAGGCGAACGTGGGGATGCCCATAGACCTGCAATCCATCATGGTCGCCATGGGTGAGTTCCTAGGGTGACAATGTGAGAGGAAAATGAGGCATCTCGATGTTCCCCCATGTGCCCCTTCCCTTCAAGGAGTCAGGCTGTGTCCGTTGGGCGCCCAACGAGAGGAGGAACAGCAGCTGGACACCTCTGGCCATCCACTCAGGAATCTCAGAGGCTGACCTCTCCTTCCAAGTCCCGTTTGCTTGTGACACTCCTCAACTTCATCTTCTGTCACTGCAGAGGGAGCAACTGGCCCACAGGAGGCCAGCCAAAGCAAGCCAGGGCCCGCAAGGCCTCGGCTCTCCAGAGGACCCATGCCAAAGCCATCAGGCGCAATAGGGCCAACCATTACACAGTCTCTCCAGCACTCTTGCGGATGTCAGGGCAGCATGTAGAAGAAATAGTAGGCCTAGAAAAGTTAAGAATTTCTAAACACAAGTGGTTGCATGGGTGAACACATTTTGTCAGTTTATAATCTGAAATTATATTCACTTTCACTGAGTGAGGTCTAATAGGGCCTTTCAGCTTAAGTTACAGGCATTGTGAGTCCTCCCCCTGCATCCCCCCAAACCCCCCTAGCAGTTCAGCTGCACACAGGCAGACCACGAATGATTCTGGAGAGAGATGTGTGTGTTTGGGGCAGGGCCTTTCAGAGCCTTGTGCAAGCATTTTCCCACACATACGGAGCCTTGTCCATCACACTCACCTCAATTTCCCGAGTATTTTCAATGCTGCCTGCTGGAATTCTCATTTAGTTGTCCACCTGAGCTGACCTACATCTCCACCCACCCATTCATCGTACTCCCATGCAGCACCTGCGCCCACCCAACACGAGGCTCTGCTCACTTTCAATTTGAGAAGCATAGCTGTTGTAAGGTATTTTTTCAGATCTCCCAACTTTCCCCCCACTCAGTCACCCATGTACCTTCCCCCACCACTGTTGACCCCACTGGCATGACCTTCCACCTTCCCATCAACCAGAACCCTTATCTTTCCAGGATGCTCAGGTGAACATGCACGTTCCTTTCCTTCCTGAGAATCCCACCCCCATCCACATTGACCTCCCCAGCCTCCTCCTTCCTACCCCCAGGATCTGTGTCTGCTTCCGAGTCCCCACTAACCACCTTCGCCGTCGCTTCTACTGCTACCATCGCACCCTCACCTTCCAATCCTACAAACTCACTCTGCCCTTTCTCATACCGACCACTCTCCTTCCACACCCAACTTCAGTTCGCTCCCCAGGACGCAGCCATCGACTCGACAGACCTCTCCCTTGCATGTTCACCTGGACATCCTCCCCCTTACTCCCTTTTCCAAACTTATTCCCTCCTCTACCACCACCACCCCCACCCCTCATGGACTCCTTCCTCCCCTGGACCCCAACCCCTTCTGAACTCCATCCTCTCCCTGGACTCCTTCCTCCCTCCGAACTCCTTCCCTTACACCTTCGTAGCCCCCCACACTTACCTCCTCAGTTGCCACATTCTCCCCCGTTACATCCTCCTCCCCTGTATTCGCTCCAACCCCCCAACCTCATTCCCCTCATCCCCCCCAACCCTGGTACCCCATCCTCTCCCAGTCAAACCTGGAACTTCCTCTCCCACACCCCTGTCCCCCCAGCACACCTTCCTCTCCCACATCCTCCCTCCCCTCACCCTCATCGGTACACCTTCCTCCCCCACTTACAGCTGGACCTTCCTCTCTCCTCCCTCGGCGATCATCCATAGCAGCCCATGGCCATGATCTCGTTGTCCTGAAGCAGATTCCAGACATCAATGGAAACTTCCCAACTTCCCTGAGCTGCTTTGCGGCAGAGCCATTTCCATGAAAATCCACGCAGCATACACATGTTCCTCCAGGGTCTGGTGGCTGTTGGGCTCCAGCATCTGCTGGTCCTTGGATGCCCGCGATGTCAGCAAGGCCCTAATGGTAAGTCCCAACTTCTGCACGTCACACTTGTCAAGACGTGTTCTGAGCCGATACATTTCCCGCCAAAGAGGGCGGTAAATTTGACATGGGGGGATGATTCTGGCGAGCAGGGCATTTAATCATTCAATCAGATGCAGATGTATTAAAATGATGTTTCTGAAATGCGGCAGTGGGAAACACAAGCCGCCATTGACAGGTTGAGTGGATGATCGCAAACTGGTTTCATGACGGTTTGAAACCAGTTGTTGGCCTTCTCGCTCATGCCCGCCATGGGCACAATGCCAACAGCCATGGAAAATTCTGGTCATTGATGCTTAATTGATGCAAAACTTTCCATAACAGGAAAGAAGTGAAATTTGACGTGTTGACTTTTTCATGAACAGAAAGGAAAATAAAGGAGCTTGCAATATGAAGCAAAATAATTGAATTTAAGAGATTTAATTTTCCATGGGTATGAAAAAAATAAAATGCTAACATTGTGATGTGGAGCTCAAGCTCCAAAATATAGAACTGTCAAGAACTTAGAATTGAGTTCCGAGCTACGTTCCCTCACTGTCTGCCCGCCATTTTTAAATAAATAACTAAGGGTCAATTGAGCTTGTTAACGAGTCAATTGACTGGATTAATACATACTCCTTTCAGGTGTATCGCCTGCAGTCTGACTCTTGTGTACCAACATGCCACCCCCTCACCCCCATGAAATCCAGCCCCATATGTCTGTGGAAATTGTAAATCAAAGGATGTGATTCATATTAAAAGCTAGTTCAACTATTTAGTTTATCTTATCTCTCACCCTTTTTTAAAGCCATATAGGGGATGATCATAGGGAGGATGGGAAGGTGCTGCAGTGCAGAAGTGGAGAGTAGACAGGCTGCAGGAACAGTATGAAGCATCAGTGGGGAATTGGAGGGGGAACAGGGATGAGTAAGGGCTTTGTGAGTTGTTCGAGTTTGAATAGTAGTACAGGTGTTTAGGACAGTGTTGCCATTCATAGACCTGCTGTTTCGAAGAGCTACTATAAGGAAATAAGGAGGTCATCCGTCAAATCAAAAGCAAATCTCAGGCAGAATCAGCACGAGAAATATCTCCTACACTCTACAGTAGGTTCAGATGGTGCACAAGCCTGAAAGCAGATGACTTACTTGCCTTCTGACTAAAATGGTGGCTGCTCTGAGGAAACTAGAAGGCAGAGGGAGATAGTTTAAATATGAAAAACTGAACTATAGACTCTAAAAACACCAACATATTAATGTTTTTGACTAACAGTGGGAATCTGTGTATGAGCCATTGTTTATGTATCAGTATAGTCTCTATTCGTGGGTTATTTTAAAAGATTTTTAAAAATGCTAGCAGTTTCTAGACAACTCCATAATATTTCAACTTGATCTCTTGGATCAGGAGCATTATTTTTTGGATGGATGTCAAGTGCTGGGAGCTGAAGTGCAATAATGGAACAAAACAGAGCAGCTGCAAAATGTCAGGTTATAAACACTGTCTCAAGGAAAGCTCCAGCTAATGAGTTTCTCCATTGTGGCCACTTCAACGTACATTTATACATTGTAATGTATTGCAGCTGCTTGCTTTAACATTCTTCAATTTATCTGAAATGATTTTAAATAGTGAAAAATAAAAAAAGTGATTTTGGCAAAGATATTTTGAAATAATATAAACAAATATTTTCTCGAAGGCTAATTGATAATCCTAAATCTTTAGTTGAAATATCTGGGACCAGTTCTTTCATCCAATACTGTGACATCCAATTCCATTTTATGCTTCTAAATCATTAACCTTTTGGCCATATTTTCATGGTAATGCGGCTGAACTGCTTGACGAACTTGACCTGTGCTACATTTTCTGGTCAAGGAATATTATTAGCTAGGATATTGTGCCCACATCCTGTAGTAATATATATACAAAGCAGGGGTGGAATTTTAAGGCAGCGGGACTTTATGTTCCTGCCGAAGTCGATGGTGTTTAGAATGGTTCACCACATTTTACAGCCCCATCCCTGCTGCGACAGGGCCGTAAAATTCCAGCCCAGGTTTTAGCCCATTCTAGGTTCTATTTGACATCTCACGTTCTAAAATCAGCCATTTGCCCCAGTCTTCTTAAAATTATCGGCAATTTCCAAACTCATTTTTACCCACCTAAGCTTGGTGCCATTCATTGAGATTGCAGAATATATTGTTTGAGAAAACATAGGCCTGAATTTTCAGCTCGGCGGGCAGATGCGATCGGCAGGCCCAGGAGCGGTCGGGAAATGGACCCACAACTGTGATTGGCCCCTGACCGTGATTTCACACTGGCTGGCCAATTAACGGCCAGCTAGCGTGAAACGCCCGCTGAAAAGCTCGGCGCTGCCGGGGTGGGGGAGGGAAGAGGGTGGACAATGATGTTTCCATGGATGTGGGCGTGCACTGAGAGAAAGTGCCCTGAAGGCAAAGAGCTGCCTCAGGGATCCTCAGACCGAAAGCCATGAAATAAAGTTTTGAAAATCAGGAGAAAAATGTCCAAGCAGCACAATCAGGCACTGGAACATACAGGTGATAAAATTGCTGTCCTTAGATTTTTATTTTTAGTTTATTTGATAACGGAAACCTCATCCTGCCCTTGGATGAGGTTTCATGAAAAATGCAAAGTCCACTAGGCCGATTTGCCTGTCCCCCAATCATAAGGATGGATAGTCCACAAAAAATCTGAGTCAACTGCACCATTAATCGGCTTAATTGCCCCTTAATTGTTGGTGAGCGCGCTTCCAACTTTTGCATGCGCCTGCTGAGTGAAATATCTCGTGCAATTTTAAGCCCGGTCGGGTTGGGCATGCGCCCAACCACGGGACATAATGCTGCCCATAATACATTACGAGGGCCCATTATTCATAGCGAATAAGTGAGTCCTTTTTTTTCGTACAAAGTAATGCAGAAATGCAGTGTATTTTTTGAACAAACCTGTTTCAGTTCATGGGCTGGATTTTATGACCAGCCCCTGCCCCCGCTGAGTGTGCTTTCGGTGGGACCACGTAAAACATGATGGGTGGCAAGCCCACCAACTTCCCGACCACCCCCGAGCTGTCCCCCTTAATACTGTAGGTGGGCGGTAGCTAAAATTCACAGTCCGCCCGCCATTTTAAAATCAATAATTAAAGATCCATTGAGCTTGTTAACAAATCAATTGACTGCAATAAAACATGCTTCTTTCAGGAGCATCGACTGCAGGCCGACGCTTGTCGAGTAATATGCCACCGCCCTCGCCCCCATGAAAGCATGCCCCATATGTCTGTGAAAATTATAAATCAAGGGCTGTGATTCCTATTAAAAATTAGTTCAACTATTTAATTGATCTTGCCTCTTACCCTTCCTTAAAGCCATATAGAAGATGATCATAAGGAGGATGTTGCAGCACAGGAGTGGATGGTAGACAGGCTGCAGGAACAGTATGAAGCATCAGTGGGGAGTTGGTGAGGGGGAGCGGGAATGGCTAAGGGCTTTGTGAGTTGTTAGAGTTTGGATAGTAGTCCAGGTGTTTAGGACTAGAAGTCAGGGTGGGGAAGTAATGGTGAAAGTGCAAAGCTCTAGGAAAATTCTGAAAGGGTCTGTGAGATGTTGGTAAAGCATAGTTCTAGTGTTTGCAGGCACTGCAAATTGAGTAACAATGTCTGGTAAGGGTAGTGAAAGAGATGTTGTAGCACAGCAGCACTGGGTGGAAATCCTGGATGTAAGAGAAATGGAAGATGGCTTACCTGAGTGTGGAGGCAATGGCAGGTTGTGGTGGGTATGATGGTGGTTTGTGGGAACATTGTAATGGTTGTTTGATGGATATAGCCATTGCTGAGGGTGGGAAGGATGGATGAAGCCAAGTCCTGTAAAGGTTTTTGTAATATCCCAAGGACATGAAAGGTTCTATATAAGTGCAAGTTTTCTCTTTTCTTTCTAATGAGCCTACTTCAGCTTTTCAAGCATATTTTGGGGTTGTTTCCTATAAATTTGACCCTGGTGCATAGGAAACAGGCACATCTTCCACACTTCCAACATAAGGACACCCAAAATTGGTACTGGACAATCATTATAATTAGACAGACATGAAGCCAGCAATATCCATGTCGCTTATTGGCTGAAAACCTGTTTGGAGGTCATTGGATGCCCTGACTGCCATTCAAAAGCAGCCTGAATCTCTTCAAGGAGAGTTGAACTGTGGCAGCATGCTGTTGGAATTATTCGAAACGGGCAGACATGGCAACAAGAACCATAGCAATGGACATGCCTTTTCAAGTAACGGACAGGAGAAGAGGGAATGGAAGCAGAAAGCCCTCCATACAACACAACAAAAGACTAAGGAAAGGGCTTTGATTTTCCAAGTGCCCTGTTACCACATCCCTAACAATAGATTCTAGCATTTCCCCTTTCTTGTCAGATTAACTGGCTTATAGGCCAGGATTTCCCGGTCGGCGAGCAGGGTGCGGGGCCCTCTCGCCGACGCGTACAATGACACAGGATGACATTGGGCGGAACTCCCGATGTCACCCCGCGTCATTTCAATTTTCAACTCGGCCGGGGTGCAGCCGAATCAGCTGTGTGCCCGCCAACCTGTCAATGGTCTACTGAGGAAAGTGGAAAGAACCTACTCGCATTAACTCTGTCTATACCCCTCATAATTTTGTAAACTTCTATCATATCTCCCCTCATTCTTCTACGCTCCAGGGAATAAAGTCCTAACCTGCTTAATCTTTCCCTGTAACTTAGCTCCTTAAGAACCAGCAACATCCTAGTAAATCTTCTCTGCACTCTCTCAATTTTACTGATATCCTTCCTGTAGTGAGGTGACCAGAACTGCACACAATACTCCAAAGTTGGCCTCACCAATGTCTTATACAACCTCACCATAACATCCCAACTCCTATACTTAATACTTTGATTTATGAAGGCCAGTATGCCAAAAGCTTTCTTTACAACCTTGTCTACCTGTGATGCCACTTTCAGGGAACTATGTATCTGAACTCCCAGATCCCTTTGTTCCTCTGCACTCCTCAGTGCCCTACCAATTACTGTGTATGTCCTACCTTGGTTTGACCTTCCAAAATGTAACACCTCACACTTTTCCGCATTAAATTCCATTTGCCATTTTCTGGCCCATTTTTCCAGTTGGTCCAGATCTCTCTGCAAGCTTTGAATGCCTTCCTCGCTGTCCACAATGCCTCCAATCTTAGTGTCATCAGCAAACCTGCTGATCCAATTCACCACATTATCATCCAAATCATCGATATAGACAACAAACAGCAATGGTCCCAGCACAGATCCCTGAGGCACACCACTAGTCACAGAACCTCCAGTCTGAGAAGCAATCATCCACTACCACTCTCTGCCTTCTCCCACACAGCCAATTTTGAATCCAGTTTACAACCTCTCCATGGATACCAAGTGCCTGAACCTTCTGAACTAACATCCCATGTGGTCTCTTGTCAAAGGCCTTACTAAAGTCCATGTAGACAACATCCACAGCCTTTCCTTCATCTACTTTATTGGTAACCTCCTCGAAAAACTCTACAAGGTTCGTTAAACAAGACCTACCATGCACAAAGCCATGCTGACTATCCTTAATCAGCCCTTGGCTGTCCAAATAATTGTATATCCGATCTATCAGAACACCTTCCAATAATTTACCTACTACTGACGTCAGGCTCACTGGTCTGTAATTACCTGGTTTACTTTTGGAGCCTTTTTTAAACAACGGAACAACATGAGCTACCCTCCAATCCTCTGGCACCTCACCCGTGGCTAAGGACATTTTAAATATTTCTGCCAGGGCCCCTGCAATTTCCACACTAGTCTCCCTCGAGGTCCGAGGGAATATCATGTCAGGCCCAGGGAATTTATCTACCTTTATTTGCTGTAAGGCAGCAAGCACCTCCTCCTCTTTAATTTCTATATGGTCCATGAAACTACTGCTTGTTTCCCTTCCTTCCTTATACATTATGCCAGTTTCCTGAGTAAATAGTGATGCAAAAAAACTGTTTAAGATCTCCCCCATCTCGTGAGGCTCCACACATAGATGACCACTCTGATCTTCAAGGGGACCAATTATGTCCCTTGCTATCCTTTTACTCTTAATATACTTCAGGTTTATCTTCACATTATCTGCCAAAGCAACCTCATGTCTTCTTTTTGCCTTCCTGATTTCCTTTTTTAGTATTTTCTTACATTTTCTATACTCTACAAGTACCTCATTTGCTTCTTGTTGCCTATACCTGCTATACAACTCTCTCTTCTTCTTAACCAGATCGCCAACATCCCTTGAAAACCAAGATTCCCTATGCCTGTTAAATTTGCCTTTAAGCCTGATAGGAACATGCAAACTCTGCACTCTTAAAATTTCGCTTTTGAATGCCTTCCACTTACTGAACACATCCTTGCCAGAAAACAACTTATGCCAATCCACTCTTCCTAGATCCTTTCTCATTTCCACAAAATTGGCCTTTCTCCAATTTAGAATCTCAACTCAAGGACCAGACCTATCCTTATCCATAATTAGCTTAAAACTAATGACAATGTGGTCACTGGACCCAAAATGTTCGCCTACACATACTTCTGTCACCTGACCTGTCTGGTTCCCTAATAGGAGATCAAGTATTGCATCCTCTCCCATTGGTACCTCTATATTTTGATTTAGAAAACTTTCCTGAACACATTTGAAAAACTTCAAGCCATCCAGCCCTTTTACAGTATGGGAATCCCAGTCAATATATGGAAAGTTAAAATCTCCTACTATCACAACTTTCTGTTTCTTACATTGGTCTGCTATCTCTCTACAGATTTGCTCCTCCAATTCTCTCTGACTATTGGGCGGTCTATAATGCAACCCTATTAGTGTAGTCACACCTTTCCCATTCCTCAGCTCCACCCATATGGCCTATGTAGACGAGCCCTCCGGGCTGTCCTGCTTACGCAGATCTGTGATATTTTCCCTGACTAGTAATGCCACTCCTCCCCCTTTCATCCCTCCCCTTCTATCACGTCTGAAACAATGGAACCCCAGAACATTGAACTGCCAGTCCTGCCCCACCTGCAATCAAGTCTCATTAATAACAATAATGTCGTAATCCCACATGCCAATCCACGCCCTAAGCTCATCTGCCTTTCCAACAATACTCCTTGCATTGAAATAGATGCACCTGAGAACATTTCCATCATGTACAGACCCTTGATTTCTGTCTATACATGCATTCCTCGCTTGACCTTTATCCTCCTCCACCTCACTATCTGCTCTAACACTCTGGTTCCCCTCCCTCTGAGAATCTAGTTTAAACATCCTGGAGCAGCACTAGCAAACCTACCCACAAGGATGTTAGTCCCCCTCCAGTTCAGGTGCAAACCTTCCCGTCGGAACAGGTCCCACTTTCCCTGGAACAGGGCCCAATTGTTAAGAAACATGAAGCCCTCCCTCCTGCACCATCTCCTTAGCCAGGTATTTAGTTGCATTATCCTCCTATTTCTAGCCTCACTAGCACGTGGCGTAACCCTGGAGGTCCTGTCCTTCAACTTAGCACCTAACTCCCTAAAGTCTCTTTGCAGGACCTCCTCCTCCTTCCGATCCACATCATTGGTCCCTACATGGACCACGACATCTGGCTGCTCACCCTCCCTCCTGGGAATACTGAGAACTCGATCCAAGATATCGCGGACCCTGGCACCAGGGAGGCAACAGACCATCCGGGATTCTCAATCTCTCCCACAGAACCTCCTATCTGTCCCCCAACTAACAAATCCCCTATCACTACTGCCCTCCTCTTTTCCCTCCCTCCTTTCAGAGCTGAGAGTCTAGCCTCAGTGCCAGAGACGCGACCACTACAACTTGTCCCTGGTAGGTCTTCCCCACCAACAGTATCCAAAACAGTATACCTATTGTTGATGGGAATGGCCACAGGGGTGCTTTGCTCTTTCAGTCTATTCCCCTTCCCTCTCCTGACATTCAACCAGCTACATGCCTCCTGACTTTTAGGGGTGACTGTCTCCCTGAAACTCCTGTGTATTACTGCCTCTGCCTCCCGAATGATCCAAAGTTCACCCAGCTCCAGCTCCAGTTCCCTAACTCGGTTTCTCCGGAGCTGCAGCTGGATGCACCTTTTGCAGGTGTAGTCATCAGGAACAATTGTGCTGTCCATGACTTCCCACATGCTGCATTCGGAGCACTTGACTGCCCCCACTGCTGCCTCCATTACCTACTCCTAATTTACTTAAAGGACTTTTCCCGGCCCTACCCCACTGGGAGCAAGCTCATCGTCAGCCTCTGCCATCTCCATGGAAATGAACCCCACATGCACGATTTTCATCCAGGCATTCAGGAATTGAGCTGTACTTGCTAACTCTGGATGCAGTTCGGAGGTGACTACAGAGGAGTGCTAGTGCCAAGGCAGGCAGGTTCAAAAGCCTTTCTCGATTCTTTAAGACTTCAGCTCGGTTGTACAAAAGGCTGTTAGGCCCTCTAGCCCACACCCCTACCAACCACACATGTCCCCTCACATCTCCATGCCACCTCATACCACATCCCCCCCTCCCCCATGCAACCTCCATAGCCACACACCCAGTATCCACTATGGGCATATTTCAGAAGCAATGTGGAGATGAAAAAAATTAAGCTTCTAATGATCTAAAAGAGCTCTCATTCATGTACACTTGATACAGAAAAAAATCATCTTTCTTGAAACTCATTCAAAGGTTTTAGATCCCCTCAAGTGGTCAATCTGTTATAAAAACAGACAAACTTCCATTCAGTAACCAAATCAAATTCTAATTATTTAATATCATCTTAAAACTGCCAATCAAACTGTGAAATCAGCCCCCCCCCAGATATCAGTGGTTTTGGGGCTTTTGAATCTCAGCCAAGCATTCATAATGGGCTCAAATGTAACAACAGTCATTGGAAGAAGCCAACAATGAACTCCATTGAAACTGCAGAACAGGTGGTAATGGTGTTTTCTAAGCTACACCAGATGACCCATCAATCAATGTACTTTGTTTTTTCTATCTGTAACCGACAGCTGTAGCCTTTTATCATGTTTAAAGGGCTGGAATTTAAATAACTTCATATCATGACATTTAAACAGGCTTTGGCCACCCTTCAAGAGTATTTACACCTTCTCTGTAAATTCGTGGCTCCCACACTATAGATTAAGGCCTCTGCAACAGTAAAATGGGGTCAGTTTGAACTCAGCAGGAAATTTAAATGACCCTGCTGAGTTCAGGTATCCTGTCTGTGTGGTTCATGCCCTGCCTCCTTCCTCTTCTCTGCAAAAATGTGATCTGCTAGAAATAGGGGCGGGACTGCTACACCCCCGTCCCACGTGCTATTTTTAAAGGCCCCTGGAGTCAGTGAAAATTCAGCCTGTAATATTCTCATTACATTCACCAGATTTACTGTGCAAAACAAATTATAATGTAACAGTAATAGTTCCTGTAATTCTTAACTTCATGGGCGAATCTGATAATGCAATGACACATTTCATGCTGTGTTTTGTTAGTAATGCACTGTTTAGCATATAAAATTCTAACTGATATTATTTGTGAAGCAATTTACTGTGACACACCCAGATAGTGAGAAAATCATTTAATAGTTACTCTTCACTTATCAACGTTACATTTTAGCTGGTTTAAATTAACTATTCCCTCCTAAAAAAACTGCTGTGTAGAGATTAATAGATAACCAGGAGTAAATGACAGACAGCCTTTTTTAAAAATTGTGTTTATTAAAATGAACTGTGTCAGTGTTGAATTAAAAATGAACAGAAGGGAGATAAAGGCAGTAATATTAATACGAACTCTCAAAAGTTGGAAGCAACATGGCCCCAAATTTCCTTGAGGCGTCCACCAGACTCCACTACATATAGCAGGATTCTAGCAAAACATGCTGGAAAAGGCTGAAAGAAACCAGATATATTGGGTACCTTCCAATTTCAGGGGCTGCATTTTTCTGGTCCTATGCAGGAGGATTAGGAAGCAGAACCAGAAGCAAAGCTATAAAGTAACACGTCAGGTCAGTCGCACAATGCGTTTTTTCCTCCAAGTGAGCTGGCCGGGCTGGTAGCCAATTCGACCTATTAATGATCAAATTAGGGGAAAGTTGAGGACTCTGCCAGGATCTTTCCGATGGTGCACAGGCTTCCCACTGAGGCTGGAGCCCCACAGGTAACTGGAGGCAGCATCCCTATAGCAGCCTGGAGAACTATCGATGCCTGGACTTACACACCCCAGCTCGGACACACTGGTATGTGATGGTCACAGCTACAGCTGCAAGCCATCTTGTGAAGGGGTTCCCTTGTGGCCATCTATGTTTAAACATTTTTTTGAACAAGGCTGCAGAGGCACCTCTACTTTGAGGGGGCGTCGTAGTTTCCTGCCTCCTTCAGCATTGGCCACCTCTCTCGGCAGGGCTACCAGACAGACATTGTTGCAGGTCCTCCTATTGGCCCTCTTGTTTCAGATGGTTTGCCCACCATCCTTAATTGAATGAGGCTCCAAGAGGCAGCTTCTTAATTGGCTACCTCCAGGAAGATCATGGCCAATATCTAGTCACGGCCAAATCCAAGTTCCCAACACGACCAGAAAATTCAGCACCAGAAGTTTACCATTGGCCTTGTGAAGAGTAGACCCTCTGATCACTCCTTACTGGAAGCCAGGACAGGGGAGGCCTAAGGAGGTTATGGAAAATTTAAATCAACTTAGCCTTGCCCGATCCTGATTGCTTTCCCTAACAGGCTTGGCCTGGCAGGGATGACCCCAGGGTTTCCCATTGAACAAGGGCTGAAGATTGCAAACAGGCATCAATTAAATTTACCGGACTCCAATTTGCATATTTAAACAAGCTTGCTGCTGCCTTTGGCTGAATGCCCTCAGCATCTGCAATTTAAAATTGAAGTTGGCAGGATTGGGGCAGAAGGCTTGTTGCTAGATCTCACATTGGCACACTGCCTGCGTTCTGCTGGGCAATTCCCCCCCCCCCATAAATTCACAAATCTGTAATAGCATATGAACAATTATACATTTCTGTGCTTCTGACGTTAGTAACAAATTGCAAGAATTTGTGCACCCCAAGATGGTGATATCTTTTTGTTCTTAAGCTTAAAGGACAATTTATCCTTAAATTCTTTAAAACAGGAATGTAAAGACTAGGAGTAATGATATTGCTGAAAGCAGTGGGTGGGATAGGAACTAAGTGTGCAAAAAAGAACTACGGAAGAGTTGGGAGAGGAGGATGCTGGCAAGATGGCATCTGAAGGTCTGAACAATTTAAGAGTGTTTGGGTTTGCCTCCTTTACAAGTTTGCTGGACCCTGCCCTCATCTGGTACTACTACATTCTAATAAGACTACACCCCCTCACCTTGCCCATACACCTGACCACAACAATAATGTCAAATTATGTTATTGTCAATGCTCCAAATCGCTTTCCCCAATCGTGATGTACACCCTCCTGTTTTGTGGTGTGATTGAGGTCTAGACTGAAGTTTGGGGGATTGTCTATTCTCCCAAAGAATGCTGCTTGAGTCTGTAGTTTTTCAAAACCATTATTCTTTGTTTACAGCAAGTATTGACCCATTTGGACCTCTACATGAGGTTGGAGCTTCTCCCCCTTCCAGATCTCTCTTACTTCTCAGCCATTGTATCTGATATTATTACATCAGCATCATGTATGCTTCTGATGTTAACCCTCAGTCTCTGAGGTACCTTGACCAATTCCCTGATCTTGTTCTGATCTCCTTTTAAGGTCGAGGAAAATCAGTACACCTCCTTCTGTCATTGTGAGCATTCTTTTCCTGGATGACTGTGGAGCTTATAATAAGTCTTTTTTTTTTTCTTCATCAATATCTGAGTAGTAAGCCCAAGTTTCTATTGGCTTTCTTTCCAAGGATATATAAAAGTGCTGCATTTTTCCTTATGTTGCCCTGGTCTGTCTCAGTCCTGTACAATCTTGGCTGTGGAGATTTTTCAATGACTGTACCTTCCTTCAGTTGGCCTCAGACTCGTGCTTTCTCTCTGGGCTTCAGCACTGGTAACTCATGTGTTCTATGTCTGTGATTAAAGTTCTAAATCTGGTTGCTTCTCTGTTCTTCCTCACACTGTTTTACCATCTCGTGGTCATTCATGGTGATCCTGGGTTTGAGTTTTTAACTACAGATAAGAGCTGTGCTCTCAATCTCTGACTCATTAGTAACTCTGATGGCGAGAAACCATTGTTTTATAGTGAGGTTCAATAACTCAGAGTGCCAGATTAAGGTCTTCATTTTGTTTTCCATAAATCTTTGAAGGTTACTCCTCTCTCGGCTTTTCCATTTACTCGAGGATAGTGAGGTGAACTGGTTGCATGAACAAACCCATATTAGTTTGCAAAATTGTAGAAAAGCTCATTAGCAAATTATGACCCATTGTCAGACACTACAATGTCCGGGATGCTATGTGCTGCATTATTGCTCTTGAAAAATTGAATGGCTACTTCCACTCTGATACTATGCAATCTGTTTACTTTAATCCAACATGAGTAGTAATCAATGACAATAAGGAAGGTTTTTTCCCTAAGTTCAAATAAGCCCATTCCCAGGCACTCTCAGAGCCTTGCTGGAAAAGTAGAAGGTGATAGTAGTTCTTTTTGTTCTTGTCTGTTTATGGCACAAGTAAGACAGTTAGAAATTATTTCTTCTACAGAGTGAGCAATGCCTGGCCGCCTGACTGATTGTTCTGTTTTCGCATTTTTCTATCCAAAGATGACCGTGGTGACATCTTTTGAAGAGTATCATTCAGAAGTGTTCTCATAGACTCATAGACATCTATAGCGGAGAAGGAGGCCTTTCAGCCCATCGTGCCCACACCAGTCAACAAAGACCTGACTACAACAATCCCATTTTCCAGCACTTGGCCTATAGCCCTGGAGGCTATGGCAGTACAAGCGAATATCTAATACTTCTTAAATGTTATGAGAGTTTCTGACTCAACCACCTTTTCAGGCATTGAGTGCCAGACTCCAACCAATCTCTGGGTGAAAAATTTTCTCCTCAACTCCCCTCTTAGCCTTCTACCTCTTACCTTAAATCTATGCCCCCTGATTATTGACCCTTCTGCTAATGGAAAATGTGCCTTCCTATCCACTCTATCTATGCCCCTCATAATCTTATACACCTCTATCAGGTCCCCTCTCAACCTTCACTGCTCCAAGGAAAACAACCCCAGCCTATCCAATCCTTCCCCATAGCTCAAACCCTCCAGCCAAGGCAGTATCCTGGTAGATCTCCTCTGTACCCTCTCCAGTGTAATCACCTCCTTCCTATAATGTGGTGACCTGAACTGCACGGAGTACTCCAGTTGTGGCCCAACCAGCGTTTTATACAGTTCCAGCATAAACTCCCTCCTTTTGTATTCTCTGCCTCGGTTAATAAAGGCAAGTATCCCATATGCCTTCTTAACCACCTTACCTACCTGCCTGCTATGTTCAGGGATCTATGGATATGCACACCAAGGTCCCTTTGATCTTCAGTACTTTCCAGGGCCCTACCATTCATAGTGTAATCCCTTGCCTTGTTAGCCCTCCCCAAGTGCATTACCTTGCACTTTTCTGGGTTGATTTTCCATCTGCCCACCTGACCAGTCCATTGATATCCTCCTGCAGTTTACGGCTGTCCTACTCACTATTTACCACTCTACCAATTTTCGTGTCATCTGTGAACTTCTTGATCATACCCTCTACATTTAAGTCCAAATCATTTATGCACACCACAAACAGTAAGGGCCCCAGCACCGAGCCCTGTGAAACCCCACTGGGAACAGACTTCCAGCCACAGAAACATCCCTCTACCATCACCCTTTGCTTCCTGCCTCTCAGCCAATCTTGGATCCAATGTGCCACTTTGCCCTGGATCCCATGGGCTGTTACTTTCTTGACCAGTCTGCTATGAGGAACCTTATCAAAAGCCTTGATACGGTTATTCTCTCATTGAAGACTAGTCAGTCACCAATGACTGTGAGCTGCTTGCACTGTTCAAAGTACTGCCATATTATTGGATTAGTGGGGATAGTCTGGCCATCCTTCCCGACAATATTCTCAGATTTGGAGGCATTCATCATCTTGTTGCTCGGCTTGTTTTATTTCCTGCAACTTTTTTGCAGTAGCTGGTAAATGCTGAGTGCCTAACAATGTATATGCTTCAACCTCCTTGATGAAGTGTAAATCCACTTGTTTGGTTCCTGCTGATGGTATTTGTGACTGTGTACCTGCTGTTGTTTGATGCTTCCCTTGCCCCTTGCACATATACCGTGATGGAGTCATATCTCATCAACCTTAGTCTGAACTGCAGGATTCTGCTCAGCATCTTCGCAATTTCTTTCGTGTTCAGAAGGGTGACTAATGGCTTATGGCCTCTTTCAATTTTGAACCACAATCCCATAATATAGTATGAAAATGTTCAGATGTCCACATTGCTGCCAATGCTTCCTTTCCTATCATGATGTATCTTTGTTCATTTACTGTTAGTGATGTAGAGGGATAGTGGACTTGCCTATGCTTGCCATCCCTCTGCATTTAAAATATAACTGTCCCCAGACCTGTAGATAATGTATCTGCTGCTACTATAGTTGGTAATTCTGAGACATAATGTGTCAAGATTTCAGAAGAGATTAAAAGTTGTTTAATTTTTTTGAAAGCATTTTGATGGTCCACATTTCAGCACCACTGTTGACCCTGTCTCAACAGTTGTCGCTAGGGCTCATTATGCTCTGCTAAATATGGTAAGAATTTCCCTACTTGGTTAACCATCGCAAGGAATCTTTGAAGCTTAGTTATGTTCCCCGGTTGTGGAAATTCTCTGATTACTTTCATTTTTTGTGGATCAACTGTTGTTACAGCCTCATGAAAAAGGGTAAAAATGACCTCCCAATTATACCACTCCCAATCTGACCATAACAGGGTTTATGTGAATTTAGTAAGGATGTGCTTTTGCCAGTACTGCAGGAGTCCCACTACATATGCTTTCAAATCATAAAGAGTTAGCCAGACAGGTTTTCTGAGTTTCAACAAGGAACAAGATAAGTTAATTGACGTTGCTTCCTGAATTAAAAACAAACTAGTTAAATCGAAACCACCATTCATACATCACCCTCTTTTCCTGTTTTCCTGTTTTCCACACACACACTAGTACAGATGGGAGGATAAGAGGATAACTTAAGGAAGTTTTACAGTTCACGCAGAAGATAACTCAAGCAAAGAAATATATAGTCAACTGTCCTTTGGCTGGTTTCAATGCAGTGATTCCATATCACAGCTGTTTTGTTCAGTTGTCTCCCTGGGTACAGCTGTATGGAGCAGATTTTCACATTTTATTTCCAAAAGATCTCGGTTTGCAGTAGATTCCTCTTCTCAGGTTGATTACTTCACTAATCCAAGTGTGATACTTACGAGAGAGAAAGAGCAAGAAAAACAGCTTCCTTGCAGCTTTTCAGTACAGCATTCTGATCTATCATTGTGATCTCTCTGGCTTGGTTAAACAGTTCTTAAAAGTCCTGGTGCCTGTATATTCCACAGCACTTTGATTACCATGTTTCTGTAGCCGTTGTTTTGTAGAACAAGTAATTACATTCTGATGTCATCTTAGGAATGTTTGAAGAGTTTCAAGGATAGTGTGAACGCCAAAGGAATGGGTCGGGGGTGAGGTGGGGGAGAATATTTCACACTCATCAGGACGTTTTGGATATCTGTTCCCTTTTCCTCCCACTTAGGTGGAATGCAAGTTGTATATTCTGGCTAGCTAGTGGCCCTCAATTGTATTAATAGGATTATAGTTTATTGTTTATCTAAAATCCAGCCAGATAAAGGGGAATTAAACTTTATTTTTATTGCATATCCTTGTAACACTGTGATTCCAATGGCTTGTACTGAGTGGTGTAGCAAGTTGATTATAGGTTTGACAAACTCACATTTTTCATTCAATGATAGGCCTGCATCCTGTAAGACTCTTAGGACTGCTTGGACTCTGCGATCTTGCCCTTCTCCTGTAGAACCATGCATAAGCATGTTGACTATTTGGCATATTACTTCTTCCATGCCTTCTAGAGTGTGAGACATTGTTCTCTGGAAAATTCCTGGAGTGGATGTTATTCAAAAGGGCAATCTATTGAACTAATAATGAATAAATAGCATGATAAATGTAGTCAGCGATCTTGATTTTTTTGTCCAGAGGTAACTGCCAAAATCCAATGTTCATATCCAATTTCGTCAATAAAGTACTCTTAGCTATTTTGGCAAGGCTGTCATCCATTGAAGAGATCAGGTGGATCTTGCATTCAGCTGATTTGTCTAGTTGAGTTAAATTATTGCAGATTCTTATAGAACCTTTTGGCTTTGGGGCTGTAACCATTCATGGACATCATTGTGTTGGCAAGATGATTGGTGAGATAGCCCCTTGCTGCTGCATATTTTCTATTTTAACTGTTGACTTTATCCAAGAGTGGGTGGGGACTTTCCTTGGTGTGAAGAGACAAATTGGTTTAGCAACAGCTTGTAGGGTGATATGGTACTCTGTCTTTAGCTTCCCTAGGCCTGTAAACAGTTTTGGAAATTCATTTTAAAACGTACTGCTGAAGTTCTCATCCACTTTATGGATTAATTTTAGATTTAGGCATGCCTCTCTGCTTAGTGGAGAGCACTCCTGATTTTGAATGACATAGAGAGGATTGAGTATTTCTCAGTCTCTATATGTTATCTTTGCCATGAGTTTACCGTTGATTCTTAAAATTGTCCCACCAGGGTTTTGTAATTTGATAGATGAGGGTTGCAGTGTAAACTGCTTGAACCATTTGACTTCATCTGATAAAGCAGAAACCCTTGCTCTTGTGTCTAGTTCAAGCTCTGTGGGGTGTCCATGCACTTCGAGATTAATGCTCCCATACTTCTTTTCAGTATCATTTAACTCCCCCGGAAGGTTAATTCCTTTGCTTGTGGTTTATCTATTTGTATTTTTTTTAAGTTGTCAGCATTTTTGAGTGGCAATCTGTTTTGAAGTGGTTTCTTTTTCCACAGCTGTGGCCCCCTGCCCTCCCTGCTGCACATTCTTCTCACTTGCCCAGTTTATTCTTGCCACACAAAGACATTTCAATATGGCAGTTGGCGCACTTTTTCCCATTTTGGCAGGCTTATGCTTTGGCGTGCTTTCTCCTTAATGGCCTACAAACTGAATGGCCTCACTTAATTTTCTCCACAGGACCCCTTCTTCCCCACAAGCACCTGATTCTATTTAAGATAAAAATAAAATAATGCGGATGCTGGAAATCTAGAACAAAAACAAAAAAACCTGGAAAAACTCAGTAGGTCTAACAGCATCTGCGGAGAGGAATACAGTTAACATTTCGAGTCCGAATGACTCTTCATCAGAACTAAGGAAAAGTAGAAAAGAGGTGAAATATAAGCTGGTTTAAGCGGGGGTGGGACAGGTACAGCTGGATAGAGGGCCAGTGATAGGTGGAGATTGCCAAAATATGTCATAGACAAAAGGACAGAGAGCTGTTGACGGTGGTGATATTAGCTATTCCCTTGCTTATCCTGCTTTCTACCCTTAATATCCCCTTTAACACATTTCTTAGTTAATATCACCACCATCAACACCTCTTTGTCCTTTTGTCTATGACATCTTTTGGCAATCTCCATCTATCACTGATCTTCTATCCAGCTCTACCTGTCCCACCCGCACCACCACCACCCCCGCCCACCCCTTAAACCAGCTTATATTTCACCTCTTTTCTATTTTTCCTTAGTTCTGATGAAGAGTCATTCGGACTCGAAACGTTAAATGTATTCCTCTCCGCAGATGCTGTCAGACCTGCTGAGTTTTTCCAGATATCTTTGTTTTTGTGTCTGATTCTGTTTCCTGAGTTCCATTTGCCTTGCAATCTGCACTGCTTTTACTAGTGTTGAATCTAGGACACTAACTACAGTTCTGTTGTGAATCAGCTCATCCTTTAAGATTCCATAATCGCAGTTCTGATCTAGCTTATAGAGAACATCAATGAACGAATCCATGGTTTTGCCTGTTATTTGCTTTCTTTTATTAAATTTAGCCCTCTCTATTATTAAATTTGATGCATGCTGAAATAAGAGTCAAAAGCTTGCAGGACTTCTTCATAAGAAGTTGAAGAAGTTTCATCAACCCTTGCCTTGCTATCATGTGGTCAGCAACAGATCCTACTGCATGAAGTAACGTACCAACCTGGGATTTTTGATCTTTTTTGTGTAATCCTTGTGAATCCTTTTCTCCAGTTGTCCCAGTTCTGGGCCTGTTGCAATCCTTCTGCACTCTTAAATGGTTCTGGGAGCAATAATGTGGATTCCATGCTTCTGCTGAGTCCTGGAATTCTTCTCGCTTTAATGCTACATCTTTCCACTTCGGGTTTGGCCTCACTGCTGTCTGGGCTCTGGGCCTCTGTCTCTGTTTGCATCTGTTGCTCTTGCAATGTTTGGATGTCTTGGTTAGTCTCGTTTGTTCTTCCTTTGAGGATCTCTTTTTCTTGCCGGCCCTGTATCTTCTGTTTCAGGTTTGCTGGACTTTTTATTCATTGCCACCATATATTTTTGTATTCAGCATCTTGACAGGGTTTTTGGGGATTGTCAATTCTCCAGACATATGCTGCTTGAGTCTGTAGTCTACTAAAACAATTACTCTTCATTTACAGCAAGTATTTACACGCTGGTGGGGCTTTTAGGCAATCAGTCTAGCTGTCAGCTCTCACCAGCAGGACTCCCTCTGACTGAGGAGTGGAAATCCCACTGTGAGCTTATTTAGGCCAGCCCCAACAGTCTTGTCGCTTTGGGCAGCCTTTTTTAAAGCCAGTCCATTTGGCACTGACTTTTATTCCATGGAGGAGTTGTGGGGAGGGCGAGCAGAATGCTCCACCTGCCCGGTAAAGTTCCACCCAATATCTCTCATACTAATTGAGAAACAACATTGTTTTTATAAAACATCAAACTCACTATGATCAATGCCATAGGGGCTTCACTAATATATTAAAATGGCTGCCTTTTTTGGGAAATCTACAAGCAGTGATCTAGTAAGAAATAAGGAGGTAGAGAATGTTTCCTTTATCCAATTGAGATGTTTTCATGACCACATGTTTCTGACAGGGATCTTTACATACTGAAACTGGGGTTCGGGGATTGGGCTACAATACTGTAGCCTTGACTATCCAATCCATGATCACGTGGACTGAAGCTCACTACTGAGGCCTGACTCATAGAATTACTCTTTATATGTAAGCTATCCAAACCATTATTAGATTAGAGCCAGAAAATCTGTCATATGTCCTAAACCCTGAAACTGACCAGCAAACCATCTTAAGTCCTCAATTATATGATGACTTGTTGCCCACCGACCACGATGGCGGGATTTCACACCATATCATCCCAAATCCGCCACATTATGTATGCAATCCCGGGACACAATCTCTCATTCAACCACCCACCATCACCTCACCACTTCATCCCGCTGGGGACCATACTTAAAGTTCAGCCATGCGTGCATATCTCAGTGCTTCTAGCTCACGACTGCTGCAGGGAAGATGTCCATGAAAGGCAAAATACCTGCAGCCCCCAGTTTCAGCAGCGCATCACTGGAAGGCCTTTTGGATGCCGTGGAGTCCCGCCGGGATGTCCTCTACCCCCACTTTGACAGTCCAGGAGGGCAACATACATCAGACGACCATGCTGTGAGTGATGTGTCCTGTTTCACCAGCCACTGCCATGTACTAATTATCTCTCCTAGCTTCCACAGGCACATCTAGGAAACAGCCAATGGAATCCATGACCCAGGACTCAATCAAGCCCCGAAGAAACCTCTGACCAGCCAGGCTTGGGAGGTGGTGGCAGAGGTGGTCAGCGCCAACGCTGTTCAAACAAGGACAGCCACCCAGGGCCGCAAGAGGATGAATGATCTCCTCCATTCTGCCAGGGTAAATCACTCTTTTCATCACTCTCAACGCACACACTCTCAAACCCATCACACATCCACAGGGTCCTAACTCACTGCTGGTTCAAGGGACATCACCATTCACTCGCTCACACTCATCGCCATTGTCCTCATCTCATCCATGGGACCACTAACCACCCACACATGCCAAGCATACTTATCATCTGGCCTTGCAGACATCCAGCATACACTTTTACCATCTCTATTCATGCAGGACAAGCTGGCACACATCAACAGGGAGAGGTTGCAGACCAGTGGAGGAATGCCTGACATCAAAGTCCTCATGGACTTTGAAATCAGAGCCATCCAGCTGGCCAGCGATGATCTGGACCATTCCTGTGCTGACAATGAAGTTGGCAGTGCTGTACCAAGTGACAGTCCAGGAGGGCAACATACATCAGACGACCATGCTGTGAGTGATGTGTCCTGTTTCACCAGCCACTGCCAAGTACTAATTATCTCTCCTAGCTTCCACAGGCACATCTAGGGAACAGCCAATGGAATCCATGACCCAGGACTCAATCAAGCCCCGAAGAAACCTCTGGAGAGGAATCTGAAGGCACCCTCCTTGAGGTCTCGTCACAGTGTTCACCTACGCCTTCCACCAGTGCAAAGACACACACCTTGGTGGAACCTAGCTTTAGAGTAGCCTCAGGATCACAATCTGGTGAGCACAAAGCAGGCTGCAGCAGGGACTTTCCAGGTCCCTGGCATTCAGAGGGCTGCTGGAGGCCAGAATGTTGCTGAGTCCGAGTCAGATGACAAGCCTGCAGACTAGGTCATGTCACAGTTGCTCGAGCTGCAAATGCAAGCTTGGGAACATCAGGAAGGGATGTCTGCTGCACTCCTCAGATTGCAAGGCATGATGCAGGAGTCTGTCCGCCTTCAGGCTGAGGTGATAGTGCCGGCATCGAGGTCAGCACTGGTAGGATGGAGGCCTCCATGGAGACCTTTGTCCAGGATATTGGCCTTGCACTGCTGCATGGGTTCAACTCCATTGCTAATGCCATAGTTGACCTCCAATAGTGTGCACAGGAGAAGGGTGTGAAGCAGCTCGATCTCACTCCAGCTACCCTTTTTCCTTCAGGAGTCAGCCTGGGGCTCTCGAGCACCCATGGGGAGGAGGATCAGCAGGTGTACACCTCGGGGCTATCCACACAGGTGACTCCAGGAGTGTTAGGCCCATCTGAATCCCCTCTTCCTGTGACCTCAGCAGCTCCAGCTCCACAGGCCACCGACGAGGGTGCCACTACCACACAGTCAGACCCCTAAAGCAGACTGGGGTCCTCCAAGCCTCAATCCTCCACAGGACTCCCATCAAGGGCATCACAGACAGGGTGTTGCAGTCAGCAGGCTGCCTCCACCTCTGCTGTAGATGTCCAGGGTTCATCAAGATGAAGTGGCATCTTCATCTTAGCAAAGTTAAGGAGAATTACTTGCACAGCCTGGGCCCAGATGTTAATCACTTGTACATACTGTTCACTATTATCAATAAACTCCCAAGAATGCCACCCTGCCTATGGCTTCTTGTTCTGACGAGCAGTGATCTTGTCACTCTGATGTGAAACCTTTCTGCACAAGATAAAGGTTTCAGTCCAAGACTTCTTCCCTGTGCTCTGTGCAGCTGTCATGAAACTCATTTTTATTCAGAATATGTTTTGTTTTATTGTGAAATAGATTTATGGGTGTAAGTAGAGTTGGGTCTCTGTGTGATTTAATTACATTTGGAGTCAGGTAGGCTGCAAGTTTAAATCATCAAAAGAAGTTAGCTGCTTGACATGCTGATGAGTAAGCACAGATACTGGCTTATCATGTACAGTGTGAAGGGAATTTTCATTTTTAGATAAATGAAGGGAAATTTGGATTTCAAAGGGATCTTAGTCTGTTTACAACTAGCCAGATAAGCAAGGCTAAGGAATGTGTTTATTTTCCCAAAGGTTATTTGCAATGTTGGCAAAATGACATATGGAACAATAGAATATACATATTAAAAAGAGAGAAACATATATAATGGAGAATGAAAGGTTAAGTATAAGCAAACATAAAATCTAACAGGAGTGTTTGAAATAGCCTTAATGAATCCTCCAGCATTTGTGCATAAGTCTGCAAACTAACAAAACTGAAGCTGGAGAAAAGCCATTTGGAATTCCACTGTCCAGGGTATTGTGCTAACTTGCTGAATTTGTTTTAAATCCAAAATTTATTGTGGATGGTTGCCTTAAAGGGATTGCAACTGGGAATCAGGTTAATTAAGTATTTTAGGAGCTATAGTAGTAATTGTAGTCTTATGTATGTGCTTGACATCTTTTATTTTGTTAATAAATTTTCCAATTTAATCCTTTAAAATCTCCAAAGGTCTTGGTGGATTTATTACTTCTAAATTCAGTGCAGACATCTCATAATAAATACAAATTGGAAAACTGTTGTGATAGCACGACCCAAGTTTCCCTTGTGGGTTTGGTCCACCTGGCACACATCATCTGCCACATCATAACAGGAGCCTTCAGACCAAAGTAATGGTCTGGCCTCACACTCCCTGGACACATTACTGATGCCTGCACCTTGATGGTGCTTGTCACTGCTGCCAGAATGTAGTGGGCAGGCACCACAGAGTTCCGGCATTCTTTCTGTGTGCTTTCAGCACCTTTATGGGGGTCTGGCCCCATCTCTTTAGCATCTGTGACCACTGATACTGTGCTCCTGAAAGTCTCAGGTGCTGTAACTCTTTTGAGTCGAAACAAATAAACTAAATTAACAAATCAAGGGACAAATTAAAAGGCAGCCTCTTAAAGGGAAACTGTAAAAACAAAAGACAAAATTTAAAGGAAACTTACAAACATTAAATAAAAATGTCATCAGCTGCATAAAACACCCCAGTCCCCGTGGTGCCCACTGAGCATGGAAGGCCTCGACGGTGCCAGCGGACACTGCAGGGACACCCGGCTCCAAACATAGCCACAGAAGAGGGGCAGACTGTCAGGTTGGACAAATCCCTCGATCGCCCGCTGCCTGGACCTGTTAATTGCCAACTTGGCCAGGCCCAGGAGCAGGTTCACACGGAGTCTTCCTCCCTCCCGGCCCCTCTCTGCACTGAGTGCCCGTAGATCAGCAACTCGGGTGCTGTAGGCAGACAAAAGATCAGATGCTTCTAAAGTTTCATTGCTGCAGCTCTTTAATATGATCCTGACCACAGACTGCAAGTGAGCTACCCTCAGACAGACAGAAGTCAGACATTCTCAGAGGTAATGTGAAGATCTATGGAGTGTCCGCACTGCATGTCGTCATCATCCTCATGCAATCAAGTGACTATTAGGGCCCCCACTGTGTCTCCATGTCAGGAGCATTATCACAGAGGTTATGTGTGCTGCCATATGCCAGACTGGAGTCAAATGTTCACATATGCAAAGTGAGGATCTATGGGGTCACCTCACTGCATGTTGTCATCACCCACCACAAATCTAGCAGCTATGAAGGCTTCCCAAGCATGCCTGCCTGGTTTAGCCGGTGTGAGGGCCTCGTCACCCTCATGCCCATTGGTGTCCTCCTCATCGGAGGAGACCTCTAGCTCCTCCATCTGCTCCTCAGCCAGCTCGTCTCCCTGTTGCAGTGCTAGGTTGTAAAGGGCGCAACAAACAACGGCGATGGATGACATCTCTGCGGGCTGTATTGCAGGGCTCCACCAGACTGGTCCAGATGTTAGACCTTCATCTTCAACATCCCAATGGCCCGCGATACCAGGTTTCTAGTTGCAGCATGAGCTTCTGTTGTCCTGTTCAGTCTGAGGCCGCTGCAAGGGTATCAACAGCCACGGCCTCTGCGGGTAGCCCTTGTCTGCAAGGAGCCATACCTGCAGCCTCTGTGGATCCTGGAAGACTCCAGGGATCTGTGACCAACTGAGGATGTAGGAGGATGTGCAGATTCCCTGGAAACTTTGCTCACACTGCATGATGCGTTTCTGGTGGTCTCACACCAGCTGCACATTCAGCGAGTGGAACCCTTTGCAGTTGATGTTGTTCACTGCGTGTTGCAATGGAGATCTGAGCGCCACATGAGTGAAGTCGATCACACCCTGCAGCTGTGGGTGAATCCAATCACTCTTGCATCCTGGCTGTCCTGGTCCCAGGCGAAATACAGAAAGTTGTGTGCCCTCGTAAAGATGGCATCCGTGAACTTATAGATGCAGTTGTTGGTGGATGCTTGAGAGATCTCAGAGAGGTCACCTGTGGAGCCCTGAAAGGTCCCACTGGCATAACAATTGAGCGCTGCAGTCACTTTCACAGCCATTGGCAGTGGATGCCCTCGATGGCCAGGCAGATCCTGCAGTAACTGGCAGAAGTGACCGAACAGTTCCCTAGACATGAGCAGTCTTCGGCGACACTGGTTCTCAGTCATCTGCAGGAATGACAGACAGTGCCTACAGACCCTGGGTGTCACTAGGCTTTGACAAGCAATGGCTCGCTGTGGCTCTTCGGCAGCATGTGCGGGAGCCCCAGCCGCCCCTTCTTCCTGAGGTTGCTGCTCTTGCCTCTGCGCAGCCAGGAGTCTCAGTTGCTCTCTCTTCCTTCGTCTCCGCTCCCTGTAAGTCATGAGGCATACAGCTAGTTCACCAGGCTCCATGATCCTTATATACTCCTCCTGCAGGATGAAAGAGAGAGACACATGGTTAGCATGGGTATACTAAGAAGCTGTACTGGTTTAATGTAAAGGGTCCTTAACGCTTCCTGCAGAGTGCTAGCCACCACTTGGGTGGCCAGAGATTAGTGTGCTGCATGTCTGCCCGAAACCCCTCACTCCTCTGCCCCACTGCCCTTGACCAATTGTTGGCAGCTTTGCCCATTAGACTGTATGCCGTGCTCTCAGCTCAGGTGCAGGCATTCCCCTAACCCACACTGCAGGTCTGCACTGTTAGCTTGAACCATCGGGGACAGTTCCAAACTGGGATGTTGACATTGCAAAGGACTGTGGGTGCCTCCAGCAGTAACTGCTCCATAGCCAACTTTAGCAAGGAGATTGTATAATGAGTGCAGTCATCCAGCTGCTGTGCAGTCCACTAAAATGTTCATGTCTTTGCAGTCTGTGCTGGGGGGTGAAAAGCTTTGGAGCACTTGATGGCACTTTGATGCCTTTCTATAGCTTGAGTGGGCAGATAAGCTAGAGGCCCGACTCCAATCATATCAATGTGGCTGCACCTGTACTGCCTCAGCTGCAGAGGGATGGTCTTTTTATGCAGGCTTCCTAATGCGTGGCCACTTCCCTTGCCCATCCTACCCCCCACCCCAAATGTTGTGCGCTATATTCAACGGCAGGGCAGCCCTTGTCGTCCCCCCCACCCCACAAGTCACCTCAATGGCAGGGCTGCCCTTGACAACCGTCCCCCCCCTCCCCCAACGCTCCTCAAGCTTGAAGACCAACAGGCGACCCTGGCGAGCGCAGCACAACATTACTGTATAGTCACATTCGTGTTCCCCCCAAAATGCAGCCATCCACGCGCACACCTGTTATTTGCTGTTGTGAAATTCGCCGGCGTGCTTTCCCACTGACATAGATGAGCAATCCAGCGGCAGTGGGAGGGGGCGCGATTCTGGCGAGCTGGCCTAATAATGATATGCAGATGTATTACAATGAGGTGCCCGGCGTCTGATGGTGGGAAATGTGGCCTGTTGTTGGTGGGCTGAGTGGACGAGCGCGAACTGTTTTCCCGCCGTCGTGAAACAGATTGTGTGATACTGTCCGCTCACACCACCGATCATGTCCGACGCCAGTGGGCACGGAAAATCCCGGCTATTGGAGCTTTCAATATTTCTGCTATATTTAAAGAAGTTTTCAATTTCTTGACCTTGTTCTTTCAACTTGCTTAAAGTACTTTAAATTACCTACACTAAGTTTTTTTTGGAATCAATGTTTTAATACATCGTCATTCCTTGTGACAGGTTTAAGATTGCCTTTGTAGGAATGATTACTTCTCTTGGCCGCTTACCAGAACCCAACTTCCTGAAACCAACTGTGAACAGTCAGCTGCAGTGATTAGCATTTGCTAAATCCAACGTTAGTGATAATTGGCTGGTCAATTTATCCTAAAATACAAATGTTAAAGAATCAAGAGTTCAAATCTCACAATGGCAAACTATGAAACAATGTAACTTCATCTGAATAGGAACAGATGGAAACGTGTTTGTACTCGAAAGAGTTACAAATGATAAAGAGAAAGCTGCAAATGTCAGTGAACTGATATATATAAAAAAAATTAATAACTGCTGGAACTGCACAGCAAGTCAGCCAGTGGGATCATTTTCAGTTTAGGAGGTGGGATTAGCCGCCCATTTTACACCACGCCCCGTTTTCCATTCCGCTGCTGCCGATGGAAAGAAAAATCAAGGCTGGGGGGAGGGTGGTTGTTTACAACAGGCAGCCAATTCCAGTGTCTGAAAGATAGGTTATGAAACTTCTGATGTGTAACTTCAATCAGAACAAATGATCAAAACAGGTTGTTGTATGTTAATTGTTAATACTTCCACTGGGTTAGATTATTTTAAAGTTCACAGCTGGTTTCAGTATTTAGTCAGATGAGAAAAAGGCAAGCAGCAATCCCATATGCCTTATATAATGGCAGCTAAACACCAATTTTACACAAGAGTATAAAAAAGATTTTACTTATCAAGAAGTGCAGTATATAAATGCAGTTACTCCTTTTGATTTCTAACAACTGCAGCACATTGCTCCTGATTTTCTTTCACTTGATCAGAAAGGACTATGAAAAAGAGGAGGTTTTCCTAAGTCTTTGTCCAGGCACACTAGACTACACGGGTGCAGAGAATATCAGAAAATTTGACAGGCTAGAGAGCGTTCCTATAAAAGGAACTCACCAGATTTTCTGATATATGTCACGTCAGACAATCTGACCCAGAATTTTTTTGTTCGAATTGTTGGTTCACAGGGGATAAAATAAAACACGGAGCACACTCCACCAATGTTGAAATAAAACATATTTTCAAAACTAAGATCTGGGTTTGGAATTGGACAGGTGGCAAATGTGTTTCTGAATTTTCATCACCAGGGTTAACTACCAGATGGAAATTTGCGAATGTCTGACCACTGTTGGCATATGTGACAATCCCCTTCAAACCTATTGCATCAGAGAGTAGACCTTTTGCAGGAATGTCGAATGGAGATATGCAGCAAGGCATCAACATGTTTTTAACTTTTCCGTCCTAAATGCGGGTTGAATAGGTAGCTGAAGTCAAACCAATTGTAGTCAGGAATCCATTGCTGTGACGAGAAGAGGCTCCAGCTGAACTTTAGCCCTGCTGCAGCAGTCTGAGAGTCAGTGTTGCATTGAGGCCAACCTCCAGCTGTTTTTCTCTTTGCCAGCATTTCATAAAAAATAATCAGGTCAGTAGCTGTGCTATGTTGTTTCAATTATTCTAATCTTCCCCTTCAGTAATATCCCCTTACCTTTAGCTCCAGATGGAGGCAAAGGAAATTAAGTGATTGACACTGGCTGTTCCAACTGGATTTAAAGTAAACAAAAAAAAGTTAAATGAGTAAAATTGAAATCATGACCCCTTTAAACACTTAAACAAAAATGTTAATATGAGACACATGAGTAGAAGGAAACAGAGGCACTGAGGAGAAGAAATGGACTTCTTTCTCCTCTTTCATAGCAAGTACACTTACTAAACTAGCCTAATGCAATAAAACACTCGAGCAATAAATAGGGTGATTTTTAACAGATGTCCATGATATACCAGTTATAGACAAAAATTTGATCCCACATTTGTGTTTTGCTTAAACCAGTTAGGATGGATGGTTCCTGAATGCCACTCCAATTGCTACAAGTAATAAAATATTGTTCAATGTAAAGAGATGATTTTAACCCTACCTATTGAGGGGGAACTGGGTGAGTGGGCATTAAAATCACTGCAGAATACTTATACCTCCATTTTTGATGCATCTTGACAATCACCATTTTAGCTGCATATCTTTCAGAGTTGACACAAGTGTCCAAATAGCAGTAAATCAGGGCTATATGACACAGTTAGGACCCCAACAGCATTTCAGTACAAAATCACAGATTTCCCATCCAATGCCCAACACATCAATAAAGCCCAGTGGGATTAGACACAGAGCCATTGATGCAGTACTTGAAGGAATTTTTATCAGGATCTGTTGCACCACTGTGTTCTTTGATCACGAGGCAAATTCCCAGCTTCCTGGTCACTTCTTTCTCACCTTGATTAACTTACCCTCAGACAACTCTATCTGTTTATTGTATGTTCTATTATCTCTGGTTCTATTTGAATTGAGGCACAAGGCCATAAGAACATGAGGAATAGGAGCAGGAGTAGACCAGACAGCCCATTGATCCTTCCACGCCATCAATATGATCATGGCTGATCTTCGACTTCAACCCCACTTTTCCGCCTACTCCCCATATCCTTTGATTCTCTAATTTCCTGAGATCTAAAATCTGTTTATCTCAGCCTTAAATACATTCAATAATGGAGCATTTTCAACCATCTGGGATAGAGAATTCCAAATATTCACAGCTCTTTGAGCCGTGAAACTTTTCCTCTACTCAGCCCTAAATGATTGTCACCTTATCTTGAGACAGTGGCCCAGATTTTCACCATAACTGAGAGGTTCTCCGTTCTGGCAAAATCCCAGAAATGGACAAAAATTCTAAGTCCTGTCCCAAATCCGGCATTGCCCAGCTTCACGAGGGTGGGATTGGAGTCAGGTTGAGTTTCGTGCATGCCCGATTCATGGAGGTAACTGGCCATTTAAATCACCAGCTGCCTCCACTGAAACGGGATTCTGGAACACCAGGAGTGTGCAGATTAGACCAGGTAAGAGGAATTTTGAACTTGCTGGACTCATTTAAGTAGCCTGTTTGGAGGGGTAAGACATCACTTTGGATAGGGCCCTGGGACATCGTCAGGAGGGGTAAGGAACCCTTTGAGAAATGTAAGGAACATTTTGGGATTGTTAAAATTAACCATAATTATGCACTTTTTAATGTACAAACTCATTGGAACTGTCAAGCTGTGAAAGAACTGTCCAGCTGTCAAGGAACAACCCAGTTCTCACAGAACTGTCAAGGAAGTGTCAAAATTGTCAAGAAAGCGTTCAAGGATATTAGGTGAGTTGGCATAGAGGGGTTAAGTCAAAGCATTTTGGGTGGGGCATGGGGTTGTGAGGGGCCATGGGGGTTGGGTAGAGGGACATGGGTTGGCATGACAGTGCAAGGGGCAATGGGGTTTGGTAGAGGGGCAGGGGTTGGCATGCCAGTGTGAGGGGCCATGATGGCTGGGTAGAGGGACATGTGTTGGAATGGTGGTGTGAGGGGCTATGGAGGGTAGGTAGAGGGGTATCAGTTGGAACAGTGGGTATGAGGTGTCAGGGGGTGGGTGGGGGGAAAAGTAGGCATAGTTTGGCATGGATAGGACATAGGGAGTTTGTGGGGGTGGCGAGGACTGGAAGGCTGTTTTTTGTTTCAATCATTTCTTTTATTCATTTATACACAGTATCTGTGCGCAGAGGCAGGCCTTCTGCCCTGCCTATGTCTGCACCTGGCAGTCTCCACACTTGTTCCAGGGTGGCCCACCCCGTTTTCTACTTCAGCACCACCCCACCTCCCCACCACAGCCACACCCACCCCCCACATCCCCCCCCACACCCGAACATTTTTAAAGGATGGGTTTGCAGAGCCAAGAAATCTCCATGCATACCCGACCTGGTGACCTGGGGATGGAAATCTGGGCCTGTGCTCCCATGTTCTAGATTCCCCAACCAGGTGAAACAACCTCTCAGTGTCTACCCTGTAAAACCTCTTCAGAATCTTGTATGTTTCAATGAGATCACCTCGCCTTCTTTTAAGCTCCAGGAAATATAGACCCAGTTTCTATATAATGTAAAACTACAGTAGGAAATATAATGTGGAGAAGAATAAATCAACTAATGGAATGGCAATGAACTCCTATGAATGATTCATCTCCCTGATGGCTCAGAGTGCTCATTCAGCGAATAACTGAACCAAACGATCCAGGATGGCCCAATCTGCACTGAGTAAGTTAATATCAGCCAAGGTGACAGGGATTTAAGGAAAGATTTGGAATTAACATCTTCTTAATGTGAACAGAATCTTAAAATTCCCTATTGAAGAATTAGAGATAGACTTAATAAGTTAAAGAATAATAAGGCTTTAGATTTAAATGAAAAATAATACAAAGAATACTTGCACCCTCTTCTGGTATAAAGCTATAATTTAGGACTGTGCTGTACTATTATGCTGCATAAAGCAATGAGAACATTTAGAAGTGCATTGAAATTGTTTGGAGATAACATGTTTCATGTTTTATTCACATACTTTATTCAGTGCAAGAATTGTTCCTGCATCAACCCATGGACTCAGACAAGGTTGTAAATTTTTTTCCAGAGACAAGCTATGCTCTTAGCATAATGGCTCACAACAACTGCTGAAGATTGTTCCAGAAACATTGCAAATAATTTATTCCAATGATATTGGTGAGAGCTGGAGGAGCACAAAACCTCTTCCAATATTCTATCAGTTCCTCCAAGTCTCTTACTAGGATTGCCTTCTCTCCCTTTAAGGATTAACTTTTATCTCAGTTCCATGGAGGAGTCAGTGGTTTTTCCACCTCCCCTAATCAGTGAGCTGTTTGTCAGCATTTGTTCAGTGATTGGCAGTTCACCAAAAGTATTCAATTGTAACCCAAACATGAAAATAGTTCAGATCCCTCACTGGTGCCATCAGATGGACAATACAATGACTCTGCCCCACTGCTTACCTGATCTTTACCTAAATTGAAAATTTCCCCCACTTCTGTATTGTGACCTAATATAAAGGAATAGCTAGCAAACCAAAGCAAGACAAACTGTATGTTTTATGACATTCCCAACACAAACATGGATTTCATAAGTTTTAATGGAGGGAGTGAAAACATGTCAAAGTATCCAAAGTATTACATTAATCTTAAGAAAATTTCTGCAGCCGTATGAGTTCAGCGGACAGAAAAGGCTAAGCCTGTTAGTGAGGAATTCCTTTTTTTTAATTCATTCATGGGATGTGGGCTTTGTTGGCTGGGCCAGCATTTATTGCCTATCCCTCATTGCCCCTGAAAAGGTGGTGGTGAGCTGCATTCTTGAACTGCTGCAGTCCCTGAGGTGTAGGTACACCCACAGTGCTGTTAGGAAGAGAATTCCAGGATTTTGACCCAGCGACAGTGAAGGAACAGTGATATACTTCAAGGTCAGGATGGTGAGTGACTTGGAGGGGAACTTCAAGGTTCATCTATCTATCTGCTGCCCTTGTCCTTCTAGATGATAGTGGTCATGGGTTTGGAAGGTACTGTCTAAGGAGCCTTGGTGAATTCCTGCAATGCATCTTGTAGTTGGTACACATTGCTGCTACTGTGCATCAATGGTGGAGGAAGTGAATGTTTGCGGATGTGGTGCCAACAAAGTGGGCTGCTTTGCCCTGGACGGAGTCAAGCTTCTTAAATGTTGTGGGAGCTGCACTCAGCCAAGCAAGTGGGGAGTATTTCATAGCACTCCTGACTTGTGTGTTGTAGATGGTGGATAGGCTTTGGGGAGTCAGGAGGTGAGTTACTCGTCATACTATTCCTGACCTGCTCTTGTAGCTACTGTATTTATATGGCTAGTCTAGTTCAGTTTCTGGCCAATAGTAACCCCCTAGGATGTTGATAGTGGGGAAATTCAATGATGGTAATGCCATTGAGCGTCAAGGGGTGATGGTTGGATTCTCTCTTGTTGGAGATGGTCATTGCCTGACACTTTTGTGGTGCGAATGTAACTTGCCACTTGTCAGCCCAAGCCTGGATATTGTCCAGGTCTTGCTGCATTTGGACATGGACTGCTTTAGTATCTGAAGAGTCGCAAATGGTGCTGAACATTGCGCAATCATCAGCGAACATCCCCACTTCTGACCTTAAGATGGAAGGAAGGTCATTGATGAAGTAGCTGAAGATGATTGGGCTGAGGCCATTACCCTGAGGAACTCCTGCAGTGATGTCTTGGAGCTGAGATGACTGATCTCCAACAAGCACAACCATCTTCCTTTGTGCTAGGCATGACTCCAACCAGCAGAGAGCTTTCCCCCTGATTCCATTGATTCCAGTTTTGCTAGGGCTCCTTGATGCCACACTCAGTCAAATGCTGCTTTGATGTCAAGGGCAGTCACTTTCATCTCACCTCTGGGGTCCAGCTCTTTTGTTCATGTTTGAACCAAGGCTGTAATGAGATCAGGAGCTGAGTGACTCTGGTGGAACCCTGGGCATCAGTGAGCAGGTTATTGCTAAGCAACTGCTGCTTGATAGCACTGCTGATGACCCCTTCCACTACTTTACTGATGACTAAGATTAGACTGGGGCAGTAAAATCAAAATACTGCGGAAGCTGCAAGTCCGAAACAAAAGCAGAAAATGCTGGAAAAACTCAACAGGTCTGACAGCATCTGCGGAGAGAAAAAACACAGTTAACATTTCAAATCCTTATTTGAAGAAGAGTTATAAGGACTCGAAACGTTATCTCTGGTTTTTTTCTCTCCATAGATGCTGATGGGACGGTAATTGGCCGGAATGGATTTATTCTGCTTTTTGTGTACAGGATATACCTAGACAGTTTTCCACATAGACGAGTAGATGCCAATGTTTAGCTGTACTGGAACAGCTTGGCTAGTGGCATGGCAAGTTCTGGAACATAAGTCTTCAGTACTATTGCAGGAATATTGTCAGGGTCCATAGCCGTTGCAGCATCCAGTGTCTTCAGCTGTTTCTTGATAACACATGGTGTGAATTGAATTGGCTGAAGACTGGCATCTGTGATGCTGAGGCCAAGATGGATCAGCCACTCGGCGCTTCTGGCTGAAGATTGTAGCAAATGCTTCAGCCTTATCTTTTGCACTGATATGCTGTCCTATCATTGATGATGGGGATATTTGTGCAGCCTCCACCTCCAGTGAGTTGTTTAATTGCCCACCACAATTCACATGTGACAGGACTGCAGAGCTTAGATCTGATCCGTTGGTTGTGGGATCGCTTAGCTCTGTCTATCACTTGTTGCTTATGCTGTTTGGCATGCAAGTAGTCCTGTGTCATAGCTTCACCAGGTTGACACATGATTTTTAAGTACGCCTGGTGCTGCTCTTGACGTACCCTCCTGCACTCTTCATTATACAGGGTTGATCCCTTGACTTGATGGTAATAGTTGGGTGGAGGATATGTTGGGCCATGAGATTACAGATTGTGTTTGAGTACTATTCTCCTGTTGCTGATGGCCCACACTGCCTCATGGATGCCCAGTCTTGAGTTGCTAGATCTGTTCAAAATCTATCCCATTTAGTGCAGTGATAGTGTCACACAACACGATGGAGGGTATCCTTAATGTGAAGGCGGGACTTCGTCTCCACAACGACTGTGCTGTTATTACTCCTACCGATACTGTCATGTACTGTTGTTACTCATGTGCTGTTGTTACAGTGGTAGTGCCACACAACACATTGGAGGGTATCCTTAATATGAAGGCGGGACTTCATCTCCACAACAACTGTACTGTTGTTACTCCTACCGATACTGTCATGGACGGTTGCATCTGTGGCAGATCTGAACTTTTGTGTTCATTTATCCTTGTAATATATTTTATCTAAATTACGGAAATATCTCTGGCTATTAGAAGAAAATATAATGTTGAACCAGATTTAAATGTACTTCCCATTCTTTGGAAGTTTTTTCACAAAGATGAGAAAAATCAATCCATTCAAGCTAAAAAAGATCTTCTGTTGTAAAGATACCTTTCAGATGAGAGTAAAGCAAACCAGAAGAGCTACGAAACATTGATTACAACTGAAATAATCCATGTATTGGTATATTTCTTTGGTGGGAATGTAGAAGGGCCTGTGTAGGTGTCTTTTAGAGCGGGAAGCCTGTTGCTTCCATTAGGCCCCATATTGTTCTGGGGGCACATTGCTTTGTTTCATTGATCAGATGAGCCTATACTCTGCTAAGGATTTTGCTGTAATAGGACATATTGAATGGTAGCCCTTGCTCACCAGATTACAGGGTGCTTGCTGTAAGATAGTTTTATTGGGATATTGAATGATGCAGAGGCACTATCCTCTACTTCACCTGACCCTAATCGCCTTGCTGCTGCAGTCCACGACTGCTTACTATCTTCTATCTGCCACACATGGTTGTGGTTGGTAACTGCAGTTTGTTCCAATGGTGGGGAAGTGCTTTATCTTGAAGAAAAGCTTTTTAAGCCCAAAAGGACCAACTCAGTCACCTTCAGCCAAATTGCTGAGTGGATAATCCATCTCAGCCTCCATCTAAAGTCCCCAACATCACAGATGCCAGTCCTCAGCCAAGTCGATTTGCTCCTCATGATATTAAGAAGCAGTCCATGCTCGTATGCAGTAAAACCTGGAGAACTTTCAGACTTGGGCTCTTAAGTGGCAAGAAACATTGCGGCCACACAAGTGCAAGGCAATGATAATCTTCAATAAGATAGAATCTAACCATCTCTCTTTGCCATTCAACATCATTATCATCTCTGAATCCCCCACTGTCAACATCCTGGGGGTTGCTGTTGTCAAAAATTAAACTGGCCAGCCATATAAATGTGACCTACAAGCAAGTCAGAGGCTGGGAATTCGTTGGTGAGCTACTTAGCTCCTGACTCGCAAAATCTTTCCACCATCTACAAGGCACAAGTTAAGAGTCAGATGGAATAGTGTTCAGTTGCCTGGATGAGTGCAGCTGCAACAACACTTAAGAAGCTCAACACCATCCAAATCAAAGCAGCCTGCTTGATTGACATACTATCCACAGACTTAAAGAATTACTCCCTCCAGCTCCATGGCCACAGAATGTCCATTTACAAGACGCACTGCAGCAAGGTTTATTCTCAAAGTTTATTCAATAGCACCTCCAAACTGTGACCTCTAGAAGCACAATGGCGGCAGATGCATGAAAACACCATCCATCATCTGCAAGCTCCTTTCCAAGTTACATACCATCCTGACTTGGGAATATATCACTGTTACATTGTCCTGAAACCTCCTAACCAACAGATTTTGGTGTACCTACACCACACAACAGGTGTTCATGAATGCAGCTCACCACCACTTTCTGAAGGACAATAAGTATTGAACTTGGGGCCAAAGCCCATATTCCATGAATGAACAAAACAGATGATGAGCAGAATTTAATCCAGCTCATCATGGCAGGAAACATGCAGCTGGGTCCACTTAATTATGGGAGGGGGTATGTGTCAGTCTGTTGACTACAGGACAACATTCCCCATTAAATCAGTGGTGGGAGGTGGCTGATGGGAGCAAATAGCCTGCTCGTGGAGGGATGAAAATTCGTTTCATTAAGGAACCAATTGACACCAAGTGTCCCTGAGCCCATTAGAATTCAGAGGTGGCTCATGAATGAAATGAGAACTGCACGGATCGCCTAAGCCTTCCAAAGACCATCCAGCAAACTCTGTCAGGTTTGCCAGTGGCTTACTGGGGAGGTGCCTCATTGTCAGGCACTCTGTGCCCGATTGAGGGACCTGTAATTGGGATGGGGAATCTGCTGAAAGCCACCCCACCTGCCATTGCCTCCCACCCCCTTCCAACCCATGCCACCCCCATCCCATTTGGCTAACCCCTCCCTACAACCCCATCCAGCTCTTACTCACCTGTGCCCAAGTGATGATTCCTGACAAAGTCCTTAGAGCATTATCAGTAGCTCCCAGTTGTGCTGCCTACAATGAAGAGCTGCTGACCTCTGATTGGCTGTCAGCTCTCAGGGGGAGGCAGAATTTCTATTCCAGGGTCATAAATCCCAGGAAAGGCCTGAAGCAGGCCAGTCAAGTGCCTGATGAGCACTTAAATTTGTCAGGCCTCCTCCAGGGGAGCAGCTCGAGTCTCCTGCCAGTTCTACAACTGGTAGATAAGATCCCCGATGTGCACAGTAAATCCAGCTTGATATGTCTGATGATGTATCACTGAACAGCTAACCTTGAGGGGGTCATCAGTTTTCATGCCTCAGAAACTAATTCCTGGATATTTTGGGGATCTGGGCGTATTTATCGCCCATCCCTAATTACCCTTGAGGAGGTGGTAGGCAGCTGCCTTCTTGAACTGCTGCAGTCCATGTGATGTAGGCACACCCACAGCGCTGTTAGGGAGGGAGTTCCAGGATGTTAACCCAGAGACAGTGAAAGAACAGCAATATATTCCCAAGTCAGGATGGTGAGTGGCTTGGAGAGGAACTTCATGTGGTGGTGTTCTGCATGTGTCTGCTGCCCTTGTCCTTCTAGATGGTAGCGGTTGTAGGTTTGGAAGTGCTGCTAAAGGAGGCTTGGTGAGTTCCTGCAATACATCTTGTAGATGGTACACACTGCTGCCACTGTTTGCTAATGGTGGAGGGAGTGAATGTTTGTGGATGTGGTGCCAAACAAGCAGCCTGCTTTGTCCTGTATAGTGTCAAGCTTCTTGAGTGTTGTTGGAGCTGCATTCACCCAGGCAAGTGGAGAGTGTTCCATCACACTCCTGACCTGTGCCTTGTAGTTGGTGGACAGGTTTTGGGGAGTCAGGAGGTGAGTTACTCGCCACAGGATTCCCAGCCTCTGACCTGCTCTTGTAACCACAGTGTTTACACATCTAGCCACATCTGGCCAATGGTAATCCCCAGGATGTTGCTAGTGGGGTATTCAGTGATAGCAATGCCATTGAATGTTTATGAGCGATGGTTAAATTTCCTCTTGTTGGAGATGGCGATTGCCTGGCACTTGTATGGCACGAATGTTACTTGCCACTCATCAGCCCAAGCCTGGATATTGTTCAGGCTTTGCTGCACTTGGATATGGACTGCTTCAGTATCTGAGGAGCTGCAAAGTAGTCCACCACCAAATGCAGCAAGACCTGAACAATAACCATGCATGGGCTGACAAGTGGCAAGTAACATTCATGCCAATACAGAATTGTTTAGTACCACTTTAGGCTTAATCCAAGAAAACTGTCAGTGCCTTTTGGTTGCGAAATGGTGTAATAGAGCTTCAACATTACACCAAAGCAGCCATACTTCATTTGAGCCTAGTTAGTAAGTGCAGTGAGGTTACTTGTTCATGGGAGGACCATATCAGAAAGCAATCCTGTCCTCACTTGCGTTCGCATACATACTTTTCAGTAGGTTTCAGTGACCAATAAGCACAAAGGAGAAACTTTCCCAAATTTACTCTCCAGAGTTTGAGAAAATTGAAATCAATTGTAGCAATGCTTCTACCTGAGAGTTGCGAATGCAGCCCAAACCAGGCATTAAACTGGAAACCCTCTTAGTTTCTATATAATTCAGTATGAAATGAGGCAGCTGTCACATCTCAGCCATCAGAAATCCTGCCATCCCATCAACTTTTTAAATTATAATAAATGTAGTGTTGCTATAGTTTTCTGGGAAGAGATAGGTTGTTTCACATGACAGTACCATGGATGAGATTGATTGCTGTGCTTACTAAACCTCACACGATTGATTGTATGCTTGTTTTTAATCCCACTCATTGAAAGAAACCTCATTCTTCTTGGAAATGATCTGTAACATTTTGCATTTGTCATGAAGAAAAAGAAAAATCTACTTAAGGAAGATTTACTAACTTCATTTTGCTTATCCTAAAGATTTGTGTCCTATAGATCCTTACATTGTCGGTTTAAAATATTTGTCGGTTTATATAATTTTTGGGAGTATTCCTCTCATTTTCTCTCATATTTTGTGTTACATATGATTGTTAATTTCCTGTTTGGATCCTTAATTCTTAATGCTGATAATTTGAAGAGCTATATTTGTCCTTTTGATGCTACCTCTCTTCCTTCTTCTTAATTGTTCAGCTAAAAATTCTGCCTGCTTTCTGCTTCTTATCAAGTTTCCCTAGTATCCAGAGTTCTCCATCTGATAGCCTTTGAGGGGGGTGATTTTCTTTTGAGAACGAGTAATCATCCACCTGTTATACTCGCTGACCTCTGCCCCAATTATAACATTAGGCAGATGCATAACAGACCGATTCAGTAGAGCCAGTTTTCTGTGACAACTGGGTCTGTGCCCAGGAAACTAGTTGACATGAGCACAATGAAAATAGGAAAATCAGGTGGTTCCCAAGCACATGTAAAGAAATCTCCCTGGTTTTCTGTATTAAATGTAAATGGAGGAAAATCAGGAGGATGCCTTTACAGATACACATGGGCCTTAATTTTACCTTTGACAGGCAAGTGCGATCGACAGGCCCGGGATCGATCGGGAAACAGGCCCCTGACCACGATTTAACACTGGCTGGTCAATTAATGGCCAGCCAGCATGAAAGGTGAGCTGAAAAGCTCAGCACTGTCGGGTTGGGGGCAGGAGATGATGTTTCCACGGACACGGGTGAGCGCTGCGAGAAAGCTCCCTGAAGACAGACAGCTGCCTCAGGGAGCTGCAGACCTGAAAAAGCTAAAATAAACATTTAAAAAGCTGTAAAAAAAAAATGTCCATGCATCACAATCAATCACCTGAAAATATAGCTGATAAAAATGCTGTCCACAGATATTAATTTTTGTCTTATTTCATAACGGATATTTCATCCCGTCCTTGGAGGAGGTTTGATGAAAAATGCAAAGCCCGCCTGGCCGATTCGCCCATCCACCAACTGAAATGGTGGACGGGAACACGAAAACTCGGAGACAATTGCACCGTTAATGGGTTTAATTGCCTACTTGATCGTCGTGGGACATGCTTCCGATTTTTGCGCATGCCTACCGAGCGAAATATCACACGAGTATGCGATGATGCTCGCCCGACATCCTCTCATGCAATTTTACACCCGATCAGGTCGAGCACGTGCCTGCCTGCTGGGTTTAAAATTCAGCCCATGATTTTCTGATAAGCATAGAAACACTGGATGAAGAAAGAAAACAAAATTATTGCCGATGATTAGTCAGAATCAAAGTTTTATCAGTTTAAATATCCTGTGAATGTTCTCTTCAAATACTGCACAGTTTGGACCATCAGTGGCTGAGCAGCAATATTGAACACCTTTTATCTTTTGAAATTCCCTGTGATCAGTCATCAAAGATTGAAATGGTGCACTATCAGTTAGCTGATGTGATGGCACCATTTAAATGCTATTTACAAAAGGCAGATAATAGTTGGAATATCCCAAGAGATTCAAGAGAGCACCTTATCAATCCATTTTCTGAAAATGCCTGAAATTGAGTTGTAATGCAGTGGGAAATTCAGCTAAATGCTTCCCCATGGAACATCATTTCAATCAGGAAGGAATAAAGCAAATACATGAGCAGGAAAAATGCAGTTAAAAATAAATAACCTTTGTATTTGCTATTGAAGAAATTAGCCTTCTGCTTCAGGTAAATTAATATACTATAGAAAAAGGTGGGACAATAATATAATTATGCTGTTTCTCCATAATCGTTCTGGTCATTACCCAGTTTTAAACTATTTTCTGTTTATAGGGTCAAATACAAAGATATTTATAGAAATGAAGTGAAAGCTACGTTAAGACAAGTGTTCCTTTACATTTAGAGCCATGAGTAATGGAAAGTTTTCTTTGATTTTTTTTTCCAATCAAAGTAGGAAATAGGTAAAATGCTCAGCAGAGGGAATAAACTTGCTTAGCAGAAGCAAGTCAGAAAGAACAAAGCATTAACTGTAAATAGAACAACACCCGTGGACCAAGTTTAAATCATGTCAGCTCAGAACTTAATACAATAGCCCCCAGAGTGATTTCTGTTGAGCCATAATTTGCACTTTTAATTGCAAGTTTAATGATTTTCGACACAAGTTTTAAATCAATAATTAAACAAATCAATTATTGCAACCTGACTAAAATAAATCAGTCACTTTGAATCACTTCTGTGCACTAAAGGTGTGTGCTATAAGGTCCATCTCAAGCAGGGCTAATGCCTTCCCTAAGTGCTCAGTCACAAATCTACTAGGTGTATTCTGTTAACTCTGTAACGTACAGTAATTGTCCTCATCAGTGTCTAGCATGCAATCAGAGTTTCAGAGGATTTTATTGTTATTTGTGTAAACTTGCTGGAATGATTAAATTATATGGGCAACAGGAAAGCTATGGAATGAAAATGTCTAACCAAACAGATATTGGGGTACATTTCAACTTTACCATTAGGGAAGCAACCCGGTAGGACAGATTGCCTGCCCAATGTGGAACACAATTAGCTTGAATGAAGGAATATAAAACTGTATATCAAGTTTGCAGATGAGTGTTAGGTGGCATTCTAAGTTGTGTAGTTGGGAGCACAAAGATATAGAGAGACGTAAACAGATTGAGTGGCCAAAACTGTGGCAGATGGAGTTCAATGTAGGGATGCATGAGGTCGATGGGTCCAAAGTGGAATATTTTCTAAATAACGAGAGATTGTGGAGTAGTGAAGGGATTTTGGAGTTCAGGTACACAAATCCCTGAAAACTACTGCATTGGTACAAAATGTATTTAAATAGGTTACTGGAATCCTGGCCTTTATCTCAATGGGGCTGGAATTCAAAGGGGAGAAAATTAGGAGCTGAATTTTGCCGTTGGCGAGCAGGGGGCGGGGCCCGCTCACTGTCGCATAAAATGATGTGGGATGATGTCGGGGGAACCCCCAATGTCACCACGCCCCATTTAAATTTTCAGGAAGGTGGGGGCACAGCAAAATCAGCTGCGGGCCCCCCAACCTGTCAATGGCCAACTGAGGCCATTGACAGGATCATTGAAACAATTAAAGGAGCTGCCGGTCCAACTTTAACGTTGGTGGGCAGTGCCCGGAGCCCCGGTGGGAACCGGAAAAAACATGAAACCTCATCCAGTGGTGGGATGATGTTTCATGTAGGGATTTAAAAAGTTTAATAAAGTTTTAGTGTAATTTATGAACATGTCCCATCTCATGTGACAACATGAGGGGGACATGTTAAGAATTTTTTTTCTCTATTTTTAATGTTTTTGAAAGTGTTAGCAATCTCCCTGAGGCAGCACTTAGCCTCAGGGAGATGTGTGCTCTTGCGCACGCATGTGGAAAAGAGTGCACTATCGCTTTTGGGGAATCCCTCCCCGTGCCACCACCCACCCACCCACCTCCCAACCCCACCCCCCCCACCCACACAGGAAGCTCATAGCGCTTCCCGCCGGATGTAACGGTGGCCAGGCCTTAAGTGGCCCGCCCACCTAAAATGGCAGTGGAGCCCGCTTCTCCGGTGAGGACCGGCTCCCCGCCTGCCGGAGATGCAGAAAATTCTGCCCTATGTTTGTTGTGCAGAAGCTTGGTCAGACACATCTGGAGTGTTGCTTTCAGTTTTGGGCACTGCACCTCAGGGAAGATATTTGGGCCTCGACATTATACAGGTTAGCTAGTAATACACCGGAGGGTAAAGGGTATTGTGTGGACAGTTTCCTTAAGCCTGGCTTGTATTTAGAATGTTTATGGGTAATCTACCTGAGGTGTTTAAAATGATAAAAGGATTTGATGGAGTAAATACGAAAATGCAATTTCCTCTAGATGGGAAATCCAGAGAAAGGAGGCAGAGGGTAGAACTTTATGTCCTGTGGGTGGGTGCACGTCTGACCTGATCAGGCGTAAAATTGCGCCCAATATTTCAGTCGCCGGGCGCTTGAGGGTTGGCAGTGCACCCACCGACAATTAAGAGGCCCATTAAGGCCATTAACTTATTAATTAAGAGAGATTTTTTACTGCCTGTCCAACATTATTGTTGGCGGGCAGGCAAATCGGCCAAGCGGCCTTTGCATTTTTGAGGAAACCTCATCCACAGGCGGGATGAGGTTTCCGACATTAAATGAAAAAAATGTTTTGACGTAATTTTTATTATATAAATCTTCATGTGACTGAGTCACAAGCGGGGACATTTTTTTCAGAATTTCCAAATCTTTATTTTGATTTTAAAATTCTGCTGCTCCCTGATGCAGCCCTCTCCCTTCAGGGGGCTTTCATTGCACACTCCCCGGCGCCTGTACAGACTTCAGAGCTCGCCCTCCTCCCACCGCCACCCCAGCAGTGCTAAGTCTTTCAGCCCGTGTTTCACACTGGCTGGCTGTTAATTGGCCAGCCATTGTGAAATCGCGTTCAGGGGCTGATTGCGGGCAGCAGGCCATTTCCCGGCCGCTCCCGGATCCGCCCACGTGCCCACCCGACGACCCGAAAATCCTGCTCATAATCTTAAAATTAGAGCTAAGCCTTTCATAGGTGAAAAGAGGAAGGGCGGAATTTTCCACCCCCATTGATGTCGGGCATCATGGCGGGCATGAGCGGACAATATGGCAGGGAGGCCAAACATCGGTATCACGATATCGCCAGTGGACATCGCGAACATCATTTTAATACATCTGCATGTCATTATAAGCCCTGCTCGCCGAAATCATCCCCCCAACGCTGGATCACAGTCACGACAACGTGTTTCACAACTACATAAACGATGTGCACCTCACTCAGGATTTTGAGGTTTGTCTGCCTACCTTTTTTTGGGCAGCACCCGTGGTCATTAGTGCCAGACTTCGCAGGCAGCACCACGTCACTTTTAGGAGGACACACAGGCAGGTCTCTACCAACCAGGTCAGATGCAAGGCAGGGTGGTGGGGGGTTGGGGGGTGCGGGGTGGCTTTTCAATGGCTGCAGGGCTAAGGCTTGCTTGGGGAAGGGGGAGAAGTGGCCTCAAGCACGAGAAGGGCCTGCAGGGTGAGGTCTGTACTGGGGAAGGTTGTATGTGTGCGGGGGCACATGCTGATCTGTGCAAGTGGCCTCAAGATGGTGAGGGCTGAGGAGGAAGTCTCCAGAGCAGGAGAGGCCAGATGGGCATTTGAAGGTATGTGTGTGAGACTGGGTGGTGATGTCCCCTGAGCTGGCATTGAGTAAGATGCCAGTGAATGTGTGATGAGCTTGCGAGTGTGTGAGTTTAGAGCGATGAAATGGTGGCCTTACCCTGGCAGCATGGATGAGATCATTCAGCCATATTCTGCACTAGATGGCCAACCTCTTCAGTGCAGCATTGGCACTGATCACCACTGCCACTGCCTCCCACGCCAGAGCATTTTTTTTATTGGTTCGTGGGAAGTAGGTGTCACTGGCTAGGCCAACATTTATTGCCCAACCCTAATTGCCCTTGCTCAAAGGATATTTAAGATCCAACCACATTGCTGTACTCTGGAGTCACATGTAGGCCCATGTAAGGGCAGCAGATTTCCTTCCCTAAAGAACATTAGTAAACCAGATGGGTTTTCATGATAATTGACAATGGTTTCATTGTCATCATTAGATTTTTATTCCAGGTTTTTTTTTCACCCAGACTGTGTTCTCTCCCTCCAGCTCTCTACAAGAGAAAGAAGGAACACTCATCAATGACAGCCAGCAGCTGCTAAAAGCAACACTCAATGTCTGCTTCCTGCTCAGAAGAGAACACTATAAATCCTCCTCGTGGTTTGTGAGACCAAACACTCTAGAAACACATTTCTCAAGAAAAAAACTATAGAAATGACACCTAAGAGTATATTGCATTCAAATTCCACCATCTGCCAGAGCATTACCTTGGGTATCTGGATTACCAGCCCAGTGACAATATCACTATGCCACCACCTCCCCAGTGGTGAGAGTGATGGGCCTCCTGTGGCAGAGCAATGGTGGAGGACATCGCAATGGGCCTCCAAGTGTCCAAAAGGCATCCAAGGGATGCGTCACTGAATCAGAGGCTGCACTCTTCTTGAAATTTGAGGCCAAGTCTTCATCAGTGCCTCCTGGGCTGCAAGCATCGAGAAGTGTGCACACATATGCAGTTTAAATATGGGGCCCTGCCAGCGGAAGCAGCAAAGTAACGGTGTGGCAGGCCTAATTAATTAGGTGGTAATGGGCGGATATGACATGGAAAGCCGCCATTGCAGCCAATGGGTAAAACTTCCTTTTTCCCTCCTGCTACCGCACTTGTTGCAATTCTGGGATCATTCCGCCCAAAATTCTTTTCACACAAAGGAAATCTGAAATTCTCTTCCCCAATCAACAATAATTTTCAAAGCTGAGATCAACAGTTTTATTAAGTATATCAAGAATACGAGTTGTGGTATGGATTGAGGGGTAAATCAACCGCTTCTGGACTACAACCACATATTTATGACGTCCCTTTCATGTACTAAATGTCTGAAAGCACTTTACAAGTGATAACAATTAAGGGGAACAGGAATGGATTTATAATGGAGAGAAGGTTCCAATCCAGATACTGGGACAAAGGCAGGAGCACAGGAGGCCTAAGATTGCAGAGCACAGGATCCAGGAAATAATGTATAAAATGTATGAAAGCAACTTTTATAGCTGCATTTTCAGGAAATTATGTATTTCAACCCCTTTTGTTCAGACCTTTCAGATTTTTTCCATTGAGCCTATAATCTCATTCCATTGGAGTCATTTTCACCTTTGTTAATAGTGTAAAACTGCTAATATTAGATTGATCACCCGTTATACACCTTTTCTGATTTTACTTCCACTGAGGCCCTGTCCCAGTTCATTTGCTACTGAAACCCTCATACAAGCCTTTGTTACCACTATTCCAGTGCTCTGCTGATTGGCCTCCCACCTTTCACCTTCCGTATACTTGATACTGTATTCAAACTGCATTGATTCTCGTTGGCCCATCACCCCTGGGCTCGCACCCTTACATTGGCTCCCATCCGGCGACACCTTGATTCAAAAATTCTCTTCCTTGTTTTCAATTCTCTGTATAGCCCCTCGATATCTTTGTAATTTTTTCTAGCCTTACAACCTGCTGAGATACTTACGTTTCTCCAATTATGGCCTCAAACTCCATCACTGTCAACCAAGGCTTCATCTGTCTCAGCTTCATTTTAAATTCCCTCCCAATACTCTCCGGTTTCTACTTCTCTCTCTCCCTTTAAGATGTTCTTTAAAACCTCCCTCTTTGACCAAGCATGTGTTTACTTGTTCTAATATTTCCTCCTTATATGACTTGGTGTCAAATTTTGTTTGATTGTGCTCCTGCAAAGTGCTTCATGTTTTATCATGTTAAAGGCACTGTGTATGCAAGTTCTCATTGTTATTGTTGATGTAAATGTAAAAGAAAATTGCTGGAGGTGTTTAATAAGCGACATATTCAATATTACCCAATGGGGTGTGAAAAGCCCAAAAATATGTGAACTATGTATGTCTGCCAGTGGCTTTTTTGCAGGGCCATTTCATTGTCATTTGATTTCTAGGCTTCCAAGCCAATTAGTGTCAGTGGGCATAATGATGACCCAATGTGATCTCAACTCCAGTATTTAAAGGGTGAAGCAGTTGGAATTGGGAAGGAGAAAGAAGGAAGCATTGCAAAAGAAGGTAAACGGTCAAAGGCTGTGCTTTGCTTCCCTGGATGTGCTGCTGCAGAGGAAGATATGCCCCCTAGCAACAGAAGGGTGAAGCTCGCAAAGGAAATAAAGGTATGACTGGATGTAACATAAGAGGCCAGCTATAGGTATGTGGTGCCACACTCCTAGATCCAATGCAGAAAGTAACTTATTGATCTAAGTTGGGCGGAGACATGAGAGCAGTGGCACATTCACCTTCATCCTGATGTGTGTATCACCCCAGTCCCCTCACTCTGCTTTATCAAGTCTACTCCAGCACATCACTCCTCACATCACCTTAGCTCTCGGGTACATCCATCCCTGTCTATGCAGTGCCTTATATCCCCATCTATCCATCCAGCTCTGACACTCATCCTCATCCCCATGTAGTTTAATGCCTCACCCTCATAGTTACCCTCACCAAATGCACTCTACTCATCGGGTGAACATATATCCTTACTCTAACTCATTGGTCTCTTCTTTCCCTCCTTGCATGAGAAAAGAACACTGAACATCAGAGATATGCAGAGAAGTAACCCTCCAGCCATGTTGCAATTTACAGCTGAAATGCCACTGGAAATCAGCAGAGTTTCGGCGTGCTTGGCCATTGGAGTTGAGGGCCTCCTGACACAAACATGGGGTACAGCACTTGATGTCAACAACAGTTAAAATATGATCATGTGTAAATGATGACATTAAACATTCTTACTTTGACCTTACTCATTCATTTCTTTTTATTTCTCACAGGGCCTTCCCTCATCCAGCTCACAGACAATGAGGAATCTGCAGAGGAGGTTGCTCCTTCTAAGGGTGCATTGTCACAGGACTATGCACCAGCTCGGATACATGCACTTTGGTGAGACCAGTTACAGAAAGGGTTGTGTTTAACCTGATGATTCTACTTCTCAAGGAAGCAAAGGTGGATGGAGTTAGGGACAGAAGAAGGGGATTCACATCAGAGGACACCAGGCTTTCCAAGCCATGCCCAGCTTGCCACAGATGCTGTATCCTGAGCACCTTCAATGTAAAGAATGATCATCGAGTAGCAGCAGAAACTGTGTGATGGACTGACAGGCATTCCAAGCACATAGTACATAATTACAGAGAGATTGAAGGAGTCCATTTCAAGCATGAGTGTGTTGCTGTCATGGGCCATTGCAATAATGTCCACTTCCATGGAGAGAGTGGTTAACTGCATAGAGCCTCAAATGTTGCAATTGAATGGCCGAATGCAGGACTTCAACAAGGGCTTGGATGCCACCGTAAAAAGGGTAAATGATACACTAGCCTTGACCTCTCATCACCCCAATAATCTACAGCAAAGTGTCCTTCAGCACAGCAAAGAAATAAATATAGCTGGGCCATGAGAGGGATGATGGTGAAATGGAACATGGAAGAGAGAACTTGGTTCAAAATGTTTCCACTTATCACCATCCAGATCTGGGTCTCTACGGGTGAGTCTGCCTCTGCACAGGTATACATGAAGCATTCTTTGACAGGGCTCTGCTGACAGGCTTCAGAATTGAGAGGGTGTCAGCCAAGAGCAACTCAATAGTCAGAGCTGAGATGCAAACAGTCTGTCTCTAACTCTGCTGAAGCCACAGGGGTTGCACCATGTAGGACTACTAGGAAAAAGGATGAAGCTCTGTAGTTTCACAAGGGAATGGACATGGGTATGTTACACATTTATTATGGTTAAGTGTCTTTTCTTCATTTGATGCACATAAACATTATTGCTTTGTAGCATTTTACTTTCCTTAATCCACTCTTGTTTGCTGGTTACTAAATGGCCTTTTCAGTTGTTTGTTAATGAATGGAAGAAATGAATTGTTGTCAACTAGTGGGGTGCTGTGAAGGAGATACTTGGTTGCTTACAGAACTGCTTTCCATTGGTGGGATGGAGGATGCAAAAGAGGCTTTTGCATGAGACTGTCAGATGGGTGAACTGTTGAGGCCTAACTGAACATCTCAATTACCAGGGTATCTGGCAGCAATACACACAGCCGGATTTGATTGGGGTGTTGGGGGGCTGGGGGGGGTGGTGCAGGGAGGCGGTGGGTGGAGTTGCAATACCCTCATCACTTTCCACCTCCTTGTCTTTCTTCTCCGAGCCCTTTGAAGAGACTCTGGGTAATGCGTCTTGTTCCTCCTGCAGATCCAAACCTTGCTTCTGCACAACATTTTACAGAGTGCAGCAAACCACCACCATTCTGGAGACCCTCCATGGTGTTTACCTGTTGTAGGCCTCCAGATCTGACCAAACACCTGAAGCATACCACTGGCTTGCTTGATGACACATCAGTGCTCATAGGGCACTAATTGTAATACTCCTTGGCTTCTTGGGTTTTGAAGACATATTATTAGTCACATTCTATGTGGTTAATCCATGCCCCTGAAGAGCCAGCTGGTAACTCTGCTTCCAGATGTGAAGCTATCTGGGAGGGTGAACTTCTGCAGGATGAAATCATCGTTTCAGCTGCCTAGGAATCTTGCACACACCTGCTTAGACATCATTCTGTATTTGCATGCCAGCTAAGAATTGATGGATTGGAAGCTCCTAGGGCTGATCCTAGATGATCTATGGATGCCATAATTGTCGCATGTGTCCAGTAGATGATGTCCAAATTCAACCACCCGCTCATTCTGACTGTCATCATCAAAGGTGAAGTTAAAGCAATTGCCAACCCTGGCAAAGATGCAATCTGTCAATTGTCCTATGTATTTGTGTACCACCAACTGTGCGACCCTGCAAATATCTCTGGCAGAGTCCTGGAAGGATCCAGATGCAAAAACGTTGAGGGCAGTGGTGGCTTTGACAGCCACTGGTAAAATATGGCCACCAGGTCCAGCTGGTAGTAGGTCTTGCTCCAGCAGACTACAAAAGTCTGCAACCAACTGGCATGGGACCCTGAGCTTCCTCAGACATGGATGTTCTGACATGTCAGGAAAATGTATCCTTTGTCTGTAGACCCTGCATGCTGGGCATGTCCTTCTGCAAGCTGTGCGTCTTTGTTGCACCCCGCTCTCATTTGGAGCTGCAGGTGTGTTAGCAGCAGGTTGCCACTGCTCCAGGCTCAGTTGCTGGTCCCCTTCATCCTTATCAGGTGTCCAGTCCAAGGCAGCATAAGCAGTACCCATACTGATCTGATTGATTGGAGTTCCAAAGTGCAGATCAGACCTCCAAACCTCCAAAGTATAGATGACGCCTCCCAAGTGTTTAAACATCCTCTAAAGTGTGCAACACAACCATGCTGCACAAGCACTGTGAACAAATTCTTTCACGCAGGCAGTTAAGAAAGCTGCCATGAGTACAGGCATACTTCTGATGTGGCCTCGCCTTGATTTCACTGGAGGGTTCTAGGAAGCCCAGGAAACTCTGGGCCCAAAGTTAAACTTAAACACCCATGTCAATATCACTGTAATTGAGAGGTTAACATATGGTAAGTAGCAACCTGCCTCTCCTGAGAGGGTTGCTCGCACTGCAGTGAAACCTAGAAGTTGGCATGTTGAAGCTAGAATCCTGACACACTGTCAATTTTCCCAGTTTTAACCCCCTACACACACACCCAAACTCATCTGCTTCTGTACATTAAAGTCCAGCCAATCAATTCCAAACAGTACTGACAGGTGCAAATCATACCCAAATAGTACAAAACAAGGGCAAATGGTATTATGAACTCCTGCAACTTTTTTTAAATAGCTTGCTGGAACAGCCCAAAAGACCATTGGACCACCTGAGTTTGAACATCAGTAAAATATCTTGTCACATGATGTAGCCCTGTAGACTGCTTCTCCAGTTTTGACCAGAGTCTAGCAGGGGAAAGAGGTCACAGAGGAGTTCATGGCCTACCCAAGTACATACCCTCATTGGTCAATCAAGAACAGCCATGGAATTGACATGAATATGAGCATCTCATGCTCTCTATAAAGGAGAGCAGCATGTGTGCTTTTGTACAGGTACAGAGGAAAGTTGAGGCGGGGAACGGAGAGGAAATCAAATTTAAAAAAACACATTTTGAACTGATCTTTATTCTTTTTTGATCCCTCAAGGTTTTATTCGTGTTTTTGGTTGGGGTATTTTAAATTAGTCTAACAACTGATGAGTAGGTATATTGAAGCAATATACACCTTTAAATTAATGAAGTCCTTTCAAGTGCTAAGGTTCCTATCAATATTTCCAACAACCTACTAACCTGCCCATTGATGATGGTCTTGTGGAATTGTACAAGTGGATGATTCTGGTTAGTAGTTGCATCTTGATGTGGTCTGCATGTGAGTAGTGCATCCCATCTATGAGTTTCATGAAAGAAATGTTAGCATCAGCCTGAGTCACACATTACGCTGGGGCTCTAACTGAACTGCACAGCATTGTATGCAGCAGAGCTGAATTGACTTAAGAAAGCATTAATGAAAGGAATTCTATAAAACTGTTTAATAGAGAGGATCATTGATGAAGAACTTTCATAGAGTTCTTCAACAAAAGGGAAATATGAATCCATCCATTTCAATAAATAATTTTATAGAATGAAGGTAGACAGAAAAAAAGATGAAAGATTATACTTAAACACCAGTGCTGGATGCAGAGTATTTGATTATGTTCCATTTATTTTAAGCCTGTTTCACTCTTGGTGCCTCTTACTGTATATGTGACACGTGGACGTCAGCTGTTGTTTAATCGCAAAGAATTGCACAAATGAAAGCTTCTTAGACCATTGAGCTTTACTCTTACCCAATATTCTTCTCAATGTCTCTTCTATTTTGGGATATAATGTTTTCAACATCATCTTAATGCAACTAAGAGTGACTGGTGAGCCATTAAGTGATGCATAATTGTGTTAAAATGGGACACTTCTCCTCCTCTAAGAATTATTAATTGTCTATAAAATGGTGTCATGGACAAAATTTTAGTGTTTCCTTTCGATGCCTTTGATCAGCATGTTTGTGCAAGAGGGGTATGTTTTCCTACCCTCAGAGTGAGAACACCAATTAAATAAGTTCCAGTAGCAAGCTTTTGTGAGTTTAAAAATTAAGGTTATTTATTATCACACATTTGCCTCAGAATTTAAAACATGATGTCTTACTCACCTCACACATGCACGCGCACACACACACACACATGCATGCACACACACATAAAGATTAGATACAGTGAAAAGTAAAAACAATATGGTTGCAATTTATCATTATCTCAGTCTCTTTTGTGGCAGGCCTGTAGTTTCTGAGATGGGGATAATGCTTTAAAGTTGAAGTGAAAATCTGGTAAAGTGAAGAATTCTCAATAAGCTGTGACATTTCTTGTTGTTGAATTTTCAGGAGGTTGGTTTTCAGGTGAACTTGAAATTAGAACAGGTTGGGGTGGGTGGGGGAGTTCTGCAAGGCATTGCTTTTTATTACCCTAGTTGCTTGGTTCAATGGCTTTCAGTGGAGTTCTCTCTCTGAAGGCAGCTTTTACTGAATTCAAAGCAACCAAAAAGCCTTCCTCATCACGTGACTTCCACTGTTCAAAGCCCTTTTTCTAAACAAAGGGTGGTGTGTTGATTACCCGTCTTGTGTTACCATTTGACACCCTGAGAGTTTGATATAGGCGATGTCTTTGTGTTTGAATGACTCATTGAATTGATTATGCCATTTTTGAATTAGTTTCAGGAAAAGGCATTGATTCAACATCAGCCAGAAATGTCTCTTTGGTTCCCCATTGAGATAGAGGAGTGGTTTCAATCCACAAGAGAAATCAGGTGATCCTCAGGGGGCCTTTTTTGCAGCCTTTTGTGATCATTTTTTTTAAAGATATATAAATTAATTTGAAGTTCAGAATATATTGGGGCATGACAATGGCAAAATACTAAGCAGTAACAAATCACAATAGACCTTGAATCTTTATCAACCAAAGGAAAAGAACAATTCAATTCATATGTGCCAACTGCCAACTTTTTAAACTGACCTCAGCTTTTCATCCTATGGATCAGCTTGGCAGCTTTTCACTGACATTGGAAATTGTCAGGATTGATAAATATGAGAATAGGGAAGGTGGCATTGGAGTCTCTCAGAATGAGATTGATTCTAGCTCCACTTTCTAATCCATCAGAAGTTATTTTTCCCACACAAACTTGTGCACAAACTTAAGATAGAAAACAACAGAATTGAACTGTTGGGTTCTGAGAATTCCAGGATCGTACTTTATGTGCCCCTTCCCCCCCCCCCCCCCCCCCCCCCCCCCAAGGTCTGGTGTGGTTTGGGTGGGTGAAGTACTTAAAATAGGAATGGGTGCCCACCCCACCACCTTCCCACCCACTCCCAAGCTCATCCTCCTAATACAGGAGATGGGTGGATGCCAGAGCTGGCAGCCTGTCCATCATATTCAAATAAGTAGTCAAGAGTCAATTAGGCTTGTTATCAAGACAATTGACCCTAATAATATACTGCCCATGCCATAAAATATTTGGTGTGGGCAGTTGGGTGAGAGCAGCAGCCTGAATTTTTTTAATAAGGTCTTTAAAGGGCAGGAAGGAAGGAGGGAGTTCTCTCATCGGGTGAGTGGCCCTTTGGTGATTGCTGGGTGACCCCCCACCCCACCCCACCCCTTTAAGATGGAATACACCCTTCCTTCCTACCCACCGGTAGCTTTTTTTTTGAAAAATATACTTTATTCATAGAATATCTGGAAGAACATTTCAAACCATTTCAAAATCACCATCACATAAGTACAATCAGATTCAACTTTTACACATGTATCACAAGGTGCATCAATACAACCCGCCGGTAGCCTTAAACTCAACCCCGCACCCCCTTCCCTGTCCTACACAAACCTTCCCTGCTCTAGACCCCCGACTTATGTGCTCTGAAGATCCAAGGGCCTTATTCCTTCTTCTCCTGCAGTCCCGACAAAAGCCATTGATGCGCTCTTGGCACTGCCGGCACTGATGGAGCTTCCGGCCAATCGGGTAGGATATCAGCTCTAGAAGGCGGGGCTTCCTCCCCACTGAGGTCCGTAAGTTCTACTCAGCCCTTGTCTAGCTGCCCTGCAGCACTTTCTGGCTGTGGGACAGCTGGCGCAGAGCATGTTGGCTCCACACCGACTGCTTCCATGGCTTAGTCAAACGGCTCCAGACTCTGATTCCGGCAACCCCGTCCCCAAACCTGGCTCCCACCAATTTTGCCGAGGGCTTGGTGAGTGGAAATGGGAGTGGGATGTATTTGTACATCTGTGGTTCACAGAGGTAGCTGCACATGTAAAAGTGCTGCTGCCTTCAAACAGATTCAGTTTTCTTTCCTGGGATTTTCAAAACACAACTTGTGGGCTTTAGACATTTGAGGGAAAGGTTTAAAGTTGCCAGTTATTTAGAGAGGTAAGAAACCATTTTGGAAAGGTAAGGTACCCCTTTTAGGGAGGTAAGGTCCCCTTTGAAAGAGATCAGGTACCCCTTTTGGAGAGGTAAGGTGCCCTTTGGGAGAGGTCAGGTACCCCTTTGGAATTGTTGAAAATAGACATGAATGTGCATAAAAAGTGGATAAGCACTGTGGGACTGTCAAGCTATTAACTCATTTAAGTCCCCAGGCCCTTTAAATTTTTGGGGAAAAAAAATCATCCAGCCTGCAGTTGAAAAGAATGGATGCTTGCTCTTTCACTGTTTGTTGACATAGTGCTGCTTGGCTTCTTCCACAACCTATCATTATCCTGTGGGGGTTGGGGGTGGGGCTGCTGTAACTTCACAGTTTGATTGACAACTCCAAGTGATTACAAAGAAATTGACTGCCTTTGTTCTGGGGCTAAAAACATAATTAAGTCTTCAACAGACACATAGAACTTTATTTTATTTCTTCTCACCACGGTTACCATGGACTGCTTATGGTGATTACTCGGTGAGTTGGCAAGGAGGGTGTAAGGGCAAAGGGTGGTAGAGGGGGCATGGGATGGCATGAGTTGCCACTAAGTTGGCATAGGGGCTATGAAGGGCCATGGGGATGAGTGGGGGACATGGGCTGGCATGGAGGTTATGAGGGGCCATGGGAGCTGGTTTGGGCATAAGGTGGCATGTGTTGTGTGTAGGGCTGAGGGACTGTGAAGGGTGAGGGCTAAAGAGGTGTCTTTTTTGGTTGTTTTTATTGTAACTAGGTCAAAGTTCCAGACCAGCGAGGCGGGTCTTTTAAACAGCCCATCTCAGCACCAGGCAGCTCATGTGATTGCCTCAGAACTCTTTCTGGGATTGTGGGCCCAACTCCTGTTAGTGCCTGCCCTCCCCCCATCCCCCAGAATGAAAATCCAAAGATTCACACCACATTCACACGTCAGGTTTGCAGAGTCGGTAATTTTCCCTACTCTGTGCTCCTGACTCGGGAGTGAAAATTCGGTCCTTAGTGTGTCTGTTACCAAGAAAAGTTATATATAGCAAACATGCAGCCAAGATACAGCCTCTAAAAATCTTTTATATTCTTCACAAGGAAGTTTCCTGGAGCATGCCTGGCTGTTGTCTTACATGAAGTTTAATCCTTTCAATACAGATTTCAACTTTTACTTTACCAGGCGTTAGTGAAAGTGAATGTTCCTTTGTGCGAATGTATTTATTGACTTTATTTGACAATCAGTGTCAATTTCGATTGTGAAATTGAAACAATTTGGGGAAAAATGAGGAGTGTATTTGGATTGATATATATTCTACTTTATTTAAAAACCTATTGAAATTCATACGAAGAATTGTGGTAGCCTCCAACTGTTCTGTATACATTCTCAGGATGATTGAAACGCCTATCAGTGCACCAGATAAGATGGATGTCATATTTAACACTATAGCTCTGGCAAAGAAGACAGAAGCTTTGTCTTTGTTGCAGGCACCAATGGAGCAAATGGCAACTTCATTGAAATCTGATCCCCAGATAAGATACAGCCAGGAACCAGCTGGTGCCTCCAACTTCTGGGAAGCAGAGTATAGCTCTGAAGGCAATACGGGTCAGTTTAGAGAGAAACATGAAACTTGCCTTCTAGATCTTTGTGACACTGTGTCTCAGGGGTTTAAGCATCTGATGCCTACCATTTGATCAGTCATGCTGTTAATAATTGGAATCACAGGTCCAGAGCCAACTCAATAGCAAGGGCTGCAGTCAATCTCTCAGGATAGCAGTGCATGCCAGACCTCTGGAGTCAGGTTTACAGCACAGTGCCAGTGGAATGTAGAAGACAAGACAAGGCTGCCCAGGAGCATACACCAGAGATGCAACCATGAGGTCTATGACCCGTTTGTCAAGTATAAACAGGCAACCATTTCCTGGAGTCCTCACACTTAGATGACTGCAAGAAGAAGCACAGTAATAAGTTTTATTTTTTTTAAAAAAGGGAGGTCTAGGCACCCAGGGGAAATATGGTGTTAAGGAAAAATAGACTAATGTGCATTTTGGAATTCACTGTAATATTAAAATAGAATATGCACTGACATGGCATTTTCTAGTCATACAAGAAAGTTTGCATTAATGTGCTGCTGATATCTTCACTTAGGTGATGGTGATTGACACAATCATGTATTACATAGATTTTACAACCCTAAAACAGGCCATTTGACCAACTGGTCTATACCAGCTTTTCTGTTCCACTATAGTCTCCGCCCCATCTACTTCACCAAATCCAAACATGTTCTCCCTCAAGTATTTATCTAGCTTCTCCGTAAATTCATCTAATCTATTTGCCTCAACTACTCCATGTGGTAGCAAGTTGAACATTCCAACCACTCTCTGGATAAAGAGTCAGGGTAAAGAGGGTTGATGTGTTGTCATTGTTAACATCAGAAGCAGTTTAACAAGCTGTCGCTTTATGTGAAACTAGTGAAGAAGAAAGTAAGGCTATGGCACAGAAGCCTTAAGTGAAATAGTGTATTTTGTTTATTATTCATTCATGGAACATGGGCATTGCTAGCAAGTCAGGCATTTATTGCCTTCCATAATTGTTCATGAGAAGGTGATGATGAGTTGCCTTCTTGAACTGCTGTGGCCCGTATGAAGAAAGTACTGCCACCATGCTGTCGAAGGAGGGGTCTAAGGTTTTCACCTCAAAAGATGGAGGAACAGTGATATATTTCCAAGTCAGGATCATGTGTGACTTGGAGTGATTCTTGCAGATGGTGGTATTCTCATGTGACTACAGCACTTGTCCTTCTAGGTGTTGCAATGAATCATCGAGATGATGATACAAACTGCAGCCATTGTGCGCTGGTACTATGGCATCCCTTGGAGTTAGTGCTATCTGAGTCTCTTTTGTTCCAAGTGACAATTCTCCTCCTCAATGGTAATAGCATACAACACAATGCCTATCAGAACATCATACCTAGTTTGCAGAATCCCATATGTGTGGGTAGGAGGGTTCTGGAAACATAGCAGTCTCACCCTGCGAGAAACAAGTTTAGGCAAAACAGCAATTAGAAATTTCTTTAAAAAGTAGTTCCCAACTGCAAAAAAAAGTCATGAAAAATATGCAGACACTCCTATGTCAGGAACATCTCACTTCCATCTGTGTCAACTTACCAGCTGATCCTATCCTGGCAAAAGTCCTCAAAAGTCTTACTGCAAGTTAACCAGAGTGAATTAGCAGTTTTAAACACAGGAACTCCACAGCTGGAAATGAGCCCAGTTGGTCTGAGTGGGCAGATCACAGGGGGGGGGGGGGGGGGGAAGAAATGTTTTTTTTAAACTTACAAATAACAGAACTGACTACCACCTGGATTTCCTTGCTAAAAAATGCACCATATTTGTAATCCATTATTGTGCTGAAAACAGTGAAGCAATTCGCTCTCCACTCTTGAAAAGACTTTCGTTTCAATGGGCGTCTGCACTTCAAAGAAGTCTGTGAATCTATTTGGAGCCACTCAATTCCAGAAAACCATTAATATACAACATTTGAATATCATGGGAGGGGATTGAAGACCCAAAATAGTTATTCCTAAAAATATTCCTCTAAAAATGATAAATGCACTAAAAAGTATGAACTGTCATTGAACATTAAGATAAAGATGGAGGAAATACTTAATAGTCTATATAATATCTAATACCTTAAATGTAAAATACATCAAGTTAATGTGTCGCAGGTTTCAGTTTTAAACATACACAACCCTGTATATTCCCTGCCCTGTAACAATCTGAATGCTCAATTAAAGCAAGTTAAATTGAGTTTAAGTGCAGAATTGCTCAGCTAAATTGATTTGCTCTTCACATCTAATTATTACTTGGTTAAAACTTGCTGCTTCAATTACTCAATGGCTGTTAAACTCTGTCAATAGGATTTAAAGGTCTCATGCCAACATTTAGCCCTGTCACTTGAATTTAAAACATCACTGCATATTATGCCTTAGCTACTGTAGCAGTATGTGGTGTAATGAAGCAGATTAAGGGAAAAGGGCCATACAGTTGATGAAGCTCCAATTTTAACTAGTGTTTGGGGCATAAAGGTGGAAAATCCCTGTGGATAGTTCTTTTCACTTCCTCTCCCACAACAATTCTCTTCCTTTAATCAAAAGGGTACATGTAACATCTTTCTCATAATAGCAACACATCTCTTCCTTTCCTCTCTTCACACCAGACTCTTATGCTACCCATCTGCACATCCATCAGCTCTTCCTTTCTCGGTTCAATTCACATAATTGTCACTACATTCGGCACCTCCCACAATTTATAGATTCACTTGAAATAGCACTAGTTTGTTGGAAATACGCTTTAATTTCCCCATCTACTTTTTTTTGCTATGGTCTTTCAAAATGGTGCCTTCCCCAGTAAGTTATCTTAAAGATGTTAATCTAGCTAGACAAATCATTCGAAGAATTGAAGTTTTTTTCTCACTTCTTTACAATTAAGAATACACACAGCTATCTGCTTCTGAACTCCAACTTCCTGAATGAAAAACAGAAGGTTCCTTTATTCCTTATTCTCCACCAGAGGGCAATACCGCCGGGACTTAGCACACCCTACTAGCATGTTTTATAGAGCAAGTCTTTTTAACTAAAATCTCCTTTTGCAAAACAAGCATAAACATTAAACAAACATCACACAATTGTACCCCCCTGGATAGACAGGTGCTTCTAGTTAGGGATAGAAAGGCGTCTGGCCTGTGCTGAATTAGTTGGTCACAGCTTATAAACCTCTTTTCCCAACTAATACTTATTTTTAAAAAAGATTAAATTTCAGCCAAGTGAAAGCTCCACTGTAGAGTACTCTCATGGGCATAAGTCTGAGTGAGGAAGCTGCACAAGGGGGCACATTTTTACAAGTGTAACTTCCAAACCAGCCATAAAAATCTGGAATAAAAACAGGTCTCTTTAAAGTGACCACGAAGCTGTTGGATGATTGTAAAAAGCCAACTGATTAACTCATCCTTTAAGGAGGGAAACTTTGTTATGCTTACTGTGTCTGGTCTATACATGACACCACTTTGACACAAACGAAGTTGACACTTAACTGCCCTTTATAATAGCCCAGCAAACATTCAGTTGTATCATATCACTACAAGGAACAAGAATAAAATCAGATGGACCAATCAGCTGCAATCTAGGTATTGGATCAGGGCTTAATAGCAAAGCCAGACCATTTGACAATGCGAAGAGTATTTCACAAACATATGGGGACTGGTAACAAAGACACGGGAGCTGCCCTGCAGACCAGTAAATCACAGTCTCACATAGTCCCATTTACTGGAGTGTGCGTATTATGATGACTAGTCCCCAGGCAAGGTGCCCCAAATTGTTATGCTCCCAGGCGAGGAATGAACAGGCTCCGCTTTATTCAACGCCCCTTGGTTGATCGCAACAGGTTAATTTAAAAAGAATCTCTTCCCTCATGGATACCTTTTCTCAGCCAAATGTATTTGCTTTAAAGGGAGCCAATTTAACCAGGCTTTGAGTTAAAAAAAGAGTGAGTTTATTAGTTACTAAATTGAGAGAAAAAATGTAACAGATTAGAAATGAGAAGCTAATAAAAGTTAAAAAAAAGTTAAAAAGATATGTGAATCAGACTTTGGCTGATCCATAAGGAATACATGAGGAAGCATTGTGGCCATTAAGCTGGATGATTCTGGTGGGGCTGTATTTGGGCAGTTGGTTTGGAAAGTCTTGGTTCTGCAGCTTAGCTGGAAGGAGTTGTCCTGTTGCCTTTTTGACTGTGGCTTTGCTGAGTTGGGGCTTGCTTCCAGCAATCAGAGATAGAACTTCTTCAAGGAGGTAGGCATTTCTTGAAGAGCAGTGGCAGTCAATTAAACACAGAGATAAAAACAAAAAAACTGCGGATGCTGGAAATCCAAAACAAAAACAGAATTACCTGGAAAAACTCAGCAGGGTCATGAGGACTCGAAACGTCAACTCTTTTCTTCTCCGCCGATGCTGCCAGACCTGCTGAGTTTTTCCAGGTAATTCTGTTTTTGTTTTGGATTTCCAGCATCCGCAGTTTTTTTGTTTTTATCTCTGTGTTTAATTGACTGCCACTGCTCTTCAAGAAATGCCTACCTCCTTGAAGAAGTTCTGTTCCTCTACTCGAACGCAAGTTCTGTCGAAGGGTCATGAGGACTCGAAACGTCAACTCTTTTCTTCTCCGCCGATGCTGCCAGACCTGCTGAGTTTTTCCAGGTAATTCTGTTTTTGTTTTGGATTTCCAGCATCCGCAGTTTTTTTGTTTTTATCTCTGTGTTTAATTGACTGCCACTGCTCTTCAAGAAATGCCTACCTCCTTGAAGAAGTTCTGTTCCTCTACTCGAACGCAAGTTCTGTCGAAGGGTCATGAGGACTCGAAACGTCAACTCTTTTCTTCTCCGCCGATGCTGCCAGACCTGCTGAGTTTTTCCAGGTAATTCTGTTTTTGTTTTGGATTTCCAGCATCCGCAGTTTTTTTGTTTTTATCTCTGTGTTTAATTGACTGCCACTGCTCTTCAAGAAATGCCTACCTCCTTGAAGAAGTTCTGTTCCTCTACTCGAACGCAAGTTCTGTCGAAGGGTCATGAGGACTCGAAACGTCAACTCTTTTCTTCTCCGCCGATGCTGCCAGACCTGCTGAGTTTTTCCAGGTAATTCTGTTTTTGTATCAGAGATAGGACTGTTTTACCTGCAAGCACAAGGATGCCTAGTTGATATTCCTCAGCTGTGATCTTCACAGCATGCCCTCGTACACCAGGCCTAGAACACCAAAACTAGCACACAGATCAGGGTTGCATTTGGCCTTTTAGCCCCTTTTCTTGCGCATTCCTGGAAGGGAAAAAAAGCAAACATGTATTTCACTCAGATGTACTTTTCAACTCATGCCCACAGTCTGGGATATAATCCACAGGATATGGTTTCTACTGAGATGGTAGTTATCCTTCATTATCTCTGTAACCACAGGAGCTTACAGTTCAGTTTTTGCATTGCATATTTTCCTTTGAAGTGTCTTTGTCTGAAGTAGGCCTTGTCACACCTTTTTAGGTGTAACATTCTGCTCTCTAGACTAGTTGGTCAAGTAATCCAAATAGGAATTTGCCAGTAAACTGTTAATTTACAATCTTAGGCAGCTTTTGCTTGTAGATCCTTTTTTCAAAAAAGTCTTACTTAAAAGTCCGATATGCCCATAAGTAGCCCTGGGCTATGGTGCACTCTCATGACATTATCAGCCAATGAGCCGGAGTGCTCATATCATCCTTGTATGTCCTGTCCCACAGCAGAACAGATCGATCCGAGGTGGGGGAACAATACAATTCAATTTCTAGGACATTGGTTTATCTCTGGGGTGAGCTGTGCCTCGTCTTTCCTGTAGGGACAAAAGGTCATTGTTCTTTTAGTTGAAAGTATATGACCCAGTTCATTTATGCAGTGTTCTTTCTGTAGCCAGTGCTATATTAGAGACAATTTTCTCTGCATGCTGGGTAAAACAATTAAAAACAATTATGAATGCATTTGCTACACCTCATGCACACAGAAATTTCCCCCCCTTATTTGTGGAATGAAGATAAATAACCATTGCAAACTTCTAAATGATCTGACACAAACCTTTTTTTCTGCAGACATCTTCTAATCCCCAGCAGAGAACAGCATGCCTATGTTATACATGTATTGATCATCCATCAACTACATGTCAGCTTCAGTGACTGGAAATCATGGAAAAGCTGAGGCAGATTGAAAAAATCTAGATCAATAACTGGACTAAATAGGACCTTCTGTATTTGGTGACAGATAGAGAGGAGAGTAGCATGATTACTTGGAGTCATTGTGATCTAGTCTCATGGGAGGAAACTATGGATGTAATGGAGATTTTCTTCTTTGGAAATCCCTCACAATCAATGCTGGCAACTGTGCGTTTAAACCACAGTATATGTTGGATAAAATGGCCAAAAAGCTAAATACTGCTGATGCTGAAAACCTGAAATAAAAACAGGAAATGCTGGAAATACTATGGTCAGTAGGTTTGGCAGTATCTGAGGAGAGAGAAAAACAGTTAAACCCTTGGATTTTCACCAAGCCAGGATGATTCGAGGGCACTTAAAAATGGCAGGTGGGTCCCAATTCTGGATTCCTGACCCCATTCTGATTCTCAGGAGTGTCTTTTAAGGGTGTGAGCTGGTTCAGGTCAAAAACCAACTCCCGGTACTCCTGACCTGGCTGGCTACATTATGGAGAAAGGCATGTCCTAGCCCTCTGCATTTTCATGGATTCAGGCCAGCTTTTCAAAGAACTGTGGTTCACGGCTGCCGAGTGTCTTGAACCATAGTCTGTGTGAGGGGACCTTTTGAAAGATCCCCAAACAACCCCTATAGCCCCTTATGCTGCCATACCAAGCTATGGCACTTCCATGCCCATTCACCCACCAGGCACTGAATACAATTGACCCTACAGTGAAAGCAGGATGTGTAAACACTTAGATGAAGCGGTTCTTCATTGAAAGCTTTCCATTTTATTAAAAAAACCCTTCTTTCTACAGCCCAATAAAAGTGTCAATCATCCAGATCTTTTAAAGTATCAACAGCAGACACTGCAAGCATTTAAAACTTATATCTGGTGTAAACAAACATTGTGCAATTGACAGAAGAGATCAGAGAGCCAGGGCTGTTAACCAAGCAATGTTTTCTCTGGTGCTCAGGTGTTTCAGACTAATGATTTCTGGCCTTGTTATTTATTCTTGGCTGACAGCCCAGGCATCTATTAGAGTATTAATGACATCCATTCAAGCCTTTTAAACAGCCATCTTCACACCCAGCATCCCTGGTGGCTGCCGCTGCACTTTCCCCTTTCTCTACATAACAACCACCCCCCACCAAGTCCACTGGCCTGTCTGGAGCCCATCCTCTCACAAGTCCTTGGGTATTTTTTCAGAGGTGGGTGGGCCAAGCTGGGAATTTTCCCAACTCTTGCTACCCACCTCAAGGATGAAAATCTAGGCCAACATTTCAGGTCATTACCTATCATTAGATAAGGTAGCTAGTTTTGGCAGTGCAATATTTTCAGAGTAGATGTGCTTTATATCTCAGGGTATTGTCCTAGGCCCAACCACCTTCAGCTGCTTCAATGACCTTCCTTCCATCATGAGGTCAGAAGTGGGGATGTTCGCTGATGATTGCAAAATGTTCAATCCCATTCACTACTCCTCGGATACCTTTCCTCTCTGATGCTGAACATTCTGTACTCAGCAAAGGACTCAGTTTCATACCCTTATACCCCCACCTCAAATAATTTTGGGCTCAGCAGGTGCTGAACTCTTCTTCTGCCGCCTTCGTCTCTGTGCTCACTTCCTTGGGCAGAAGTCCTCCCCCCGTTCTGTGGATCCTTTCACCTACCCCCAGTATTCTCCCTCCACCTGGAACCCTCCCTCTGGCCTCTTACCTGTCCTTGCCCTTTTCATTGAGAACTGTGGGCATGACATCGGCTTAATTTCTCCACTCTTCTCACCCACTCTAACCTGTCTCCTTCTGAACTTGCTGCACTCCGTTCTCTCAGGTCCAACCCTGACTTTGCTATCAAACCTGCCAACAAGGGTGTTATCTGTTATCTGGCATACTGACCTTTATCTCACAGAGACTGAGCGCCACCTCTCAGACACTTCTTCCTATCTCCCCCTGGACCATGACCCCACCACTGAACATCAAGCCGTTGTTTCAAGGACTGTCACTGACCTCATCTCCTTTGGAGATCTTCCCTCCACAGCTTCCAACCTCATACTCTCCCAACCCTATACAGCCCATGTCTACCTTCTTCCCAAAATTCACAAACAGGACTGTCCCAGTAGACCGATCATGTCAACCTGTTCCTGCCCACGGAACTCATTTCTTCCTACCTTGACTCCATTCTCTCTCCCCTTGTCCAGTCTCTTCCCACCTACATCCACAATTCCTCTGATGCCCTACGTCATATCAACAATTTCCAGCTCCCTGGCCCTAACTGCCTCCTCTTAACTATGGACGTCCAATTACTTTACATTTCCATCCCCCACCAGGATAGTTTGAGGGCTCTCCGCTTCTTCCTTGAACAGAGGCCTGAACAATCCCCATCCGCCACCACTCTCCTCCGCCTGGCTGAACTTGTTCTCTCACTGAACAATTTCTCCTTAAACATGTCTCACTTCCTCCAAATAAAAGGTGTGGCTATGGGTAACCTCATGGGTCCCAGTTATACTTGTTTCTTTATGGGGTATGTGGAACATCCCTTGTTCCAGCCCTACTCAGGCCCTCTCCCACAATTCTTTGTTCAGTACACTAATGACCGTTTTGGTGCTGCTTCATGCTCTCATCTGGACCTGGAAAATATTATCAATTTTGCTTCCAATTTCCACTCCTTCGTCACCTTCACATGGTCCATCTCCAACATGTCCCTTCCTTAACCTCTCTGTCTCCATTTCTGGTGATAGACTGTCCACCAATATTCATTACAAGCCTACCAACTCCCACAACTACCTTGATTACAGTTCCTCACACCCTGCTTTCTGTAAGGACTCGATCCCATTCTCCCAGTTCCTTCGCCTCCGTCGCATCAGTTCCAATGATGACACTTTCCAAAACGGCGCTTCTGACATATCTTCCTCCTTCCTTAACCGAGTTTCCCCCGCACTATGGTTGACAGGGCCCTCAACCGTGTCTGGCCCATCTCCCACGCCTCTACCCTCACACCTTCCTTTCCCTTTCAAAACCATGATAGGGACTCTATGTCCTCACTTTTCACCCCACTGGCCTCCACATTTATATGGTCATCCTCAGCCATTTCCACCAACTCCAGCATGATTCCACCACCAAACACATCTTCCCCTCACACTCCTGTCAGCATTCTGAAGGGACTGTTCCCTCCGGGACACCCTACGCCCGGTCCCTTCCCATGGCACCTTCCTCTGCAAGCGCAGAGGTGCAACACCTGCCCCTTTGCCTCCTCCCTCCTCATTGTCCAAGGGCCCAAATACCCCTTTCAGGTGAAGCAGTGCTTCACTTGAACAAGTAACAGATGGCCATGTTGAGGAGGGGGGAAGGGGGCAAGAGCCCATTGTGGGGAACAAAAGGATAGTAATGGGATAGAAGGGGGGTATAAAGGGGAAGAAAGCCATGTTTAAATGAATAAGAAGAAAGATAGAAATAAGTGATTAAAAATTAAAAATGAATTTAAAAAAAACAGATTTATAAAGGGTGAGGATAGAGGAGAGAGTTTGTGGTCTGAAGTTGTTGAACTCAATGTTTAGTCCGGAACTGAGAGCAACTGTTCAACAACAAAAGCCATTGGTGGCCTTGTCTGGCTGCTACATGACAGCAGCCATCTTAGCCCATTCTACGCACCCCCCCCACCCCCCATTAACATTCTTGAGGTGACTCTAGTCCCCAGGAATTAAAGATTAATCTCCATGACACTGCTGCAAGAAACCAAGACAAAAGATGATTGGAGTACCAGAAATATAAACTTCTCCATCTTCTTTGAAAACATTAATTAATTAGAGCATTGGACATGGGAAAAAGGCTGCTTGACTGGCACCCAGAAGCTACCCAATTGGGTACTGAAGAATCTGCATGGAGTGAAGAATATCTGAAGGATATTGCAGGACTGGTGGTGGAAAGGGCATGGAGGTTAGAGGCCACCTCCTCCCACACAGCACAAATCTGCCTGGAAAAACTCAGCCGGTCTGGCAGCATCAGTGGAGAAGAGCAAAGTTGACGTTTCGAGGCCTCATGACCCTTCAACAGAACAGTTCTGTTGAAGGTTCATGAGGAATCGAAACCTCAACTTTGCTCTTCTCCGCTGATGCTGCCAGACCTGCTGAGTTTTTCCAGGTATTTCTGTTTTTGGTTTTGTTTTTGTCTTGGATTTCCAGCATCTGCAGTTTTTTGTTTTTATATATATATTTACAAGTCTGCCTGGACCTGCCCCACTGCCCAGCACTCAGTATCAATCATGTACTGCACGCAGGTGGGCACCAAGGGCAGCCTCGCCGAATCTGAGGGCAGCTTTGCCCCTTCTAGAGCACCTGTTCCCTCACTCCAATGACACAGACATCTACACAGAGCACCAAGTTTCCTCTATAGACAGACTGGAGAGGCAAACCAAGTGTATTGCAGATTTATTACACACTATCACCCTGGTTCTGAGCTCCTGGGCACAGACCCAGTGTGACAGGGGAACTGAGAGCTTGGTCGTGCACCCCAGCTCCTGGGACCTCACTGGTTGGCAGGAAGGACAAACCGGTCCTCATGGCAGGGGATGAGCAACAGCTTCTTCCACCTTGAAGTTCCTCTTATGGCGCTTGTGATGGCGACAACAGCTCGTCTGTTCATCAGCCATTGCCACAGGCTTCGACCATTGCCGCAGTGACTGAAGGCTCGCACGAATCTCAGCAATAGTCTCCTGGATTGGCTAGCTGCTTAAAGCCACAGCCACACAGGGTATGCCCACCAAGTCTTCCAGGGCAAAGGAGGTGGCAGGTCAGATGCCTCTCTCCTGTGCAGCCACAAGCGAGGGGGGAGCACTGTGCCAGAGCACTTGTAAATGTGTTAGTAAATATCCATATTATTCACGTGCAGGAGCACATGGGTGAGGTTATTATTTATGAATGTTAAGCTTTTAAAGCTTGTGGATAAACATAAATCTCACATTCCCTCATGCTGATGTTCTTATGGATTGCTGTGGCTGAGTGAGTTCTGTCTGAAGGTTGAGGGAAGAAATCAAAGGTTGAGGGAGGGCTGGAGGAATTGTGTTCTCATGTAGGGTGATGGAGAATGTTTGGATATAAGGGCTACAGGAGTCTATCATTGCAACAGGGAAAAGAGGACCAAGATCTCACCAAACCCCTTCAGCATTAGCGCTGCAGAAACCTTTGCTGCATTAGGGCATCCCTTGTGTCATGGCCACCCACTTGATCATGGCCAGGGCCATCTGCAGGAGCATCGCTGTGGAGCATCACCGTGATCCCTCAACTCATCATTGCCATCGTCCTCAGGGGATTGGCTCCTTTTTGGCATTTCATCATCCTCCAGGGCATCTCCTCTTTGGATGGCGATATTATGGTGTACACAGCAAACACATCAGGGACACACATGATGGGGAGCACTGTAAGTCACTTCCATGTCTCCACAGGCTGCCTGGAATGAGCCTGTTGCAAAGAAGTTTAGCGCCATTGTCACCTTCAATGTGACAGGCATTGGATGGCGCTCAAAGCAAATGGGTGAGATCTTGCCTGCGAGCATCTCTCAACGTGATGTCACAGTGGCTCTTGAGAGCCTGAATCTTCTCCTGTACTGAGCCTTCCTCAGGTAGCTAAATCTACTGGACACCCTTGGGGCAGCAAAAGGTCGTCTGCGCCTCCGCTGAGGGTTTATGGGTTCCTCCTGACCCTTGGGGTCTGGCGCTGTTCTGTCCCCTTCTTGAAAAATCACAGCATCCTGAGCCTCCCTGTGTCCTCTTCTTCCTCTCATCCTTCTCCTCCATCTTCTCCTAATCCTTCTCTCCTCCTCACTGGAGGATGTGTCTCCAACTGAGACCAAAATCCCCATCTTTCCCAGAGACTTTTCTCCCCTCACCCCTGGGTAATGGACAGGAAAATATCCAATCAAAAGAGCTCTCTCAATCAGAGGAGATTCCTCATGAAAAAATATCCAAAGGGCTCCTCTGCCTATTCACATGAGCAGTCCCTGCAGCCAATGGAGTTGAACTGCAAAACTGAAACTCTGGTCTCAGCTGCAGTTTTAAAACCTGCCCAAACAAGCTTGCCCATGAAGAAATAGATTCCCCACCTATTGTGTATCCTACTCTGAAGGCGCATTATTGCCTTCTGAATGCATTCTAGCAGTGAGTTGGGTTGTTAATGAACTTAATTGGCTTGTCAATCGCAATTTAAATAACGCAGGCGGATTCCCGACTTTTTGACCCGCCCACATACCATATTATCAGAAACCGGCAAGGTGATGTCATCATGCCCCATAATACGCTCAGCAAGGTGGTATATTATTCAGCCCCACAAACGGATTTGAACACAGGAATGCAAATTTTAAATTGAATATGTTGATAGTCCGGGAACCAATGGAGTGATGGGTGAGCGGCACTTGGCATTACTAAGGATATGAACAGCAGAACTTTGGATGAGCTCAAGCTTATGGACAGTATAGGATGGGAGGTCAGACAGGATAGAATTGGAATAATCAAATTTGGATGTAGTCAAGAGAATGGATGAGGGTTTCAGTAGCAGATAAGCTGACATTGGGGTAGAGGTAGAAGACGTTACAGAGACGGCAAAAAATGTTTTTTGAGTCTGGCTCAGCTCAGAGTTAAATAAAATGCCGAGACTGCACAATGAAATCAATGGTGGGGACACAGAGTTTGTCAGGCAGCAGCCGAAGGCAATGGCTTAGGTCTTCTCAACAGAAGGAAATTGAAATTTATCCAATACTGCATGTCAGATAGCAGGCTGACAGCACAGAGACAGCTAAGCAATTGAGTGAGGTAGAGAAGAGATAGGGTTGGGTGCCATCATCACAGATAGGGAACCTGACATTGTGCATTTGGATGATGTTGCTGAGGCACAGCATATAAACGCAGAAGGCATAGGAGTTGAGGGTAGAACCTTACAGGACTACAAAGATAATGGTGCAGTGACAGGAAAATGAATCATTGCTGGAGATTCTCTGGTCACTGTTAGTAAAAGCGGAACAAAGCCAGTGCTGGGCAACAAAGGAGAAGTGTTGGAGGAGGGTGATGTGGTCAACCTTGTAAAGAGGTTGAGGAGGGATAATACATCATGGTCACAGTCAGAGAGGATGGCACTTTTGATTTTGATTATATGTTTCAATGCTGTGGCAGTGGCAGAATTATGAGTGCCATGGTGCAGCAGCAAGCACACATCTTAGATTTCTAAACCACACAGAAGGTATACACTGCTCAAAATTTGAAAGGCTGCATAATGGTACCTTTACCATTACACAAATATCTTGCAGTCCAACAATAATAAATGCAGTTCCCTCGATTGCATTTTGAAAATAAGTTATTTTAAAATATGCTTATATGCTTTTAAGTAGAAGTTTGCCTTTAAGGCAAAAAGGCTTAAATTCACAAGACAACGGAGTCGAAGACATGCATTAGATTTCAGACAGGATATCTGAAGGGGCATCCTAAAGATAATGAATGATAAGTTAACATTCCAGCAATCATTCACGCTCTTTGCTGCTGTTCATTTGAACTCAGGAGGAATTATCAGGTTAAGCCAGGGAACTTTGCTTTTCTTGGATGGGCCTTGGCAGTTTTGATGAAAAGCTGATACTGAAGTCAGACATTTTAAAAGAAACAGAAAAATCTGGCTTTTGGAAAAAAGACAAAATAGACAATCAGTTTGTAAAAGATAGGAGATTGCAGGGAAATGAGTTCTGCCTCATGATTGTAGGGCAGGTAGTTATTCTATTTAAGCTATTGGGGTGACCCGCCAGAATGAGATATCGTTGTGCACTCATTATTTTGCATAATGTTACACAAAGCCATATTATATTGATAAACAAATCTGATAAATAACTATCATTCTCTGCATCATCTTTATGGTGGAATAAAGAAGCTGATTCAAAGCAAATTCGATTTCAAATAGTTTTAAATTGATCTACTGTTGCAGTATTTGAAGATATATGTGTGAAAAACACCATTACAACCTGGTAGAGAATTCAAGGAAATCCTGTTCTTACATCCCTAACTTACACTATTATACAATTAAAGTTATTGGGCTGGATGCAGTCCTACTGTTGCTGCCTCCACTGGGGGCCCAGAAATAGTCAGGGGCCTGACACAGAAAGGATGTGGCTGCCTGAATGTAATTGTGTGACGGGAAGCTCATGAACGTGGGCGATCTGGGCCTACCGCCAGATAACGTGGTGGGGGGGAGGGGCGGCTCTGACATCAGGAAGTCTGCATCGCCTGATCCCCATGCAGGAGATGGCGCCATTTTTAAAGGATAGCCAGCCCTGAGTTCCAGGATGCAGGTCAGGATGTAGGCTTTCTGAGGGGGCTTTGAAATTGAATTGCCCAGCATTTGAATCTCTGTTGCTATTGAACCAAAGAACTTTCCAAGGTCCAGATAGAAGAATCTTCCAGCTTCACACAACTCTAGAGGGAGAAGGTGGCATGTGGTAACATCACAGGATTAATAATCCCGAATCACTGAGATTTTCACTGAGTGCGGTAGCGGGCGGTTAGAACGACGTTTTTAACTGCCGGCCGCGGTGGCGGGTTTTCACGCTGTATCATACCAAACTTGCCACGTTACTCATACATTCCCAGGATACATGCTGTTTCCATGGCAGGCGGGCTCCGATTCACCTGCCACACCATCACCTCGCTGCTTCATCACGCCAGGCACCACATATAAAGTACAGCCATGCTTAGTGCTTCCAGCTCAGGACTGCAACAAAAAAGACATGGCCTTGAAAGGCAAGAAGACTGGAGCCCTCGAGAGCCTTTTGAATGCTGAGGAGGCTGGCTGTGAAATCCTCTACTCTGTTCTGCCCGCAGAAAGGGCAGCTACATTAGCGCCCCGGCTTGGTAGGCAATGGCAGTGGTGATCAGTGCTAATGCTGCAGAAGAGGTTGGACATCCAGTGCAGATAAAAGATGAATGATCTCATTCGTGCAGCCAGGGCAAGGCAACCATCTCATCACACTAAACTCACACACTCAAGCCCACCACACATTTACTGGCATCTCACTCACTGCCAGTTCAAGGGTCATCACCACCCGTTCTCACACACATACCCTCGCATGTCCATCTGGCCTCATCTCCTCTGGAGGCTGCCTCCTCAGCCCTCACCATCTTGAGGCTACTTGCACAGATCAACATGTGCCCCCACACACACCCTGGGATACCCTCCTTCCCCAGTACGGTCTCATCCTGCAGCCTCTTCCTTTGCCTGAGGCCACTTCTCCCCCTTCCCCAAGCAAAAATTTGCCCTGTAGCTGTTGAAAAGCCACCTACATATGGCTGATCTGGTAGGTCGAGACCTACCTGTGAGTCCACCTAAAAGTAACGTGGTGCTGCCTGTGAAGCCTGGCACTGATGACTGCGAGTGCTGACAAAAACAAGGTAGGCAAACAAACCTTCAAATCCCGAGTGAAATGCAGCTCGCCAAGTGCATGCCTTATACATGCTGTTGTGAAACACATCAGTGTGTTTCCCTGATAATGTGGGTGGACGATCCGGCGGGGGGTGATGAGTCGGGTGGGCTGGCTTCATAATTATGTGCTGATGTATCACAATGAGGTTCCCGACTTCCAATGGTGGGGACCGAGGCCTGCCATAGGTGGGCGGAGTGGATGATTGCAAACTGGTTTCACAATGTTGTAAAACTAATTTTGGCTTTCTCACCGCATTGTACGTTCACGCCACCAAACATGCCTGATGCCAGTGAGCATGGAAAATTCCAGTCACAGGCTAATGCCTTGGAGACAAGGGTTCAAATCCCAACATGGTAGCTGGTGGAATTTAAATTCAATTTAAAAATCTGGAATTAAAAGCTAGTCTCAGTAATGGTGGCCATGAAGCTATCATTGATTGTCATAGAAACCCATCTGGATCATTAACGTCCTTTAGGGAAGGAAATCAGCTGTCCTTACCTCATCTGGCCTATATGTGACTCCAGACCCACAACAATGTGGGTGACTCTTAACTGCCCTCTGAAATAGCCTAGCAAGCTACTCAGTTCAAGGACAGTTAGAAATGGGCAACAAATGCTGGCCTTGCCTGCGATGCCCACACCCCTTGAAAGGATAAAAAAAAACTTCAGTCCATGGCATCATGGGGTCAACTGTTTTCTGAAATTTCAGTGTATCACTCCAAAGTTCAGCAAAAGCTCACTGTGTAGTCTCCTCCAGAATGTTTGAGGATGCAGACACATACTGTTGCCTCATTATGGCCGCAAAATTACTCCTTCCAAAATGTATCACCTCACACTTTTCAGAGTTAAATTCCATCTGCCACTTATGTGCCAATTTGACCATCCCGTCCTGTAGCCCAAGACAGTCAACCTCACTGTTAACCACCTGGCCAATCTTTGTGTCATTCACAAACTTACTAATCCTACCCCCAACGTAGTCATCTTTGTTGTTTATATAAATGACGAATAATAGGGGACCCAGCTCAGATTCCCTGTGGTACGCCACTGGACAAGGGCTTCTAATCACTACAGCAGCCTTCTGTCATCACCCTCTGTCTCCTGCAACTAAGCCAATTTTGAATCCACCTCATCAAATTTGCTTTCTTTATTAGTCTCCCATGTGGGACCTTGTCAAAGGCTTTGCTGAAATCCATATAAACTACATCAACTGCATTACCCTCATCTACACACCTGGTCACCTCCTCAAAAAATTCAATCAAATTTGTTAGGCATGACCTCCCTCTGACAAAGCCATGCTGACTATCCCTGATCAAGCCTTGCCAAGTGGAAATACATTCTCTCCTTCCCTAAAGGACATTTGTGAACTAGATGGGTTTTTACAAAATGGTCATCATTAGACTTTCAGCTCCAGATTTTTATTGAATTCAAATTCCACCATCTGTTGTGGTGGGATTTTAACCTGGGTCCCCAGAGCATTACCCCAGAATCTCTGGATTACTAGTCCAGTGATAATACCACTAGACCATCACCTCCCTCTAAGGGCCTCAAGTGGGATGAGGGCAGGCCCTAGGCCTTGCCTGCCCCCTAAAATAGTGGGCAGGTCAGGGATGGGTTGGTAGGCAGCAGGGAGCCCATCCAGGGAATTTTATGGCACCACTCCCTCCCCTGACTGCAGTGTTGCCAGCTGGGGCCCAGAAAATTCTGCCCTAGGTATGGCCTCACCAATATGACCTGTACAATTGTATTAAGACATATTTACACTTATACTCTATTCTCTCTCGAATGAAAGCTAACATACAATTTGCCTTCTGAATTGCTTGCTGTATCTGCATGTTGACTTTCTGTTTGATTCATGTACAAGGACAACCAGGTCTCTCTGAATGCAAACATTTTTCAGCCTCTCACCATGCAAAAAGTATTCTGCTTTTTATTTTTCCTACCAAAGTGGATAGCTTCACACATCACCACATTGTATTTTAACTGCCATGTTCTTGTTCACACACCAAACCTGTCGTTACCCTTATGCAATCTCTTTGAGTCTTCCTCACTGCTTACTTCCTCACCTAACCTTGTGTCGTCAGCAAACATGGATAAGTTACACTGTTCCATTAGTTAAATCATTAATAAAGATCATAAATAGCCTGAGGCCGAAGTACTGATCCATGTGGTACTATGCCAGCTACGGCCTGCCAGCCCACCAAAGTCCTGTTTATTCCTATTCTCTCTTTTCTCTCTATTAACCAAACCTAAGTCCACGGTAAAAAAAAGTACCCCAATCGCGTGAGTCCTAATTATGTGTAGTAACCTCTTGTGTCAAACCTTTTCGTAGATAAGTTACATCTGTTCTGTTAACTAAATCATGAATATAGCTCATAAAAAGCTGAGGCTAAGTACTGAACCATGTGGTACTACACCAGCTACAGCTTGAGGGAGAAGTTTCATTTTTAAATCAGGGTTTTAAGGCTGTGTCTTTTCTGAGTAACATATTGATTGATGTACTGATGGAGCCAGTGAAGATTTGGAGAGAGATACTCTTCACAAACAATGGAAGGAAGAAACCTGCTGTTATATAAGTTGTGGCTGGAGATGGCTGAGGAGATCAGCAGGAAGAGCATTGTGGCATCCGCCTGGATTTAGTGCAGGAAGTGCTTTGACTTAATTAGATCGACAAATGTGAGCACAGTTGCACATTCATCTACATCCATTCCGTCATGTAATACTTCACACCCACCTACCTTGCAAGCATACCTAGATTTCTCCTTCTGTGCACTTCCTCCCATCCTCATTTATCCATCCACCATGGCCACTCAAACTCAGCTTTATACAATTTGATGCCGCTCCCTCACAGTCACCCTGATCAAACGCCATGTATTTATTTGGTGAACACATACCCTGTTACAGGAGAAGATAGCACAAAGCATGAGGGAAAGGGAGAGGAGTAGACCCACTCCCCATTGATTGCTGCAAAGGAGGAAGTGCTGGAGATCAATGGCACTTTGGAGTTCCTGATCAACAGAGATGGAGTGATTGGAACCTCCCAGCTACCTGATATCAGAATTAAGTATCAGCAGCTCACATAAAATACAATATTTAATTATGTTGACTTGATTTCAGTAGGGAGTAAAATGCAGTCTTTATAAGGCTAAGTTCCAAAATTCTTGCTTTGGCATTACTAATTCATATCTTTCTCTCCACCATTCAGTAGCGGTCAGTGAAGCTTTCATACGATGATTCCTCAGTTGAGCTGATTCTTTCTAATGATGCACTGTCACAGGATTTGTGTTTAACATGCAACAGGGTAGGTACTAGCACTTTAGTGGGTCTACCTAGGTAGTTAGTCAGGATTTCATCTGGTGATTCACAGTTTCACTGATGAATAATAGTTAGAGCAGACAATGGTGGCAGGATATCTGTGGACAGTCTGAGTCAGAGGTTGGAGCCCTCTGCAAGCTCTTGTCAACTACACACAGATGCTGTACCACAGGGGCCATCAGTGAAAAGGATAATCAGTGAGGGGCAGCACAAAATCTTGAATGCACTGACAGGCCTTCCACGCTGTTCACAATTGCAGGAACAATAAAGGAGGCCACCTCAAGCATGTGTGGTTTGATGGCATAGGACATTACAAAGGCATCTTCTTCCATGGAGGATTTGGTCAACTCCAGGGACATCAAATACAGCAAACAAATGAGTCCTTGACCACGGCTGTGCCGAATCTGGGTGACAACATGTCAGGTGCATAAATAGGATGACAGGCACTTTAGCCTTGGCCTTGTAGTGGATCACAGCTTTGCACCAAGCTACTCCCCAACAAAGTGGTAGGAGTAAATTTGGCTGACCCATGAGTAGGATGATGGTGAAAGTGTACCCAAAGTGGGAATTTCACTCAAAGTGCTCCCACTTCTCACTGCTACCCTACACCACCACAACCTCTCACACCTGCAAGTGCCCAACATGCTGGCTCTTCTCCCGCAGGCTGAGTCGGCCCCTACACAAGTGCCGGTGGAGCAGTTTTTGACAGAACCTTCACGGGTTACAACACTCTGGGGCTATTGAGACAGTCAGAGGAAGGATCTGAGCAGTCTGCTCCTACTTTTGCTGAAGCCACAAAGTTGCGTGATATAGCAGCAGTAGGAAAAGGAAGAGTAAAGCTTTGCAGTTGCGTAAAGGTATGCACATGGATACTTGTGAAAATAATATGTTGTTAAATTTTCATTATTTAGTACAATCACAAACAAACATACATAAAAACATATGAATTAGGAGCAAGAGTAGGCCGTTTTGCCCCTTGAGCCTGTTCTGCCATTTGATGAGATCACGGTTGATTTGATACTAGCCTCTACTTTCTTGTCTACCCACTATACCCTTTGATTCCCTTGTCACGCGAGAAACTATGTAACTCAGCCTTAAAAATATTCAATGGCCCTGCCTCCACTGCTCTCTGGGGAAAAGAATTCCACAGACTAACAACCCTCTGAGAGAAAAAAAAATTCTCCTCATCTCCATCTAGTCATCCCCACAAGGGGAAACCCCTTTCAGCATCCACCTTGTCAAGTCCCCTTAGGGTCTAATAGGTTTTAGTAAGATCACCTCTCATTCTTCTAAACTACAATGGACACAAGCGTATCCTGTCCAATATTCCCTCATAAGACAACTCCCACCCATCCCAGGAATCGGTCAAGTGAACCATTTTTGAACTGCTAATGCAATTATATCCTTCCTTAAATAAGGAGACCAAAATTGTGCACAGTACTCTACTCCAGATATAGTCTCACCAATGCCCTGTATAAGTGTAACATAACTTCCTTGCATTTATATTCCATTCCCCTTGCAATAAACAACAACATCCCATTTGTTTTCATAGTAACTTGCTGTACCTGCATACTAACCTTTTGTGAATTATGCACCAGGACACCCAGATCCCTCTGCACCACAGAGTTCTGCAATCTCCCTCCATTTAAATAATATGTTGCTTTTCTATTCTTCCTGCCAAAGTGCATAAGTTCACATTTGTCCATATTATACTCCATCTGCCAAATTTCTGCCCACTCACTTAACCTGCCTATACCTCTTTGCAGACTCTTTATGTCCTCTTTACAATGTACTCTCCAACTTATCTTTGTGTTATCAGCAAAGTTAGCAACCATCCATTCGGTCCCTTCCTCCAAGTCATTGGTATTGATTGCAAATAGTTGAGGCCTCAGCACTGATCCTTGTATTTTAAGTTCCTCCCTCCCTTTCACCTCTTGATTTACAACTATTTCTGGGACACTATTTGTGTCTTCTACAGTGGCAACAATACAAAATATCTGTTCAATGTATTCACCATTTCCTTATTTCCCATTGTTAATTCCCCATACTTTGCACTGCCTTCCTGTGTTGACCATTCTTGGTTGCTGCATGGCAACTTCCCCCCAGCAACTGCTTATTGGTCAATGGGAAAACTTCAGTTGATGGAACCTAGTGGAGGGATGTGAAATGGATGGATGGTTGGTTAAAAGTCTGCTTTGTGTCAGCGGGATTGGGGCAGGAAAGGATGGTGAGATTGTGGAGGGGTGGGGGTTGAGTTGAAAGATTGTTAGAAGTGAGTGTTACATCAAGTCCGTTAGTAGTGATCATTCTAGACATCCTGGCTGGTGAGTATTGAAGTTCACCTCCAGATCTGTCCAGGCACCTGAAGCACATCTTGAGCATGTTGATTATTCAATAACACACCTGGTTATCATATGGCTTTCATTGAACCATTCTTGTGATTTATTGGTTGGGTTTCTCATGGATGTCATCAGCCAAGTTTGAGGGGTGGGAGCTATCATTTGCTTCGTAGCAGTTACCCCTTGAGAATTCCAAAGAGACCAGAGAGCTTAGGCTGCAGTTGGATGAGAGCATCATGGCAACTTGCTGGGAATCTCCTCACACATGAATAAACCTTTGATTGTGGTTGCACACCAGCTGAACATTAACAATGTGGAACTCTTGCAGTTTACAAGCATCCCTATTTGACCTAAGGGTGCACAGATTACCACACATGTGCAGTCAATGATGCCCTGCACCCGTGGGAAGCCAGCCAGAGGCGCAAACCCAAATATTCATTAGTCTAGCGAACATCAGCACAGCAAAGTTGAAATAATTGCCAGCCCTGGCAAACAATCCAACAGTGATTTGTCTTATGTGTTTATGTGCAGCCGATAGAATAACCTTCGAGGTGTCTCCCTGGAGGAAGGAAAGCTGAATGCAGTGGTCAATTTCACAGACACGAAGTGTGAAATTTCATGTCTTCCCCCGAGGTGAGTCAGGTGGCTGGAGGGGCATTTAATCGGTAGAGGGGTGCCAGGCGGGGACCCTGCCACCTTCCCGCCTCTGCACCGATTAAGTCCAGGGCAGGAAGGCGCAAGGACAGTTTTCCCACTCTGCAGCCCACTAATGCCAACTTAATAGCTTCATTCTCCGCCACTGCAATTCACCCAGCAGCAGGCGGGGGACTTGCCATTCAGGAAGTCCGAAAAGCAAACGCAACTGTGGTTGCTTGTGGGCTCCTAGTGTAGGGTCCTACGATCAAAAGCACTCAGTGCCTGATCAAGGGACCTGGCATCAGGAAGGGGTGGTTGCTGAATTCTACCACTGTGCCCTTGCTCCTGACTCCCCTCTGCCTACGACCCCCATCCCACCATTGCTCATCTGTGGCCTGGGTCCATCGGTGGTAATGGGTCTTGGGTAGTTACATTACCAGTAGCAACCACTGCCTCCCCAGTACTGGTTTCAAGCAATGCACAATTGTTGGACTCTGATTTGCTGGCCGCTGTCAGGGGGTGCGACTCCCACCTCTGAGGTTCTTGATTCTGGGGAAGGACTGCCACTGACCAGTTAATTGCCTGATTGAAACCTAATTCAGAGGGCCGTCACTTAAGGAGGCTCTCCAGCTAGCAGGCAAGACCCTCTTCAGCTATATTAAATGCCACCCTGATAGTGCAGGTCCAACAGATCCAGCAGGAAACAGGCCCTCTTCTAGGAAGCTGCAGATTTCTGCCATCACCTGACAATGTCAACCTCAGCCTCCTGAGGCACTGCTCTCCCAGCTGAGCAAGGACGCTGAACCTCTGCCTGAAAACTCCTTCGTTTGGGTCATACCATGTATAAGCTTGACCTCCCTGCTGCTCCACTCTCTGCTGGCCTCTCCACAGCAGGCTGTTGATGATGGCCATCTTCTCCTTACTGGAGGCCCAATCTAAAGTGGCGCCCATCCTGATCTGCAAGTACTCTCAATTAAACCTTCAGTGTGAGGTAAGAAAGCAGCTTACGTACTTATTTACTGCTGTCATCTGCTTCACTTTTAATGCGACCCATGAATTGTTGTCTCCTTCTCATATTGATTTCAATAGCAAGTTCCAAGAAGCGTGGAAAAACCATGCACTGGCTCTAAACTTAAATGCCAGTTAAAATATCTCTACTGTTCACTGGTTTAAATATTCAAATCACTGACCAGCCTTTCCAGAAGAGATTATGTACATATTCTAACCTGCCCGAGTTAAACCTGGAGGTCAGTGCTATTGGGTGCACTGACATTTTCAACAAATTTAACACCCCACAAACCCGCCCCTAAACTCACACTCTCCTCAATGTTAAAAATCCATCCCTAGTTTCACCCAAAAGGTTTAGGAGGACGGCAATGTCCTTAACAATTACATCAAATTTTGAAAGGAGGCTCTATTTCCTTCTTTTATTCATGGACTGTTCCAGAAACTCTTCAAATACAGGAGAATTGATTACTCTTAAGGAAAGGAAATGGAAAGATTTGTTCTGCATTGAAACTCCTCAGTTGCTAATTTTTCTCCTAATTACTGCAGTTTTCCCCAATATTATGGAAAGAAAATGCTTGTTATAGATTTCATTTAAAGTGGAATGCTTCATCTCTTGCTGACTTTTTTTCACTATCCACATTCCCTGGAAAACTATATCTTTGATGGGAACATTATTGAAGAAAAGGCAGGTAAACTAAAGGGGAAAAAAAAACAGCTGTCTAACTTCTCTGCAATGGCTCAAACTATGATAGTTCAAGTATGCTCTGAGGAATGAAATATAAGTTTTCACATCTTTAATTCATCTGTTGGCCTTGAACTTAGCGATCACTCTCTAGTTAAGGGTATTGAATGGTAAATTTAATACATTTTTTCAGGTTAGAATCAATTGATAGAGAAAATCTTTTGAATGACTGCAATGTGAAAATTTACAGTGTTTGAGCTTGTTCCAGTCCGAATGAATCTGCTTGAGGGAGCACTGAAATCTGAATGTTCTATGGATCGTAGTAAATGCCAAAATGATTTGCATTTATATAGCAACCTTCACAATCTCAGAATGTTCCAAAGCACTTTACATCAATAATGTACATTGGAAATGTAGGTGAAGAAATTTGTTCATGTGGTGCTGAGTCATATTAAGCAGACTTACATCAATACCTCTGTGAGTCCTCGATGATTTCATGGAGGAATGCCATATGGGCTGCAACATAACGGCTCACTGCGCTGCCTGCCTCTGGGCAATTCACGTAGTCAGTGTAGCTAGAAGGGAACAACCTTTTCACCTGATATCACTGTTGACATGTAGGGAAATGCAATTTAAGCATAGCAAGGCCCCTGAAACAGCAATAAGATAATGAACTGTTTTTGCTGGATTCAGTTACAGGATACGTATTGGGCAGCACACCAGAAAGAACTCCCCTTCTTAAGAAAGTGCCATGGGATCTTTTATGCCAACCTAAGAGGACAAAATGGTTTAGAAACCAGCACCTCCAACAGTGCAGCACTCTGATGGTTCTCCTGCAGTAAGCATCAGACCTTAAGACATAGGAGCAGAAATTAGGCCATTTGAGTCTGCTCTGCCATTCAAGCATGGCTGATAAGTTTCTCAACCCCATTTTCCTGCCTTCTCCCTGTTACCTTTGAATAAGCTGCCTTCTCAGGGAGAGAGAGAGAGAGAGACATGACTGGTGGTGAGTTTGACCTGAGGGCCACCACACCTCAGGTGAGGTTGAGTAGGTTGAATGGAATGACCTCAGCTGGTACAGGAATTGAACCCGCATTGCTGGCACCACAAACCAGCTGTCCAACCAACTGAGCTAACCCACCCCACTTATATTATGCACTCAAGTTTCTTGAACATATGGTTTTCTAACTCAGAGGCAAGACCAATGATTCAAGACTGAAAAAATGATTTTATTACTGTGAGATAAACTGGCAGCTCAGTAGTTCTTGTTCTTCTGAATTTATACCTCATTTCGAAGTCTACATTTGTCCATTTATTCTCAGCCATAATTGCTGTTGTAAGGTAAGATTGTGAAATTCTACTCTTTCTTGAATGCATTTATCAAGGAGCAGGCTGGTGGGGGCTGTAGAATATCAGTATGAAATATACCGTCTCTGTGGAATAAACAAATGCAGCCATAATCATATGCCAGGATGAGAAGATATATTTACAACCCTTCAATCACAGAAGCCACGCTGCGGTTATGCTGTTATCAGGACTTAGATCATGGAGCACGGCAAGGTCTCCACAAACAGATTGCTGGAGATTTTTTGCTGAAATTCTTTTACACAAAATAGTTTAAAAATTGTGCAGCGTATGACCAGGGATGGTCCTAGAAAAACTTTGTTGCAGTCTCCAATGATGGTGAGCATGAATTGCCCAGGTGCTAAAGATGCTAATTCTGGCTTCTGAGGAGTGCTTATTATCCCAATGTTAACTTTCCTCAGCCTGATTCCTCCAGAATTTTTTTCATCCTATATTGATCCTAATGTTCTTCTTAATCGATAAAATGTCTATTGTCTCTTTCATGCTTTCAGATTGCCTTTTTTTGACAGCACCTCCTACCAAAAACAACTTTCTTAACTTTGTATCACTAATCACATTTTACCAAAAATGACCAGAACAATCAAATGAACAATCACTATCTACAAAAACATTCTCTTGCATTTTCTAAAATCTCCAACCACCATTACAGTACCTAACTCAACTAAACCTGGATCCCAAGTCAGCTTTTACAAATGAGAGGCAGCAGTCCATGGCAGTCCCTTATTTGATTATATTTGTGGAGAGTTAGCCATGTAAAAATTGGCTGCTGCGCTTTCTAAATTACAACAATAATTGCACTTCAGAAGTTCCTCATTTGCAGTAGAGAGCTTTGAGACATCCATTGATCATGAAAGGTGCTACATAAATGGAAGTCTTTTTTCTTAGCTTGTCATCCCCTGAAAAAGAAAGTACAGTGTCATGACACTGACTTACCACTGAATAGAAGCAAGAGACTGAGTCATAAAAACTTTGAACAATTTGTGAAGGGGAAAACAAAATCTGTCAAACGCTTTCAAAAATGTAATCTGAAATATTAGCATGTGCTAAACAGTGTTGTGAAAGGTTCTAGTGAAGTCTGCTGCTTTATTGGATTTTCCCAACTGACCTTATACTCTTTGTCTTGCAAGAATCACTTGAATTATAGCCCCTTAAATATCTGTTCCTTAAATCATTTCATACAGCTGTCATTGTGTTGAATGTTTGAATACTCGTGAACATTCAAAGAGGATTATCTATTAGATGTATATGTATTTACTGTGTGGAAACGTATGCAGAAATCAGGTACAAAAAATATAACTTGGAATTTCATTTTGACTCTAAATAATTTCTTCAATAAATTTGTTTATTCACTTTGTTTGCTGCTTGTTAAAGCTTATGGAAGACTGGGATTGAAGTAATTAATAACATAAGAAATAAGAAAAGGAGTAGACCATTTGGTCCCTAGATCCTGCTCCACCATTCTTGGCTGTGCTAGGAATCCATATTTTTAAGAATTTTGTGTTTTTTAAAACATTGGAAGCACATTGGAATCAGGAAACTTGAGGTTTTTCTAAAAAGGTTATAAGTTCATCTTGGACTGAGAACAGCATTCCATTTTCCAAGAAATCACATGACTTCAGCTAAATGTCCAGCTAAATGTTGAAGAGAAGATAACCATTTGCATATTTGAACTTTAATTGCTTTAATTTCTGAAGAAAAAATTGTTTTCTTTAAAGGCAGAGGCCCTGGATTTTCTGGAAATCATCTGGCTGAAATTAGTTTTATATTGTGAACTTGTTTCTTTGGACTCAGCTTTTGGGAAATAAGCCGAGAAGGAATACTGCCCTAACTCACTTTCTCCATGCCTTACTTGAAATTCCATGAGTGGTTATCAACTTCCAGCCAGAGAATCCTCATCTCAGTATAACTTTCCTGCATTTGGAAACCTGAAAAGCTGAGATGAGAGAGAGATCCCAAGGATTGATCTGGCTCTATTCTCCTCCACACTGAAGCTCCTTTTGAAAGAATGCTCAGACAACTATTGTGACCAGCAATCACTCTCCACATGTCAGAACACCAGACCAGTGGCATCAAAAACCTTCAAACTTTATTTTTTTCAGAAAGTATTCCGATTGGCCAACCTCTGCAGAGACCCTATTTGTTTTGTCTTGTGTGCGTGCATGTACGTGCGTGTGTGCGTGTGTGTGTGTTGGGATTTAAAAGGGATAGATAATTACACTTCCAGACTACAATTTGTGTGTTAACCAGTTTTATTCAACTTATTTTAAAAGAAGAAAATCAATCGTTTGAGTTTATTGAAAGAAGCCTTGTTGAAGTTTCTTTTATTCTGGTTCTGACAATAGTGAATGTAAACATTTGGCCAGTTTGGTGAGTGAATTAAACATTTATACTTATGGTGCAACCTGCGGAGTAGTGGAGATAGAGAAACTGTATACTCCTCCCATCCTGGTGTTAACAGCTGTAATGGCTGATCTCCTGCCCCAACTCCAACTGCTGTCCATATCACTTGATGCTATTATAATTCAGGAGCTACACAAAAAGGAAGATGTGCTTATTTATAATTTGACAGAGTTGCATTGTTCATTCTGTGTGAGAGATTTGATGCATTGATTATTTCTTGTCAAATAGCAGCAATTATTTCCCAAGTAGTGCGGCAGTTAAGCACTTGAGAATCTTAGAATATAATGAGGGATTGGCATTGAAAGGGACAGAGACATAATCTTTGTTCAGTTTCACAAAATTGCCATCTTGCTGTGTAAATGGAGTCCTATTACTTGCCTCCCCAAAGCCTGCAGTTTAAGCCACTGAACCTGAGCTGAAGACCAAATACTGATTCAGCATTGACGGTGCCATTCCTTTCCAAAGGCTACCCAAAGTGCTTTACATACCCTTTGGTGGTTTTCATCTGATGTTGTTGTCAAGCGGTCATTTAAAAGCAGAACATTTAAAGGATGGAAAACATATTTTCATTTGATTTATTTTATGGTATTGTATTTAAAATCCAGCTGTCGTGGATAGAGGATGATATATGGGTAGGCTTTAAAGAGGAGAAATCTTCAGTACAGTCCAGGTCCATTCCCACAAGTGGCAAAGCTTGGACAAATGCAGCCAGAGCTCTCTGTATGATTAAAGGGGTAGAGACTAAGATGAAGTAGGAAAAGGATGTGTACAACAGCTATTAAACTGATAATACAATTGAGAACTAGACTGAATATAGAAAGCTCAGAAGGAAAATGAAAAAAGAAATAATTGCGGCATAGAGAGGGTATAATTAGAGACATAAAAGGGAATCCAAAAAAAATTCTATAGGCATATAACAGTAAAAAGGTGTCAAAGTGAAAAGTAGGGCCCATTTGGGACCAAAAAGAGGATTTACGCATGGAGGCAGAGGGCATTGCTGAGGTGCTAAATGATTACTTTTCATCTGTCTTTACCAAGGAAAAAGATGCTGCCAAAGTCAGAATGAAAGAGAAAGTAACTGAGGCATTGGATGGGCTAAAAATTGATATAGAGGATGTTTAGAAAGATTGGCTATATTTAAAGTTGATAAATCTAGTACAGGCCTTACTTATACAGTCTTGACAGTGATAAAAGCTCCCATTCATGGAACTCCATCTAAAGCTTCAACGTTGCTGAAAAAAGAGACAAGCTGTTAAAGCTTTTTGCCATGCACCTTCATCAGGACACATTTGTAAGAATACCAAATCTCAAAGGGAACAACAATTTACATTGTGATGAGAAGGGATTGCTGATTGGTTGGCAAGTTGACTGTGATTGGCAGAGGCATTGCCATGGAGAATGCAACCTCTCTACTAATCAAAGTCCACTTACCAACCAATCAGCACCCTGTTCTCATTGCAGTATAAATTGTTGCTCTCTTTGGGATATGGTATTCTTGTAAATCAGTCCTGGTAAGTGCATAATAAAAAAACTTTGAAAGCATGTCACTTTTTTTAACAAAACTCAAGTTCTATACTACAAAGCAACCATTCAAAGCTTTCAAATCTCCTCAAGTGGTTAATCTATTATAAAAACAAACACATTTCTATTCATATCCTGTATCATATTCATAGCCTCTTAAAACTGTCAAACAGTGAACTTGAAAACTCCAGATAATTGTAGATTTTGAAACTCAGCCAAGTATCCATAATTACACAATAATAACCTTTGAGAAATGCCAGTAAAGAACCCTCTTAAACCTGCACAAATGAATGGCAATTTTTTATAACTGACACCAGAGGGCCTGTCAATCAAAGCAGTTCACAGGGCTTTTTTTTAACTCTCACTGACAGCTTTTTTTTTCATATTCAAAGATCAGGGTATTTAAAAAAAACTTCAGATCATGACGCTTAAACAGACCTTATCTGCCCTTCAAGAACATTCACATCTACTTTGTCAATTTGTAACTCTAACACTGTGGGGTAAGGCCATTGGAAAGTCAAAATGGGGTCTTTTTGAACTCAGCACTAAGTTCAAATGGCTGAGTTCAGATTCTCCATGTGTAGTTCATGTGACACCCCCTTCCCACTTCTGGCAATAATTGGATCTGTTGGAAATTGGAGTGGACTTCTGCATTCGTGTTCTGCCAGGGGGAGGTATGCAGATTCCTGGGATATTGGTACTGGTTCTGGGGAAGGTGGGACCAATACAATCATGATGGGTTGCATCTGGGCAGGATCAGGACCATTGTCCTTGAGGGGGTGTTTGCTAGTTTGGTCGGGGAGGGTTTAAACTGGAATATCAAGGGGATGGGAACCTGAGCAAGAAGACAGAGGAGGGGGAAACAAGGATAGAAATGAAAGACAGAAAAGCAAGAAGCAAGAGTGGAAATCACAAAAGACAAGGGTGATAAACAAATGGGTCATAATGCAAAATAAAGCTAAGACTAACAAGGTTAAAAGACAATTCCAAAGGCATTGTATCTTAATGTATGGAGCATTCGCAAAAAGGTAGATGAATTAAACCTGCAAATAGATATACGTGGTTATGATATAGTTGCAATTATGGAGACATGGCTGTATAGTGACAAAGGATGGGAACTGAACATCCAGGGATAGTCAATATTTAGAAAGGACAGGCGAAAAGGGAAAAGAGATGGGGTAGCATTGTTAGTAAAGGAGGAAATCAATGCAATAGTGAGGAAAGATATTGGTTTGGAAAATCATGATGTGGAATCCATTTGGAAGGAGATAAGAAACACCAAGGGGAAGAAAATGTTGGTGGGTGTTGTCTATAGGCCCCCAAACAGTAACGGAAATGTAAGGGAAGGCATTAAGCAGGAAATTAGAGATGCATGCAATCAAGGTATAACTGTAATCATGGGTGACTTTAATCTACATATAGATCGGACTAGCAATAATACTGTGGAGGAGGATTTCCTGGAATTTGTATGTGATGGTTTTTTAGACCGATAATTGAGGAACCAACTAGAGAGCAGGCTACCCTTGACTGGCTATTGTGCAATGAGAAAGGATTAATTAACAATCTTGTTGTGTGGGGTCCCTTGGGGAAGAGTGACCATAAAATGATAGAATTGTTCATTAGGATGGAGAGTGAAGAAGTTGAATCTGAAACTAGAGTCATAAATCTAAATAAAGGAAACTACAATGATATGAGACATGAGTTGGCAATGATTGATTGGGGAACCTTACTAAAAGGGTGGACAGTGGATGTGCAATTTATAATATTTAAGAAACATATACATGCATTACAACAATTATTCATTCCTGTCTGCTGCAAAAATAAAACAGGAAAGGTGGCTGAACCATGGCTTACAAAATAAATTAGGGATAGTATTAGATCCAAAGAGGAGACATATAAAGTTGCCAGAAAAAGCAGCAAGGCTGAGGATTGGGAGCAGTTTAAAATTCAGTAAGAGTAGACAAAAAGATTGATCAAGATGGGGAAAATGGAGTATGAGAGTAAACTTGCAGGGAACATAAAAACTGACTGTAGAAGCTTCTGTAAGTATGTGAAGAGAAAAAGATTAACAAAGGCAAATGTAGGCCCCTTATAGTCAGAAGTGGGGAAACTATAATAGGGACCAAAGAAATGGCAGCAGAATTGAACACATATTTTTGTTCTGTCTTCACAAAAGAGGACATAAATGATTTCCCAGAAATGTTAGGGAACCAAGGGTCTAGTGAGAGGGGGGAGTTGAAGAAAATAAGTATTAATAAAAAATGGTGCTAGAGAAATTAATGGGATTAAAGGCTGAAAAATCCCTGAGGCCTGATAATCTACATCCCAGATGTATTAAAGGAAGAGGCCCTGGAAATATTGAATGCATTGGTGGTCATCTTCCAAAATCCTATAGGGCAGGGTTTTCCCGTTAGCGTGTGGGGGCGGGACCCCATACCGTTGCGTGAAATGATGCACGGTGATGTCAGACGAATGTCCCGATGTCACCGCGCGCCATCATGATATTTCGGTGGGCGGATGCACAATGATATCCTATGCGCACCTGCCATTACTTAACGGGCCACTTAAGGCCCTTGAGGTGCCAATTGATGGTGACTTTTCAGCATCCCTGCGATCTTCGGGTCATTGCATGGGCACAATGGGCAGGTGGGCAGGAGACATTTGTATAAACCTCATCCACGGGTGGGATAAGAGGGCACATTGGGGTCATGAGTGTGTTCTGTCAAATATTTAATTTGCAAAGTAACTGTTACTTGCCCGTGTGATCTGCAATACCTCAAAACACATACCAGCTGCTTGGACTGGACTCACAGCCTTCAGGTCAGCACTCTGCAGTGAAGAATCGTTTTGGGGCCTGCAGGTTTCAGGAAGCCTTCCCTTAGCCTGGGAATGGGAGTTGAAATCTCCACTGGAGGCACCTCCACTGAGAAGGAAGGGAGGGTTAAAAGGGGGAGGAGGCCAGGAATGCACATTCAGCATCTAGGGAAGCCACCTTTGGAAGAAGAGACACAGGCACAAGGCGTGCAGGGCCAAGAGGTTGTCCAAGGTGGAAGGGGCCGCAGAAGATGCCACAATCCTGCTGCCAGGGTATACAGACAGTGAAGCAGCTACCTCAATATGCCTGAGGTGCAGTGCCAAAGGAGGCTCCGTCTCTCAAGATAGACTGTCAACTATATCTGTCAGGTGATTGGGCCTGAGATCTCCACGAGCTGTGTAGGTGGATACCCCATGCCAGTGGCTGTAAGGATCACAGCTGCCCTCAACTTCTATGCCTCTGGCTCCTTTCAGGGATTGGTGGGTGATCTTTGCAGTGTCTCCCAATCAGCTGTCCACACTTGTGTCAAGCAGGTTACAGATGCTCTGTTCAGGCAATCCAGACACAGCGAGCCAGAGGCTTTGCAGCCATTACTGGCTTCCCCCGTGTCCAGGGTGCAATAGATTGCACACATGTGGCCATCAAAGCGCCAGCAGGTGAGCCCGGAGCCTTTGTCAACAGGAAGAGCTTCCACTCCATGAACGTGCAGATAGTGTGTGATCACAGGATGCTGATTCTGCAAGCCTGTGTAAGGTACCCAGGCAGCTCCCATGATGCCTACATCCTCAGACACTCCCAGGTGCCGGGGCTCTTCAGTGCTTCAGCTCGGCTGGATGGTTGGCTGTTGGGTGACAAGGGTTATCCCCTGCAAAGGTGGCTCATGATGCCTCTCCGCCAACCAAGAACAGAAGCTGAATAGCGCCACAATGTGAGCCACACCTCCAAAAGGGCTGTGGTGGAGAGAGCCATCGGTCTTCTCAAAATGTGTTTCTGATGCCTGGACCATTCAGAGAGCGTGCTTCAGTACCCCCAGATCGTGTGTCACTGATAGTGGTTACATGCTGCGCTCTCCACAATCTTGTACTGGAAAGGGGGAACACTGTAAACGAAGAAGATGTAGATGCAGTGGCTGCGGCTGCACATGATGAATCCAGCAGTGAGTCCAAGAATGAGCATGTAGAGGGAAATGCTGAGGGGTTGGATGCTGACCAGCGCTTACAGCAGGGAGGCTGGGACACCCGGGAGGCTTTAATCCAATGAATCTCCAGTAAGCACACCACGTAAGGACCTCCAGCACAAGCCTGGGCTGCAAGCCCCATACTCGACACCTGAGTGCAAAATCTGCCTGGACAGGAACATTAACTAAGGGCCTTGTCAATAAAGCTGAATGTCCCATAAAACACTCATAACATTATTGGTAACCATCCACCTACAGAAGAAGCCATGGTGACATGCCTGAATTTAATGGTATAACAAAAGGAACTTAAGAAAACAAAATGACAAACGTGTTCAACATCATGCCAACTCAAAAAGACCTCATTGTGGGTCAACATAAAAGCACTAGTGATAAACCCATAGTGTGCCTAAGGTGCCTTATGTTTACGTTTTTGGGTGCTACATCTTGGTGCTGCTCCCTCGCTGGCACTGGCATCTGAGACAGCCTGCTCACTCTGCTGTCCTGTTGGCCTCGATAACCTTGCCAGCCGTCCTCTGGCCCGTGGAGCCTGTGCTGGACCCGCCTGGGAGGGAGCTGCCAGCTCCACAGCTGGCATCTCCCCAATCGCCGCAGCCTCACTGGATGCAACGGTCACTAGCAGAGAGGCAGAGCAGCTGCTGCCCTCACCCAGAGCGCCCTGAGAGGAGCCCGCAGAGACGACAGGCAGCTGCTGTGCCAACATGAGGTCACTTTGGACCTCCCTGCTCATCATGGATGGATGGGCACCGAGCTGGGAAAGTTGCCGCCCAGGCCACATCCCATACTGGCAATGACCAGCTGAGGTCAATGCCGATGTGAGGGCTTGCTGGTCAGAGCGCATTCCCAGGAAGCCCTGTTTGGTCTCCTGGACTAGCCTCCCCATGAGAGTCGCCGCTCTCTCCATGGAGGACGCATGGTTCTTGGCCATGAGGTTCATTGCATGAGCGATGGTCAGTGTAGCCTCCTCCACCATGGACACCAAGCCAAGCATAGCCTCATGTATCTCCACCAGTTGCGCCCACATCTGGCCGCATTTCCTGCTTTTGCTGCATCACGGACGACTCCAGAGGCACATCATCAGGCACTGACTGAGCATGTGCCTGGTCCCCTGCAGTCCTCCAACTGCTGGCGCCATGGGCACTCTCTGTCTCTGCCTGCTCCTTCAGCGACGGTGAAGTTCCCTAACCGCTGTGCCCCAGGACACTAGCCGATGATCTAATTCCCTTCAAGGTGCCAGTATCTGCGCTGGTGCCTGCCTGGCAGAGATGGTGTGACGCTGGTGAGTCCGAGACTTCAGGGCCCTTAGGCCCTGCTGCTCCTCCTCTCAGCCCTGCTCTGCTGATGCTGAAAGGAAGAACAAGGACATTGGATAAGTTAACACAGAGACAATGTCAATGTGCATCCCTGTCCCCAGGATCATTATGATCTCATCCTTCCATAAGCAATGGTCAAACCATGTTGCAAACTTCAATCACTGAACATTCAACACCGCCATGGCTGTTGGGAGAACAATGATGACCTCATTGCTGGGAATGCATACCTGCCTGTGGCACCCCAGCTTCACCGACACTGGTGGACCTGGGCGCATGGTATAACAAAAGGAACTTAAGAAAACAAAATGACAAACGTGTTCAACATCATGCCAACTCAATAAGTCCAATGTGTTTGGTGGTGGCATCATGCTGGAGTTGGCGTAAATGGTGGAGGATGATCCTTTGAATGCGGAGGCTGGTGGGGTGATAAGTGAGGACAAGGGCGACCCTATCATGTTTCTGGGAGGGAAGAGAAGGCTTGAGGGCGGATGCGTCAACTCGCATACACTTCCTCCTACCTCTCCCTGGACCATGACCCCACCACTGAACATCAAGCCATTGTTTCCAGGACTGTCACTGACCTCATCTCCTCTGGAGATCTTCCTCCCACAGCTTCCAACCTGATAGTTGCCCAACCTCGGACGGCCCGCTTCTACCTCCTATCCAAGATCCACAAACAGGAATGTCCTGGCAGACCGATTATGCCAGCCTGTTCCTGCCCCATGGAACTCATTTCTAGTTATCTTAACTCCCTTCTCTCTCCCCTTGTCCAGTCCCTTCCCACCTATATTCGTGATTCCTCTGACACCCTACGTCACATCAACAATTTCCAGTTCCCTAGCCCCAACCGCCGCCTCTTCACCATGGACGTCCAATCCCTCTACACCTCCATCCCCCACCAGGATGGTCTGAGGGCCCTTAACTTCTTCTTCAAACAGAGACCTGAACAATCCCCATCCACCACTACTCCTCTGTCTGGCTGAACTTGTTCTCACACTGAACAATTTCTCCTTTAACTCCTCTCAGTTCCTCCAAATAAAAGGTGTAGCTATGAGTACCCGCATGGGCACCGGCTATGCCTGTCTCTTTATGGGGTATGTGGAACATTCCTTGTTCCAGTCCTACTCCGGCCCCCTCTCACAACTCTTTTTCCGGTACATGCTTGATTACTTTGGTGATGCTTCATGCTCTCGTCGGGACCTGGAAAAATTTATTAATTTTGCTTCCAATCTCCACCCCTCCATCATTTTCACATAGTCTATCTCTGACACTTCCCTTCCCATCCTTGACCTCTCTGTCTCAATTTCTGGTGATAGACTGTCCACCAATATCCATTCCAAGCCTACCGACTCCCACAGCTACCTCAACCACAGCTCCTCACAACCAGCTTCCTGTAAGGACTCCATCCCATTCTCTTAGTTCCTTCGCCTCCGTCGCATCTGTTCTGATGATACTACCTTCAAAAACAGTTCCTCTGACATGTCCTCCTTCTTCCTTAAAAGAGGTTTTCCACCCACGGTCGTTGACAGGGCCCTCAACCATGTCCGGCCCATCTCCCGCACATCCGGCCTCACACCTTCTCCTCCCTCCCAGAAACATGATAGGGTCCCCTTGTCCTCACTTATCACCCCACCAGCCTCCACATTCAAAGGATCATCCTCCGCCATTTCCGCCAACTCCAGCATGATTGCACCAGCAAACACATCTTCCCTTCACCCCCCCTCCACAGTGGCATTCCATAGGGATCGTTCCCTCCAGGACACCCTGGTCCACTCCTCCATCACCCCCTACTCCTCAACCCCCACCTATGGCACCTCCCCATGCATACGCAAAAGATGCAACACCTGCCCCTTCACTTCTTCTCTCCTCCCCGTCCAAGGGCCCAAACACTCCTTTCAAGTGAAGCAGCATTTCACTTGCATTTCCCCCAACTTAGTCTACTGCATTCGTTGCTCCCAATGCAGTCTCCTCTCCGTTGCAGAGACCAAACGTAAACTGGGCGACCACTTTGCAGAACACCTTCTGTCCGCAAGAATGACCCAAACCTCCCTGTCGCTTGTCATTTTAAAACTCCACCCTGCTCTCTTGCCCACATGTCTGTCCTTGGCTTGCTGCATTGTTCCAGTGAAGCTCAATGCAAACTGGAGGAACAGCACCTCATCTTCCGACTGGGCACTTGACAGCCATCCGGACTGAATACTGAATGCAGTAACCTTAGATCTTGAACTCCCTCCTCCATCCCCAGCCCCTTTCCATTTCTTGCTCCTCCCTTTTGTTTTTTCCAATAATTTATATAGATTTTTCTTTTCCCACCTATTTCCATTATTTTTAAATCTATACCTTTTGTGCCCTTTTAGTCTTATTTCACCCCACCCCCCCACTAGAGCTGTACCTTGTGTGTCCTGCCATCCATTCTTAATTAGCACATTCTTTTAGATAATATCACCACCTTCAACATCTCTTTGTTCTTTTGTCTGTGACATCTTTTGATTATCTGCTCCTATCACTGCTAGCTTGTCCCTACGACCACCCCCACCACTTCTCACCCCCCCCCTCCCAAACCCCTCCCCCCACCTTAAACCAGCTTATATTTCACCTCTCTCCTATTTTTACTTGGATCTGTTGAAGGGTCATGAGGACACGAAACGTTAACTTTGTTCTTCTCTGCCGATGCTGCTAGACCTGCTGAGTTTTTCCAGGTAATTCTGTTTTTGTTTTGGATTTCCAGCATCCGCAGTTTTTTGTTTTTATCATGCCGTTTCCATGGTGGGCGTGCTCTCATTTGTCCATCACCTCACCACTTCATCATGCCGGGCACCATATTTAAAGTCCAGCCATGCGCACACATTTCAGTGCTTCCAGCCCATGACCAGAGCAGGGAAGACATCCACAAAAGGCAAAAGAACTACAGCTCCCATGTTTATTGACACGTCACTGGGATGCCATTTGAATGCCATGGAGGCTTGTCGTGGTATCCTCTGCACCCGCTCTGGCTGCAGGACAGGCAGTGGCATCACCAATCCAGAATAGCAAGTGGTAGTAGTGTTGGTCAGTGCCAATGCTGCACAGAAGAGTTTGGCCATCTAATGCAGATAGAGGATGAATGATCTCATCCATGCAGCCAGGGTATAGCAACGATCTCATCACTCTAAACTCACACACTCAAGCCCATCACAAATTTGCTGGCATCTCACTCACTGCCAGCTCAAGGGACAGCACCACCCATTCTCACACGCAAACCCTCACATGTCCATCTGGCCTCATCTCCTCTGGAGACCACTTCCTCAGGCATCAATATCTTGAGGCCACTTGCCATGTTGCTTGTGCACTTTTAATTCTGGTCTGTTGTTGGCTGTTTCTAGTCCCAAGGATCTCACACTGATGGAGGATAACGCAAAATTAGAAGGTATGAATCTTTTTGGATAATTTTGCCTACTCTCTGCAGAGAAAACACTATTTTAAGTTGCAAACAGCATTTTAAGCTTAGTAGAAAACACTGAGTTAAAGGCACACAAATGTGGATCAAACATGGAGGAAAGCTTTACAGGGAAGTTTCATCACTATTGCTGATAAAAATGGCATTGTCTATACCCAGCCTATCACCTTTTGAAATATATTTAGAGATATCATATCTCTTCCTACATTAACAAAAGTGGTTGTGATGTTTTGAAGGCATAATGACAGGTTTTGCCATCACAAGAGAACAAAAGGATAGGACCTTACTTTTTCCACGACAGTGGTGAAGAATTCGAAGATAGTTTTAAGACACTTACACCCAAGCAAAATGACTATGAGTCAGTTACAAGGGCGCTGATGTCCTATTGTATATCCAAACCAAATACCACATGTGAAACAATCATCTTCAGATGCATGAAGCAAGAAGCCAATGAGGTGATTGACCAGTATTGCATGCTCCTGAGGCAACCAGCAGTCAAATGTGACTTGGGTGAAGTTGAACAGTTGAAAGGGAAATAAAAACAGAAATCATCGAAGGTTGTCTCTCCAGCCAATTATGCCAAAAAGGGCTACAGAAAGACAGAAAGCTGTCAGAGCTGTTTTAGGTAGAAAGCTCACTATGGCTTCCTGAGGTCAGAGCTACTAAAGTTGAAACTGCCAAAAACCACACTCCTGTAAACACTGTTCATTACTCACGTGCCAGGGAACCACCTGGAAAGCAACGACTGCAGTCTCGCTGAGTCACAATGGGGCAGAAGTTTTAGGTCGGCATGCGGGGCGGACACGGGCATGACCCGATCAGACGTGAAATAGTGTAAGCTGATGTTGGGCGAGCATCCCGACGTCATCCAGCGCTCGTGCAATATTTTGGTCAGCAGGCCTGCGCAAAGGTCGGAAGCACGCTCACCAACAGTTAAGAGGCTTGTCAGTATAATTAAAGTTGCAACCATCTCTGACTTTTCGTGGTCCATCCAACTTTACGGTTGGTGGGCGGGTGAATCAGCCAGACAGGCTTTGCATTTTTCATGAAACCTCATCCAAGAGCGGGATGAAGTTTCCGTTATTAAATTTAAAAAAAAAATCTATGGACAGCACTTTTATAATCTATATGTTCAGATGACTGATTGATTGTGATGATTGGACATTTCTTTCCCGATTTTAAAAACTTTATTAATTGCTTTCAAGTCTTCAGCTCCCTGAGACAGCTCTCTGCCTTCAGGGAGCTTTCATACAGCGCTCGCTCATGCTTATGGCTGGGCCTGCCCTCCTCCCGCACGTTTCACGCTGGCTGGCTGTCAATTGGCCAGCTGGCATGAAATTACGGTTGGGGGCCGATTGCAGTCAGTGGTCTGGTCCCTGAGTGACCCCAGTCCCGCCAATCATGCCCACCCACTGACCTAAAATTCTGCCCAATGTGTCCAAACAACTTTTCCACTGTGGCGGTGGTTATCCACACTGGACAGAGTGTTCTGCTACCAGTAAACAGTGAAAAGCCTGTGGAAAACCCAACCACTTTGCGAAACGAACTGCTAAGACCACAACCAACAGAAGGGTGCCACCAAGTATACCACATCAAAAGAGAAGAGAATGTAGCTTAAGTAGAGATAGATGACCCTGAACATATTTTTATGCACTCTTTCAGACACAGCAAACTGCCACATGTGACAGTGACCACTGGCTGCCCAAACATACGTAGAGGACCATCTGTCAATGTCATGGGAAACAAAATGTTCAAGAGACTTCAGGATTCTGTGCAAAAAGGGAATATGAAAACTTTCCCTTAGAACAGTGGCGAACAGTGAAAATTCTTGGGAATTTTGAAATGCAAATCTCATTCAGGCACCAGAATGAATGTTGCTTTTTATGTCATATCTGGAGAATGTCACAGGCTTATCTGTTTCCACACAGCAACAGATCTGCACATGATTGCTGTCACATATGTGATTCCTGCACATACTCGCAACATCCTCAAATTTTATGCTGATTATTTCACTAATATCAACAAGCTGAAAGATATTTCATGCAAGTGGCATGTGGACCCCCATGTGCCCCTGGGCCAGAATTTTGCGTCCCATGGGTAGGCAAGCGGCTGATCCGAACGGGTGTAAAATTACATGAGATGGCAAGCATCCCGACATCATTACACATTCGCGCGATTTCTTGCTCGGTGTGCGCACGTGGCAGTCGGAAGAGCACCCGCCAGCAATTAAGTGGGCAATTGAGCTCATTAACAGCCCAATTGTAAGCAATTTATTGTGGCCTGTCCATCCTTACAGTTGGCGGATGGGCTAATCGGCCAGGTTAGAATTTTTAGCATTTTTATGAGGTATGCTTTCAGGTGCTTGATTGTGCTGCATGTGTATTTTTTGCAGCATTTTTGTGCTTTCTTCCATTATTTGGAGGATTGCAGATCCCTGAGGCATCTGTCTGCCTTCAGAGAGGGGAGATCAGTGGAAGTGCCCACCATCATCCCCCTCCGCCCCCCACTGGCAGTGCTGAGCCTTTCTCAGGTTGTGTTTCAATTTGGCTGGCCGTCAACTGGCCAGCCAGCATGATGTTTCAGTCAAAGGACCATTTCCCATCCGCTCTCGGGCCCGCCGATCGCGTGTGCCTGATGAGTGCAAAATTCAGGCCTGGTAGTGCATCAATGGCAAACAATACCATTTTGTGTCAGGAAGCAGACTGAGAAGGAACTTCAGCATCTGCTTGCGCTTGACATTATTGAGAACATTGGAAATGAACCTACTCCTTGGGTTTCATTCATACAAGACATCAAGAAACCTAAGAGCAAGAACCAGATTAGAATCTATGTTGATATACAGTCACCAAACCAAGCCATAAAGTGAGAAAGATACTTGACACCAACAATTTATAACATCATAGAGAAAGTAAATGATGCTAAACACTTCACTAAACTTGACCTCAATGCAGGATACCATCCAACCAAGCTTGCAGAAGAATCAAGGTATCTTACAGTATTCTGCAGTCACATTGGACTGTTTCCAAACAAGAGGCTCAACTTCAGAGTAAATTCAACAGCTGAGGTGTTTCAGCACTTGAGCAGCCTGTGCTTCAAGGGCTTGAAGGCATGCTGAACATTAGTGGTGACATTCTCTCCTATGGTCACATGGAAAGTGAACTTGAAACACATCTACATACATGCCTACAACACCTTAGAGAATGTAATTTCACCTTGAATAAAGACAAGTACTTGTTTAATGAAAGCAAAATCAAATTCTTTGGTCATGTGTTCAGTAGTGAAGGTGATCCATGGGAAGTTGAAGCTATTGCAAGCGTTGCAGATCCTACAAATTTGCAGGAAGTCCAGAGTCTGCGGGGATATATCATATCGTAATCACTTCATTCCTGACCTCACTACATTTTCTGACCCTCTACGTGAACTGACAAAAAAGACCACCCAGTAGAAGTGGACTACATCACACAAACAGGTTGTTCGCCGGATCAAACAATTGTTGTCAGTAAGTTGCACAAATGCCTACTTTGGACCTGAGAAAATCACCCAGCTAGTCATGGATGCAAGCCCGGTTGGCTTAGGTGCAGTACTCATGCAAAAAGACAAGGCAGGGAACACAACAACTGTTGTGATGGCAAGCAGATCACTAACACCTGTAGAGCACTGTTATTCTGAAGCAAAAAGAAAAACACTCTCAATCTCATGCGATATCTTACATTTTCATCCCTTTTTGGATGGAAGTTATTTTGAAGTCATCACCAACCATAAACTGCTAGTAAGCTTGTTTAACAATCCAAATAGCAAACCACCTACTAAAGTAGAGCATTGTATATTCAAACTAGAAGAGTATGAGTTCCATGTTGAGGTACAGTCAAGCAAACTCAACCCAGCGGACTATCTTTCGCAATATCCTTGGCCAACAGTCAACCTTACTAGTCATGAGGAAAAGGTTGCCAAACAACATCTTAACTACATAAACCTAAATGCATTGCCAAAATCATTAAAACCAGGTGACATCAAAACAGCAACAAAACAAGATAAGGCATTACAACTAAGCATGGTGGCTATGGAAGCCCAAAACTAGAAAGGTGTGATCGGAAGAGCGCCTACAAATGAAATCACTCACACACCACAAGGTATTCACTATGTTCGAAATGAACTCACCGCTGCAACCACATTTGATCTCATGTTATGCAACAACTGCATTGTCATTCCATACTTATTGAAGGTAGGTGTTGTTAATGCAACACATGAAGATCACCAGGGAAATGTCAAAACCAAACAATTCCTCAGAGAAAAGGTATGGTTCCCAGGAATTGGCCACATGGTAGAGCACAAAATCAGTGTTTGCCATGTAAAACAACCACAGTGTCAAATGTTCGTGTACCTATCAAGATGCCTGAACTACTTGCTGGACCATGGATTGAAATCATCATTGATTTTGCAGATTTGTTCAGTGGTGAACACTTGCTTGTTGTCACTGATGACTACAGCAGATCCCAGTCATAAAAATACTTATATTATCTCCAACAAGATAATATATCATCTTCAACAGTGATGACTTCAGTAAATTTGTGAAATATCTAGGATTTAATTATCAAAAAATCAGACCCCATTGGCCAAGAGTTAATGGAGAAGTTGAGAAATGTATGTGCACTTTGGAAAAAAATGAGACATACAGCTAGAAAGCAAGTCATGAAAGCAAGAGTTGTATTGCTTTCTTTGCCATTACAGAGAGACTCTTCACTTGCCTACTGGAAAACCACCAACTACACTCACCTTTGCACATCCTACAAGCACACATCCTCCTGAGCTACCCCATGGATCTAATGATCAGCATGTATGCAAGCACGATTGAGAACAGAAAGATCAAATGAGAGTAAATACAGAGCAAAACATGAAATTTATAGCTACGTCACTAAAGCCAGGCAATATAGTGCTTGTGAAACGTGATGTTCATCTTGGAAAGCAAACAACCCCTTATGACATCCAGCTATTGATCCACAAAAGGATCAATGAAGAGTGCTAAGTATGGTTCACAAATCATCACATGAAACGTGTCATTCTTCAGAGCACTGAAAACATTGTTCACGAGCATTGAATCTGAATCTGACATCAATATCTCAGATGAGTTAAATGAGACCACACCTGAGGTTAGATGACATCCTAATTATTCACGAGGAAAAACATCCACCATACTTAAGTGATTATGCTTGGCCTAAATAGCCAAGTGGTTATGGTACTGGGTTTGTAAACCCAAGATCAAGAGTTCAAATCTCACAATGGCAAACTATGAAACAATGTAACTTCATCTGAATAAACAGATAAACAGGTTTGTACTCGAAAGAGTTACTTAAGTGATTATGTTACAAAGTGAACTATTTTCAGTTGATGAACAAATCTTTCATTTTTTGAGTGCATTGTTAAATTAATACAAAAATTAGAATATGTAATAAGGTGAATCTTCAAGTTATGCTTGTGTTTATTGTCATGAAAATATAATACTTTTCATAATATTATTGTAATTTATTGTAAAATTGGGTTAATAGTGGGGTTTGAATAAGTTTGTGCGTTTTTTGTATGTGGTGGGGGGGTGGAATTGAATTAGCAACAGCTGGTCTGGAGGTTTTGCTTTATCAACAAGAAGCTAGGTTTGAAATGCTAAATACTTAAACATGGCTAAAGTTTTAGAATGTGAGGTGTAAGGAAAATTTGTATTTTTAGATGAATTAGAGTAGTTTGAATTTCAAAGAGATGGTAAGTTGGTACATCTAGCCGGAAGAAGCTAAGCCAAATGGTGAGTTTATTTTCCCCAAAGGTAACTGATAAAATTAGTATTATGAAAGACTTATATTATGAGAAAAGTAAAGTTGCAAAGATGTATTGGAACAATGGAATTTACATTAAAAAGGGAGAAACGTGCATAAAGAAGATGAGGCTAAATGTAAGAGGAGAAGGAATTCTAAGATCTAACAGAAGTGTGAAAAGCCTCCAGACTCCATGCATCAATTTGCAGTCCACAGGAAATGAAGCTGAGAAAATTAATTTTGAATGTCACTGTCCAGAGTACTGTGTCGCTTTGCCTGGGTCCGTTTAAATCTATTTGCTTTTACTGTTGCCTTGATGGAGGAGCAACTGGGAGCCAGATTAATTAGGGATTTTAGGAGTTATTATAATAATAATTTATAGACCTTTGTATGTGCTTGAAATCTTTTCTTTTGATAATAAATATTTAATTTAGTTTTCTAAAAAACCTCTGAAGTCATGGTAGTCTTATTACTTCTAAATTCAGGGTATGCATTTCAAAATAAAATACAAATTGCAAAACAGTTGTGACTGCATGATCAAGTTTCCTTTGTGGATTTGATCTGCCTGGCACACATCATCTGCCACAACCTCATGACACATTAGGGGCTGTTTGTATGATATGTGAAATTCCTTGATTGGTTTGGAGTTGGTGAATCTTAAGGTTACGAGCATGAGAGGCACTTTGAATTCAGGGGCTGAATCTTCCAGCCGGCGTGTGGGTACAGGCCCAACATGCCAACACATAAAGTGATACGTGATGATGCTGGGCCTGCGTCTTGACGTCATCACGCTTCATTCCGATATTTCGTTCAGCGGTTGTGCACCGGAGGCGGCTGCACGCCAGCTAAAACATCAACAGCCTATTGAGAACATTAAAAAAAGTAATTAACCTAGTTAAGAACATTGCCCGTCCAATGGTTGGTGGGCAGGTGAAGAGCCCAAGTGGCCTTCGTGTTTTTCAGGAAACCTCATCCACGGGCAGGATGAGGTTTTCTGAAGCTTTTATAAAATAATTAAATAAATTTTCCTAACTTCACAAACATGTCCTAGCTCATGTGACACTGTCACATGAGGGGGCATGTTTAAATAAATTTTTACTTTATTTATTGAAAAGCTTTCTAATCCATTCAATCCCCCTGAGGCAGCTCTATTGGCTCTGCACCCACCCACGCCCGCTCCCAACCAGCCTGCCCGCCATAGGAAAAATTCTCCACCAGGAGTTGGTGTGAGGTATTTTAAAATGGTGAGACTGCAAAATGGCTGTTTTCATGGCTAAAATGCTTTGGGAGTTGAAGATATAACTCTGAATGGGTTGCAAAATGTATCTAAGAGTAAGCCAACAGAGTTAGCGGATAAGTTGAATTTGAGGTTACTTGTGGAGGCAAAGAAAGCAGACAAAGTTGAAGTGATAGTACAGCATTTAAAGTTGGAAGGGATACCTGCCACTGATGAGTCACAGCTGGAGGTAATGAGACTTCAGTTGAGAGAAATGAAGAGGCTTGAATTTGAACAAGCAAAGGAGCTGAGAAAACATAAATTGGAGGCAAACGAAAAGAACAAAACATTGGAAATGAAAAATCTGGAACTAGAGGCAGCAGAAATAAAAAGGGAAAAAGAGAGGTTATTTCAAAAATAAATGGGAATACGAAAACTTGATCTCCAGACGGGAAAGTTAGCAATGGGAGAAAGAATGAAGGATAGAGACAGAGAGTACCAGCTTAAAAATCTGGATTTCAGAAAGGAGACATCAGGTGCTGGGGAAGGATCTAATGATGAGAAAACCTTTAACCTAAAGCTTAGTGGGGAGATTTTTAAATTTGTGCAAGGTCTTCCGAAGTTTGAGGAAAGAGATTTGTAGGCATTCTTTATTTCATTTGAGAAGATAGTTAAATAGATTAAATGGCCACAGGAAAATTGGACATTGTTTTTACAATCTAAGTTGGTGGGTGGAGCACATGAGGTTTATGCTTCACTGTTAGAATAAATGTCGATGGACTATGATGTGGTAAAAAATGCTAGATTGAGTTCAGATGAGTTGGCTTCTGAGCTATACAGGCAGAAAGTTAGGAATATGAGGCAACAGTCTGGCAACCTATATTGAGTTTGAGAGAGTAAAAGAAAGTAATTCTGACTGGTGGATACAGGCATTAAAGATAGAGACCACATATGCACCTCTTAGAGAAGTAATTGGTTTGGAAGAATTTAAAGATTCAATTCCTTCAGTAGTTAGAACTCACGTGGAGTAAGAGAGAGTTAAAACAGTAAGACAAGCAGCAGAGATAACTGATAATTATGAGTTGGTTCTTGACATAAACCTTTTCATCACCCTGTTAAATCAGAAAAGGATAGAAAGTGGGAAGGCGAAAGGAAGATGGGCAGCCAGGGAAGAGAAGGAGTACGTGGAAATTCCTAAAAGTTGGTTCTCAGAATAAAAAGGAAGTTTTTCCAGGTAATTCTGTTCTTGTTTTGGATTTCCAGCATCCGCAGTTTTTTTGTTTTTGTAAAAAGGAAGGTGTGTGTAGAAGTGACACTCGAAAATTGAGGTATTTTCATTGTAATAAAGTTGGGAACACAAAGTCAGTGTGTTGGAAATTACAGGGAAAATCTGTTGGAATTATTGGGATGCAGATATGTTCTGGCAGTAAAAGTACTGTGGGTTCTGAGGTTCATGCACAGGAAAAATCAATGGTTTGTGTGCAAGTGAAAAAGAAAGAAACAGTGATAGGTAAAGAAGTGGGAATGTGTTCACAATTTACCAAAAGGAGCTCTGAGGAGCAGGTTGCAGAAATGTTTAAAAATTTTGCATGTGAAGGGGAAGCCTTTCCATGTGTAGAGGGAGGAGTAAGTAAAGAGGTAAAGATATTAACATTTTTAGAGACACAGTGGCTAATTAATCCTTAATGTGTGGGATAGTGATATTTGTTATTCAGAGGGAGTATTGCAGGAACAGGTGATAATAAGGGGGTTAATAGAGATGCTTAGCCTATTCCATTGTGGAAGGTAAATTCAAAGAGTAAGTGGAAAGCAGGTGAGGTGATTGTTGGAGTAGTGGAAAAATTGCCCATTCTAGGGCGTTATGAGACAGATTTTGGTAAATCTGAGTTATTTAAAAATATCCCAGAATGAAACTTTAAACAACTATCACAACCTATATTTTAAGTTGTATGCTTGAGAGGCAGCTCTAAGTTCAGAAATCCAACCATCAGTTCTCGAAAGGTTTTTATATTAAGCTAAATGAAACATTTCATTAAGTTACAACACATTAAACACACACACACATGGCTACAAATTACAACTATCATAACTTCTAACAAATTCCCAGACTAACATTCATTAAGGCAACAGCAACCCATAGACTTTCAGCAGACACCAGGTGAAGCATTTTCACATTATAAATTCAAAATGAGGTTCCCCTTACTTTGGTTCCTGTGGAGACAGTTGTAGGCTTACAGCTACTTTGATCTTACATTGTCTCTGCCCTCCTCACACAAAACTACTATCCTTATACCTAGCATAGCTCATTGAAATGTAAATTCTCATTGTATCACCAGCCTCTCCGAACAATAAACAACCCTTTCATAATACAAATTTTATTAGTAATATAAACACATTGCTTAGTATCTGCTGGCTAGGTGCCAGATTTCACTCACTTTCTTGAATGCTAATATTCAAAAATGCAAATGCACTGTACCTCTCTTACATCTCAAAACTAGTACACATTAAAGCATCCAGACTAGCTGGTTTTAATACAATTAAGACACACTCACAGAATAAACCTCTATCTTAAAAGAAAAATATTTTCCAATAATATTATATACATTCAAAACTTCATGACCTCCCCCTCCCTATTGAAAAATGAACCATCGTAATTCTAAAAGACAGCTTCATTTTAATAACCCATCTCACAATATCCCCTATACTTATTACACTATTACATTACCATATGCATGCATTAACCAAACAATACACAAGTCCTTGATATCAACAGAAATCACTCCAGTTCAGTGTCTAAGTATTTTTTAAAAATGTGACATTTTCCTTTAAGCTACAAACTTTTAATAACACATCTGAACAGATTTTCTCTTTCAGCAATATGTATAATCCGTAGATTATCTGGTTGTAATAATAGGCTCCATGTGAAAAGCCTTGCACTTGTGTCACAAAATTTTGTCCAAAAGCTTCAAAGGATTATGGTCTGCATAAACAATTGTTTCTCATGAATTGATTGCAACATAAATTTCAAAATGCTGCAATGCTAACACCAATCTCTTTTCCGATCATTGAATATCTTCTCTGTTGTACATTCAGCTTTCATGAAAAATACCCTATCGGTTTTTCAATTCCAGTGTCATCTTCTTGTAACAGTGCAGCCTGAATGCCTATATCGTTTGCGTCAATGGCCAATTTGAATTGCTTGGCATAATTGGGCACTGCCAAAACTGGTATCATAGTTAATACAGTTTTCAAACTATCCAATGACTTCTGACGCTCCAGTGTCCATTGAATCTTCCTGTTCTTTTTAATAGTTCAGTCAATGGAGCAATCACACTGCTAAAATTAGTACAAATTTCCGGTAAAACCCACTCATGCCCAGAAATCTCAAAACTTCTTTTTTTATTGTAGGCACTAGGAAATCCATGATAGCCTTGACTTTCACATTTCTCAGAGCCACCTTATCATGTCCAATGATATGGTCTAGTTACGTAATTTGCGCTTTTGCAAATTCACTTTTAGCCAAGTTCATCACCAAATTAGCTTCTTGTAGTCAAGTAAATAGTTCTTTCAGATGCTGTAAATGCTCCTCTCATGTCTGACTGAAAATGGTTAGATCATCAGTATGAATGCCACAATTGCTTAAACCTGCAATTGCTTTGTTTGTCAGTCTTTGAAATGTCACACATGCATTCTTCATAGCAAATGCCATGACTTTAAACTGATATAGTCCACTTGGTGTTACAAAAGCTGATACCTTCTTTGCTCTCTCTGACAATGGTACCTGCCAATATCCTCTTATCAAGTCAATCTTTGTGATAAATTTAGATTGTCCCACTTTCTTAATGCAATCTTCCAACTGTGGTATGAGATATGAATCCACTTTTGTCACCGCATTCACCTTTCGATAGTCCACACACAGTTTTTGTGTTCCATTCGGTTTCGGTACCAATATAATAGGCAAACTCCACTTACTGCCACTAAACTCAATGACATCATTTTGAAGCATGAAATCAATTTATTTTTGTCCTTGTGATAGCTTTGCTGGATTTAATCTATAAGATTGTTGCCTTATTGAAGATGACATTTCAATACATACATCATGTAAAGCTAAATGTGTCTTTCCCAACTTATTTCCACAAATAGGTTGTGTGACTGCAATAGCTTTTCCAAATCACTTTGACACTTTCTTGGAAGGTAGCTCAATATTTCATTTAAATTTTTATGTACCCCATCATTATCCAATTTGATTCGAGGAAAATCAGGTTTGGAGTTGCGCATTTCTACCTCTTTCTCATCATCCACCATCACTAATACCTCTTTTTGTTCCTCTTCCCTGTCAAAGTACGTTTTAAGCATATTTACACAACACACCCTCTGCTTCTTTCTTCAATCTGGAGTATTTATTAAGTAATTTACTTAATTCATTTTCTTTTCAACCCTGTAAGGCCCGCTAAATCTTGCATTTAATGAATCAACTAGTACTTGTAACAAAACTAGTGCTTGCTCCCTAGAAACAAAACTGAGTTTTAGCATTCTTATCAGCTTTCACTTTCATCATTTGCTGCGATGTATTTAAATTCTCCCTAGCCAACTCGCATGTTCTGTTCAATCTTTCCCTCAAATTTGATACGTAATAATTTCTTAATTTTGACCCACCAATTTCTCATGAATCAATTTCAGTGGTCTCCTTAGCTCATGGCCATAGATTAATCTGAAAGGGCTAAATCCAGTCAATGCATTAGGAGCATCCTTAATAGCAAATAACAAAAATGGAATTCCTGTATCCCAATCCTGTGCATAATCATGACAGTATGCTCTTATCATAGTTTTTAAAGTCTGATGCCATCTTTCCAAATCTCCTTGTGACTCTGGATGTTAAGCTGTTGACTTAAATTGTTTTATCCCCAAACTGTTCATTACTTCCTTATACAGCTGCGACATGAAATTTGACCTCTGACCTGATTGGATTTCCTTAGGTAAACCATATCTTGTAAAAAAATTTCATTAACTCCTCCACAATCTTCTTAGTTGTAATATTTCTTAAAGGTATCACTTCAGGAAACTTGGTAGACACATCCATTATTGTCAGTAAATACTGATTTCCACTTTTAGTCTTAGGAAGAGGTGCTGCACAATCAATCATGACCCTGGTAAAAAGTTCTTCAAATGCTGGTATTGGGATTAAAGTCACTGGCTTAATCATTGCTTGTGGTTTCCTGTTATTTGACATGTATGACAGGTTCTACAAAATTTGACTGCGCAATCCCTATGCAATCCTGGCCAAAAAAAAGCCTCTGTTTCTTTTCCTGTGTTTTCCTAATTCTTAAATGTCCCTCTGTTGGAATTTCATGAGCAATCCTCAGAATCTCATTTCTATACCCTAGTGGGATGACAATTTGATGAACCTCTCTCCAGCTTTCATTTGCTGAGACATGATCCAATCACCACTTTCTCATTTGAATACTTTCCCGAAGATAATAACACACTAGAATGCATTTTGCTACTGTTTCTGAATAAGCTTTCTGATATAATTGTTTTCATTGCAAACCATATTTCTGTAATTCCCCTAACCTCTTTGAGTTAAACATTTCAACTGAATTGTCCTGTTTTCTTCCCCTTGAACAATGATATCAAATACAGTAAGATAAAAACAAAATACTGCGAGTGTTGGAAATCTGAAACAAAAACAAAAATTGCTGGAAAAACTCAGCAGGTCTGACAGCATCTGTGGAGAGGAAAACAGAGTTATCAAATACAGTGCCAGCTAATTGGATTTCAACACCTTCTTCTTGCCTTTGAAATGCCTGCTTATCTTGTTTACCTTGCTATTCCCGATGAACCTATGATCTCGTTACAGCACAATCAGGAAACAATCCAGGATGTTCCTTCTGTAATAATTGTGTTGAAAACACTTCTACAGGCTGCTCAACTACCATAGGCATCACCCACATTTGCAATCCAGCTATATCAGTACCCAGCATAAATTGAACCCCATCAATGGGCAATTTTTTCCACCACTTCAATATAACTTTACCCTCTTCCATTTGCTCTTTAAATTTACTTTCCACAATGGAATAGATTTAGCATCTCCATGAACCCCATTTATTATTACCTTCTCCTGCAATACTCCCTTTGAACAACAAATATCACTATCCCACAACATTAAGGATTGACTAGCCCCTATTCTCTTAACATTTTAATATTTTTACCTACTCCACCCTGTACACATGGAAAGACTTTCCCTTCACATACAAAATCTTTAAACATTTTTGCAACCTGCTTCTCAGAATTCTCTTGAGTAAACTGTGAACACATTCCCACTTTTTTACCTATCACTGATTCTCCCTGTTCCACCTGTACACAAACCATTGTTTTCTCCTGTGCCTGAACCTCAGAACCCACAGTACTTCTGCTTCCAGAGCTTTTCTTTACCCCAACAATTCCAACAGATTTCTCCTGCAATTTCCAGCACACTGGCTTCATGTGTCCCACTTTATTACAATGAAAACAGCTCAAGTTTAGAATGTTACTTCTACCTTCCACAGCTTCCTTTTTATTCTGAGAAAAAACTTCCTGGGAACTTCCAACTACTCCTTCTCTTCACTGAACACCTACCTTCCTTTCACCTTCCCACCTTTTATCCTTTTCCAATTTGAAAGGGTGATGAAAACAAGGTTTAGCTCCATGAACTAACTGATAATCATCAGTTATCTCTGCTGCTTGTCTGAGAAAATCAGCCCTCTGTTCCTCCACATGAGTTCTCACTACTGAAGGGATTGAACCTTTAAATTCTTCCAAAAGAACTACTTCCCTAAGAGCTGTATAGGTTGTTTCTATTTTTAACGCCTGTAACCACTGGTCAAAATTAATTTGTTTTGCTCTTTCAAACTCAATATAAGTTTTCCCAGGCTGTTTTCTCATATTCCTAAATTTCTGCCTGCATGATTCAGGAACCAACTCATTTGCACTCAAAGTAGCCTTTATCACCATATCATAATTCACTGACATTTTTTCTGAAAGTGAAGCATATACCTCATGTGCCCTACCTAACAACTTAGGCTTTACAGACCTAATAATGTCCAGTTTTCCTGTGGCCATTTCATCTGTTTAGCTAGCTTCTCAAATGAAATAAAGAATACTTCAATATCCTTTTCCTCAAACTTTGGAAGTGCTTGTACAAATTTAAACATATCCCCAATGGGTTCTACTCTAGAAATAAATCTTTCCTCGCCTACTGGCATCTCTTTTATAACTGCCTACATTTTCAGCTGGAATTCTCTCTCTCTCTTTTCTCTCTTTCCTCCTTCTCTATCTTCAGAATTTCTAGTTCCCCTTTAAATGCCATTTCTCTGTCCTTTTCTTCAAATTGAAGCTTTTTCAGTTCCTTTGCTTGTTCAAATTCAAGCATCTTCATTTGTAACTAAAGTTTTGCTACTTCCAGCTATGACTCACTAGTATCAGGTTTCACTTCCAACTGTAGATGCTGTACTATACTTTTAATTATATCTGATTTCCTAGCCCCTTCAGATAACCCCAATTTAACTTACCTGCCAACTCTGTTAACTTACTTCTGGTTATTTTTTCCAACCCAATCAGAGTTATCTCTTCTACTTCCAGGCAAGACTTAGCAATTACCAAAACCATCTTGCAATCTCACCACTTCTAAGATACCTCACGAACTCCTGAATTCAAAGTGCTTCCCGTACTCATAACCTTAAGATTCACTAAATCCAAACCAATCATGGAATTAGAAATATTATTACCCTTGATGAACGCCCAATTGTTATGAGACAACTTCTGGTAAAGCTGCGTTATTTAAAAATATCTCAGAGGGAAACCTTAAACAACTATCATATCCTATATTTTAAGTGGTATGTTTGAAAGGCAGCTTTAAATTCAGAAATCTGGCCATCAGTTCTCGAGAGGTTTTTTATATTAAACTAAATGAAACATTTTATTAAGTTACAACACATGAAACATGTACACATGGCTACAAATTACTAGTATCATAACATTTACCAAATCCCCAGTATAATCTCCATTAAGGCAACAGCAACCCATGGACTTTCAGCATACACCAGGCAAAGCATTTTCACCTTATAAATTCAAAATGAGGTTCCCCTCACTTTGGTCCCTGTGGAGACTGTTGTAGACTTACAACTACTTTGATTTTACATTGCCTCTACCCCACACTCACAAAACTGCTATCCTTATACCTGGCATAGCTCATTAAATGTAAATTATCATTGTATCACCAGCCTCTTCTAACAATAACCACCCCTTTCACAGGACAAATTTTATTAGCAATATAAACATATTGCTTGGTCTCTGCTAGCTAGGTACCAGATTTCACTTGCTTTTTTGAATGTTCATATTCAAAAATGCAAATGCACTGTATCTCTCTTACATCTCAAAACTAATACACATCAAAGCACCCAGTCTAGCTGCCTTTAATCCAAATAAAACACACCCACAGACCAAACCTCTTTTTAAAAGAAAAATATTTTCCAATAATATTATATGCATTCATAGCTTTATGACATAAGAGTTCAATTTATTTTAGGTAAAGATATAGCTGGGTCATAGATGTGGGTGATATCTATGGTAGTTGAGCAGTCTATAGAGGTGTTTTCAACATAAGTGTTGCAGAAGGAGCACCCTGGATTGTTTCTAAGTTGTGCGATAACAAGATCACAGGCTCACTAGTTGAAACAGGATTTTAAAAGGCAGGAAGAATGTGTGGAAGTCACATTAGCTGACTGTTTTTGATAATATTGTTCAGGAAGAAAAAATGGAGGATAATATGGCTGAAGTATTTAGCTCAAGGCCATTGGTAGAGTTAGAGAAAAGGGATATACAAATAAGACAGCTATTTCGGACAGCTTACTTGGAAACAGAGGCAGAATGTGTTCCAGAATGAACCTTAAGGGTAATGTTTCACTGAGAAAGTGGCAGCCGTATCATGTTTCAGCAGATGAAAGATAGAGGGAAGTGTACCAGATTGTTATACCATTTGGATCTAGAAATGAGATCCTGAGAATAGCAAATGAAATTCTAATGTGGGTGGAGGGGGTGGGGGGGTGGTGGCATATTTAGGAATTAGAAAGACACAGGCAAAAACAGAAAAACGTTTTCATTGGCCTGGATTACATGGAGATGTAGACAAATTCGGTAGAACATGTCACACATGTCAGGCGGTAGGGAAACCACAAGCAGTGCTTAAGCCAGCACATTTAATTACAATTCCAGAATTTGAAGAACCTTTCACTAGGGTCATGATTGATTGTGTAGGAACCCTCCCTAAGACTAAAATTGGAAATCAGTACTTACAATAATGCTTGTGTCTACAAGGCTTCCTGAAGTGATACCTTTGAGAAATATTACAACAAAGAGAATTGTGGAAATATTGACTAAAAGTTTTAGAAATATGGTTTATCAAAAGAAATACAATCAGACCAGGGTTCAAATTTTGTGTCACAACTGTTTAAGGAAGTAATGAACAGTTTGGGGATAAAACAGTTTAAGTCAACAACTTACCATCCTGAGTCACAAGGAGTTTTGCAAAGATGGCATCAAACTTTAAAAAACTGTGCTGAGGGTATATAGTCAGAATTATTCACAGGATTGGGTTAGGGGAATTCCATTCTTGTTATTTGCTATTAAGGATGGTCCTAATGCATTGACTGGATTTAGCTCTTTCAATTTAGCCTATGGCCATGAGGTAAAGGAACCACTGAAATTGATTCATGAGAAATTGGTGGGTCAAAATTCAGAAGCTACTCTCCTGGATTATGTATCAAACTTCAGAGAAAGGTTGCACATAGCTTGTGAGTTAACTGCACAGAGTATGTGAGTTAACTGGGGAATATTTAAAGATATCACAGCAAGTGATGAAAGTGAAAACAGACAGAAAAGATATAGCTCGTAGTTTTATGGCTGGAAAAAGTGCTAGTTTTGTTACCAGTACTGGTTGAATCATTAAAGGCAATGTTTTGTGGGCTTTACAGGGTTGAAAAGAAACTGAGTGAAGTAAATTATTTAATAATTACTCCAGATAGAAGAAAGAAGCAGGAGGTGTGTCATGTAAATATGCTTAAAACGTACTTTTGACAGGGAAGAGGACCAATAGGGGTTATTAGGGCTGCTAGATAAGGAGAAAGAGTTATAAATGAAGGATTCTGAAATTTCTTTTCCTCTAATCAAATTGGACTATGAGGGGGCACTAAAACATTTAATTGAGATATTGAGTTACCTTCCAAACAAGTGTAAAAGTGGTTTGGAGAAGCTATTGCAATCACACAAACCTATCTGTGGGAGGACAAATTTAGCTTTACATGATGTGTGTGTGTAGAAGTTTCATCTTCAATAAGGCAACACCCTTATAGGTTAATTCTGGCACAGTTATTACAAATACAGAAAGAAATCAAATTCATGCTTGAAAATGACATCATTAAGTCTAACTGCAGTAACTGGAGTTCACCTATAGTGATGGTACCAAAACCAGATAGAACACAAAGACTGTGTGTGGACTATCTAAAGATGAATGGAGTGACAAAAGTAGATTCATATCCTATCCTACAGTTGGAACATTACATTGATTCAAGCTAACAGGGCAGCCATGCAGCGCACTCATCTGTGGACATCCAAGCAGTGGCCAGCTCTCTCTGGGAAGCGTTAAGAGGCCTTCGCACTTAACCAGGATAGATTCTTAGTACACCCCTGCTAACCACCAAGTGTCTCTCTCTTTCATCCTGCAGGAGGAGTACATCAGGAGCCTGGTGAACTAGCTGTATGCCTGATGGCCTACAGAGCATGAAGATGATGGAAGAGAGAGCATCTAAGGCTCCTGACTGTGCAAAGGCAGGAGCAGAAACCTCAGGAAGAAGGAGCGGCTGGGGCTCCTGCACATGACACCCAAGAGCCACAGCAAGATGTCACAGGCCATTGCCTAGCGACACTCAGCATCTATAGACAGCACCTTTCATTCTTGCAGATGACTGAGGACCAGTGTCACTGAAGACTGCGCATATCTAGGGAACTGGTCGCTCACATCTGTCAGTTACTTCAGGGTTTGGCGCCACAGGGATATGGAGGACATCCACTGCCAGTGGCTATGAACGTGACCACGACACTCACGTTCTATGCCAGTGGCTCCTTTCAGGACTCCACAGGTGACCTCTGTGGGATCTCTCAAGCCTCAAACCCCATGACATCACAGATGCCATCTTTGCGAGGACAAACAACTTTGTGCATTTTGTCCAGGGTCAGGAGGGCCAGGATGAAAGAGCGATTGGATTCACCCAGATCTTGGGTTTCCCAGAGGTGCAGGGTGCGAACGACTGCATTCATGTGGTGCTCAGATCTCTGTCACAACACATGGTGGGCTGCATCAACCACAAGGGTTTCCATTTGCTGAATGTGCAGCTGGTGTGCGACCACCAGAAAAGCATCCTGCAGTTGTGTGCACAGTTTCCAGGGAGTGTGCACAATGCCTACGTCCTCAGTCAGTCACAGACCCCTGGAGTGTTCTAGGGTCCACAGAGTCTGCAGGGTTGGCTCCTTTGGGATAAGGGTTACCCGCAGAGGCCATGGCTGATGACATCCGTGTGGCAGCCTCAGACTGCGGCAGAGTGACAGTATTATGAGGCTCATGCTGCAGCTCGCAACTCGGTGGAACAGACCATCGGGATGCTGAAGATGAGGTTCCGGTGCCTGGACCGGTCTCATAGAGCCCTGAAATAGAGTCTGCAGGGGGTGTCATGCATCGTCAGCACCTGCTGTGGCCTTTACAACCTGGCACTCCAACAGGGCGGCTGAGGAGGAGATAGACGAGCTGCATACCTCTTCCATTGAGAAGGATACCAATAGGGATAAGGCTGAGGAGGTCCTCAGTGGTGACGATGACAGGGATGAGGCCCTCACACTGACTAGACGAGACAGGCACACTCGGGAGACCTTCATAGCTGCTAGATTTGTGGAGGATGATGACAGCATGCAGTGAGGTGACCCCATAGACCCTCATGTCGCATTTGTGAACGTTTAACTCCAGTCTGGCTTATGGCAGCACGAAGACACTCTGTGAGAATGCTCCTCTCATGGAGACACGGTGGAGGCTCGATTGCAGGAGGATGATGTAACATACGTTGAGGACTCTCCATAAATCTTTACACAGATCCTGAGAATGTCTGACTGCTGTCTGGCCAAGGGCAGCCCAATTGTGCTCTATGTTCAGGGTCATATCATAGAGACACAGCCATGAAACCATAGAAGCATCTGATGCTTTGCCCACCTTCAGCACCTGAGCCCTTCAGGAGTTGGAGCACAGCTTCAGTAAGGTTTCACATCTGAGTTACAAGAATACTGCTCATCAGAACAAGGAGCCACAGGCAGGGAGACATTCTTGGGAATTTATTGACAATAGTGAACAACATGCACAAGTGATTAACACCCGTGCCTGGGCTGTGCAACAAATTCACCTTAACTGTCCTAACCCTGCCACTACACCTTGGTGCTCCCTGGACATCCACAGCTGAAGTGGAGGCAGCCTATGAGTCCCTGTTTGTGATGACCTTGGTGGGCATCCTCAGGAGGGTTGGGACTTGGTGGGCCCGGCCTGCTTTCGGGGTCCTGCTGTATGGTAGTGGCACCCTCCTTGGCCTGTGGAGCTGGAGCTGCTGAGGTCACAGGAAGAGGGGAGTCAGATGATGGGCTGGACACTCTCGGAGTCACCTGGATGGATGGGCCTAGAGTGTGCACCTACTGATCTTCCTCCCTATGGGTGCCCGCAGGCCCCAGGCTGACTCCTTGAGGAGCTGGGGTAGCTGGAGTGAGATTGAGCTGCCTGGCACTCCTCTCATGTACACACTGTTGGAGACCAACTATGGCATCAGTGATGGAGTTGAGCCCATGCATTAGTGCAGGAGTGAAGTCTTGGACCAAGACCTCCATGGTGGCTGTCATCCTGCCAGTGTTGACCTCGGTGCCTTGACATGCTGGCACTATCACCTCAGCCTGAAGGTGGATGGACTCCTTCATCACGCCGTACAATCTGAGGACGGCGGTGGGCATCCCTTCCTGTTGTTCCCGAGCTTCCCTTTGCAGTTCCAGCAACTGTGACATGACCGAGCCCAGAGGCTGACTCGGACTCAGCAAATTTATGGCCTCCAGCAGTCCTTCGAGTGCCGGACACCTGGGAAGTTCCTGCCACCACCTGCAGTGGATCAGAGAATGTGAAGTATCACCAGATTGTGATTCCAGGGTCACTCTAAAGCTAGGTCCCACCCTAGTATGTGCTTCTGCACTGGAGGAGGGTATGAGTGAGCGCTGTGTCGGGTCTTCAGGGAAGGTCCCTTCAAATTCTTCTTCAGAGATTTCTGTGGAACTTGATTAGAGGCCCTGGGTCATGGATTCTGTTTCCCAGATGTGCCTGTGAAAGCAAGGGGAGATAATTAGTGCACGGCAGTGGCCTGTGAAAGAGGACCCATCACTCTTGGTATAGTTATCTCATGGATGTTGCACCACTGGACCCTCATTTGATAGAGCAGCACCGACCTCCCTGACAGAACAGGGCCAGTCCAGAACCTTGCTGGCCAGCTGGATGAGGACAATGACAATGAGTATGAGAGGGTAAATGGTATGTCCCTTGAACTGGCAGTGAGTGAGATCCCTGTGGATGTGTGATGGGTTTGTGAGCGTGTGAGTTGAGAGTGATGAAACGAGTGACTTACCCTGGCAGAACGGAAGAGATCATTCATCCTCTTGCGGCACTGGGTGGTTGTCCTCTTCTGAAGGGTGTTGGCGCTGACCACCGCTTCCACCGTCTCCCAAGCCAGGTTGGTCACATTGCTGCCCATCTTGCAACCACAGTATAGTGCTCCAGGGGGGCCTTCACGGTATCCAGCAGTTGGTCGAAGGACCCGGCATTAACCCGGGGGTGGGGGAGGGGGGATGCTGCAGTTTTCTAGCCTTTGAGGGCCATGTCCCCCGGGCAGCAGTGGTGAGCTGGAAGCAATGAGCGCTGTGCGTTCGGCTAGCCTCTAAACATGGCGCCCGGTGCAATGCGATAGCGAGGTGATGGCTGGCGGGTGAATGAGGAGCCCGCCCGCCATGGAAGCGGCATGTTTCCCAGGAATGCATAAATAATACATTGGGCTCGGGACAATACGGCATGAAAACCCGCCATCACCTTCAGCGGGCAGCATGCCGTTATAGACACCTGCTGCCGCACTTAGTGCAAATTTGGCACAATTCCACCCAAAACCCTGGTTATGTTAAGGTGGTCAACCACTCTCACCAGCAGAATAGCAAATCCCATAGAATGATGCCCATGATGAGCCAAAATCCAGTAATTCTGGATTAGCCAAACTTGTCTGAACTTGTCATATGACCACGTTAAAATGGAGTTAGGCACACAGAGCATGAAATCATTGAGCACTGGGCAAGCCATCATTTGAAATCAAGATTTTCTTGTGAAAGACATTCAAAACCTGCAAGTATGACTAAACCTGAGAGAAGGTGACCCTGATGAGTCAGCTGAATGCCTGCCCACTCAATTTATTCTGTTGCAGGGTGTGGGCATCATTGGCAAGGTCAGCATTTGTTGCCCATCCTTAATTTCCCTTGAGCAAAGTGGCTTGCCACACCATTTCAGAAGCCGTTTAAAAGTCACTACGTTGCTGCAGTCCTGGAGTCACATGTAGTCCAGACCAGGTAAGGATGGTAGGTTTCAATAATTGGTAGTTTCATGGTCAGCATTACTAAGACTAGCTTTTCAATTCCAGATTATTGAATTTAAATTGCACCCTTGATGCGATTTGAACCTTTGTCCCCAAACCTTTAGATTGGGCCCCTGGATTACTGGTCCAGTGAGATGATCCCAGGCCACCATCTCGTCTACCAATATCTCCAGCCAATGCTGCAAAGGCCATAAGGATGCTTCTGGATTTCACACTGCTGCACAAAAACACCAAAAACATGTTTGACTACATTGATGAGATGGCAGACTGTATCGCACACAACAAAAACAGCATGCTAAACAAAAAAAGATTGATGGGCTTTTCTGGAGCTAAGTACACACATTGTCTTTGCAAGGTCAAGTCACTGTAAGGTGTGAACAAACTGAATAAAAACTTTCACACATTTAATTCTTTATGGTGTTTTCATTCGGCATTTGATTTTGTTGTGTTTGACAGAGACCATGTGTGTAGGGTATATAGGGGCATTAACGTAGGAACAAGTCCTCTCAGCTATCGTAAATCTCCACTTAACGTGAATGTGGAGACAGTTCTCCTGGGGTTCATCTTTTCGCGATTTTAATGTAACATCCTTGTGGGACTGGAGTAACATGTGGGCAAGATAAGGATGGCAGAATTCTCTAGATTATTAATCTAGGCCTCTGATTTACTCATCAAACAACATTAACACAATACTATCATGTCCTTTATTTGATAGTATATTTATAATATAAATAATATATATTTCCCGAGCCCACCACATTAGTTTCCCAGTTTGTTTTGCTATTGAGGGGAGGAGTATTAGGGAAAAAAAGAAAGAAAAAAACTGTTGGCTTTTAAAGGACTGGTGTTACAGAAATACCAATGAGACCTGCTTTGGAAACTCAGGCAATTCACAAAAAAGCCAACTGGCTGAATTTTGGGACATGCTTACTCCCCCATCCCCTCCAGGTTTAAAAGTCATGGTGTGCATACCCCTCAGAATATACAGCTCGCCCCCCAGCCATTAAACAGCCAACCGTCCGTTCATTGGTTTGAGGCAGGATGTGCGCCCCTTACGAAGAGGAAATCCTGCATCTGAGAGCTCCAGCCAATGGGGGGATTGGCAATTCTCATGTCCCTGCAGTGCCACTGGAAATGATGGCCACCACTCTAGACCCCATGAAGTCTCATGGCAAACATAGGCAAGGAAACCTCCTGCTATTTGCCATGTACTACCTCCATCTCCTTCATGTTGGACACCAACTGGAGGAAGCACTGGGGGTTGCAAGGGCGCTGAATGTACTCTAGGTAGGGGACTTCAATGTCCGTGGCTCAGTAGCATCAGTATAGGCTGAGCTGGCCAAGTCCTAAAAGACAAAGCTACTATATTGGGTCTGCAACAGGTGGTGAGAGAACCAACAAGAGGGAAAAACATACTTTACCTCATCCTCACCAACCTGCCTGCCGCATATAAATCTGTCCATGACAGAATCGTTAGGAGAGTCCTTGTGGAGATGAAGCCCTGTCTTCACATTGAGGGTACCCCCCATTGTGTTGTGTGGCACTACAACCAAGCTAAATGGGATAGTTTTCAAACAGATCCAGCAACTCAAGAGCAGCCATCCATGAGGCACTGTGGGCCGTCAACAGCAGCAGAATTGTACTCAAACACCACCTGTAGCCTTATGGCCCGGCATATCCCCCAATCTATCGTTACCACCAAGTCAGGGAATCAACCTTGGTTCAATCAAGCATGCAGGAGGGCATGCCAGGAGCAGCACCAGGCATACCTAAAAATGAGGTGTCAACCTGGTGAAGCTACAACATAGAACTACTTGTATGCCAAACAGCATAAGCAGGAAGTGAGAGATCGAGATAAGCGATTCCACAACCAATGGATCAGAGCTAACCTCTGCAGTCCTGCCACACCCAGTCACGAATGGGGTTGTGGACAATTAAACAACTCACTGGAGGAGGAAGGTCGACCAATATCTCCATCCTCAATGATGGGGGGGCCCAGCACATCAGTGCAAAAGTTAAGGCTGAACAATTTGCAACAATCTTCAGCCAGAAGTGCCGAGTGGATGATCCACCTCAGCCTCCTCCAGTGGTCCCCGGCATCACAGATGTCAGTTTCAGCCAATCTGATTCACTCCACATGATATCAGGAAATGGTTGAAGGCACTGGATACCGTAAAGACAATGGGCCCTGACAATATTCCGGCAATAGCACTGAAGACTTGTGTTCCAGAACTTGCCCCTCGCCTAGTTGTTCCAGTGCAGCTACAACCCTGGCAACCACCCGAAAATGTGTAAAATTACCCAGTTAGGTCCTGTACATAAAAAGCAGGGCAAACCCAACCGGTCAATTGCCACCCCATCAGTATACTCTCAATCATCAGTAAAGTAATCGAAATGGTCATTAACAGTGCTATCCAGTGGCACTTGCTTAGCAATAACCTGCTCACTGATGCTCAGTATGGGTTCCGCCTGAGCACCTCAGCTCCTGTCCTCATTACAGCCTTGGTTCAAACATGGACAAAAGAGCTGACCTCCAGAGATGAAGTAAGAGTGACGTGACTGCCCTTGACATCAAAGCAGCATTGACCAAGTGTGGTAGTAAGTAGCCCTAGCAAAACTGGAGTCAATGGGAATCAGGGGGAAAAGTCTCCACTGTTTGGAGTCATATCTAGCACAAAGGAATATGGTTCTGGTTGTTGGAGGTCAATAATCTCAGTTCCAAAACATCACTGCAGGAGTTCCTCAGGGTAGTGTCTCGGCCCAACCATCTTCGGCTGCTTCATCAATCACGTTCCTTCCATCATAAGATCAGAAGCAGGAATGTTCGCTGATGATTGCACAATATGCAGTACCATTTGTGACTACTCGGATACTGAAGCAGTCCAATATCCAGGCGTGGGCTGACAAGTGGTAAGCAACATTCGCACCACACAAGTGCCAGGCAATGACCATCTCCAACAAGAGAGAATCCAACTACCACCCCTTGACGTTCAATGTCATTACCATCACTGAATACCCCACTGTCAATATTCTGGGGGTTACCATTGGCCAGGACCTGAACTGGACTGGCCATATAAATACTGTGGCTACAAGAGCAGGTTAGACGCTAGGAATCCTGCAACGAGTAACTCACCTCCTGACTCCCCAAAGCCTGTTCACCATCTACAAGGCACAAACCATGAGTGTGTTGGAATACTCTCCACTTGCCTGGATGTTTGCAGTTCCAGCAACACTCAAGAAGCTAAACACCATCAGGACAAAACAGCTTGCTTGATTGGCACCCCATCCCCAAACATTCATTCCCTCCACTACCAACACAGTAGCAGCAGTCTGTACCATCTACAAGATGCACTGCAGAAACTCACCAAGCATCCTTATGCAGCGACCCACAACCACTACCACCTAGAAGGACAAGGGTGGTAGGCTTATGGGAACTCCACCACCTGGAAGTTCCCCTCCAAGACACTCATCATAATGACTTGTAAATATAGCGCCGATCCTTCATTGTCGCTGGATCAAAACCCTGGATCTCCCTCCCTAACAGCACTGTGGTGTACTTACAGCACATGGACTGCTGTAGTTCAAGAAGGCAGCTCACCACCACCTCCTAAGGGCATTCCTTAGGAATGGGCAAAAAATCCTGGCCTAGCCAGCGATGCCCACATCCCATGAATGAATAAAAAGAAACTCGCATTGTAGCACATTCCAGAGAGAACCAGCTGCAATGAACCTGGACTGTGAGGTAAACCTGGGGTCTTGCCAGGGCCAGGGGAGAAGGGCAGGGGGCCACACCTTGGGAGAGGCCTCTGTTGGGCATAGGGTGCCCATCAAAGAAACACACCCCTCCATCCCCACCCAAACCAGCAGCAAGGCTTGCCAGGTTTCACTGGGTGGCGTGGTGAACATCGTGGGCTTCTCCCACCACATGTAAAATCCAAGAAGAGGCAGAGGAGGCCCTTAGGTGATCATAATTGGTAACCTAAGGGCCTCAATTGGTCCATGGGTGGGTCGGCTCCCTGTGCCTCCACTGCTACTGGCAAAATTGCAGCGGAGGTGGGCAGGCAGTGGGAACAACACCCCTGGCATGGTGCTCAATATTACGGCTTCCCCTCTGCCTGCCATCCTGCTCCAGGGGAACATAATATTCCCATTGTTCCCCAAGGCTACAAATAACATGATATAATCTGAAAAATGAATCAGAAGCTCACAAATTAAAGTAGGATCATGGATCTTTTTCTACTGTTTTTTTTGTTCCCATTCAACCTATTGTGTAGAGGGAGTTTTGAAGCAAGATCCTATTTAATTTGGGTTAGTAAGGAGAAATTGTTAAATTCAATTTTATCCTTCTTTTGGTGATATACGGTATAGAATTGATACCCATGGCAGTGCATACAATCCAGTTCTGCCCAATCACTGGTTAAAGGTTTTGTGATGAGCAGTGTGTATCTCAGAAAAAGCCACATGAGTTCAAAGCCTCAGCTTATCTTAGGTACCATTTAGTCAATTATCAACATTTTGCCTAGAGGAAACTAACTTAGAGGATTTATTTTCTTTGCCTTCCAGGGTATGAACATAATGGAGGCAATATTGCTGAAGAGGCTTGGTTGTCTGTTACCTCTTTCCACAAACCATTCTTCCATTATGAACTCAAAGTGATGTGGATTTTTCACAGGTAGTTTTCAGTTTTGCTCCACTTCAGAAAGATTCAGATAAATTGATTTAGCAAATGTAATGTTGAACATTTTTAGATTTACTTCACATAGGTGTTTTGCTTCAGCCATAGAAACAGATACGATTGAATGCCAGCAATAAACTTGCACACATTGAACCATGAAATTGGGTTAAACTGCATTCGGTCTTGCTCTTCAGTCTGTCAAATTATTTTTAATTTGGTTCTGTAGTACATACATGTTATTGAATTGGTTATTACAACAGGCCTCTTTTCTAAATACAAATGAACAACACAATTCTCATGAATAGGTAACTTATAACATCTATTTTTCACAAGTTGCACTTAAATCACATATAAGGCCTTATTTTGAGGATTGAATTGGACAGGTTTTGAAGATTAGCCAATCAGTTCCCACCTTTTTTGAGTGCATTAAATACAGTTCTCTTGCATCTGATCCATGAATCCCTGTGGATCCGTTTGCAAAGTCCATAGAAATTTACCTCTATCCTGATCTTTGCTGCTGCTGCATCGTCTTTTGAAGATAATGCTCCATGTATGGTTTCTTAGCTCTGACCCAAACCCATTTTTATTTTGAAAATCCCTCCTGTATTTTCAGTGTTTGTATTTTTGGCGTGAACATTGATTGTTAATGTTGACAACTATCAGTGCAACTGGGCTTTGTAGAATTATTGAGTAAAGTGTTTGGCTGTTAGCTCTTTCTTGTAATTAAGCAAGCAACGAAATGTTTAGTTACTATTTCCTGTTAGTGAAAAATGTATCTTACTACTCATTGCAGTGTGAGCTGCAAAATAAGACTTAATTTACTGACGTACTATAAAATTCATTTTGCAGAAAAGTTTCTTTCTCAATGCAGAATAGATTTGCCTCCTCAAACTACATTTCTGATGTAAAACCCCTTTAACTAAATACTGGTCATCGTGCCCATGCCGAAGAGTGAGATTATTTTCTTAAAAGGCAGTACAATAAAACTAAACAGAATATTTGGCACCTTGATTAAAATATGCAGGACACTTCCATATTTTTATAATGTCAACTGTGATACAGTTATTCTATAGTTAAAAGTGGCAATAAGTTGTTTAGTATCAGCATTATCTTGCATATTTAATCTGAAAGGAGATTTGATAGGGGTATGCAAACTTATGAGGGGTCTGGATGGAGCAGTTAGGGAGAAACTGTTCCCACTTATGGAAGGATCGAGGGTGAGAGGGCACAGATTTAAAGCAATTGGCAAAAGAAACAAGCAATATGAGAAAAAAGCGTTTTCATGCAGCGAGTTGTTAAGGTTGGGAAAGTGTGCTGGAGGCAGGTTCAATCAAAGTATTCAAAATGAGAATTAGACTATTATTTAAAAAAGAAGAATGTGCAGGGTTATGGGGAGAAGGCAGCAGAATTAATTGTTTATTCGGAGGGTCAGTGCAGATACGATGGGCCAAATGGCCTCCTTCTGAATTGTGACAATTCTGTGATTCTGTGATTAATACAACCACAACAGCAACAACAATTTGTATTTGTATAGAGTTGTGAAGTAGGGAAGTTGTGCTAAACCTGCCTTGGTTAGAACACTGCATGCAGCTCTAAGGCAAGGCATGGAAGAGTTAAATACACATTGGTGCAAAGGATGCTGCCTTTTTGTATCTAAGAACACATTAATGCTTTCCTGACTGAAAGTCTGTCAAACCAAATCAAATAAATGCTTGTCAACAAAATGAAGAAACCCCTACAGGGCTTGATGGAAAAAAAAACTTTGAAACAGAAGTCCTCAGGGATGCCAACAGAATACTTTACAGAATGGGAATACAAAAGGGTTGCTTTATACAATCGGCAACTCACAGAATGTGGCTTTTCAATTCATTATTTGAAATGTGTACAACAATGAATCTCGTAGATTTTTAATTTTGCAGAGCCAATTTTTATGCATCTCAGAACTGTTTTTGAAGGTTGCAAAGTTGACAGTGTAAACTGCAATTCTGATAATGTTGGCTACATTTTAAAAGGATATCTAGGTCAATGTTTTCCTCTTGATGCATTTTTAATAAAAATTGAAATGAAGGTTTTTGACATTTTTGTATTCTGATGCCAAACTGATTGGAGCTTCAGTCTGACTAAGTTCCAATCAAACTCGTAATGAATGGGTGGCCTTACCCTTTCCATGACAATTGGATAGGATGGGGATAAAACCTGTCAAAATATAAAGCCATTTGCTGAACAAAAATTGTTTTAAACCTGTGGGTACTGGTGGTGGGAGTGGAGTTGCAGAATATGCTTTCCAGCAGCATATGTAAAATCTGGTGCATACATGTTATTTTTGCACAGATCTTTGAATCAATGCAGGTGGACTATACCAAAATGCAAGCAGTGCAGGTGCAACCCCTACATTATGTTAATTTTTCCAATAAACCCTTTTTCTTGCTTTCTTTAAAGAATAGGATATTTCATATAAAGTAAATATGCATTAAACTCATGCTTTACAGAGGCAACAAGCTTATTTACAATACTGTTTAGCACGTCCATGAGATTGTATTGTGAAAATATTATGTAATGAACAAAATCATTTGAACAAAAAATCAGAGACAAAATTCTGAAGAGCCAACTGCTGTTTCATCCTCTGTGTTAGGCTCTGTAAAACTTAGACATTATAGCATTTCTACTGAAAATATAGTGATCTTCTCATTGACTCATCCAGTGTCTCATGTCCTGAAATTTAAAGAATGATAAATTTACGAAGAATGATCCAAACAGAGTGATTCAAATATTACATCTGAATTGAAGCTGTAAAGATTTAAGAATTTATCCTAGCTTTAAAATAGTAAATAAGAATACAGCTATTATATTAGAACATCAGTGTCAAAAAACAAATAGAATATCTTGCTGAAGGTGGTCTTTTGTGATGAATGATTAGGATACACTGTTACATCAAAAGTAGCAATAATTTATCATTACTATTCAGGCACTTATACTTAAAAAATTATATAAGCTTAGGGCACTTTGCAATTATTCCGTTTTGAATATTCCAGCTTTATAAGCTGTTGTAGCATATTTTCTAAAGGGACTTGCCTCCTAAAAGAATTGTGTAAAGGTATTGGATGCAAACTGACTTGAATTTGGAACTTTTTGTACATATATTCATATTTTGTGTAAAATTATGGTTATATTTGGAATAGTGTTAAACTTTGCATCGACTCCTCAGAGTTTCAGCCAGCTTCTCAGGAAAAAGAAGCTGTTGCTTGGAATCTATCCAATAGTATGACTCATGTACATTGCTGGGAGTTTAAAAAAACACATTAATTACAGGAATTATCAAAGCTTAACAATACAAGGGTGGGAATAAAGGCCAATTTTGTAGGATTTTTCCTGCAATGAGAATTCTGTAAAGCTTTATCAACTTACTAATATTTGATGCAACTTGTTAAAATGGCTATGCATTCTTTACTTTTTTTTATTCATTTATGGGATGTGGGCTTCGCTGGCTAAGCCAGCATTTATTGCTCATCATTAATTGCCCTTGAGAAGGTGATGGTGAGCTGCATTGTTGAACCACTGCAGTCCCTGTGGTGTAGGTACAACCACAGTTGTGTTAGGGAGGGAGATCCAGGATTTTGACCCAGTGACAGTGAAGGAAAGTGATATATTTCAAGTCAGGGTGGTGAGCGACTTGGAGGGGAACTTCTAGGTGGTGGAGTTCCCATGTGTCTGCTACCCTTGTCCTTCTAGATGGCAGCAGTCATGTGTTTGGAAGGCGGCTAAGCAGACTTGGTGAATTTCTGCAGTGCATCTTGTAGATGGTTCGCACTGCTACCACTGTTCGCTGTTGGTGGAGGGAGTGAATGTTTGTGGATGTGGTGCCAATCAAGCAAGCTCCTTTGTCCTGGATGGTGTAAAGCTTCTTGAGTGTTGTTGGAGCTGCACTCATCCAGGCAAGTCGAGAGTATTTCATCACACTCCTAACTTGTGCCTTGTAGATGGTGGACAGGCTTGGGGGGGTCAGGAGGTGATTTACTCACCACAGGATTCCTAGCTTCTGATGTGCTCTTGTAGCCACAGTATTCATATGGCTTAAATCCCTACAAAGGTTTTTACTGCTTTATTTTGACTCAATTTAAGAACTGTTATGTCTGTTGCTCTGGATTTGGGAGAAAAGATTGCTGTTATCTCTTATGAATCCTGTTCAATTCAGTTCTATTACTCAGACCCATAAATGAATTGTTGAAAGAATACTGAGCATTTAATTTTTTTGAAAAAAATGACTGAATTGTCTCATTGGCGTTTAGTTAGTGAAGCAATTGATCACAGATTTTAATCTATACTAGTATATTGCTCTACTCAAACTGCAGCTTATATAAACAATTTCTGCAAGATTGAGCATAATTAACATTTATAAAATATTAATTTCCATCCGACTTGGGTGTCACATTTGTCTTCTTTTTTTAACTAAAATTACTTAAAGTAAATTAATGAATTATTTACATTCATTATTTAGATGTGATTGATGTGATAGAGACTTCAGGGCAACATCCTCCTTGGGAGGCCAATTAAATGTTGGTGCTGGTGATTTAAAATTGTAGTGAGCGCAATTATATTTAGTTTGCTTAAATCATTATGAAATTTTCTAGTCACTCTGTGGAATCATGCAGTTTCCATCAATATTTGAGTATTGCTGAAAAAAGAGAAGTGTTTGTCAAACTTTTCATCTTGCACTCATTAGGAAAATTCACAAGAATATCAAAGGTAAAGGGAACAATAATTTACACTGTATGAAAAGAAAGTGCTAATTGGTTGGCAAGTGGACTCTGATTGGTAGAGGCGATGCCATTGTGTATGTATTACTTCATGGTGACTGACAGTTAACTGCCAAGCATTGTTTGAAATTTAAACTAGGCAGCTTGACTCTGCCCTGAGGAATGAACCAGCGAATGGCTGTCACTTATCTCACTTAGCAGAAACAGGCACAATGTGTGCACATGTTCTTTCTGTCTGCAAAGAATAGGGCCCCTGTGTATTAATATATGTAGTTTCCAGTAGATGCAAATGTGACACACTGTGAGCCCGACTGACAATCTTAAATTGGTTGTCAGCGTAATTCTTAGCACATTGAGCATTATTTAGCAAATGTTGACCAATCACATAAATACATCTAATGTTGGACACTGTGTTATGAGTTTTGTAAGCACAGGCTGGTTGGGTACGGTCTGTTCTCTGCCCATTGTAAACAGTGGGAAGGACATGCTGTTGTTTGAAAAACTCAATCTTTTACATCATTTATGGTGTTTCAGCATTGAGGTCTAACTAATATTTGGCTGGATGCTATAGGAAATTTATCATGTTGTTCTAAGCATTTTGAAGCAGAGAGAAAGCTTAGGGCAGGGGTGTCAAACTAATTTTATATGGTGGGCTTGATCTGATATGTTGATTCCTGGCACTGGCTATACTGAGCAAAAGTTATTAAATTAGAAATAAAGATGAACCATACTGAAACTTACTCAATTTAGGTTTTAGTTATTACAACTGCTGCTCCCCGATGCCTGGCATTTCTGAACTTGAAATGGTGCATCAGCATCTGAAATGAGCAACTGAGCTGAGGCTATCTTGAGTATTGAGTTGAGGAATGCATCAGAAAGTTGACAATGTGGCTTAGACTTGTTGATATTTGTGATGGAGAATGCTAGCTCATACCCTATAGGATTCTAAACATGGAAAGAATTCGATCATAAGTACAAACATACGAATTAGGAGCAGGAGTAGGCCATTCGGCCCCCTCAAGCCTGCTCCACCATTCAATAAGATCATGCCTGATCTAATTGAAGCCTGAGCTTCACATTCTGCCTACCCGTGATAACCATTGACTCCCTTGTTAGTCACGCACCCATCTTCCTCTTCCTTAAAAATATTTAAAGACCTTACCTCCACCGATCTCTGGGGAACAGAGTTGCAAAGATTCACAATCCTGCGAGAGACAAAAGTTCTTCTAATCTCTACCTTAAATGAGAGACCGCTGTGTAAACTAGTTCTAATTTCCACCACATGGGGAAACATTCTTTCAGCACCCACCTTGTCAAGTCACCTCAGGGCCTTAAATGTTCAATTTTTGATGTAATGGACTCCAGTTTGGAATAATTTGGCACCAACCATTGATGACATTGGTAAAACCAATGTCAGAAAACTTGTCCTTCAACAAAGTGTCACATCGCATTCAATAGCTTACATTTGCATCTCCTCTGGTACAACATGTAGAATGACACAAAATGAGATGCTGAAATCAGCAAACTTTCTTTCACGGCCCCACGGCTTTCAGGATCACTCTTAAAATTCCTTTCTCAGTGCAGCAATTAGAGTCCATGACTTTCACTGAGGTGGGTCTGGAGGGGGCGGGAGAAAAACACAATTTACACAGCTTCATCACCCAGTTCACAACAGTAAATCTAGGGGCCAGATTTTTGTCTCCCAGTGGAGTTACGAATCAGGCTGCAAAACACTGAACTTAGGCCAGGGTCTTCAGGCCTCATCAAGGAGAGACCCACCACGGGAGATTCGGCAGTCCAGCCAAAAGTTCATTGACCTTCAGCGGGACCGGGCAATCCAGGTGGCAAAAAACCCTGCCCTTAATTTTTTTGGGCTAGAAAAACAACTTTCCTCTGCCTTCCTAACCCTATAATATTTTTGTCTAGCCTTTTCACAGGTCAGCTCAGCCTTTGGTGCAAAATACACATGGGCCAGGATTTTGCCTTCATCAGGCGGACTCAGTGATCCCCACGGTCGGGGAGCTGATTACTGCCCGTGATCGGGATGCAACTGTTATTTCACACTGGCGGACCAATACTGGCCTGACTAGTGTGAAATGCATGCTGCAGCGCTCAGCGCTTCCTGTGTGGGAGGGGAGGAGGAGGGCAAGCATGCAAATTTGCACATGCGCATGAGTATGCACAGGAAAATCTCTCTGAGATGCAAAGCTGCCTCAGGGAACTAATGATTTGAAAAATTAAAAATAAAGAATTTTGAAATGGTAAAAAACATGTCTCCTCATGTGACTGTCACATGAGCAGGGACATGTTATTAATGAAATGTAAACATTTTAATTTAATTTTTATTTGCAGTTGGAAACCTCATCCTGCCCATGGACGAGGCTTTCTAAAGAATCAAAAGGCCACTAGTACTTTTCACCTGCCCACCAACTGTAAGGATGGATGTGCAGCAAAAAAATGAACTTAATTATTACTTTATTGGCCTTAATAGGTCTTTTAATTGTCAGCGGGCATGCTGCCGACTCCCGTGCACACCCGCTAACCGAAATGTCACGCGATGATGTCGGGATGCTCACCCGACATCATCACGCGTCATTTAATGCTCGTTTAGTCTGGACATGCGGCCTCCCGACGAGCGGAAAACCCTGGCCATGCTTCTCTTCCAAATTTGAGTTCCCATTGTGGGGACAAGTACAAACTGCATTTCCTCCTGCACACAGTTTTCCTGTGTTGGTGTAAGTTTTGGAAGCCCTAATAAAACCCATGTCCTTGGAGAGTTTGTGACTGCTGAGGGAAGCCTGCTGAGGAATCGGGAAGATTCTATAAAGTAAGTATAACATGTTGTGACATCTTCAAATGCAACTGTTAGATGCTGTATTGTAATGTAGATGTGTTTGTAATGCAGTGATTCATCATAGGGATCTGTCCTATAAAGGTAAGTTGACCCTTACGTTGACCACAATTGTATAGGTATTGTTATGCCTTATAGTACTTAAAGTTAATATTAAAGAAAGTGCCATAATACAATAGAAAATGTAAACAATGGATGTAAAAATGGATGGAAGACATGGCCCTGATAGGCAAAAAGAATGCAGCCCCCAGGTTTAATGACATGTCCCTTGAGCATCCTTTAGATGCAGAAGCCTGCTGTGATGTCCTCTATACCCAGTCTGGCCGCATTATGAGTAGCAACATCACCAATCTGGCTTTGGAGGCAGTGGCAGCAGTGGTCAGCGCAAATACGCTGCAAAAGAGGACAGCCACCCAGTGCTGCAAGAGAATGAATGATCTCCTCTTTTCTGCCAGGGTAAGTCAATCTCCTCATCACTCCCAACTCACACATTCACAAACCCATCGCACATCCACAAGGATCTCAAACCTCAAGGGATGCCCTCATATGCCCCCACATCTTCCTCAGACTCATATCCTCTGGAGCTCGTGCCCTTACACCACCCATGGCTCCGCTCACCACATAAACATTCCATGCAGTGCCATGTGTCCTGCTCACACTCTCTCCATCTGTTTTTATGCAGGAGAAGCTGGCTCACATCAGCAAGGAGGGGTCCCAGACCAGGGGTGGAGTGTCCCCCATTAGGCCCCTCATTCACTTTGAGGAGTGTGCCATCATACTGACTGGTGAGGATGTGGGCCGTGCCTGCGGTGACAGTGAGGTCGGCGGCGAACACCTGAGTTCCCCGCCACTTGGAGGACTGCTGGGGCAGAGGCATCTGTGAGTCAGATAGATGAACCTCTAGATTTGGCCTTCCAACTCATCTTGGAGAGTCAGTAGGAGGCAGGGGAACATCACACAGAGCTGTTGGGAACCTTGAACAGAGTGGCACATGAGTCAAAGGAGTGCGTCTGCCTGCTCTCTGATGAAGTGGTGCCAACATATGCACATATGGAGGTCTCCATGGGGAAGATGGTGGACACCATGGAGACCCTGATCCAGCAAAACATGGAGATGTGTGCAGATCTGCACTCTATCATAGGAGCCATGAAATGGGGAACCTCAACATCCCCCCAGGTGCACCTACCCATCAAGGAGTCAGGCCAGGGCCCCTGGGCACTGAAAGGGAGGGGGAGCAGCAGCTGGACACCACTGGGCTGCCCACTCAGGAACCTCAGAGGCTGCCGTCTCTCACCAAGTCCCCTATGCCTGTATCCCCCTCAACCTCATCCTCTGTCACTGCAGAGGAAGCAGCTAGTTCACAGGAGGATAGCCAGAGCAACCCAGGGCCCCCAAGATCTTGGTCCTCCAAAGGACCCATGCCAAAGGCATCAGAGGCAACAGGGCCAACCATTGCACAAGCTGTCTCTACTCCTGCTGCGGAGGTCAGGGCAGTACCTAGAAGTCTAAGATGACCAAAAGTTAAGAAATTTTGATCACAGTTGGTTGCACGGGTGACACATTTTGTCACTTTACAATCTGCAAGTATATTCACTTTCACTGTAATGTCTTTCAGCTTCATTGACAGGCTTCATGAGTCCTCTCACCACATTCCACCACCCCACCCCACTCACCGTGGACCCACCCCCGCCCCTCCACCGCCCACCACCACTAACAGTTCAGCTGCACACAGCCAGCCCATGAGTGATTCTGGAAGGAGAATTGTGTGGATGGCAGGGTCTTTTGGAGCCTCATGCAAGCACTCTCCCATGCACATGGATCCTTCCTATATCACCCTTATCTCAATGTCCTGAGAATTTTCAATGCTGTCTGCTGGGGTTCGCTTTCAGTTGAACATCTGAGCTGACCTGCATCTCTGTCCACCCACGAATCACACTCCCATGCAGCACATGGTCTCACCCACCAAGACTATCGTTTCACTTTCGATTTCGCCAGCATGGTGGTAATGCAGTTTTCTTTTGCTGGCCCGTCCTTTCCCCTTCCCCAGTCACCCATTTCCTTTCCCCTATCACAGCAGCTCCCACTGGTATCACTTTCCACCTCCCTTCTGTGATCTATCAGCCACAACCCTTTTCTTTCGGGGATGTCCATGTGAACGGGCACGTTCCCTTCCTTCCCGAAAATCCCACCCCCATCCACATTAACCTCCCTGACCTCCTCCTTCCCACCCCCAGGGCCCGTGACTGTCTCCAAGTCCCCACCAACCACCCTCACCATCCCTTCTACCGATACCGTCAAACCCTCACCCTCCCACCCTACCATCTCACTCTGCCCTCAGTCATTCTCACCATTCCCTTGTACCACGTCTACCCTCAGTTCACTCCCCAGGAGGCAGTCATAGACTCATCAGCCCCCTCCCTTGCACATTCACCTGGACATCCCCTTCTCTGGACCCCTTCCCCCCTTGGAACTTCTTCCCCCCTTGGAACCCCTTCGCCCCTTGGAACCCCTTACCCCCTCGGAAACCCTGCCCCTGTTAGAAATCCCCCCCCAGGACTCTGCACCCCCCCCCAAAAACTCCTGCCTGCCCTCCCTTTAGTCTTTCCCCATTCCTGAATCCTTCAGATATCCTTACTCCATCCGTCACCCTTAGCCCTTCCCCCTTCCCGACTCTTTCCTCCAACCTTACTTCTTCCTCCAGCCTTACTCCTTCCCCCTTCCATACTCCTTCAGGAACCCTTACTTCTTCCTCCACTCTTACTTCTTCCTCCACCCTTTCTCCGTCCCCTCTCTGTACACCTTCCTACCCCCAGACTCCCTCCTTCCCCGGACTCCTTCCCTTACACCTTCCACTCCCTCTTATACCTATCTCCTCAGTTGCCGTCTTCTCCCCCATTATCCCCTCCTCCCTCTGTTGTCCCTCCCCTCCACGCCCAACCTCACCCCACCACACCTTTGTTCCCCCCCCAAATCCACCACCATCACCCCCCAACCCCGACACCTCTTCCTCTCCCAATCCTCGGTGCATCTTCCTTTCCCAAACATAGCTGTACCTTCCTCTTCAACCCCCCAACTGTCATCCATTGTGAACAGTCCCTAAATTTTCCACTTCCTGAGCTGCTTCATGGTGAAACCATGTCCATAAGAATCCACCCAACATACCATGGACGTTTCTCCAGTGTGCCGTTGCTGTGGGGATCCAGCATCTTCTGCTCCTCCGATGTCCACGATGTGAGCAAGGCCCTTGCAGTAAGTCCTGACTTCTGCATGTCACATTTGTTAAGGCGTGTTCTGCGTTGACGTGTTTTCCTGCCGACATGGGTGGATGATCCAGTGTGAGGGGATGATTCCAGTGGGCTGGCTGTATCATGATGTGCAGATAGTTCACAATGAGGTTTCTGACATCCGGCAGCAGGAAGTATGGTCCACCATCAATGGGCTGAGCGGACGATCGTAAACTGGTTTTGTGATGTCGTGAAACTGATTTTTGGCCTTTTCACCATATTGTCTGTTCATGCTACCGAACATGCTCATCAATCAACAGCCCATATTTATATACCGCCTTTAACATCATGAAACATCCAAAGGCACTTCACAGAAGCATTATAAAACAAAGTGTGACACCGAGCCACACCAGGAGATACTAAATCAGATAATCAAAAGCTTGGTCAAAGAGGAAGGTTTCAAGTTGTATCTGAAAGAAAGAAAGTGAAGTAGTGAGACAGAAAGGTGTAGGGAAGGAATTCCAGAGCTTGGGGCCTAAGCAACTGAAGGCACGGCCTCCAATGGTGGAACAGTTATGATCGGAAAGGCACAAGAAGCCAGAATTAGAGGAATACAGGTATCTCAGAGGGTTGTGGGGTTGGAGGAGATTACACAGATAGGGAGGGGCAAGGCCATGGAGGATTTTGAAAACAAGGATGAAAATTTTAAAATCAAGGCGCTGCTTGACTGGGAGCCAATGTAAGTCAGTGAGCAGAGAAGTAATAAAAGAATGGGAATTGCTATGAGTTAAGACATGATCAGCAGAGTTTTGAATGACCTTATGTTTACAGAAGGTAGAATGTGGGAAACCAGCCAGGTGTGTGTTGGAATAGTTCAGTCTCGAGGTAACAAAGGCATGGATGAGGATTTCAGCAGCAGATGAGCTGAGACGGGGTGAAGGCGAGCAAGATTACAGAGGTGGTGAAAGGCAGTCTTAAAGGTGGCACAAATATGAGGTCAGAGGCTCACCTCAGGATCAAATGTCTCACCAAGGTTGCAAACAGACTGGCCTAATCTCAGACTGCTCAGGGAGAGGGATGGGGTCAGTAGTTAGGGAACAGAGTTTGGAGCAAGGGCCAAAAACAATGGCTTCAGTCTTTCCAACATTTAATGAAGGATATTTCTGCTCATCCAGTACTGAGTATTGGATAAATAGTCTGATAATTTAGCAACTGTGGAGGGACCAAGAGAGGTGGTGCTGAGCTAGAGCTGGGTGTCATCAGAGTACATGTGAAATCTAATGCTGTATCTTCAGATGATGTTGCCAAGGGGCAGCAAGTAGTTGAGGAATAGAAGGAGGTCAAGGATTAAGCCTTGAGGGATTAATCCTTTGGGACAGGAAGAGAAGTTATTGTAAGTGATTCTCTGGCTATGATTAGATAGCTAAAAATAGAACCATGTGGGAGCAGTCCCACCCAGCTACATGACAATGGAGAGGTGTTGGAGGAGTGTAGTATGGTTAACCATTTCAAAGGCTCCAGACAGATAGAGGAGGATGAGGAAGGAAAATTTATCTTTGTCACAGTCACATAGGATGTCATTTGTGACTTTGAGAAGAGTTGTTTCAGTACAGTGACAGGGGCAGAAAGCTGATTGAAGAGATTCAAACAAACATGGAGTCCTGGGAAAGACGGGAATGGATTTGGGAGGCAAGAACACATTCAACAGTTGTGTAAACAGAGACAAGCATTTGTGAAATGATTAGACAGTTGGATTGTAGCCAAGAACTCATAAAACTCCACAAGTAAACAAACTGACTCTTCAAACCAGCTTTGTAAACAGAGTCAAGCATTTGTGAGATGATTAGGTAGTTGGATTGCAGCCAAGAGTCCATAAAACTCCCAAAGTAACTGACCTCAGAACAGTTATCTCAACAGATTTCTGAAGTGAAACCGTAAAAGTAATGGGAAAGGATTAAACATTTTTGTTACGATCTCGATAGAGATAATTCATGTTTAAAAAGAACTTTGAACTCATAGTTATTAACTGAAAGGAATACGCCACAAGATTTCATGTTTTAAACAAAATCTTTTTTGGTATAAGAGTTTGCTGTAATTAACATTATATTTTGTAAACGCATTCTTTAAACCTGAAAATCTCAAAAGGACACTCCCTGTTCTACTTTTATTTTCATCTGAGTATTGCACTACACTTTGCAGAATCTTGAGGTTCCTTCACTTCTGCAGGGGCCAAACCATAGCTCTCAGGATTTCACTTTGATTCTCCTCAGTGTTTCCGCTATTCTCTGTGGTATGAGATTTCTTGGGGTCCTTCCACTAGCATCCGGCTAGGGGAATCCTCCAACCTCCTTCAACGCTTCACAATTGTGGAATCCCCACTTCAAAATGGACCTCACTGCATTCTTGCTTAGTGACTTCAAATCAGAAAACACCCTTGGTTTCTGATAACCCGCTGTTACTGGACTTAAGCTCCTGGCAGGTTCTCTCTCTGCTTGTCTCAAAGCTGCTCTGGACCCAGAGTCTGTTTGTTTCTGTGAGGGAACATACAGATAAAAAAAACAAAACCAAAAGAAAAAGCTCCCTGTAATCTATCCTCTGGCCACATGACACAACTGAGATGTCCCAGATAGAGATTTAAACTAATTATCTCCAATTTCCAAACCTTCCCTTTGTTTTGGTAAGCCATATGAATAATTTAAACCCCCCCATTGAGACAGCTGTAGACATACTGTCTCCACCAAGGAGTTTAGAGAGGGGTCGCCCATTATTTAATGTTTTCCCTCTTCCAACTCTGACCTCATTAGATAAAGCTGGGCTACCCTTGGAGTTGCAATTACTTTAGGTCTGTTCACCAGCTTCTCAAACCAAATGTTTTCAGTTATCTTACATTAAAAAATTTCAATCTCCAAATTAAGAAATTATATTCCTAAAACATATGGATCATAACATCCTATGTTCGTAACAATTTACACATTATGTCATGCCCAGAAGAAATGAAGTAAAATATTTCTCTATTTATATCATCATGACTACTTTATAAAATTATTATTTTTTTAAAAATGGGCAAAGGCTTTACACTGACTGAAGCCTGGCTAGCTACAACTCACACAAAAGTAATTCCTAGCCTTCAGAAAACGGCAAGCCCCTGTGATTGCAGTTATCAAGTTCTAAGGAAATGCTTAAAGACCCTTTACATTTCTAAGGCAGAGCTCTGGCCAACGGGCGATAGGTCTGCAAGGACCAAATAACCCTGAAGCCTGTTAAACTTAGTAATAGATGAAACATTAACCATCTCAAGAATCCAGACCAGGAATATACATCCAAATCCAGGGGAAGAAGTCTTCTCCACCTCACCCCCACTCCCCCCCATCCCGCACCACCACCACCCCTCATCCCCACCATCCCTTCCCCTCCCCTGCCCCACAACAAGCTGCTAGAACCTGTAATATCGCATTGTGAAGCTAAAAGAGGCAGTCTGCCATCTTCTATCAACAGAACAGCAGCAGACCCAGAGCTCGGTTCAGGTTTAAATTGCTTGGCCCTCATTTACATTGTTTCTACTAGAATGTTTGAACTTCTGTACCAGTGCCTACTACAAGATTAATTTATCTCTATGCTATTCTCCTATCGTGTAAAGTAGATTACCCAGTATCAGCTTCAGCCTGCTAACCTCTCTGAAGGAATACACCATTGAACTCTTGATTCTGGACTCATGTGAAACAATAATTCCTACCTACTCTGTGGTCCTGTACCTCTTTCTTTCCCTTATCCCTCTTTTATTGTCTGAAAGCTAAATGTGGGGTGGGTGGGGGCAGGGGAAAATTGCAAACACTCTTTATGCATTTTAAATGAGTGTAAGATAAACTAACCCTCTGATTTTACCTACTCTTGAGTTTGTTGTGGGGTTATTAATAGAGAATTGGATCACTGCAAAGCTGAAGGGTTGGGGAAATACACCACACTTATAAAGGTGGGAAATCAAAGCTCAGAAACACATTTCAGTTTATGGGTGGGTGGTGAGAGGAGAAACCAGGGCCTGTTGGAAATTGACTCCCCTCCTGTCTGTATCAGTTATCACACTGGGTTACCCTGTCAATAGTGTAAAATGTACTTTGCCTTTTTATCCATTAGATGAACTCTTTAACTCATTGGAAGGTTTTTCCACATTTAAAATGTTGACCTTTTACTTGACAACTTGCCAGTTGGCAGAAGTATTGATCTGGCAAACATATTGTTTAAGGGGTAGTTACATCTTCAAATCACAGCATTGCCATCACTCATCTTTATGAACATAGATATAACTCATGCAATAGCATTCCATTATGAACTGTAAAGCAGGCAAAAGCCGTTTTACTTATCTTGTTAACTCTTCCCTCCTCTAATCCATGGTTCACATCTCCACACTGCTGTGTAAAACCCGACAGCTGCTAATGTCCAGCTGCCCCACCGAAAGCTAAAAAAAACCCTACCTGGGATGTGCTCTTAATGAGCCCACAACAATAGAAGTGGGTCATTGATAGGCATGGGTCTGGTTTCCGCCTGCACTTTTTTCTGTGCTGCACTAAATGGAACTGGGCAGAAATGGAGATAGAATTTCTGGCCATCCCACTCAGTGGCCATTTTGTTGTCATCTCACATCTGTTTAATCCCATTTCAGGAACACAAAATCCAGCCCCAGTCTTCAAATAATACCTCTTGTTGCAATACTGTGACATTTTGATTTCCAACACAATGGGGTGCATGTTACAGGAGTCAGGGGGGATGTGGGGGGTTGTGCCCCCCCACCACAACCCCAGAAGCAAAGTCAGCCTGGATATCACTTGCTCCATGTTAGCACACCCCACATCCATAAGGCAAAGCGGGCGGGCTAAGTAGCCTGCCAATGGGACATCTGCCCCTCACCGAGGAGGAAGTTCCTCCCTGGGGATTTCAGCAGTCCTGGCAGTGCCAAGGGTGCCAGCTCTTCAGGCAGGCCCAAAAAGAAGGCGCCATGGATCCTAGAGCAAGGTAAGTGTGGTATATTGGGCGGGGAGGGTTTGGACAGTTTAGAGAGGGGGACTGGGGGTGGGGTGGTGGGTTTTGATGAGTAGGTGGGTAGGAAGAAAAGGGGTTAATATCTTAGGATGGCTGCCCCCCCCCACCCGATGAGCAAAGGGCACCCCTGAAGTTGGCACCTTCCCTTCCTTCCTGTCATTTTAAAAAGGCTTTTTAAAAAATGTCCTGCCACTCCCACTCAGCTGCCCATGCCAACCATGTTATGGCATGGGCAGTGTATTATCCAGGTCAACTGGTTTGTTAACAAGCTCAGTTGATCCTTGGTTATTTATTAAATATGCTGATTTGGCACAGGTCCTCCTAAAGTGATATGGGAGTGAGCTCGGGTTGGGGAAGAAGGTGGTGGGGTTGGCCTATTTTATGTGCCCCACTAACACGCCGCACCCCTCCAAACCTCCACCCCCCACCCCCCCACCAAAAACCTACCTGGCGGGGGGGATGCTAAATCCAGCCCTATAATTATCCTTATGAGACAGAAAACCAAATTTGAATGTGGCTTTGTGCTATACTCTTGTTTCCAGTGTTAACAGGATACAGACTGTAAAAGCTACTTTCACTTGGGACCATGAAGAGCATTCATTGAGAGGGGAGCCTTAGCCCAGTATTCTTGGTTAAAAAGCATAGTTTATTGACAACGTTTCCAGTTCCCTCATCCAAGAGAAGGTTTTGTAGCCCAGTTTAATTCCAGTCCAGAATGTTAAGATTACAGATTATATGAGCCCTAACGTAAGTGATACCTGTACTTCCCATTACCATTGGAATAAATTTAGGACCCTTTAAATCAGGTCCAAACTGCAAACATCCTTGATTTGGTATAATTTAATCAGCGAGGTTGGGCAATTAATATTTTCAGTTTTTATAGCTTTCCAATGGCACATGTCCCAGATTCTTATATATTAATGTTTCTCCTGATGATATCATGTGGTTTGCATTACACCCACTTCTCTTTTGATCGAGCACAATTAATTACAAAATATATATGCTATTTGCTAACAAATATCTGATGAGATTTCTTATACTAAACAATCAATGTATTGAAGGCAGCCTTCCGTCTCATAAAATAATGGTTTGTGCCAATGTGATCAACTCTGTGTTAAGCTTCATCTGATGTGACTCAGGAGCCTCTGGCATGGCAGTCTCTGCCACATTTACAGCAGAGGAAGATAGTGGGCTAGGAAGGTGTACAGTTCCCTGGCTTCCGTTTTCTCTGAGCTCCTTCTCAACCAGCTGAACTTTTCTTTTCTGCTTGCCTCTTCCATGCCCTTCCAAACAGTCAGCCTCCAGAAGTCAAGGCTGTCAGTAACAGCCTCCCAGTTGGCAGTATCAACATCTGCCATCTTCATGTCTTACTTGCAGGTGTTCTAGTAGCAGAGGAATAGACGCCCAGGAGGTCATGAGCCAATGGCCAGTTCACTGTACAGAAGGAGTCATAGAGTCATAGAGTTATACAGCACAGGAACAGGCCTTTTGGCCCATCGTGTCTGTGCCAGCCATGAAGCACCTATCTATTCTAATCCCATTTTCTAGCACTTCGCCCGGAGCCCTGTATGCTATGGCATTTCAAGTGCTCATCTAAATACTTCTTAAATGTTGTGAGGGTTCCCGCCTCTACCACCCCTTCAGGCAGTGTGTTCCAGATTCCAACCACCCTCTGGGTGAAACAAATTTTACTGAAATCCCCTCTAAACCTTCTGTCCCTTACTTTAAATCTAAGCCTCCTGGTAATTGGCACCTCAGCTAAGGGGATAAGTTTATTCCTATCTACCCCATCAATATTATAGGGTATTCAAACAAGATAGAGAGGGGGATAGAAGAGAAGGGACAGGGTCACAATATTGATCAAGGAGTCAATTATAGCAGTGAGAAGGGATAATATCTTGGAAGGATCATCAAATGAGGCCATATGGGTAAAAATAAAAACCACAAAGGGGCAAAAACGCTGTTGGGTGTGCACAAGAGGCCCCCAAAGAGTCAGGGAGAGATGGAGGATCAAATATGTAATCACATTTCAGAGAAGTGTAAGGATATAAGGCAGTAATACTGGGGATTTTAACTACCCAAACACTCAGCGGGAATTTCTGCACCTGTCCGCTACTGCGATCTGCTGATCCCACTGCAAGTCAGTGGACTTCTGGCTAGGGCGCCACCTCACCCCCGGCGGGTCCTGCCCATGACAGGGCCGGAAATTCCTGGCCATTAACTGGGATAGTTTTAGTGTGCAAGGTAGGGAGGGAGCAAAATTCTTAAGTTGCATCCAGGAGAATTTTTTTAGTCGGTGTGTAGAAAGCCCAAAAAGGGAGAGGGCAATTCCGGACCTAGTACTCAGAAATGAGCACAGGCAGGTGGAAGGCATATTAGCAGGGGAGCATTTTGGAGATAATAACCATAACTCAGTTAGATTTAGAATAGTTATGGAAAAGGATAAGGTTGTGCTGGGAATAAAAGTTCTAAACTGGGGAAAGGCTAATTTATTAAGATGAGATATGATTTGGCCCAAGTGGACTGGGAGCAGCTAATTGCAGGTAAAATTTTCAGAGCAGTGGGAAGCATTCAAGGAGCAAATAGCAAGGGTAGGGAGCAAATATGTTCCCTAAAGACAAAGTGGGGAGGGCGGGGGGAGGGAGGGGTGGTGCTGGTGGTGAGGGGGGAGTGCGGTACCAAGTCTGGAGAACCTTGGATGTCAAGGTACATAAAGGTTAGGATTAAGAGAAAAAGAGAAGATGATGGCAGATGCCAAGGGTTCAGTATGGCAGAGTCCCTAGAGGAGTATAAAAAGTGCAGAGGGGAACTTAAAAAGGAAATTAGGAAAGCTAAGAGAGTGCATGAGAAAGCATTGGTGGTTAGAATAAAGGAAAACCCAAAGGGTTTTTAAAAATATATAAAGAGCAAGAGAATAACTAGGGGAAATGTAGGGCAATTGGGGACCATAGAACTAATCTGTATGTAGACCCAGAAGACGTGAGTACAGTCCTCAATGAATACATTTTGCTGGTTTTCACAATGAAAAGGGATGATGCATGTATTGACATCAGGGTAGAGAACTGTGAAATGTTAGAGGAAATTAATACAGAGAGAGAGGAGGTACTAATGGGTTTAATGTCCTTAAAAGTGAATAAGTCTGCAAGCCAGGATGAGATGTATCCCCAGCTGTTAAGGGAGGCAAGGGAAGAGATTTCAGCAGCTCTGGCAGTAATTTTCAAATCATCTCTGGCCACAGGTGTGGTGCCAGAGGACTGGAGGACTGCTAAAGTTGGCCCATTATGAAAAAAATGGAGGAAAGGATAGACCAAGAAATTACAGGCCAGTCAGTCTAAACTCAGTGGTGGGGAAGTTACTAGAAAGAATTCTGAGGGACAGAATATATCTGCATTTGGAGATACATGGATTAATCAGGGATAGTCAGCATGGTTTGTTAAGGGAAGATCATGTTTAACAAATTTGATTGAATTTTTTGAGGAGGTAACCAGAAGTGTTGATGAGGATAATGCATTTGATGTGGTCTACATGGACTTTAGCAAAGCTTTTGATAAGGTTTCTTATGGCAGACTGGTTAAGAATGTAAGAGCCCATGGGATCCAAGGCAAAGTGGCACATTGGATCCAAAATTGGCTGAGAGGCAGGAAGCAGAGGGTGATGGTAGAGGGATGTTTCTGTGACTGGAAGTATGTTTCCAGTGGGGTTCTGCAGGGCTCACTGCTGGAGCTCTTGCTGTTGTAGTGTACATACATGATTTGGACTTAAATGTAGGGGGTATGATCAAGAAGTTTGCAGATGACATGAAAATTGGCTGGGTAAATAATGAGGAGGATAGTCGTAAACTGCAGGAGGATATCAATGGACTGGTCAGGTGGGCAGAGCAGTGGCAAATGTAATTCAACCTGGAAAAGTGTGAAGTAATGCGCTTGGGGAGGGCTAACAAGATAAGGGATTACACAATGAATGCTTGGACCCTGGAAAGTACTGAAGATCAGAGGGGCCTGACAGATCCCCAAAGGTAGCAGGGCAGGTAGATGAGGTGGTTAAGAAGGCATATGGGATACTTGCCTTTATTAGCCGAGGCATAGAATTCAAGAGCAGGGGGTTTATGCTGGAACTGTATAAAATGTCAGCTAGGCCACAACTGGAGTACTGTGTGCAGTTCTGGCCACCACATTATAGGAAGGATGTGATTGCACTGGAGAAGGTGCAGAGGAGGTTTACCAGGATGCTGCCTCGGCTGGAGGGTCTGAGTTATGAGGAAAGATTGGATAGGCTGGGGCTGTTTTCCTTGGAGAATAAAGTTTGAGGGGGACCCTGATGGAGGTGTATAAGATTATGAGAGACATAGATAGGGTGGATAGGAAGGCACTTTTTCCATTAGTAGAAGGGTCATTAACCAGTAAAAGATAGAAGGCTAAGAGGGGAGCTGATAAGATGTTTTTTCACCCAAAGGGTGGTGAGAGTCTGGAACTCTGCCTGAAAGGGTGGTTGAGTCAGAAACTCTTGTAACAATTAAGAAGCATTTAGGTATTCACTTGTGTTGCCATAGTCACCATGGCTTTGGACCAAGTGCTGGAAAATGGGATTAGTGTAATCAGGTCTTTGCTGACCAGCATGGACACAAAGGGCTGAATGGCCTCCTTTTATGTTGTAAATGTCTGTGAGTCTATGACTCTATGGAATGAGGAGATCATATTGAGCAGCTTCATGTAGATAATTTTCTCCAGATCAGCTCTGCTCACATGGTCAAATATCATGGTGAGGTCGAAGAAGGCAAAATATTAGTGGTCTCCTTTGTTCACAACATTTCTCTTGCTGCTGCTGGACTGAGAAGGTCATGTCAATTGTAAATCTTCCATTTCTGAAACCACACTGGGATTCAGGATGCATTCGATCAGGATCTTCAGTCTGACAAGGCCAACGCGAATCAATACTTTTCCTGCGATGCTCAGCAGGGAGATGCCTTGATAGTTGTTGCAGTCACTGTGGTCGTCCTTGTTCTTGTACAGGATCACAATCTTTGCATCCTGAGGCACAGCTGCTCCCTCTAGCAGGGACAGGGAAATTTGTGCAGATGCTGTAGGAAAGCCCGTTTCCGTCCTTCATGAGTGTAGGTAGTATGGCATCATGACCAGGGGCAAGTAAGTCATTAGCTTGGCTAAGCTCTTCCATTGTGGGTTGGATTTCTAGCTCTGCCATGACAGGCAGTCTTTTAATGGATTCCTCAGTGACAGTGTTTTCCCGAGAGTACAATTCAAGGTAGTGTTCTACCCATCTCTCCAACTGTTTCTTGGAGTTGGTGGTGACCTCTCCTGCCTTTGTTTTCAAAGATCTGATGAGAATTCCTACACTAAACAATGATAGAGAATGCTGATATCCAAAAAGATTATATTTATCTGCTGCTATAAGCAGCTTCAGAGACTAGGAAAAAGAATGTCTCACTTAATTCACAAGATCAGGAAGGCCAAGCAACTCATTCAAATTTATCCCTCTTAAAGAATGTACTTTTTCTGTTGTGTTATTATTCGGGCTTTGGCCTTGAAGTTTGGACAGTTAGACAGGCAATGGTTGTGTAGGAGTATCTCTCCACTATTTGAATTATGAGGCCTGAGGGCTCCCATATGTTGCTTCTCAGGCCTCATTTCAATAGGTTCAGCATGGAGATTTGAACCCACCAGCAACAAAGAGTGCAAGACATTGCTGGTGCTGCAGCAGCCCTCAGGGAAAGGTTCAGGGGTCAATCTGGGATCTGGGCCAGTTGGGGTTGGGGCTGGGGATTACAGCATTAATTTTGGGAATGGCAAGATGATTCGGGGTTGGGACTTGGATTGAGGAGGCATCCTCACTCCTGTTGCACCTAAACAGAGCTGGGACTGAATTCCTTGCACAGCGTTTTGCTAGTGCTGTTGGGAGGGCTTTAAATTAACTCAGCAGGGATGTGCAAACCAGGAGAAAATATTAGAGAGGAATACCAGGGTGCACAAAATACTGGGAGGGACAAATAACAATAGTATGGAGAATAGTAAGTTAATAGATGAAGTCGGGGTGAGGGAGAAAGTAACAAAATCTAAATCAGGGTTACTATGCATGTATGTGAATGCATGGAGTATAGTAAATAAAAATGGGGAGTTACTGGCACAGATTGCTATATGGAAATATGATGATGTGGCAATAACAGAGACCTGGCTCAAGGAAAGGCAGAACTGGGTGTTAAATATTCCCAGGTACAGAGTGTTCAGAAAAGACAGGACAAAAGGAAATGGAGGAGGGGTGGCAGTATTGGTTAAGGAGGGCATTGCAGTGCTGGAGAAAGAGGATGTCCTAGAGGCTTCAAGGACAGAATCAATTTGGCTAGAGCTAAGGAACAAAAAGGGTGCAAATACATTGCTTGGTGTAGTTTATAGACCGCCAACTAGAGAGAAAGATGTGGAAGAACAAATCTGCAGGAAAATTACAGAAAGATGCAAGCATTATAGAGTAGTTTTAATGGGTGACTTTAATTACCCGAATGTAGACTGGGACAATGGTAGTGTAAAGGGTGGAGGGGGGCAAAAGTTCCTAAATTATGTTCAGGAAAAGTTTCTACAGCAGTATGTGTCCAATCCAATAAGAAAAGATGCACTGTTGGTCCTAGTTCTTGGAAATGAGGTGGGCCAAGTAGGTCAAGTGTCAGTGGGGGAACATTTAGAAGACAGTGATCATTGTATTGTGTGTTTTAGGATGATGATAGAAAAGGACAATAGGCAATCCAGAGTAAGAATAATTAACTGGACGAGAGCCAACTTCGATGGGACAAGAACGGAGCTGGGCCAGATAGACTGGAATGCAAGATTGGTGGAAAAAACTGTAGCTGAACAATGGGCTACCTTCAAAAAAGAATTAGTTCAGGCACAGTCAAGGTATATTCCATCGAAAGGGAAAGATAGGACACACAAATCCAGAGCTCGCCGGATGCAAAAGGAGAAAGAAATTCATATAAAGAAGAAAAAGTGCGCTTATGACAGATGTCAGCTAGAAAATACAATTGAGAACCAGGAGGAATACAGAAGGTTTGGAGGGGAAGTGAAAAAGCATATTAGAGAAGCGAAGAGGGATTATGAGAAAAGACTGGCAGTCAACATAAAGGGGAACATAAAGTCTTCTATAGGCATATAAATAGTATAAGGTTGGTAGAAGAAGGAGTAGGGCCGATTAGGGACCTACAAGGGAATTTATGCATGGATGAAACGGCCATGGCTGAGGTATTAAATGAATACTTTGCATCTTTCTTTACCAAGGAGGTAGATGCTACCCAGGCCATGGTGACAGACAAGGAAACTCTGTGACTAAAAAGGTTCAAAATTGATAGGGAGGAAGTGTTGAATAGACTGTCGGTACTTAAAGTTAACAAGGCACTGGGACCAGACGAGATGCATCCAAGTATATTGAAGGAAGTAGAGTAGAAATTGCAGGGGCACTGGCCATAATTTTTCAATCTTGCCTAGACTCAGGTAAAGTGCCAGAGAACTGGAGAATTGCAAACATTATGCTCTTGTTCAAAAAAGGCTGTAAGGACAAGCCCAGCAATTACAGACCAGACAGTTTAACTTCAGTGGTGGGCAAGATTCTACAAACAATGATTCAGGATAGAATTAGTAGTCACATGGAAAAATATGGGTTGATAAAGAAGAGCCAGCATGGATTTGTAAAGGGGAAATCGTGTTTAACTAACTTGCTCGAGTTTTTTGAAGAGGTAACCGAAAAAGTCAGTGAGGGTAATGCTGTTGATGCGGTGTACATGGACTTTGAAAAGACATTTGATACAATGCCACACAACACATTGCTCATGGAATAAAAGAGACAGTAGCAATGTGGATACAAAACTGGCTGAAAAATAGGATGCAGAGAGTAATGGTCAATCGATATTTTTCGGGCTGGAGGAAGGTTTGTAGCGGAGTTCCCCAGGGGTCGGTATTGGGACCCTTGCTTTTTCTGATATATATTAATGATCTCTATCTTGGTGTACAGGGGACAATTTCAAATTTTGCAGATGATACAAAGCTTGGGAGTGTTGTAAACAGTGGAAAACAGTGTAGAACTTCAAAAAGACCTAGACAATTTGGTGGAGTGGGCAGATAGGTGGCAGATGAAGTTCAATGTGGAGAAGTCAGAGGTGATGCATTTTGATAGGAAGAACATGGACGGACAATATAAAATAAGGGGTGAAATTTTGAAAGGGGTGCAGGAGCAGAAAGACATGGGTGTATATGTACATTGGTCATTGAAGGTGGCAGGACAGGTGGAGAGAGCAGTTAATAAAGCATATAGTATCCTGGGCTTCATTAATAGGGCCATAGGGTACACGAGCAAGGAGGTTATGCTGAACTTATATAAGGCACTTGTTAGATCTCAGCTGGAGTATTGTGTGCAGTTCTGAGCGCCACATTATAGGAAGGATGTGAAAATATTGGAGAGAGTGCAGAAGAGGTTTACAAGAATAGTTCCAGGGATGAGAAACTTTGATTATGAAGATAAATTGGGGAGGTTGGGGCTGTCCTTCTTGGAGAGAAGAAGACTAAGGCGATTTGATAGAGACCTTCAAAGTCATGAGGGGGCTGGACGGAGTAGATAGGGAGATGCTGTTCCCTCTCATAAAAGGATCAAGAATGAGAGGGCACAGATTTAAAGTGATTTGCAAAAGAAATTTGACGTGAAAAGAGGCTTTCTCACACAGCAAATGGTTCGGGTCTGGGATGCACTGCTTGAGGCATTCATGAGGGCACTAAATGATTATTTAAATAGAAACGATGTGCAGGTGTATGGGGAAAAGGCAGGACAATAGCACTAGGTCATAAAGCTCATTTAGGGAGCTGGTGCAGACACGATGGGCCAAATGGCCTCCATTTATGCCATTAAAATTCTGTGATTCTGTTTCTCCCCAGCTCCATGTTCAGGCATATAGCTTATCCCCTTGGTTTGACCTAGCAGGTGATCCCTAAATTTGTTTCCTGAGTGCAGTTGGCACTGATGAAAGCTGCCTCAGATGAATCTTCCTACATTTTTAATCAATAGCACAATGCTGGCAGTCCTCCAGTCTTCTGCAGCCAGAGAGGATTGAAAAATGATGGTCAGAGCATCCGCTACTTCTTCCCTTGCTTCTCTTAACAGGCTGGGATACATAATTCTGGCCTAGTGATTTTCTACTTTCAAAGATGCTATACCCCTTAATATTTCCTCTCTCACAATGCTTCTCCCATCCAATGTTTAACACCTCCCCTCCTTAGCCTCAATGTCTGCATCAATGGCACCACTGCTCCACCCCACCCCTCCCCCCCCCCAACACATCTCCCACTCCGTTCTGAAGCATTCATTAAAACCTGAGCTATTGTGCACTTGCTAATCATACACTGGAATCTTCTACCTGGGGATTGAAACAATGCAATATTAGCTCTGGTAGCCATCTGCTCTTTGCCTGATGAGCACAATGCAATTGGTGCTGACTGGGAAAAATTTAGTTTAATTGACTGTAGAGTTGCTGACCCTCCAGGGTTGGCCTGGAGTCTCTGGGAATTAATCTCCTGGACATTACTACAAGCAAAAGCAAAATACTGCGGAAGCTGAGAATCCAAAACGAAAACAGAAAATGCTGGATAAACTCAACAGGTCTGACAGCATCTGTGGAGAGAGAAACAGAGTTGATGTTTTGAGTCTGTATGACTTCTTCAGGGCTACAAGCAACTTTGGAGAAAAAGAAAGGAGAAAAAGAAATACCCTGAGGGGCATTAGAATTAATTGTGTCTTTATTTTCTTCAAGTTTTTAAAATACTTTGGTTATAAAATGTTGTAGAATAGAAAAATAGCTGTTTGACCTACAATCAAGAATCATCCAACCAGATAATGAAGAGTATGCCAACATTCCACTTGATATGGAAGGTGGGCTGTGGTGAGGATGAAAGTACCGGATGGTCAGTGGCAGATGGTGGAGATGAGGCAGCTAGGACAGAGGGTAGGAGCTGGTGAGATGGAGGTTGGATATATTATGAAACTGCTGGAATGTGTTGAACAAGAGGCAAAAACTCGTTCTAATTGCCATACTTCAAGATAAAAGTAGCTGTGTGACTTGACCAAAATGAGTAATTTAAATTCTAAGTTCAGTTAAGAATTCAGTATAAACTTTTTTACCAAGAGAGTGGTTGAAATATATGTTAATGCAGTGGTTGTGTTAAAAAGCCACTGACAGATACACTTACATAGACATTCAGCTCTTCTGTGCATAATCAGGCACGCCTCTCACTATAATAACCCCTCCACCCTCAACCACTGCCAGTGTGTTTGAACATTAAAACTCGCTACCAGGAATGTAGTCAAGGCAAATAGCACAGATGCACCTCAGGGGGGATAAGATAAACAATTGATGGAGAAATGAAAGAAGGATATGTTGATGAGGTAAGCTAAAGTTTTGTGGGAGAAGGCTCATTTGAAGCATAAACAGACTCATTAGGTGAAATAACCTGTTTCTGTGTTGTACATTCTATGTAATTATGTATATAATCTTTGCTGAACATAGACGATGATACGTGATGAAATTCAGGAAATAAAATAATTCAGTAATACCAGCTATGGGAAAACGGAGCTTTAAGGATGCCAATAAGTTAATAATGATACCTATGAAGAGAGAAATGATGCTAAGAATGTCCATTATTACAAGGGAAAGGCATGTGGAACGGACAGTGCTAATGATACCAGCGATTCAGTAACAAGCCCTATACTCTGTCCAAAATCTTATTAAAAAGCACTTGTGTGTGCATAAAAAATGCAACTGTTAGCCCTCTCAAAATACACTGCCATCTCTAAGTGGATTGCCGGTAGTTTTACAGAATATAATTTATAGTGGTTTTTATTTGGGGAGAATTTCCATCTCATAAAACCTCAGACATTTAACATCTAACACCAAGAGGCAATTATTCTTCAGGTATTAAACAATTCAAAGTCTTAAATTATTAGGGTGGATAACTAAAGTGCTATTAATCATTGTTAAAATGATGGCCTGGATTTCAATGTTCAAACACACTGGCAGCAGTTGAGGGAGAAGGGGGTGGTGTAGTGACAGGCGTGCCTGATAATGCATGGATCAGTTGAATGTCTGTGAAGCCTGTTTGTTAGTGACTTTTTAACACAACCACCGCATTAACATATGATTTCTGTGTTTCCTGAACAATTAGCATCAAAGTACATGATGGCATAACTTCAACTCCACTATTTAAAGGCACACTCCAAACATGCAAATTGAGACAGCTAGAGGTGGATATGAGAGAAAAATAAGTGTTGCCATGGAAGATGGAAGGTCAAAGCCTGCATCCTGCTTCAGCAATGTCTCCCTAGTGCTGGGGACCCTAATGAAGAAACTGTTACCTAGCAACGGTGATGGAAGAAGCCAGCTGGGGAACCCAGAAGGCACAGTGGGAGGTGACACAAGGCTCTACAGCAGAAGCATCATTCCACACTTCTATACAATATGGGAAATGGTTCAATGACCAAAGCAGAACAGCAAGATGAGAGTAATGGCATGTTCCCTTAAAGTCAGATGTGTGTACCACCACCAACCCCCTTACTCTGCTTTCTTAAGCCTCCTCACACCTTACCTTGCAGCAATCTCTGTCTATATGCTTCCTCACATTCCCATCTTTTTATCCATCACTGGTACTCACCCTCATCTGTATGCAATGTTGTACCTCTTCCTCACAGTCACTCTCAACAAATGCTTTCCATTCATTCAAACACATGCCTTTGCTCTCACTCATATAATATAAAAACAAGAAATCCTCAGGAGGACTGGCAGCATCAGTACAGAAAGAAACAGAGCTAATGCATTGGACTTTGCCACTGAGACAGAGGCAAATTTTGAGTTGGGTGTGGTGGTCATTTCTCACTGTAGGCTAGCGTGTCGGTCTGCTGCCATGTTCCTGCCTCTGGCATATTTCCAGGGAGGCGGCTTCTGTGGCTTGATGGCTGCCAGCCCAAAGCAGCTGGTGGCCAATTAGGCCAACGAAAGTGCCGAATGAGGACATGATTCACATGTTGTCTGTATTTTTCAGTAGGTGATCGATTCCCCAGTGTGGCTGCAGCCCGTAGCTGGAAGTCTGGTAGCCTCCTGCCAGCAGGCGGGGGAATTGGGAGTTGCTAGAGGCATATCGTCTGGGCTGCTAGGGTCAACTGGGTTTTTCAGTCATATGATGATGATTGGGAAGACATGGATTGATGGCAATTGGGGGCAGGTCAGAAGTGGATGGTTGGTTGTTTGCAGGACTGCTTTGTGTTAGAAGTGGTATTTGCAAGTGGCTATAGATAGTAAGCAAACCTTACAATAATGGGGGCATCCTGGCCAGCTATGTACACAGTGGTGGTGCACAGTACTCATTACCTTTCACCTCTCCGCCTCCCCTCCTCTTCATCGCCTTTCTCCACCTCAGAATCCCTCGAAGAGGCTCTGTGCTTTGCATTGAGTATGGCCTTTGTGAGCAACAGGCTGTCAATAGCGCAAGTCCTGCTCCTCCTGCTCCTGCTAGTGGTCATCTTCTTCCTTATCTGAGGTCCCAAATAACACAGCATAAACAGCAGGATGATAATAGATCAGAACTTCAAAATGCAGCAAATCTTCATACCTCCAAAATATAGATGACAATACCATAGTGTGTAAAGTAAACTCTCAGCACAAGTATTCTTTTTTATTCACTCACAGGATGTGGGTGTCACTGGCTAGGCCAGCACTTATCCCTAATTGCCCTTGTTCAGAGGTAACTTAAGAATCAACCACATTGCTGTGTGTCTGGAGTCACATGTAGGCCAGACCAGGTAAGGACAGTAGATTTCCTTCCCTCAAGGACATTAATGAACCAGATGTGTTTTTACAACAATCGACAATCGTTGCATGGTCATCATTAGACTTTTAATTCCAGATTTTTTTACTGAGTTCAAATTCCACCATCTGCTGTGGTGGGGTTTGAACCCAGGTTCCAAGAGCATTAGCCTGGGTCTCTGGATTACTAGCCCAGTGACAATACCACAACACAATCACTTCCCTTCTAAGTGAACAAGTCCTTTGGTACAAGCAGGTGGGAAAGCAGCTGTGAGTATTGAATACTTATTGGCATGTTTCCCTGTCATGTCTTCAGTCCTGTTAATTGCTGCTGTGTCCTCGTCTTGCTTTTACTGGCAAGTTCTAGGAAGTCCAGGAAACGGGGGCGTGGGGGGCTACATCCATGCAACCTAGTGCACTGGAGTGAAACAGGGAAGTCAGCAGCTTAGAACTCATATCCAGACATGATGGATTTTTTTTACAGGATTTCACTCCCATCACAACCAAACGCATGGGCTCACTCACATCAAAATTCCCCACAAACTTTCCATAAAATTCACAAGATTTAATCATTTGGATATTGCTTTACAGAGCTTATAGCAGACTGGAGCAGTCTGTAAAATAAAAAAAAAACAGAGAATAAACTAAGACTTGCAGGTTTGTGGCTGCTCTTTAAAGAAAACTGCTGTACGAACAGTACATTTGGAACATGAAGATAGTTCAGGCCTGGCATATGTTTGTGACTGAAATGTACTGTATCAAATATGAAATCTGAATTTAATCAAAAAATGTGACTACATTTAAAACTCCAATATATGAAATCATGTCCAGATTGATTACCCATTGTCTGCAAAATTTGGTCTTATGTATTCTGGTGAGATCAAGCTGTTTGACAACAGCCTGAAGGCAGTGGGGGAGGGGGGATGTGTGGGCTCAGCAAAGCTGTCAAACTGTCTTAAATAGATAACTGCAGTCTCGTCTCTTTTAGCAAAATGTCCTTCAAATGAAGTTTTTTCACCAACATTTGCCAATTCTGTCCATCAAACTATTTGGAAGGTTGATCCCATAGCTGATACAGCCACTTGAGAGATGCCTCAACATATTAATAACCATGTATACTTCGGGAAGAATTTTCCCGTCGGCGAGCGGGGGTGGGGCCAGGGCCCGCTCGCCGATGTGTCAAATGATGCGCGGTGATGTTGGGCAGGCGTCCTGATGTCACCGCGCGTCAGTTAGATTGTCAGTTCAGTGGGTGTGCAGCCGCGTCAGCTGCGCGCCCGCCGAACTGTCAAAAGCCATTAACAAAGTCATTAAAGCTGTTAAGAATGCTGCCCGTCCAACCTTAAGGTTGGCGAGCAGGCGAAGAGTCCAGGCAGCCTTCGCATTTTTCTTGGAACCTCATCCACGAGGAGGATGAGGTTTCATGAATTTTTTAAAAATGTAATGAAAATGTATACTTTTATCCTTTGGCATGTCCCAGCTCATGTGATAGTGTCGCATGAGGGGATATGTTTTAAAAGTGTGACAAACCTCTATTTGAAACTTTAGCACTGAAACAAATCTCCCTGAGGCACTGCGGTGCCTCGGGGAGATCTCTGTGCTCTTTCGTGCGCATGCGTGAAAGAGCGCAGGTCCTGAATCAGGGATCTCCCCCCCTGCCGCCCGCACAGGGAGTGTGCAGCACTTCCGGGTGTGCGTCACGCTGGGTGGGTCTTAATTGGCCCACCGACCTAAAATGGTGGCGCACACCCAATCGGGGTCGCACTCGCTCTTGCCGGCCCCTGCACAATTCCCCCGATGGGGGGAAAATTCAGCCCTTAAAGATTGCAGTACAGCTCCTGTGTCAGTTGGCACTTCCATTATGGTGAACTAATCTGTGGTAACCACCTGGCCTAGCCAATATAAATGCTGAGAAAACAACAACAACTTGCATTTATTTAGCCCTTTAATGTAGTAAAATGTTCATAAAGGGGCAAATTGATTTTGTAGAGGAAGAGTGGAATTTTCCATTCTGGAGACTAAGGGCAGAATCGACCCAGATTTGCACTAAGTGCGGTAATGGGCAGGACAAATGATATTTTACCTGCTGGACGCAATGGTGGCTTTCGTGCCATATTGCTCCTTTCCCGATGTGTCTTTCCTCATAATTTATGCACTCCTGGGAAACATGCCTGGCCGCTTGCTGGACGGCCTCTGATTTGCCTGCTCCACTGTCACCTCAGGCCTTCAGTAAACCAGGTGCCATATTTAAAGGCTGCCCTTGCACAAAGCTAGCACTCTTCAAGGGATAGGAAGCTACTGGGAACTGATGGCTGCCAAAGAGAGGAAACATGCTGCCCCAAAATTTAGCAATGCCTCACCCAAGGACCTATTGGATGCGATGGAAGCCCACAGCGATTTCCCCCACCCTCGCTCCTCGCTCTGGCCGAAGACCAGCAAGCAAGTTCACCGATCCAGCATGGGATGCAGTCGCAGCAGTGATCAGCACCAATGCCCTGTAAAAGAGGACAGCCACCCAGTGCCAAAAGAGGATAAATAATTTCCTCCGTTCCGCCAGGGAAAGTCAGTCTTCTCATCAATCTCAACTCGCACACTCACTGTGAGTTCAAGGGACGTCACCGTTCACTTTCTCACACATTCCGTCATCTGCCCTGTGGACCATCTCCTCAACCCGTCCATGGCGCCTCTCACCACCCACACATGCCAAGCATCCTTCCCATCTGGCCTGGTAAGCATCCTGCTTAGACTAGTCTTCATTTACCATCATGCAGGACAAGCTGGTACACAACAAAAGTTGCAGACTGGTGGAGGAATGCCTGACATCAAGGTCCTTACAGACTTTGAAAATAGAGTCATCCAGCTAGCCAACGATGATCTGGATCATTCCTGTGCTGATGGTGAGGTTGGTGATGCTCAATCAAGTGAGGATTCAGCAGTGCAGCATTCATCAGAGAACCATGCTGTGTGTGAGTTCCCCTGTTCTGCAGTTCCCTGCCATGCACCAATCATCTCTCCTTGCTTTTGCAGGCATAACTGGGAAGTAGCCAAGAAATCCACGGGCCAGCTTCTGAACTAAATTCCCAAAGGCACCTTGGAAGAAGAGCCTGGTGACACTCTGAAGATCTGTCAAAGCGCTCACACACACCCTCCACCAATGCTGGGACACACACCTTGTTGGGATCTAGTTCTAGAGTAGCCTTGGGACCACAGTCTGGTGAGCACATCACACTGTCTGATCCACAGCAGGCAGCAGCAGGGACTGCCCAGGTTTCCGGCACTCGAAGGACTGCTAGAGGCCAGATATCTGCTGAGTCGGAGTCAGATGGGGAGCCTCTGGACTTGGTCATGACTCAGTTGCTGGAGCTGCAAAGGCAAGCTCAGGAACAGCAAGAAGGAACGTCCGCTACTCTGTTCAGATTGAAAGGCACAACAGAGGAATTCGTCGACTTTCAGTCTGAGGTGATAGCGCCGGCATGCCAATGCAGCAAGGTCAACACTGGGCAGATGGCTGCTGCCATGGAGACCTTGGTCTAGGACATTTGTCCTGCATTGCGACAAGGGCTGAACTCCATCGCTGACACCATAGTTGGCCTCCAACAGTGTCAATATGAGAGGGGTGCGGGGCAACTTGTTCTCACTCCAGCTTCTCCTCCTCCTCAAACAGTCACCCAGGGGCTCTTGGGCTTCCATAGGGAGGAGCATCAGCAGGTATCACAGTGTCTTTACAGTGTAGAAGGAAGCCATTCAGCCCATCGATTCTGCACTGGCTCTCTGAAAGAGCATTCCACCTAGTCCAACTTCTCTGCCTTATCCCCATAACCTTGCACATTCTCTCTTTTCAGGTAGCAATCTAATTCTCTTTTGAATTCCTCGATTGAAACTGCCTCCACCACCCTTTCATATAGTTTGTTCCAAACTCCAGCCACCCTCTGGATGAAAAAAATTTTCCTCACATCACATTTACTCCTTTTGCCAATTATTTTGAATGTGTGCCCTTTAGTTCTTGATGTTCCCTTGAGCAGGAACAGTTTCTCATTATTTACCCTGTCCATACCCCTCAGGATCTTGAATGCCTCTATCAAGTCTCCTTGCAGCCTTATTTTCTCCAAGAAAAACAGTCCCAACCTCTCCAATCTATCCTCATAACTACAGTTCTTTATCCCTGGAATCATTCTTGTGAATTTCCTCTGTACTTTCTCCAATGCCCTCACACCCTTTCTCAAGTATGGCACCCAGAACTGGATGCAATAGTCCAGATGAGACCTAACTAGTGCCTTTTACATGTTCAACATGACTTATTTACTCTTGTACTCAATGCCCCTATTAATAAAGCCTAAGATAGTAAATGCTTGATTAACTGCTTTCTCAACATGCCTTGCCATCTTGAATGACCTATGCACTTATACACTGACGTCCCTCTATTCCTGCATCTCCTTTAGTAGCTCTCCCTTTATTTTAAACTATCTCACCATATTTTTCCTACCAAAATGAATCACCTCACACTTCTCTGCATTAAACTTCATCTGCCACTTCTCTGCCAATCCACCAACATGTGTATGTCCTTTTGAAGTTCAAGACTTCCTCAACACAGTTGGCAACATTTCCAATCTTCGTATCATGTGCAAATTTTGAAATCCTGCCCTGCATGCCACTGTCTAGGCCATTAATATATATCAAGAAGAGCAAGCATCCCAGCACTGACCCCTGGGGAACTCCACTGCAAACCTTCTTCCAATCCGAAAAATTACCATTTATCACTGCTCTCTGTTTCCTATCACTCAGCCAATTTTTTATCCAAGTGTCTACTTTCCCTTTTATTCCATGACCTAGAATTTTGTTCACAAGCCTATTCTGTGGCACTGTATCAAATGCCTTTTGAAAATCCATATACACCACATCAGTAGCATTTCCCTTGTCAGCCTTCTCTGTTAACTCCTCAAAAAAATTCAGCAAGTTAGATAAATATGATTTTCCATTAATGAATCCATGCTGCCTTTCCTTAATTATTCTGCACTGTCCAAGAGACTATTAATTTTATCCCGCACTATAGTTTCCAGAAGTTTCACCACCACTGAGGTCAAACTGACTGCTCTGTAGTTACCAGCCTTATCCTTGAACAAGGGTGTAACATGCATAATTTTCCAGTCCTCTGGCACCTCCTCTTTGTCTGAGGAAGACTGGAAGGTTACCATCAGTGCCTCTGCAATTTCAACTCTCACTTCCCTCTATACCCTTAGATGCATCTCATCCGGTCCTGGTGCCTTATCTATTTTAAATAATGTTAACCCCTCCAACACCTCCTTCCTCTCAATTACAAGTTCTTTTTGTGTACCAATTACCTCCCATCTCACCTCAGCCTGGGTACAATCCTCTTCATTTGTAAAGACAGATGCAAAGTATTCGTTCAACACCTGCGTTATTTTCCAACCTCCACATGCAAGTCCCCTTTTTGTCCCTAATCAGCCCTACTCTTTCTTTTACCATTCTTTTATTATTTATATGCTTATAGAAGGCCTTAGCCAGAATTTTATGGCTGACATGCGGATGGCGTAGCCTGCAAATCAGCGTATAAAATGACGCATGCCAATGTCAGCGCGCGCCATTGCGATATTTCAGTGGGCGATCAGTTCGCCCGCCATTAATTGAAGGGTTCATTAAGCCCCTTAACTTGCCAATTGTGTACGATTTTGAGGGGCCCGTGTGAACTTTGGGTCGGGGCACAGGCCCAACGAGAAGGCAGGTAGGAGATTATTTAAGAAAACTTTTGCAATGTTGGGATATGTGGACTCAGAGGGGTTGTTCATGTTTTTGACGAAGTTATAATTGACGGAAGTGTTTAAAAGTTGCCTGTGTGATTGTTAGTAGATCTCATCGATTTCCAAGAGCTTCTTGTGTACTTTGAAACCAGTCTGCAGACAAGAACCTTTCTCGGGCCTGCAGCTTTCTGGAGGCCTCTATATAGCCTGGGGATATGGGTTCTGATCTCTCCACTGGACGGAGCTCCCCTGAGGAAGGGAGGGATAAAATAAGGAAGAGCCCAGGACGGGACAATCAGCCTCCAGGGGAGCCACCTTTGGGAGGCCAGGCGCAGGCACAAGGGGCGCAGAGCCAAGAGGTTGTCCAAGGTCCAAGGGACCGCAGAAGACGCCACTATCCTGCTGCCAGGGTATAGAAGCGGCAAAGCAGTTACCTCAATATGACTGATTGTCCCTGAGATCTCCCCTAACTGTGTGGGAGGACATCCCATGCCAATGGCTCTGAAGGTCACAGTTGCCCTCCACGTCTATGCCTCTGGCTCCTTCCAGGGCTTGGTGGGTGATCTTTGCAGTGACTCTCAACCAGCTGTCCACACTTGTGTCAAGCAGATTACAGACGCTCTGTTCAGATGGGTATCCACCTTCATCCACTTCCGCTGCGACCAGGCAAGTCAGGCACAGGGAGCCAGAGGCTTTGCGGCCATTGCTGGCTTCCCCCGCATCCAGGCTGCAATAGACTGCACATATGTGGCCATCAAGGTGCCAGCAGGTAAGCCCAGTGCCTTCGTCAGCAGGAAGGGCTTCTACTCCATGAACGTGCAGATAGTGTGTGATCATGGGATGCAGATTCTGCAAGTTTGTGCAAGGTACCCAGGCAGCTCCCACGATGCCTACATCTTCAGACACTCCCAGGTGCCGGAGCTCTTCAGTAGTCCGGCTCGGCTGGATGGATGGCTGCTGGATGACAAGGGTCATCCCCTCAGAAGGCGGCTCATGACGCCTTTCCGCCATCCAAGAACAGAAGTTGAGCATCGGTACAATAGGAGCCAGGGCACCACAAGAGCTGTGGTAGAGAGAGCCATCGGTCTTCTAAGATGCGCTTCCGTTGCCTGGACCGCTCAGTGGGTGCACTCCAGTACCCCCCCAGATCACGTCTCTCTGATATTGGTAGTCTGCACAATCTTGTGCTGGAAAGAGGGGATGCAGTTGATGATGAAGAGCTTGACACCCTGGATGAGGCGGCACATGATGAATCCAGCAGTGCCTCAGAGGATGAGGAAGCACAGGACGATGATGAGGGGCAGAATGATGACTCGCGTTTACACCAAGGAGGCAGGGACACCCGGCACAGTTTAATCCAAAGAACCTTCAGCTAGCTCAACACACATGGATCAGCAGGAACAGCATTGCCTGGCACTTCCACATGTGGCACTTAGGTGCTACATCTTCCACCTGTTCAGCTGCAAATAAGGGCTTAGTACAGAAACATCAATGTCCACTCAAACACTCATGATAAATATGTGAAAAAGAAAAATGCACCACAAACAAAAGACCCTCAGCCATTGTTACAAAGGTGGATTTATTTTGTTCAAAACAAAAACACACACCACTTGTTAGTGATCACAAAAATATGGGTCCCTATTCTATGGCTAACACAAAATCACCAGTGACATACCCGTGGAGTGCCTAAGGTGTCTTATGCTTACATTTTCGGTTGCTACGTCTAGGTGCCGCCCCATCGCTTGGAGTGTCTTGAGAGACAGCCCGCTGACTCTGGTGTCCTATTGGACTCGATGACCTTGTGGGCATCCTCTAGCCCGTAGAGCCTGTGATGGCCCCGGCTGGGAGGGAGTGGCCAGTTCTAGAACTGGCACTTCCCCAGTTGTCGCAGCCTCAACCGAAGAAACGTTGAGTGGCAGAGGGGCAGAGGAGCTGCTGCCCTCATCGGAGCACCCTGAGAGGAGCTCGCAGCGATGACAGGCAGCTGCTGTGCCAACATGAGGTCCAAATCCACCTCCCTGCTCAACGCAGATGCATGGGCACCAAGTGCCGGCGCTTGGTGCCCAGAACATCTCCTGCAATAGAAAACACCACCTGTGGCCAGAGCAGCTGTGAGGCTTGGAGGTCAGAGTATAACCCAATCATATTTTGATCCATTTGGTGGAAGCCCCTCTCTATGAGAGTTGCCAATCTCTCATTGAAGGAAACCTGATGCTCTGCCCTGAGGGCGGATTCTTCACGTGCACTCTGCCTAGACTCCTCCGTCGCAGAGAGCAACTGAACCATTCCCTCATGCAACACTGCCAGATGCAAACGCAGTTCCTGCCGCCTGTCCTGCAGCTGCTGTATTGGGGATAATTCCAGAGGCACGTCATCAGTGCTGGACTCAGCATGTGCCTCGTCCCCTGCAGCCCTCCGTCTGCTGGAGCTATCAGTAGACTCTGCCCCTACCATCTCCTCCAGCGATCGTGATGTGCCCTTCCACTGTGATCCAGGACACTAGCTGATGGTAAAGTCCCCACTGAGGTGTGTGGCTCTGCGCTGGTGCCTGGCTGGCTGAAATGATGTGCCGTAAGTTGCACATGTTGGCCCTCAGGTGTGGAGGGGGGGCAGTGGAGTCGAGGTGCGGGTCGCTCTGGTGGTGATGCTGAAATTAACAACAAGGACCCTGCATCAGTTAGCATACTTTCAGTTCAACCTTTCATCCCTTTCCCCCCCAGCCTCTTAAGTCGCTCACCCTTCAAGACCCTAAGGAGAAGAACATTGGTGAGGTGAGAAAGAGTCAAGACGAGTCCCAAACATTAAATGCACATGCAGACTAGCTGGTCAGATGGCCTCAGGAATGCCAAGTGGCATGTTATGTACCATAGGAGTGGAGAGAGTGCAAGGGTACCTGACCTGGATGCATGCTGCACTGGATAGTTGCGGGGCTGAGGAAACTTTGCAAACAGTTGGGACATTTGCCGTCGATCACAGAAGATTGAGAGGTCACATTATTGGCCTTCATTCTGTAAGGAGGGGCATAGACCAGGTGCATAAGGCAACATTTCCCCTTGGTGCAGGGATGAGTAACGTAGTAGCATTCATCTAGGTTGAGTGCCAAGATGTTCAAAGCTGAGTTGCTGAGGACCTTTTGGATAAAGTAATGTGGAGCTCACTGGCTGAAAGGGTGCTGGAGGTCCCAAACCCCCTCAGATGAAATAAGTCTTTGGCTGTGCAGCAGCGATCCATTGGCATGTTAGACCATGGTGATAGTAGTCGCAAATGGGATAAGGTAACTTTGGAAGGTGGTGGAGACGCGATTCCTCAAGGGGACGAGGGTCCCTTCTGTATGGCCCACACTTCAGAGTGTCTCAGTCTGTGAATGAGCAGTGTTTCAACATTAACGATTGCATCCATCAGTGGTTTGGATGGTGGGCAGACAGAGTGGATGGGATTGTGGACCTCAAATACCTCCCCGCCAGACCCCAGCTTCGCAGCCCCTGGCCGCCCAGCTCCATGGCCTGCTCTTCAAAAGGCGTGAGGCGCTGCAGGAGGGCGCGCCCACCTCCAGTCTCCTGGCGCTCGCGGGCATTGTGGTGAGTTTATGCCTGCAGAACAGAGAAGAGGATTTATTGGGGCTGGTTGCTCATGTAGTCTGCACGCGCACACCGCATCCCAACCACAGTGGCCCATCTGAGGCCTCCAGTGGCTATTGTCCACACTACTGGTGATCAGTCCCCAGAAGATAGTACGGCTGGTCCCAAACCCCTCCCGCAATGGACACCTTGGACACATTCGGCGTCCATCACTTTGAATATTACATGGCTCTTAGCGCCCATGGCAAGGAGGCGCAACTGGGTGCAGTGCCGATGCCAGCTGATGGCACTTGCCTAAAACACATTGAGGCACCCCCTGCACCATCTCATTACCATCAATAGGACATGTGTTAGAGTTCTGAGTATGTGTCTTGCGGTCTCCCCTGCAGGTTGCCCCCAGACTACTCAAATGCCACAAAGACCAACATATGCTGTGAGGAGAACCCGTCTTCTCCTCAACCACTAAGGCTGTTGTAAGCATGGTCAGTAGCCATTTGCCCACCCAGCGTGCGACAGATGCCCTATGCAGTAATGACAGCAAGACGTGGTTGGGGTGGGGAGGTCAAAGGCTAAGACTGCCTTCTGGGTCAAATGACCAAGACAGACATGGTACTCACCCATCCAGAGCGCAGAAAATCTTTGAATCCTTCCCTGCACTATGTGCCAGTGCACCGCACATCATCATGAGCACTTACAGCGTCACCCACCTCCTGCCACGCCTGGCTGGTGATATGGTGTCCCTCCTCCTCCCATCCTCCGGATACAGAAGGTGCCGACAGATGCCCACCTCTTGCAGGAGGACAGCAAGGCATGCATCGGAAAATTGGGGGGGCACAGTGGCCTCTCCTGCAGCCTGCCCCCCTCCTCCTGCTCGTGCACATGCTGCTCTCCACTCGCACCTCCCTCCCTCTTGCCATGAATGGCCATAGTGCACTGCCTCAAGCAGGCTGCCTGGCCACTCCTTATACAGGCTGCCCACCCTCGTGACTATTTTCCCGTTCTCCACAGGAGTCGCTTACCCGCTGAGCGGGCCTTAATTGGCCCACCTGTGGAAAATGGCGGCGTGGCCCATTTCTTCAGCGGCAATTGGCCTCCCACCCACCGCAGAATTGGTCAGGCCCGCTTGACCGATGAACGTAAAATTCTGCCCCTTGTCTTTGTGTTCCACCTGGCATCAGCACCATCACAATAGGTGAACTCCAGTTACCGCAGCCAGACTCAATGATGTCATTCTGAAGCATGAATTTGATTTATTTTTGTACTTGAGCTAATTTTACTGGATTTTACTGCCTTATTGAAACTGAATCTCCCACATCTATGATCATGTAGCCAAGTTTGTTTTCCCCAACTCGTTCCCACAAATAGCTTTATGTGACTGTAATAGTTTTGCCAAATCTCTTTGACTTTTGTCTGCAAGGTAACTCAATATTACATTTACATTTTTAAGCACCCCCTCTCATTGTCCAATTTGTTTAGAGGAAAATCAATTTCAGAATCCTTTGTTTCTACCTCTTTCTCTTTATCTACCAATACTAATACCTCCTTTGGCTACCTTCCCTTTCAAAGTACCCATTGTTTCTTTCTTCTATCTGGAGTATTTTTATTAAGTGATTTAATTCACTCAGTCTCTTTTCAATCCTGTAAGGCTCACTAAACCTTGCCTTTAACGGTTTGCCTGACACTGGTAACAAAACTTACACCATTTCCCCAACATCAAAAGTATGAGCTTTTGCCCTCATATCTGCATTTGTCTTCATCACCTGCCATGATATCTTTAAAACTTCCTTAGCTAGCTCAAATGCTCTGTTCAATCTTTCTCTGAATTTTGTCACATAATCCAGCAAAGTAGGTTCTGAACTCTGGCTTACTAGTTGCTCCAGAATCAATGTAAGTGGTCCCCTTACTTCATGACCATAGACTAATTCGAAAGGACTAAATCCTGTCAATTCATTAGGGGCATCCCTAATAGCAAATAACAAGAATGGAATCCCCCGACCCCAGTCCTGTGGGTCGTCTTACCTATAATCCCTCATCATAGTTTTTAAAGTTTGATGCCATCTCTCTAAAACACCTTGTGATTCAGGGTGATAAGTTAATGATTTAAACTGTTTTATCCACAGGTTGTTCATGACTTCCATAAACAGCTGTGACATGATATCTGAACCTTGATCCGACCGTATTTCTTTTGCTAACCCATATCTTGTAAAACAAATTTGGTCAACTCCTCTACAATTCTCTTTGCTATAATATTTTGTAAAGGTATCACTTCCAGAAACCTTGTAGGCACCTCCATGATCGTCGCATTTCCCCCAACTTAGTCTACTGCATTCGTTGCTCCCAATGTGGTCTCCTCTACATTGGAGAGACCAAACGTAAACTGGGCGACTGCTTTGCAGAACACCTGCAGTCTATCCGCAAGAATGACCCAACCCTCCCTGTCGCTTGCCATTTTAACACTCCACCCTGCTCTCTTGCCCACATGTCTGTCCTTGGCTTGCTGCATTATTCCAGTGAAGCCCAACATAAACTGGAGGAACAGCACCTCATCTTCTGACTAGGCACTTTACAGCCTTCTGGACTGAATATTGAATTCAACAACTTTAGATCTTGACCTCCCTCCTCCATCCCCACCTCCTTTCTGTTTCTTCCCCCTTCCTTTTGTTTTTTCCAATAATTTATATAGATTTTTCTTTTCCCATCTATTTCCGTTATTTTTAAATCTTTTATGCCCCCCACCCCCACTAGAGCTATACCTTGAGTGCCTACCATCCATTCTTAATTAGCACATTTATTTAGATAATATCACCAACTTCAACACCTCTGTGTTCTTTTGTTCTTTTGTCTGTGACATCTTTTGATTATCTGCTCCTATCACTGCTTGCTTGTCCCTACAACCACACCACCCCCCTCCACTTCTCTACCCACCCCCCCCCCCCCCGCCACCTTAAACCAGCTTATATTTCACCCCTCTCCTTGGATTCAACCAGTTCTGCTGAAGGGTCATGAGGACTCGAAACGTCAACTCTTTTCTTCTCCCCCGATGCTGTTTTTCCAGGTAGTTCTGTTTTTGTATTGTCAGCAAGCAATGATTTCCACTTTTGGTTTTAGGGAGGGGTCCTACACAATTAATTAGGACCCTGGTAAATGATTCCTCAAATATTGGAATCAGAATTAAAGGTGCAGGCTTAATCACTGCTTGAGATTTCCCTGTCACCTGACATGTGTCACATAATCTACAGAAGTTGACTACATCTTTATGCAGTCCAATAAAAATGTTTTTGTATTTTTGCCTGAGGTTTCCTAATTCCTAAATGTCCAGCTATTGGAAGTTCATGAGTTACTCTCAATGTTTCATTTCTGTATCCAGATGGTGTAACTATTTGATGTCCTACTGCCCATTTCTCACCTGCTGGAATATGAGTCGGCCTCCACTTCCTCATTCACACATTACCTTTAAGGTAATAACATTCTGGAATACATTCTGCCTCTGTTTCTGAATAAGCTGTGTTATAAAACTGCTTTATTCATGGGTCCTCCTGATGTAACTCTACCAATTTCACTGAGATAAACACTTCAACCTTCTCTTCCTGCACAATCTTTTTAAAGACAGATCCAGCTAATTGGAGGGAGAAACTGAGCCAATACCTCAAGTCCGCACAACAATCCCCCGCACCCCCACTCACACCACCCCCCAGAGCCGAAGGGAAGCAAAAACCCGATGGACTCCTCACTGTTGAAGAGGGGTTGGAATAGGCAGAACAAGACAGAAGGCCAGGGACAGCCAAGGACAAACTGACAAAGATGCCATGGACACAAGACAAAGGGAGCGCCAATGGCAGTGGTGAAGAGCCAAGAAGGCGCTGAGTGCGGCACAAAGGCAAGGCTGCAGAAGGCTTCAACACCAGAACAAGGACCAGCATGGGCAAAAGCAAAACACATAAGCAAGTGGCAGATGGCCAAGTTCAACAACTTCAGATAATGAACTCTCTCCTCCCTCTTGACTCCTTTTTTAATCCAATGTAAATATAAATATTTATTTATTTGTTTGTTTATTTACTTATTTAATGATTTGGTCATTTTTGTATCCTTTTCCCCCAAATCCCCTCTCCCAACAGAGCCATCTGTCACTTGTCTTCACGTTCCACCCTCACCACACGAACCATCCACCCAGGTGACTCCACGAGTGTCCGGCCCATTGACTCCCCTCTTCCTGTGATCCCAGCAGCACCAGCTCCACAGGCCAAGAAGGGTGCCACTGCCAACAGCAGGACTCTGAAAGCAGTCAGGGACCCTCCAGGTCTTGGCCCCCCACCAGAGGATGTCCGCCAAGGTCATCACAGACAGGGCATAGCAGCCAGCAGGCTGCCTCTGCCACCTCTGTGGATGCTAAGGGAGCACCAAGATGTAGCAGCAGGGTTAGGAAGGTTAAGAAAATGTAGTTTCATTACATAGGCATGGGTGTTATATCACTTATACATAACGTTCACTATTGCAAATAAACTTGCGATAATGTCACCCTGTCTAAGGCTCCTGATCATGTCAGTCTGAAGCGAAAACTTGGTTTCTGTGCAAGGTAAAGGCAGGTGTCTCCGTCCAGGGCCTCCTCCCTGTGCTTTGTGTAATCTCCTCAGCACACTGATGGTGCGCTTCACAGTCACTGGACACATCAGTCATGCCTGGACTTTGATGGGGCTTATCGTTCCAGCCAGAATGTCCTGGGCCAGCAGCACAGAATTCCATCATTCTCTCTGTGCACTCCCAGTACTTTTGCAATGCAGCTGGCCCCACATCTCATCAGCTTCTGCGTCCGGTAACAGTATAGTCATCAAGGGTTTAGCTCACAAAGGATGCCATAGGATTAAGAGAAGTTAAAGTTTCATGGCTGCATCTCCATGATATGACCCTGTTCACAGAACTCAAGTGAGCTGCCATCAGCCAGACGAGTCAAACATTCACAGATGTAATGTGAGGATCTATAAAGTGTCCTCATTGCTTGCCATCATCATCCTCCATGAATCTAGCAGCTATAAGAGCCTCCTGAGTGTGCCTGCCTCGTCTAGGCAACAGAATCGCCTCATCACTATTTTTCTCAACTTCAAGGACCCCCTCACCTTCATCCCTGTCGACGTCCTCCTCATCAGAGGAGACCTTCAGCTCCTTCATTGCCTCCTCAGCCAGCTCCTCCACCCGTTGCAGCACCAGGTTGTGAAGGGCGTAGCAACAACGATGCGGGACACTCTCTGTGGACTATTTTGCAGGGCTCCACCAGACTGGTCCAGGCACCAGAACTTTATCTTCAATATCCCAATGGTTTGCTCCACCAAAGTGTGAGTTGCAGCATGAGCCTCATTGCACCTTCTCTGAGGCTGCCGTGCAGGCATCATCAGTCAAGTCCTCTGCAGGAGGCCCTGTCCCCAAGGAGCCCACCCTGCATCCTCTGTGGACCTTGGAAGACGTCAGGGGTCTGAGACCTACAGAGAATGTAGGAGTCATGGACACTCCCAAGGAATCATGTGCAGACCTGCAGGATGAATTTGCTGTGGTTGCAGACCAGCTGAACAAGTGGAAGCCCTTGCAGTTGATGTAGTTGACTGCTCGCTGCCACGGAGATCTAAGTGCTATGTGAGTGCAGTTGGTGGCACCCTGCACCTGTGGAAAACCAAAGATCAGCACAAACCCCAAAGGTCTTGCTTCCTGGCTCATCTGATCCTGGGCGAAGTGCACAAGGTTGTGTGCCTTTGCAAATATGGCGTCCGTGACCTCCTGGATGCGCGTAGACTTGCAAGACCTTCAGAGCCACCTGTGGAGCCCTGGAAGGAGCCACTGACATAAAAATTGAGCATCATGGTCACTTTCACGGCCACTGGCATTGAATGGCCTCCAAGTCCCTGTGGCACTAAATCCTGCAGCACATGGCATATGTGAACGACCAATTCCCTGGACATGTGCAGTCTTTGGCAACACAGGTTCTCAACTTCAGGAATGGCAAGCACCGTCTGAAGCCAGATAATCTAGAGGCCCAACTCCAAGCATGGCAATGTAGTAGTGCCTGAGCTTTCTCAGCTGTGGAAGAACCCTCACTTAATACAAGGTTTCAATAAATGCCAGGCCGCTTCCCTCCCACGCCCACCGCATGCGCTTGTTTACTACCGTCTGACAGTGCTGCCTTGTCCACCCTGCCCTTGCCCCAACCACCGTGCAGCCCCTGCCCCAGCATCGCACTGTCAGCCAGCCAGGAAAAAACAATTTGCCTGTGTCCTCGCCTGAATGCACGGCACCTCTTCCTTGAAGTCAAACGGACGACCCTTGTGAGTGCTGAGCAATGATGGCATCCACTCACCTCTGAGTTCCCATTGAAGTTCAACTTGCTGCCTCGAAACACATAAGCATCAATCACACCAGCTTGGGGGGTGGGGTGATCCCAGTGAGCAGGCAAGATGATGTGATGCAAATGCATTGAAATTATTTTCCCGATATTGGATGGCCTGGCATTGATGGGCGGAGCGGACGATCTCAAATTATTTTTCACGAGGGTGTAAAACCGATTTTTGGACTGATCACCATATTTGTCTGCTCATACCCACCATGATGCCTGACACCAATGGGGTCAGAAAATTCCAGCCTAAGTCTGGTGGCAGGTTAGAAAGTCGGCGTGATTCCCGCTGGGCAGTGGGGCGGGTGAACATGTGAGATCTTCTGCTCTTTAGCCCATTAATTATGCATCAACAAGGAGCTTGATGAATGTTCTGGGAGGAGCAGGCAAGAAGTCACCTGCCCTGCCATCACTTCATTAGGTCAAAAGTCCTGGTGGCATTTTTAAAGGGGATCTGGACAGACATTCACCCATTGTAGGCCATGAGTTTTGCACTTCTCCTCCAGAGTCCTTGCGGCTGCAGCTCCTACTGGAGAAATTTGCAGATGTGAGCAGCCACATCCTGGGACATACCAGGGCACATTCGGTATTGCCTTTCATTGCCACTAGCGATACACCAGTGGTTCGGCCAATGCTCACCATTACAATGTTCCATGTTCTCCATCCTCTTGACCTTCTAGAGGCCCCACTGCCTCTTGCTGCTTAGGCCCTTGTTCCTCCTGGCCCTGTGGTAATGGACAACAGGCCTTTCTTCTCCCCATCTGGATAAGAGCCATTACAAGGCAGAGCCATTACCAAGGAAGACCAGAGGTGGCTGTTGCTCCCATCCATACATGAATGGCTATGAAGGCATTGCTCTTTGACTAAGGAGATGAGAGCCAGTTGCAAGAAACCTCCCTCTGACACTGATTCGCTTGTCTTCACAACTCTCAAGGCTCTATAGAGAGGCCATTGCCTTGGCAGCATAGAAAGCCTAACTGCATGAACCCTTGTCGACTATGACCATTCACCTGGGAGGATGGACGTTTGGAGTCACAAGTTGGCTGCCCCCACCAGCCATGCTCCTTGGGGGCATCCTCCCTCCTTTCATCCCTGTCTCTGACTGCAGCAGATGGCAAATGGTGCAGAATGAACAGCAGCTCCACACCTTGCTGGCTCTGCAATGTTATGAGACCCATGAGTCAGGAACAAACCTGCTGCCATATGGTTTTCACCATAGAGAAGAGAAGACAACTGAGCATGGTTAATATCCAGTTGCCACAATTATGGAGGTGTCTCTTTAGTCAGCCACTTGCGCTGACCTTGAACTCCACCCACATGAAAAGACCCTCATCCCACCTCAAGGGTTCTCACCGAATAACTATTTCAAAAATGGTGTGCGTCACCTTTCAAGCTCAATGCGCCACCTTCTGCCATCCACCTGTCACCCACCAACTTCCTCCTAACACCTATGACCACTTGATATCATCATTCCGCCTCCTTGAGTCACCCATGAACCTCCCCCATTACCTTGGACCCTATCAGGACCCACATCAACATGCCTCCCCTCCCCTCAGAGCCAACACCTGTTACCGTCCCCATGCCCACCCTGACCCTGCCCCCTCCCATTATCTGATGAGTGAGCCACCTGACTTGTCCCTTACTGTGACCCCCCCCCCATGTGACCTTCACCTACCCTGGATCTGCCACCTGACCGCATCCCACTCCTCCCTTTGACTGTGACTGTTCCCTCCTATCACCAGTACCCTGAGTTCACCCCCACAACCTCATCGTCAACACCACCAAGACCCAGCCCCCTTTCCAGGACACTCCCTATCCTTCCCCGGTAAGCCTGCCTCCCCTGTCCAGCTTTTCCTCAAGTGGTGCCTTCTCCATGGCAATGCCTCTACCAATCAGAGTCCACTTGTGAACTAATCCGCAGAGTTTTCACATGAAGTATAAATTGTTGTTCCCTTTACATTTGCTATTCTTGTGAATTGTCCTGATGAGTGCAAGACGTAAAGCTTTTACATATGTCTTTTTGTAGCAATACTCAAGTTCTGTTCCACCATACGACTATTTGTTTGACTATTGTCAATCTAGGCTTAGTGAAAACACAGAAATTGCTGGAAATACACAACAACCAGTCAGTATCTTTAAAGAGAAAAGATAGGCTTTTGACTGCGTATGTCTGATCAGTGATGTGTGCCTCACCCACAAGTGCTGATATCTTTCTTCTTCTCGAACACTCCTAACGCTCTCGACTCTCTGGATCCACCTGCACCTCCAATGTCACCTCAGGTATTCATCATTAATGATCAGACTGCAATCTATCCATTTGTCCTAAAGGAGTAAAAGCATTATGTCCTTTGTGCCAGGTAGATGAACAAGCTCTAATGATTGGCCAAGCTATTTGTGAAAGGTGATTCTGTTTCTGGGCTGGTGCCTGTGTCAGTGGCATGTGTATGTGTGCGTAGGTAGTGAGAAGTTATCTTGTGTTTTATGCTGGGTTCCAGATGGCCCAAATTTATTTGTGAAGAGAAAGGAAGGCAGGAATTAATATCTTGTCACCATAGTTACTATGAAGTAAGATCAATGTTTTTAAATCACCTTCATTGAGCAACCTCCACACAGTATTGGGATAATTCTCGATTCTAGGGAACCCACGTGGCTGGCCAGTACATTAACATCTTTCTAGATTGATGGTACTGGCCTAGTTTCCCATTCTAGAGCACTATAAAATCTCAGAACCTGCAACACTTCACCAGTTCATTTTTTTCCCATTTAAAAGGTAATAGCCTAGGTTTTGCAGTGATGGTGACAGCAAAACTGTCAGCCTTCACCATCATCACTGTACTTAAAACCAGTAGAAACACCTGGAGCTCACACGTGCACAGGATGATGCAGAAATCCAAGAGCTGCTGTAAGTGATTTTACACTTCTCCAGAGAGTGTATTGTTGAGGCCCACTGCCCTAGACTACAATTTTGGAAATTCATGGAATTGATGAGGACTTCCACTTATACGCTGTTATAGTCTTGCTGCAAAAACTCTTGTAAAGGTTACACCTTGTTGAATGAGGTGTAACTGGGTTTTCAATGATGTACTAACTTCATTATTACTAATGAACAGTTTCACTGGCCTGAAAAATTAATTTTATATTAGTGGAATGTCACATTCCTCCATGGGGATAAAAAAAGACATTTTTTGTCTTTTCACGGAAGTTTTTACATTCTTATTTTAGCTTCTATCTTAATCCAATCATAATTATTTACTTCTCAAACTGAAAATTTAAACTATAAGTGAAGTGTTTTTAACTGCCTAGCTTGCTGAGCGTCAGCATTTTAATTTAATTGGTTGCTTAGCTGCTTGCTTACAGCACTATTGCCGAACGCTAAGGCATTCCTTTGATTTGATTTGATGCTGGATTTAAACTGCTGATGGGAAAAGGGAAATTACTGCCACAGAGGCTGCTAGATCTCCCTCTCCCTTAGACTGGCCCAGCAGCATCAAGAGCACAACCACCATCCTTCATAAGATGATAACAGCAGAGGTGGCCAATTAGGAGGCCACCTCCGAGAAGATTGCACCAGCAGGCAAGCTGCTAGAAAGTGTGTGCTCCTGACATCAGAGTCCTGAGGCCCACAGTAAAATCCAGCCCATATTGTCTCCTGATTACCCAACACCTCAGGTGTAAAATTCTCAACCTCATGTTTAATCTACCCATGGCCTAGCCCCACATTATCTCTGTAACTGCTTTCAGCCCTAGAAATCCCACCACCCCACACCCTCCACCACCGAGCCCCCAACACCCGTGTCACAGAATATTCTGTCCCTCCAGTTCTAGGCTCTTGTGCATAATCTCCACACTACACCACACCATTGACAACCAAACCTTCAGCTGTCCAGATCCCACACTGTGGAATCCCATGATTCTACCTTTCACTCTCCTTGAGACCCCCTTCCTTAAAGCCCGATTCTTTAGCCAAGCTTCTAATTCATTCTTAATATCGCCTTCTTTGGCTTGCTGTCCATTTTTGCCTGATTTTTGCCTATCATGTTTTTAAATGTAACGTATGCTATATTAATGCATATTGTTGTTCCCATTTCTCCCAATGATCCACCATTTATCACACGAGGACAGAGATTAGGATTATTATTATACTTGTTTTAAAAGAAGTCAGGAGTTTCCATTTTTAATTGCTTTTGCAGGTTCAATCACAAAGGATTCTCTGTTTAACAGTATACCTTCCTATAATACATTGCCTCCTTATTTCTAATGAATTACTTTATAAAAATAAACTACTGTTCACTATGCATATACATTTGAATATCCTTTCAACAACACAGAATATACACTAATTCACACTAGATAGAAAACATGCAATGGAGTGGATTTTTAATGTGTGGTCACACTGTTTTACCTCCCTCCCGATTTTTATTTTGGAAAGATGAGAAAATGAGCTGCTAATTCACTATTGCCAGTTTTACAATCTGGCACAAAGCCAAAATGACCCAGAATGTGTTTCTAAAATTCACTGCTTTCACATGCATGTTTTGGTGGGGTATGAGAAATTGTCCTTAGAAAACTCTTGACCTATATTCAGAAAAATGTCAAAATATGGCTGTAATTTGATGACACTGTCATCACACGACACAAAGAGTTTTTGACAGTAAGGTCAGTCATGATATTTCATTCTTTGCAAGAACCACAACTTCCTCAAAAAGAATATGTTGTGTTTACTGCTTTAAATAGACATTTAATCCATTCACAGGGACTGCACAATATTCTCACATTGTATGTCAATGGGTTGAATTTAATCTAGGCGAGGGGGTTCAGAGGCCCGTCTCGCCTCCTTTGGGGAAGACCCCACCGTACTGCCCCTAGAACTGCCAGCCAATCAAAGGCTGGCAGCTCCTCATTGCTGTCGACACCACTTGGGTTATGGTAGCAGTTGCAGGCAATGCATCCACCAAAGGCCCAAGGTCAGCGAGGGATCCTGGCCACAGGTGATTGAGGACAAGATGGGGGTCCCAGGGGGGAGCTGTGGTTTTGGGGGATGATGGGGGGTCAGTGGTGAGCTCTAAGTGACTGCTTGTCTGGCCACTAGTTGAATACCACCTCCCGCCCAATTAAATGGCCCTCCATATTCAAATCCACCTTGGGGGAGGGCAAAAAACTCCATCCAATGAGTCCCAGAAATGTAACAAACCATTTAAACACTACATTATAAAATAACCAGCAATTGCTCTCGGCACTTTGTGTCACCATTTGACTGGACTGATGTATCTCATCTTTATTTCTGTCTGTTTTAAAAATAGAGTCTATATTCAAAAGCCTGTTATCTGAAAAATAAAAATGAAGTTTGGTTCTGTGGCTGAATTTTTGTAACTTCTGCCATTTTGAACATATTAAAATAAGAGAATGACAGTGGTAATCTAGCTGCCAACTCCAAAGGCTTCTTTCTTTCTTGAATTTAGCATTACAAATTAAATGTGTTTTCAGGTGGAAAGCATTTCTGTATGCTAAAATTGTTCAATTTTGTTTAGGTACTGATGGTTTGATTTATGTTGCCTGCTACTCCCAGGATCCATAAGATGCTAGTGTAATTATAAAAGTCCATATGAAGTTCTTGTTACTTCTCACGCATACTTAGGGAATTGGTGTTACAGTCTACGTTGATTAATGCTACTGCTACATAGCTAATGTAATTAGGTATAACTGACAGAATTGCAATAATAGCTTGGTGAGTTTACACAGTAAGTAGCTGTACCACATACACCAGGTTCAATCCTGAAACTGCAATGAGTTAATTTATCTCATCTTCGTGACAAAAGGGAGACTGATTAGTCTCGGTGTTCCAGGGCCAAGAAGGGGAAAGATTGATCATGCTCTTGTTGTAAGATGTTGTGTGTTGTTCAGTAGGTCTCATGAGTCTTGTGTCTTACATAGTTTAACAGTAAGTGTTTAATAACTACTCATAACTATGTACGCGTACACGGTATAAGGTCTAAGCTAGGAGCTGTCTTCGTGCTTGCCCCCACACGTCTCTGTCCAGTATAAGATCTCCCTCTAGACTCAGATCATGTGTTCCTTTACATCATACTGTGGGCAGTACTGCACCCGGTCCCATGTTAACCCTTTCTATGCCAGACCCGTATACTACAGTTGTCACTTTTGATCACTATCGAATAATCTCTCCTGCTCTGCCCTTGTGTGGATACTGTAGGAAGTTTGGATTTGGCTGTTATGTCACTGCCCCTTTCAATCTCCTTTGCCACATCCCCCTCCACTGCAGTCACTACTAATAGCTACTTTGGTGACATAAAATATGCTGTCTCAGCACCTACAGAAGCATCCCAGTAAGGCATCATGGTCTTCAAGGAGGGAGTGAGAAAATTAGAAATAAAAAATGTTAGAAAATAGGATACAAAGCTCACTAACTATTGGCTGTGTTAACTAGAAGGGCCTTTAATGAACTCATAGCAGAACAGATATAAGCAGCTGTTAAATTCACTAACTTCCATTTCGCTGCTTACATCATGGCAGAGGTTTATTACTCAAGTGATGAATTAACAGAGAAACTCTGACTCCAACTTTTTCTAATAAGTTTCTTGTTGAGGATCCCTTATTCTCAAACTTAGATGATAAAGCCTTGCTGAAAATCAGCAAAACAGCAAGATTACAATATAGCTCTTTTATGCAACATCTAAATGCTCAAATCTGTGACCATCTCTCTCAGAGCTTCATGGTTGAATCCGTCCAATCAGTTTTCTGGCCTAGCCACAGTATTGAAATGGCTCTTATTAAAGTCACAAATGACATTCTACGTGACTATAATAAAGATAAACTATCTTTCTTGGCTTGTCTGCAGCCTTTGACAATGTTAATCACACCATCCTTCTCCACTGATATCCAGCTGGATAGGATTACACTCACCTGGTTCCGTTCTTATCTATCTAATCACAGCCTACGGTGGTTTCTCTTCCTTCTACTGCATTATCACCTCTGGTGTCTCCCAAGGGTCTATCCTTTCCCCCCTACTGTTCCTCAACTACTTCTTGTGCCTTAGCGACAGCATCAGTTTCCATATGTATGCTGATGATGCCCAGCTCTACTTCACCAGCACTTCCCTCGACCTCTCCACCATCTTTAAATTGTCAGAATGAGTGTCCGACTTCCTGCAATGGATGAGAAGAAATTTCCACCAACTAAACATGGGGAAGGCTAAAGCTATGATCTTCTGTCCCTGCCATAAACTCTGTTACCCTAATTGGCAACTGTCCAATGTTGAACAAGATTGTTCACAGCCGTGGTGCTATACTTGACCAAGATGACCTCCTGAACAAATAACCACACTATCATTAAGGCTGCCTATTTCCACCCTCATAATGGCACCTTACTACTCTCCTGGCATAGCACATTTGCTGCTGAAATGCTCATCCATGCTCTTGTCCTCGAGACTTCACCATCTCAACGCACTCCTGGCTAGCCTCCCATATTCTAACCTCTATAAACCTGAAGTAAGCCAAAACTCTGATGCCCATCTCCTAACTTACACCAATCCCAATTCAACCATCACCCTGTGTTTGTGCGCCTTGTAGCCACAGTATTTATATGGGTAGTCCTGTTCAGTTTCTGGTCAATGGTAACCCCCAGGATGTTGATAGTGGGGGATTCAGCAGTGATAATGCCATTGAATGTCAAGGGTTGATGGTTGGACTCTCTCTTGTTGGAAGTAACCATTACCTAGCACTTGTGTGGAGCAAATGTTATTTGCCACTTGTCAGCCTAAGCCTGAATATTGCCCAGGTCTTGCCACATTTGAACATGGACTGCTTCAGTATCCAAGCAGTCTCAAATTGTGGTGAATATTGTGCAACCATCAGCAAATATCCCTACTTCTGACCTTATGATAGAAAGAATGTCATTAATGAAGTAGCTAAAGATGTTTGGGCAGTGATGTCCTAGAACTGAGATGATTCACCTCCAACAACCACAACCATCTTCCTTTGTGCTAGGTATGACTCCAAGCAGCAGAGAGTCTTCCCCCTGATTCCCATTGACTCCAGTTTTGCGAAGGCTGCTTGATGCCACACTCATGTCAAATGCTGCCTTATGTCAAGGGCAGTTACTCTCACCTCACCTTTTTTGTCCGTGTTTGAACAAAGATTGTAATGAGATCAGGAGCTGAGTGACCCTGGCAGAACCCAAACTGAGCATCAGTGAGCAGGTTATTGCTAAATAAGTGCCACTTGATAGCACTGTGGATGACCCCTTCTCTCGAGAGTAGGCCGATGCTGCGATAATTAGTCTGGTTGGATTTGTCCTGTTTTTTGTGTACAGGACATACTTGGGCAATTTTCCACATTGCTGGGTAGATGCCAGTGCTGTAGCTGTACTGGAACAGCTTGGCTAGGGGCATGGCAAGTTCTGAAGTATGTCTTCAGTTCTACTGCCCTAACATCGTCAGAGCTCATTGCCTTTGCAGTATCCTGTGCCTTCAGCCATTTCTTCATATCACTTCAAGTGAACAAATTGGCTGAAGACTGGCATCTGTGATGCTGGTGTCCCCTGGAGGAGGCCGAGATCGATCATCCACTCAGCACTTCTGGCTGTAGATTATTGTAAATTCTTCAGCCTTGTCTTTTGCACTGATGTGCTGGGCTCCCCCATCATTGAGGATGGGGATATTTGTGGAGCCTGTTCCTCCAGTGAGTTGTTGAATTGTTCACCACCATTCATGACTGGATGTGGCAGGATTGCAGAGCTTAGATCTGATCCATTGGTTTACAAAATTGCTCAGCTCTATCACTTGCTGTTTATGCTATTTGGCACGCAAATAATCCTGTGTTGTAGCTTCACCAGGTTCACACCTCATTTTTAGGTATGCCTGGTGCTGCTCCTGCACTCTTCATTCAACCAGGGTTGACCCCTAGCTTGGTGGTAAGGGTAGAGTGGGGAATATGCTGGGCCATGAGGTTACAGGTTGTGGTCAAGTATAATTCTGCTAATGGCCCACAGTGCCTCATGGTTGCCTGGTCTTGTGTTCTATATCTGATCAAACCCATTCAGCATGGTGGTCATGCCACACAGCATGATGGAGGGTATACTTAATGCGAAGGCAGGGCTTCATCTTCACAAGGACTGTGTGCTGGTCAGTCCTACCAATACTGTCATGGACAGATCCACATGCAGTAAGCAGGCTGGTGAGGACAAGCTCAAGTACATTTTTCCCCCTTGTTGGTTCACTCAATGCATGCCGCAGACTCGGTCTAGCAGCTAAGTCCTTTAGGACTTGGACACCTCGGTCTGCAGTGGTGCTACCAAGCCACTCTTTAGGATGGACATTGAAGTCCCCCACCCAGAGTACATTCTGTACCCTTGGCACCCTCTGTGCTTCCTCCAAGTGGTGTTCAACATGGAGGAGTGCTGATTCATCAGCTGAGGGGGGAGTGGTATGTGGTGATCAGTGGGAAGTTTCATTGCCCATGTTTGACCTGATGCCATAAGACTTGATGGGGGCCAGGGTCAGATGTTGAGGACTCCCAAGACAATTCCCTCGCAACTGTATACCACTGTGCCCCCATCCTTGTTGGGCATGTCCTGTCCCACTGGCAGGCATGGTGATAGTGATGCCTGGGACATTATTTGTAAGGTATATCTCCTTGACTAGCTGCTTGACTAGTCCATGAGACAGCTATCCCAATTTTTGCGCAAGCCCCCAGATGTTAGCAAGGAGGACTTTGTAGGGTTTACAGGGCTAAGTTTGTCATTGACACATCCGGTGCTTAGGTCAATGCCGGGTGGTCCATCTGGTTTCATTCCTTTTTGTAGGTTTTCTAGTGGTTTGATACAACTGAGTGACTTGCTAGGCCATTTCAGAAAGCTTTTAAGAGTCAACCACATTGCTGTGGGTCTGGAGTCACATGTAGGCAAGACCAGGTATTTAGTACATTTGGACCCTACCTGTCTGACAACGAATTTGCGCGTCACTCTGCAAATGACAGCACCAATGTTTCTTAAAGGGCCAGGTATCCAAATTGTAGGTAAGGTAATTTTTATGAACTTCTGTAATTGCAAAGTGTCCAAGGACTGTAAAGTGTTTTGTGCTGAGTTCTGTATTTGCCAGAGAGTATTGCTGCATCCTCACAGGAAGGACTAAGAATTATGTGTCCATACAAAGACTGATGCAGTTATGGGAGCAGCTTTGACACTTACTCTGGATCTGCAGCATGGCAGGGAGATGGACCAGAGGCTGCTGAGAGAGCAAATGCCTGTCATGAGACAGCCTTTTGGTAAAGCTGAGTTATTTAAAAATCCCAGCGGGAAACTTTAAACAACTGTCATAACATATATTTTTAAGTGGTATGTTTGAAACGCACCTCTAAATTCAGGAATCAGGCCACCAGTTCTTGAGAGGCTTTATATTAAATTAAATGAAACACTTTATTCATCTACACAGGTTAGCTATATACACATGGCTACAAATTACTATTATCATAACTTAACAAATTACCAAACTAATCTCCATTAAGGCAACTGCAACCCATAGACTTAACCAGACACCAGGCAAAGCAATTTCATCTTACGAGTTCAAAATGAGGTTCCGTTCACTTTGATTCCTGTGGCGAAATGTGTAGGCTTACTGCTGCTTTGATCTTACATTGCCTCTGGTCTGCACACACAAAAACTGTTGAAGTTATACCTGGCACAGCTCATTGAATGTAATTTCTCATTGTATCACCAGCCTCTTCTAATAATAAAACCCCTTTCATAGTAACAATTTTATTAGTAATGTAAACATATTGCTTGGTCTCTGCTAGCTAGGTGCCAAATTTCACTCACTTTCTTGAATGCTCTATTCAAAAAATGCAAATGCATTCTACCTCTTTTACATCACAAAACTAGTACACATCAAAGCACTCAGACTAGCTGGCTTTAATCCAATTAAGACACACCCAAAGACTAAACCTCTATTTTAAAAGAAAAATATTTTCCAATAATATTATATCTATTAATAGCTTCATGACAATGCTTTTTACCAACTTGGAGCCATGCTTCTTGACATTGACAGGAGGCCGTCTGGCAGGGTGGTCGATGCATCCAGCATCTTGGTATGTATGCCCATCAACACTCACTCATATGCTGCCCCATTGAGTTTCTGAATCGTCTGTAGCAGAACTGATCTGAGACTACACTCTTTGGTGAGCTGATAAATGAACTATCTTTTCTCTCTGGCTTGGGTGCAGTCTATGTGTGTTCAAATGACTCACCACCTTCTGATCCAAACTCTATGCTAGCCTCCAAGCTATGTGCAGTACCAGCATCAGAGCTGATAGCTGCGAGTGTCGGATTGAGTGATAGGATCCCTTTGTTAGTGTCATACTGTTACTCTCTCCCTTCCTCTTTGGGCTGCTGTGGTTGGATAGACTGCAGTTCTCAGATTTCTGAAAGCAGGAACTAAGAAGGGCAAGATTGGTGTGAGCGTACTTGGGTGGGGTGAGAAGCAAGAGGCCTATGCTCACACCAATGATAGCCTGCTCATCATGGCAGATAGCAGGATGAGGGCATTCTGGAAATTAAAAGGGTCATAGGTCAAGAACATATCATCATCCTCAATGCTGTCAGCAATACCAGGTGCCATGGGTTCTATTGCAGACACTCCCATGATGCTGACAGCCATCTTTTCTGTAAAGTTCAGGAGATGCAGTTGTCTTCTTTCTGTGATGATTCTGCTCCGTTCCCTTCTATTGAGTGGCAAATTGTCCTGCAAAAGAGAGCATAGAATGTTAGAGATTGTGTAGTGTGGTGTTTGGGTGATGTGCCTACCGAATAGCTGCAGATATGTGGTGGCACTAAGAAATAGGCATGTGACTGGCAGCATTGTTAGTTGTGTGAGAGTGATGTGGAATAGCTGGGTGTTATGCGTGAATCTTGAGTACTCAGGAGTACTGCTGGGTGAGTGATTGTGTTGTGGTGCATTGAGCAGGGTAAGAGGTTGGTGGTGTAATGGGTATGAGAGGGTGTGAAGATGCATTCACTAACGTTGAACATCCATAGAGTCATAGAGTTGTACAGCACAGAAACAGGCCCTTCGGCCCCATTGTGTCTGTGCCAGCTATCAAGCACCTATTAATGCTAATCCCATTTTCCAGCACTTGGCCCATAGCCCTGTGTGCTATTGTGTTTCAAGTGCTCATCTAAATATATCTTAAATGTTGTGAGACTTCCTGCCTCTACCACAATCTCAGGCAGTGTGTTCCAGATTCCAACCATCCTCTAGGTGAAAAAATGTTTCCTCAAATCCCCTCTAAACCTTTTGCCCCTTACCTTAAATCTATGCCCCCTGGTTATTGACATCTCCACTAAGGGGAAAAGTTTCTTCTTATCTACCCAATCTATGCCCCTCATAACTTTGTATACCTCTATCAGGTCCCACCTCAGCCTTCTTGGCTGTTCTGCAGCAAAGGAGGACCAAGGGATTGATTAAGAAGGGGAAAATAAGTACGAGAGTAAGCTTGTGGGGAACACAAAAACCGACTGTAAAAGTTTCTATAGCTATGTGAAGAGAAAAAGATTGGTGAAGACAAATGTAGGTCCCTTACAGTCAGAAACAGGGGAATTTATTATGGAGAACAAAGAAATGGCTGACCAACTAAATACATACTATGGTTCTGTCTTCACAAAGGACGACACAAATAACATACTAGAAATGTTGTGGAACACTTGGTTTAGTAAGATGGAGGAACTGAAAGAAATCAGTATTAGTAGGGAAATGGTGTTGAGGAAATTGATGGGATTGAAGGCCGATAAATCCCCAGGGCCTGATAATCTACATCCCAGAGTACTTAAGGAGGTGGCCCTAGAAATAGTGGATGCATTGGTGGTCATCTTCTGAGATTCTATCGACTCTGCAACAGCTCCTACAGATTGGAGGGTAGCTAATGTAACCCCACTATTTAAAAAGGGAAGTGGAAAGAAAACAGGGAATTATAGACCAGTCAGCCTGACGTTGGTAGTAGAGAAATTTCTAGAGTCCATTATAAAAGATTTAGTAACTGAGCACTTGGAAAACAGTGGCAGAATCGGACAGAGTCAGCGTGGATTTACAAAAGGGAGATCATGCTTGACAAATCTACTGGAATTTTTTGAGGATGTAACTAGTAGAGTTGATGAGGGGAGGCCAGTGGATGTGGTTTATTTGGACTTTCAGAAGGCTTTCGACAATGTCCCACGTAAGAGATTGGTGTGTAAAATTAAAGCGCATGGGATTGGGGGTAGTGTATTGAGATGGATAGAAAACTGGTTGGCAGACAGGAAACAAAGAGTAGGAATAAACGGGTCTTTTTCCGAATGGCAGGCAGTGGCTAGTGGTGTACTGCAGGCATCAGTGCTAGGAGCCCAGCTATTCACAATATATATTAATGATTTAGATGAGGGAACTAAATGTAATATCGCCAAATTTGCAGATGACACAAAGCTGGATGGGAGGGTGAGCTGTGAGGAGGATGCAGAGATGCTTCAGTGTGATTTGGACAAACTGAGTGAGTGGGCAAATGCCTGGCTGATGCAGGAAAATGTGGATAAACGTGAAGTTATCCACTTTGGTAGCAAAAACAGGAAGGTAGATTATTATCTGATTAAATTGAGAGAGGGGAATGTGCAATGAGACCTGGGTGGCCTCGTACACCAGTTGCTGAAGGTAAGCATGCAGGTGCAGCAGGCGGTAAAGAAGGCAAATGCTATGTTGGACTTCATAGCAAAAGGATTGGAGTACAGGAGCAGTCTTGCTGCAATTGTACAGGGCCTTGGTGAGACCACATCTGGAATATTGTGTGCAGTTTTGGTCTCCTTATCTGAGGAAGGATGTTCTTGCTATAGAGGGAGTGTAGCGAATGTTTACCAGGCTGATTCCTGGGATGGTGGGACTGACATATGAGGAGAGATTGAGTCGGTCAGGATTATATTCACTGGAGTTCAGAAGAATGAGGGGGGATCTCATAGAAACCTATAAAATTCTAACAGGAATAGACAGGAAGGATGTTGCCAATGGTGAGGGAGTCCAGAACCTGGGGTCAGTCTTAGGATACGGGGTAGGCTATTTAGGACTGAGATGAGGAGAAATTTCTTCACCCAAGCAGTGGTGAGCTTGTGGAATTCGCTACCACAGAAAGTAGATGAGGCCAAAACATTTTATGTTTTCAAGAAGCAGTTAGATATAGCCCTTGGGGTGAAAGGGATCAAAGGATATGGGGAGAAAGCAGGAGCAGGCTATTGAGTTGGATGATCAGCCATGATCATAATGAATGGCGGAGCAGGCTCGAAGGGCCGAATGGCCTACTCTTGCTCCTATTTTTTATGTATGTTTCTATGTAAGAAAAACAACCCTAGCCTAACCAGTCTCTCTTCATAGCTGAAACGCTCCAGCCCAGACAACATTCCAGTGAACCTCCTCTGCATCCTCTCCAGTGCAATCACATCCTTCTTATCATGTGACAACCAGAACTGCACACAGTACTCCAGGTCTGTCCTAACTAGCATTTTATACAGCTCCAACATAACCTCCCTGCTCTTATATTTTATGCCTTGGCTAATAAAGGCAAGTATCCCATATGTCTTCTTAATCTCTTATCTGCCTGTGCTGCTGTTTTTAGGGATCTATGGACATGTACACCAAGGTCCCTCTGATCCTCTGGACTTCCTAGGGTCCTACCATTCAAAATGTATTCCTTTGCAGTGTTAGTCCTCCCAAAATGCGTCACCTCACATTTCTCAGGATTAAATTCCATTTGCCACTGTTCTGCCCACTTTACCAGACCCATCCAGATCCTCCTCACTATTTATGACACCACCAACTTTCATGTCATCTGTGAACTTACAGATCATATCTCCTTTATTCACATCTAAATCATTAATGTACACTACAAACAGCAAGGGCCCCAGCATCGATTCCTACAGTATGCCACTTGTCACAGGCTTCCAATCGCAAAAATAGTCTTTGATCATCACTCTCTGCCTCCTGCCACAAAACTAATTTTAGATCCGATTTGACAAATTCCCATGGATTCCATGGGCTCTCACCTTCTTGACCATTATCCCATGTGGGACCTTGTCAAAAGCCTTACTGAAGTCAATGTAGACTACATCAACTGCACCACCCTCATCTACACAGCTAGTCACCTCCTCGAAAAATTCAATCAGGTATTGTCATTAGATCTCTTATGGTACTGCTGCCAGGCTCCAAGGTCTTGACTTCTGGAGGTGACCTCCCTGGTCACCTGCTCCCATTCCCTTCTGAGGATGGCCCTTAAGGGCCTTATCATGACCCATGGTACCATGGCATCTCTCCTCCTGCCCATCTCCACCATTAATATATCTAGTATTTGAATATGCATACGAAAGTGTGAATTAGGAGCATGAGTAGGCCACTTGACCCCTCAAGCCTGCTCTGCCATTCAATATGATCAGAGCTGATCTAATTGTAACCTCAACTCCACATTCCCACCTACCCCCGATAACCTTTCACCCCCTAAGCTTATCAAGTACCTACCTACCTGTGCCTTAAAAATATTCAAGGGGTCTGCTTCCACCGCATTTTGAGGAAGAGAACTCCAAAGACTCACGGCCCTCTGAGAGAAAACAATCCTCCTCATCTCTGTCTTAAGTGGGTGATCCCTTATTTTTAAATAGTGACCCCTAATTCTAGATTCTCCCCAAGAGGAAACAGCCTTTCCATAGTGATCCTGTCAAGACCCTTCAGGATCTTATATGTTTCAATCAAGCCACCTCTTACTCTTCTAAATTCCAGCAGCTACAAACCTAGCCTGTCCAACCTTTTCTCATCGGACAATCCGCCCATTCCAGTTATTAGCCTAGTAAACCTCCTATGAACTGCTTCCAACACATTCCATTTTCAATGCTTTAAATTCCAGCAATATTATTCAATGCAACTTCCTTTTGAAAGGGACCGGCTGCCTTTAAGAAGAGCAACCTGGCTCCGCCATGGTGCAACAATAATCGGCCCTCAATAATCAGCCCTGTGCTGAGCACCAAGTTGCAGGCAGTGCAAAGGAGAAGATAGCAGCAAGGCATATCCTCGTCTGCAAACTGCAATCATGGTAATAAGTGGGTGCACCAAATTTGCTGCCTACCTCCAAAGGAACTGGCATGGGCAGTTTGCATATCGCAACCGCTGCACTCAAAAAATGGGGTAGGTGAATTTTTAGGCCATGTTTATAATTCTATTAGCCTTGAAAATCAATGTACTTGAATTAAAGCAATTGAATTGGTTATTCTACTCTATATATCAAAAGGGCACATAATGGTGTAAGTGATAGACTTTCTGCTTCAATTCAATAGTTCAGACAGTCCTTTCTATATCTTCCCTGATGCAAATGTGTTTAATATTTTTGTTGTTTTGATGTGGAAAGCAGTCTACTCTGATAACTGGCATAGATTTACTTCAATGAAATGGTAAGACACAGACACCAAGGAGTTTGGTGCAGTAATTGAAATAGATGAGATGTCAGATAAATTGATGCCTGTGACAAATTGTGAGAAAAAAAATAGTTAAGGCCTCAACAAAACAAGTCAAAGAGCAGCTGTGCTCTGAGTGCTGTAACCAAAGGGAACCCTGTGACTTTGAAATGTCTGATTGAATTTCAGTCACAAGCAAATTGCACTAAGGCATTAAGAAGTTTCACAATGCTGTGGAGAATGAAGAAATGAACTGTGGGCATAATGCTGCAGACATTTGTACCATTTCCACTAAATGTTCCTGGGCTGCAAAACTCTCAGCTTGTTGCAATTTATTTAATACAGAAATACAGGAGATGTTAGATATCTGAGTTTGAATCCTTTCAAAACTATGAATTGCATAACATCGGACACATGTTGGGCTGAATTTTCAATCCAGATTCAGGAACCTGATACCCGAATGATTTCCGAGTTTCGACAGCACAACAGGCTTTAACAGGTGTAATGTCTTTAATAGATGTCTTGTCCCCAACCTCTGGAAAAAGTCCACCTAGAGAAGGAATGAGGGCATGGGTGGAGGTGGTGATGGAGGTCAGCAATCGAGGAGTCACCAGGTGGATGTGGGTCCAACGCAATTCAATGACTTGATAAGGTCTGGAATGGTGAGTGGCAAGTGACACCTGGGTGACAGGTCTCTAACTCTGCATACACCAGGGTGCCCTGGTTCTCCTTAACATTGTATGATTACGTGGTCAGTTACATCATTGAGGAGTCAGTGACCTTAACATATGGGACGCAATTGAACATGGAGCATCACTGAGAAGTGCAACATTTCATATGAATGTCCTGCTGGAGTGGGTGAGGGAGGGTAGCCTTCTCATACATCTTTCTCTCAGAATGTTGGCGAAGAGAGCCCAAAATGCAGGTGGCGGTGTGACACAGCTCCATTTTCTGACCCTGATGGAGGTGCAGCACTGGAGATTGCCAGGGTTCCATTGTGCCAGATCGTGGACAATGGTGAGATGGGAGCTTGTGAAGAGCAGGGTCATTTGATAGCACTATTTTTGGGTGAATGCACATTGTGGCTAAACAACTGCTGTCTTCTATTGGAATGGTTGTGTTGAAGCACCTGCTGAGAAGTCCAAATTCTCATCACCACCTTCTCATGTATCCCAAAGGACCTGAAGCATAGGTGGGCCAGAGTATCCCAGCACAGTCATTGCCGACCACGTCAACAGAGAGAGATGTTCTGGAGCCAACATCCCCGCATCATTCTTCCACATCCCCAGTGGCACAGACACACTCACAATGGTTGGGACTCATTCAAGATTAGAATGAGTGAGCAGGAGGAGGAATGTGAGGCAGAGTCAGCTGTGGGCAGTCCCCCTTGATGAACAGTGAGCAGACAAAGCCATTCTTCACTGGGTGAAGATGCTGGGCCTCAGGTGTCACCAAGACAAGGGGAGTTTTCCTGAAGCATCAGAGGCATATGAGTTCCCAAATGCCAGCAATCCCTGAGGCATTGGGGAGCCATGGACAGGCAATGGAGGAGTTAATACAGTGCATGTGCTTCATGATGACACAGGATTTTGAGTGAATGAGTTCCTCAGTTGAGAGAGTGGTCACCTTCTCGGGCAGCTATATGCAGCACCACTCTGTATTGTGCTGACAGGCACAGAAAGAGTGGCACTTTCTGCAGCACTGTGTGCTCAGTGTTGGTGATGGCACAGAGATGCATGGAGTGGATGCCAGTTGCATTCCAGCTTGTGAACTCGTTCACCATGCAAGGACACCATGAAAGGGGTGAGGCAGTCAAAGAGGCTAATGAGGCGGCTACCCCTCAGGGGGCACCAGTATCATCCCTCACCTCTCCAGCCCCTCTGACTCAGGAATCATTCCTGCCACATGGCCCAGTTACAGACCTGCCCCTGCAATGATACAGAGACAGCAGCCTGTGGAGGAGACCCCAAATGCACAGGCAGAGGAGATCCAAACATGACTAGAAGCCACGTGCATCTCAGCCAAGTGTAGCTACATTGAAGCAGGCTGCCTTCACTCCAATCTCAGCCAGAGCACCTTGTAGAAGTAGACAGGAATGAAAGGCCACACTGTTAGATGCGCTTAATGGGTCACCTAGTGAAATTTTCTCTTTGTCTCATTATTATTGTATCATTTAATAATTATTTCTTTTGCCTTCACTCAGACTAGTTTGTTATTTTTGCTTATGCCAAAGGTTCATGGAGTTAAGGGCCGAGAGATGGGTGGGGAATCTGGAATACCTGTAATATCATGGTCTGCGCTGTGGGAGAATGTTGGTGGCGGAGAACTCCTTTTCAAACTATTTGGGTGGGAATTGGATTATCCTGTTGCGTCTGCTTGATGAATTATCTCTCTCCCTTTCTTATGGAAGGTGAATTATACAGAGTCATTTGTCATAGGACTAAGTGTCGATCAAGTGAATGTTGATGAATTAGCGTGGCCCTTGTGGCTATGCCAACATACCAATCACCATGAGGCCTGGGACAACCACAATGGCCTCCTCCAGTGCCTGGGCAGCACAATCCTCTGGAATACCCCTTTCATCCTCCTTTTCCTGCAGTTCTTCCTCCTCTCCACCCTCCTCTGAGGAAAAGTCACATTCTAGGCCCTTCTCTTCATCCAGTTCCAAACCTCTTTGCACAGTCATGTTGTGCAGCACATAGCAGATGACAACAATACAAGGCACCCTGGTTGTTTCACACTGGGAGGCCACCACCTAAAAGGCCAAGACAATGAATGCAGTCTTCAAGATGCCGGTGGTCAGCTCAAGGCAGGTTTGTGTTGCTAGATGGCTCTGGCTGTAGCACCTCTCTGTTTCCATGGCTTGGTACCTGAACGGGGTCAGGAGCCACCTCCTCAGCGGACAATCCTTATCTCTTGGCAGCCATCCATGGAATTTGGATGTTGGCTTGAGTCCCTGGGACTCTCAAAGGAAAAACGCAGCATGACAGCTAGCTGGGAACCGAACACGGACCTGCAAGATATGCTTCCTGTGGTCACTGACCAGCTGAACCTTCAGTGAGTGGAAGCCTTTTCTGTTGAGGAATCCGGATGGTATGTGCCTTAATGACTATGTGGGCGCAATTGATGATCCTTCTGGACCTGAGGGAATACATCGATGTCAGCAAACACCAATGCCCCCTGTACCTGCACTGACCCAGCTATCTCAAAATGGAAATGGCCCCCAACCTTCAGGACTAGGGCATCTATTACCTGCCTGTTGGCTTGATGAGCTGCGAACTCCGAGATGCCACCCAGGCCTGCAATTGATCCCTGGAAGGACCTGGATACATAAACATTCAGGGCGACAGTGATTTTGACAGCTGCAGACAGGGGACTGTCATGGAGGTCATGAGGAGTTAGGTCATTATGGACCAGAGCACAAATACCTGATACCATCTGCCTGGATAGGTGCAATCTCCTCCAGGCACCGGCACTCTGTCATGTGAAGGCTGCTGACTCTTGGAAGGTAAACCTTATGTCTTGGTAGGTTTTTCTTCTCCTTGCAGTATCTCTCCATGACCCTCTGGCCTCCCCCTGACCAGGAGGATACAACTGCTGAGGCTCCTCCTCGCTGCTCTGCCCAAAGTCAGAGTAGCCTGCTCCCATTTCAACTATTCACTTGGTGTTTGTTCATTCACCAGAGCTTCCTCTATCAACCTCTGATGCCAAACTGACACAAGCAGCTCCATGTCCCTCTCAAAAACCCAACCACTCACTGCTCACAAATACATGCTTCTCAGCACCAGTGATGATAACTCCATGCCACTGGTTGAGTATCTGCACATAAATCTCCATTTCTTACACATGTTGACCAGGGCATCAATTAGTCCTCGTGACTCCCTACTGTGTTCATAGGGTTGCCAATTGTGATTAAATGTATTCCTGGAGGTTTCATCACATGACTTTCCCCCAAACTCTAGCCATTTATCATCTAACACATCCATCCTAGTGATGCATTGCCTTCCTTTGTTAACTGGAAAGCAAAATGAATCATTACCCAATTGGATGATGCTTGACTGTCAGCCAAACAGATTTTTCTTCCCCCATTTTCAATATATTTATATCTGGTAAAGAGAATTGTTCAAAGAAAATGACAAAAAACAAAATCTCATTTAAGATCCTGAAGATTTTTCTCCAGCATTGCACACTGCAGTGTCCTGGAGATTGATCTTCAGTTCCTGGAGACTCCCGGCGAAAGCTGGAGGAATGGCATCCCTGTGTGTTCATGCCAGCTGCATCCTGAGTGTCCCAGGCCCCCTCAACTGAAAATAAAAACTGCTACTCAAACAGAAAACCAACTTTTTTGTAGGGAGTTTAGCTGGCTTCATTTCATATGAATTAATTCTATCTTTGTTTGCTTTCTCTTTGTATCTGCATCTGTGCGCTGATTGCCTTAACCTTCCAGCTTCCTGCTTGTAGCTCTCTGTGTCTTCACTGTGTCTGGCCACACAGCTTTTTGTATCTTAACTGCCTTCTTGTTGGTACTGCTTCCAGTTCAAGGGTCACCAGGTCACATGAACCAGTATTTTTTTATTATCCAAGAAAATTACAATTGATCCCTCTACAACTGATGCAAACTCTTAAAAGTTCTTTGCAAACTTTCTTAAAAACAATTACAGATTCCACAGACATTCCACAATTTGAAATAAATTACAAATTTTCCTTACTGTACGGTTTCTGGTTCAAATTTCGTCACAATGCATAGGTACAATTTGACTTTGACAGAACCAATTACAGCTGGTAACCAACTAGACACTCACCGGTTAAAAGCCAAACAAGAAAGTCATCAATAGTGCATTGTTAACATACATACACTCATCATTAATTCATTATGGATTAATCTACTTACCTGCTTTTTAAGAGTCATATCTATCAAATTAGAAATAGGCACACAAGTAGGTTTTTGTGATCAATCTGTGCTCTGTTTACATATACCTTATGACCCTTTGCACAGTACCTCCCCCACCCCCAACTACCTTACCCCATGCACAGACACAAATTGCTCCAGAAAGGGTCCTACTGCATGCTGAATCTTTCCACATAAAACTTAATGGGCTGGATTTTGCTCTGAGCAGTAAAGGAATGGCATGAACTAGCCATTCATTAGACTTGCACTTGCTAGTGGACTTTCGCTCAGTACTTCAACCAACCACCTAAAAAGCAATAGGGATCTGGGATCTGAATGAACAAAACAAGCAACTCTGTGTACCTCCTTAACCAGTGAGACTGATGTGTCATTTATGAACAGCACAGGATCTGAGCCAGTAAGTAGTGTTGGAACAGTGAATTCAAGGTCCAATCTGTTACAGAAAGCAAAATAAAGATGAGGAAAGAAAGATTGGATGAAAAGAGACAGGTAACAGTGGACAGGAAGAAAGATTAAAAATATATCATTTTTCACCATTAATTAAAATTGAAAGAATGAGACTCCATGCTTGTAAAAGTTAATTTACAGCAACAGAGCGGTTGTTTCGCAGTTCTCATCTTGCCATAACTTATCATGGAGTTAAAAGGGTATTTAGACTGGAAATGAACAAAGCATTTTTTCATTGAACTTAGTTAGTATTGATGAGGCAAGTACAGGAGTGTTACATCATTTGGTATGTTTGAAGGTGTACCATGCCATTTTCAGAAAGATTTTGAAGGGAGCAGGATATCTCGAACAGCAACTTATGAACTTCTGTATTTAACCATGCCTATGCAATTGTTGTCTGATTTACACCACATTATTGGTAAGTGGTGTTAGCCTCACTGTTATTTTTTATGGCAAAATCTAGCCTATCATAAATAATCTAAAATTAAAACACTGTCTATAGTTCTTTCTCCTTCAATGCTTGGCTTAAAGCTGAGCCTCTGGAACAGGAAGCAATTGTTTTTCTTGCACAGGCATTTATTTTCAATAATGTAAAAATGTTTAGAATCTCTTGAAGTTGACAAGCATCATCTACCTTTCAAAAGTCTGACAGTTTTTTTTAATGCCCTAGGTGGCTGTTACTTTCATCTGAGCTAAAGTACGTACTGTGTAAAGGCTGACAGGTATATCTGTCTTGTATTTGCAACATGTCTGCAGTGAGAAAAACTGCAAGATGTTTGTAAAGGAGATACACAGCATTCAGATGGATTCCTTTGCTCTAGCCAACATACAATTTACTTAGTAAACAATGTACATTTACTGGAACTGACACATGGACAGTCATGTCATAGATCACCAAACAGGAATGAATTATCAGTTTTTACAAGTATGGATTTACATTTTAGCTGAAAGGAAAGAGCTGTCCATACAATCTCTTTATTATGACCAGCAATAATAACTGTGTGTGATGCATCAGTGGGAGGCCTGCATAGAAAAAAGGAAGCTAGGAAATGGCAATTTATTTCCACGTAGCTGTCACTACCCCAATGAATGATTAGTGTTTTATTCCCTGTGTTTTTAGAATTCAGAAGTTAGCTTCGTAGCTACTTTTACTTTGGCCATGAACAATATGATATTTTGCTGAAGGACTCAATTTCTCAATGCCCACAATGCATGACAAATACAAGAATGTTATGTTTGATGAACATATACTGTAATAAGAATGAGGAGGTATACTAAATATTTTAAGTAATTAGTATATGATCAGCCAGAATAAATATCTCTTCAAATTTATTGAGAAATTCACCAAATGTTGTGTTTTATAATGATATATGATGATATAAAGGCACCAATCACACTTAAGGGGTTGGATAAACACATTGGGGTTAATTTATTTAGAGTGGGCACATAAGAAATGTATAAAAATGTTGAAAGCTTGAAGACATCAGCAGTAGAGCTATGTGCACTGTGTTCTGCTCACAGGCAGAAGTGAAACTGAGACTGGGTCAGATAATACGTTTCCCTTCTGATGATGGCATGTTGCTATCCCTGAAAGACATATTACAACATCCCCTTTCTTCTTAAAGATAGTTTCCCCCTTCCAAAGAAGTATAACTGTTTACAATGCATGTTCATGTTTAGTTACCATTACTTAAGTGTATAGAACTGATTAATCTATGTTTCTCCAAAGCGTGGAGATAAACCTAGATCTTATAATTGTAACCTTGTCTGAAGGCTTAACAGTGATTTATGGGGCTGTAATTCTTGGATGTTGTTGCTGGTTGCATTTGGGATCTTGTCCTAGATGCAATATGTTTATACCATGGTTGAAGAGGTGGAATAGATCTGATTTGTCTTTGGTTGTTTCTCACCATTGTGCATTTGTGTGTAATGACTTCATAGGACCTTGGTTCTAAACAAATCCTGCTCACCTCAACTGGTTGCCACGTACCTTCTGTGGGATTCTGGATGCAAATTTATTGTCCCAGGTGTAAACTTGGCAAACCTGTACCCACATTTTTATCATGCACGTTGGTCATTCCCTCTTGCACTTCTGAAAATAGCTCTCAAGTTTCTGAGACAGTAGAATGGGTAAGATTAGATAAATTGGCATGCACTTGGCTGCCAAACATAAGCTCTACCAGTGATGGAATAATTGCATCTTATAGGTGTTTTTGTCAGATTTAACATTGCGATGTGTAGATCTTGCTTGGTCTGTCTACATTTGAGAATTAGGGATTTCACCATGCAAATCATTTGTTCAGCTAGGCCGTTAGATCTAAGGGAATGAGGAGAAGTAATATGATTGTTATTCCATTTCTCATACACATCCTGAAATAGCTTACCAATAAATTGTGGAACGTTATCCGGAAGGATCTCTCTAAGCACAACAAATAAACTGAAAATAGCACTTAGGGCAGAATCATCCCAGAATTGCACAAACTGGGGTTGCAGGCAGGAAAAGGACATTTTACCTGCCGGCTGCAACGGTGGGCTTTCGTGCCATATCGTCCCATTTCTGACTCGTCCCGCTTCATTAAGAATGCATTCCCAGAAAACACAGTAGATTGCTGGCGGGTGGCCTCTGATTCGCCCACCCGGCCGTCACCTCAGGCTTTAAGTAATCTGGGCGCCATATTTAAAGGGTATGCCTGCACAGATCCAGCACTCTCTAAGGGATCGGAAGCTGCTGCAAAGTCATGGCTCCCAAAGGGAGGAAACGTGCTGCCCCCAAATTTAACTACACCTCCCTTGGGTGCCAACTGGAAGCAGTGGAGGCCCACTGTGTTGTCCTCTACCTCCGCTCTGGACAAAGACCAGCAAGCAAGTTCACCAATTCAGCATGGGATGCGGTGGCAGCATTAGTCAGTGCCAACACCCTGCAAAAGAGGATAGCCACCCATTGCCAACAGAGGGTAAATGATCTCCTCCGTTCTGCCAGGTAAGTCACTCTTCTCATCAGTCTCAACTCACACACTCAAAGACCCATCACACATCCACAGGTATTTCACTCAGCCAGTTCAAGGGCCATCACCATTCATTCTCTCACACAGACCTTCATCTGCCCTGTGGATCGTGTCCTCATCCAGTAAATGGCACCCACACATGCCAGGCATCCTTCTCATCTGGCCTGCTTACACTTTCTCCATCTGCCTTCATGCAGGACAAGCTAACACACTACAAAAGGGAGAGGTTGCAGACTGGTGGGGGAATGTCTGACATCAAGGTCCTCACAGATATTTAAAATAGAGTCATCCAGCTGGCCAACAATGATCTGGATCATTCCTGTGCTGATGGTTGGTGGTGCTCAACCAAGTGAGGATCCAGCAGTGCAACATTCATCAGATAACCATGCTGTGTGTGAGTTCCCCTGTTCTGTAGTTCCTTGCCAGGCACTAATTATCTCTCCTTGCTTTTGCAGGCATATCTGGGAAGCAGTCGAGGGGGGTCCACGAGTCAGGTTCTAGACTAAAGTCTCAAAGACTCAGAAGAAAAGTCTGATGACCCTCAAATTGAAGGTACATCACAGTGCTCACACACACCGTCCACCAGCGCAGAGACACATACCTTGGTGGGACCTAGTTCTAGAGTAGCATTGGGGTCACAATCTGGTGAAAACATCACACTGCCTGATCCACAGCAGGCAGTGGGCAGGGTCTGCTCAGGTTTCCAGCACTCGGAGGACTGCTGGAGGCCAGAAATCTGCTGAGTCCGAGTCAGATGAGGAGCTTCTGGACTCAGTCATGCCTCAGTTACTGGAGCTGCAAAGGCAAGCTTGGGAACAGCAGGAAGGGATCTCCGCTGCACTCCTTAGGTTGCAAGGCACAATGGAGGAGCCCGTCCACCTTTGGTCTGAGGTGATAATGCCAGAATGTCGACGCACCAAGGTCAACACTGGTGGATGGCGGCTGCCATGGAGACCTTGGTCCAGCACATAAGTCCTGCGTTGCTGCATGGGCTGAACTCCAGTGCTGATGCTGTTGCTGGCCTCCAACTGTGTCAATGTGAGAGGGATGCGTGCAGGCAGCTTGATCTCACTCCTGCTTCCCCTTCTCCTCAAGGAGTCAGTCAGTGGCCCTCAGGCACCCATAGGGAGGAGGATCAGCAGGTGCACACCTCTGGGTCATCCACCTAGGTGACTCCAGGAGTGTCCGGCCCCTCTGAAACTCCTCTTCCTGTGACCCCAGCAGCTCCAGCCCCATAACCGAGGTGGGTGCCACTGCCACACAGCAGGAACCCGAAAGCTGCTCATGGCCCTCCAGAGGACGCCCGTCAAGATCATCAGAGACAGGGCCTAGCAGTCAGCAGGCTGCCTCCATCTCTGCTGTTAACGTAAGGGGAGCAACAATATGTGGTGATGGAGTTAGGAAGGTTAAGAAAATGTAGTTACACAACCTGAGAACAGTGTTAATCACTTGTACTTGATATTCACTATAGTAAATAAACGGCAGTGTCTCCATGACATGGCCCTGATCAGAGAGTGCAAGCAAGCTGCCCTCAGCCAGACAGGAGTCAGGCATTCACAGAGGCAAGATGAAGATCTATGGATTGTCCTCACTCTATGTTGTCATCGTCCTCCTAGAAGCTTACAACTATTAGGGCCTCCACTGTGTCTCCATGATATGAGCCTGAGCACTGAGGTTAAGTGTGCTGCCATCAGCCACACAAGAGTCAAATATTCACAGATGCAAGGTGAGGGTGTTAAGACTGTCCTCGCTGCATCTTGTCTTCATCCTCCACGAATCTTGTAGCTATGAGGGCCTCCCACACACGCCTGCCTCGTCAAGCCAGTGAGGTGGCTCCATCATCAGCAATCTCACCTTCAAATCCTCATCTTTGTCAACCTCTTCAACGTCCTGTTCATTGGAGGATACCTGCAGCTCCTCCATCTCCTCCTCAGCCAGGTCATCCCCCCCATTGAAGCACCAGGTTATGGAGCAGCAAGTGAAGATGTGCGACACCCTCTGGGGACTGTATTACAGTGCTCCACCGGACCTGTTGAGGCACCAGAACCTCATTTTCAAAATGCCTATTTTGCTCCACCAAAGTTCGGGTCACGGCTTGAGCCTTGTTATACCGTTTTGTCGTTCTGCTGCAGCCTGAGGCACCCTGCACCTGTGGGAAACCTGGGATCTGTGCAAATCAAGGCACTCTTGCTCCCTGGCTTTCCTGATCACGGGTGAAATGCACAAAGTTCTGTCTCTTTGTGAAGATGACGTCCATGACCTCCTGGATACACTTGTGCGTGAAGGCTTGCAAGATCCTGCACGTCACCTGTGGAGCCCTGGAAGAAGACAATGACATAAAAATTGAGCGCCATGGTCACTTTCACGGCCACTGGCAGTGGATGCCCTCCATGTCCTCACAGCGCCAAATCCTCCAGCAGGTGGCATATGTGACTGACCAGTTCCCTAGATATGTGCAGTCTTCAGCAACACTGTTGCAGGAATGACAAGCGTCATCCATAGACCTCAGCGAGGCACCTATGAGTGACGGCTCTCTGTGGATCTTTAGCTGTGTGTGCAGAAAGCCCTGTCACTGCTTCATCTTGAGGGAGGTGCTCCTCCCTTGGATGAGCCAGACACCTCCGCTGCTCTCCTCTTCTTCTGCTCTGGTCTCTGTAAGCCATGAGGAATACCGCTAAATCACCAGGCTCCATAATCCTGATCTTTGCCTCCTGCAGGATCAAAGAGAGAGACACGTGGGTTAGCATAAGTACACTAAGAACCTCTCTTGGTTAAGTCTGAAGGCGCATTCATGCACGCTGGAGAGTGCTGGCCACCTTTTGGATAGCCAGTATGCAGTGCTGTCAGAAACCCCTCTGCCCCACTCCACTCATGCTCAGACATTCTCCTAACCCACACTGCAAGGCTACACTGTTAGCTTGAACCATAATGAATACTGGTCCAAACCTTAATAAAGACATTGCGAGGGGCTGTGAGCGCCTCCACCAGTAGTTGCTCCATGGGCCAGCATTCGCAAGGGGATTGTACAACTTGCCCGGTTGGCCAATTGCACTGCTGCCCCTAAAACACACATTGATTTGCAGTCTGCACCCAAGGGATGAAAAGTTCTGGAGCATTTGGTGACACTTTCATGCTTTTGCATTGCTTGAGTGGGCAGAGGCCCAACTCCAAGCATGTCAATGGAGCTACAGCTGAACTGTCTCAGTTGTGGATGAATGTTCACTTTTGACAAACTTTTCCAAATGGGTTTTCCCACGCCCCCTGACCTGACCCACACTGGAGCCCTTGACCCAGCAGCGCACTGAAGGTCAGCCAGGAAAAAGTGATTTGCCTGTGCCCCTCGCGAATGCATGGTGCCTCTTCCTTGGTGCTCTACAGGTGATGCTCACAAGCGCTGTGCAAATTTGTGTGCAATTACTTCTGACTTCCCCTCATAGTTCTGGTTGCCAGGTGCATGTCTTTTAAAGGCAGCTGTGAAGTATGCCGTTCTGAAGTCACACCGGTCTGGGTGGTAAATTTGACATGGGGCTATGTGAAGATCTATGGAGTTTCCTCACTGTGTGTCATCATCATCCTCCTGCAATCGAGTGACTGTTAGGGCCTCCACTGCATCTCCATGATAGGAGCATTCTCACAGACAGTATGTGCATGGCCATAAGCAAGGCTGGAGCCAAACATTCATAGATGCAATGTGAGTACCTATGGTGTCTCCTCACTGCATGTCGTCATCACCTTCCACAAATCTAGCAGCTCTGAGGGCCTCCTGATAGCACCTGCCTCATCTGGCCATTGCGAGGGCCTCATCACTGTTGTTGCCTTCGAGGACCTCCTCACCCTCATCCCCATTGGAGTTCTGCTCATTGGAGCTCCTGCATCTCCTCCTCAGCCAGCAGCTCTCCCAGTTGCAGCACCAGGTTGTAAAGTACGCAGCAGATGGCGACAATGTGTGACACCCTCTTTGGACTGTATTGCAGGGCTCCACCAGACCGGTCCAGGCACTGGAACCTCATTTTCAGCATCTCGATGGCCTGGTTTATCAAGTTGTGAGTTGCAGCATGAGCCTCATTATACCTTCACTCTACTGCAGTCTGAGGCCATTGCATGGGTGTCATCAGCCATGTCCTCCACGGATAGCCCTTGTCCCCGAAGAGCCATCCCTGTAGTTTCTGTGGACCTTGGAAAACTTCAGGTATCTGTGACTGACTGAGAATGTAGGAGTCGTGCACAGTCCCTGGAAACTGTGTGCAGACCTGCAGGATGAGTTTGCGATGGTCGCACACTAGCTGCACATTCAGCAGATGTGACTGACCAGTTCCCTAAACATACACAGTCTTTGGCGACACTGGTTCTAAGTTATCTGCCGGAATGAAAGGAGGCATCTATACACCCTGGGTCTAGCTAGGTACCGACCAGCGTTGGCTCATTGTGCCTCTTCGGCGGCATGTGCAGGAGCCCTAGCTGCCCCTTCTTCCAGAGGGTGCTGCTCTTCCTTCTGCGCAGCCAGACACCTCAGTCTCTCTGTCCTCAGTCGTCTTCATTCTCTGTAAGCCACGAGGCATACAGCTAGTTCACCAGGCTCCATGAACCTGATATACTCCTCCTGCAGGATGAACGAGAGAGACGCATGTGTTAGCATGGGTGTGGTAAGAACCTGTCTTGGTTATGTCTGAAGGCCCCTTAATGCATCCCAGAGAGCACTGGCCACCACTTGGATGGCCAGAGATTATTGCGCTACATGGGTGTCCGAGACTCTATCCACCCAACTGCATATCGACAGCTTTGCTCGTTGGACTGCATGCTGTGCTCTCAACTCAGGCACAGGCACTCTCCTCACCCATGCTACAAGGCTGCACTGTTAGCTTCAACCACGGGGGAGACTGGCCCACCAGTGACTGCTTCACAGCCAGCTTTAGCAAGAAGATTGTACAACATGCCCAGCCATCCAACTTTGATGACTCTGCATTGCTTGAGTGGACAGATAAGCTAGAAGCTCGACTCCAATCATATCAATGCAGCGGCACTTGAACTGCCTCAGCTGCAGAAGAATGGTCACTTTATTCAAAGTTTCTCTCATGCATGGCTGCTTCCCTCGTCCACCAATGCCCCCCACCCTGCATGTTTTTTTGCACTATCTTCAACCACAGGGCAGCCCCCCCACAACGTACCTCAACTGCAGGGCAGCCCTTGGCCCCCCACAATGCACCTCAACCGCAGGGAAGCCCTTGCACCCCCCACAATGTGCCTCAACTGCAGGGTATCCCTTGCCCACCACCCCGCATCTCACCTCAACAGCAGGGCCGCTGTTGCACCCCACCCTCCCAAGCCCCTCAACTGCAGGGCAGTCCTCGCCCCCCCCAAACACACCTCACCCAGAAGGCATCCCTTGCCCCCCATTGTGCCTCAACTATATGGCAGCCCTTGAAACCCCTAAATGTGCCTCAACTGCAAGGCAGCCCTTGCCCTCCACCAAAGCACCTCAACTGCAGAGCAACCCTTGACCCCCTCCATCCAATGTGCCTCAACCTTGAAGTCCAACAGACGACCCGGGCGAGAGCTCCGTAATGTTACTGTGCTGTCACCTCTGAGTTCCCCCCAAAGTCCAGCCCACCAACTGTATGTCTTTTATATGCTGTTGTGCAACACGTCAGAATGCAATCACACCGGCGTGGGCAGAAAATCCAGCTGGAGAGGGGGATAATTCCGGCAGGCTGGGCTTATAATGATAGGTAGATGTGTTACAAAGAGGCTGCCACCGCCTGATGGTGGGAAACGTGGCCCACTATCGGCAGGCGGAGCAGATGATCGTGAACTGGTTTCACAACGTCGTGAAACCAATTTTTGGCCTTCTTGCCATATTGTGTGCTCATGCCACCGAACACGGCCGGCACCAGTGGGCACGGACGATTCCACCCTTAGAGTGTGTATGACAGCCATGTTTGGTGTACTGTGCAATTGTTGAATAAGTGGGTACTTGGTAAAGTAGTGGACAATGACGAGGACATCAATGCCCTGGACATGAAATAGGTCAGGTGCAACTTTGGACCTGGAATGAGTAGGAACTTCATGCGGAATCAATGGTTCTTTGTGCTAACTTGGCATATGCTCTTGACATGTCTCACACTTCCAGAAGATGTCGTCAATGTCATTGTTCATACCTGGCCAATAGAAAATCTCTCTTGCGAGTATTCTCCTCTGATCTATGCCTATGTGTGAATGATGAAGTTGTTGAAGAATATCAGGTCACAAATATTCCGGTATAAAGACCTCCTTGCCTTTAGGAAATTACTCCGTGGGAGGTGCCTAGCTTGTCCCAGTGAGTGTTTGTGGACATGCTGAATTGAATCAGGCCACTCTATGATGATGGTTTTCCACAGTTCCTGCAGTGTAGAATCTTTCATTGTTCCTTCTTGTAGCTGCTGACATTTGCATTGTGCAAAATGTACCAGATGAATTGACAGAATTGTATTCTCCTGCAACGGAAACATTGCAGCTCCCCTGAAACTGCAAATTTTGTTGAAACATTCAGAAAATGTCGATGTTAGATCTTGAACTGAAGTGATAGGAGTAGTTTCCAAGATCGATCTGCCACGTAAGGTCTGACTGATTACATTGATTGTCACTGGCATGAGGTCATGGCACGTCAGAAGACTTATAATTGCTGGCCCTTAATTCTCCATGATGTGACATCCAGGTAGATTGACTGCACTTACAATTCAGGACTATGGATCCTGCACATTGTTAGGAACTAGTTTTAAATAATTTATATTTGTACTGGTGGGTGTTCAGAATAAGCTGTAGCTTTGAGTTTAAGTTTAATTTATATTTTTCTATTTGTGGCTTAAAAAGATGAAACCTGTAATCTAGTTTTATTATTGAGTGGATAAAGCAAATGTAAGGCTTTGTTTGTATACCTGCATCTTAATGAGGTTTTATGACCTTTGAAGTGGTTTAGGGAAGTTAATACAAAGTGGAAAAAAATGGCTGTTGTCTAGCAACAGGGGGCTTACAGAGACAGAGAAAAACAAAAACAGTTTGGGTTCAGTGGGTAGGACCCAAAAGAAAAGCAGGAAGCCCCTGAAACCAGGGAATGGGGACAAAAGAAAGTCCCAAGAGGATAGTAAATAAGGGCAAGGGCAAGAGTCTGGAACAAAATTCTGTTCAGTGGAAGTGAAAGCAAGGAGCAGAAGGAAAGGCTCTGATTAAAGAGAAAAAGCTGCAGGAAACAGACTCAAAGCAAAGTGGGCTTGTGAGAAGCCAGAAGGTCCAAGGAGACAGCCAAAGGTTGGTGACTCCTTAATATGGACGTATGAAGCAATGGTGTTTTGTTGGCACAGCTGAGTATCTGAGAGAGCCTGCATGGAAGGCGAAGCTTGAATGCGTGTGATGAACCGGGGAGAGGAACAGCGGAAATAGAGATCGAAACCTTAGAGGTAGACCCTAGTGGAAAGCATCCATGAGAAACCATTGTTTGGGGGAAGATTCCAAAGTGAGCTCTTTGGGAGCAGAGATTGGAAACCCCAAAAGGTGGAGTTCAGTGAGACAGGTTGGCTTGTGGTGGGGTTAATTGATGAGAGATCCATAGCATCTGTTTGGGGTAGCATCTGTCACTTGGTTTCAGAGTGATGTGTGTCTGACCATAGGTCTCCCTTTGATTTACAAGGACTGGGTACTTACTGAGAACATTAAAATATACCGTAGCTTTTGTAACTTGTGTTACCCTTACGACTCTGTATATATCTGTAAATGTATAGCTGTGGGTGAAGGAGCATTGTAATATAGTTTATCTTGTTTAATAAATGTTTTATTCTTTTGTTAAAAGTTCATCAGCTGACTTCTGTGACTTTGTCCAGTAGCCGCCCTCCATGTTTCTAAGCAAAAATTAAAAGTTAGGATCTATTAAGCCGCATTCCATACAGGGATCTGACTTGTCCAGCAGTGACATCAGTTGGGATCATAACAACATGGAATTAGTGAACCTTTGTACAATGAAATTTGTAGTAGGTTTCGCCATGCTCTTCCTTATATGTGGATACGCATTTTTTAGAATATGCAGGGGTAGTATCTTGGCACTAGCCCCTGTGTCAACCTTGGCCAATAGCGTGTGGTTACCAACTTTCTTAGGGCAGGTAATTTTAATCTTGGCAAACACTTCAGACAGTGTGAAAGTGCCTATGTTTTCCATGTGATTGATAGTGTGAAATCCATGTACACCGCTCTTCATCTCGTTGTGCACATCATCATCATTTTCTGGTTCGTCAATCACCTCATGTGTGTGTTTCTTACTGGATAATGGGTGGTCATTCTTATTGCTTGAAAGTACCCCGTTGTGTACAATCTATACGGATCAATGCATGGCACTTTGTAGCTGCATCAGCCTTTGCTCTAGTGCACTGCTGCTGCCAATGGCCCTTTCTGCCATATTGCTGGAAAGCTGGGCATTTTCTTGGTACACCCAGAATGTTACACCTACCATATGTCTTGCTAGGTTTGGGTGTTTTCATGAGTCCATCAACAATTGGGATGGGACATAGGACATAGGCTTCATCTACCTGCAGGGATCGTTTTGTACTTATGTCCATCGTTGAGTAGATCCTCAGTGCCCTATGTTTTGGGCTTGTCTGGCAGATCTTTCTGGAATACTTCCATGGAAGTGAATGTGATCACCAACTCAACAATTCTACCTGCCAGCTCTGTGTTTGAAAAATCACTGTATGTACCCTTTCTTCGGCATCAGCTGACAAAGTGATCTATGGGCTCTAGCCTGTTGTCAAAATGATATGAACTCTAGTCTCTGAATATGGAAGTTTAACCTGATTCTGAACAGATCTTCCAATTTAGTCTATATCTTTTGGGGATCATTTAGCTCTTCAGCTGTTAATACTTATATGTTCAGTCTGTGTAGACCTTTATTCCCAATTGCTAGGTGAATTTTAATAGCTTGCATACCTGAGTCAGACACACCTGAATCAAGAAATCATAACTCTGTATGCTGTTTAATAATTTTGAATTCGGTCAGTAGGCCAGCTGTATACCAATTCAAACTGGAGAATTTTGTGGACATTTTGACACTATCCCTTTGACCTCCCTTCTCCTATAATACCTAGGATGAGTGTTGCTGTAACTGCTTTCACGCACTTTCACGAAGCTCCATCCATTATAATAGCAACCTTCTTTGGCCCAATTTTTTTGATGGCTCTGTTTGTTTTTTTTTGTTTGACTCTCCCTCGCTCACTATAAATCAGGTCCACATCCAATCATTTGCCTTTTTCATTTGCCTTGAGCTAACCCAGTGCTGGTCCTCGTGATGCACTGTCCCCCCATGGAACTGACAGGCTATGCATCGCAATCTCACCACAAGGGATCCATTTGCTTATAAGCTCTTTATTTGAGCACAGTGTCTTCAAAGCTTTTCTGGGCAGTCAGCACACTGCGTTTTCAACACTCTTCAATGCTTTGACTACATTGTAGTCTGACCAAAGTTTCAAGGTTCGTCTCATGCCATGTAGCATGATTTAAGGCTGTTCACCATGTTGTACCTGTACTTAATCTTACTGCCATGCTGTTTTGCACCACTGTGCACCATGTTGAGTTTTATAATGGTATAAAGGCACTAATCACTGATAATGGATTCAGTAATCACAATAGGATTCATTTATTTAGAACAAAAGAACATCTATACAAAGTTAGAAAGCTTGAAGACATCAGCAGTAGAGCTATGTATGCTGTGTTCTGCTCACAGGCAGAAGTGAAACTGAGACTGGATCACAGGATGCACTTACCTTCTAGTGATGGCATGCTGCTATCCCTTAAAGGCATATTGCAACAAATGTAGGGCAAGAATAAACCATATGGAGGGACAGAAAATCTATTGAAGTGGAGACAGAACCAATTGCATAGCCAAGAGAAGCCCACAGCAAGTACTTTGACAAGAAGGCAATTTGACATCAACTGGTTTGACCTGATTCATAACCTTTGAGGAAAAGCAACTAATTTTCAAACAGAAATCTGAGCATTTTTCAATTCACAGCAATGTCAAAGATAACGTTTTGAACCAATTTTAATATCAACAGCTGATTTATTGTCGGCAATTTAATATAGCAAGAGAACCCCCAGTTAAGTTTTGCATTATTCAGAAAAAATCTATTGTGCCTGGGACCCTACTACATGTATAGAACAGAAAGGAAGTTCGGACAATGCTGTAAAATGTCAAAGTAATGCTTCAGTGATTTTTGCTCAATCTTCTGAAACTTGAAAGCATGTTATGAACTATGTTGTTTAGTGCTTAAGGTATAAAATCATAGAATAACAAAGCCCAAAAACAGGCAACATGGTCCATCATGTATGTGCCAACTCCCTTGAAAAACTACCAATTAGCCTCCTCTGCTACTCTTTCCCCATTACCCTTTCTTTTCAAGCACATATCCAATTCCTTTTTGAAAGTTTCGATTGAATTTGCTCCCAACAGTGCACTCATAACAACTAACTGTGTACAGATTCCCCACTGGATTGAATTTAAACACACGGAGCAGCTAGGAGGTGGGAGGGCAGTACTTAATCAGGTGGGAGATTGTGGGTTGGAGAGCTTGTTGCCTTCTCAGCTCTTCCCAGTTAAGCCCAGTGCGGGGAAGATTGAGGTTAACAATCAACCTTGGAAGCCAACTGAGGCCCTTAAACGGCTAATTAATGCAACTTAAGGACCTCGTCCCACTGCTTCCATTATTCCACCATTGGTAAGGGAAGAGTGGGGGAGCAGGGTGGAGTAATGCCTTGTGGTGAGGCAGCCTGGTATACCCTAGTGGTCTTGCCTACAGGCTGGGGGAGGGGGTCATCCTGCTTGGGTACCCTATGCCTAACAGAGGGCCCTGGCAGTGGCAAATGCCATCCATGCAGGAAGACCCCTGTTTCCATTTAACACCTCTTGGTGGGGCCTGTCTGACTGACCATGGTTAAGCTTCACCACTAAACTTGTTTCCAGGGCCTCCAACATTATTCCTCCTCCTGAGCCTCCTGCAGTACCAGCAGTGGCCACTGCTCTTGCTCCCAGTGTGACTGAAGAGCTGTCAGCCTCTGACTGGTTGGCAGCTCTTGGAGCTGGGATCCTCAATTTGAGGGCTCGGGAACCTCGATGGCAGGCAGCAGATTGCCTGATTGGCTTTGAATTACATCAGAGCTCCTGAAAATGGCCACAGCCGGGTTGCCTCTTGTCTCCAGCTGGTGGACGGGCCCACCAGTGTAGTCACTATATCCAGCCCAATGTGTCTGGATACCTTCCACCTGTAGGTGGTGCAAAATGTGTCTGGATACCTTCCACCTGTAGGTGGTGCAAAGGCTTCACTTCATGTCCTGTCCTTTTAACTGAGTTAACTTGTATAACCACCAGCAGCACCCCCCCGACTCAGTCATACAGAAACTAAAATTAAATGTAACATAGGAAATTACTGCCAAATGATATGTTAATTACTTACTGTATAATTATGAATTTTTGTTTATGCATAAGCAAGGCCCATTACCCTTGAAATTGCTATCAAGCATTTTAGTTTCATACTCCTGATAGAATATGGTAATAATTAGTGTTCTAATCAAAAATATGAAGGAACATATACATTCATTGGAATGAAGCAGCATAAAGAAAGCTAATCTCAGTTCGAAGTAGTCTAGCCAGGCTGCAGGTTCTACAAATGCCAGGAAAGAAATATTGTCCTTTTCTTGTTGATATATGACAATTATCAGATTTCATAATCACTATTATAGAGACAGAATGCATTGCATCGTCAATGGTGATTATAGAGTGTATGCGATTAATGTTTCCTTAACGTGTTGATCTGTGTAAAGTACTTTCTCATTGCCCCTTCTATTCTTGCAACCACCATGCTTACAGCTTTAATAATAGTCTAAGAATTTAAAATACACACAAAGCATACCAATTTAGCAGTAGGATGGCATACGCTCAAACTGTGTGTGGTTAAACTGTGTGGTCATTGATCCCGTTGCCAAATTCATGGAATTCATTTTATTAGGCATCCTGGATAAGCACCTGAAAATGAGTCAGGCCACTAAAATATGAAAATTAGGGGCATTCCATCTGTTAAAGGACACTTTGAGAAATTTATCACCAATGAGCGGAGCACGCAACAGGCCTGCCGCATTCAAGATTCACCAGGGTAAGTTTAAATTGTTTTTTTTAATTAAACAATGGCTATAAAATTGGGCTGCAAAGAGCTGTTGCTGCTGGCACTATGGAAGACACAAATGTTGTGAGATCACTTATAGAGTCTGTAAGAGACTGAAGGAAATGATGTCATGTCTCACATGACCAGGAGTTGCGAGTAGACTGACCAAGAGGTGTATAAACATGCTCCTGTACTTGTGGTGTGTATCAATGGGCAGAATTCTCCCCCCTTCGGGGGGGGGGAGGGAAGTTCAGGAGCGGGCATGCCTTTGATCGGTGCCCCCGATTGGGGGTGCACCGACATTTTATGTGGGCGGGCCAATTAAGGTCTGCCCAGCATGACGTCCACAACATGCTCCTTGTGCGGGCGGAGGGGATTTCCTGAGCATGTGTGCGAAAAAGCACACTCATCTCCCTGAGGCTAAGTGCTGCCTCAGGGAGATCGGCTCCACAATAAATAATCTTAAAAACAGAAAAAAAAAATTCCCTGACATGTCCCCTCTTGCAACAGTGTCACATAAGTTGGGTCATGTCCATCACTTTTAAATGCATCCGCCCGTGGATGAGGTTTCATGCTTTTTCCAATGCCCGCCGGGGCTCCTGGCCTGCCCACCAAGCCTAAGGTTTGATGGGCAAGTCCACTAATTGCTTTAATGACAGCCATTGACAGGTTGGCAGGCACAGAGCTGATTCAGCTGAGCGCCCGCCAACCTGAAAATTTAATTGAGGCAGAGTGACGTCAGGAGTTCAGCCCAACATCATCCTGTGTTATATTACACATACAGCACTCCACACCAACACAACCCCCCCACCCCCGCCCCGCTCACTGACCAGGAAATCCTGGCCTAACTGTTCCAGTTCCAGTTCCAATAAATAACCTACATAGATTCATTGAATATTTTTTCTATTCCTGTGAATCCTAAATTGGTGACACAGTAAAATAACAAATAATATAACATAGTGGCAGTGTTTGAGGACTTTTGAACAGCACCACATACAACAGTGTGACAATGCTGGAGAAATTCCAAACATCAAGTATAATAAAATGGCAGTTGGTTGCCAACCTGGACTGGCTGAAGATACCTTTGGGTGAGTCCTGCAGCCACACAGCAGCTAGAACAGAGGTCAAAGGGACAAGCCAAATAGCCACCGGATCAGTGTGGTTGAATATTCTGACAGCAGATCAGAATTCAGGGAAAATAGTGCATTGCCATTGCTGTGTGCGGATTCACATGCTTTATGGGTGGGGCCTACTCTGAAAGTGTAGGGCTGCATGACCAGAGTAGTTGTGGCTGCAGGACTTTCGAAAATCAGAGCTTTAAAAAATACAGGAGCTTTAAGAAACACAGGAGCATGAAAAGAAACAGAGTTTCTAAAAAAAAACTGCAGCCTGTGACGAAGAAAGCCAAACAAAAAAGGCAAGCCTTTGGAAAAATTGTGCTTGTTAAAGGAAAACCTGGGAAGATGTTTGCATTTTTAAAGAAGCCAGCACACCAAGAAAATAGCACTTAAATACCCACTCATGAATTGGAAGGCATCAAATATAGTGCTTGTGCTTAAATTATTATGCCAACAGATGGAATTGTGTTTCTTGCGTCAGGAGCAAGTGAATGAGAGAAGAAGGGCTGTAAGAATCAAGATCACACTAAACACTGAGGGACAGCAGTGGATCAACACGTTAGGATTACTGGCTGAGGATCAGAAGGATATGGACACTCCTGGAAGATCAACTCAAAGCAAAGGTCAACTTCCGGATCCATAGGTTAGAATTGATGATACACCGGCAATGACAAGATGACTCTGCTGACCAGCCTGAGGTAAAGTGCTGAAACAAAACCCAGGAGTGCGACTTTTTTGACAGTGAATTATCGGAAAGGATTTTGGAACTAGTCGTTGCGTCTACTCCCCTACAGCCCTTTCAAACAGACCTTTAGAGAAGAAGGAAGCATACGACATTGATACATTACTTGACGATGGAATGAAGTTTGAAGCCATCATGGCTGGGTGCCAACAGTTAAAAGCGTTGGGGTGATCACCACAATTGGTATGGTAAGCAAGCTTCAGAAGTATGATGAGCCTTGTGGTATGTGGCTTGATGCATGCAATTCGCAATTGTCCAGCATACCAGGACCTGTTTAAAGCATGTGGCATGCATGGACACTCAAGCAATGCAGGAGGCCAAGCTTAGAGCAAGCATCTAAAAATTGTTATAAGCCATGCACAGAGGAACAGAATGCAAGACACAATGCAATTACAGTCAAAGGTATGCTCACGCACAACAGAAGGTCCACCAAGCTGGCAAGGAAGTGAAGCGGGAAGAGGATCTGAACGAGAATATTCAGGTGCCAGTCAAACAAACATTCCATATTCTCAACCTGGATCAACATGTTGATGCGAATGTACAGTCTGAGGCATTTGCCATGATTAGGATTGTATGTCTCCAGAAGAGTGGTAAGCATTCGTTTAAAGTTAAAATCCATATGGGAGCAACTGCAATCTTGCCTGTCCATACATTGAAAGCAATGTGTGTAGAGAAATTGTGGTTTATTGAATAACTTACCACGGTTAAGCTGACTACCTACAATGGATAGGCAATGAAGTATATTGGAACAATAACCTTGCAGTGCAGCTATGGGAGGTCAGAATGGGAACCACAACTGCTTTATATTCTGGAGACAGCTGAACCAGCTGTAGCAGGATTTCCAGAATGCCAAGCTTTACGGCTCATTAAAATACATGAAGTCAGTATCACATTGAAAGCTATGGAAGGTTGCAGCAAGAAATGCATTGAATTGAGCAAACCTGACATTGCTCTGTCCGGACAGATCTGACACAATTGAAGGTACTACGGATATGGTTGAGATTAGATTGGGAAAAGTTCAGTGGCAGTTTACAGAACTAGAGGCTGCCAACAGGAATCTTCTCTTGCAAACTGGAAAGTCAAATGGTGATTACAGCTAAATACATGAATGTCACACTAAGTGATTTGTGTGAACAAAAGCTTAAACCAGTGCATTGATCCACAAATGCATTTAAATAATACTGCAGCAGTAAATGAGCAAATGCTCACAGTAAGGGCCAAACTGGAGGAAAAGATAGAGGCGGTGCTTTAAGTTGGAACAAGTCCAGTCTTTGAAAGATAGACATAACAGGCAGTTAAGAAGTACCCTGCCCAGCCACCACCTTTCTACATTTGCAATAGTCAGAGGTGTACTTATTTCCAAACTAAGGAAGATGAAGGTGTTGTATGACAGGCAAACAGAACCAAAATTGGCTCAATTGCGAATAGGATGGAAGGTCAGAGTTCATTAGGAGCTTGGCATCCTGCAGAAGTTGCTAGGGTGTGTGACCGCCCAGATTGTATGAGGTCCAGACAGCAAATGGTACAATTCTCAGACGGAACGGAAGTCAACTCAGAGTTATACGATGTTACTGCATCTGACACTCCTGTTGCACTAAGGACAAGGCCTGAGACAAGTTCGACAGTGAAGACGTGGATACCATGCGTGTACAGATGAAGAACAGGTTGACAAAAATTCCAAATTGTCAGCGAATCAGAAGGGCTGTGAAGATAATCACAGTTCTGAGCTGAGGTTTATGGTCAAAAGATCTGGTCAAATATATAGACCTCTTCTACTTTTTTGAGACTCTTAATTTTGTGTAATTATAAACTACATTTTATCTTATTTATGTATAATTAATCTGAATCACAACCTCATTGTATTTTGTACATATGTTTTATAACAAATGGAATATGGTTTTATCTTTAGAAAATAAGGGGGATATTGTGGGATCGCTTTAGGAGACTGTAAGTGAAAAGTCTCTGAATTAAGTGTTGTCACGTCTCACATGATCAAGATTTATGGGTATAGACCGACCACATAAGAGGTGTATAAAGTGACTGAGTAAGAGGTGTATAAGTTGACTAAGTAAAAGGTGTCAAACATGCTTCTGTACTTGTGGTGTGTATATATGTTCCATTTCCAGTTACAATAAATAACCTACATTTTCATCATATATTATTTGTATTCCTGTGACTCCTACAAGAGTCACACAGTAAGGAGAAAAATAATACTGCAATAGGTTGGGATACGCCTGGTCACTTCTGTCCTACCTTGATTAATAGGGTGCTAGCGTGGATGTGCTATGTGTGCACCAGAAGCATCCAAAGTGGGTGGATCATGATGTCAAACAATCTCTAAAGCTAATTTGATGCACAATCTGCCATTTTAGTCCATGTAGTTCCAGTTGACACCCCCTCACAATCATTCACAATTGAACATGTGTTCAACTATATAGCGGACCTCTCACTCGCAATTTTTAAAGGACTACTGTACAACTTCCAGGTGAGGTGTTTTTGACCTTCTTTTGCTGGTGTGGAGTTACTGAAGGCAGCATGAATGTTCAAGGGAGTGGTGCTAGATCTTGGCCGGGAGGTCAGTGGAGTTATTGGTCTTTCAAGAGAAAGCCTGCTAAGGTAATGGGTGTGGAATTTGCAGTTTTTCTTGGTCTGCAACTTGACTTAAAAATAGAGCATAGGCACCAGCAAGGGGAAGTTGTATGCAGAGGGAGGAGGAGGAGGGCTCTCCATGGAAGGCATACCCATCAATGGTCCTTAGGGAATAATTCTCCTACCTATAACTCAGCCAGGAACAGTACCTGAGTGCCTGCATTTCACCAAGGAAGTGGTCACTGACCTGTACCACTTCCTAGAACTGGACCTGTGTCTTCACAGCAGGGTGAGGACGGCACTGTCAGTGGCTGCCACTGAGGTTAAATTTGCTGATCTATAGTTGCTGGACTAATCTTCACATCTTTTTTTGAACAAGGGTGTAATATTTGCAATTCTCCTGTCCTCAGGCACCACCTCTAAGTCTAAGAAAAATTGGAAAATTATGGCCAGCGTTTCCACAATTTCCACTCTTTCTTCCTTCGGTATCCTTAGATGCATTTCATTTGGTCCTTGCGTCTTATCAACTTTAAGTACAGACAGCTTATCCATAACCTCCTCCTTATCAATTTTAAACACTTCAAGTGTCTGAACCACTTGCCATTTCACCATGGCCTGGCCTGGCCAGCATCTTCTTCTTTGGTAAGGACAAATGCAAAGTATTAATTTAATATCTCAGCCAACTTTCCTGCTCTCTAATTGGCACCACTTCTCCCCTTACCACCCTTTTACTATTTATATGCCTTTACATGATGATTAGATTTCCTGTTATATTAGCTGCCAGTTTCTTCTCATCATCTCTCTTTGCTTCTCTTATTTGCTTTATCAATTCCCCTCTGAACTTTCTGTATTCCGTCTGGTTCTCAATTGTATTATCCACCTGACATCTGCCATAAGCACACATTTTCTGCTTCATCTTAATTTCTAATTCTTTCATCATTCAGGGATGGACCGCGCACGCTGACACATAAAATGATGTGCAGTGACGTCAGGTGAGCGTTCCGACGCCACCGCGCACCATCGCGATATTTAGATGGGCGGGCGCACGATGTCCTCCAATGCGCGCCTGCCATTAATGAATCACCTAGTTAAGGCCCTCGAGGCAGCAATTATCTGCTATTTTTCAAGGTCCGTGCGATCTTCAGGATGTCGCATGGGCGCAACAGGCAGGCGGGTAGGAGAAATTTGTACAAACTTCATCCCCGGGCGGGATAAGAGGGGTGAGTGGGGTCAGGAGTGGTATCCGTTAGCTATTTAATTGTGAAAGTTACTGACACTTGCCTGCGTGAGCAGGAATACTTCAATACTCTTCACAGCTGCTTAGACAGGAGTTACAGCGGTAAGGTCAGGACTCTACAGTAAAGATCATTTTTGAGGCCTACAGGTTTCAGAAAGCCTTCCCTTAGCCTGGGAATGGGAGTTGTGCTCTCCACTGGAGGCACCTCCTTTGAGGAGGAAGTGAGAGCCAGAAGGGGAAGGAGGCCAAGAGTCCATATTCAGCCTCCAGGGGAGCCACCTTTGGGAGGACAGGTGCAGGCACAAGGGGTACTTGGCCAACAGGAAGTCCATGACAGAAGGGGCCACTATCCTGCTGCCAAGGCTTACAGGTGGCGAAGTAGCTATCTCAATATGACTGAGGCTCAGTGCCGAAGGAGGGTCCGTCTCTCTAGAGAGACAGTCGACTATATGTGTCAGATGATAGGCCCTGAGATTTGCGCCAACTGTGTGGGCGGGCACCCCATGTCAGTGGCGCTGAAGGTCACGTCTGCCCTCAACGTCAATGCCTCTGGCTCTTTCTAGGGGTTGGTGGGTGATCTTTGCGGTGTCTCCCAGTCAGCTCTCCACACTTGTGTCAAGCAGGTGACAGATGCTTTGCTTAGGCATGCATTGACTTTCTTCCACTACCTCTGGAACAAGGCCAACCAGACAGAACAAGCCCGAGGCTTCCCAGTGATTGCTGGCCCGCACCCAGGGTGCAATTGACTGCACACATGTGGCCTTCAAGGCACCAATAGGAAGGGATTCCATCCTTGAACGTACAGATGGTGTGTGATCACAAGGTGCAGATTCTGCAAATCTGTGCAAGGTACCCAGGCAGCTCCCACGACGCTTACATACTCAGACACTCCCAAGTGCTGGGGCTCTTCAGTGCTCCAGCCCGGTTGGATGGATGGCTGCTGGGTGACAAGGGCTACCCCCTCAAAAGGTGGCTCATGACGCCTTTCCGCCATCCAAGAACAGAGGCTGAGCAGTGGCACAATAGGAGCCAGGTCTCCACAAGGGCCGTGATAGAGAGACCCATTGGTCTTCTCAAGATGCGCTTCCGATGCCTGGACTGTTTAGGGAGCAAACGCCAATATGCCCCAGATTGTGTGTCGCTGATAGTGGTTGCATGCCGTGCTTTCCACAATCTTGCACTGGAAAGAGGTGATGCAGTGGACGAAGAAGATGTAGACGCAGTTGCTCCAGCTGCACATGATGAGTCCAGCAGTGATTCTGAGGATGGGCGTGCACAGGAGAATGCTGAGAGGTAGATGCTGACCCTGGCATAATCCAGGGAGGCAGGAACACCCGGGAGGCGTTAATCCAATGAGCCTTCGACTAGTCCATCACAGATGGACCTCCAACACATGCCAGGGCTGCAGGCCCCATACTCGATACCTGGCTACTAAATCTGCCTGAATGGGAACATTAACTAAGGGCTTTGCCAATAAAGCTCAATATCAAACAACTCACTCATAACATCATGGGTTCCCGTACACATATGGAAGTAAGGAATCACCCTGAGCCATGCTTACATGTCCAAATTTAATGATATAACAAAATGAAGTTCCAGAAAAAAAATGGCATTGCACATCACACCAGGTGGTCATGAACTAAAAGCGGGGCAACATAAAAGCACCAGTGAGAAACACGTGGTGCGCCTAAGGTGCCTAAAATTTACACTTACGGGTACTACGTCTAGGTGCTCCCCACTCGCTGGCACTGTCATCTGAGACAGCCTGCTCACTGTGCTGTTTTGTTGTCCTTGATGACCTTGGCGGCCGTTCTCAGGTGTGTGGAGCTTGGGAGGATGCAGCCAGTTCCACAGCTGGCACCTCCCCAGTTGCCGCAGCCTCATCAGATGCCACAGCCACTGGCAGAGTGCCAGGGCAGCTGCTGCCCTCACCCGGAGCGTCCTGAGAGAAGCCCGCAGATACGACAGGCAGCTGCTGCACCAACATGAGGTTGCTTTGGACCTTCCTGCTCACCGTAGATGGATGGGAACCGAGCTGGGATACTTGGTGCCCAAACTATCTTGCACACTGCCACTGACCAGCTGAGGTCAATGCCGCTGTGAGGGCTTGCAGGTCCAAGCACAACCCCAGGAGGCCCTGATTGATCTTCTGGAGGAGCCTCTCCATGAGAGTTGCCACGCTCTCCATGGAGGAAACATGGTGCTCAGCCATGAGGCTCATTGCATCAGTGATGCTCTGTGTGGACTCCTCCATGCATTGCCTTATGTATCTCCGCCAGATCCTATCGCATACCCTGCTGCACTCCAAGCATTTGCTGCCTCACGGATGACTCCAGAGGCACATCATCAGCCAGTGACTGAGCATGTGCCTGGTCCCCTGCAGTTCTCTGACTGCTGGTGCCATGGACACTCTCTGTCTCTGCCTGCACCTCAAGCGAGTGTGAAGTGCCCTCACTGCGTGTCCTGGGACACTAGCTGATAATCTAATTCCCACCAAGGTGCTAGTATCTGCACTGGTGCCTGCCTGGCAGAAATGGTGTGACGCTGGTGAGTTGAAATGTTCAGAGCCCACAGATGTGAGATGTGGCCCCTCTGCCTCCTCCTCCTGGCCCTGCTCTGCTGATGCTGAAAGGAGGAGCAAGGACATTTGATTAGTTAAAGTGGAGAAAATGTCAATGTGCAGGCCTGTCCCCCAGATAATTGTGCGCTCATCCTTACATAATAAATGGTCAACCCATGTTGCAACCTTCAATCACTGAGCATTCAGCAGTGCTATGGCTGCTGGGACACGCATGGTAACCTCACTGCTGGGCAAACATACCTCCCCATGGCAACCTAGCTTCACCACCACCGGTGAAACTGGGGTCATGGCACCTCTCCAGATCCATGGCCTGCTGCTCGAATGGAATCACAATGGCCAACTGGCCTTGGCTCCGCCAGTCCGCATCTGCTCGGTGGAATTGTGTGCAGTCTTTTTCTGAAAAGAAGAGAAGAGCATTGACTGGTCTAGCCTGTACCTGGATTCCCATTGCATCCCTGCCAACCCAGCCAGAGTGGGACATTGCAGGACTCTATTTCTTCGTCACCCCGCAGCTGCCGCACACTAACCCAAACAAGCCAAGGCTGACTCGCCCCCCGCCTTGCCCACATGCTGCCTCAATCACATTTGGCACCACACGGCCTAACCTTGCAAAGCAAGGAGGCACAAGCATGTGGAACGCAAAGACCAGCGGATGGATTGGTGCCCCGCCACCTGGAAGGTCCCCTCCCAGCATGTTAACACCCTGACTTTGACATGCTTTGCAGTTCCAGCACTCTGCCTTGGTGCAGATTCTTGAGTTTGCCCCTGAATCTATACTCTGGGTGTCAGTGTCACACATGCTGCAGGTGCAGAACCCATCTCAGCACAACCCTCTCAGAGTGAACTAGGCATGGGCAATATCTGCTGGCCCACCCAGCGAGGGAAACATGCCATGAAGGATTCAATTCTGTAACTGCACTCAGTTGTTGGGTGGGTGGGGGTGGTGCGCCTTAGGGGGAAAGGCTGACGGCTGCATTAAGTAACCTCTGCCAACGTGGTACTCACCCTTCCCGAGTGCAGGAGGTCATTGAATCTCTTGTGGCACTGGGCCCACATGTGTTACACACATCATGGAAGCTCACTGTCTCGGCCACCTCCTCCCACGCACGTTTGGTCAGGTGAAGGGGCCTCTGCCTCCCGGCCCTCAGAAGCAGGACCTCCCACGATGCTGCCACCTCCTCCAGGAGGGCAGCTAGGCACTCATCTGAAAAACAAGGGGCATACTGCCCTGCTGCCCTACCCTCCAGCCTGGGCTGCTCTGCTGCCCTACCCTCCCGACTGGCCTACTCACCAGAAGCCCTCTGATGGGCCCTTCTACTTGCCAATGTGAGCAACCTTGCAAAGGCTGCCAGAGCAACGTTTAAACAGGCCGCTGGGTCACCACTGGATCTGGTGGTCAATGCACTCCCACTGTTGCCTGCTCACTCCCGCTATCCTCAGGAGTTGAGAAATATGCTGTGTGGACCTTAATTGGCCTGCCTGTGTAAAATGGCGGCATGGACCTCATAGTGGGCAGCAATTGGGTCCGCGCCCACCCACGCCCACTCCCACTTGGCCCACCCAACATGGGGAAAATTCTCCTCCTGGATTTGTTTGCCCTACCTTTCCCCTTCATGGGAATATATCTTGACTGTACCTGAACTGTATTTTCCTTAAAGGCAGCCCATTGCTCGGTTAGAGTTTTGGCTGCTAATCTTTGATTCTACTTCACTGAGGCCGGATCCATTCTTACTCCACTGAAGTTGACTTTCCTCCAATTAATTATTCTTAGTCTGGGTTTTTCCTTTTTCTTTTCCATAGCCAATTTAAACCTTATGATGCAATGTCCACTAAATGTTCCCCTACTGACATTTGATCCACTTGGCCCAACTCATTCCCAAGGACCAGGTCCAGCAATGTCTCCTTTCTTGTTGGACTGGAAATATACTGCTTTAGAAAATTCTCCTGAACATACTTTAGGAACTTTTGTCTCTCTCTACTCCTTACACTAGAACCATCCCAGCCTATATTTCGATAATTAAAGGCCCCCATTAAAGCTGGTCTATAATTTTTGCACCTCTCTGTAATTTCCTTACAGGTTTCTTCCTCTATATTTTTCCCACTAGCTGGTAGCCTATAGACTACATCAAAATAAACATAATTGCACCATTTTTTTCCTTAGCTCTAGCCAAACAGATTCTGTCTTTGACCCCTCTGGGGCATCCCTTCTCTCCAGCACTGCAATGCTCTCCTTAAGCAATGCTGTGCATTCCTCCTTTCCTATCTTTTCTGAATGCCTTGTATGCAGGAATATTTAACACCCAGTCCTGCCCTTCTTTGAGGCAGGTCTTTGTCATCGCCACCACTTCATATTTCCACATGGCTGTCTGCGTCTGTACATCACCAATCTTATTTCCCATACTCTGCACGTTCACATACATACACTATACCCTAATTTAGGCTTTATTACTTTCCCTCTTACACTGAACCAACCTAATATCGTAATATTTCCTACTATAGTACTTGCTGCCAATTTTCTTTGCAACTTGGCATCTTCCTAGTATTAGCACCTGGTTCCCACACCCCTGCTAAGTTAGCTTAAACCCCCTTCAATTGCACTAGCAAAACACCCCACAAGGAAATTGATCCCACCTCTGTTTAGGTGCAACCCATCCAACCTGTACAGGATCCACCTCCCCCAGAACTGATCCCAATGTCCCAAGAATGTAAACCCCTCCCTCCTGTTCCATCTCTCCAGCCACGCATTCATCTGCTTTATTCCCCTTTTTCTGCACTCACTTGCATGTGGTACCAGGTGTAATCTGGAGATTACAATCTTTGGGGCCTGTGAAAATTGGCCTGTCCTCCTCAAGGTCCTATTATGAGTTGCTATAATATTTTCCAAGAGAGTGTATCAACTGTGGCTCAGTTGGTAGAACTCTCATCTCTGAACAACAAGGTACTGGGTTGACGTCACCCTCCAGAGAGCTTGAGCACATAAAAATCAAGGCTGATGCTTCAGTGCAGTATGGACAGAGCGCTGCACTGTTGGAAGTGCCTTCTATCAGATGAAATGTTAAAGTGCAGTTTCTATCTGCCTGTTCAGGTGGATTTTTAAAAATTCATTCATGGGATGTTGGCATCGCTGGCTAGGCCAGCATTTATTGTGCATCTCTAACTGCCCTTGTTCAGAGGCCACTTAAAAGTCAACCACATTGCTGTGGGTCTGGAGTCACACATAGGCTAGACCAGGTAAGGATGGCAGATTTCCTTCCCTAAAGGACATAAGTGAACCAGATGGGTTTTTACAACAATAGACAATAGCTTCATGATCATCATTAGACTTTTAATTCAAGATTTTTATTGAATTAAAATTCCAGCATCTGCCATGGTGTGATTCGGGCCTAGGTCCCCAGAGCATTACCCTGGGTCTCTGGAATATTAGTCCAGTGACAATACCATTGCCTCCTCTGCAATGAAACCCCAAGTAAGAAATCCCATGACAATGTTCGAAGAAGAGCAGGGAAGTTATCCTTGATGTCCTGGCCAGGGGTCATGAGGTGGGAGGGTAGAAAGAGTATGGGGAAGGATGGAGTACAGGGTAGGAGGGAGTCTGGGGGAGGAGGCCATAAGAGGGGAGAATGCAGCAAATGGGGAGATAGGTGTAAGTGGGAGAAAGATGTAAGGGAAGGCGTTTGGAGAGGGGAAGGGGTTCAGAGTGGGGAAGGTGTTCGGAGGGGGGAAGGAGTCCAGGAGAATGAAAGAGTCTGGTGCAGAAACGAGTCCGGTGGAGGAAGGAGTTCGGACGGCAGAAGGAGTCTGGAGGAGGAAGGAGTAAGGGTGGGGGAGGGAGCAAGGGTGAAGGAAGGGGTGACAGTACGATAGTAGTGGTAGAAGGGATTGCAAGGGTGGTTGGTGGGTACTTGGAGACAGACATGCACCCTTGGGAAGGAGGAAGTTCAGGAGGTCAATGTGGATGGGGGTGGGATTCTCAGGAAGGCAGGGACATGCACGTTCACCTGGATATCCTGGAAATAAAAGGGTTAAGGTTGGTAGGTGATAGTGGGGAGGTGAAAGCAAATGCCGGGGGGGGGAGCGTGAACAGTGATGGTGGAAAGGGAATGACTGAGTGGGGCAGGGGAAAGGACAGGGAAGCTGGTCAGAAACGTGATGACTACCATTTTTCTCAAATTGAAAGTGAGCAGATCCACATGTTGGACGGGCACAGGTGCTGCATGGAAGTACCATCAGTGGGTGGGCGGAGATGCAAGTCAGCTCAGATGGACAACTGAGAGAGAACCCCAACAGTTAGTATTGAAAATCCTCAGGACAGTGAGATGAGTGTGATGGGGGAAGGATCCACGTGTGTGGGAGAGTGCTTGCACGAGGTTCCGAGAGGCCCTGACACACACACTTTTCTCCCTCCAGAATCACTCGTGGGCCAGCTGCGTGCAGCTGAACTGCTATTTGGGGTCCAAGGGGCAATGCTGTGGGAAGACTTGCGAAGCCTGTCGATGAAGCTGAAAGACACCATTACACATTATTCAGTGAAACTAAATATATTTTCAGATTATAAAGTGACAAAAGATGTTCACCCATGCAGCCATGTGTGATCAGAATTTCTTAACTTTTCTAGGCCTACCACTTTTCTAGGTGCTGCCCTGACATCCACAGCGGAGACAGCCTGTGCAATGTTTGGCTCTGTTGCCTCTGATGACTTCGGCATGCATCCTCTGGAGAGTCAAGGCCTTGAGAACCCCGGCTTGCTTTAGCTGTGCTGTGGACCAGCTGCTCCCTCTGCAGTGACAGAGGACAACCTTGAGAGGATCACATGCAAAGGGGACTCGGGGGGAGAGGACAGTCTCTGAGATTCCTGAGTGGATGACCTAGGGGTGCCCAGCAACCGCTCCTCCTCCCTTCAGGTGCCCGAGGGCCCTAGTCTGACTCCTTGAGAGGAAGGAGCACCTGGAGGGATATCAAGGTACCCTGCTTCCCTCTTGCATTACCATTGAGGAACTCACTCATGATGATGGAGTGCAGGTCTGTGTGCACCTCTGCGTTCTGCGCAACCAGGTTCTCCATGGCATCCACCATCCTTCCCAATGAGACCTCCTCACGCACATATGTGGGCACTACTTCATCAGAGAGCAGGTGAATGCAGTCCTCCGACTCACATGCCGCCCTTTTGAGAGCTTCCAACAGCTCTGAGTGATTCTCCCTCACCTTCTGCTGACTCTCCACAATGAGCTGGAAGGCCAAATCCAAAAGCTCGTCATATGACCCGGACCTCACAGACGCCTCTGCCCCAGCAGTCCTCCGAGTGCCGGGGAGCTCGGCTGAGCCTGCCTTATCCTGCTGCGGACACATGTCCCTGCAGTGATCACTAGATTGTGAACCTTTTCCTCCTCTTGATCTAGGTATCACTGAGATATGTGTCTCTGCACTGGTGGAGGGTGTGGGTAAGCGCTGTGACTGGTCTTCCAGGATGCTTATTTCCCACTCCTCAATGGAGGAGTTGTCCTCTTGTCCTCTTGCCTGGAGATGAGGACATGGATGGAGCTGAGCGATTGGCTGTTGAGAGCATCGATCGCTTGGCAGAGCTCCCTGTGAACCAAAGTAGAGATAATTAGTACATGGCAGTGGAGTTAAAAGCAGGAGATAGAACACTCGCAGTTGCATTGATAGAGTGATGATGAAGTGCAGGAACCTCACATGGATGCTTGCCGCTGACCTCACCCCTGCTGCAGGCCCGGTCCACATCCTCACCAGTCAGCGCGATGGTACGCTCCTCAAAGTGAGTGAGGGGTTTAATATGGGCCACTCCACCCTCCAGCCTGGGATCTGTCCCTGCTTCTGTGAGCCAGCTTCTCCCACATGAAAACAGATGGAAAGAGTGTGAGCAGGATGTATGGCACTACGTGGAATGTTTGTGCGGTGAGGGGAGACATGGACAGGGTGAGAACGTGAGCTCCAGAGGAAATGAGCCTGATGGAGTTGTGAGAGCATGTGTGAGAATTAGAGGTGTTGCCCCTTGAGGAGTGAGATCCCTGTGAATGTGTGATAGGTTTGCGAGTGTGAGAGTTGAGAGTGGTGAGGTGGCTGATTTCCTTGGCGGAATGGATGAGAGCATTCAGCTTCTTCCTACATTGCATAGCTGACCTCCTCTGTGCTCCAGTGGCACTCTGCCAATATCACACGGGCCGGATTGGTGACTCTGGTGAACTTCCTGTGGCCAGAGCAGCATTAGAGGACATCGAGACGGCCTTCCACTGCATCCAACAGGTGCCTCAGAGATGCCTCACTAAATTTGGGGACTGACATTTTTTTTTGCTTTCCGTGTCATCTGTCACCTGGATCAGCCCTGGTGTGTAGACATGAAGTAAGCATGCGTTTAAATATGGTGCCCAGACCGAGGAAGCTCTGAGGTCACAGCGTGGTGGGATAATCCGAGCCCGCGCACCAGCGATCCAGGGTGGTCTCTGTGATGCATTATTAATGAGGTGAGACATGCTGGAAATGGGACAATATGTTGCGAAAAGCTGCAATTGCAGCCGGTGGGTAAAATGTCCCTTTTCCTGCCCGCTACCACACTTTGTGCAAACTTGGAATGATTCCGCTCATCCACAGACATGTGGGTAGAGATTTCCAAAGATTCACAGTCCTCTGAGCCTTGAAATGTCTCCTTATCTCTCCACTTATTCTGAGACTATGACCTCTGATTGTAGATGTTCCAGCCAGGAGAATAGCCTGTTAGCACCTGCCAGTTAAGCCCTTGAAGAATCCAATGCATATTGCCCCCCTCCTTCCACACCTACTGGCTAATGGCAATTTTAAAATCCTGACATCTGGATTTAACTTAAAGGTGACATTATTTATCTAAATCATATAAGGATCTTTTCCATGAAAAAATGGTTAAAACTCTAAAATGTGACACTTCTAACCTGTCATTATTTATAAATCTCTCAGGTTTCTTTTGCAGTACTGTGTAATCAGACTTTCTACAGTTATAAAACTGTAGTGTGGTATTTACAGGTGTGGAAGTTAGACAGAGTGAAGGGGCTATGGTGCAGATTGGAGGAATTGATCTGTGGGAGTGAATGTGAGCAAAGAATTATGACTATGCTGCTCAGTATTTGCAGAATGTTTTTTAAGTCATTTTCCATGACAAATCACAATGCACTCAATGCATTCATCCCATTGTGATCAGCCCTTCCAACAGACAAAGTATAGTTTGTGTGTTATGGGTCGACTTGAATTTATTTGGTATGCAGAAGTAAATGAATAAGTACTTCAGGACTTCCCATCAATCTCCAGGCTTTATGGTATTTACAGTCTGGCAGACCCCAGAGCTTTTAATATAATTGTGTATGTGTGCAGCAAGCAGGCTGAATGATGACATAAGACATCGTATTGGTGTTGAAGGCTTCCTGGGGACTCATGAGGGGATCAAAGTTATTTTGTGTTTTAACCTTCTGTATAAATTGTACTGACAGCAGTGTCAGATCACTGTGCAAATGAAATAATTTTACCAGAGTATAAACTTTTACACTGTAACATACTTCCATCTCCTTTCTCTTTTTTTATTGCCATTTTCTTTCTCTTACTTTTCCTCTGTCTCATTTTTCTCATCTTCATCTGTCTTTCTTTGTATTTTCTGCATAGACAAAATATATATCCCTGAGCTTCATTTCAATCTATTTTATTTAGAGACTGCCTAGGGATGAGTCACTCATCTCATTAAATATTGTACTTCATTTTAACTTCAGTTACAATGCACATTTGAAAAATAACTGAAAGGTTTCATCATGAATCCCTGATGTTGTAATTAATCCTCTACCTCTTGCTCTTTTGTATCAAATTACTTCCGTTGAAAGTCAGCCTTGTTTATTACATATTTCAATGTTTAGTGTGATTGATAACATTCAAAAATGTTATGAGCAGAATAGGTACTGATGATTTTATGAATCATTTAGCAAATTGCAATACGTCTCTACATTATAGCAGTGACTACATTTCAGAAGTATTTCATTGCCTGTGAAATGCTTGTGCTGAAAGACCTGGAATGAATTCAATGTAATCAAATATTTGACTACCTCACACCTTCTGCTTCTCTTACGGAGGTTGTGGGATGGTATTTCACTGACATTAGAAAAACCTGTAGCCATTTTGGGAGCAATTTTCTTCCTCAAACCCAAAGATGAACACCACACAATGTTTTAAAGTCTTGATTGCCAAGTATCTGACTTTGCTTTCCTTTGAGAGCTGGTGGTTTCATTTCATGTTGGGATTCAGAGGGTTTTGGTTGAATTGTACACAAATCTCAAAAATTTAACAGGCTGTTACAGCAGACAATTAGGAAGTCAAATGATGGCTTTTTTTGCAAGCAGGTTGCAGTATAAGAGTAAGAAATTCTTTCTGCAATTGGGCTTTGGTGGCCCAACACCTTGAGTATTATGTATGGGGCAGAATTTTGCCTTTATCAGGCGGGCACGGCAAGCGGGCCTGGGAGCAGCCACAAAGCTGACCACCACCTGTGATTTGGCCCCGACTTGGATTTTTTGAAATGTGTACTGCGGTTTTCAGAGCTGTCAGGAGGAGCACAAACGCAGAAGTGTGCATGCCCGGGGATGCGCACAGTAAAAGCTCCCTGAGGCACAGAGCTGCCTCAGGGAGCAGAAGAATTATATCAATATAAATAAAGAATTTTAAAATAATGAAAACATGTCCCCACATGTGCCTCTGTCACTTGATACTTGCTAGTTTACCCTCAAAGTTTATTTTCTCTCTTTTTTTTGGTCATCTTTTGTTGGTTTTTAAAACTTTTCCAATCTTCTGGCTTACCACTAATTTTTGCCAAATTGTTTGCTTTTCTTTCAATTTGAGACTATCCTTAACTTTGTTGTTTTATCCCCTTCCTCGAATCCTTCTTCCTCACTGGGATATACCTTTGTTGTGAGTCATAAACTATTTTCTTAAACGTCTACCATTGTTTATCAACCATCTTTTCTGCTAAGCTCCTTTCCCAGTCCACTCCAGCCAACTCTGGCCCTTATTCCTTTGTAATTGCCCTTATTTAAGTTTAGCATGTTGTTTCCAATCCAAGTTTCTCACTTGCAAACTGAATGCCGAACTCTACCATGTAATGGTCACTGTTTCCTATGGGATCTTTTAGGGAGCCTATGAACTATCTTATATTCTAATATTCACAATAAGTACACAGTCCATGTAAACCAATAAGTGCCCTGTGGTCAGACACACCACACTCTGAAACCGAGTGACAGATGCCACCTTAATCAGATCCTATGGATCTCCCAATGATGTCTTCTCCCCTTGTTATTTTTTTACCTCCACCCATATGGATTATATATTTTCTAATCCAAGATCATTTCTTGCTATCATACTTATTCCATCTTGTACTAACAAAGCTACCTCAGCACCCTTTCCTTCCTGCCTGTCTTTTCCAAAAGTCACTTAAACCTGAATACTTAATTCCCAGCTTTGATCTCCTCGTAACCATACGTCCCTAATGGCTATAAAATCATTTGTCCCATTCATTTATTTTGTTCTGAATACCATGTGTATTTAAGTAAAGAACCATTAAATTTTGTCTTTTTACCATTTTTCCCCCTTTGACCCTATTTGCTGCTGGGCTTTTTTATGCTTATACACTCTGTCCCTTCCTGTCACATTCTGGGTATCATTACCTCAATAGCTGCCCTGCAATGCTGCCATATACTCTTGCTTTGTAAGTCTACATATCCCCTCTCCAGAACCCTACCCCACTCTATTTAGTTTAAAACCCTCTCTACAGCCCTTGTTATTCGATTCGCCAGGACACTGGTCCCAGAATGGTTCAAGTGAAGCCCATCCCACTGGAACAGCTCCCTTCTACCCCAGTACTGGTGCCAGTACTCCTTCACCCACAAGTAAAGCTTCACAGATTTGTAAGAATAACACAAATTACAAAAGTTACCTTACATTATAATGTTCACAATAAGTACATAGTCCATGTAAACCAACAGGCACCCTGTGGTCAGACACACAACACTCTGAAACCGAGTGACAGATGCCACCTCAATCAGATCCTATGGATCTCTCATCAACTCCCTCCAGGTGTTTGTTCCACCAGGAGCCAACTGGTCTCAATGAACTCTGTCTTTCACATAAGGGTTTCCTATCTCCAATCTCCAAGAACTCACTTTGGAATATTCTCCCAAACCGACACTTTCTTTCAGATGCCTTCCGTATGGGTTGATCTCCAGGATGTTGAACTCTCCTTCCAATGTTTCTCTCCCCTGAGTCACCGCATGCATTCAACCTGTCTTCTACACACTGTCTCTCTCCCTCTGACTCAGCCATCAACAATACACTACTGCTTCACATGCCCATTGAAGACAGTTACAGACCTTCAACCGTCTCTTTGGACCCTCTTGCCTCTTGTAAGCTGTTATCACCTCAAACCTGCTTTCTGGAGCTTTTGTCTCTTTAAACCTGAAGCTTAGGGCCTTTCTCTCTGACCTTCATTCTTAACTTCATTAACAAGACCTTTTTCAGGTTCCTGTCCTTCCTTTGACTCGAAAGTCTACTTGGAATTTTCTCCTGTTCTACTGCCCTGGATTTTGGGGTCTTTTCTTTAGCTTGGGACTTGCTATCTGTCCCTTTTGCTTCACTTTCTCTCTGGCAGCTACTTTCAACCAATTTTAGCTTGGGACTGGCTATCTTTCCCTTCTAAGTGGCTTCTGTTTGGCAGCTGCCTTCAAACTGAACTCAAAAACTGCTGATTTCCAGTTTCTGTGTGTGTATGTCTATAGGAGGGACCTGCCTCTCTGGACCCCTGTTGTTGGATAATAGCCCAGTTTCTCTATTCTTGTTTGTTTAACTTAGCTGCAACAGTCATAAACCTATTATTAGAAATTCAGGCACCTTTAGCCTATTCTTAACACACAAATACAGAAATACAAATCAAACTTAAACTTTAAAGCTGAAACTCATTCCTAATACCCACAAATACAAATATAAGTTACTTAAACTGTCTCTATTTCCTAATAACATAATCGGTGACATGACAACAGAGCATGGGGAGAGATAATTCCATTTAAAGCCATATGCTAAGCCTGTATTCTACATAGTGAGTATAATGTTTAGTAAAAGGTAAAGTTTACCAACAGCCTTCCCTCCAATAATATTTGTAAGTCAAGGTCATGAACAAACTCATAGAAGACCCACCACAATGACAACAGGTGGTGACAGCAGAAAATGATGAAAGAAACAATAGTAAAGAGCCCAGTAACTGGAAGAAGCAGCAAAAGAAACAACTGCAGGACAAGGACAGTGTGGGAAAATTGCCAATGGAACTCCAGTAAAGGTTGCAGTGAAGGGAAGCAATGGAGAAAATCCTACTTTTACCAGAGTGTTTCAACTATGTGGATGGTCCAGATCAAACTGAGAAGTGGTAGAACTGGTGACAGAGGTTCATCAGATACAGAGCTTCAGAACTAGCAGGGGAGATTAGCAAGGAACAGGTCAGCACCTTACTCTATGCCATATAGGCAGTAATGCAGATGACCCAATGGTCTGACAGGACATAAACAAAGACACAGCAACATTTGAAGAGGTTAAGGAACATTATTATAGAGAGGGCGAGGTTCAATAGGTGCACCCAAAAAGCAGGGGAGGGAGCATAGATTCTTTCACTAATGATTTGCATTGATTAGCTGGGAATTATTAACATGGAGCCCTGAAAAACAAATTCATTTGGGGTCACATTGTTTAGGAATCTTAGAGGAGACTTTATCAGATTTTCTACAGTTGAGGGAACATTAGATTCCATTGAAGATTGTGCTGTTAAAAAAGCAGGCAGAAGCTAGAAAGCAAAATCAAATTTTTATTCAAGGCAACAAAGAAACCTTGTGGAGAAAAATGGCTGAAACAGCGCAGTTTGTAGGACATAGAAGTAGCAGTATACCTAATCCAAAACAGGGAAAGAAGCAGCTGCCATTCTTCAGTGTTCACATTGTAGTGGAAAAAGGATGCACCAGCATGAAGAATGCCTGATATTCCTGCAAGAGGATGAGACATTTTCAATAGGTATGTTGCAGCAAAAAGCTCCTAACTCAAGAATTAAAGGAGAACCAACTAAGATCATCTAGTGTTCAAGAAGTTAAGACATTCAAGACGTAGAAGATGAAAAAGGTAATAAAGTGCCTTTCTTGGGAGAAATTACGGGATCAAATGGGAATGACTGGAGCAAAGACATTATGGTCAACAGACATAAAACACATTTCATATTAGACCCTGGAGCAGGAATTTCAATTCTTTCAGGCACAGAACTGTGGCTAAAGCAGGACTTCCTCCAGCCATCATTCATAAGACTCCATGGTCCAGGAGGCATTCAACTGAAAGTCAAAGAACAGTTGACTGCTGAACTCCAGTACAAAGGAAGAGAAATCAAAAACTTTGGGCAGGATTTTCCCCTCTGCGCTCTAAGTGCAGTGGCAGGTGGCATGAGTGGCACTTTTCCTACTGGCCGTAATGGAGGGTTTCCATGCTAAATTGTCCATGCCTCACCTCATTATATATGCATCAGCAGGAAGGACGTCGGATCTTGTGACAGGATGGGCTGTGATTCGTCCGCCTGGCCATGACCTAATTGGATAATCTTTCCAGATGCCATATTTAAACCGCACCCGTACACAACCTTCACTGACTGGAGCCCAGGGCTGCTGGAAGAGAGAAATTGCCCCCAAAGTGAATAAGAGTAGTGCCCCCAAGTTTGGTGAAAGAGTGCTGGGGCTGCTTTGGAATGCCATGGTGGGATGCCAGGATGCCCTCTACTGCCATGATGAGAGAAGGAAGTCCACAAACAGCACCACAGCAGCTTGGGAGCAGGTGGCCAGCAAGGCCAGTGCCAACTTAGTTCAGAAGAGATCAGGCACCTAGTACAGGAAGAGGATGAATGATCTCATCCACTCAGTCAGGGTAAGTCAAGGTTCTCCTCACTCTCAACTCACACTCTCACAATTCTATCAGGCATTCACAGCCTGACAGTCTACAAGGATCTCACACACTACCAACACAAGGGACATCACCACTGACTCACACACACCTTGACATGTCCATCTGGTCTCACATCATGTGCAGCTCACATCCTCAGCTCTTACACAGGTCCACTCAGCACTCGCACAAAGCAGGCATCCTTATCATCTGCCTTGGCATCCTTCACGCTCACAGTCTCTCCATCAGTCTTTATGCAGAACAAGCTCTCCCACAACAAAAGGGAGAGATCCCAGACCAGAACGCCGGAGCTGAAGCTCTGTATGACGAGTGTGCTGTTGAGCTGACCTGGAGAGGACCAGGACCGTGTGTGCGTCAGTGGTAAGACCGGTGCCTCTCAACCAAGTCAGGACCCTGCACCAGTTATCATTCAGCCATCGATGCTGTGAGTGCACTCTAATGTTGTTGACTAGGCAGCCATTCACTAATTATCTCCTTTCTTTGACAGGCACCAGCATGAAATGCAGCAGGGGCAATGGGAGTCAGCCCCTCAGCTCTTATCCCTGGCAAGATTTAGATGAGGATTCTGAGGATTCGCTAGTTGAAGACCCATCACAGCGTTCACTGGACCCTCCAACAGCACAGAGACACACACCTCAGTGGGAGCTAGTTTTAGAGCAGGCTCAGGGTTACAATCTGGTGAGTGCAGCACAGATTCTGATCTACAGTAAACAAAGGTAGAGACATCCAAGGTCACAAGCACTCAGAGGAGTGCGGGAGGCAAGGATTCTGCTGAGTCTGAGTCAGATGATGAATCTCCGGACTTGGTTGTAACACCGATGTTGGAGCTACAGAGAAAGACACGGGAATATCAGGCAGGGTCAACCGATTACAACAGACAATGGAAGAGTCCATCTGTGTTCCGTCTGAGGTCATAGCGCCAAATGCTAGAGTACTGTGGTCAATGTTGGTATGATGGTGGCACCATGGAGACCCTGGTCCAGGACATAGGGCCTGCTGTGCTCCAGGAGTTGCATTCCATTGCTGTAGGCATTGGTGGCATCTATTGGTAGCTAAGTGAGAGGGGTACAAGGCATCTCAGTCTCGCTCCAGGTGCCCTTTTTCCTTAGTGAGTCAGGGGCCCTCAGACACCCATAGTGATGAGGATCAGCAGCAGGACACACCAGGGTCATCCACCCAGATGACGCATGCAGTGTCCAACCGATCCCATTCCCCTCTGCCTGTGGCCCCATCAACTGCAGCTCCACAGGTTGAGGAGGGTGCACCTGCCCCACAGTAGGAAAACCAAAGCAGGTCGGGGCCCTCCAGTTCTTTGCCCTCCCAAGGACACCACCCAAAATCTTCAAAGGCAACAGGGCATAATAGTAAGCAGGCTGCTTCGAGCTCAGTTGTGATATTAGGGATGTAATGGTAGAGCTAGGAAGATCAAGAAGTACTAGCAGCACAAAGGTTGTAGGGGTGCTCACAAGATGTACATCATTTCCAGTAATGTAAATAGATTTACATTACACCCATTCCACTTCCCCTGTTGTGTATGCCTCTTCTGTCTTGTGAGCTGTTTTGTGGACAATCAAGTGTCACATAATGGCCTCCCCCCACCCCACCCTTTTTCGCAGAAGTCTCATCACGTGTCTCCACTCGATGTTGTGTGCAACCCACGAGTGTCGGTTCTCTGCTCAGTGTCGACGTCAGTGATGAGGCAGCCTCAAGTAAAAGTGTGGCTCTGCAAGGCATCTGTGACCTAAACCCACTTTGTGCTCTGAGATGCTAATTCCAATGGTTATGTGGAACAGACAATGGCATCTTTTTGTCTGTTTTCCATGTTCATATGTCAGGCAGAGGGGATGAAAAAGTGTCACTCTGAAATGGGCTGTGAGCGAGGATACAATGCAGCTGATGTATGCTGTTTATTATCAACAATTAGTAACCTTGAGGTCTACGTGGTGTGTCTGCATTTTCAGTATCAGGAAGGTCAGGGCTGGGCTTTACAAGAGAATGAGACATGCTTTGCAGATTCCAGTGATGTTCAGTTTTGACTGTATAATTTGCAGGCTCATGTAGCCCCCGATGGGTACACATTGTGGAATGTGGTATACGTGATGAAATGTAGATGTGCTTGGAGACAGGACATCTTTCATTGGCCTCCACGTACTCTCTGTTAGCCCTGAGGGTGGTCTATCTATCAGTCCTAACTCAGAGCTCATTTGTTCTCCTGTCTGCCTTTGGCATTCTCTAATTTCCAAGTGGAAATCTGCGCAGTCCCCAGTATTAGTGCCCACCTCCCCATTTCCATGTTTTTGAGCTCTGGACCTCACCGAAATGTTTGTTCTGCGGTTTCCTGCTGGATGTTGGAAAGTTAGTGACCTTAGAATTGAGTGCATTCTACCCACAAGGCTATCATGATTATGGAAAGATGCAGTGCAGGACCACAAGTTCCAGTTAGTGTCCCCTAATCTAAACCCTCTGTGCGCTTTGAGATGATAACTCCAATGGTTATGTGGAACAGACAAAAGCATCTTTGTGTCTGTTTTCCATGTTCATGTATCAGGCAGAGGGAATGAAAATGTGTCACCCTGAAATGGGCTAGGAGCGAGGATGCAATGTAGCTGATGTAAGATCTTTATTATCAATAATAGTAACCTTGAGGGCCACGTGGTGTGTCTGCATTTTCAGTATCAGGAAGGCCAGGGCTGGGCATTGGGGAGAATGTGAAATTCCAAATGGGGACACGCAGCTATCAGAGTACTGTGCTCATGAAGTGTTCGATGTCCATTAAAAGTTCAGGGTAACTGCAGCCCAGCACCCTTCCCTGAGAGTTTCATATGACTGCATCCTGAGGATTTTTGTGATGCTGAGGGCTGAGTGCTAGGGAGAGGCATCAACACTTCTTTTACTTGAGCGGCTGACTTAGCCCAAATATCACCTTGAACTATCACCATCAAACTCACACAGAAGGCGGTGTCCCTATGTGTGCATTGGTCTCCTTGAGGTGCCTTGTCCAAATGCAGACATACTGCAACAACTGAATTGAGGGTTGCAGTGGTGCTCCTGCCTCTTGTCAGCTGCCATAGTGAGTGGGATGTTAGAGAAATGCTTGAAGAAGCTGCACCATCTGGAGGTGTGCTGATGAAAGACCCTTCTGCAGTTATGAGCACCTTTCTGAAAGGCCTCATGCTCCCCAGGCTGCCTTTATAGGATGAGTACATGGTGAAGCTAAAGTGAAACTATTCACTGACGGATTAAAGTGGATAGTTGAAATGGGGATAACAATGCAGGTAGTAAAATGGGTGATTAGCATTTCACATGTGTCCTCTCCTGGACAGTTCACTGGCCTCTTCTCCTGCTCCCTTAGCTTCCTCACCATCATCGCCATCAGGGGAGACATGCAGCGTTTCCATCTCGTCATCTGGCAAGACATCCCCCCTTTTGGAGTGCCAAGTTGTGTAGGGCGCAGCAAGCCTGGAAAGTGTACTGCAGACCGCTGCCTGAACTGTCGAAACATCGGAAATACATCTTCAGGATGCGAATGGTTTGTTCTCTCAGTGATAATGCTGCATCTGAGCAACGTCTTACCTTTCCTCAGAGGCAGTTTCTGGACACCGGACGAGGGTCAGCAATCGTGTCTTTTCAGGTAGCCTTTGTCCCCGAGTAGCTAACCCTAAATGTGCTGAAGTTCCCCAAATATTCACAGGATCTGTGATTTACTCAAGGTGTAAGAGTCGTGGCAGCTTCCTGGGTATCTGCCACATACCTGCACAATGTGTGTTTCAGGTGGTTGCAGGCCAGCTGCAAAGGGAAAGAGTGGAACACTTTCCTGTTGATGTCTTGGATTGGCTGCTGCCAGGAAGCTCTTAAAGCCACATGAGTGCATTCGATGGCACCTTGCACCCATGGGAATCCTGAAATTACAGCAAAGCCCAGTGCTCTGGAAGCCTGGCTGGCTTCATCTTGAGAGAACTGCACGCAATTATGGATCTTGATAAATAGGGTGTTGATCACTTCCTCTATGCGCTTGTGAGTGGAAGTGTGAGAAATCTGGCTATATTTCACCCCTCTCCTTATATTCACTCAGTTCTGTGGTAGGGTCATGGGGACTCGAAACGTCAACTCTTTTCTTCTCCACCGATGCTTCCAGACCTGTGGAGTTTTTCCAGGTAATTCTGTTTTTGTTTTCCTTGTTAATAAAGCTGAATGTCCCGCAAAGCACTTATTACATTCTTGGAAACCATCCAACTGCAGAACAAAAGAAGCAACCTCAGCCATGGTGACATGTCTGAATTTAATAGTGCAACCAAAGAAACTTAATGAAACAAAATGAAAAAGGTGTTAAAAATCACACCAACTCATAAAGACCTCATTGCAGGCCAACACAAAAGCACCAGTGATAAACCCGTGGTGTGCCTAAGGTGCCTTATGTTTACGTTTTTGGGTGTTACGTCTTGGTGCTGACCCCTCACTGGGAGTGGCATCTGAGACAGCCTGCTGACTCTGCCGTCTTGTTGGCCTTAATGACCTTGGCAGTCATCTTCTGGCCCGTGGAGCCTGTGCTGGACCTGCCTGGGAGGGAGCTGCCAGTTCTACAGCTGGCATCTCCCCAGTTTTCACAGCCTCACCGGATGCAATGGTCACTGGCAGATGGACAGAGGATCTGCTGTCCCCATCCGGAGTGCCCTGAGAGGAGCCCACAGAGATGACAGGCAGCTGCTGTGCTGACGTGAGGTCATGTCAGACCTCCTTGCTCATCGTGGATGGATGGGCACCAAGCTGGGAAACTTGGTGCCCAGTCCAGCTCCCACACTGGCACTTACCAGCTGAGGTCAATGCTGATGTGAGGGCTTGCTGTTTCAAGCATATCCCCAGGAAGCCCTGATTGTTCTCCTGGAGTAGCCTCTCCATGAGAGTCACCATTCTCTCCATTGAGGATACATGGCGCTCGGCCATGAGGCTCATTGCTTCAGCAATAGTCCGCATAGACTGCCTCACCACGGACACCAAGCCAAGCGTAGCCTCGTGTATCTCCCCCAGATGCTCCTGCACACCCGGCCGCATTTCCTGCGCTTGCTGCGTCGCAGACAACTCCGGGGCACATCATCAGGCACCGACTGAGCATGTGCCTGGGCCCCTGCAGTCCTCTGACTGCTGGCATCATGAGCACTCTCTGTCTCTGCCAGCTCCTCCAGTGACTGTGAAATGGCCGCACACTGGGACATTAGCCAATGTTCTAATTCCCACTGAGGTGCTAGTATCTGTACTGGTGCCTGCCTGGCAGAGATGGTGTGACGCTGGTGAGACTTCAGAGCCCTCAGGTGTGAGAGGGGGCCTTTGCTGCACTGCCTCCCAGCCCTACTGCTGCAAGGAAGAGCAAGGACATTACATCAGTTAATGTGGAGCCAATTTCAATGTGCATCCCTGTCCCCCGGATCATTATGCGCTCATCATTCCATAAGCAATGGTCAAACCATGTTGCAAACTTCAATCACTGAACATTCAGCAGTGTCATTGCTGTTGGGAGAACAATGCTGACCTCACTGCTGGGCAAACATACCTGCCTGTGGCATCCCAGCCTCACTGACACCAGTGGACCTGGGAGCATGGCGCCTCTCCAAATCTAGGGCCTCCTGCTCGGAGCGGCTGAGAATCGCCAACTGTGGCGGCCCGTCGCCAGTCCTCACCCACTTGGCGGCATTATGTACATTCTTCTCCTGAAAAGGAGAGAAGAGCATTGATTAGTGCTACTTGTACCTGGATTCTCTTTGCTGACAGCCCACCCCAACCAGAGTGGGACATTACAGGGCTCCAGTGTCTTCTCACCCTGCTACGGCCGAAAACTCAGACAAAGATGCCTGTCCCCCTCGACCCCCCAACCCCCTTGGCCAAATTCTGCCTACATCACATTAGGTACCACATGGTCTAATTTCCATAGCAAGGAGGCGCAAGCACGTGGAGCGGAGAGAGCAGATGGTTTGGTGCCGACGCCACCTTGAAGTTCCCCTCCCAGCATGTCATCACCCTGACTTTGACATGTCCTGGAGTTCCAGCACTGCGTCTAGGTGCAGCTCCTCCAGGTTGCCCCCAAAACAGTAATGTGGCTCTCAGTGTACCACATGCTGCGGGGGCAGAACCCATCTCTTCACCACCCTCTCAGAGTGACCTCGGCATAGGCAATATCTGCTGGCCCACCCAGCGAAGGACACATGCCGTCAATGATTCAACGCAGTCACCGGGGGGTGGGGGGGGGGAGGTGGTGGTGTGGTGGTGGTGATGGCAGGGGGCGGCGCCAGGGGAGAAAGCCGACCTGCTGGGTTAAGTGATCAATGCCAACATGGTACTCACCCTTCCTGAGTGCAACAGGTCAATGAAGCGTTTCCAACACTGGACCCAGGTGTGTCACACCATGTCACGGGAGCTCACCACCTCTGCCACCTCCTCCCAGGCAGGTTTGGTCAGGTGGGGGGTCCTCCTCCTCCTGTCCTGGGGTGTGAGAACCTCCCGCCGTGCTGCCACCTCCTCGAGGAGGGCAGCAAGGTAATCATTGGAAAAACAAGAGGTACAGTGCCCCCCTGCCCTACCTTCCTGTCCGGCCTGCTCACCAGCAGCGCTCTGGGAAGCCCTTTCACTGGCCATGATTCGCAGCCTTGGATTGGCTGCTGCAACTTTTTAAAACAGGCCACCGGGCCGTCATTGGACCTGGCGATCATTGCAGACCCACCACTGCCCGCCCACTCAGTTCCGTTGTCCTTGGGAGCCACGATTCATGCTGGGCGGGCCTTGATTGGCCCGCCTGCGTAAAATGGCAGTGCGGACCCGATCGCAGGTGGCGATCGTGTCCATGCCCACCCACGCCCGCTCCCACTCCATCACCCCCGCCAGCCAGAAAATTCAGCCCTATGGCCTCTTTAGGGGACTCTGGTTTAGTGTCCGCTTCAGACACTAGTACAACTGCGGTGTTCCAGCTTCAGTTGTTAGGTGCTTTGGGTTGGTATGGCAATAGGTGGGCAGCCCACCCCTGAGCCTTTCTGAGCCTTTCTGGGCTCGGATGATAGGAAGGTGGCCTTCTGGAAGGGGTCTCACCCGCATCTACACCAGGTAGGTCTACAAGGCTGCACCCTGGTGGGTTATGGATCATTTTAACTGCAGGGGGCAACTCTGTGCGGTCACCTTGTGATTCTGCATTAAGGTGGCTAAGTATGGGGTCCATTCTTGTTGGGATTCCTCTGCTGGTCAGTTGGCCAGTATGCTCTATGTCTTTTGGGACATTACTGCCCTCTAGTGGATGGTCAGCTCTCTTTGTACCTCCTGGTGGCTTTTAAACTAAGTGAGACATCACCCTCACTCTACCTGAGCCAATTTGGAAATTTCTTGGTCCCCATTTAAATTTTTGAGAAAACTATTAGCTAAACCAATCTTTGGTTTCCTAGCTGGGGCCTTTGGCTTTGGAGAGGGCACTCTGCTAACTGGTTCCATGCCCCCTGGAACACCACTGCCCTCTAGTGGAGGTGCAGCTCCAGCTACACTCCCTTGTGGCTGGGGGATTCATTTTGCTCCCTATCTGCTCATCGGTTTGGGAATTCCCTTTGTCCCTTTTTAATGCTGGAAAGCAAGTTTCTGCCATCCAAACTTCAGACAATTCCTTAACCTTTGTTTTCCTGGTGTAATGGCTTGCCTTCCTTCAGGCTCCCCAACTGCATGGGGCATCTCCCTCACTATCTCTTTCCCTGCTTTAGGGCTTCTCTAGTCCGTATTTAATTGTAATATACTCTGTGAATCTGTTGAGAGTAGACTGGTGGTCGGTAATTGGCTGGATTAGATTTGTCCGGCATTTTGTGGCCAGAATATAGCTGGGCAAGTTTCCATATTGTCAAGGTAGATGCTTGTGTTGTGGCTGTGGCGGAACAGCTTGGCTTGGGGTGCAGCCAGTTCTGGAGCACAATTCTTCAGTCTTAATGGAATATTACTTGTATTATCAAGGTTAAGGATACACAGGTGATGGGCATTGATTGACTAAGTATCTTAAGCACATATATAGAAAGACAGCCTCTTCTGTGGCTGGGTGCTCATACAGAGGGAGCACACAATGTTCACTGGAGGCTTTCCGTGATCTGTGGGGGCTGGAGTGCATCATCACCCCCAGAAATGCTGTTTTGATTTGATTTTGTAAGTTTCCTTTTTTTTTTAGTTACAGTGCCCCACTAGGGGCCATTACTACCCCCCAAAGCCCCCACCCCCCCCACCATCTTTGATTTTTAGTTAGTTTATTGACTTTCTTTTTCAAGAGAGTCTTCATCACCCCTGGAAATGATATTTAGATTTGGCTTTGTAAGCTTCCTTTGACGTTTTGTTTTAGTCACAGTGCCCCACCAGCGGCTGTCACCCCCTTTGATTTATTGACATTTTTGTTTTCTCAAACGAGTTTATAAAGAAAGACATCTGAGACAAAGAGTGCTGGTTAGGGAGGAGACAGACATATATAATGTTGCATTCTGTAAATAAGTCTAGTATTAAGTAAAAAAGATTGTTGTCTGGTTTCCTACTTCACCATCTGACATCAGAACGAACTAACATTAAGCACTACTGCCGGGATGTTGTCAGGGCCCATTGTCTTTGCTGCATCCAATGCCTTCAGCCATTTCTTGCTGTCTGGTGGAGAGAATGGAATTGACTGAAGACCGGCATCTATGTTAGTGTGGACCTCAGGAGGAGGATGACATGGATCATCCACTATTTCTGGCTGGATTTTTGCAAATACTGTCTTTGGCACTGACCTTTCATGGGTGGCATTTCCTGGGTGAATAGTAATTTTAGCTAAGTGAATCTATCTATCCATCTTTTAGATGGGATATTAAACCAAGCAACATTGTTCTCGGAGGTAGATAGAAAAGATCTCATGGTATTATTTCGAAGAAGAGCACTCAAGTTCTCCCCATGGTGCTGGTCAATATTTATACCTCACTCAATATCACTAAAACAAAAGATCTGGTCATTATCACATTGCAATTTGGAGGAATTTGCTGTGTAAATTGGCTGGTATATCTCCTAAACTCCAAAAAATAAACCACTTAATTGGCTGTAAAACCACTTAATTGTCTTGGAACATAGTCATGAGAAGTTTACTGTGCCATGGTGGAAATATGTTAGTGGCACTTATATTGTTGCCATGGTGCTGTACCAATTGGGACTGGGTGATGCCTACTTATTTTGATGTTAGTAGCTGACCTATCCATGAAGATACACTGAAGTGATGCCAGCTCTCCTGATAGTACTCATTTTGATTGATGCCTACCAAAGAAATGCTATTATCAACTGTTAGCTTCCAATCTGCAGGGAACCTGAAGTGATTATTACAGAGGGTTGAACTTTTTTTATGTATCGTGACTCCCAAGCTCTGAATACTCCACTGAAATGAAAATTAAGACTTTCTGTCATTTGTTTTAAAATGTATATTGGGCTGAATTTTGCTGTCGGCGAGCAGGAGGCGGGGCCCCCTCGCCGAGGCGTATAATGACACGATGACGTCAGGGGATGGGGGGGGCGGGGGGTGGGGGGTGCGGAAACCTGCGATGGCATCCCGCCCCATTTAAATCTTCAGGAAGGTGGGAGCACAGCAAAATCAGCTGTCCACCGGCCGACCAGTCAATGGCCAATTGAAGCCTTTGACAGGATCATTAAAATAATTAAAGGTCCTGCCCGTCCAACCTTAAGGTTTGGTGGGCAGGCCAGGAGCCCCGGCGGGAACCAGAAAAAACATGAAACCTCATCCACCGGCGGGATGAGGTTTCATGGAGGATTTAAAAAACTTTAATGAAGTTTTAGTGAAATTTATTAACATGTCCCATCTAGTGTGACATTGTCACATGAGGGAGACATGTTAAGGATGCTTTTTTATTTTTCTATTTTTAATCTTTTAAAAATTCAGTGCTCTCTCTGAGGCAGCACTAAGCCTCAGGGAGATGTGCACTCTTTCATAGAGCTTTTGGTTCAATTTAAGGTAAAGTGGGGTCTGTTTACATTTGAAACAAAAACAAAATTACCTGGAAAAACTCAGCAGGTCTGTCAGCATCGGCGGAGAAGAACAAAGTTGATGTTTCGAGTCCTCATGACCCTTCAACAGAACAAAGTAAAAATAGGAGAGGGGTGAAATATAAGCTGGTTTAAGGTGGGGAGGGTGTAGGGGGAGAGAAGTGTGGGGTGGTGGTTGTAGGGACAAGCAAGCAGTGATAGGAGCAGATAATCAAAAGATGTCACAGACAAAAGAACAAAGAGGTGTTGAAGGTGGTGATATTATCTAAACGAATATGCTGATTAAGAATGGATGGCAGGACACCCAAGGTACAGCTCTAGTGGGGGTGGGGTGAAACAAGACTAAAAGGGCATAAAAGGTATAGATTTAAAAATAATGGAAATAGGTGGGAAAAGAAAAATCGATATAAATTATTGGAAAAAACAAAAGGGAGGGGGAAGAAATGGAAAGGGGCTGGGGATGGAGGAGGGAGTTCAAGATCTAAAGTTGTTGAACTCAATATTCAGTCCGGAAGGCTGTAAAGTGCCAAGTCGGAAGATGAGGTGCTGTTCCTCCAGTTTGCGTTGAGCTTCACTGGAACAATGCAGCAAGCCAAGGACAGACATGTGGGCAAGAGAGCAGGGTGGAGTGTTAAAATGGCAAGCGACAGGGAGGTCTGGGTTATTCTTGCAGACAGACCGAAGGTGTTCTGCAAAGCGGTCGCCCTGTCTGCGTTTGGACTCTCCAATGTAGAGGAGACCGCATTGGGAGCAACGAATGCAGTAGACTAAGTTGGGGGAAATGCAAGTGAAATGCTGCTTCACTTGAAAGGAGTGTTTGGGCCCTTGGACGGTGAGGAGAGAGGAAGTAAAGGGGCAGGTGTTGCATCTTTTGCATATGCATGGGGAGGTGCCGTAGGTGTGGGTTGAGGAGTAGGGGTGATGGAGGAGTGGACCAGGGTGTCCCGGAGGGAACGATCCCTATGGAATGCCGCCGGGGAGGTGAAGGGAAGATGTGTTTGGTGGTGGCATCATGCTGGAGTTGGCGGAAATGGCGGAGGATGATCCTTTGAACGCGGAGGCTGGTGCGGTGATAAGTGAGGACAAGGAGGTCCCTATCACCTTTCTGGGAGGAAGGAGAATACGTGAGGGCGGATGCGCAGGAGATGGGCCGGACACGGTTGAGGGCCCTGTCAACGACCGTGGGTGGAAAACCTCGGTAAAGGAAGAAGGAGGACATGTCAGAGGAACTGTTTTTGAAGGTAGCATCATCAGAACAGATGCAACGGAAGCGAAGGAACTGAGAGAATGGGATAGAGTCCTTACAGGAAGTGGGGTGTGAGGAGCTGTAGTCGAGATAGCTGTGGGAGTCGGTAGGCTTGTAATGGATGTTGGTGGACAGTCTATCACCAGAAATTGAGACAGAGAGGTCAAGGAAGGGAAGGGAATTGTCAGAGATGGACCATGTGAAAATGATGGAGGGGTGGAAATTGGAAGCAAAATTAATAAATTTTTCCAGGTCCCGACGAGAGCATGAAGCAGCACTGATGTAATCATCAATGTACCAAAGAAAAAGCTGTGGGAGGGGGCCAGAGTAGGACTGGAACAAGGAATGTTCCACATACGCCATAAAGAGACAGGCATAGCTGGGGCCCATGCGGGTACCCATAGCCACACCTTTTACTTGGAGGAAGTGAGAGGAGTTGAAGGAGAAATTGTTCAGTGTGAGAACAAGTTCAGCCAGACGGAGGAGAGTAGTGGTGGATGGGGATTGTTTGGACCTCTGTTCGAGGAAGAAGCTAAGGGCCCTCAGACCATCCTGGTGGGGGATGGAGATGTAGAGGGATTTGACGTCCATGGTAAAGAGGAGGCGGTTGGGGCCAGGGAACTGGAAATTGTTGATGTGACGTAAGGTGTCAGAGGAATCACGAATGTAGGTGGGAAGGGACTGGACAAGGGGAGAGAGAAGGGAGTCAAGATAACGAGAAATGAGTTCCATGGGGCAGGAACAGGCTGACACGATCAGTCTGCCGGAACAGTCCTGTTTGTGGATTTTGGGTAGAAGGTAGAAGCGGGCCATCCAAGGTTGGGCGACTACCAGGTTGGAAGCTGTGGGAGGAAGATCCCCAGAGGAAATGAGGTCAGTGACAGTCCTGGAAACAATGGCTTGATGTTCAGTGGTGAGGTCATGTTCCAGGGAGAGGTAGGAGGAAGTGGCTGCGAGTTGACGCTCAGCCTCCGCGAGGTAGAGGTCAGTGCGCCAGACAACAATAGCACCACCCTTGCCAGCAAGTTTGATGACAACGTTAGGGTTGGACCTGAGAGAACGGAGTGCAGTAAGTTCAGAGAGAGACAGGTTAGAATGGGTGAGAGGAGCAGAGAAATTGAGACGACTAATGTTGCGTTGACAGTTCTCTATGAAAAGATCAAGAGAAGGTAAGAATCCAGAGGGAGGGGTCCAGGTGGACGGAGAATATTGGAGGTGGGTAAAAGGATCTGTTGAACGGAGAGAGGACTCCTGCCCAAAGAAGTGAACACAGAGACGAAGATGACCAAAGAAGAGTTCAGCATCGTGCCAAGCCCAAAATTCATTGAGATGAGGGCGTAAGGGTACAAAACTAAGTCCTTTGCTGAGCACTGAACGTTCAGCGTCAGAGAGGGGAAGGTCAGGGGGTATAGTGAATACACGGCTGGGGCTGGGATTGGAAGATGGAGTGGGGACGGAGGGATAGGCAGGGGTGGAGGGTCCTAGATGGGTGTTGGTGTCGATGAGTTGTTGGAGCTTGCGTTCCTTAGCACTTGAGAAAAAGAGAAAAAGTTTCTTGTTGAGGTGTCGGATGAGACGAAGAATAAAATGAAACAGGGGGCACGCGCAGCTTTGAAAAAGGGTGTGGTGGTGCTGCTGGAGGGAGAGGTTGAGTGTGTTCATATGGCGGCGCATGGCACTGAGTGTGGATCTTAGAATGCGATGGGAACAGCAGTCCGAGAAATGTTTTATGTCCCGGAGATATCTGTAATCCTGGGTGGGTTCGAAACATGAGGGATGGAATTTCAGTTGAAATCCACGTGGGGTAAGCCGGAGACGGAGACAATCATTGAGGAAGGAAATATGGCTGTGAAAGCGGGTTTTAGTAAACATCTTGTCAAACACCAGGAGAGAAATGGAAAGCAATGAAGGGGAACAAGGCAAAAGAGATATACGGAAATCCTGTTGGAGAGAAGAGCAATACTTCTTCAGGTAGGCATTTCTTGAAGAGAAGTGGCAGTCAATTAAACACAGAGATAAAAACAAAAAACTGCGGATGCTGGAAATCCAAAACAAAAACAGAATTACCTGGAAAAACTCAGCAGGTCTGGCAGCATCAGCGGAGAAGAACAAAGTTGACATTTCGAGTCCTCATGACCCTTCAACAGAACTAAGTAAAAATAGGAGAGGGGTGAAATATAAGCTGGTTTAAGGTGGGGGGGTGGGGGGAGAGAAGTGGGGGGGTGGTGGTTGTAGGGACATTTGGTTTGGTTTAGCATGCCTGTGTGTACTTCAAAATTATGGTTGAACTTTTGACCCAGCTGAGGGGCTTTTAGAAGCAATAAATCCCTGAGGTTGCCATGGGGAAAATTGCTGAAGATGGAGCTATGCTCTAAAAGAAATAATGATCGGTTTTGATTTTTTCAGGAAAAGTTAAGTGTGAGAGAAGCTGACCTGGAGGCTGCAGTGTTTAACTAGGGAAATCAGTTCTGTAATGTCATTTAGGAACAGAGGGAGGTCTAGAGATTTAGGCGGGACCAAGTAGCTCTGTAAAGAGAGAAGTCTAGCTTTGGAATAGATGCCAAGGGACTGTCTATGTTTGCCTGGTGGGTTGTGGTGTGTGACTGTCCATGAGTCCTTTGGGCACATCAATTTTGTAGCAACTTGGACTAAGCCACCATATTCATAGGAATATACCATAGTTTGGAACTGTGCCCTGTGCAGCCAGACCCAGTGAAAAAGGAACTGCCTCCCAGAGTATGAGTATGTCTAAAGGCCTATCAGAGTGAAAGCTGCAGTAAAAAGGTTAGCTGGGCTAAATCTGTCAGATTGAGTTTAAGGTAGAATGTCTATCATTTAGAATTATTATCTTATTTGCCCAGTGTAGCTATTTAGTCATTATTGCTTGTGTTTGTTTTGTTCAAGTTTGTATTGTAAAGTTTCTTTTGGTGTTTCAATGTAATCTTGGAGCCCTGCCACTTATTTTTCACCCTTGGTTCTTCTACACATTACATTATTTAAATTATTATGGGCTATCAAGCTAGATCTTAACAAGTATCAGGCTTGTCCAGTATTCGCATAGCTGGGATCCTGACAAAATGGGGGCTCTGGCAAGATATAAAAATCAAATCCATATATCTTGACAGGACTACGGAATCCATAAGTTATCCATAGTTTGTTGAATCTAGAGAGGACATGAGTACATGGAGAGGTGGTGGAATTAAGCGAATAGGATTTCATGGTGAATTTTGCAACACTCATTGAACAGCAGAATGGTTTTGTCAGTTGCTCAGACTTTTCTGGAAAGGGAAGCCATATCCCTGGTGAGTTGCAAAAAATAACCAAGGCTAGGTTGAGCCTGGGTTAGTAGAGAAATTGGAGTTTCAATTAAAAGCAGGGGCTAAGAAAGCTGACATAATTGAGATAATAGCACAGCATTCAGAATTGGAAAAAGGAGAAATTAATCCAGGTGGTAATTCAGTTGAATTAGCTAGAAATCAGTTACAAATGAAGCAGCTTGATGTAGAAAGAAATAGAGAAAAGCAAAAACTTGAACTTGAAAGAGAAATGGAAATGAAAAGGCTTGAACTGGAAAAAGAGGAACAATAAAGAGAAATGAAAAAGCTCAAACTGGAAAAAAAGAAAGAGAAATGTGAAATTTTAAACTTGAACTCCAGAGAGAGATTTTAGGAAGGGAGGAAAGAGATAAGGAAAGGGAAAAAGGGTTTCAAAGAGAGAAAGGACCCAGAAAGTTTGAACTGTTGAAAGAAAAACTTAGGTTACGGAGTGAAAGAGTCTAGTAGTTCGGATGAAAGTGATAACTTAGAACCTAGAAGTGAAGTAAGTCAAGTCGTATGTTCCCATTGTAATAAATCTGGAATGTCAAAATGACTTGTTGGAAACTAAGAGTTAAATCAGCTGTAGTACTAGGGATGCCTAAGGAGTCTTCAGAGAAGACTGGTTTCAGGAAGGGATTGAGTAATAAAACAATGACAATAGTACAAGTGCAAAATGAGTTCTCAGAATGTACCAAAGCAGTGGGGGTAACTCCTCAGGATAATCAGGTGGATTCTTCACTGAGTACAGATGCTGGGGAAACAGGCTACAGAAGGCTATAAGGGTTTTGTTTCTAGGGGGGAGACATTCCTTTATTCTTCCAACAAAGTAAGTAAGCAAATTAATATATTAAGGGATAATGGATGGTGGCTGATGATACAAATTGTCTTCTGGATGGGTTGGTGAAAGAGAAAATATTAATTGGGCGTATACATGGGAGTTACAAATCTGTTCCATAGTACCGAGTTAGGGGAAAGTAATGACTCCGTGAATGGGGATGTTACTGTTGGAGTGGTTCCTAGTTTGCCGATCAAAGTGTTAGGTTTTATACTGGGAAATGATCTGGCAGCTTCAAAAACCGTGGCTTCTCCGACTGTGTTAGAATAACTGGTGGAGGTGAGAGAAACTGAGATGTTGCAAGAGGAACATCCTGGATTGTTTCTAGACTGTATGATAACTAGGTCTCAGGCTCATATGTCTAGGCAGGAGGAAGGAGAATCCTTGGAGGAGGAGGATGGTTTAGAGGTTCAGCTATCTGGGACTATTCTTGAGAAGTTAAGTACGGAGGAAGATGTTGAAAGTTATGGGGTTGACGTGTTTTGTTCATGTTCTTTAATTGAAGTCCAACAAGTAGAACCTGGTTTGCAGGAATTTTATCAGACAGCATATTCTGAAGTGGAATCAGAAAATGTTCCTGAATGTTATTACATAAAGGATGAAATATTGACGAGGAAATGGAGACCACCTCAGATACCATCAGATGAGAAGTGGACAGTAGTCCACCATATTATAGACATTCCTGATTATCATATAAATTTTATGAGTTGCTCATGAATTTCCAATGGCTAGTCATTTGGGAATCAAGCAAACCCAAGCTAAAATAATGAAACATTTTTATTAGCCAGGGTAACACAAAGATGTGGTTAAATTTTGTCAGACATGTCATACATGTCAAATAGTTGGGAAACCTCGACCATCAATAAAATCAGCTCCCTTTGATACCCATACCTGCTTTTGATGAACAATTTAGTAGGGTCTTAGTACATTGTGTGAGACCCCTACTGAAAACTAAAAGTGAGCATCGATATCTTTTAACCATCCTGGATTTGCCTTTAAGGTTCCCTGGAGCAGTGCCTTTGAGAAAGATTTCAGCAAAGGTAGTAGTTGAAGGATTAGTTCAATTCTTCATGAGGTATACATTACCCAAAGAAGTACAATCAGATCAAGAGTCAAACTTTATGTCACAGATCAAAAAAATCCATGGGTGGTTTAGGGAAAATAGTTTAATTCTTCAGGATAATATCTACAATCACAAGGTGCATTGGAAAAGTGTCATCAAACCTGGAAGCCCTACTGTCAGAAATGTCCAGAAGGCCAGGATAAGGGAATTCCATTCTTATTATTTGCCATCTGAGATGTGCCCAATGAATCAACAGGATTCAGTCCTTTTGAGTTAGTATTTGGATATGAAGTGAGAGAACCACTTAAATTTATCTAGGAGAAATTTATAAATCAAGGATCACAAACTACTTTTTCAGCCTACGTGTCTAAATTTCAGGAGGGACTAATTGAGTTAAGCACATGAAATAGCTGAGGAACATTTAAAGCTTTCTCAACAAATAATGAAAGATAGAGCAGACAGAACAGCTGAAGCTTGAAATTTTATACCTGAGGATAAAGTATTAGCATTGTTGCCTGTGCCAGGTGAACCACAAAGGGTGAAGTTCAATGGAGCTTATCATGTTAAAAAGAGACTTAATGATGTAAGTTATGTGATCAGCAGCACACCAGATAGAAGGAAAAAAAATCAATGAATATCTCATGTTAATATGCTAAAACAATATGATGATAGAGAGGATAGTTAGGAAAAGTATATACTCACAGTAGTAGGGGAGGTAAAGAGTGAGGTGAATGTATCAGGGAATTCAGATGAGGAATCAGAAGTTGAAAATTCTAAAGTCAACCCTCCATTAATCAGATTGGATAATACAGAGGTGTTGAAAAGTTTGGATAAGATACTACATTAACTTCCAGAGAAGTGTTGGTGACATACCCAAGCTGTTAAAAGCAAATGAGTCAATATGTATCGACCTGCCAGGGAGAAATTCTTTAGCTACACATGATGTTGATTTAGGAATTGCTCTTCCTATTAAACAACATCCTTACAGGCTTAACCCAAAGAAACTGCCTCAAGTAAGAGAAGAGATTAAATTTATGTTTGACAATGATATTATTAAACTAAGTCGGAGTAGTTGGAGTTTACCAGTGGTGATGGTGCCAAAACTAGATGCCAAAAACAATTTTGTATTGACTATAGGAAAGTCAAGGCTGTGACAAACGCAGATTCATATCCAATTCCAAAGGGGTTATCAGCAGGCTCCACTAATGGATCAAGCTAAGGAAATAGCTGCATTTGTCACCCCTGATGGACTGTATTAATGTAAAGTTATGCTGTTTGGAATGAACTACATTTCAAAAACTAACAAACAAAGTCATTCAACAACTTGTTGTATATATAGATGATTTGGTGATTTACAGTAAAACTTGGGAGGAATATGCGGAGAACCTGAATGCTCTGTTTGACTTGTTGCAAAAAGCAAATTTACTGAAAAATTTTGCAAAATGTGAAGTTGACAAAGGTAAAGTCAGTTATTTGGAGCACATTGTGGAATAAGGCCAAGTATTGCCCAAAATAAAAGTGCTAAAGTATGCGTGATTTTGGACTTTCCTGTTCCCAGAATGAGTGGTTCCTTCCCAGCATCACAGACGCCAGTCTTCAATCAATTCGATTCACTCCACGTGATATCAAGAAACAGCTGAAGGCACTGGGTGCTGCAAAGGCTATGGGCCCTGACAATGTTCCGGAAATAATACTGAAGACTTGTGCTCCAGAACTTGCCACGCCCCTAGCCAAGCTGTTCCAGTACAGCTACAAAACTGGCATCTACCCAATTACGTAGAAAATTGCCCAGGTATGCCCTGTACACAAAAAGCAGAACAAATCCAACCCGGCCAATTACCGCTCCTTCAGTCTATTCTCCATCAGTAAAGTAATGGGAGGGGTCATCAACAGTGCTATCAAGTGCCACTTGCTTAACAATAGCCTGCTCAATGACACCCAGTTTGGGTTCTGCCAGGGCAACTCAGCTCCTGACCTCATCACAGCATTGGCTCAAAATGAACAAAAGAGCTGAACTCCTGAGGTGAGTTAAGAGTGACTGCCCTTGACATCAAGGCAGCATTTGACAGAATTTAGTAGCAAAACTGGAGTCAATGGGAAACAGGGGGAAAACTCTCTGCTGGTTTGAGTCATACCTAGCACAAAGGAAGATGGGTATGGTTGTTGGAGGTCAGTCATCTCAACTCCAATGCATCGCTACAAGAGTACCTCAGGATAGTGTCCTCAGCCCAACCATCTTCAGCTGTTTCATCAATGAACTTCCTTCCATCATAAGGTCAGAAGTGGGGATGTTCGCTGATGATTGCACAATGTTCAGCACCATTCGCGACTCCTCAGATACTGAAGCAGTCTATGTACAAATACAGCAAGACCTGGATAATATCCAGGCTTGGGCTGACAAGTGGCAAGTAATATTTGCACCACAAGTGTCAGGCATTATCCATCTCCCACAAGAGAGCGTCCAACCATCACCCCTTGATGTTCAATGGCATTACCATCACTATCAACATCGTGGGGATTAGCATTGACCAGAAACTGAACTGGACTAGCCATATAAATACTGTGGCTACAAGAGCAGGTCAGAGGCTAGGAATAGTGTGATGAGTAACCCATCTCCTGACTCCCCAAAGCCTGTCCACCATCTTCAAGGCACAAGTCAGGAGTGTGATGGAATACTCCCCACTTGCCTAGATGAGTGCAGCTCCCATAACACTCAAGAATCTTGACACCATCCAGGACAAAGCAGCCTGCTTGATTGGCACCACATCCACAAACATTCACGCCCTCTACCACTGACGCACAGTAGCAGCAGTGTGTACCATCTACAAGAAGCACTGCAGGAATTCACCAAGACTCCTTCAACAGCACCTTTCAAACCCACGACCACTACCATCTAGAAGGACAAGAGCAGCAGATATTTGGAAAAACCACTACCTAGAAGTTCCCCTCCAAGTCACTCACCATCCTGACTTGGAAATATATCACCGTTCCTTTACGGCTGCTGGGTCAAAATCCTGGAACTCCCTTCCTAACAGCACTGTGGGTGTACCCACACCACATGGACTGCAACAGTTCAAGAAGGCAGCCCACCACCTTCTCAAGTGCAACTAGGGATGGGCAATAAATGCTGGCCCAGCCAGCGAAGCCCACATCCCATGAATGAATACATTTCGAAAAAGAATGAAACAGGAAATTACATGATTTCTAGAAATGAGCGGATTTTACTGGAAATGTGTTCCAAATTTCAGCACCGTCGTTACTGCTTTACCAATCCTGTTAGAGAAAGACAAGGAGGTTCAACTAGACAGAATCTTGCAAACTGCTCTTGGTAGCTTGAAAGCCATAATAACAAATGAACCTGTCTGGCAGCACCAAACTACAATAAGCTGTTCAAAATGGCTATTGATGCCAGTTATGTGGGAGTTGGAGCAATGTCATTCCATGAGGATGATGCAAAATCAAGCATACAATCAGTTACTTTTTGAGAAAATGTAATTCTTACCAATGGAAATACTCCACAATTGAAAAGGAAACACTAAGGCCGGAATTTTCTGTCCCTGTTGGCTTCAGGTATTATGGCGGGAGTGAGTGGACAATATGGCAGGAAGGCCAAAAATCAGTTTCACGCCATTGTGAAAGCAGCTTGCAATTGTCTGTTCCACCTGTCAATGGCGGGCTGCCTTTCCTGCCTCCACAGGTCAGGAATACTATTTAAATACATATGCATTTATTTATAAGCCTGGCTTGCAGGAATCATCCTCACTTCAAATTTGTCGCCAACGTTGGCAGGAAAACGCTTTGGCCCAGAACACGTGTGACATGCAGAATTAGGGACTTACTGTTACGGCCTCGCTCAGATCGCAAACATCCGAGGAGCAGAAAATGCCGGAGCCCAACAACTACTGGACCCTGGGGGAACACATGCATGGCATACTGGGTGGATTCTGATGGATATGGCTTCGCTGCGAAGCAGCCCACGGAAATTGGAAGGTCACCGTTGAGGGGCTGCTTTGACACCTCAGTGTTTTGGCCATGGTCTGCTGCTATAGATGATCACCGAGGGGGTGCAGAGAAAGGTCTGGTTTTACTGGGAAAGAAAGGTGTAGGGGACGACAGGGGGGCAGTGGTGAGAGAGGTTGGGAGCAGGGGAACAATGGGTGTCAGGGGGGTGATGTTGTTGGGATGGGAAAAGGAGTCTGGGGAGAGGAAGGATTAGCAAGAAGAATGCAGCAATTGAGGAGGTAGATGTAAGGAGGAGGAAGGTGTAAGGGAAGGAGTTTGGAGGGGGGAAGGAGTAGGATGGGGGAAGAACTTGGGGGGAGGAAGAGTCCGGAGGGGGGAAGGAGTCCAGAGGGGGGAAGGAGTCCAGAGGGGGGAAGGAGTCCAGAGGGAAGAAGGAGTCCAGGGGGAGGAAGGAATTCAGAGGGGCAAAAAAATTCAGGGGGAGGAGAAAGTAAGGGTGGAAGAAGGAGTAAGGATGGAAGAAGGAGTAAGGGGGGATACCCAGGTGAACTTTGGGTTGGAGCACGGGCCCAATGGGCAGGTGGGTAGGAGATTTTTTAAGAAAACTCATGCAATATCAGGATATGTGGACTCAGAGGGGTTGTTCATGTTTTACACAAAGTTTTAATTGATGCAAGTGTTTAAAAGTTGCCTGTGTGATTGTTAGCAGTTCTCATTGAGCTTCTTGTGTACTTTGAAACCAGTCTGCAGACAGTAATCTTTCTTGGGCCTACAGCTTTCCGGAGGCCTCCATTTAGCCTCGGGATACAGGTTCTGACCTCTCCACTTGAGGCAGCTCCCCTGAGGAGGAAGGGAGGGATAGAATCGGGAAGAGGCCAGGACTGGACAATCAGCCTCTAGGGGAACCACATTAGGGAGGCCACGCGCAGGCACAAGGGGCGCAGGGCCAAGAGGTTGGTCCAAGGTGCAAGGGGCTGCAGAAGACGCCACTATCCTGCTGCCAGGGTGTACTGGCGGTGAAGCAGCTACCTCAATATGTCTGAGGTGCAGTGCCAAAAGAGGCTCCGACTCTCAAGAGAGACAGTCACCTCCATCTGTCAGATGATTGGCCCTGAGATCTCCCCTAACTGTGTGGGTGGACACCCCATACCAGCAGCTCTGAAGCTCACAGTTGCTCTCCACTCTATGCCTCTGGCTCTTTCCAGGTCTCGGTGGGTGATCTTTGCAGTGTCTCCCAATCAGCTGTCCATACTTGTGTCAAGCAGGTTACAGATGTTCTGTTCAGATGGGTATCCACCTTCATCCACTTCCACTGCCACCAGGCAAGTCAGGCACAGTGAGCCAGAGCTTCCCCTATGTCCAGGGTGCAATAGGCTGCACACATGTGGCCATCAAGGCCCCAGCAGGTGAACCCGGTGCCTTCATCAACAGGAAGGGCTTCCACTCCATGAACGTGCAGATAGTGTGTGATCACAGGATGCAGATTTTACAAGTTTGTGCAAGGAACCCAGGCAGCTCCCACGACGCCTACATCGTCAGACACTCCCAGGTGCTGGGGCTTTTCAGTGCTCCGGCTCGGCTGGATGGTTAGCTGCTGGGTGATAAGGGTTATCCCCTGTGAAGGTGGCTCATGATACCTCTCTGCCATTCAAGAACAGAAGCTGAGCAGTGGTACAATAGGAGCCACAAGGGCTGTGGTGGAGAGAGCCATTGGTTTTCTCAAGACTCGCTTCCGTTGCCTGGACCACTCAAGGGGCGCACTCCAGTAGCCCCCAGATCGCGTCTCTCTGATAATGGTAGCGTACTGCGCTCTGCACAACCTTGCGCTGTAAAGGGGGGATGCAGTTGATGATGAAGACCTTGACGCCCTAGATAAGGCTGCATTTGATGAATCCAGCAGTGCCTCAGAGGATGAGGAAGCACAGGGTGATGATGAGGGGCAGAACAACGACCCGCGTTTACACCAAGGAGGCAGGGACACACGGCACAATTTAATCCAAAGAACCTTCAGCTTGCTCCACACACGTGGATCAGCAGGAACAGCATTGCCTGGCACTTCCACATGTGGCACTTATTTGCAACATCTTCCACCTGTTCAGCTGCAAATAAGGGCTTAGTACAGAAACATCAATGTCCACTCAAACACTCATGATAAATATGTGAAAAAGAAAAATGCACCACAAACAAAAAACCCTCAGTCTTGGTTACAAAGGTGGACTTTATTGTGTCCAAAAAAAAGCACACAGCACTTTTTTGTGATAAGAAAAATATGGGTCCCTATTATAAGGCCAACACAAAAATCACCAGTGACATACCCGTGCAGTGCTTAAGGTGCCTTATGCTTATGTTTGCGGGTGCTACGTCTAGGTGCTGCCCCATCGCTCGGCATGGCTTATGAGACAGCCTGCTGACTCTGCTGTCCTATTGGCCTTGATGATCTTGGCGGGTGTTGTCTGCCCATAGAGCCTGTGATGGCCCCGTCTGGGAGGGAGTGGCCAGTTCCAGAACAGGCACCTCCCCAGTTGTCACAGCCTAAATGGAAGAAACGTTGACTGGCAGAGGGGCGGAGGAGCTGTTGCCCTCATCCGGAGCACCCTGAGAGGAGCTCACAGTGATGACAGGCAGCTGCTGTGCCGACGTGAGGTCCACAACATCTCCCACATTGCGAATGACCACCCATGGCCAGTACCACTGGGGAGGGCTTGCAGATCAGAGCGTATCCCAATCATAAAATATTCCATTCGATTGAAGCCCCTCTCTATGTTAGAGTTGCCAATCTCTCATTGGAGGAAGCCTAAAGCTCTGCCCTGGGGGTCAAACCTTCACGTGCACTCTGCCTGGACTCCACCATCGCAGAGAGCAGTGGAAGCATTCCCTCATGCAACCCTGTCAGATGCAAATGCACTTCCTGCCACCTGTCCTGCAGCTGCTGCATTGGGGACAACTCCAGAGGCACGTCATCAGTGCCGAACTTAGTATGTGCCTCGTCCCCTGCAGCCCTCCGGTTGCTGGCGCCATCGGCACTCTCTGCCCCTACCATCTCCTCCAGCAATCGTGATCTGCCCTCTCCACTGTGAGCCGGTACACTAGCCAATGGTAAAGTCCCTACCGAGGTGTGTGTGTCTGCGCTGGAGCCTGGCTGGCTGAAATGATGTGCCGCAGGTTGCACTTGTTGGCCCTCAGGTGTGGAGGGGGGGGGGGGCGCGGGGTCGAGGTGCGGGTCACTCTGGTGGTGATGCTGAAATTAACAACAAAGACAGTGCATCAGTTAGTGTACATTCAGTTCAACCTTTCATCCCTTTCCCCCTCCAGCGTCGTAAGTCACTCACCCTTCAAGACCCTAAGGAGAAGAACATTGGTGAGGTGAAAAAGAGTCAAGATGAGCCCCAAACATTAAATGCACATGCAGACAGGCTGCTCAGATGGCCTCAGGAATGCCACATGGCATGTTATGAACCATAGGAGTGGGGAGAGTGCAGGGGTACCTGACCTGGATGCTTTGTGGCCTGGATAGTTGTGGGGTTGAGGAAACATCACAAACCGTAGCGACATTTGCCTTCGATCACAGGAGATTGAGAGGTCACATTATTGGCCCTTACTCCGTAAGGAGGGGCATAGAGTGGGTGGGCAGAAGGCAACATTTCCCCTTGGCGCAGGGATGAGTAACATGGTGGCATTTATCTAAGTTGAGTGCCATGATGTTCACAGCCGAGGTGCTGAGGACCTTTTGGATAAAGTAATGTGAGGCGCACTGGCTGAAAGGGTGCTGGAGGTCCCAAACCCCCCAAAAATGGAATAAGTCTTTGGCTGTGCAGCAGCGATCCATTGGCATGTTAGACCATGGTGCTAGTGGTCACAGATGGGATAAGGTGACTTTGGAAGGTGGTGGAGATGCGATTCCTCAAGGGAATGAGAGTCCCTTCTGTATGGCCCACACCTCAGAATGTCTGAGTCCGTGAATGAGCAGCGTTTCAGCATTAATGATTGCAGCAACCATCAGTGGTTTGGATGGTGTGCAGACAGAGTGGATGGGACTGTGGATCTCAAATACCTGCCCGCCAGACCCCAGCCTTGCCACCCCCGGCCGCCCTGGCCTCCTGCCTCCTGCCCAGCTCCATGGCCTGTTCTTCAAACGGTGTGAGGCGCTGCAGGAGGGCGCGCCCACCTCTAGTCCTCTGGCGCCCCTGGGCATTGTGGTGACTTTTTGCCTGCAAAACAGAGAAGAGGATTTATTGGGGCAGCTCACTCGTGTACTCTGCACATGTACACCGCACCCCAATCAGAGTGGCCCATCTGAGGCCTCCAGCGGCTCCTGTCCACACTACTGGTGATCAGTCCCCAGAAGACAGTACGGCTGGTCCCAATCCCCTCCCCAAATGGCCACCTTGGACACATTCAGCGTCCATCACTTTGAATAACACACTGGTCCTAGCGCCCATGGCAAGGAGGCGCAACTAGGTGCGGCGCCGATGACAGCATATGGCGCTTGCTCAAAACACCTTGAGGCACCCCTTGCAACATCTCATTAACATCAATATGACATGTGTTGGAGTTCTGAGCATGTGTCATGCAGTCTCCCCTGCAGGTTGCCCCCAGACTACTCAAATGCCACAAACACCAACATATGCTGCGGGGAGAACACTTCTTCTCCTCAACCACTAAGGCAGGTGTAAGCATGGTCAGTACCCATTTGCCCACCCAGCGTGCGACAGATGCCCTATGCAGTAATGACAGCAAGACATGGTGTGGGAGGTCAAAGGTTAAGGCTGTCTTCTGGGTCAAATGGCTAAGACAGACATGGTGCTCACCCTTCCAGAGTGCAGCAAATCATTGAATGTTTTCCTGCACTGGGTGCCAAGGCACCGCACATCATCATTGGCACTTACAGCGTCACCCACCTCCTCCCATGCCTGGCTGGTGACATGGGGGGCCCTCCTCCTCCCATCCTCCGCATACTGAAGGTGCTGACAGATGCCCACCTCTTGCAGGAGGACAGCATGGCATGGATCTGGAAATCGGGTGGCACAGTGGCCTCCCCGCTGGCCTCTCCTGCAGCCTGCCCCCCCTTCTTCCTCTGCCCTCAATCCAGCATGTCCTCCTCTATGAGTGGCCATTGTGCACTGCCTCAAGCAGGCTACCTGGCCACTCTTTATACAGGCTGTCTGTCCCCATGACAATTTTCCCGTTCTCCACGGGAGTTGCTTACCCACTGGGGTGCCTTACTTGGCCGGCCCACGGAAAAAGGCGGCGCAGCCCATTTCTCCAGCAGCAATCGCCTGCCCACCCGCCGCTGAGTCGATCAGGCCCACCCAACCGACAAACGGAAAATTCTGCCCATAGAGTCTCAGCAAACACCAGGCAAATCGTTTTCAACTTATGAATTCAAAATGAGGTTCTTTTCACTTTGGTTCCTGTGGAGACAGTTGTAGTCTTACAGCTGCTTTGATTTTACATTGCCTCTGCTCTGCACACACAAAAACTGCAGTTGTTATACCTAGCACAGCTCACTAAATGTAAATTCTCATTGTATCAGCCTTTTTAACTCCCCTCTTCTAACAATAAAACCCCTTTCATAGTACCAATTTCATTAGCAATATAAACATATTGTTTGGTCTCTGCTAGCTGGGTGCCAGATTTCACCCCACTTGAATGCTCTATTCAGAAAATGCAAATGCACTCTACCTCTCTTACATCTCAAAACTAGGACACACCAAAGCACCCAGACTAGCTGGCTATAATCCAATTAAGACACAACCACAGACTAAACCTCTGTTTTAAAAGAAAAATATTTTCCAATAATATTATATACATTAATTACTTCGTGACAGTGTTCACCCATTCAGCCACTTGTGATTGGAACTTCTTAACTTTTCTAGGCCTACCACTCCTCCTAGGTGGCGCCCTGATATCTGAAGCAATGGTGGAGACAGCCTATGCAATTGTTGGCCCTGTTGCCTCTGATAACTTTGGCTTGCATCCTCTGGATAGCCAAGACTTTGAGAGCCAGGCTTGCTTTGGCTGTCCTCCTATGGGCCAGCTGCCCCCTCTGCGGTGACAGAGGATGAGGTTGTGGGGGTCACAGGCAAAAGGGACTCGGTGGGAGAGGACAGCCTCTGAAATTGCTGATGACCCAGGAGTGTCCAGCTGCCATTCCTCCTCCTTTCACGTGCCTGAGGGGAAGGGCCTAACTCCTTGAAGGGAAGGAGCACCTGGAGGGACGTTGAGGTACCTCATTTACTTCTCACGTTGTCACTGGAGGAACTCATTCATGGCTACCACAATGGAGTGCAGGTCTTTGTGCATCTCTGCATCCTGCTGGACCAGGGTCTCCATTGCATCTGCTATCCTTCCCATGGAGACCTCTATATGTGCACACACAGGCACCACTTCATCAGAGTGCAGGCAGTGCACTTCTCCAACTCACATGCCACTCTGTTGAGGGCTTCCACCAGCTCCGTGTGATGTTCCCTCACCTTCTGCTGACTCTCCACGATGAGTAGGAAGGCCGAATCTAGAATTCATCATCTGTCTAGGACCTCACAGATGCCTCTTCCCCAGCAGTCCTTCAAGTTCCAGGGAGCTCGGCAGAATGTGCCTCCTCCTGCTGCAGACATGTGTCCATGTGGTGACACGCAAATCTACTCTAGAGCTATGACCTCTGAGGTGTGGGTCTCTGCGCTGGTGGACGGTGTGGGTAAGCGCTGTGACGGCTCTTCCAGGCTGCTTATTTACAGCTCTTCATTGGAGGAGGTGCCCTCTTTGCTGGAGGTGCAGACCTAGATGGAGCTGAGGGACTGGCTGGCTGAGGGTATTGGTCGTTTGGCAGAACTCCCTGTGAACCAAAGTAGAGATAATTAGTGCATGGCAGCGCAGAGTCAAAAGCAGGAGAGAGAGCACTCACATTTCTACTGAGAGACGGATGATGTGGTGCAAGATCCTCGCATGGGTGTTTACTGCCAACCTTACCAGCACCGCAGGTGCAGTCCCTCTCCTCATCATTCAGCAAGATGGCACGCCTAATTTGGGCCACTCCACCCCTGTTCTGTGTTCTCGCCCTGCTGTTGTGAGCCAGCTTCTCCTGCACGAAAACAGATGGAGAGAGTGTGAGCAGGATGCATGGCGCTGACTGGAATGTTTGTGTGGTGAGCGTAGCCATGGATCCGATGAAGACACGAGCTCCAGATAATATGAGCCTGATGGAGATGTGAAGGTGTATGTGAGGGTTCATGGTGTTGTCCCTTGAGGTATGAGATCCCTGTGGATGTGTGATGGGTTTGTAAGTGTGAGAGCTGAGAGTGATGAGAAGAGTGACTTTATCTGGTGGAATGGGTGCGAGCGTTCATCCTCTGCCTGGATTGAATAGGCGTCCTATTTTGCAGGGTGATGGCACTGACCACCACTGCCACTGCCTCCCATACTGGATTGGTGACCTTGCTTGGCTGGCCTTCATCCAGAGCAAGGGTAGAGGACATCAAGTGGGTGCTGCAGGGAGGTGCCACTAAATCTGAGAGCAGCATGTTTCCTCCTTTGGAAGCCGTCAGTTCCCAGCAGCTTCCTGTCCCTTGAAGAGTTCTAGATCTTTGCAGACGCGGCCTTTAAATATGGCACCCAGTTTACTGAAGACCAGAGGTGACAGCGGAGGGGGTAAATCAGAGGATGCCCCACCAGTGACCCGGCTTGATTCCGAGGAATGCGTAATTAATGAGGCAGGAATGGGACGAAACGGCACAAAAACCCATTATTGCGGCCAACAAGTAAAGGTCCTTTTTCCACCAGCTACCACCTTAGTGTAAATCTGGGATGCTTCCACCCCAAGTCTGATCTTGCCTCTTCAACAATTTGAAATGTATGTTTCACTTATACAAGGAGCAAAGGTAGTTTACACAGACCATAATCCTTTACTGTTTTTGGAGAATATCCACACTAAGAACCTCAGTTCTTTTGTTGGAGTCTGATGTTACAACCCTGCAACTTAAGGGATGTTCAAGCTGCTGGGAAAAGCAACATCATCACTGATATTCCATCAAGAGTCTGCCTGCTCAAATGTTTCTCAGTGGGGACATTGACTTTGTAGAATTCATCTGTGTACATCAAGTTTGGAAGGATCTTTTCCTTGTATTGGAATGTACTATGTTGGGAATATTAGTGTATGAGATATATGTAAAGATAAGAATTAACAGATATACAATGCTAATGTATGTTATTTGGTTTTTAAATGAAAACGTCTCATTTTCGGATGCATTTTCATTTTCTTATGGGGGAAGCTGTTATAACTATGGACAGAATTTTCTGCCTGTCGGGCAGGTGGGCCCAACCCAATCTTCAGCAGGCGGGGAGCCGATCCCTGCTGGAGAAGCGGGCCCCACCGCCATTTTAAATGGGCAGGCCAATTAAGGCCCGCCCAGCGTGACGTCCGGCAGGAAGCGCTATGCACTTCCTGTGCGGGCGGGGGGGGATTCCCTAAAAGCGAGAGTGCGCTCTTTCGCGCATGCGCATAAAAGAGCACACATCTCCCTGAGGCGAACTGCCTCCAGCCTCAGGGAGATCACCTGGACTTAGAAAGTTATTAAAAATAGAAAAAAAAAAATCCCTTACATGTCCCCCTCATGTGACAATGTCACATGAATTAGGACATGTTCATAATTTACTGAATAACTTTATTAAAATTTTAAAAACCCTGCGTGAAAGCTCATCCCGCCAGCGGATGAGGTTTCATGTTTTCTCTATTTGCCGCTGGGGCTCTTGGCCTTCCCACTAACCTTAAGGTTGGATGGGCAAGTCCTTCAACTGGTTAAATGATCCTGTCAATGGCCTCAATTGGCAGGTCGGCGGGCCAGCAGCTGATATTGCTGTGCCCCTGCCTTCCTGAAATTTTAAATGGGGCGGGATGACGCCGGGGGTTCCGCCCGACGTCATTCTGCATCATTTTTCGTGTTGGCGAGCGGGCCCCGCCCCCTGCTCGCTGACGGCAAAATTCTGCCCTATGTCTAACGTGCATTATATTAAAGGTTAAGATTGTAGAGTTATGTGTTCAGATTAAGATTAAGTGAGGGTTGTTTAATTTCAGTTTAGATTAGTTTGCCTATGTGCATTTACTAAACATGCTTCATAATTTGACCCAGCTGGAAGGCTTTTAGAAGTAAGAAAGCCCTGAGGTTGCTATGGAAAAAATTGCTGAAGGTGGAGCTATGCTCTGAAAGGAAAACTGGTGGGTTTTCTTTTTTTTTAGGAAAAGATAAGTATAAGAGAAGCTGACCTGGAAGTTGCACACATTCAGTCTGTTTTGTTTAACCAGAGAAATCAGTTCTGTACCTTAGCGAGGAAATGAGGGAGTTCTAGAAATTTAAGTAGGACTAAGTTGTTCTACAAAGAGAGGAACAGTCCAGATATGGAATAGATGCCAATGCAGTGTCTACATGTGTCTGATGAGTCATGGCATGTGACAATCAGTGATGCCCATACTTGGGCCAGAAGGGCATATTGGTAGCAATATACTACAGACCTAAGTTGTGACCTGTGCAGCCAGACCCATAGAAAAGGAACTGCCTCCCTGAGTATGAATATCTTTAAAAACCTATCAGTGAAAGCCACAGTAAAAGGTTAAGCTGGGCTAAATCTGTTGGATTGAGTTTAAGATCAAAGCTCATATTGTTTAGAATCATTATCATACACTCAGGGTACCTATTTAGTCATTATTGCTTGTATTTGTTTTGTTCAAGTTTGTATTGTAAAGATTCTTTTGGCATTTCAATTTAACCCTGGAGTCCTGCTGCTTATTTCCGTACCTTTGGCCCTTTCATGTATTATATTATTTAAATGATTATGGCTTATCAAGCCAGATCCTAACAAGTATCAGGCTTGTCCAGTAGCCTCATGGCTGAAATCATAACGCACAAAGGTAAAAATATCGCAGGCTACTATTTCAAAGAAGAGAAAGGAAGGTTTCCTCAGGGTCCTGATCAATATTTATCCTTCAACAGCAAGCAAACACAAAGATAGAAGCATGTGACTAAGTGCAGCTCGAGACAGAGTGTATGGTTGTGAATTTGTTAAGTGAGGGAATTTGCTGTAGTGAGGGAGGAGGTGCTGTTCTGACCTTTTAAAAAATATATGGTCCGAGATAGGGAGCTGGAGAACAGAAGTGGGACGTGAGAGCTGAAGCCTGGAAGCATTATTTAAGTGAGCAGGTAGGGGAGTGGCTGCTGAGTTAAGTTTATTTTCCCTCTATAAATGGGGTGGGGAGGGGGAAGGGTGGTGGGGGCAGTAGATTAAACTGGTGCAGGAGAGGTATAAGCATTATATTAATTTTGTAGCTTAATTTGTTAAATCATTTGACATAACTACAGGTAATTGTTGAGTGATTTTTCTAAACCTAATTTGTTAAATAAAACACAGTAAACATGGCAGAACAAATGATGAACATCATGTGGGAGCTGATCCACAGCAACCACAGCTGCAGTAAGAGTCTGCAGCTTCAGTAACTTCAGCTCAGAATTGATGAGCTGTAGCCTGAGCTTCGGATGTATCAGGGAGGGGGAAAGCTACTTGGACACTTTGTTCCAGGAGATGGTCACACCTCTTAGGATAGGTACTTCTAATTTAGTCCATGGTCAGGGACAGGCGGGTGTGGAAATGAGGCAGGTATGGGGATCCAGAAGGTAACATAGGAAGAGCCTCAGACATTGCAGTTATCAAACAGGTTTGAAGTTCTTGCAGCTTGCGTGGATGAGAGCAGGGACTGTAGGGAGAATGAGATGCACTGTGATGCAGGGGGTCATTCAAGTGGGTGGAGTCAAAAGGAATGTAATTGTAGTAGGGGACAGTATAATTAGAGGATAGGTATAGTTCCTTGCAGCCGAGACCGTGAGTCTCGAAGGCTGTTTTGCCTGCCCAGTGCCAGGGTTAAGGACATCTCCTCAGGGCTAGAGAGGAACTTGGAAGGGGGAAGGACCTAGTTTTTGTGATCTACATGGGTACCAACAACATAGGTAGGACTTAGAAAGAGGTTCTGCCAAGTATGAGCAGCTAGGGGCTAAATTAAAAACAGAACTAAAAACGTACTCTCTGGGTTTTGAATGATGAGGCACTGGCACCAATACTGAGGAAAGAGGGAGCCATACCGTTGGAATGACATTCACTTGAATTGCGCCAGGACCACAGTTTTGACAAATTCACAGAATCAGAATCACAGTGCAGAAGAGGCCCTTTAGCCCATCGAATCTGCACCGACACATGAGAAACACCTGACCTGCCTACCTAATCCCATTTACCAGCACTTGGCTCATAGCCTTGAATGTTATAATGTGCCAAGTGCTCATCCAGGTATTTTGTAAAGGATGTGAGGCAACCTGCCTCCACCACCCTCCCAGGCAGTGCATTCCAAACCGTCACCACCCTCTGGGTAAAAAAGCTTTTCCCCACATCCCCTCTAAACCTCCTGCCCCTCACCTTGAACTTATGCTCCCTTGTGACTAACTTTTCAACTAAGGGGAACAGCTGCTCCCTATCCACCCTGTCCATGCCACTCATAATCTTGTACACCTCGATCAGGTCGCCCCTCAGTCTTCTCTGCTCCAACGAAAACAACCCAAGTCTATCCAACTTCTCTTCATAACTTAAATGTTTCATCCCAGGCAACATCCTGGTGAATCTCCTCTGCACCCCCTCCAGTGCAATCACATCCTTCCTATAATGTGGCAACCAGAACTGCACACAGTACTTCAGCTGTGGCCTCACCAAGGTTCTATACAACTCCAACATGACATCCCTACTTTTATAATCTATGCTTCGATTGATAAAGGCAAGTGTCCCATATGCCTTTTTCATCACCCCACTAACATGTCACTCTGCCTTCAGAGATCTATGGACACACACGCCAAGGTCCCTTTGTTCCTCAGGACGTCCTAGTGTCATGCCAAATTATGTTAATAGGGCTGTAAAAAGGGCTTTAAACTAAATGGCGGCGGAGCAGGGGGTGGCGAGAGATTTCATGTGAAGGGAGATGTTCAAATTTAAAGAGAAAGGACAAGGCAATAGTGCTGGGTAATGATAACCAGAGTGTGACAGGAAGAGACAGAGCATAGAAACATAAGAGTGCGCTAGCAAATAAGGTCAGAGTGGACACAAATGGTAAAAAGACAGAATAAAAGGCTTTTTATCTGAAAGTTTGCAGCATTCATAACAAGGGAAGAAAGCTGTGGACTGCAGGAAACTACCAATGGATTGAATAGGCTGGGATTGTTTCTTTTGGAACAAAGGAAGTTGAAGGGAGATTTAATTGAAGTTCATAAAGTTATGAAGGGTCTAGAGAGGGTAGAGTTTGGTGAAAGGAGCTATTTTTGTTAAAAGAAAGGTCAACAACTAGGGGCATAGATTTAAAGAAATTGACAGAGGGATTGGAGGAAAGTTGAGGAAAAATTATTTCACCTCAAGAGTGATGGGGGTCTATAACGCGTTGCCTGAAAGAGTGGCAGAAACTGTCTATGCATTTGAAAAATACTTGGTCATGCACTGAAAGTGCTGTAACCTACAGGGCCATGGAAAAACAGCTGGAAAATGGGGATTAGGCTGGATTGCTATTTTTCAGCTGACACAGATATCGGGGCCTGAATAGCCTTCCTCTGCGCTGTAATTTTTCTTTGTTTATATGTTTCTGTTATTGAGGCAGCTGTCACTGAGGCAAGTGGCTTCACTGAAGCCTTCATAAGAACAGAAGAACGTATGAAATAGAAGCAGGGGTAGACCAGATGGCCCCATAAGCCTGCTCTGTCAATGAATATGATTGTGGCCGATCTTCTGCCTCAACTCCACATTGCTGCCCACTCTCCTTAGCCTTTGATTCCCTAGTAGATTAAAAATCTACCTATCTCAGACTTTAATATATTCAGTCACAAACCTTTGGAGGAGAGAATTCCAAAGATTAGCAAATCTCTGAATGTAAAATTTATCCACAATCTCAGTCCTAAATGATCAACCCCATAGTCTGAGACTGTGTCTACATGTTCTAGATTCCCCAGACAGGGGAAACAGCCTCTCAGTGACAAGCCCCTTCAGAACCTTGTATGTTTTAATGAAATCACCTCTCATTCTTCTAAACTACGAAAGAAAATAGGCCCTATTTACCCTACCTTTCATCATAGTAAAACCCTCTCATCTGAAGAATCAATCTAGTAAACCTTCACTGTACTAACTCCAAAGCAAGTATATCATTCCTTAGATATGCAGACCAAAAATGCAAACTATTATGTTGTTACACTAACATAAAGGCACCTATCACTCATAAAGGATTGTGTAAACACGTTGCGGGTTCCTTTATTTAGACTATGCACATGGGAACATTTATACATATGTAGAGAGCTTGAAGACATCAGTAGCAGAGTTATATGTTTCTGCTGTTCTCAAAAGCAAAAGTGAAACTAAGACTGGATCGCATGACACACTTCATTTCTAGTGATGTCATGCTGCAATCTCTTAAAGGCATATTACAACACACTGTATTCCAGGCAGGTTTCACTAAAGCCCTACACAATAGCAGCAAGACTTCCTTATTCTTTATTTAAATCCTGTTGAAATAAAGGTCGGCATGCCATTTACCTTTCTAATTGCTTGCTGTACCTGCATACTTACATAGTGTTCCTTGTACGACTACACCCAAGTTTCTATGAGCATCAACATTTACATGTTTCATGCCTTTTAAAAAATATTCTACTTTTCTATTCTACCAAAGTGAATAACCACAAACTTATCTTGTACTCCATCTGCAATTTGTTGCCCACTCTCTTTAACCTGTCTATATCTCTTTGTAGCCTCCTTGTGTCCTCCTTGCAGCTTATGTTCCCACCTAGTACTGAACCATCAGCAGAATTTTGAGATACTGCTCTTGACCTCTTTCTCTAATTCATTGGTATAGATTGTAAACAGCTGAGGCCCCAGCATTGATCTTTGTGGTTTTCCACTAGTTACAGACTGCCACATGTTTAGTGGATAACCTTTGTCACCGAGCAACCACTTTCTGGCTCAAAGGTGGCTGGATCTGAGGACTGGCACACAATGAAAGCAACACAGCAGCTGCCAGGGTAACAGGCATTCACCAACATTATGCTGTGGCCATTGTCTCATACTAATTCCATGTCAAGTGAGTGCTATCCCTTGCATTTTCAGTAAATTTCCACAATGCTGGAAAGGCCACATGTACGAGGTTGATGTCTCCCTGCAGCACAGGGAAGCCCTGTATCCTGGCAAAGTCATGTTCCCACTCCTCCTGTATCCCTTTGGTTAGAGAGAAGAAAATGAAATGCCCTCTTCTGGCATGCAGGGCCTTTGGGATTCAGTGATGTACCTCAAACTGCAGGATATTACCAATGCCACCTGTGCCAGCCACAAAGAAGCTGCTGGCATAAAAATTGAGGGCTACAGTCACCTTGGCAGGGCAACACCATCCTGTTGCTGCTCTGAGGCTGCCAGCCTGGTTGTAAGACGTGGGACAATTCCATGACCACCTTTTTGCTGATATGTAGCTGCCAGATACACTGCTTCTGGGTTAGGTGCAGGAAGAAGATGTGCCATCTGGGAGCACTAAATGGATAAAGTTTCTTGCTGTGAGCTCTCCTCCTACTCCCCCTGTGAGCAGCTTGTCTTCTGCTGCCTCTTTTCCATCACCCTTTGATGCTGTACCCGAAAGGGAACTGCAACCACATCACCAACGACTAGGAACAAGCAGTCTACTCAGAAGCTTTTCAAATGCTCACAGCTCCTTCCAAATGTTCAACACCACTAGACAATATCTCACAAGTCCTCCAATAACACAGTACTTCCAACAACTCTGCAATAATAAGTCAGTGGTAAAAGGTACCTCACCTGCAAGTTGGATGGTAGTACCTTTAAATAGCGCTGGTGGATGGGTCTCTTAAGCAGTTGAATGCATATTCAGATGTGCATCTTAAGAGAGGGCATTAACAAGGAGCAGTGGGTTCCAAAATAGCAGATTGGGTGCCAAACCAGCTGCAAATGCTGATTGATGTTATGATCTGCCCATTCTGCATACTTCTAGCACATATGTGGAACACCTGCAATATTGCCCTTCACAACATGGTGATCAGTACGAGTTGGGCTGAAAATGGATAGGAGTGTACCCCCACCATGTTGTATCGCAACCCGCTACCATAGTGTTGAAGCCAGCAGTGCTATGCAGGCAAATTTTGCAGTGTGTGTATCTATGTGCAGTTCCCCTTCAGTTGCAGTGTGTGTATCTATCCATTGGTCAGCCCAACATCGGTCTATCACTCAATGCTGTTCAGTTGTTCTCATATCTTCACTACTCAATACCTTCCTGGATATGATTTATTTTTCACTCTTTTTGATTATTCTTTCCCAATATCAACTGTTTCCTTAAGTTAACTACTCCTTTACCTGTATGAATGAAGATCATTCTATTGAAGCAATTCTAGTGAACCCATAACTCTGACACAATTATATAGCAGCAGTAATTTACAATGGGGATAGTGCCTCAGTCAGGGATTGGGTGGCACACAGCACAAGCCCATCCTTGCTTCACTGACCTGCTGCACAGCCACTTAATGCCATTGGGCCATTAATTTGCTGAAGTCACACCTTCGAAAGCTGCTGGTCATTCAAACAGCCAGCAGCTCCCCTGGGGTGGTGGCCACTGTTGGGACTGTATCCGTCCTGAACCACGATCATCAATGGAGCTGATTGTGAATGTAAGTGAGGGGTGTCTTGTAGCTGGCATGTCCCAGCAAGGTTGATGCAGCAGGTGGGAAGGTGTATGGGGGTGCCGGTACAGACAGGGTGAGCGGGGGCGGTAATGCAGGGGTGGGAAAATCATCCAAAGGGCACAGGGGCTCATAAAGGACATACCTCCCGCCCTTGCTCAGATACAGCCTGAACAGTGAAAGCTGTCATGCTTGACTCTTGGTGCCAGCTTCTCCACCTCCCACCACTAATAGAATCCTGGTAGCAGTTGGAGGAGGCCCTAAATGGCCAATAATTGGATGGGCCAGCCTCCTGATGCCTCCCCCAGGCATGGGTAAAATTGCAACGGGGTGGGGAGTGATAAAGGCCCAGCCAATTATTATCACTAATATGAATTTACTGGCTCCAGCCATTATTTATGATTGACCAGTGTTATGATTCAAGACCAGGCCCCCAAGTTGTAGGTAAGATCTGGGTAAAGACTGCTAACCTTTTGTTTAAAACAAAGTTTGAGATTAAACATACCTAGTAAAAGAATTAAACCACAAGGTTTCATGTGTGTTGAACAAGCAAAAATAAATTTTACTATACAAGATCAGAAAGATAAAACAAATTTGCAATATCTATCTTATACTCTAAAATTCAGGGTAAACATGAGATACATGTGAATTAACGGGCAAACTGCAAACACATCACTCTGCACAATAAATGGCAGATGTCCAAGATGGAGTCCATGGATTTCTCAGCAACCCACCCAAACATCGGTAAACATTGTGAGTCAACCAATTTCACTGAAACTTTATCTCACTAACAAGGGATGGGATTCCTGTCTTCACCTTCAAATTGGAATTCTGTCCATAAGTCGGTCCAACTCACATGGCCTAAATGATGGCTCACCTCACAGGGTTTCAATCTCATCTCCCAAGACCCTGTTCCCCTGGATTCCTGAATCCGCACTCAAGCGCCAACTCACAAGCACAACTTCAGCTCTTCGGCCATGCCGAGCATGTCACTACAGCTCCAAAAGTCACCAACCTTCTGCTGCCTTCTTGGATATTCAGGGTTTCTCCTGAGCCCTCTTCACTTAAAGCCTGCTAACTGCAGCCCATTGTTTTACTTGGAACCTCTTTCTCTGCTCCTCTACTTTTAGCTTAACTTCAATGGCGCTCCATTCCCAGTCACATGACATGGGTTTCTTCGCCGTTTTCCCCAATGCACAGGCGCGCTGGACTTGTCCTCGGTGCAAAGAACTCGAAAAGCAGCATTGCGCACGTGCAGCCCACTCCCGGTCTACTTATGCGGGGAAACTCCAAGATCTGTTGGGACATGGAGTTCCCAATCCCTGCCCTCAACTCCAAGGTAAGTCTGGCTTTCATAACACCAGCCAATTAAAATTGCACTGATGAAATGTATGTTCTATAATATTAGGATTATACAACATTTTACAAACCACTCACTTATACATAATCAAATTCTGTTTACTTTCTTTAATGTAATCTTTTGATATGTTGAAAAGAAAATCTTTTTTGGGTTGAAACTATGTTTGTAACACAGTTAGCTCGTCAATGCTGCAGTTTATTGTGAAGTAAATTCTCAGAGCCAACTGCTTGTGTCATCCTGTATTTAGAGGAAGCATGGGTCAATAATTAAATGGTTGGCTACATTCAATTCAGTTTATTATGGTCTGACGATGACTATATGAACAGCAATGCTTTAAGTTTCTAATAACTTGTATTAAATCTTGTTCTGAATGAATTCTTCAGTTTCAGCAGATTGATTAAGTAGATTGATATGATGTTTGTATCCATAAATGGATATGTAATGTTTACGCACATACATAAATATCACAAGGTACAAGACATTTTTCTGTTAAGACTATTCATTGCACCTTAGGTATTTCACCTAGATTAGCCCTACACTTACCCCCATTTTTGCATCCATTTCTTTCTAAATAATTCCAAGTTTTTCGCCTCCATCAATTTGCTGGAAAGTCCATTCCAATAATTGATCAATCTCTTTGTGAAGAAGAGTTTCTTGATATCAGTACTAAAATTACTTTTCAGCAGTTTGACCCTGCCACCTCTTGTCCTACTCCCCAGGTTTAATGTAAAGAAGCATTGCAGAATAACTTCTTCACAACATTTATTATCCTGTATATCTCAATGCTTTCTGGGTATTGAAGCACTTTGCTGAAGTGAGCACATAATTTGTTCCTGAAGTGTCTGTTTATAATATAATCTTTTTAAGCATGTTGACTAAATTGGATCCTGGTGAAGCAGACTTAAGAATCTGGAGAGGTTAGTGCAAGGTTTATAGCCTATCATATTCTGTGCATTGGAATAGGTAAAGCCTAGATTTTGACATCACATTGCTGTTTTCAGGTGTACCATGTGTAAGTCTATTAAGTTTTGTTCAATGATGTTGCAATGAAGCCCCTTGTGATATCAGCACTATACAAATGTTGTTGTTATCGCCTAAAGCTTTTATTGTGAAAGGTCCAAGTGCTCAATGTGATAAATGTACAAACCATTGATGCGCTAATACACAACAGGGTTCTGAAACAGTAAATCTCAATAGTATTGAACAGAAACAGGTGTAAAAAGTAACAATTGACTTCTAGATGTGTGGATATTGAATATTCTTATGAAAGTGAACCTGCAGGATAAGTGTCATCAGCTGTCCCCCGATTCGAGGATGACGTCTACTCGGCATCATGAGTTTCTGCCCTGGGTCTTCATGTGACTGCGCAGGCTGATTCTCAACCTGCAGACCTTTGAATACATACATGATGTAATGGGAGTTGGAGCACAGGCTTTGCTTCCTTTTCTATCATTCTGCCTCAACATTAAAGGATAACACAAGTTACAAAAGCTATCTTATACTCTCATGTTCACAGTAAGTACACAGTCCATGTAAGCCAACAGGCGACCTGTGGTCAGACAGACCATACTCTGAAATAAGTGACAGATGCCATTCCAAATAGATGCTATGGATACCTCATCAATTCCCTCTAGAAGCTTGTCACACCGTCAGCCAACCGGTTTCATTGATCTCCGTCTTTCACATGAGGGTTTCCAATCTCCACTTTCAAAGAATCCGCTTTGGAATGTTCTCTCAAATGATGCTTTCCCTTGGATGCATTCCACAAGGGTCCACCTCCAGGGTTTTGATCTCTCCTTCTGATGTTTCTTTCTCCTGGAATGCCACGTGCATTTAAGCTTCGCCTTCCATGCACTTTCTCATAGGCTCAGCTGTGCCAACAGAACACGACTGCTTCACATGCCCATAGGAAGGACTCACCCACCTTGGCTGTCTCCTTGAATCTCCTGGCTTTTCGAAAGCCTATTTTGCTTTAAGTCTGCGTCCTGCAGCTTTCTCCTTTTAAGCTTGGAGCCTTCCTCTGCTCCTCACTCTTAACTTTACTTAACAGGACCTTTCCCAAATTCCAGCTCTTTTCCTTTGACTAGAAGGTCTTCTTGGGACTTTCTTTTTTTTCCACTCCCTGATTTCAGGGCCTTCCCCTGATGTTGTGGGAAATCTGCTTTCTGCAGTTCCCTCTCTTGTCTAGCTCCTCCTGCCTCCTGCTTCGAACTGAACTGAAACTACTTTTCTGTTTTTCTCTGTCTCTGTGGGTCCCTCTCTCTGGAAACCCTGTTGCTAGAGACAGCTTGTTCTACTTTGTGCTTATTTTAACTTCTGTTGAAGAGTCATACAACCTCATTAGAATGCATGCATCTTTTAAAGTGAAATCGAAAGTCAAGCTCCCCCTTTTCTTAACACACCAATAAAGAAACACAGATTAAATTTAGACTTAAAGCTAAACTCATTTCTCACACCCACAAATATAAATATAACTTATTTAAACTATCCCTAGTTCCTGACATTAAGGTCAACAGGAACAGGACCTGGCAAAGAAAACTATTTTCGGCCATGCAGACACAGTGGCCAATATATCAAAGTTGATTTTGCAGGAATTTTGCCTATGTGGATCTGGTATCAAGAAGGACACAAGCATTTGTTCTACAGTCAAAAATCCTGAGGATACGGTGGATGCATTGCTGAAGGTCTGTCGGTAGCATTCTTTTTCACTGATATACAGTCCAGGTCTCACTACAGTACAAGGGTATGGTGACGAGAACCACTCTGTACACTAGGACTTTTGACTTGCAGAGGTGTTTATTGTCAAACATTCACTGCCATGTTCACAGAAGGCTGAGGCACCCCAATCCGGTGTTGGATCTTCTAATCAATGATGGCGTTTTGAGAGACGTGGCTACCAAGGTATGGAAATGCTGAACATATTCAAGAGTCTATCTTAAAAAATATATGGGAGGTGGAATATTTGCCTGACCAGGTGTGAGTTGATATGAGTTTTGTTTTGGCAGCATTCAAGGACAGGCCGAGTATATTGCCTGCAGAATTGAAAAGATTAAGAGTGCAGATCTGGTGCAGAGTGGGCAATGACACTGCAGACATGTCTATCTTTGGTGGTCAGTTCTGGAGGTTAAAGAATTTCCCATCTAGATGTTATTTAATACTGTCATCAGAGGATGGTTGATCTTCAAGGTGAGTAACCATTGTCAGGAAGATTGTTACACATACAGGGGCTATCACACAGCTTTGCTCGACCCCAGTCTGGATTTTGAAGGCATCAGTTGTGTAAGTCCCATTCAAGGCAGTGCAGCCTTATCATCATGAAGCAAACCAAATGATTGTGATCAAGTTTCTTTGACATCCAAATCATTGGGGTACAATCCATAGAGCCTCACGATTAGCTGAGTTAAATGCTTTAGTCAGGACGATGAATCCAGCGAAATGTTCCTGATATTGTTCTAAAAAATTGCCTTGGATTTGTCTGGCAACAAAGACCATGTTAGAGGTTCCCCCAGAATATCTAAAATCACCATATGTCTCTGGGAGGATTTCCTCAGCCACAGGAAGTAGGCGATTCAGGAAAATGTGTGTCAGGATTTTCCCTGCTATGGACAAGAGGGAAATACCTCAATAGTTTCCACAGCGTGATTTATCTCCTTTCTTGAAAATAGTTGCAATCCCCGCATTCCTGAAGTTGGTGTGTTGGGGGAGAGGAGGGTTGTGGGCTGGTGTGGTGGGTGGGGACGCAGCTGTGGGGAAGGGGGTGGTGGTTGATGGAGTTCTTTTTCCTCCCAAATCTGTAGGATCAGTGCATGGAGTCTTGATGTGAGCAAAAGCCCACCAGCTTTTGAAGGCCTCATAGGAATAACATCAGGGCTGGATTGCTGGAGCAGCTTTCCCATCAATGCTGGTTAAAATCCATATAAACAACACCCACTGCATTTCTTTCTTCTGTGTGACGTCATCAAAATGCACTTAAATCAGTCAAGCATCAGTCAAGTGCCTGTTGATTGTTTTTCCCCTGATTATTGTTTCTAAAACATTACCCACCACTGATGTCAAACTGACTGGCCTGTAGTTTTGAGGAATGTCGGGTCCGGGGATTGGAGATGGTGATGGGTTGGGTCGGGCTGGGCTGGGCCTCGTTGTGGATCAGGGTGGGGGGGGTGCGGTTGGGTCAGGCCTGGGATTGGGGAGGGTCAGGTTAGGTCAAGCCTGGGGTGGAGTCAGGCCAGGCCTGGTTGTGGTGGGGTGGGGGGTGGACCTGGTGGGAGGTGGGATTGGGTCGGGCCTGGGGTTGTGGTGGGGGTTCAAGTTGGGTCAGGGGAGAGGTTGGGTTGGGTTGAGGGAGGAGGGTAATGGGCGCAGTGATGGGCGGTTGGGTGGAGTCCCAAGGGAGTTGCGGAGGGTAGTCAGGAGCGGTACCAGGGAGAGTAGTCGGGGGTGGGGGTGAATCCCGTGAGCAGTTGCAGGGGGCTGGAGGGAATTCCGTGGGGGTTCGGGGGACTCAGTTCCATAGTTACCTAGAAGCTAGAAGTGGTTTTAATTCTTCTAACTTTTTCTGGGTAACTATTGCTGTATAACAGTCAGAACAATCTGAAGTTTGCAATTCAAACCGCACTATCAGATCAACCCCAGTGCAGCTCAATTGCCCAAAGGAAGTTTGAACTTCCCAGGCAATTTCTGTGCAATCCGTACCTGGAAACATTTGGAGGATGTACTCCCCAGCGCATCTTTGGAGTGCTCCCCAGATTGCTCTGGAGCTCGAAAGTTACAGGCCTCTATTTTGTAACAAACAGACACATCCAGAGTCTGCAGACAAATGCATTCTAAAAAGCATCCAAAAATCCACTCAGGACAGTCAAGGCCCATTAATGACATGTCATAATGTTAAAAATATAGTTGTTTATTATTTTTGTTGCTCTGACTTTCTGGTAGGTAAATCCATTTGATAATTGCATTTTAACTTTTCTGTACATGTAAAGAGACAGGCAACTTATGTTATGTCCAGAGGCCCACCATAGAACATTCACCCACTAACACTATATGGACAGCCAGTATTTGGTGCACTGAACTGATGTAAATTAGTGCAGGGAAAGATCTTGGAATTCAGGATGTGACATGGTGGTGCAGTTAATGGTGGCGTAATGCAAAATTAAAAAGACCCTGGGCTCATCACCCTGCTGCTGAGCACAATAATAGTAACATGAAATCCTCTGCAGTCTTCACATGGTTAGGATAGAAATTAGTTTGAGCTGCAAAGCCTTCTGATGTTTTAGGAAAAGAATTGGCATAAGTACAAAGCAGGAAATCCTATTGTGTGCCCTGTAAATGTTATTGGGAGAAGTATTCTCAGAGTTATTTTGTGATTGCGTGAACAGACACAATTTCCTTGTTAAAGTTTTTCCCAAATATCGTCAATTTCCTCTTTTCGTTGGCAGCTCAGTTGTCATTGCCAAACTAATTCAATAACATCCTTTAGGGAAGGAAATATGTTGTCCTTACTTGGTCTGGCCGACATGCAACTTCAAACCCACAGCAATGTGGTTAACTCTTAAATGCCTTCTGAACAAGGGCAATTAGGGATGGGCAATAATGCTGGCCTAGCCAGTGACACCCACATCCCAGGAACGAATATATTTTAAAAATTACAGTTAGCGATTGTGCCATTACTTCTGCAACCTTTGACTTTCTTTGAAAGCCTCACGTGTGGAAAGTTATTTAACGTCTTTTGAAAAATCCAAATAAATGATATCTGCCAGCTGGTCTGCCTTCACTTGTTTAGCTACCTGTAAACAATTCAAGCAGGCTAATGAAACATGACCCAAAGCTTCTAAATCAGTGCTGGCTGTTCCTTACACCACCTGGCCTCTTTAAGTACATTGAGATAACATCTCATATATGGCTGGGACTGCTTAGCAAAAAGTATTTAAATTCACTAAATAAATTACACCTTTTTTTAGAAACTATTGAAACATAACTGATTTCATTTTATGAACATTTTAACAGTGAGCCAGGAAAAATTATTCATAGCATGCTTAAGTGGTTTACAGAAAATTGCAAATAGTGCATTTAGCCACATAACATCTTTAAATATTTACATAGAGACCCATATAAAATATTTATCTCTGGAAAAGCTAATTAAACATTCAGCAAATGCTTGCCATTTGCACGTGATAATGTTAGCTGTGCAGAGGAGGTAAGAGTCACATCCGGACTTAATTATTACCAGATAAGGTCAGCTTGCGGGGGCTGCAACATAATCTGTACCGTCAAGGCACTCAAACCAAATTACTTCAACTCTGCTAGCTGTGAAGACTGCTAGGCCTCCTGTGAGGTGCCAGTAACACTTTCACTGACATTAACATATGGAATAGGTCTTTTTATCTCACACATAATTTTAATATTAACATTTTTAAATCATGGATTTAGTCTCACCAAGCAAAGGAAGGGGTATAATATGATTGTTTAAAAGTCGAAAGGCAGGTCCTATATCAATTATAGGGTCCTGATTTTCATTTCAAAGAACCATCTGACCCCAAAGGACTTTCTGTTAGACCAGAGGTAAGCACGGGATGATTGTGGGGTGTGCGAGTCAGCCTCCGCTTGACCAGCTTGCACCACTTTAATTTATCGGGTGATGGCTCTTTATTAAGTTTGAGGCAAAACTTCATCCGTCTCCAGGAGGTCCCGTTCATGGAGCAGCCAGTCTATTGGAGGCCAGCAGCTCTGTAGCAGACCAGGATTGGTAGCCAATGCTGGTATTGCAGGAAGCCCGGGGAGAAGAGGAACTATGGATGCCCCCAAACCCAGGTAAATCTGGGATCTCGCTGGGGCTGGGTTGGCAAGGGGGTTGGGGGCATGGTGGGCATGGCAGGGAGGAGGGTGGGTGTGAGAGGCAAAATTGTGGGAGAAGGGCCTCCAATTAGCACAGGGGGCCTGGGAAGGAGGCACCTCCCCCACACCCCAACTCTTCGTTGACCAACAGCCCGCAGGGTTAAACTTGCTGGTCTACAGGTTGGGTGCAAGCCTCTCCTGCTGTCTGTTACGTTGGACCAGCAGTGGGATGAGGCCCTTAACTGGGCATAATTGACCACTTAGGGCCTCAACTGGGTCATGAGCAGGTGACCCATCAGACGCCACCCCCCTCTACCTGTAAAATTGTGGCAGGGGCTGGGGCTGCCAGGCAACAGTGGACACTCCACCAATGGCACGGTGCCCTAATTTATGGGTCCACCCACCTGTTCTCCCGTTCACGTGTGGCCCGTAAAATTCAGCCCTTGGCCAGAATTTTCCCTGAATTGTGGTGGCAGGCATGAGGGCCTGACAGCCGCAAGGGCCGAGTTTTGCACCGTATCACCCAATTCCAGTCTCATTAATTATGCAGCCACAGAAAACACGCTGGTAGGCGGCCTCTGAATTGCCCACCATGCCGTTACCTCACTGTTTCCTCACACCGGGTGCCATATCTAAACTGCAGCTGAGCACATAGTTCTCAATGCTTGCAGCCCAGGGCTGCTCCAGGGGGTAGGGAGACATCCTTTACCCCTGCTCTGGCCGCAGGAGGTCCAGCAATCTCACCACTCCGGCTTGGGAGGCAGTGGCAGGTGTGGTCAGTGCCAATGCTGCACAGAAGAAGTTGGCCATCCAGTGCAGAAAGAGGATGAACGATCTCATCCATACCGCCAGGGGAAGTCAACCACCTCATCACTCTAAACTCACACACTCACGAGCCCATCACACATTCACTGGCATCTCACTCACTGCCAGCTCAAGGACATCACCAGTCACTCTCTCACACACACACTCACATCACCATCAGGGCTCATGTCATCTGGAGACTGCCTCCTCAGTCCTCACCATCTTGAGGTCACTTACACAGATCAACATGTGCCCCCACACACCCCTAGGATATCCGCTTCAACACCCTGCAGCATCTTCCCTTGCCTGAGGCCACTTCTCACCCTTCCCCAAGCAAATCTTAGCACTGCAGCTGTTGAAAAGTTAGAGACTTGATCATGAGTCCCCCCCTAAAAGTGATGTGGTGCTGCCTGCGAAGCTAAGTGCTGTTGACCGCAAGTGCAAACTGAAGTAAGGTAGTCAAACAAAGCTTGAAGACCCGAGCAAAATGCAGGCCGCCAGGCGTACGTCACTTATATGCCATTGTGAACCACATTGGTGTGATTGAGCTCATGATCCAGCATGAGGGATGATTCTGACTAGCAGGGTTTATAATGAGTATAATGTATTGAAATTAGTTTCCTAGTGTGCAGCAGTGGGAAACGTAGCCTACCATTGTTACAACCAGCTCCCAGGCGAGGTTCCCCCAGTTTGTTATGTTCCAGACAAGATACTCCAAATTGTCATGCTCCCAAGTGAGGAGGAATGAACTGGCTCCCTTTCTTTATTAAACCTCGTTTGGTCGCTACAAGGTTAATTTAAAAAGGATCCCTTCCCTCATGGATACCTTTTCCCAGCCCAAATGTATGTATGTTTTAAAAGAAGCCAATTTAACCAGGCTTTCCTGAGTTAAAGAAAGATTGAGTTTATTAGTCACTAAACCACGAGAAAAGAAAGAATAAAAATGCAACATACATACACACAGATTAAAAGAAATAAAAGTTAAAAACTTATACATATCAGTCTTTGGCTGGTACATGAGGAGTAGATAATGAAACGTTGCAGCCATTAAGTCGGCTGATTCCACTAGAGCCGACTTTGGGCATTTGAGCAATTGATATGGAGATTCTTGGTTCTGCAGGTTAGGTGAAAGTTGTCCTGTTTCCCTTCTGACTGCGATTTTGCTGACTTGTGACTTGCTTCCAGCAATCAGAGAGAGAGAACTTTTTCACCTGCAAGTGCAGTGATGCCTAGTTAAAGTTTTTCAGCTGTGACCTTCATAGCACACTCACGCATACCAGGCCTGAAACACCAAAACTAACACACAGGGATCAGGGGTTGCAGTTGGCTTTTAACCCCTTGTCTTGTGTATTCCTGGAAGGGAAAAAACACATATCTTTCACCCAGATCTTCTTTCTTTTCAACTCACATCATGTCCACAGTCTGGGATATAACTCACAGGAAATGGTTCCTGCTTAGATGGTAATCAGTCTTCATTATCTCCGCAACCACAGGGGATTACAGTTCAGATTGCATCTTTTCCTTTGAAGTGTCTCTATCTGAAGCCGGCCTTGACACTTTTTAGGTGCAACATTCCGTTCTCCAGGCTAGTTGGCCAAGTGTAATCCACATAGGAATTTTCCAGCAAGTAGTTACTGTAAAAGTCTCAGTCTCAGCCAGCCTTCACTTGTATGTCCTTTCAAAATAAGACATGTCTTACATAAAAGTTCAATACGCACGTAAGCAATTCGGGGCTATAATCTGTGGTCACGACACTATTGACAGGAGAAGTGAACGATCACAAGCTGGTTGTATGACGACGTGAAACCAATTTTTGTGATCTCCCAATATGTTCCACTCCTGCCTGCTATGATGCCAACCACAAAAGGGAATGGAAAATTCCAACTATTATGTGAAAAATCAGAAGACACCATAACCAGCAGCAGGAGGTCACAGAGAAGGAATAAAGGAAAAAAATAGTCTGTTTCCAGAACTCAGGTGATTCATGTTTGTTTTAATTTCAGGTGGAAAGCGGTGGCGGGGGAATAATTTTAGCCCTTTTGGCTCTGCTAGACCTGACACCTCTTGAACTGCCCATTCATGCCTATGGTTAAAATTGTGCCAACAGAGCCAAATTTTATTTTAAAAGACTCTGCTGGTTTCTGGCAGCTGTTTTCCTTGCCTCCTGAGAAAAACAGGTTAAAATGATAGCCTACGGGAGGAGAGTGGTACATCAGCAGGAGAGTCCCCAAGGAATGGTAATTGCCTGCCAGCCCCGCATGCTTAAATTGACTCCCTATATTTCAGCCTGGTGTGCATTAGAGATATGTAGCTCCCTTTGTGTGCTGTGGTCTTGCAGCATCCAGTTCAATCAGGAAGACATCAATGAAAGTAATTGAATGCAATTTAATTCACTGCAGTGTCACACTTACACTGCATAATGATGGATAACTATAGGTCACAAATTGTAGGCAAATGTACATATTTAGTCATTCAGTACCTTCATGGTGTATTAAGGAGGCAGATTATTAATATTGCAAGCTGTTTAAATCACTGATTTACAGTTCACCCACTTGTCTGATTAAATATATAACTTGAGTTCCTGTGCATTTGCCAAGTGGAAATATTTCTGTTTCTGGTCGGTTCTAATGCATTAAGTAGTTCTTCAGGAGTGCTGAGAGTGAGCATTATACGGGCTTTCTATCCTGATTGGTCCTTTATTGTGTAAAGTCAATTTAAAACAACAGCATATTTTATGAAACAAAAACAAAAATACCTGGAAAAACTCAGCAGGTCTGGCAGTATCTGTGGAGAGGAGCACGTTTCAAGTCCACATGACTCTTCAACCGAAGTAAGGAAAAATAGAAAAGGGGTGAAATATAAGCTGGTTTAAGGGGGGGGGGGGTGGGACAAGAAGAGCAGGAGAGAGGGCCAGTGATAGGTGGAGATAGCCAAAAGATGTCACAGACAAAAGGACAAAGAGGTGTTGAAGGTGGTGATATTATCTAAAGGAATGTGCTAATTAAGGGTAGAAAGCAGGACGAGCAAGTTACAGATATCCCTAGTGGGGGTGGGGTGGGGTGAAGGAATCGAAGAAGGCTAAAAGGTAGAGATAAAACAATGGATGGAAATACATTTAAAAATAATGGAAATAGGTGGGTAAAGAAAAATCTATATAAACTATTGGAAAAAACAAAAAAGAGGGGGAAAAATCGGAAATGGGGTGGGGATGGAGGAGAGAGTTCATGATCTAAAATTGTTGAACTCAATATTCAGTCCGGAGGCTGTAAAGTGCCTAATCGGAAGATGAGGTGCTGTTCCTCCAGTTTGCGTTGCGCTTCACTGGAACAATGCAGCAAGCCAAGAGCATATTTTATGAAATGTCTACTGAAACTCAGCAGCTGGACATAATCTACAGCCCCACGGCATAATGCTTCCAGCTTTGGCATTCAAATAGAAGACTCGCCTCATATATTTGCTTCAAAGATCTACAGACTGACTGGAGAGCAGCAATAGACAGTAGCACATAAGATTCGTTCAGACTACAGGATATAAATTAATCTTTGTAAAACTTTCTCCTCATTTCAACATAAATAATGTTCAGATTAATTTTATTGCATGGGAACATAATAACATGATTTGAAGGACTTCTGTCCATATAACGGTGCTCTGGAATAAAGGTTAATGAGGTTCAACTTTGGGAAATTTATGTGCAGAGGATGAAGTTGTTGTTCGGTGGTAGTGTAAAACAGACAGTAGCAAGTTGGCAACCTGCTTTACATCCTACCTGATTTTTTTTTCTATTGAAGTGGTGTGGGAAGCAGGCTGCCTGTTAGGAAGAGATATTAATGTATATAATGTTATTGGAAATTATTTTTTAAATAAAGGTTTAGTCTGCGTGTTTGTTAATTGGATTAAAGCAGTTAATCTGGATGCTTTAATGTATAGTAGTTTTGAGATATAAACAGTAGATAGAGGGATATTTGCATTTTGCTGAATATAGCATTCAAGACCAGACACCAAGCAATGTTTATATTATTAATAAAGTTGATATTATGAAAGGAGCTTTATTGTTAGAATAGGTGGAGTTCAAAGGGCCTGGTGATACAATGAGAATTTGCATTCAAAAGGGATGGCTAGGTATACCCTGAGAGGAGTTAGTGTATGCAAGTCAGAGAGATGTAAAATCTAAGCCTGTAAGCCTACAATTGTCTGCAAAGGAACAATTTGAAAGGAGCCTCATTTTGAATTTGTAAGATGAAAATACGTTGCCTGGTGTCTGGTTAAGTCTATGTGTTGCTGTTGCCTTGGTGGAGATTAATTTGGGAATTTGTTATAAGTTATGATAGTAGTAATTTGTAGCCATGTGTATGTGTTCAACTTGTTGTAACTTTATAGATATTTCATTTAGTTTGATATAAAAACCTCCTGAGACTTGGTGGTCTTATTCCTGAATTTAAATTCAACTCAAAACATTCCAATTGAAAAAAACAGGTTATGACAGTTGTTTAAAGTTTCCCTCTATGGTTTTAAATAACTCGGCCTTTAACAACTGCTGTGTCATAACACTGCCAATTTGTTGTTTTCTGTTTTATACTATCACTGAAGACCAGTTTCACCTCCAATGAATGAGACATGGGGGAGAATTTTCCCGTCAGCGAGTGGGGGCCGGGTCCACTCGCTGATGCATAAAATGATGTGCAGTGCGTCGGGTGGGCGCCCCAATGTCACCGCACATCATTTAGATTGTCAGTTCGGCGGGTGCGCAGCTGCGTCAGCTATGCACCTACCAAACTGTCAAAGGCCTATTAAGGCCATTAACAAAGTACTTGAAGCTGTTAAGAAGGCTGCCCGTCCAACCTTAAGGTTGGTGGGCAGGCAAAGAGCTCAGGCAGCCTTCGTATTTTTCATGAAACCTCATCCACGGGCGGGATGAGTTTCATGAAGCGTTCATTAATTAAATAAAATTTTTGAAAAAATTAATGGACATTTCCCAGCTCATGTGACAGTTTCACATGAGGGGACATGTCCTTAATTTTTTTTTTGACCTTAATTACATTTTTCAAGACTTAAACTAATCTCCCTGAGGCACCTCCATGCCTCGGAGATTTCTGCGCTCTTTCACGGACATGCGCAAAAGAGCACAGGACCTGACTCAGGGAATCCGCCCCACCCGCATAGGGAGCGCATAGTGCTTCCGGGTGTGCGTCACGTTGGGCGGGTCTTAATTGGCCCGCCCACATAAAATGGAAGTCCGCACCCAATCGGGGGCGCCGATCAGGTTCGTGCTTGCTCCTGCCCACCCCAGCACAAAACCCCGGCAGGGAGAAAATTCAGCCCATGGTAATTCCAAAGCACCATGAGTTCATGTTTGATCATTTTGGTTTCAGGGTGAGCTGTAAGTGTGGACCATCCTGGTATTGTTTTTTCCTTTGTAAACAAAGCTGGCACAGGTGATTCTCTTAAAGTGAAGGCACCTTGCAAGTTTTTGAGAAATAGACTCTCATGATTCTGTATTACTCGTCACATAGCAAGGCAGATGTTCTGGTGCAATGTTTTGACTGGGAATTTGTGCACAGAGGAGCATGGATCAAAGAATTGACATCTTCAAACCATGATGCATTCAAATATGGTTTTCTGCTGAGAGTGCAGTGAATTTACCCTACTATATTCATATTGAGACCCCGGAGAAGGTTAGTATAACACGTTGCTTTTCTGTCTGTTTCTCTATGGGAGATCTGTTAGGCAATATTGGGTGCTTTGCTGCCCTTTCAGAGATGAAAGTTGAGGAGAATATACTTCCCCTTTCCAAAGTAAACACTCAATACATAATGCAGGTCATTATATTTGCCGTGGGCCACTGTTAAAAATTTCACTTAATACTTGCAAATCCTGCCCCAACCAAGTGCTGCATAGTTGTCAACTGTCCACTTTAAATGTGGATGTAGTCAGCATTTTGAAATCCTGTCCACTGCTTCCCATGGTATTAGAAAGGATGCCATTGTAGTGTCAGTTTTCTGCATTTCTGGAATGTGTTCCTATTGTTGGCAGACTCATCTGAGGATCTAATGTACACACATATCATCATTTTTTGTTTTAAAAACATAAAGCAAGGAAATGCAACATAATATTCATACAATTGCTTGGAATGCCATCCCCCTGAATCCTTTAGGAAATATTTTTTTCAACTCCAGAGCTCACATCTCCTTCACAGAAGTTGAAGTCTACCTCTGCAGAAAATATGTCTTTATTCCTCTAGAATTAAATTGACCAGGTATTGGTCAAATCTCCACGTTAAGGCAAAACAAAATTCATGTCTTATTGCACAGACATTAGAACTACTTTTTACATGCGAGAGGTGACCTCATTAGATTCTGTTTTCCACATGAAAGAAAACTAAAATTAGCATGTGTTCTAAGACACCAAAAGAAATCCTGAAATTCAAATTATTAAAAAGGAGTATACTTGTTCAGTTGCCTAGGTTTTTTTTTTAGCAAATGATGCATTGGTTTGTGTTCTCAGCTATTTTGAAGGAGTACACCAGCTTTTCTGAGTTTTGAAGGTTGACATGTACAACATATAATAAAGATGCAATTTAAATTTCTTATCCCTGTGTTTAAACCCCTCCCATGATCCTTCCCCACCATATATTTGTAACCTTCCTTCAGCTCTATAATACCAAACTCCCCTCACCGGCCCCGCTGATTCCAACTTCTTGTGCGTACCCCCTCCCTTTGCTCCACCATTGGCAGCCATGCTTTCAGCCAGCTCATCCCCATATTCTGGGACTCTCTTCTGAAACGTCTCAGTGTCTCCACCTATCACTCCTCTTTTAAACCCACTTCACTGACCAAAATTTTAAATGTTTCTCTGTTGTTTTCCTTCATTGGCTTTTTCTTATTCATTCATGGGATGTGGGCATCACTGGCTAGGCCAGCATTTATTTCCCAGCCCTAACTTCTCTTGAGAAGGTGATGGTGAGCTGCCTTCTTGAACCGCTGCAGTCCATGTCGTGTAGGTGCATCCACAATGTTGTGAGGGAGGGAATTCCAGGGTTTTGATCCAGTGATAGTGAACGAATGGCAATATATTTTCAAGTCAGGATGGTGAGTGGCTTGGAGGGGAACTTCCAGGTAGTGGTGTTCCCATGTGCCTGCTGCCCTTGTCCTTCTAGATGGTTGCGGTCGTGGGTTTGGAAGATGCTGTCTAAGGAGCCTTGGTGAGTTCCTGCAATACATTTTGTAAATGGGACACAGTGCTGCCACTGTTGTTGGTGGATTGAGTGAATGTTTATGGATGTGTTATCAATCAAGCGGGCTGCTTTGTCCTGGATGGTGTCAAGCTTCCTAACTGTGGTGGGGGCTGCACTCTTCCAGACAAGTGGAGAGTACTTCATCACACTCCTGACTTATGCCTTGTAGATGTTGGACAGGGCTTGGGGAGTCAGGAGGTGAGTTACTTGCCGCAGGATTCCTAGCCTCTGACCTGCTCTTGTAGCCACAGTATTTATATGGCTAGTCCAGTTCAGTTTCTGGTCAATGGTAACCGCCAGGATGTTGATAGTGGGGGATTCAGCGATGATAATGCTGCCATTGAGTGTCAAGGGACAATGGTTTGATTCTTTCTTGTTGGAGATGGTCATTGCCTGGCACTTGTGTGGCACAAATGTCTCTTGCCACTTCTTAGCCCAAGCTTGGATATTACCCATGTTTTGCTGCATTTGGAAATGGACTGCTTCAGTATCTGAGGTGTCCTGAATGGTCCTGAATATTGTGCATTCATCAGCGAACATCCCCAGTTCTGACCTTATAATGGAAAGAAGGTCATTAATGAAGCAACTGACGGTGGCTGGGCCAAGGACTCTCAACATCTGATTATTTTTCTTTTGCTTTGGAAACCTTGAGCAAAAAGGATGTTAGCTCATCCTATGGTCGTAATGTTGTTGCTGTTCTCCCTCCTTTCATAAACAGCTTGTCTCAGGTTGGAAGCATTGCGAGCACAGAGCTACTGTTTCCGATGTGGAGCAGGTCATCTAATATTCTTTGCTGTTCTTCTTGAGGCCAGAGTTGCATAGAACCTCTGGAGGGGACCAGAGGAGATGGCCTTGCTCTCTTTCTCACAAAATAGTTAGCAAAGCCAAATGTGGAGGTATGATGCCACCGGCCAGTAAGTACCTTTCATACACATCTTCCCACACTTCTTTACTTCCCTGGGGCTATACTTGCTGCATTAGATACACAATGTTGTGTTCTTAGCTCTCCCTTCATCCTCTTTATCATCCTGGTTCCTCATTTCTATATCCTTTCAATAACTGCAATACCCTTTTTATACTGCAGCAAACAGAATTTTACACAGCATTCTAAGTACAGTCAGGCTAATGATTTATAAAGTGGCAGGATTACCTCACTATTGCAACTCATTATTGATCTTTTAATACACTCCAACAACTGATTTGTTTTATTCACTATCGGGGAGCATTGTTGCAATTCATTGCAGTTCCATTCATTGAAAATCAGAATTACAGATCTCTTTCATTTTCCGTATACATTTGTTTTCTTTCTGTTTGCTTAATAGTCACTTCTAAAATTTTTGTTCCCACATGAAGTACTTTGATTGTTTCTACGTTGATTTTGTCACTTCTCTACTCAATTGACAAGTATATTTTAATCATCCTATAACTTCTATTTGTATTTGGAGTATACTACCTTCATTAGCTTTGTGCTTGTGACCCTTAGCTCCAGAACATTTATGAAAATATTAAACAAAAGAAGGCCCCATTTAAATCCGTGTGGGATTCCACAGGGAACATCCTCCCAGGCATCCACTGAGTTCTATCAGTCAGCCATGGTATCCATTGTAAAATATTCACACTGATTCAAGTTTTCTTCATTTTGACTACAGTCTTTCCTGAGGAACTCTATCAAAGACCTCAGTGGAATTCAAGTTCGTCCCGTTGTTACAAATGCATATATGATAAGATCATTTCTAGTTTGGAAATAGTCATTTTTAAATGCGGGATAAGTAAAAGAATACCTGGCCTGGGGAGTTTGGCAGACAGGCCCAGGTAATTATGGATCAAATGGAGGCCCATGTTAAATTGATGAGACCATGATGTGAGGTGTTAACAGTTAAACAACGGGAGCCTTGTTAACTGTGTTTAGTATCGCTTGAGGAGATAATCTATCTGTAAGGACACGGGAGAGGATTTAAATTATTCATGTAATTTCCCCAGATCAGGCAACCTCCTCAGACCAGGTAAAAGCAAAATACTGTGGAAGCTGGAAACCTGAAACAAAAACAAAAAGTGCTGGAAAAACTCAGCAGGTCTGACAGCATCTGTGGAGAGAAAGACAGAGTTCACATTTTGAATCCCTATTACTCTTCTTCAGAACTAAGGAGAAGAAGAAATGGCAAAATATATACTGTTTAAGGCAGATGAGAGAGGTGAAGCTGGATAGAAGGCCAGTGATAGGTGGAGGCAAAGGAGAGATTGCAAAAGATGTCACAAACAAAAGGTCAAAGGGGCGTTGATGGTGATGATACTGGTTAAAGGAGGTGCTAATGGTGACAATAAGAGTAGAAAGTAAAATGAGCAAGTGACAGATGGCCCTAGTGGGGGGTGGGGAGCGGGGAGGGGATGGTGTGGGAAAAAAGATTGAAATGGCTAAAAGGTGGGGATAAAACAATGAATAAAAATTGAAATAATTTTAAATAATAATAATAAAAATAGGTGGGGAAAAATATATATATAAAAATTTAAAAAATAAATAGTTGAAAAAAGGGGATCAAAAAGGGGTGAGGATGAAGGAGAGAGTTCATGGTCTGAAGTTGTGGAACTCAATGTTAAGTCTGGAAGGCTGTAGAGTGCCTAATTGGAAGATGAGGTGCTGTTCCTCCAGTTTGTGTTGAGCTTCACCGGAACAATGCAGCAAACCAAGGACGGACATATGGGCATGAGAGCAGGATGGTGTGTGGAAATGGCAAGCGACAGGAGGTCTGGGTAATGCTTGCGGACAGACCGAAGGTGTTCTGCAAAGTGGTCACCCAGTCTGTGTTTGGTCTCTTCAATGTAGAGGAGACCGCATTGGGAGCAGTGAATGCAGTGGACTAAATTGAGGGAAGTACAAGTGAAGCGCTGCTTCATTTGAAAGGAATGTTTGGGCCCTTGGATGGTGAGGAGGAGGGAAATAAAGGGGCAGATGTTGCACCTTCTGCGATTGCACGGGAAGGTGCAGTTGGAGAGGATTGGGATGTTTGCAGTGATGGAGAAGTGGACCAGGATGACCCGGAGGGAATGGTCCCTACGGAATACTGACAGGGGGGTGAAGGAAAGATGTTTTTGATGGTGTCATCATGCTGGAGTTGGTGGAGGATGATCCTTTGAATGCAGAGGCTGGTGGGGTGAAAAGTGAGGACAAGGGAGACGCTATCATTGTTCTGGGAGTGAGAGGAAAGTGTGAGGGCAGAGGGGCGGGAGATGAGTTGGACATGGTTGAGGGCCCTGTCAACCACCGTGGGTGGGAAATTTTGGTTAAGGAAGAAGGAAGACATGTCAGAAGCACTGTTTTGGAAAGTGGCATCATCAGAACAAATGCGATGGAGGTGAAGGAACTGAAAGAATGGGATGGAATCCTTACAGGAAGCAGGGTGTGAGGAGTTGTAGTTGAGGTAGCTGTGGGAGTTGGTGGGCTTGTGATGAATATTGGTGGACAGTCTATCACCAGAAATTGAGACAAAGAGGTCAAGGAAGGGAAGGGAAGTATCAGAGATGGACCATGTGAAAGTGATGGAGGGGTGGAAATTGGAAGATTTTTTCCAGGTCCAGACGAGAGCATGAAGCAGCACCGAAGCAGTCATCGATCTACCGGAGAAAGAGTTGTGGAAGGGGGCCTGAGTAGGACTGGAACAAGGAATGTTCCACATAACCCATAAAGAGACAGGCATAACTGGGGACCATGCAGGTACCCATAGCCACACCTTTAATTTTGAGGAAGTGAGACGAGTTTAAGGAGAAATTGTTCAGTGAGAGAACAAGTTCAGCCAGACAGAGAGTGGTGGTGGAAGGGGATTGTTCGGGACTCTGTTCAAGGAAGAAGCAGATAGCCCTCAGGCCATCCTGATGGGGGATGGAGGTGTAGAGGGATTGGACGTCCATGGTGAAGAGGCAGCAGTTAGGGCCGGGGACTGGAAATTGTTGATATGATGTTGGGCATCAGAGGAATCGCGAATGTAGGTGGGAAGAGACTGGACAAGGGGAGAGAGAACGGAGTCAAGATAGGAAGAAATTAGGCAGGAACAGGCTAACATGATCGGTCTACCGGGACAGTGCTGTTTGTGGATTTTGGGGAGGAGGTAGAAGCAGGCTGCCTGAGGTTGGGAGACTATGAGGTTGGAAGCTGTGGGGGGAAGATCTCCAGAGGAGATGAAGCCATTGACAGTCCTGGAAACAATGGCTTGATGTTCAGTGGTGGGGTCATTGTCCAGGGGGAGGTAGGAGGAAGTGCCTGCGAGTTGGCGCTCAGCCTCTGCGAGGTTGAAGTCAGTACGCCAAACAACAAAAGCACCACCCTTGTCAACAGGTTTGATAACAAAGTCAGAGTTGGACCTGAGAGAACAGAGTGTGGCAAGTTCAGAAGGAGACAGGTTAGAGTGGGTGAGAGGAGTAGAGAAATCGAGACGGCCGATGTCACACTGACAGTCCTCAATGAAAAGATCAAGGGCAGGTAAGAATCCAGAGGGAGAGGTCCAGGTGGATGGGGTATACTGGAGGCGGGTGAAAGGATCCGTTAAACAGGGGGGAGGATTCCTGCCCAAAGAAGTGAGCAGGGAGATGAAGGTGGCAAAAGAAGAGTTCAACTTTGTTCCAAACCCAGAATTCATTGAGGTGAGGACGTTAGGGTATGAAACTGAATCCTTTGCAGAATACTGATCTTTCAGCATCAGAGAGGGGAAGGTCGGGGGTATGGTGAATACATGGCAGGGGCTGGGATTAGAAGACTAGATGGGTCAGAGGGACTGGAAGGGGTGGAAGGTTCTGGATGGGTGTTGGAATTAATGAGTTGTTGGAGCTTACATTCCTCAGCATCTGAAAGAAAGAGACAAAGTTCCTTGTTAAGGCGTCGGATGAGACGAAGAAAAAAATGAAACTAGGGGCAAGGACAACTTTGAGATAGGGTGAGTCAGTGCTGCTGGAGGGAGAGGTTGAGTGTGTCCATATGGTGGTGTATGGCACTGAACGTGGATCTCAGGATGTGGTGGGAACAGCAGTCCGAGGAGTGTTTTATGTCCCAGAGATACCTGTCATCCTGGATGGATTCGAAACATGAGGGATGGAACTTCAGTTGGGATCCACATGGGGTATGTCAGAGATGGAGACAGTCACTGAGGGAGGAAATATGGCTGTGAAGGTGAGTTTTAGTAAACACCTTGTCAAACACCAGGAGGGAAATGGAAAGCAATGAAAGTGTATAGGACAAAAGAGACAAGCGGAAATCCTGTTGGAGAGAAGGGCAGTACTTCTTCAAGGTAGGCATTGCTGGGAGAGAAGTGGTAGTCAATTAAACACTAAGATAAAGGCAAAATACTGTGGATGCTGGAAATCTGAAACAAAAAAACAAAAAGTGCTGGAAAAACTCAGCAGGTCTGACAGCATCTGTAGAGAGAAAGACAGGGTAAACGTTTCGAGTCCATGTGACTCTTCTTCAGAACTAAAGAGAAGTAGTAATGGTGAAATATATACTGTTCAGGTGAAGCCAGATAGAAGGCCAGTGATAGGTGGAAGCAAAGGAGAGATTGCAAAAGATGTCATAAACAAAAGGTTGAAGGGGTGTTGATGGTGGTGATACTAGCTAAAGGAGGTGCGAATGGTGACATTAATTGGAATTTATTTTACCAGTCTCAGCCAAGATCTTAACACCATCTGTCTTACCCCTATCATGTTCCGTTGTCACACCTTCAAAGAAAAAGAGTAAGATAGATTGGCAGAATCTCCCCTTCATGAAGCTATATTGAACATCTGTTATGATTTCATTTCTGTCCAGATGTTCCATGATCAGTATGGAAGGAGGCCATTCAGTGCATTGTGCCCTCAGGGCATTAATTGTTCATTTTTGGAAGTGTCACTTGGCTCAGTCGTGGGATTTGAGTACATAATCTAGGCAGACATTCCAATACAATTTGAAGGTTTTGAGATGCAAACTTTTGGATGAGATATTAAACCAAAGCCCATTTGCCAGTTCGGGTAGACACAAAAAATCTCTGACTTATTTTCTCTGAAGAGCTGGAGGTCTTCCAATGTTCTAGATAACACTCACCCTTTCAAACATCACCAGCTAAACAAATTGGTTAGTCAACCATCTTATTTGTCATTTGTGAGATTAATTAATCACAAATTGGCTGCAACATTTGCCAATAAAGCCACACAATAATTGCACTTTAAGAGTAATTAATCGGTTGTGAAGCATTTTCTAATATTCTCAGACCTTAAATGGCTCAATCATTTTCATCGTCTGAAAACTCCTGTGCCCTTTGTTGGCTGGCAGCATGTTGTCCGTGCTATATGAGTTGAAATAAAATAGGTGAGATGATTGGTGTTCCAATATAGCTGACTCAATAATTGTATCAGGGCCCTAACCCTTTTAAGAGAGCTGCAGCAAAATATTTCCGTTTCAGGCTGATTAGTAAAGATCAGAATTTGGCTCAATATTGGTCACTTTAGTTTGGCAGCAGCTGTTAGACTTCACACATATGCTGAGAACTCCCTTTGCAGGTTCTCAATCCCACACTTGATTCCTTCCAGAAATTTCCTGTCATCTTTACTGGCATATTCCAGTTGCTGAGATGCAGGATTATGCACCTGATACACAAAATTTAAACCTTTGTTTAGACACTTAATTTCCTTGTCTTTGTGAAGTTAAACATTTTCACTCTCCCATCATACTGAAACATATTTCCATCAACTGGCATTTAATATTTTACATATTCCATAGTTAATCAAAATGGGTAATTTGAAATGAATAGATTCTGAATATTTAACAAGGTTTTGAACAGAAAGTGGAAAAAATATTTTATTTCATCAAAAAATTGTTGGTGGCTGGAGGATAAAACAAATGCTATTTACTTCCAAGAGGATAGGATAGTCAGCCTGAGTCTCCCTGGCTGACAACATCAGTAATTAAGCAGTAATTAAAGAATTGCTGCCAATATCATTCTGTCCCAGCTGTTCTGCTAGAAATTCAGAATTAATGGAAAATTTTATGTGGAAGTCAAGTGCCTCAGGTTGTGATGCAAATTGCAGTGGTTTGTAATAATTTGGTGGTTAAAATTTCATAGGTGCTGCTTGGCTGGAGTCACTGCATTAAAACTCCACTGATCCACAGGAGATGGGTCCCTTGATCTTGAGAATAATTTAAAGAAGGATCTAGAAAATGAGACAAGGTCCTATTAATCACAATGGTACTTCTCAGAGTTTATGTTTGTTACAGCACTGCCAGCACTGCAGGGAAGCACATGCTACCAACTAGTCTATCATAAAATTGCACCTGTACAATTTCGAAAAGGACCTGGCGTTTACTTGCTCAATTTTTCTGTTTATACTAACACTTCTAGTTGAGGGCCTTTTGGTTTCATTGTTGGTTTTACATGAGCTGTAGGGCAAGCCATCAACAAAGAAAGCAATGTTTGCCAGTTTATCATTCTGTATTCACTCTAAATGTAACTGCTTAAACTAAATGGCATCAAGATATAACACAATGCAAAGTTTCTATATATGGGTAGCATGATCTTAATCCAGTCCAATGGGAGTCTACCAAAGCAAATTGAGTTAACTTTTCTATTGGTCATAAGTGTTCTGAGTACACCAATAAATGTAGCGAACTTGGACCAGGAATTCAGACGTGCCCATTGGTGCAGTATTGACTGATATCTGGTCTCAGGTCTTGTTTCCATGGAGGCAGAGAGCTGCAGAACTTCCAGGATGTGTAAATGAAGATCAATCCACTGTGACACTAGCGGCAACTCTCAGATTAGAAGGTTGGGCGACAGGCCGAGAAGAGTTGGCATTTGGATCAGGAGGTAGCAGAGTGTGAGGGTTCAGTCGGTCGATGCACTGGGTAATCTATGGCCAGGGCAAGTGATCGATGGCTGAGTTAGGGTCTCACATTCTTTCAACAAACTACATTCCGCTGAGTATACTTTAGGAACTTACATTATTCACAGCCTTGCAGTGGTGAGCGCAATAGCTTTTTAAAATTAAGTCACAGGATATGGGCTTTGCTGGCTGGCCCATCCCTAGTTGGCGAGCTACCTTCTTGAACCGCTTCCGTCCATGTGGTGTAGGTATACCCACAGTGCTATTAGGGAGAGAATTCCATGATTTGGACCCAGCACCCGTGAAGGAACAGCAATATATTTGCAAACCAGGGTGGCAAGTGACTTGGAGGAGAACTTCCAGGTGGTAGTGGTGTTCCCATCTATCTGCTGCCCTTGTCCTTCTAGATGGTAGTGGTCATGGGTTTAGAAGGTGCTGTCGAAGGAGCCTTGGTGAATTCCTGCTGTTAGGCCCCTTACTTCCTAATGCAAATACTAATTCCTGGTTTAAGCATCTATATGCCAATTATTTGTCTTTTACCAATACACCAGATGGCACACTCTAGCTCGTAATGAGCATGCCGTTCATGCCCACCAGATTAGAGGTTTACGAGGCCATTTAGCATCTGAAAAACAGAAGCTGCATGGCGAAATTTCTTAGCCATTATAGCTGCTGGCACCAGTGTAGATCCCCCCCAAGGCCAATAGGCAGATATCATCTCATTTAAGCTCATGGGCTTGAAGCTAGTATGGCTGCAAGGGAAAACATGATTTTGCCAGTTGCAATTGTCATCCAATAAAAATACACTAAACCCCAATCTGTTAGTGGGCACGCCACATTACATCAACTTAACTCTGGTCGAAGAATAATTGCCATATGCTCCCTGTCCCTAGAAATTTTATGAATATAGGGACAGCTCCATTAGCATCAACGTCTGATAATGCCTGATCCAGTTTGCAATGCCAGTCGGTATTGCTGACTGAACAGTTTGTTGTTTCAAGAGGAATAACTTTTCAATGCTGAATAAGATGGAATATTATTCTGTTTCATAATTCATTTTGTAATTGGAACTACGCAGTTAACTATCGTGAGGTGTTTTTTATTCTTGTAATGCTTAATGGCTGAGCAAAATAAATTATTCTTTGTCACCTGCTATACAGTAATCCCTTGCTGTGCAGCACCATAGGCCAAGCTAGTCTGAATTGTTCATTAAAATGCAATTGTTTGCTTAATTGCAAGGAATTAAATGAAAACTTCAGCCCACGCAGTTAGTTTTCACCTAGCTTGTCCAGCGGAAATTGGCTGCGTGGATATCTAAAAAGGAGCAGGTGTGTATTACATCGATAGGCCTGAGTGAATTTTGGCTGGAGCCTGAATGGGGAAGATGTTACGGCTTTAAATTTTATTCTTTTGCAACAATCTTTCTTTGTGAATGTATACAGCCTTTCTTCTACACAAACTTATCATCCCTACTGTTGAGTGGGTGGGCAGAAAGTCTACTCATTAACCTTCACTTAAGGCTTGCTGCACTCACCTATCAGGAAAATCAAGACACGGCTCAGATGCAACTGTCCCTCTAACTTTTTCTTCAATCTCAAGGAAACACTATGGGCAGAATTTTCTCTCCGGCATTCAGGGGCGGTGATGCGTGAATCCTGATGTCACTGCGCATCATCCCAGTCTTTCATTCAGCGAGTGCGCACCGGAGTCGGCTGCGCCCCCACTTAACTGTCAAAGGCCTGCTAAGGCCATTAATGAACCAATTAACCAAATTGACAGGGCTGCCCATCCAACCTTAAGGATGGCAGGCAGGCAAAGAGCCCAAGTGGCCTTTGCATTTTTCATGAAACCTCATCCAATGGTGGAATGAGGTTTCATGAAAGGTTTATTAAATTAATAAATATTTTTTGAACATTTCGTAAACATGTCCCAGCTCATGTGACACCGTCACACGAGGGACACGTGTAAATGATTTTTTACCTCCTTTATTAAAAATTCTCATTATGAAATTAATCTCCCTGTGGCAGCTCTGTGTCTCAGGGAGATTTCTGTGCTCTTTTGTGCACATGCATTAAAGAGCACAGGCCCCAACTGTCCTTTCTCCCCACGCCTGCACAGGTAGCGCTGAGCTACTGGGCGCGCATCATGCTGGGCGGACTTTAATTGGCCCGCCCACGTAAAATGGCGCGCAGCCGATCGCAGGTGGCGATCAGCTCCGCACCTGCCCACGCCCACTCCCACCCAGACCACCTGACAGACGGAAGATTCTGCATTATGGCACCACTTGAGATTTTCCAATCAACGCAGTTCAAATTGGAGCAAAACAGGAATCAAAGTTATGCTGGTCCTCTTTTTATGGCTCTGAAAGTCAATGCTCTAAGATTCAGTGCAATTGTGCTGCCCTAGGACTTTAAGCTTACCAAAGGACTGCTTATAAGGCCTAAGCATTACTGCAATATTATGCTTAAACTCATGCAAAAAAGAAAGTTATGCTCCAGTTACTGACACACAAGTAGTTAATTTGATACAATCATATTTAAAAGGGGAACAGGTGGCAGATCAAATATTTTACTGGGTCATACATGAGAGATTTTTGGTCTTAAAATTAAAAAAAAATTTAGTCAGCTAAAAGGCCGAATGATTCTGACTGAGCTTGGAAATCCAATGTTTACATGGTACCTGCCTTCATGTGGGTTATTGTGCCAATGGTCCATGCTGCTTGAGACTTGTCAGCTTAGAAATATTCTTGTAGTTTTTGACAAGTAGTGCAGCATAATGACAAATATGTTCTCTAAGCCAAAGTTTTCAAAAAATATAATGAGGTGAACTTTAACCATGTCCTTACACATTGTCCATGAATACTGCTTCATTTTGTGGTAATTATAGCCAAACCCCGCAGTGGGAAACTGAAGGCAGCATCTTGGCCACCCATCTTGTGAAGCATCTCCTCATCCTGCAGCTTTTTGTGGACAAGAGGAATGACCATCCTCCACTTTTAGGATGCTTCAATAGGCAGTTAAACACAGTGCAATGGTAGAGTCATAAAAACAAGAAGAAATAAAAAAAATAAACAAAAATGCAATCAGACAAGACTGACACAAAAATAAATACACCCAACTTGAATATAGCAAAACAAAAACACGCTTTTGAGAAAACTCACTGTGAATTCTTTGGAAACAAGACTTGAGATACACTGCTTATAATTTTCCCAAAGTATAGACATCACATTTCTGGTAATCCCACTTTCATCGACATAATTTCCAAGCTTGTAAGGGCTCCTGTAATGCTGCCATCAGGACCCTTGAGCAGTAACAGCACAATCCCATCAGAAAAACTCAGCCTTTATGATTATGCTGTTGGTATAAGGCCCGTTCTCAGGAATTTCCAACATCCATGTACACAGCATTACAGAATTTCCAGATTTCCTTACTTAATTAAATATATGCTGCTTGATATTTATTCACAATGTTTAGTCTAATTAATTTTCTGAATGTAAAATTGAACAGTAAACGTTATTTATGTAAATTTCTGTGAATTTGGACTCTTGCTAAGTAATAGGGGGTCATACTCCTCAGGTGTTATACACAATGACTGTCCCTCCTGTGTAAACCTCTACAGTGAGAATGGACAGGTTATTGCCCATGGAAATGCCGCAGCAAAATCTGATACAATGTTCACCTCCATTCCATACGCCTCCCCTTTACAACAAAGATAATAAATCAGAGTCGAACTGTGGCTAAACTTTCTTCCCGAAGCCTGCAGAAATAAAGCCTAATTGTGTCTCTTTTGGTTGAGTTCAATTAATACAGCACAAATAGAAATTAAACCTCTACGGCCGCTGTCTGAATACTCACTAAAAATGTTGACATTATGGTCTCTTCCATGGGTCCCTTACTGCTGATGTCCTTTTTTTTGCCACATGCTTCATGGTGGGCTACTGGTGTGTAAATCCATCCATCAGCACAACACACATGCAGTTACTGAATTAATTGGTGCCTACTGTCATCTGTTGCAAGTTGCTTAGTGCAGTTCCCAATTACTGTAATAATCTTTGATGCTCAGGAAGTATTTCTCTTTTAACATTAAACTCCTGTGGACAGTCAATGCTGGAAATACGCAGCAGTTCAGGCAACGCATGTGGGGTGAGGAACAGGGTCAGTTTTTCAGGTTAAAGAGTTCTGATGAAAGGTCATCGACCAGAAATGTTAACCCTCTGTTTCTCTTTTCACAGATACTGCCTCACCTGCCGAATGTTTCTGTTTATGTTTCAGATTTGCAGCACCTGTCTCTTTCATTTGGATCCCAGATCACCTCTAATATATAGCAGGCTTTCTGACAGCAGGCTGTTCCCCAAACAACTTTTCTTTATTCACTCCTGCTCACTTCATTCCCTGTGTATAAACTAATGCAGCCTCCTCTACATCAGTATTGAAATAGCCCCAGGTGGATGCCAAAACTAGTACTTTGACAGGTTAAAGTGGATGTGCTGCGTACTGTGAGATAGTGGCTTGCTCGGTGCATCTATGTCACAGTGAACTTTTCACATTGACAGCCAGCATTTTATTGCACTCAGCATGTCAGTGGTTAGTGACAAAAAATGAACACGAGCAATTAGCCCAGTGCTCCTCCTTCACTTGTTCCTGCTTCCGTCCTCCCATGGGCGACAACAAAAGGCAATGGATGGCAATAAAGGAGGTAACGAGTGACAATAATGAAAGTGGAATGGATTGAAAAAAGGGGAATAGATGGCACTGAAAAGGAAAATATAAATGAAGGGCAGAGGGGATGAAGGCAAATGTAGTATTGAAGGGTAAATGGGCATCAATGAATAAGGCGATGGATGGTAATGATGGACAAATTGATGTTTTGATGCAAATTGGATGACAAAAGGCAGGTAAGGAAAGGGATTGGATGGGGTAAAGAAGAGTGGATGGAATTGATGGGCAAACATAATGAAGATGAGGGTAAGGCAAAATGAATGGTAACAAAATGGTTAATTGATGACAATGAAGGGGAGAGTAAATAAGAATTGGATGATAATGAGGAAAATAGATGACAATTAAGATAGGATAGATTGCAGTAAGAGGGAATTGATGAAATTAAAAGGGTATTACTGTCAGTTCCTGCACCAATCCACCAAAAAGGGCAGTAGAAATCAGAAGGTAGCCAATTTGCACACAAGTGGATACTAAGCTCCTGTCAGAGGCAGCTGATACGCACTCTTGTGTCATCTCTTGTAGATTTTGAGGCTTGAAAGCTTTCATATTTCATGCCCTTGATGCCATAAGTTCTGTAGAAACTGATGCTCGAAACTGCTGCTTCCTTTCATTCTGGATGCTTCTTGTTCTCTCCTTTAATGTACTCCTGCAATCCATTTAAAAACTCTCCAGATTTCCTGCATCCAGACCTGTGAGCTGCCTATAGGGAACATGTTTTGCGTTGGCAACTTGAGAAATTAATGCACATAAGGTCCAGTCATGAAAACGGAATGAGTCATGTTGACGCTTTCATGTTGGTATTTTGAGTGTACCATCACTGCGCTCCAAATTAAAATCACTCCTGTGTCAAATATGTTTGGGACAGTGACAATATGGCATTATGGCAGGGTCTCATGCTGGCCCACGAGGATATAGATTTTGATAGCATATGATTATACTGCTACCGATAGAAAGCAGCATTGCACAGGTCCCAGCTTTTGGCCAACTTAGTGCCAGCTCATACTAATTCATGCCCCCCCACTCATTATCCTTTTCCCTTACACTCTCCATGCCATTCACCCAGTATCCACCATGGGCAGACCTCAGGAGCAATGCTGGGGTGAAATAAAGCTTTAATTACCTATTACAGGCTCTGATAACTCCCTGGTTCTGGTCAAGGGCCCCTGTTGAACTCTCTTTTCCTTTTTGGTGCAAATGGGTTTGCTTTGTATTTGGATGATGACTAATTCTAGAATGAAAATTCAAAAAATAAATGTCAGTAAGATCATTGAGCATGGTACACTAAACCCTAAAATAAAAAGATTCAACTGTTCGGAGTTACAACGGAGGTTTGCATTGTTCAATGGCATTTCTAAATAAAAAATAAAATAAGCATAACTGTGACTTATGCAGAAAGCTTTCTAATACTTAAAAATGCAGATTTGAAAATCTGTTATAATATATTATTTTCAAGTGCAACATGTAGTAGGGATTATTATAAATTGGTGGGATTTAGATCTCTTCATTGAAATTGTGTAAATGGTTTTAAGCCAACCGGCAAGGAGACTTCAGTGCAAAACCTTCCCATTTCTGTTTATATTTTGACCATTTTAATCAGTTTCCTATGGATTTTAATGTAATGTAAAATATATTTTCCAACTAACGTAAAAACTTCATGAAATATCTGAAAAATTGCAACACATAAACTCTAACTAGATATAACTCAAACATATAAAAAGGCAGAATATGGCACAAATCTCAGTAGATTTGAATTAATGATGGAATAATTTATAATGCCTGTCGTTTCAGCTAGAGGTGGAAACAATTAATTTAAAGGACATAACTGTAACAATAAGCTGATAGTATTCCATCAAACTGAAAGAAAAATGAGTGTCATTTCTATTTCTAAGAGGAATCAAAGTAATACTCCAACAGATATTCTTATTGCTATTCGCACTGAAGCTCATGGAAACCAGTGTAAATGTGAAATCTTTACCCAATTCAAGTGCCAGTTATTGTCCATCTAGATACCAGATTGGCACCAGGACCATCATGTTGGGGATAATGTCAACTTTGGGTTATGCTATAAAACATCAGATTGGGCGCCATTATACACTCAACTGATTTTCCTTCACATCGGCATCAACGTAATGGAAAATCAAGCGGGTTGCATAAAATGATTTTCTCATCATGGCCAAAAGCTGGAATTATTTCTGTCGATTTTTCGTAGTCACAAATTTGTTACCTTGAGATGTTCATTTTCTTTATCCTGAACAGACAATCAGAGTAGTATTTTTCAATAAGGTGTTTGATTGATTAATAAGGCATGATACTACAACCTATTAATGAATACCATAAAAAGTGACATTTTGCTGATCACAATATCCTCAATAGAGTATTTATCCAACATCTGAAAAATAAGCAGTGACTAAACCATTTCACGATAGATTCAGATATTCATTGACAAATTGCATTTTATCTGCAGAAATGGTAAGGTCAAATGGATAAAAGATACCACATTTCCTGCACCTGTAATCTAAAACCTTGAGTTGATAATTATATCCAAACTATGCTGAGAGAAAAAAAGTTGCTGCGAAACACTAATATTGATAAAGACTTCTCAATAAGTATTCAATAATTTTTGTGAAACACCAGTGTTTTATAATGACTGCTTTTGTCCAGTGATAAAATGTTGTTCCATTATATGAAAGGCTGGGTTACTCTTGGGATTTTCCATTCTGGGTCTAAGTCCCATAGCAGGAGTGGGAACCGGGAGTGTTTCCTGCCGCAGAGCCCATTGGGAATTCGTGCTGAATCGCGCGATGTTGGGCTCATTAATTATGCAGTGAGGGTTTCCTGACGCACTGTGTGGCGGGGCAGGCTGGATGATGCCTGCCCCGTTGTTATATCCAGGTGCCATATTTAAAAGGCACCCAGACATCAACCTGTTTGTCATGAACCCTTCGTGGAAGGATGAGACGGTGCTGGAGACACTGCGAGAGGTGAGGGAAACATCATGCAAAGGTGGCAGAGGCCCTCGACTGTGTGGCATGTGAGACAGAGGAAACCATCTACCTGCCCTCTGATGAAGTGGTTCCAACCTGTGTGTGCATGGAGGTCTCCATGGGCAGGATGGCGAATACCATTGAGAATCTCATCCAGCAGAATGCCCAATTTCCATCGAAGATGCGCACTGACATGCTCGCCATTGCTGTAGCCATGGGTGAGATCTTGCTGTGGCTATGCAAGGGAGGTGGGAGGGGTGGGACACCTCAATTTCCCTCCAGTTGCCCTTTCTCCTCAAGGAGTCAGGCAGGGGCTCTCAGGCACCCAAAGGGAGGAGAAGTGGCTGTTGGACACCGATGGGACCTACACTCAGGATTCTTTGAGGATGTATGACCCTTCGAAATCCCCCTTTCCTGTGACCCCTTTGCTTTGTCCTCTGTGAGTGCAGAGGGAGCAGCTGCCCCACAGCAGGACAGCCAAAGTAAGTTGGGGCCCTCCAGGCCTTGGGTCTCCAGAGGACGTCCACCAAGGTTATTCAAGGCAACAGGGCAAAGTGGTCAGCAGGCTGCTTCCAACCCTGTTGTGGATGCCAGGGCAGCACCTAGAAGGGTAGGGAACACAAGATTAAGACGTTATGATTTCACGTGTAGTTGCATGGATGCACTATAATTGTTAAATTTCTTACACCATTGTAAATAGACTATATCTGCACTTTAATAAGGTCTGATGGGGTTTCATTGCGACTCGTAGTCTTTAAGGCTATAAGTCACCTGCTCCTGTTTTCAGAGGGATACCCCAGGCTGGGTCTATGTCCCCCAGAATCATGCACATGCAAGGAGACGAGGATCTTTGCCAGGGTCCTTGTGAGCTATGTGCAAGAGCCTCCTACACACATGCTGAACCTTTGCCTTTCGCGTACTCATCTGTTGAAGTGCCTTAGCATTGTCAGTACTTTGTGCTGGGATTCTCCTTCAGTTGCCCAGCTGAGCTGACCTGCCACTCCACCAACCCTCACTGACCCAACACACATGCAGCATCTTGAGATCTCCACCTCGAGGCTCTGGATAGTTACAAGCGGCCACGGTGTGCGTGACTTTTCAGGTATAGTCCAACACCTTCCAACCTCCCCCATGACCCACACTTTCCCCCCGTAAACATTAACCCATCTGGTGTCACTTTGGCCTCACCACAGTCACCCTACAACCCTCCCTCATTACCCTCCGTCCTGTGCAGGTGAATGCCCACTTCCCTAACCTTCCCAAGGAGCTCAGCCCCGTAACAATTGACATGCCCCCATCATCCTTCCAACTCCCAGAATTCGGTTTCCTTCCTTATCGGGATCGCAGGATCCTCAACCTCCCACCCTACCGGTTGCCACTGCTCCTTTAACCCTTGCTATCCTTTTCTTTCAACAATTTCCTCAGTATGCCCCCCAGGGCTCATCAGCTGACAACACAGACCCCTCCCTCTGAAACCATTTCCCCTCTTTCCCCCTCAACAAGTCTGTTCACACCTGCACACCACACCCCTGCCAACAACCCACCATAGCCCTTCCCACTCTCCACTCCATAAACTACTTCACCCATTCCACGAACCCCGCAGCATCCCTCTTTCTCCAACCTCCCGTGCCCCCCTCTAGGCATCCACACCTTTCCCTCATCTTCATTCGTCTCCTCCACCTCTAAGCCTCACCCCAGCATGGACCATCACCGCCCAAGAGCACCTCAAGCAGCCGGCCACCTGCAGCATGAAGATCCACATCCTGGAAGCTGCTGCAGTGAGAAGATCCACGTGGTAGATGCTCCACCCTCCCACTGCTGCAGTTGGTGTTCCACGGCCCACGGTTGCTGGAGGCCTCTATTTCCACTCTCTGCAAGCTGCCCCAGGCCTTCTTCCAGGTAAGTCCTGACATGTCCATGCTGCATTGGTCCGGACATATTCCAGACCAGCGTGATATCCCGCTGGCGGGGCGGATAATTCAACAGGAGTTCAATTCTGGTCGGGGCTTCTTCTGCATTTCATTCATGGGATGCAGAACGGCTTCACTCTGATGGGAACACGTCATGACAGGTGGGAGAACACATTCCCACTGGCATGGACCAATCTTTGAGCTCCCATTGCATTGCTCCCTACCATCCGCCCCCCCAGCCATTAAACGCGCACCAGGGGAGACTGGGCAATCCCAGCATTGGGCTCCCAAAGCCATTGGCTGAATATAGTTATCCTCCTACTCCTTGAATTTGTTTAGATTCATGTTCCCAATATTCAGCTTGATGGGAAATTGTATAATCATTCCCAGTTTTAGAAAATGATGAAGTACAAATTTTATTTTACTGTATCATCAAAGGAGATCTGAAATTAGAGGTTCATTGTCTGCATTCATATGTATTAATGCCAAAGGTAAATCTTAATCTTTCCAATAATCATGTTTTCGAATCAGAAAAATCAAGTCTAAATTAGAATTGGCTTCCCTTGCATGTGGTCTTTGTATGGAAATCTGTTACAGCATGTAATGGGAATGACTGCTTCCCAAAATAACTTCAAACAGATATCCTGAGGATTGGTGAGTGCAAATGTAAATCTCCAATGGTGGGCCATACAAACATAAACATAGGTGAGCAGAATCATCCCAGATTTGCACTAAGTGCGGTACTGGGCAGGAAAAAGTACGTTTTACCCATCGGCCACAATGGCGACTTTTCACGTATCGTCCCATTCCCAGGAAACACGTCTTTTTGATGGCAGGGGGTCTCTCATTCACCTGCAGCGCCATCACCTCACCGATTCATTACTCTGGGCACCATTTTTAAGGTGCAGCCGTGCAAACACCTCTCAGTGCTTCCGGCGCAGGACTGCCGCAAAGAAGACAAGGCAAGGAGACTGCAGCTCCCTCAGTTTAATGATGCATCCTTTGAGCACCTTTTGGACTCAGTAGAGGTCCGCTGTGATGTCCTCTACCCCTGCTCTGGCCACAGGATGGGCAGCAACATCACTAATCCAGCATGGAAGACAATGGCAGCAGTTGTCAGCGCCAATGCCCTGCAGAAGAGGACAGCCACCCAGTGCCGCTACAGGATGAATGGTCTCATCCGTTCCACCAGGGTAAGTCAATCTTCTCATCACTCTCAACTCACACAGTCACAAACCCATCGCACACTCATAGGAATCTCACACCTCAAAGGACAACACCACTAACTCACACCCTCACATCTCCATCAGGCTCATATCCTCTGGAGCTCGCGTCCACATCCTGTCCATGTCTCTGCTGACCACGCAAACATTCCACACAGTGCCATGCATCCTGCTCACACTTTCTCCATCTGTTTTCATGCAGAAGCAGCTGGTTCACATCAGCAGAGAGAGGTCCCAGACTGGGGGTGAAGTAGCACACATTAGACCCTCTCACTGACTTTGAGGAGCGTGACATCGTGCTGACTGGTGAGGACAAGGACCGTGCCTGCGGCAATTGTGAGGTCGGTGATGAACTCCGACCTGAGGATCCTACACCACATCATCCCTCTCTCAATGCAAATGTGAGTGCTCTCTCTGCTGCTTTTGACTCTGCTGACATGCACTAATTATCTCTACCTTGGTTCAGAGGGAGCTCTGCTAAGTGACTGACATCCTCAGCCAGCCAGTCCCTTAGCTTCATCCAGATCCTCATCCCCAGGCAAGAGGACTCCAACTCTATTGAAGAGCTTAAAATAGGCAGCCTGGAAGACCCGTCACAGTGCTTACCCACACCTTCCACCAGCGGAGAGACACATAACTCGGTGAGACCTAGATCTAAAACAGGCTCAGGTTCACAATCTGGTGGTCACCACACGGACATGCATCCACAGCAGGAGGAGTCAGGTTCAACCGAACTCCCCGGCACTTGGAGGACAGCTGGAGAAGAGGCATCTGTGAGGTCCGAGTCAGATGACAAGCCTCTGGCCTTCCAATTCATTGTGGAGAGTAAGCAAAAGGCGGGGAAACATCACACAGACCTGTTGGAAGACTTCAACAGAGTGGCACACGAGTCGGAATGCGTCTGCCTGCTCTCCAATGAAGTGATGCCCATATGTGTGCCAGTGGAGGTCTCCATTAGAAGGATGGTGGATACTATGGAGACCCTGCTGCAGAACAGAGCAGAACATGGAGATACACGCAGACCTATACTCCATCACGGTAACCATGGGTGAGTTCCACCAGTGGCAACACAGGAGGGAAATGGGGCACATTGATGTTCCCCCAGTGCTCCTTCCCCTCAAGGAGTCAGGTCCTCAGGCACCCGAAGGGGAAAAGTGGCAGCTGGATATCCCTGGGTCATCCACTCAGGAATCTCAGAGGCTGCCCTCTCCCTCCTTGCCCCCTTTGCCTGTGACACTGTCACGACTCACTGGGGATAGTGAGCTGTAATATTAAGCCCCTCTGTTTCTCGAGCCGCAACAAATGTGAAGAGAGTTTGATCAAACCACCCGATTGCCCCAATTCTACCTAACTGTTTAATTTAGGTTAACAGAATATGAGCACCACGTTCGTAAACTTAATAAGTAAATAACTGTTTATTGAACAAACTGTCATGAACCAGTGGCAAAAGAAATAAAAGTGAACGGCTAATTTCTAACACTATAACTTAAACTATACCCCTTTCATAAATCCCTATACATATACATACAAAAACATGGATTTTAAGAGTGGGATAAAACAGTTCAATAGCACCAATTCCAGAATATAGGATTTGATGGGTTGATTTTGATCAATGTCTTCCAAATTCCTTTAATTCTTGTTGATGACACGAGGTGGTCTTCCTGTACTTTCAGCATTTAGTTCACTGGTTGAGCACTTGCCTTTCAATGTCACTATCAGTGATTTTCCACTTTGCCTCTTGACAGGGGTTTTCAGGGAGAGAGTAGGTTATAGAGACATGAGAAGAAAAAGCCAGACAGCTTATTGTGGAATTACTGGAATCTTCCACACACAGGAGAAAGAGGTTTTAGGTCTTGTTCCTTTCAGGCTAGGAGCTATTCAGCTGTGCTGCATCTCACAAAAAACCTGGTCACCTGTTCAGGAACCAATTAAAATGCTGTTGTCAGGCAGCTCCCTTGCTCCAGGATTCCTTTCCGGCAACATCCTGTCTTTCATGGCACACTGTTCCAGGACTGCATCATTGTATATATCTCTCATCCTGTTCCAGTGGATATGTCTTTCCACTTGTAGGCATTGTAATTCTAATACAAAGTCCAACAGGAAATAAAAAGATATGTTTTTTATAACAGCCCAACAGAAATAAAAAGATATGTTCCTTACAACCCCTTCAACCTCATCTTCTGTCACCACAGAGGGAGCAGTTGGCCCATAGGAGGACAGCCAAAGCAAGCCGGGGCCCCCAAGGCCTCGCTTCTCCAGAGGACCCACTCCAAAGTCATCAGAGACAACATGGCCAACCATTTTCGTAGGCTGTCTCTATCCCTCCTGCAGATGTCAGGGCAGCACCTAGACGTCTAAGGTATTCAAAAGTTAAGAAATTCTGATCACAGTTGCTTCCATGAGTGAACACATTTTATCATTTTACATTCTGAAAAAAAAATTACTTTCACTGAATAATGTTGTAATGGTGCCTTTCAGCTTCATTTAAAGACTTTGCTAGTTCTCCCACTGCATTCTCCCACTTGCAGTTCTGCTGCATGCAACCAGTCCACGAGTGATCCCGGAGGGAGAAGTGTGTGTGTTTCAGGGCCTTTTAGAGCCTCGTGCAAGCGTTCTCCCATGCACATGGATCCTTCCTGCATCATACTTACTTCAATGTCCTGAGCATTTTCAATCTGCCTGCCGGAGTTCACTTTCAGTTGTCCACCTAAGCTGACCTGCATCTCCTCCTCTCAACTGACCACACTCCTATGCAGCACCTGTTCCTGGCCACCACGACTCTTGTTTCAGTTTTGATTTAGCAGGAATGGTAGTGCTACAATTTATTTTGAGGTCCCCCATGCTTTTCCCTCTCCCAGTCATCCATTTCCCTTCCCCTATCATTGTCGACCCCTCTGGTATCACCTTCCACCTCCCTTCTGTCACCTCCCAGCCACAACTCTTTTCTTTTGGGGGTGTCCAGGTTAAAGTGCACATTCCCTTCCTTCCCAAAAAAATCCCACCTCCATCCACGTTAACTTCGCCAACCTCCTCATTCCCACCCACTGTGTTCGTGTCTGCTCCCGAGTCCCCACCAACCACCCCTGCCGTCCCTCCTACTGATAACGTTGCACTATCGTCCTCCCACCCTACCACCTCACTCTGCCCTCAGTCATTCTCACCATTCCCTTTTACCATGCCCACCCTCAGTTCATTCCCCAGGAGGCAGTCATCGACTCAACAGACCCTTTCCTTGCATGTTCACCTGGACATCAACCCCCCCACTGAACTTCTTCCCCTCTTGGAACTCCTCCCCCTCTTGGAACTCCTTCCCGCCGTGGAACTTCTCCCTGCCCATTGGGAACTGCATCCCCCTCCCAAAAGGCTCGCCCATCCCCTGGACTCCACACCCCCTTAGTCCTTCTCCCTTCCTGACTCCTTCCTCCCACCTTGTTTCTTCCACCACCCTTACTCTTACCTCTCTCTGGACTCCTTCCTCCCCCTGGACATCTTCCTCCCCCTGGACTCCTTCCCCTCTCTGGACTCCTTCCTCCCTCTGAACTCCTTCACTTACACCTTCCTCTCCCCTTACACCTACCTCCCCAGTTGCCATCTTCTCCCCTGTTACCCAATACCCCCCCCCGTTCTACCTCACAACCTTACCCCCCCAACACCTTTGTTCCTCCCCGCCCAACTTCACCCCTCTGACTCCTTAGTCTCCCCCCTTCCCAACCTCACTACCACCCTGATACACCTTCCTCTCCCAGTCAAACCTAGACCTGCCTCTCCCAAACAAAGTTGGATCTTCCTCTCGACCATCATCCGTTGTGACCAGACCCTCAGCAGTGACTTTCTTCCGGGACCTGATTCATGGTGCAGCCATGTCTACGAGAATTCACCCAGTGTGCCATGGACATTCCTGCAGTGTGCCGTTGCTGCTGAGCTCCAGCATTTTCTGCTCCTTAGATGTCCACGATGTGAGCAAGACCCTGGTGGTAAGTCCTGACTTTTGCATGTCACACTTATCAAGATGTGTTCTGCACCGACGTGTTTTCCCGCCAATGTGCTCAGATGATCCAGTGTGGGGGGATGATTCCGGTGACCTGGGCTTATAATGATATGCAGATGTATTACAATGGCGTTCCCAATGCCTGACGGCAGAAAATGCGGTCCGCCACTGGCGGGCAGAGCGGACGATTGAAAACTGGTTTCATGATGTCGTGAAACACGTTTTTGGCCTTCCCACCATATTGTCTTCTTACACCACCAAACATGCTCAATGCTAGTGGGCACAGAAAATTCCACCCCATGTGTCAGATCTGATAGGTGATGTAATTGTTATCGGATGATGCTAAACATATATCTAACAACGCAACCAAATTTTGTACTTGAATTAGGATTTCTCTCATCTGCAAATGACCAATTTACAATGTTTCTGTATTATGTTAATGGATTATTCATGCTTCAAATGAACCAAAGACAACATAAAACAATTTTTGGTGAGAATTTAGTTAACAAAAATTAATAGTATTATGAAAGCTTAGAGCCTAAATATGTGCAGCTGTGTTTGGGAAGATTAGGCCATGGACTTAAATATTCACCATGTGAATGTTAGAGAATGTAAACAAATGGGGTCTATTTTGTACTCCAACTAAAATTATGTATTCAGTTGTTCTAACTAAACAATAACATTTGTACAATGGGACTGAATAGGAATGGGCAATAGTTTCATGAAATTATATACAGTAATGAAACAGATTATGGTTCCAATGATTCTGTACAATGGGACTACATGGGAAGGGGTTGTGGTTACATTGTAATTCAGCAGAGGATAATGCAAACCCATGAGGAGAGAATGGAGCAGTGGTATCAGTTTTGATTGCTCGAGCATAGAGCACTGGTATGATGGGTCCAATACTATTCTTTTGTGCTGTAAACTTTAATGGCTATATGTACAATGTGACTAAATGGGATGGGTGGGTGGAGGGTAAATTTATCTCAGCAGCACCTGCATTTTCAATGCTATGAGGACCTGTAAGGTTCCAAAATAGTGCCAATAACACGTGCACTCCCCAGACACCATATTGGTAAATGAGATAGTTCACGGACACCTGATATCCCACAGAAGTATGCGCATCAGGCAGATCATGAGGTCGATCAGCTGATTTGGCAGCAGTGCTGCAGTTTTGGAGTTTCATGCACCAGCCTACAATCTCTCTTAACCTCCCAGAGCTGAACACCCATTAAGCAGCATGAAGGACTCGCTATCAGTACTATTCAATGGGATTATCAAATACTTATAGGTTTAGTTACTCAAGTTTAGTTACTAGATTTTTTTTTGTTGGTTGCTGCAATTCTATACATATTGGGTGCTTTTCCATACTTGTTAAAAATATTCTAGAGTGAGTAGTTTTGCTGGTGCTGAAAAACTCTTGTAGTGATGTAAAGGCTTGCCCATACACCAACCAGTTACTCCCTGATATGGGTGGTCATGTATAGCTTTTGGCATTAAGCATGACTGGGAGATTGACCTTTGTTTTCCAGAGCCCTTCAGTTAGACCCTGGTCACCAGTTTGTTGGGACTTATGAATCAGGGTTGCATGCTTGTTTTGGGATGGCCAAGTTGGTACAATAGGCAGGGTAGGTCAGCAGGCAGTTCTTAGGTGGAGCACATTCTATTTATTTACAAAGGTACTCAGCAGTTACACTTATGTGCTTTCAACTCAAACCCTGTGTCTACAGTACTGGATCTAACTATAGACTACTGATTACTGAGGTCGCCCGTGCTATTCTGTTATTGGATACTAAGATCATGTGACCTTCCATTATAACATTCTCCTTAAAGGTATATTACATATCAGATTACCACATCTTCTCTCATAATATGTCAATGATCAATATGATGCCAATCTATCTGCATTCAGTGCCTCTTAGGCAGTCTTCTACAAGAAAATGTAAAAAAAAGTATTTGACGGGCAGAGAAATGATGTATATCACCTGAAAGCACAGGACATTACCGAATTTATAACATTTGTTAACATGCAGCATTTTCACTTGCCATGTTTAATATGGTACACAGTTATCTGTGACAACATTACACAGCTCTATTGAAGATTGTGAATATGCTTGTGCACTTAGAAAGTTGGACAGTTTGCATTATTCACTTAATTTTCTTCCTATGACTGCATTAAATTCACAGGGGAATTTTAAGATGTAGCCACATTTGCACAGTTACCTCAGGAACCCAGCAACGTTTTTTTTTCACATCTCCTCCAAGGTTTGGGACACAGGTGAACCTGTATTCATGCACTGTGTCATGCCGCTCAGGTGGTACGCTTTATTGGAGGGCACCTCCCTCCAGCAAACACTGAAAACTTTTGCAATCGGATCTTGTTGCTAAATTGCCGAATAGGTTTGTTTAACCGCAAATATTTTTGAAACTCTGAAGAAGCACAGCTTTAAGGGCAGCCAGCAGCTTTTGTAAGCGATGCTGACACTGGCCATCCTACTTCTCCTCCCCATATTTTGTGCACTTTGAGTCTAAGCAATGTGCCTAATGTTCAGCAATCTGGCACCATTAGATTATTAGTCATTCTGCATAATGGTAATGAAAAGGGTGAGATTTGTTTTGTTGAGATTCTATCTAATAGGAATGAATGATACAGGGTTTTGCCCTCTGGGATTCTGTAATACCTAAGTAAATAGGAATAGGATTTGTCCATAAGCATGCAATGCTTTTTCAAAAATGTGTTTGAATCTAGTAAAAGGAGTTCTATCTCAAGTTTCTCTTTTTAAAAAAGGTATTAGCTAGCAGGAGTATGGGGATCCAATTTTGTCTCTAACTCCCTACACTTAAACAAGAATAGAAATATTACTTTACCCTTTAAGTACTGAGCAATCTGTGAGGGAATCTGTGTTTTTTAATTTAATTTGTACTTTTTGAAGTAGGCCCTAACTAAAACAGATATTGAACTGAAAAAAGAACAAAAAAGGAAACAGAACAGATACACATAGAAAGGAAACTGACCCTCCCAGTTTCTTAAGAAACAAAAACAAACTGAATTTGGAAAGCAAAACTTCTGGGAAACTGAACCTGGTTCAATGATATAAAAGGACAGAGATCTGTCCAAGTTGGGCAGTAGCAGTTGCTGACTGCAGTGGAGCAGAACAGGCAAGACTGAATAAGACAGAATCCAGGTCCAGAAGCTAAGCTGTTTCTGTTACTTGAAGATAACTTTGGTGGATCTATCCCATCCAGACTGAGTTGAGCAGGTTCCGCAGATGTGTGCCATTTGTGATAAAGACCGTGCCCGTGGAACTCAGGTTGGTTGTGCACTGCTATCAGCTGGGGAATCAGGCTAGCTCCTAAAAGGAGAGGAGCTGAAATTCTTCATGAGGAAGACAGAGTTTAAAAGGCTTTGTGATTGACTGATCACCAAAATCCAAGTGGGCTGCTGAGCCAATTCATATGACCTATCTTAGTTGTATCTGCCATTTAATATGCAATTTATAGTTAATATTCAACCACAATTTGCTTGTTAATTCATGTTCAACTCATGCTAATTCTTGATGTTGGAGTGTAGGTTGGATAGTATATAGGGCAGAATATTTTTCTGTCAGCGAGCTGGGGGCGGGGCCCGCTCGCCGACTCAAAAATGATGCGGAATGATGTTGGGGGTTCCCCCAACGTCATCCTATCCCATTTACATATTCAGGAAGGCAGGAGGACAGTGTGATCAGCTATCCGCCCGCCAACCTGTCAATGGCCAATTGAGGCCATTGACAGGGTAGTTAAACCAATTAAAGGCGCTGCCCGTCCAACCTTAAGGCTGGCGGGCAGGCCAGGAGCCCCAGCAGGCTTCTGAAAAAACATGAAAACCCATCCACTGACGGGATGAGGTTTCATGTCTGTTTTTAAAAAGTTTAATAAAGTTTTTGTGATATTTATTAACATGTCTTATCTCATGTGACATTGTCACATGAGGGGGACATGTTAATAATTTTTGTATTTTTCTATTTTTAAAGTTTCAAATACTGTCAGCGCTCTCCCCGAAAGAGCACCCTCTGACAGTTGGGGATCTCCCCCTTCGCCCCGCACAGGAAGTGCATAGCGCTTCCCATCAGGTGGCCCGCCTACTTAAAATATGCGGCAGGGCCTGTTTCGGTGGCGGCAATCGGCTGCCCACCCGCCACCGAACAAATGGGGCCCACCCGCCCATCAAGTGCAAAATTCTGCACATAGTGTTTGCTTTTTTGACTCTTGTGTAGTCAAAGTTCTTCTGCTTTAAACCATGGAATCTTGTGGCTTCCTTCTTTTAGTAAATAACCAAGATTTCATAGTTCTTTTTTTTCAAAAAGTTACTTGCCTCCACCAAGATTGTAACCGCCTGTATAACTTTTGCAATGTGCAGTTATTATATATATTTGAGTGGTGTATAATATTCACAAAACTGATATTCTAAAAATTTGATGGTACTGAACAGTACTCGGTAGCACCTGCTATTGTACCTTTAGTAATAGATATTGGAAACAAACATGCCTTAAATGAATGGAAATAAAAGCAGCCGCAGGGCCAATATTGATTTTTAGATATGTTCATAGTTGAGAAAATAGTAAAAGCTATTTATTTTGTATTTTATTGTTATGATGGAATAAGCATGGAGCGAGATGAAATAATGTGATGTAATATTCATGGATAGCGTAATCTAACAGAGCATAAAAATAACTTGATGCAACAAAAATTGACAAAGATATTCTAACTGGACAGTATTGTAGGAAGTAAATAATATAGAAGAAAAGACAAGTGGGGAAGGGGTGGAAATAGCTAGCTCCAGTCTAACTAGAGTTTATTTCCATGGTAAATGTTACTGCATTTCTTTTCTACTGTAATGATATAAAGGATATAACAAAGCACAGCTTGATTTGAAAAAAGGCAATTTGATGCTTTTTAAACGACCCTGGAGAATTAGCAAATTAGCACTATTATGAAGCCACCCCACCTAAACCCAACTAATTTTAAACTCCAGAGGATAGCAATAATTATGGTAACATTTCTAAGAAGGTAAAACGGTGTCAGTTCTGCAATTAGTAAAGCAGATTTCAGCAGCCCCTCACTTATGCATTGGATTGTCACTGTTGATTACATGCTAAGTGCTTGAGTTGGGTTTGAACTCATAACTTCTGATTGGGAGAGCCAAAAATGCTACCAGTTGAGCCAAGCTGATACTTTGCTGCTAATCGCAGAGATAGACAACAGATGTGCGTACCCTACATTGTGCTCTGATGATAAAGCTGACAGGATATGTCACAGTTGACAAAATCTCGAGGATTATGGTCAATGTCATGAGTAGGTACACTGATTTATTGTGATTCTGACTGTGGCATATTCTGATATGAACTACAGGGCTCTCTTAGTGAGGTCCCAGACTGAAATCATGATCTCTGTGAGATCAGGTTGATCTGATCCAGGACTGTGGCAAGATATTACATTTAGTTTGAATATTTACCAGTTAGGGAGCAGGAAACTTAGGCAGAACCCTGATTGATATCCAGTGACTCTTACTGGAGAATGCACGATAGTGTCAAACTCAGATGTGATGTCTTTCATTTCATTCTCCCACCGACACTGTGCACTTAAATTAGATAGGTGTCCTACCACTTTCTGGCTAGACTGGAGACTGGTGGAACTCCCATGGAATTTTAAGAATCAATGTGTAGACTGACAGCTAGAGCATATTTAATAGGCCAACTTATTGGAGGTTTTCCTGGGCCCATGTAATCATACCCCTGCTAATGTCCAAAATTACAGGGGCCAAAGAAGACAGTGGGGGTAGATCACAAGCTGGAGATTGGAATTTTGTTTAGAAAATTGAATCGCTGGATCTCCTCCCAGAGCAATAACAGTTGCAATTTGGATGACTGTGCATGAGTGAGTTGCCCTAAATCCAGTTGGCAAATCTGGTGAAATTCCTGGGTTACTGTGGTAATTATGGCTTTATGTAATGTGTAGTATACCTTTAAGAAGGATGTTATAAAGGAAGATCACATCTTATGTAACCAATAGAGTAGCAGCACAGGTTACCTCTGTAGTCAGTAGTCTGGGTTAATAGTCAGAAGTATGGAGATTGGATTTGAGTTGAAAGCACACAAGCGTAGCTGCTGAGTACCTTTGTAAATAAACAGAATATGTTCCACCTAAGATGTGTCTGCTGATCAACCCTGTCTATTGTACCAACTCGGCCACCCCACAATAAGTGTGCAACTAGGATCCAAAAGTCCCAGCAAAGTGGTGACTAGAATCCAACAGTTACCTAGAAGTTCCTCCATTTACACCCTAGAAAAGACTTACAGAACCTTTGCCAGATGAGGCCCTAGTAAAGGATAGGGGGGAGTCAGTGGCATATTGGTATTATCATTGGACTGCTATCCTAGAGACCCAAGACAATGCTTTGGGGACCCAGGTTCAAATCCCACCATGGCAGATGGTGAAATTTGAATCCAATAAAAATCTGAAATTAAAAGTCTGGTGATCACCATGAAATCATTGCCGATTGCCATAAAAACTAATCTGGTTCACCAATGTCCTTTAGGGAAGGTGAGGTACCCTGTACCTTTAAGAGAATGCAAATGTACTGATCATGTGACAGCACTGATGAGTCACTGTACATCATGGGGAACTGTAAGTCTAGTTCTGGAGGTTTCTGAGTGAGCACATATGATCTGGTGCTCTGCCTTGTGTCTCAATAAACCATCACTGTTTATTCTTACATCAGTCTCTTCCCATTATTGATCATAAGCAGCAATTGATGAGAACATAAGAATGCATGTAGTTAGAGTTTGATTGGCCAACAAACTCATTTACCGAAAACATAAAAGGAAATCTGCTGTCCTTATCTGGTCTGGCCTACATGTGACTCTAGACCCACAGCAATGTGGCTGACTCTTAAGTGCCCTCGGAACAAAAGCAATTAGGTATGGGCAATAAATGCTGGCCTAGCCAGTGATGCCCACATCCCATAAACGAAAAAAAAGGCCTCAGGACTGCCCAAGAAAAAGATATTGATCCCAGAAGTGATGTTTAATTATGCACAATACTACTAGTAGAAAAATAAATTAACTTTTTGAAAAAAAAAGCTCTTCTTGATCTTAGGGATCTGCTCAACAGAAAGGTTGTGATTTGCTCTAATTTACAGAAGCGGTACAGGCCAATGCTCTGTTGTATACTTCTATGTGTGGACTACCCAACCTCACTTATGTTAGCAACCATGGGTCTATTTGGGATTGGGTCTATGGTGCTTTCCACTGGTGGACAAGAGCTCTGCCCCACTCCATTTCCATTGCCAGAGCGGCACTCACGGGATCTCAGGGCCCAGACTTCAGAATAGCAAGGGAAAAGGAGAAATCAGAAGAAACACTTCTAGAATGTTGTCAATGGAAATAATGTCTAGAATTAAGAAGGGCTACAGCAAACCACTGAGGATTAGATGCAGCAAAAACATTTTAAGAATAAATAGATAAGAGTAATAAACACTCACATTACTTGAAAGTTCTATTTTCCAGATCAACAGAGCTCAAAAATAACTGTCCCCAGGCAAACTGGTGAGTAGAATTTTCCATATCAATTAACTCAGGTTCCTCTGAAGCTATTTCCTTTAAACTACCAGGATTTCTTTTCAACTAAACAGAACAATTAAAGTGCCCAAAGTGTGACGAAGTCTACAATCGATCAGGAAAAGCATTGAGCTAATTCAGTGTAAATACAGCATTGAAAATAAACTTTCAAACTGTTTTCAAATTATTTTGTGGTATAATATTTCAAAGACTCTTTTGTTTTCTCTATCAAAGTGCCCACATTAATGAGATTGCCTTTAAATTTTCATCTAATCTTTCTTAGCAAACAATAACTTATTTTTTCATGGTAATTCATTTATGTAATAACATTTCAACAACCAACCTACTCCATTTGGTCAACTAAATAGGAATTGAAGAGATACCATTTGGGTTGGGATATATTTCCTAAAATATTATTTCCTTGTGTGTTCAAAAACTTTATAAATATTAATTGCAATGATTTCACTAGCTGCTTTGAAAGGCAGAGTCTGTAAATTTTGACATTGCTGATTACTGCCAGAAGAACTAAAAGTGTAATTATAAAAATAGGATATGGCAGACAGCATCTAACATAAAAGTTTAATAGTGGGCAAATTTAATGTTGGCAACACAGGTCCCAGCGGTGAACTTGGAAGTAGGTAGCATACTCGCAAGCTGATTGCGATCATACAGTGGCCAGCCAATTAATGAAGTCGTGACATGAGGTCCGGTGATTCAAGTGACAGGGACAGCCAATAAGGTGAAATTCTGACTTCAGTCAATGGCAGCACAGGGTCTGGTGTCACTTTTAAATACCAGCCAGAGCTGCCTGCCTGCAGTGTTTCCAAGCTGTTTTTCTGTCTGTAGCTGAGAGGAATCACCATACATCTTTAGTTCCAAGCCAGAAATAAGTGAAAAGGGAGACGTGAATCCATCAGTGGCCTCAACAGCATCTCGTATCCTCGGTATCTGCAGCCTTCAGTGAAGAAAGAAAGGCAAGAAGCAAGAAAATAATGCTCAAATAGTGTCTTAGAGCAGATGGCCAGCAAATGTGCAAGAAGCTCATAGAGGATACATCTACATTTGATATGAAGCTAAGTGCTCTTGAAAAACACTTTGCGCCAAAGAAAAGTATGATGATCAGATGATATACATTCCATCAGAGATGCAGGAAAATTGTGAGCCCATTAAACAATATGTGGCAGTGTTGCAGCAGTTATGTTCTACATGTGGGGAGGCGATGGCATAGTGGTACTGTTGCTGGACTAGTAATCCAGAGACCCAGGGAACTGAGCTCTGAGCTCTGATAGCTCCTTCCAAACCCACGACCACTACCATCTAGAAGGACAAGGGCATCAGACACATGGGAATACCACCACCTGGAAGTTTCCCTCCCAGCCACTCACCATCCTGACTTGGAAATATATCGCCATTCCTTCACTGTTGCTGGGTCAAAATCCTGGAACTCCCTTCCTAACAGCACTGAAGGTGCACCGATACCACAGGGCCTGCTGCAGTTCAAGAAGGCAGCTCACTACCACCTTCTCAAGGGCAATTAGGGATGGGCAATAAATGCTGGCCTAGCCAGTGACGCCCACATCCCATAAATTAGAGATGGTCTTCTCATGGAGGGTGATGATTTAAACTTGGAAAAAGCCACAACATTGGCAGTCCAAATCAAAGCTGCCATGTTAGATCCAAAGAGATTACACTGGAATGCACCCTCAGACTCAGGGTTGCAGACACAGTTTGCCCAACCAGCTTAAGTACAAAGGTCATGGACAAAGGGACATCAACACGTGCCCCATTATGGTCAGATACCTTCAAAACTGTGCCTAAATTGTGGAAATACTCATCGATTTAATACACAATGTCCAACTCGAGAGGAAAAGTGTTAATCATGCTTAGAGTAGTGGAACCACTTGTAAAGGTGTGTCTGTCAAAGAAGAGGACTTCAACAGTTTGACATCTGCAGAGTGAGCTAGAACATGTGTATACTATCACAAATGGTAATGCACCAGGTCATTTTAAGGAATGCTCAATCATGGTCACAGGCACCTTAGTGTCGCTTCTCATCGATGTTGGTGTGAAAGTATCGATTTTGAGTGACAAACTTTTCTATCAATATTTTTTGAAACTTTCTCTCACTCCAGCAACAGACATTCTTCAAGCTTATTCTAGTCTTGGGAATGATCACAGTTGCGGTATACTGCAAAATTGTCACCCTAGACAGGTTCATGTTCTATATATCTAGAAGTAGAAGCCTTATAGAGTTAAACCTTTTTAATAGGCTTGGATACAAACTTGAAGAAGTCACTGCAGTGCACATTAACATAATCAATGGTGCAAACTGTATACACCAGTTTCCTTCCTTATTTACCGGATTTGGGCAGATCAAGGGGCACTGTCATGCTCCATGCTTGAACACATCAGTTCAACCAGTTTCGCAAAATTTGATATGGTTGCAGTTTGCAATCTGTGCCGAGGTGTCACAGGAGCTGAAATGACTAGAAGCAGATGGTGTAATTGAGCGAATTGACTCATCGCCTTGGATATCAAATCTAATCATTGCACTACACAAAAATGGTGAACTTAGACTATGTGTCAACCTTAAGCTGGTCAACAAAGCAATCATTCTAGACAAGTATCCACTTCCTACAATCCAGGAACTATCAGTGTAATTTCATGACAGCACAGTCTTCATAAAACTCAACATGCGACAATGTTATTTTCAGATACTATTAGCAGAGCAAAGCTGATATCTTACAGTTTTTGTTAGTCATGAAGGTGTGTTTCCGTACCACAGAATATCCTGTGGACTAAGTTCAGCAGCTTATGCATTCCAGAAGATTATTTCTCAGTCTTGCTGGGCATTGAGGGGCCACTCAACCTACTTGACAATGTCATTGTCCATGGAAGGGGTAAAGCAGAACATGATCAGAAGTTATCAATGGTACTCACTCATTTTGAACTAAACAATTTGATGCTCAACAAGGACAAATGCACCTTTGCAGCACCAGTGATTGAATATCTAGGATACTGTTGCAAAGCTATGCTTTATATTGAAAATGCTTTTATGTATTTACTGACTGAAAACCACTGATTGAGGTTTAAAAACAGAACCAGCATTCCAATGATTCAAACAGTAGCTACTAAGATGGCCACCGAGAGTCAGAGGGCCTCAGGTTTCCAGAAAGTTCTTAATTAAATAACCATGGCTCAGGGTGCCCTCCTTTGAATGGACATACTGGAGATGAAGCCGCTTATGGAATTCATACCTCCTATTGCCTGTGTACTTATCATGACTCAAAATCCATGGACTTCCATACTTATTGCCTCTGAGCTTGATATTTAGCAAAGAGACATGTAGAGAAACTAGGTTATCATAAGCAGGTGTGAACAGCCATCATGCATTCCCCATTGTGTAGAAATAGCTTCTAACTTCGAACCATTTGTGTAGACATGATCGAAACTCATTTCAGATAATAAATCTATTACTCCAAGAACTAGGGAGAAACAAGCCAGCCTGAAAGCAAACAGAAGAGAAGGTCCCCCAGTGGACTCTCTCTCTCCACCCATTTTGCAAGCTCAAGCCATATATGCCATTTGACTATTCACGTGCACCAGGCAGAGATTTAAAAAAATAATTCACCCCAGCAGTTGTTGTCCCTGGAAGAAACGATAAATTGACTGTCAACATCTTTCACCTGCCTTGATGCCAAATCCTGAGCCAGCCTGTAGCCATTCAAGTCATCTACCTACAAGACCCATATAGCTTCAACCTTTATCAGACCCAAAAATCCTCCCATTCTGTAACTTTGTTGTGTGTGTGTGTGCGTGTGAACTTTTGCATATATGTCTGCGTGAAAGTCACAGCAATTTTTAAATTATTTTTACTTAGGCTGGATTAAGTACAATAAATATCATTCTCTGCGATAGGTGGGGAAAGAGAACTGAGGCCCCAGTTCCCTTCCTTGCTGTCTGTAATTCATGTGTTTTTTTTAAAGGAAGATGTGTGTGTTTCTTACCCGCTGAGTGTGATTAAAACCAGCAGCAATTTTTCATGGGTTTAAATAAAGAAGATTATTTCTTCATGCATTTGTCCTGGAAGTCTAGCGCTACATCACTCACTCACTCACTCACTCACACATATACACACACTCAAGAAAAAGTACATTTACAGGAGATGGTGTACTTTTACATATTACAAACAAAGGAACAGTTTGTAATTCATGTGTTTGTCGAATTTTAGGAAAGAAATGTACGTTGCGGGCCTGCTGAAGATAACATTTTCAATCTTGAACAGAGATGAAGCTGCCAAGTACCAAGAAGCAATCAGCTGCAAGCTGTCTTTAAAACTCCCGACTGCTCACATGGCATTGATGCTGATCTTTTTTATCGTTGGATGAGGTTTGTGAAAATGTCGGCTGCGATGAGCAGGAAATCACACACACAAGGAAAAATCACAGTCAATTGGACTGTTAAGGACGTTATGTGGCTGCTTAATTAATGGCGGGCGCCGCTCCAGCACCCACGCGCACTCGCCGAACAAAATATCGCACAAGTGCACAATGACATCGTGACGCTCACCCAATGTCATCGTGCACTATTTAACTTCCGTTCAGGTTGGGCACGCCCACTGGCGGGATGAAAAATTCTGTTCCTGGTCTTAAAAGGCGTGGTTGCTGCAGCTGTTTTCTTGCTGTGTCTCTGCAGACTGATCAGTTTCTCACTGGTTCCTGGGATGATAGATTTGTTTTCTGAAGGCAGTTTTGAACTTCTATGGTCCACCCAGAATGTTCATTCATACTTGTTAGTAATGAACAGGCTCAGGGAGGGGGTCTTCATGATTGGGCATCCAGTGATATTCAGAGGGCCTCCTCCACTGGCAAGGGCTGGCCCTGCAACAACATCCACCCCATCCTCATCAACCATTGTCAAGCCCCCCAAACCCCTTCCCTGCCCTTACTGCTCTTGGCAACCTGGCCTCACTTACCTTGGTCCGTGAGTGCCATCGATGGTGCTTCTCCTGGCTGGGTTCAGCCACAGCAGTGACCACTGCTCCTAGAGGCACTGCTGGGACTGCTGAGCTGCTGGCTCTCCGATTGACCAGCAGCTCTTGGAGGCGGGATTTGTCTGTTAAAGGGACAAGACATCCGATGTCAGCTCATTTGCTGTCTGATGGACATAAAATTTAGTCGGGGTTCCCAGAAAGACTGAGGTGAGGTTGCGCCCGACCTTCTGGTTCGTGGACAGGGCAACAACTCCCTATAAATTCCATCCCATGTTTTCCAATTTTAGTTCAGATCCCTGGATTAGTAATCCAGTAAAATAACCACTATGCTCCTGTACCCATATCCGGGTACAAAGTTAGCACTGCTGCAAATCTGATACCTTCATCTCACTATGCGCATACACTGTCTGCTATTCAACTATGATAGCCACATCACCCAACCACATTGCACCACACTCAGTGGCACATTTTCCTCTCACTTGCAGGTCAAGGTGGTGAATAATGGCAGGCAACGGCATCTAACCAGCAGGGAATGGGCACAGCTCCATGTCCTTACACCTATGGAGGAAACAGTGGTTGCTATCATCAGAGCGACAATGACTGAACCTGTGGCTAGAGGTTGGTCTGAGACCATTGAAGATGGCAAAATGCAGATACTTAAAATGTGCCAACCACCAATTTGAAATGTCTTTAGTGTGCTGGAAACAAACAAGCGAGAAGAATGTCCAGCAGAGGGGGCAAAGTGCCACAATTGTGGAAAAATAGGCCCCTTCAAAACTGCTCGTCACTTATAAACTTTAGAAAAAGAGGGAGAAAATTTTAAAACAGAACCTATTCCAAGAAGTGGAAGAACCACAAGCAAAGGAAGTAACCTTCCTGAAGGAGGTAAATGATACTGGAAACAAGTATTGGAGTATTAAACTCAAAGTGGATGGACACCCCACCGAGCTTAAACTAGACACAGGAGCAGGGATTTCTGCTTTATTGGATGAAGTCAAATGGCTCAAACAGATTACATTGCAACCCTTATCTATAAAATTACAAGGCCCTGGTGGAACAAATTTAAAAGCCAAAGCAACTCATGTCAAAGCTGAAATATAAAGACTGATAAATCCTCCAGCCTCTGTACATCATTCAAAATCAAGAGTGCTCTACTTCGCAGAAAGGCATACCTAAAACTGAAGAGGACGATACAGCATGAAAACCTGCCATTGCAGTCGGCAAGTAAAATGTCATTTTTTATGCCCACTGCCGCACTTAGTGCAATTCTGGAATGATTCCACCCAATGTCTCACACTCTAGAAGGCAAAAAAAGAGAAATATGCCATATGGATGACATATTTCATACATGGCTCCACAAGAGAACAACATGACTGCAGGGCTAGAGAAGTTTACAGGATGCAGGCTAACATTGAATGAAAAATGGTGAGTTTTCCAGACCTAAGATCAAAGTTCTAGGTCACACAGTAGAAGCCACTGGAATCAAAATTGATGCCCAATGTAATAAACTTGGAATGCAGGGCTGGTTTCTTGTAAGAAACAGTAAATTTTATTTACAGACTTCTGGTAAGTCTACATGCTTGTTTGAAGACGAAGGCTAAAAGACTCCACCCCTAAGATCCCCCGCGCTTAGGGTTGATTTGCCTATACAGTCACATGACCCCCATAACAGTAAGAAATGGTTTAACTTACAATTACTATATTCCTCCCCCTTTAATCCTGGTTGACTCTCTTATTTACAGAAACATCTTAATCCATATTATGTATAAAGATGTACAGTTCATGTCATTATAAATTTAGAAATATAGAAACATAGAAACTAGGAGCAGGAGTAGGCCATTCGGCCCTTCGATCCAGCTCTGCCATTCATCATGATCATGGCTGAACATCCAACTCAATAGCCTGCTCCTGCTTTCTCCCCATATCCTTTGATCTCTTTCACCCCAAGAGCTATATCTAACTCCTTCTTGAAAACATACGATGCTTTGGCCTCAACTACTTTCTGTGGTAACGAATTCCACAGGCTCACCACTCTCTGGGTGAAGAAATTTCTCCTCATCTCAGTCCTAAATAGTCTACCCCGTATCCTCAGACTGTTTTTGAGGAGGTTTTCGGATTCAGGTAGAGCAATGCAAGTCTACAACTGGAGGTTCTTCCATTGGATCAACTTGAACAGGAACTGCAGCTTCAGGGATATCCCTAGACGATGGTAGTTCAGAATTATTTACTACAGCAGAGATATCAGGGATGTCGATTCTTTGTCGATCTGGCACCTCAGGGGTCGAAGTTTTGATTTGGTTTTCAGGTGGATTAACTGGTTGTTGGAGGGTTTCTCGACTTCGGAGATGATCCATCTGCTTCCTAACAACCCTGTTTTTCACTTCTACCTGATAAGATGAAGGTCCTGTTTCAGAGACAATTGTATCAGGGACCCATCTTGGTCCAGTTGCAAAATTTCATACAAAAACTGCCTCTCCCACAGTAAACTCTCAACCTTTACTGTAAATGTCATGATTCACTTCCTGACTCCCCTGATTTCTCTCCGCCATCCCCTCTAAATTAGGGAATACGAACCTCAACCTTGTACAAAGTTGGCGCTTCACTAACAATTCTGAAGGTGTTAAACCAGTCGTTGCATGAGGAGGTGTGCAACAGCTGAACAGGAATCTTGAAATTTGCATTTCTAATGTTCCCTCTGATAGTTTCTTCATGCCTGTTTTAAAGGTTTGTAGTGCTTGTTCTGCTAATCCATTGGATGAGGATGATATGGTGCTGTTCTGATGTGTTTAATCCCATTTAGGTTCATGAATCTTTGGAATTCAATGCTAGTGAAAGCAGTGCCATTATCTGACACAATAACTTCAGGTAAACTTTAGATAAACCATGAACACTGAAACTCTGGTGCAGTTTTTTAATGGTTGTAGACAAAGTAGGTGATCTCACTTCAAACACATCCATCCATCTGGAATGTGCGTCAATAACCAGAAGAAACATGGTACCTAGAAATGGGCCTACACAGTCTATACGTAGTTTAACCCAGGGTCGACCAGGCCACTCCCACGGATGCAGTGTAGCTGAAATGGGCAACTCTTGCTGTTGCTGACACTGGAGACAGTGTTTCACTATTTTTTCTTTATTACTGTCTATACCTGGCCGGATATAACTTCATACAAGCATCTTCATTTTCGAAATATCAGGATGCGCACTATGAAATTCTTCCAATAATGGTTCTCTTCCTTGCACAGGGATAACCATTCTTGCTCCCCATAACAAGATAACATCTTGATAACATAGTTCAGATCTACGGGCAAAGAATGGTTTTAATTCTTCAGAGACTTGTGCATTTCACTATTCTTGTAATACCTGTTCTCGGACTCTTGCTAAAATTGGATCCCAATTTATCCAATTCTTTATCTGTCTCAAGCAGACTGGTGAGAATTCCAGGAAATTCAACACAAGTACAACCTCTTGAGGCACTGGAACATGTGTAATAATATCAGGTAAAGGGAAACAACTAAGGGCGTCTGCATAACCAGACATTGCATAAAAGAGTACTCATATGCCGACAAAATTTAAGCCCATCTTTAAATTCTAGCAGAGGCTATTGGTGGGATTCACTAAACAACCCTAACAGTGGTTTGTGATCTGATACTATGGTGATGTGTCGGCTGTGAAAATATCGATGGAACTTCTTTACTTCAAATGCAGTAGCTAAACCCTCGTTTTCGATTTGTAAGTAAAAATTCTTGGCTATAGAAAGAGTTCTGGATACTTATTCTATTGGCTTTTCAGATTTGATTTCTGTTTTCATTTTATGTTTGCCGCAGGGTTTTATCTCATCCTTCATTCTGATTTCACAGTCAGCCAAATTTCTCTGGTGAAATCTTAACTTGGTTCAGTTCAGGGTCGAGCTACCCATTCGTATCTTGGAAAGTTCCATGACTTTTCCCTCTAATGCCTCTTTTGTGTGCATCAACTGATTCTTCAGTTCATCTGTCTCTTGTTTGTATTTTTGGTTTCCTCTTGGAACATTGAACACTTGTTTTTTTTCTTCCAGCTGTTTCTTCAGTTGGTTCAGAGTGGCACTGCATTTGTTTCGCATCTTTTCATGATCTTCTCATAGGACCATCTCTGAGCTGAGGATCTTTGCTTCCTGTGAAAGTCCTTTGGTTCTTCTATCTCATTCCAAAAGACACCATCATATTCCCTGTCAACTCAGGATTTCTTCTTGTCCTGACCTGAAAAATTTCTAACCAGCTTAATTTGATCTCTTTCAACCAACTGCGGCCCAGAAGGCTAGGTCTTTCTCCAGTTACAACAATTACTGGCAGCTGAGCTGTCTGTTGGCTGTATGATACAGGTACAGAGGTGATGCTTTTCACCTGTATTGTTTCTCCTGGTATATGTTTTTAATTGAGCAGCGGTTTTCTCCAAACTCAATGGCTGGGTACATTCTCTGAGGTATTTAAATATGTGTTCTCCCACCACTGTGGCTGAAGCTCCTGTGTCAACCTCCATGAACATAGGCTTTCCATTTACCTGAAGGGTAACAGTGACTGGTTCAGTTTTCTTGGCCGTCAGGTTGTGTAGGGAGTAAATGTCAGCTTCAGTAACCTCTGGCTCATCTATGTTGCATACTTCATTTAACTTGTCCTGCTGCCTGAATGGCTGCCTTGATCTAGTCCTGCACTGTTTAACAACATGCCCTTTTTTGTGGCAGTGGTGGTATTCTGCCTCTTTAAATCTACAGACTTCAGCTGCATAATTTCCCCCACAATGGTAACACTTTAACTTATGGCTTACAGGTGAGCTGCTTCCAGCATTTCTTTTAATTTTTCTCATGGTAGGGACTGCCAATTGTAATAAACTTGGAATGCAGGGCTGGTTTCTTTTAAGAAACAGTAAACTTTATTTACAGACTCCTGGTGAAGCTACATGCTTGTTCCAAGACTAAGGCTAAAAAACTTCACCCCTAAGATTCCCCACACTTAGAGCTGATTCGCCTGTACAGTCACATGATCCCCATAACAGTAAGAAATATTTAACTTACAATTACTAGACACGAAAAAAACAAAAATAATCAGAGAATTTCCACAACCCAGGGACATAACTGAGCTCCAAAGATTCCTTGTGATGATTAACCAAGTAGGCAGGTTCCTAACATATTTAGCAGAAGTCAATGAGCCATTGAGACAGCTGTTGAGACACGGTTAGCAGTGGTGCTGGAATGTAGACCAGCAAAATGCTCTTGAAAGCAATAAACAACTTTTAATGACTTCTGAGACTTCTGCAACTTTACATAGCAGCTCAAATCACCAAAAGCTTCTAATAACTCGGCAACAGCAAGTAGAAAACAATCAGTAAGTCATCTGGATGTAGTTGATGATCCCTACAAATTGCATAGATTGGGGTTTTTCCCATTGCTGAATGCATGTTCATGAGTATGAAGTTAAGAGAGAACTTTAGCAGTAGCTTTCAGGTCAAAAATAGTATAACTGGCACCAACTCAATGTTACATGCTGACTGATATCACAATCTGCCAGCTCTGCATATTTCAGGTGCACTCCCCCTGTGTTCATGCTAACACTTTGCCAGAATGGCACAGCCAGCATCAGGAGTGTGAACAAAAACCGCAAATGCCATTTTTGACCCAAAATGCTATGTAACCAAATTTTGCAGCCCTCATCTTGCCTCTCTAGATGGGTGTTGATCACCAATACATCTAGGAAAAGGGACCTTGGAGAAGGTGCAAATATCCACCAGGATGATATCAGGGAGGAGGGACTTGAGATAGGTGGAGAATTTGGAGAAGCTGGGTTTGTTCCACTTTGAGCAGAGAAGGTGAAGGGGTGATTTAACAGAGCTGTGAATGGTGTGTACTGCTGAAGTGAATGGAGGAGGAGAGGGTGGCACAAGATGGAGGCGTCATGCTGCAAATGGGACAGCAGCCAATTCCTCACAGACAACACTATCTGTTCAGTGGATCCATCTGCAGGTGACAAGCAAACAATTGCAGCATTTGCCTGCAGCTGTGCTGAAAACTACAAATTTTAAAGTGACCATTGCACATGAATCCCATGGCACTCTGTCCTCCTGCTCTGCTCTCACCTCCTTTGAATGTATGAGCTGCAGGTGCAGCAAGGATCCCATGTGCTGCCCGCGAAATGCCAGAACCTCTGAAAATGCCTGCTAATTGCCTCCATAATTACCCTAATTGGTTTCCTGCCTCTGACAGGCACGTTGCCATCTCTGCTCTGAAATGCCTCCAGTAAAAGTGCAAAAAGGAAGGAACATGTCAGGGAGCCAGCCCAATGTTTTTTTTTCCTGGCCCCTCTGCCTCCAAATCTGCCTCAGCCCCAGCGGACTTTTCCAGCAGGCATGGAGGCAGGCAGCCAATTTAAATGATTAAAGCTCCCATAAGGGGTGACTTAGAGGGCCTGCTGGCATTTTCTCAGTAGCAGAGTGGTTCCTGGTGCATGGGACAATTACCACCTCAACGGAGGTGGCCTCCCTGCAGCTAGTGGCAAAGATTGCATCTGTGGCCCACCCACTGCCACCACAGTAGTTTCTCCTCTGCTCCTTGGGCCATCTGATTTTATAGTTTACATTTATGCCTCTGAAGGCACCCCCATATTGAGGCACCCCCGAGGTCTCCAACCTGCCTGGACAGTGGCTGCTTCCAGGAAAATAGCCCCCAAGGTCTAGCTCCGGGCAAGTGGAGGCTTGGAATCCCCATTTGGTCCTGACATCAGGGTCCTGAAGCCCATGGAAAATCCTGACAATAGTTGTAATAGACACATGCATTCTTTACATGAACGATTTTATTTAAAATGGTGGATCATTGCAAATCTGAAACAAAACGTATTTGGCAAAAGGATGACTATAAATAAACTAACCATAGAAAGACCAGTTTGGGTCCTCTGCAGTTCAACTTTCTTTTAAATCATAGGATTAAGAACAAATCTTTGATCCAAAAAATGTTTATTATCAAGCTTCACTAAGAACGGGTATGACATAGAACCTGCAAGGAGGGAAAAACAAAAGAAGGGAACAGAAGTGTGTTTAACTTATATTACTAAGCTCAATGTGACACAAGTTAATGGACCTTAAAGGTAGTATAAGACAAGAAAACACTCCTTCATCAGTGTTACACAGGTTAACAACCTCCACTGAGTGGCATATATATTATGACAATATGCATCTGGATGCTAGTGTTAGCAAATTGCTCGCGGTATTAAAAATCCTTATCAAGACTCAGATACAAACTCAAAAAACAGATAATTTGAGGATGACATTGTGAAACCCAAACAATATTGATCTATAAAAGTGTATCTTTTTAGAATAGAAATGAATGATGTTTGATTAACTGAGTTATCATAACCTATCTCTATTGCCTGCAGGTTGGAAGGAAAAGGCCAGAGAAGCTATTTTCTATCTGTTTGTGCATCTGCCATCACATCAGGGGCCTGCTGGATTTTGTCACACTTGGTTACTTTCTAATTCGTCCACGTAACCATTTTCCTTTGCCAACTCTATCAGACTTAAATGCTTTGTGACACCTGTGTAGACAATGATATGTGAGCATGGTCAAAGCCTCCAAAAGAACAGATTTAAATTTATCATCAATGTGACAGTTCCTAAATGAAACTGTTCAGTAATAGGAGGCTCAGGAGATCACAGAAATCTCATTTATAACTGTATAAGCAGAGATTCAGCCCCAGGCCTTGTTCAGCGTTCACACTGAAGGGTTCACAAATATGGGGACTGGTGTTGCATTCATCTTTCTGATCTTAATCATCATATTGTCATTTTTCTTTGATTCGCAGCATGTCAAAATGACACTTGTGGATAATCACTCTCCTGAGTTTGATTTCCAATTATGGATTTCATTTCTCTTCTGGTTGATAATAGAAAAATAAACAAAGATTGGAAGAATATCTTTTTTGAGGCATCGTTCATTCTAATCTAATTCTCGTGATAATAGCATAACAAGAGCAGGCAGTTACGGATATGAGCAGGCTCTTCAAAGAAAAAGCCACTAACTAACTTTTTCAATTAAATTCTGTGTTAGTAGGCTCAAGAGGCCATATGGCCTACTGCTGCTTTTATTCCTTATTACTTCATCTTATTGAATGCAAGGCTGTTGGCGTGTTCATAAGACACTAATGCAGGCCTATAAACTTCAATTATATATTCATAAAAGTCAGAAATAAATTAATTCTGGACAAAGTAGTCTCCGTTATGGCTAAAAATGTTAAAGTAGCTGCCACACATGATGCAGATTTGATCAATAGTTTGCTATTTCATCAAATGTTAAAGAAGTTAAGAGTTTGCATGTAAAAATTTAGCACTATCAATGGCTATAATTACATCTGTAGCATTGGGTGACAAACATGAAAACAGGGCCAATTCAGACCATAATCTCTGCCCCATTTTGTTGCATTTTCTTTATTTGTTTCAGTTTCTCTCTTATTTTTGTTTGCAGACAGCAACACACCTTCTCTAGGCACATCTTTTGACTCTGGAAGATGAACTTTTCAATCTCTCTTGTCTTTCACCATATCACAGGCATCGTGTTCTTGTCCCAGACACCCCTTGCTCAAAACCGATTTTACTTCTAACTATTCCAGTTCTGATGAAAGGTCATCGGCCTGTACGTTAAATCTGTATCTCTTTCCACAGATGCTGTCTGACCTGCTGAGTATTTACAGCATTTTCTGTTTTAATTTCAAAGACTCAAATATGATAAAGCAATTTCCTATGTTTTCTATTGTAAACTGTTGGGATGTGACTTTTCAGAAATAATTATCATCATAGATACGTTTACATGGAAAACTGGAAATTACTGCATTCGCTGCTAGCTGAAGAACTTCTACAATGTAAATTCAGCCCCTGGGTCCAAAACTCCAGACTGTGCATTGCTACATCAGGACCACTTCTCCATGACTGCTGCCCTTGCTTTGAGCTGACTTTGCACCTGTATACAAATTCAACACATTATCACAATTGCACATAAAACACTGCACATGAAACACACAGGGACTAGTGGGCAGGATATGACATACTGCAGTCCTTGAAGGGCTGCAATACAACCTTAAAGTGGCTTTTGGGGGAGAACTAGAGCAAGTTACTGAAGTCAAACCCCTTTCAGTGAAGTTGCTTTAGAACTATTGATATGAATTGTCCTGTAAGGAAGAGCAAATTTGGAAAGAAAGGTAGTCCATTTTGGAGCTGAGGAGCTTAGTCAAGTGCAGCCAGAGCATTTTTGCATAGGAGTATGAGAAATAGTTCATATTGTTTGACCTGTGGTCTGAACCTAAGGAGGAAGCAAGCAAAAAAAAATACTAGTCTAAGATTACCAAAGTAAGTACAGATCATGTTGTGCTTACTTTTACATTTTTCTCTTAAATTATATTAACAATGTCTCAATGTAATTTTGGTGCAAGATCAGAGAGAGGCAATGCATAGAACTCTAGCAAATGATCGCCCTACTTTCCAAATATGCAGGTAATCCTAGATTTTCAAGAGTGCAATCTGTGCTGTTGCTATGACAGCTCATTAAATTTGATAAGCAAAAGAACACCAAAACTACAGCATATTCACAAACCAGTTTAAGATGGTTGTTAACCTGCACACAAGAGTGACCCTCATCTCTCTCAGGTTCTTTATTCCAAAATTTAACTCTGATGAAAGGACATTGACCTGAAACATTAACTTTGTTTCTCTCCACAGACGCTGCTTAACCTAAGGAGTATTTCCAGGATTTTTTGTTTTATTTCTGATTTCCAGAATGCACAATATTTTGTTTTTGTATCTAACTCTTTTCAATCAGCTTGTTAGGAGATTGTCATATACAATTAAGGGACCACCTAAGTGAGCCATGACCCTTCATGAGGTAAAGGCTACAGAGCTTCTGTGCTTAGAATACATATTGGCCCGGATCTTCCACAAAGCAGCAATCGTTGTTCAATTGCCACTCTGCTCAAACTTTTCCAGGTGCTGCTCCACATTTCTTACTGAGTCTTCTGAGCCCGGCTTCTCCAGAAATGTGGAGCACAGCATCCTTCAGACTGCCACTGCAGTGCTGCAGTGTCAGGGGAAGATAAAACACGCCCACATTTTACAGCACTAGCTATCATGTGGTAAGTTTAAATGTCCAGTGTGAATGTTAGTGAATAGCGGATGGGTGAATGTTTGTGAATGGGCGAGTGGATGGATGAGTGAATGGGTAGGATGGCAGGTGGGTGAGATAGTAGTTGGGCAGGGCGCAAGGTAGGTGAGGTAGTAGGTGGGTAGATTGGAAGGTGGGTGAGGTGATAAGTGGGTAGGGGGCAGGTGGGTGAGGTGGTAAGTGGGTCAGGAGATAGTCGGGTCAGGAGCTAGTTGGGTCAGGGAAGTGGTTGGGTGGTGAGAGCTAGTCGGGTTGGGTTGGGGGATAGTTGTTGGTGGTTGGGGTGGTCGAGGAGTCAGATATGTAGTTGGGGTGTTGAATGGGGTGTCAAGGAGGGTCAGTGTGAGTGATCAGGTGGTCAGTTCTGTAGTTACCAATATGTTAGACTAGGTTTTTTCTGTCTAACATTTCCTGGGCAACTATACAGGTAATTAAATCAGAACTATCCGAAGTCTCTGACTCCAGCTCAGAATCGGAGACATTCATGGAGATTGTCCATCGGAAGTTTAAACTTCTCACCCAATTCCCACAGAGATTAGCACGTCGAGACTTCCACGGGGTCCCGACACACATCTTGGGTCGTACGTCTGCTTTCCAACAATCTGGAAACGTGGAGATTAGGAGTTGGAGCTTATGGTTATTATCATCCTCTGGTTTTGAGTTTTTATTTTCTTACTCACATTCAATCACTCGTTCACACATGGGAACACACAGCAGGCCTGCAGTGTAACACACTAAAGTGTCTTGGCTATTAAACTGTGTTTCAAGGAGTGCCTGAAGACAGAATTTTAACACATTGGTTCTGCTCCTAGGTGTCCAAGAGTAGAGCATGCTGAACCCAGTGATCAGCCTCACCCAAGCACCTCACATCACCTTGAATCACTCTTTCATAGATCCCATATAAAAAAAAACAATGAAATATACTTAGGAAAATTTGCACAGATAGGGTCCAGTATGAAAGAATTCTCAGCATCTATTTTCCTTCTAGAATACAAAACAGCCAAACAAATTAATAAACAGCTAAGCCACAAGGAAGCATTGATACAGGTAGAAATTAACAGATAATTGCAGTAAATTTGAATTGGATAGCTTTTCAACGAACCAGCACAGGCACAATGGACCAAATGGCCTCCCCCTGTGTTGGATGATTCTATAGTCAATCACATTTCCTTAAGATAAAGGATTTGACATCTGGGAAAGAATGTTCCACGCAGCAGTTCTTTCATACAGCCACACCTAACCATTACAAGGCTATCCTCAATTTTAAATAACATCTAAGTTTTTAATAAGCCTAGTTCATGGCAAGCATATGGACTCTTAGTGCCATTGATTTTAGGTATAATCTGATGTAACCGATACAAAGATGCTCTATCATGTTTTGTGTCAGTGCCTGATGCAGATGTTATGTGAGATGACCACTGCATTATTGGCCTCTCATTTTAAACTTCTAAATGTTCTTGGCATTGTTAGGACAAAATTAACAAACAAATCCCATGGTTCTCCTTGCTCCTTAAACAAAAGATTGCTTTTTATGAAGGCAAAACCCTTTTATTTCATATTTTTGATCATTCGTATGTCTAAAAGTTCTCAAAAATGGAATCTTAATGACAGTAGCTGCATCAATATCGTAATATTCTTCTGCACATATACCAAAGAAATTATCATCAATGTATTTGCAAATAATCTTCGAATGGTTGAATTTAGATCATAGACTCATAGAGTCATAGAGGTCTACAGCACAGAAAAAGGCCCTTTGGCCCATCGAGTCTGTGCTGGTCAAACAAATACTGAACTATTCTAATCCCATTTTCCAACACTAGGCCTGTAGCCTTGTATGCCATGGCATCGCAAGTGCACATCCAAATACTTCTTAAATGTTATGAGGGTTTCTGCCTCTACCACCCTTTCAGACAGTGAGTTCCAGATACCCACCACCCTCAGGGTGAAAAAATTCTTACTCACTTCCCCTCTAAACCTCCTGCCTCTTACCTTAAATCTATGCCCCCTGGTTATTGATCCCTCCACCAAGGAGAAAAGTTCCTTCCTGTCCACCCTATCTATGTCCCTCATAATTTTAAACATCTCAATCATGTCCCCCCTCAATCTCCTCTGTTCCAGGGGAAATAACACGTCTCTCCTGGTAAATCTCCTCTGCACTCTCTCTAGTGCAATCACATCCTTCATATTATCCTTCATACATCCTTCCAGAACTGCATCCAATGCTCTAGCTGTGGCCTAACCAGTGTTTTATACAGTTCTAGCATAACCTCCCAGCTCCTATGTTCTATGTCTCGGCTAATAAATGCAAATATCCCATATGCCTTCTTAACCACCTTATCTACCTGTCCCGCTACCTTAAGGGACTGGTGGACAAGGTCCCTATGATCCTCGGTACTTCCCATGGTCCTACCATTCATCATGTATTCCCGTGCCTTGCTTGTCCTGCCCAAGTACATCACCTCACATTTATCCGGATTGAATTCCATTTGCCACTGATCAGCCCATCTGACCAGCCCGTCTATATCCTCCTGTAACCTAAGGCTATCTTCCTCATTATTTACACACCCCCCCCACCAATTTTCGTGTCATCCACAAACTTACTGATCAACCCTCCTACATTCCAGTCTAAATCGTTTATATATACCACAAACAGCAAGGGACCTAACACCCTTCCCTGTGGAATCCCACTGGACACAGGCATCAAGTCACAAAAACACCCCTCGACCATCACCTTCTACTTCCTGCCACCCAGCTGATTCTGGATCCAATTTGCCAAATTGCCTTGGATCCCATGGGCTCTTACCTTCAGTATCAGTCTCCCATGCAGGATCTTATCAAAAGCCTTGCTGAAGTCCAAGTAGACTATGTCAAATGCATTGCCCTCATCTACACACCTGGTCACCTCTTTGAAAAATTCAATCAAATTGGTCAGACATGACGTCCACTTAAGAAAACCATCCTGACTGTTCCCCCTATACATTCTATACTCCTCCAGGGCTTCCGCTGTTTTGAGCCCTCAGTGTCTGCCATATATCCTGTATATCCCTCGACATCTGGGGTTCCCTGGATTTGTTGGTTCCCCTCTTTTGTCTACTGGATTATGTTGGCCCTGTACTCTCCTTATTTCCTTCTTGAATAAGTTTCACTGCTCTGACGCAGATTTACCTAAAGTAGCTGCTCCCAGTCCACTCTGGCCAAATGATATCTGATCTTTTTAAAATCGGCCTTCCCGCAAATTAGAACTCTGATTTCTGGCCCATCCTTGTCCTTTTCCATAACATAACGGAGTTATGATCACTATCTGCAAAATGCTCCCCCACTGATACCTCTACCACTTACCCACCTTCATTCCCTAAAATTAAGTCCAGGACTCTCATGTAGGACCTTCTACGTACTGGCTTAAAAAGCTCTCCTGGATGCATTTTAAGAATTCCACACCCTCTAAACCTATCATACTGTGACTAACCCAGTTAATGTTGGGGAAGTTGAAATCCCTCACTATTACTACCCTATTATTTTTACACTTTTCTGAAAGTTGCCTACATTTTTTCTCTTCTATTTCTCTCTGACTGTGTGGGGGCCTATAGTACACTCCCAGAAATGTGATTGCTCATTTTTTGTTTTTCAGTTCTACCCATATGGCTTCATTTGAGGAGTCTTCTAAGATGTCATCCCTCCTTACTGCTGTAATTGATTCCTTGATCAATATTGCGATACCGCCCCCCCCCACCTTAGCCTTCTTTCCTGTCTTGCCTGAAGACCCTATATCCTGAAATATTGAGCTGCCAATCATGCCCCTCTCTCAACTTCATACTTCCATGTATTAATTTGTGCCCCCAACTCATCTGCCTTATTTGTCAGACTCCTTGCATTAAAATAAATATCATCCAACCTTGCCAAACTCCCTTGTGCCTTAACTGGCCTATAATTTCTATGCCTTCCAGACTCACCTGCTCTCTCTTCTAATTTTGGCTGTGCATCTCCCCCTCTCAGGATGCCAAGTTAGTTTATACCCTCCCCAACAGCAATAGCAAACCTCCCCGCAAAGATGTTGGTCCCATTCCGGTTCAGGTGCAACCCATCCACCTTCTACAGAAACGGTCCCAATGTCCCAGAAATCTAAAGCCCTCCCTCCTGCACCATCTCTCCAGGCTCGCATTCATCTGGACTAACCTCCTATTTCTATACTCACTAGCGCGTGGCACTGCAAGTAATCCAGAGATTACCTCCTTTGAGGTCCTGTTTTTTAATCTGTTTTCTAGCTCCCTAAATTCTGCTTGCAGGACCTCATCCCCCTTTCACTAAGAAGCCAAAGTTTTATTCAATGTGCAAATAAACTTAGATTAATACACTGCAAGTGATCAATACACAACATTACCATTAAATTGTTTAATATTGGAGAAAGCATCCTTGAAAGTTATATTAAGTAGCAATGAGCTCCAAACTGAATTAAAATTCTGAAACCAACAGGAACAAATTATATCTAACTTTTTCCGATTGGATTCAGAATAGTTTCCTGTGAACAAGACATTATATTAGCACTGGGTAAATAAATACAATTAGTATAATGCACATCATCAGCACTAGAGTTTTTACTTTCAAACACCACTTAGGATTATTTCCTGTCCCACTCTGTGCCCTGTTCAGACCCATGACTTCCTCCATTTATCATTCAACCCTATCTAGTCATTAGCTGATAGTTGTAATGTACATTCATTGAGTTTTTCCATGCATGCAGTTCTCAGTGCTCACAATTATGAATCCTCTCACAATACATTGGTCAGGTTTTCAAAATATTCAAAGTTCCTAATTCTTCCGTTGTTAATCTACAGACTTTTAAAAACCAAAGTGCTATCTTGAATCATAACTGCCTGATTACCATTTTCAAACTAGATGATGTTCTGCACTATGGCCTTGTTCCTTCAACCTTGATATTTCAAATGAACAAAAAAAGTTATTGATCAATATAAAATAAAGTCCTGCATTTTAACTAGCTCTCAAACGATGTGCTTTTAAAGTGATTAGAAGCAAAACAATGATTTGTATTCTAACTCCTTAATTAATATTCCATTTTGGGAATTATCTGAGTGTGGTTCAGCAGAAGAATGCTTCAACATTGCTAGAAATAGTTTATTGCTTTATTAGCACTCATACAAATATTTAAATACAAATCTACGTCATGGCTGAACTAACAGCACTCCGTATGATGGAAATTGGAAATTGCTAAATTCTGTATAGACCCAGTATGTGACCTTTTTGGTGACAACTACTTTTCCATCAAAGCTTAATTAGACTGACAGGGCTTAGAATTCTCCAATGGTTGGCATTTTGTCTTAGAAAATTGAGATGAAAGAACAGTGGGCTCAAATTACGGCTCAAATTACTATCACCGTTATAATTCTTCTTTCTCCCTTTAACATTGCAGATACCTGCTTCAAAAGTCAAACATAACAGCTAGATAAATAATTTATCTTAAAATAAAATTGTATTATTTCACGGAAATTAATGTTGAAGATAGTTATTGTTTAATGCTTAGCAAATACATAACACATTTAGAATAAAAGAATTTCAGCTTCCTGATGAAAATTATGCCATCTATTGGGTGACGAGACTGATAATTTCAGTGCCTGTAAAATTGCAATTTCAAGTATGAAAATCAAATTGCATTTTTTTAAGATGAATGTAAAATGCTTACAAAGTTCAAACAAGAGATGCCTGGCTGTCAAATAAGATGTGTCACCAGTGAATACACATTCCAAGTATTCTTTTATTAGAGAGAAAGTCCATCAAAATTCATGAATGACCTGTCATAGTTGATCATTACAGAGATATCTGCATTAGATTATACCACTGCAGAGGAGGACAGCCACCCAATGCCGCAAGAAGATGAATGATCTCCTCTGTTCCATCAGGGGAAGCCACTCTTTTCATCACTCCCAACTCACACACTCACAAACCCTTCACACATCCACAGGGCCTTCACTCACTGCCAATGCAAGGGACATCACCATTCACTCTTTCACACACACCATCATTGTCCTCATCCTGTTCATGGGACCACTCACCACCCACGCAGGCCAGTCATACTCATCATTTGGCCTGGAAGACATCCTGATGCACTCTGCCCATCTCTATCTATGCAGGGTAAACTGGCTCACAACAGGAGAGAGTTGTCGCAAACAGGTGCCAGAGATCAAAGTTCTCACAAAATTCGAAAACAGAGCCAGCCAGCTAGCCGGCGATGACCGGGACCGGTCCTTTGCTGACGGTGAGGTTGGTGCTGCTCTACCAAGTGGGGATCCAGCAGTGCAACATTCATCAGACAACCATGCCATGAGGGATGTGTCCTCTTCCACAGGCCACTGCCATGCAGTAATTATCTCCCCTTGCTTTTGCTGGCACATCTGGGAAGCAGCCGACGGAGTCCATGACCCAGAGTCCATGGCTCTGAAGAAACCTTTGACGAAGAATCTGAAGGCACCCTCCCTGGAAGTCCCATCACAGCACTCACCCACACCCTCCACCAGTGCAGAGACACACGCTTCGGTGGGACATGGCTTTAAGGTAGCCTCGGGATGATAACCTGGTGAGCACATCATATCTTCTGATCCACAAGAGGAAGAGGCAGGGACTTCCCAGGCCCCTGGCACTCAGAGGACTGCTGGAGGCCAGAACGTTGCTGAGTCCAAGTCAGATGATGAGCCTCGGGACTCGGTCATATCACAGTTGCTGGAGCTGCAAAGGCAAGCTAGGGAACAAGAGAAAGGGATGTCCGCTGCACTCCTCAGATTGCAAGGCACAATGTAGGAATCGGTCCGTCTTCAGGCTGAGGTGATTGCGCCAGCATTGCAATGCACCAAGGTCAACACTGACAGGATGGTGGCCGCCACGGAGACCTTGGTCCAGGACGTCACTCCTGCACTGTTGCACAGGCTTAACTCCATCGCTGATGCCATAGTTAGCCTCCAACAGTGTGTACGCAAGAGGGGTGCTGCGCAGCTCGATCTCACTCCAGCTATCCATTCCGCTCACGGAGTCAGCCAGGAGCCCTCGGGCACCCATAGGGAGGAGGATCAGTAGGTACACACTCTGGGGCATCCACCCAGGTGACTCTGGGAGTGACCAGCCCATCTGACACTCCTCTTTCTGTGACCTCCACAGATCCAGCTTCACAGGCCGAGGAGGGTGCCACTACCACACAGCCGGACTCCGAAAGCAGGCCAGGACCCTCCAGGTCTCGCCCCTCCAGAGGACACCACCAAAGTCATCACAGACAGGACGTCACAGTCAGCAGGCTGCCTCCACCTCCACTGTGGATGTCCAGGGAGCACCAAGTCATAGCGGCAGGATTAGGAATGTTAAGGAGAATTAGTTGCACAGCCTGGGCATGGGCATTAAACACTTGTACATAATGTTCTCTGTTGTCAATAAACTCCCAAGAATGTCTCCCTGCCTATGGTTCCTTGTTCTGATGAGCAGCGTTCTTGTGACTTAGATGTGAAACCTTTCTGCACAAAATAAAGGCAGGTATCTCAGTCCAGGGCCTCTTCCCTGTGATCTGTGCAGCTGTCAGACGACAATGATGGTCCAGCCTCACACTTCCTGTAAACAGTAGTGATGCCTGTACCTCAGCAGTGCTGGTAATTGCTGCCAGAATATAGTGGGCAGACGTTACAGAGCTCTCTTATACTCTATGTGTGCTCTCAGCACCTTTAAGGTGAGGCTGGCCCCCATCACACCAGCACTGCGACCAGTGATGCTGTGCGCCAGCTCCTGAAGGGCTGAGGTGCTGAAGGTGGACACAGCATCAGATGCATCTAAAGTTTCATGACTGCGTCTTTGAGATGGCCCTGATCATGGAGCACAACCGAACTGCCCTCAGCCAGACAGCAGTCAGACATTCTCACAGGCTATGTGAAGATCTATGGAGTGTCCTCACTGCATGTTGTCATCAACCTCCTGCATTCGAACGACTAATAGGGCCTCCACTGCGTCTCCATTACAGAAGCATTCTCACAGAGGCTATTGGCGCTGCCTTAAGCCACACTGGAGTCAAACATTCACATGTGAAGATCTACGGGGACACCTCACTGCATGTCGCCATCATCCTCTACAAACCTGGCAGCTATGAGGCCCTCCTGAGCATGCCTACCTCGTCTAGCCAGTGCGAGAGCCTCACCCCTTAACATCGTCACCACCAAGGGCCCCCTCACACTCACCCCCGTCAGTGTCATCCTCATCAGAGGAGATCTCCAGCTCCTCCATCTCCTCCTCAGCCAGCTCATCTCCCCATTGCAGTGCCAGATTGTAAAGCGCGCAGCAGATGACAACGATGCGTGACACCCACTGCTGATTGTATTGCAGGGCTCCACCAGACCAGTCCAGGCACCGGAACCGCATCTTCAGCATCCCAATGGTCTGCTTCAACAAGTTGCGAGATGCTGCCTGAGCCTCATTATAGCGTCACTCTGCTGCAGTCTGAGGCTGCTGCACGGGTGTCGTCAGCCACAACCTCTGTGGATAGCCCTTGTCCCTGAGGAGCCAACCCTGCAGCCTCTGTAGACCTTAGAAGAGATATGCTAGCGACTTAGGATGTAGGCGTTGTACAAACTCCCTGGAAACCGTGCACATACCTGCAGGATGCATTTCTGGTGGTCACACACCAGCTGCAGGTTCAGTGAGTTGCGGTTGATGAAGTCCACTGAGTGTAGTGATGAAGACTTGAGCGCCACATGAGTGCAGTCAGTCGCACCCTGCACTTGTGGGAATCCCGAGATCATGGTGAATCCAATGGCCCTTGCATCCTGGCTGAAAGCATCAAAGGGGATGGTATACATCTACCTAATCCACCTTCTCACATCCCAGTTACCCCTCATCCCATAATTTCTTCTGGTTTAAAAGCTGCACATGATCTAAGCATGCACCTCTTTATTCCCCCGCTCTTCACTCACAATCTTACACTTGTGTCTTTCATCATTCAGTTACTCAAGAACTGCCACCTGGACAGGCAGCAATGCAGGAGCAATCAGTGCAAGGAGTTGAAGAGACAGATGATGATGAAACACCGTGATTCACCAACCGCTAATAGCTTGGATACTGGCAACACGTACAAAGAGGGTCGCATAAAGGCAAGATCTGCACATGATGAGACTTAAACATTAATGGTCAGCAGCCAAGTCAGGGGCAAGGATAGTGCTTAGGGGTAAGGGCAAGATTGCACATGAGTTCTGCTGCAGACGATCCAGATGAGGATTTTGATGGGGTGAGATACAGGAATAGACCGATTCCTGTACAGAAATATTTGGTGCTTTGGCAGGCTTGCAAGAATTTTCGATCACCGTTAAAGAAAATGGATGAGTCTAGCGTCAAACTTACACAGGACTTTGCCTGAGAGCGTGGAGTCCATAATTTCCAGTGGAGAAATGGTGGCCAGTTCTAACAGAACTTTTGGGGACCCAACCAGGATGCAGTGTCTGATGGTCGATATGTCAACTTCCATTACAGCAAAAGCCAACCAACATTCCAGTGCTACAGAAACTTTCTGTTATTCTGCTGTGCAAGTTGTGGATATCAGTGCACAAAGGGGCTTGCAAGGTCTCACAGCAGTTCAACAATCTGTCCTTCAACAGATTATTAGGATTACTGAAAAGCTGCTCTAGGGGACTGGCAGTGGCACTATGGAGAACAAACCTGTTGGTACTCTTTCTGTTGGCTGCCACTGCGGCCAACAGGTAAAAGGTTCTTTTTCCCTCTCGCTACCACACTTACTGCAATTCTGGGATGATCCTGATCGATGTAGGAAGTCCAGTGACCATACAAAGTTAGGTAAGGCAAGAGGTGTAAACTGGGCTAGATTCTAAATTTTATTTTGTAGAATTTAGGTTGACTGCATAACTTGACCATTTCGCAACTTTTTTACAAACACATGGGCCACTTTGGTGTGTCGGCATGCCAGCGCCATCACCTCAGACTGAAGGCAGACAGACTCCTCCATCGTCCCTTGTAATCTGAGGAGTGCAGCGGACATTCCTTCCTGATGTTCCTGTGATTGTCTTTGCAGCTCCAACAACTGATTGAGGAGCGAGTCCAGAGGCTCTTCATCTGACTCGGAATCAGCAGATTCCTTGCCTCCAGCAGTCCTCCGAGTGCCGATAGTCAAGGTTGCCCCTGCCTCCACTTGCTGTGGAACAGGTTGTGTGCTATGCTCACCAGAATTTGATCCCGAGGCTGCTCTGCATCTAGGTCCCACCGAGGTATGTGTCGCAGCTCTAGTGGAGGGTGTGGGTGAGCGCCATGTCACAATTTCAATGGTGCTGTCTTCATGGTCCTCATCTGAGATGCTGTCAGTGCTGGGGTCGGTGTTAAGGTTGCCTGAGGGCCATGAGTCAGATGTGTATAGGACAGAAAATGGAGATTATTGGTGCTTGGCAGCCATGTTAAACATAGAATGGTGGACCCAGGATAGCATTGAGAGAGGGATCATGTGGCACAGGATCCTCAAATGGGTGTTCACTGCTGACCTCACCATCGCCACAAAAACGGTCGACGTCCTCTCTGGCCAGCTCCAACGTGCTACACTCGAATGGAATGAGGACCTTGATGTCCCGCACTCCACCTCTGGTCTGGGATCTCTACTATTGATTGTGCGTCATCTTGTCCTGCATGAAAACAGATGGAGAAAGTGTGAGTAAGGCACATGCCAGGCCAAATGGGAAGGATGCCAGGCGTCCATGTGTGCTGAGTGGAGCCATAGACAGGATGAGGAGGCAATCGCCAGAGGAGATTAGGCCAGATACAGACGTGAGGGTGTGTGTGAGGGAGTGAGTGGTGATGTTCATTATGCTAGCAGTGAATGAGATACCAGTGAATGTGTGATGGGCTTGTGAGTGCGTGAATTGAAATTGGTGAGATGGTTGACTTACCTTGGTGGCACAAGTGAAATCATTCCTTCGTTTTCTGCACTGGATATCCAGCCTCTTGATGCAGCACTGGCACTGGCCACCTCTGCCATCTTGTCCCAAGCTAGAGTGGTGAGACTGATGGCCCTCCTGCAGCCAGAACGGGGGGTGAAGACTTTGCAGCAGGCCTCCGCAGCATCCAAAAGATGTCCCAGAGATGTGTCACTGAATCAGGGGGCTGCACTCTTCATGGCTTTTGGGGCCATGGCTTCACCAGAGCAGTTTTAGGCTGCAAGCATTGAGAATTGTGCACACGGTAGCAGTTTAAATATGGCGCCCGGCATGAGGAAGCGGGGGAGGGAACGACGCGGTGGGCCAGTGGAGGTCTGCCGCCAGCAATCCAGCACATTTCCTGTGACTGCATCATTTATGAGGCGGGAAGGGAATGATACGGCACAAAAACCTGCCATAGAGAACGCCTTTTTCCACACTTTGTGCAATTCTGGGGTGATTCCGCCCTTAAACATGTTGTGACAGCATGTCGTGAGAAAGGAACCTACATTATCCAGTGGAGGTTCCTATCAGAACACACTGTCCTTGACTATTCTAGAACTGGATCTAATGATTAAGGCACATGTGCAGTACTAAGATAAAGAATTCTTCTTGAAATAATTCATTGTCCTCATGTTTAAGGTAATGTGCGCAGATGGACAAGTCCGATGACATGAGCACCTAAAACATTATTGACCAATTAGCCAGCAACAATTACTGTGGGCTAAGATGGGTAATGCCAGAATTAGGTATAAAAGAGGGTTTTAGGAACTATCTTGTTTGTGTTCACCAAGTAAAGGGTATTATGTTTTCTCATGGACAGATGTAGAATTCCTGTTGACGCAGGAATGAGTGGTGTAGCACTGGCCCAGGGACAGAGGCAGAATTCCTTATGACATGGTCTCCAGATTGTGCAGTTTCCTTCAGAGACAGATGCAAAATTCCTGTTGGCAAGAAAAATTGATGCCTTTTTCTGCTCCTTCTGGACTGGCCATCCATTTGTAGTTGTGAAGTCTGTACTGTATTATTTATAAGTATACCTTTTGCTCCTTTGGTTAATTAAAAAGTGTATTCTTGTTTTATTTTACCCTTTATTCAATAAATGTTGGTATTATTTGATAATTCAATGTCTGAGTCTTTGCCTGATTGTAGTGATTGTAAGGAAAACCTTTCATACTGTTTTGGGGATCATGTGACTGTACATACTAATCAGCCCTAAGCGTGGGTAACCTTTGGGTGGAGCTTTCTGGCCTTGGTCTTGGTAGAAGTATGTAACTTCATCAGGAACTCTGTAAATAAAGCTTACTGTTTCTAATAAGAAACCTGTCGGTACACCAAGTTTATTACACTGATGGTTAAATCTCTGTCGAAGTCAAACAGTAAAGGGTTAATTTGGATTCCTGTAATGAGGCTGTACACACCTAAATTAAATCAAGTCCTAATTTATCAAAACACTCTTTTTCCAAACACACAGAGTACCCATTAAAACTTTGCATTAATTCAGTATACTAGCCACCTATGACACTTGCAATTACCTCCCCTTCATGCTGTTTTATTATTTTCAATACTTGCCAAAAATGTCCATTTGCAAAAGATGTACTAAGTACCACCTGCCTCCCTGAGGAGGTGTTCCTTCATCCATATCTTTACATACATTTAGGATAATGTAGCTGCATCATACACATAGAAGTCATCACAATGATTGTGGGCTGCCTGTTGACACTTGGAACTCACTGTATAACATCATGGCAGCTGCAATGTATTATGCTGCCTGCAGAATAAGACATCTTATAACAAAAGGAATAGTACCCATGGATGGAACCACTCCTGCTTGCACCCACCCACCACCACCACCATCCCCACCACCCACCCCCCCACACCCCCCACCCCACCAAACTCACACTTCTTCACAAAAATCCATATTAAGCAGGGAGCCTTGCAAGTAAGAGGCTAGAGAGGGGACTAAAGTTGGGGAAATAGAACAACTGGCCCCAGCTCAGTATCAGTGCTAAGTACTTTCTTCTGTAATTTCTCCTTATTCTATTTATTCATTCGCACTATCATTCACTAGTGACAAAGCATATACTGAATAACCTTATGATGGTATCTCATGAGAACTTCATTTGCAACATTTCTTCTATTTTCTGTCCTTAGATTTATGAAGGGAAGCAAAGTCAGACCCCAGTAGCACAACGTTTGCAATCACTGTGCAACACACCTCATCACTCACTCTGTCCCTCTTGAGAACTAGCTTAGATACATTTACCCTAGAGCAATTAGATAGTGAGAAAGAGTAAGAAAGAAAATAGAAGAAATGTTGCAATTGAAGTTCTCATGAGATATCATCATAAGTTACTCAGAGAGAAAAAGGGTGCTCCACTGAATGAGATGCAGAGAACAAATGAGTAGGAGGAGCAGCCAATCATAGAGGATAAGAAGTCTACTGTATGGATGTCAATCCAGCTAATGAGCATCCTCAGTTAGTGAGTCCAAACTCTTGACTACAAAGTGCCTGGGCAGTGTTACAATCACTGGATGCCACGACTAGCAAGCGGCCCACCAGCCACATATATACGGATTTGCAAGACAGCTTTGCAACAGTGAGACCTGAATTTTCCCCATGACGGAGATCCAGCCTCAGTTTCACTTTGGCTTGTGAGCAGAACATAACACACACAGTTCTGCTGCTGATGTCTTCAAGCTTTCTACCTTTGTATAAATTTTCTCACATGCCTAGTCTCAATAAATGAACCAACGACATGTTTACCAAATCCTATTTGAGTGATTAGGGGTATTATATCATTATAATAACATGCCCGACAACCCGAAAATCCTGGCCCATATCTTTTGGGGATCTTTTAGTTCTTCTGCTATTAACCCTGACAAGTTCAGCCTGTGTAGACCTTCATTCAATATAGCTAGGGGAATTTTTATGGATTGCTTGTCTGGTACAGACACATTTGAATCAAGAAATGGTTGAATTTTGCCATTGGTGAGCAGGGGGTGGGGCCCGCTTGCTGACGTGCAAATTGACGTGGGATGATTTTGGGCGGAACCCCTGACGTCACCCTGCCCCCATTTAAATCTTCAGGAAGGCGGGGACACAGCAAAATCAGCTGTGTGCCCACCGACCTGTCAATGGCCAATTAAGGTTGGTGGGCAGGCCAGGAGCCCCAGCGGGAACCAGAAAAAACATGAAACCTCATCCACGGGCGGGATGAGGTTTCAAGTAGGGAATTTAAAAAGTTTAATAAAGTTTTAGTGAAATTTATGAATATGTCCCATCTCATGTGAGGCAGCACTTAGCCTCAGGGAGATGTGCGCTCTTTCGTGCGCATGCGTTAAAGAGCGCAAGAGCGCATTCTTGAATTTGGGGAATCCCAACCCGCCCCCCCCCCCACACCGCCCACACAGGAAGTGCAAGGCCCCCAGAGGATTTTGACCATGTGGACCCTTCCAGGTATCAGACAGCCTTCTTTGACCCTAGTAATGGGGATTGTTGTCTCCACTGGCATTTGGCACTTCCTCTGAGGAGGAAAAGAGGGGCAGATGGGAGAGGAGGCCAGGGGTCTCAATGCAGCTTCAAGGGGAGTGACCTGTGGGAGGAGAGGCGCAGGCACAGAGCCAGCAGGTAGTCGAAGGCAGAAGGGGCTGTAGAAGATGCCACGATGAGGCACACCAACATTTTCGACATGTCTTCCTTTTTCCTCAACTGAGGATTCTCACCCAGCGTGCTTGAAAGGGCCTTCCACTACTCTGATCTATTTCATACACTTTGGCTCTCACTCCTCTCCATTCCTCTCAGAACCATAAGCATTGTCCTAATTTTCCAACCTATCAGCCTTCATATTCAACGGATCATCCTTCACCTTTTTTGCCAGCTCTAGCATGATCCCACTACCAGACACATCTTTTCATGCCCTCCCTTTTCAGCATCCCAAAGGGACCATTCACTCCTCAGTAGCCTGATTCACTCCTCAGTCACCTACCCCCTCACCCACCCACCCCCCCGCACATTGTTTCTTTTCTATGACACCTTTCCATGCAGGAGTTGCAACACCTGTCCTTTTACCTTCCCCCTTCTTACCATCCAAGGCCCCAAACACTCTTTCCAAGTGAAACAGTGATTTACTTGTACTTACTTCAATTTAGTATACTGCATTCTCTGCTCACAACGCAGTCTCCTTTATTCTGGAGAAACCAAACTCAGGCTGGGTGACCACTCTGTGGAACACCTCCGTTCAATCTGCAAACATGACCCTGAGCTTCCTGTTGCTTGTCATTTTAATTCTCCACCTTACTCCCACTCTGACCTTTCCGTTGATGGCCTGCTACAGTGTTCCAGTGAAGCTCAGAGCAAATTTGAGGAAAAGCCCCTCATATTTCAACTTGGCTCTCTACAGCCTTCTGAGTTCAACGTTGAGTTCAAAAATTTTAAATCATAATCTTGGCCTCCATCTTGTTTTATATGTTTTTTTTTGCTGAGTCAGTCATGTCTTATTTCTTTCCTTATCCCTTCATGTTTTTATTCAGGTGACTGCTATGCAGGCATTCATAACATTCTGGACACATCTTTTGTTTCTTTACTATGCCCATTGCCACTCTCTTTGGCTTTTGTACCATGAAATCTTTTGTCATTTAATCTCTCCTGCCCTCCAACCTGTCACAGGCCTTCCCTTTTGTTCTTCCTGCCTCCTCACCTCTTCCATCAGCTCTAAACTATTACATTTCTATCTTTCTTCATTTCTGATTAAAGTTCTTCTTGACCTGAAGCGTTCTATTTCTCTTCACAAATGCTGCCTGATCTGTTGAGTATTTCCACCAATTTTGTTTTTATTACAATATCTGTCTCTACAAATTTAATTTTCAGCACATCATCAAATGCATTTCAGTAAAATTTTGAAATTTGTTTTGAGTAGTGTTTCACATGTAGGAGTAGCATATATTACCTCAGCCAGGAGGATCAGTCCATCAATCATCATTGCAAATGATTCAAAAGCTCATTATTGCATTCTCTTTCTCTCAGGTACTGTTGCTGCTTTTCATTGACACTTTTCCAGTCTAGTCTTCCCCCATATATGGACTTCATTTGTTCACCTGACATTTCTATATACCAGCTAGTGCTAATTCCATCACTTTTCAAGGATACGGTCAATGATATTATACAAGTGCCCCCCTCATGACAATCTTCTCAATGTAACATGCTCTATACTGCAAATTGGTCATTCATTTCATTAATTTGATGCTGACTAGTCTTTCAAAAGGTTAGAATTGTCTAAGCTCCGATTGGGGAATTTCACTTGAGTTTTCATTCGATTAACTACAACAGATAAAAGTAAGTTAAAATACTTCCGCAATTCTATTCAAAAACAGGATCGAAAATTTGAGCTGCAGTGAGCTCCATGATCACACAGAAAGACAGAATAATCCAAGATCTCCAAATTTGGTGGTTTATTGGTTAAAATTAATGAATGAAGTTGCACTACCCTGGAAATCTAGTAAAAAAAAAATCACCTTTCCATGATTAAAAAATCATTTTAAAATCAAAATTAGTGCACCATACTTTAAATCTGATTTCTGTAAGTTAGCTAAAGTTTTAGCCCTATCACTTTTACAGATTTATACAAAATGGCTTCAGGATGATATTAATATTGTTACAGATTGGTGGGTGGTAACTGAAGCCCTTTCCCTATCTGTGCGTAATCAGTGTGGTTTTGGAAGGGAAGGTTTGTGTGCGTGTGGAGTGTGTGTGAGTGTGTCTTTGCCCCTTGAGTAACCAATCAACCTGAATAACAGCAGCAATCTTTTGTGGGTTTGAATAAAGGGGATTATTTATTCAGGCATTCATCATGAAAACCTAACTGCTACGTCAATCACTGAGCGCACACACATACTTACATATGCACTTGAAAATATAAACAGTTAAACAAAATAGAGAACTTTTACAAGTTGTTGACAAAAGAATAGTTTATAGTTCATGTGTTTGGCTCTTTGTAAAAGAACAATCATTGCGGGCCTGATAAAGCTTCCATACAAAGACCGTCCTTGTTTGAAGTTATAACTAGGTCATGCTTTCACTGGGAATTACAATGTTTGTATGAATATTCATTACTGAGTTCCTTTAGTCAATAGTAGTTAAGATCTGTGTCCCACTTTCATAAATGAATCACCTCTGAAACAGCTCCCTAAGCATAGGACAACTGTGTGAAAAGTTAACATAACTTGGCAGACAAATTTCAGTGCTATGTTGCCTCAGGACAATCAGATTTGTGGAGCTGACCTTTTAATGCAAGAGTATTTGGTTCAAACTTTTAAAAATCAACCTGTTAAGAAAAATGAAATTTAAATGGAGGTTTACTGCAGCTTAAACAGTATCAAGTATCTGTTTATGTGACAATTGTCTAGTTATACCCTATCACTGCACTCGGGGCATTTTTCCATCCAACCAATGATGAGTTGTTGGAACTGATTTACACTCCTTAGGGGTAACTTTAAAGCTTCACATTTTCCCAACAGCCGTGTATATCAGAATGTTTGGAAATTCATGCTATTACACACATAGGTTTTAGACATAAATGACTGGTTAGTGGCACTGTGATAACTATGGTTTTACCTAATGTGTAATATATGTTTAAGAAGAATGTTATAAAGGAAGATCACATGATGTTGTGTACCTAATAGTGGAGTAGTGCGGGCTAACTCTGTAGTTAGTTAGAAGTCAGTAGTCTGCAAGTGAGCAGCACAAGTATGTAGATAGAGTTTGGTGTAGAAACACGCATGTGTAGCTACTAAGTACCTTGTAAATAAACAGAAAGTGTACACCTAAGAGGTGTCTGCAGAACTACTCTATCTAAAGTATCAATTCAGTCACCCCACAACAAGTGTGCAATTGGGACTCACAAGTCACATCAAACAGACAACGAGGATAAAATGAGAATAAAACGGAAACCCAACAAACCTGCGATGAGGCCGCAGCAAACCAGTGACAAGGAAAAAACAAGGAAAAAGTAAGGATAAAGGGAAGATACAACGAATTAGCATTGAGAGTAAAATCACAGAGGAAATCAAAAGAATCGAAATAAGCTGTACCTTGCACAGTCGGAGTAAGCAGGAGTTTCCATTGAAATCATCGAAGCAATACCCTCAAAGCATTCCACAATTCAGGAGAATTATTCCATTCAATCTAGCTATGGACAATTGGTCTCATTACATTGAACACCTTACATTCTATTTTCAAGCAAACGAGATTAAGGGAGAAGAAAAGAGGTGGGCGATACTCTTATCTACACGTGGGAATAAAGCCTGCGGCTTAATTCGAGGTTTGATGGCAACCCAGCGCCACAGATTGGAAAAATTCTGATGAATTGGTGGGCCTCTTGAAGGGTCTTTACCAGCCAAAGGCCTCAGTAATGATGAAAAGGTTCAAGTTTAATTCAAGGAATAGAGCCCCAGGGGAGACAATTGCTTGTTATGTGGCAAATTTGAAACAGTTAACAGAACACTGAGTTTGGTACATCTTTAAATGATATGCTCAGAGATTGTTTATTGTGTGGTGTGAATGAGGACACAATTCAGAAGATCTTCCTATCTGAAACAAATTTGGATTTTAAGAAAGCGCTAGAGATAGCACTGGCCATGGAAAGCACAGTAAGAGATTAAAAAACTATACAGGGAGTCCAAAATGGCGCCGTCCTCCACATTGGGTGGGAAGCCCCAGTCAAATAGGGCGCAAAAATGCAAGACTCTGCCGAGAAGCAGGAAACAGCTGCTGCTAGCAGAAAAATGAAAAGGAATGACTCAGAAATGAAAATAAGGATTAATGGCAACAGAGGTGGAAATAAGGAGATCAGTAACGATTGGCAGTTTAAAAATTCAATTGTTTTTATTGCTATTGAAATGGACACATAATGAGACAGTGCAAGGAGAGAATCAGACAGACTTTCAAGCAAAATAGAAAACCCCATGGGATTTACAGTGTAGAAGAGCCTAAAGCAACAAATTTGGATATTTATTCATTATTCAATTTGAAGGTAGGGAAAACAGAACCAATTTATGTAACAGTAAAAGTGAATGGCAGACCTATTCATATGGAAGTGGACAGCTTCCACTACAGTAATTGGTGAACACATCTTCAAATATCTGAATTATGGTGAACTTAAATTAAATTTGATGCCAAATTGAAAACTTACACAGGTGGAGACTTCCAAGTCAAAGGCATAAGTAGAGTTACTGTCCATTATGGAAGCTAATCAGCATTGATGGTGGTAGCAGGTGAAGAGCCAAATCTCCTGGGATAAAAGTGGCTAAAGGAGATTAAGTGAGAATAGGCTGAAATTTTCCAGCGAAGAGCAAGTGGAATACCAGATGCTCCAACAAAATTATGCCTCTGACTTCAAGAATGAACTTGGGAAGACCCAGGGACTGCAAGCAAAAATTCACGTGGATCCAGAGGCAACCCCATGATTCATGACGGCAAGACCAGTACCTGATACACTGCTGGGAAAGGTCGACACTGAAGTGGACAGATTAGAGAAACTGAGCATTGTATAACCTGTGCAGTACTCAGAGTAGGCAGCACCAATAGTCCCTTTACTTAAACTCGACCAAAGCATCTGAATTTGTGGGGATTACAAATTGACAGTTAACAAAGTGGCTAAGCTGGACAACCACCCCATATCAAAAATCGAAGACCTGTATGCCAAGCTGGCAGGTGGAACAACCTACATGAAGCTTAATATGAGTCATGCTTATCAGCAGTTAGAGTTAGAGAATGCCTCCCTGGAATTTGCCAATATACTCGATTACCTTTCGGCATCTCCTCAGCTTCTGCCATCTTCCAGAGAACGATGGAAAGTTTACTGCAGGGACTGCCCCACGTTATAGTTTACTTAGATAATCTTGGTGACAGGAATCTCTGAAAAGGAGCATTTGGTGAACTTAGGAGAAGTCTTAAAACGTTTTGTGCAGACTGGGGTATGTTTTAAAAAAGGAAAAGTCCATGTTCCAAGTGAGGGAGGTAATCTATTTGGATCACTGGGTAGATTCACAGGGCCTCTACCTGGTTGAGGAAAAAGTGAGAGCCATAAGAGAGGCACCTGCATGAAAGAACACCTTCAAGCTCAAATCATTCTTGGGAACGAGCAATTGTAATGGACGTTTCTTACCAATTTGTCTACAGTGCTGGCCCCCCTGCATTCTCCATTCAAAAAGAACAAACGTTTGTCATGGGAGGCACTCCAGAAAGAAGCTTTCACTTGCAATTGTTGCACTCATCCAACTTATTAGTACATTATGACCAGAGGAAAGAATTGGTGTTGACATGTGACGCATCCCCCTACTGGAGCGAGAGCAGTGCTCTCCCATCGGATGGGCAATGGCACAGAACGGCCTATAGAATATGTGCCAAGAACACTCATCACAGCAGAAAAGGGATACTAAAAGATAGAAAAAGAAGGCCTGTCAATCATCTTTGGTGTCAAAAAATTTCACAAGTTTGTACACGGCTGTCGTTTTACAATCATTTCTGACCACAAGACATTGCTAAGGTTGTTCAGCAAGGACAAAGCTATACCACCCATAGCCTCAGCAAGAATACAATGATGGGTGTTGATCCAGGCAGCACACGAGTATACCTTTGTACATAGACCTGGAATTCAAATTGCAAACGTTGACGCACTTAGTCATTTGCCTTCAGAAGAAAATAATGATGTTCCAGTTCTACAAAAACTTGTGTTATTGTTAAATTTCTTAGATTCATCACCAGTATGTGTTAGACAGATCAGACACTAGACAAGCTGGAACCCAGTCCTATCTCAAGTACCAGAACAAGTGCTTCATGATTGGTCACAAGAACCTGCATCTGATGAAATGAAATTGTACTTTAACAGAAGACATAAAACAACCAGCCAGGATGATATCTTATGGTGGGGAGCACAAGTGATAGTTCCTCCAAAGGGAAGAAATTAATTAAATTACACAGCGCACATCCAGGATTATCCTGAATGAAGACCATAGCACGCAGCTATCTATGGTGGCCTGGAATAGATGGAGAAATAGAGAGCTTAGTGGAGAATTGTGTGCAGTGTCAGCAATTGCAGAGGTTACCTTCAACAGCTCCATTACACCCTTGTGAGTGGCCAGGAAGGCCATGGGTACAATAACACATTGACTATGTGGGACCTTTCATGGGAACAATGGTGCTGCTCATTGTTGATGTCCACTCAAAATGGATGGACATGTATGAGGTGAAGTCACCAACGGATTCTGCTACAATTGAGTCATAGAGTCATAAAGGTCTACAGCCCTGAAAGTGGCCCTTCGGCTCATCGAGTCTGCATCGGTCAAACAAGTACCTAACTATTCTAAACCCAATTTTCCAGCACTAGGCCCATAAACTTGTATGTCATGACATCACAAGTGCACACCCAAATACTTCTTAAATGTTATGAGTGTTTCTGCCTCTAGCATCCTTTCAGGCAGTGAGTTCCAGATTCCCACCACCTTCTGGGTGAAAAAATTCTTCCTCACATCCTCTTTAAACCTTCTACCCCTTACCTTAAATCCATGCCCCTGGTTATTGACCCCTCCTCCAAGGGGAAAAGTTCCTTCCTGTCTACCCTACCTATGCCCCTCATAATTATATACACCTCAATCATGTTCCCCCTCAATCTCCTCTGCTCCAGGGAAAATAACCCCAGACTATCCAATCTCTCCTCATAACTAAAACTCTCCAGCCCAGGCAACTTCCTGGTAAATCTCCTCTGCACTCTCTCTAGTGCAATCACATTCTTCCTATAATGCGGATTCCAGAACTGCATGCAATAATCTAGCTGTGGCCTAACCAGCGTTTTATACAGTTCCAGCATAACCTCCCTGCTCTTATATTCAATGCCTCGGCTAATAAAGGCAGTTGCCCCATATGCCTTCTTAATCACATTATCTACCTGTCCCGCTACCTTAAGGGACTGGTGGACATGCACACCAAGGTCCCTCTGATCCTCGGTACTTCCCAGAGTACCACCAATCATCGCGTATTCCCGTGCCTTTTTCATCCTGCCCTAGTGCATCACCTCACACTTATCCGGATTAAATTCCATTTGCCACTGATCAGCCCACCTGACCAGCCTATCCATATCCTCTTGTAATCTAAGGCTATCCTCCTCACTATTTACCACCGCACCAATTTTTGGGTCATCCGCGAACTTACTGATCAACCCTCCTACATTCAATTCTAAATTGTTTATATATACCACAAACAGCAAGGGACCTGACAGCAATCCCTGTGGAATCCCACTGGACACAGGCATCAAGTCACAAAAACACCCCTCAACCATCACCCTCTGCTTCCTGCCACTCAGCCAATTCTGGATCCAATTTGCCAAATTGCCTTGGATCCCATGGGCTCTTACCTTTGGTATCATTCTCCCATGCGGGACCTTATCAAAAGTCTTGCCGAAGTCCAAGTAGACTATATCAAATGCATTGCCCTCATCTACACACCTGGTCACCTCTTCAAAAAATTCAATCAAATTGGTCAGACATGACCTCCCCTTAACAAAATCATGCTGACTGTCCTTGATTAATCCCTGCCTCTCCAAGTGTAGGTTAATTCTGTCCTCAGAATTGCTTCCCATAGTGTCCCCACCAGTGAGGTTAGACTGACTGGCCTGCAGTTCCTTGGTTTATCCCTTCTTCCCTTCTTGAATATTGGCTGTCCTCCAGTCCTCTGGCACCTCTCCTGTGGCCAGAGAGGTATTGAAAATTATTGCCAGTGCCTCTGCTATCTCCTCCCTTACCACACTCAACAGCCTTGGATACATTTCAGCCGGGCCTGGGGTTTTATCTACTTTTAAGCCTGCCAGACCACTTAGAACTTCCTCCCTTTCTATGCTAATTTCTTTAATTATATCACAGTCCGTCTGCCCGATTTCCATACCCACATCATCCCTCTCACATGTGAACACTGACACAAAGTATTCATTTAGAACTGTACTTACGGCTTCCGGTTCCACACACAAATTACCACTATGGTCCTTAATGGGCCCTACTCTTTCCCTAGTTATCCTATTACTCTTAATATACTTGTAAAATAACTTTGGATTTTCCTTTATTTTATCTGCCAATGTTTTCTCATGCCCCCTTTTTGCTCTCCTAATTTCCTTTTTAAGTTCCCCCCTACACATTCTATGCTCTTCTAGGGCTTCCACTGTTTTGAGCCGTTTGTAGCTGCCATAAGCCTCCCTTTTTCTCTGTATCCAATCCTGTATATCCCTGGACATCCAGGGTTGCCTGGATTTGTTGGTCCCACCCTTTATTTTTAGTGGAATATGTAGGCCCTGCACTCTCCCTATTTCCTTCTTGAATGGGTCCCACTGCTCTGATGCAGATTTACCTAAAAGCAGCTGCTCTCATTCCACTCTAGCCAAATCATAACTGATCTTATTAAAATTGGCCTTCCAGCAATTTAGAGCTCTGATTTCTGGCCCATCCTTGTTCTGTTCCATAACAACCTTGAATCTAACGGAGTTATGATCACTATCTGCAAAACGTTCCCCCACTGATACCTTTACCACTTGCCTGGCTTCATTCCCTAAAATTAAGTCAAGGACCACCCGCCTCTTCGGACCTCTTAGGACCTTCGATGTACTGGCATAAAAAGCTCTCCTGGATGCATTTTAAGAATTCCACTCCCTCTAAATCTATCACACTATGACTAATCTAGTTAATGTTGGAGAGGTTGAAATTTCCCACTCTTACTACCCTATAATTTTAAACTTCTCTGAAATTTGCCTGCATATCTGCTCTTCTATTTGTCTCTGACTATTTGGGGGCCTGTAGTACACTCCCAGGAACGTGATTGCTCCTTTTTTGTTTTAAAGTTCTACCCATATGGCTTCATTTGGGGAGCCTTCTAAGATGTCATCCTTCCTTACTGCTGTAATTAATTCCTTGATCAATATTGCAATACCCCCTCCTCTTTTACATCCTTCCCAATCTTGCTCGAAGACCTTGTACCTTGGAATATTAAACTGCCAATCCTGCCCCTCTCTCAACCATGTCTCTGTGGCAGCAACGACATCATACATCCATGTGTTAATTTGTGCCCTCAACTCATCTGCCTTATTCGTCAGGCTCCTTGCATTTAAATAAATACCATCCAACCTTGCCAAACTCCCTTGTGCTTTAACTGGCCTATAATTTCTGTGCCTTCCAGGCTCACTTGCTCTCTCCTCTAATGTTGGCTGTGCATCTCCCCCTACTGAACCACCTCTCAGGATCCCATCCCCCTGCCAAGTTAGTTTAAACCCCCCCCCCAACAGCACTAGCAAACCTCTACGCAAGGATGTTGGTCCCATTCCGGTTCAGGTGCAACCCATCCACCTTGTATAGGGACCCTTGTATAGGTCCCACCACCCCCAGAAACGGTCCCAATGTCCCAGAAATCTAAAGCTGTCCCTCCTGCGCCATCTCCCCAGTCACACATTCATCTGGACTAACCTCCTATTTCTATACTCGCTAGCACATAGCACCAGAGGTAATCCGGAGGTTATTACCTTTGAGTTCCTGTTTTTTAATCTGCTTCCTAACTCCCTAAATTCTGCTTGCAGGGCCTCATCCCTCTTTCTAATTATGTCGTTGGTACTAATATGTACTACGATCTTTGTCTGTTTGCCCTCCCCCTTTAGAATGGCCTGCAGCCTTTCAGTGACATCCTTGACTCTGGCACCAGAGAGGCAACATACCATCCTAGAGTCACATCTACGGCCGCAGAAATGCCTGTCTGTTCCCCTTACTATTGAGTCTCCTACCACTATTGCTCTTCCCCTCTTTTTCCTCCTCCCTGTGCAGCTGAGCCACTCACGGTGCCATGAGCGTGGCTGCAATCCCCAGAGGAACTATCACTCTCACCGTTTTCCAACACAGAAAAACGGTTCTCGAGCGAGATGCACCCTGTGGATTTCCTGACTACCTGCCTGGCACCTTTCTTCTGACTGATGGTCACCCATTCCCTCTCTGTCTGCACTTCCATAAGTTGTGGGGTGACCACGTCTAAAAACATACTATCCACAAAACTCTCAGCCTCACAGATGTACCTCAGTGCCTCCAGCTGCCGCTCAAGCTCTGAAACCTGGAACTCAAGTAGTTGCAGTTGGTGGTATTTCCTGCACACGTGGTCAGTCAGAGTGCAAGGAGCGCCTAGGACTTCCCACATATTGCAGGTGGTACGTAACAGGACTGAGCTGCCCTGCCATGCCTCTAGTTGAAACAAAAACCCTTACTTTAAGTTAATTACATTAAAAAAAAGTTAAATTATTTATGTACTTTAAATAAAAACTAGAACTGTTACCTTTCCTTAGCTTAATCTATTTTAAACTGGAGAAAAACTGGGGAAAATACTGGAGAAAAATACTTACCCACTACTCACCAATCAGCTCTCACCTTTGTGCTGACGTCACTTTTTGAAGCTTCCCCGCTCTCACACTGGTTCTGATCTCTCCGCTGCTCTCTCGCGCTGTCTTGTTATTTTCAACAAGAAATGCCTGCCGGACTGCTTCAATGGGATGGTGACTGCAGGACACTCTTCCCAGGCTGCTTCTCAGGCTGCTTCACCGCGATGCTGACTGCAGGCCACTCTTCCCAGGCTGCTTCACCGCGATGCTGACTGCCAGCCACTCTTCCCAGGCTGCTTCACCGCGATGTTGACTGCAGGATACTCTTCCTAGCAATTGAGATGCTATGTCAAAGTTTTGCAATTAATGGACTACCAGAAGTGGTTGTATCTGATAACAGTACAGCATTTACGATTACTGAGTTTCAACAATTTATCAGCCTCAACAATATAACACATGTGAAAACTTTTCCGTACCACCCTTCCTCAAATGGACTGGCCGAAAGAGCAGGTCAAAGGGTTAAATCCGGCATGTAAAGGTTAACTGGAGATTCCCGAGCAACCAAGCTAACACGCTTTCTTTTTCATTATAGGACCACCCCTCACACAACAGCAGGTGTCACACCTGTGGAATTATTAATGAAACACTATCTCAGGACGAGATTGAGCTTAAAAATGCTGAATTTACGGGGGAAGGAGAAAAGGAGTCAAGGAATACAGAAAACTGGGCATGACTCATGAGAGGAAATTTACCGTGGGAGAGGCGGTATATGTGAAGAACTTTGGAGAAGGAACATGTGCATCATTTGAGGAAGAGATAGACAAATCATCAAGAAATGATTCCACCAGTGTTCGCGACTGGGTCAATGTTTCCTGTTGAGAGAACTCAACCTAGTACAGGTTTTTTTTTAAAATTCACTCATGGATATGGGCTTCGCTGGCCATAGCAGCATTTATTGCCGATTCCAAGTTTCCCTTGAGAAGGTGGTGGTGACCTGCCTTCTTGAACCGCTGCAGTCCATGTGGCATAGGTACACCCACAGTGCTGTTAGGAAGGGAGTTTCAGGATTTTAACCCAGCAGCAGTGAGGGAACGACAATAGATTTCCAAGTCAGAATGGTGAGTGACTTGGAGGGGAACCTCTGGGTGGTGATGTTCCCATCTATCTGCTGCCCTTGTCCTTCTGGATGGTGGTGGCCATGGGTTTGGAAGGTGCTGTCAAAGGAGCTTTGGTGAATTCCTGCAGTGCATCTTGTAGATGGTACACACTGCTGCTACTGTGCTTCGGTGGTGGAGGGAGTGAATGTTTGTGGACGTGGTGCCAGTCAAGCGGGTTGCTTTGCCCTGGATGGTGTCAAGCTTCTTGAGTGTTGTGAGGGCTGCACTCATCCAGGCAAGTGGGGACTATTCCATCACACTCCTGACTGGTACCTTGTAGATGGTAGGCAGGCTTTGGGGGGGTCAGGAGGTGAGTTATTCATTGCACGGTTCTTAGCCCCTAACCTGCTCTTGTAGCCACACTGTTTATATGGCTAGTCCAATTCAGTTTCTGCTCAATGGTAACCCCCAGGATGTTGATAGTGGGGGATTCAGTGATGGTAATGTCATCGAACATCAAAGGGCAATGGTTAGATTCTCTCTTGCTGCAGATGGTCATTGCCTGACACTTGTGTGACGCGAATGTTACTTGCCACTTTGCAGCCAAACCTGGATATTGCCCAGGTCTTGCTGAATTTGGACACGGATTGCTTCAATATCTGAGGAGTCATGAATGGTGCTGAACATTGTGCAATGATCAGCGAACATCCACACTTCTAGCCTTAAAATGGAAGGAAGGTCATTGATGAAGCAGGCGAGGATGCTTGGGCTGAGGACACTATTCTGAGGAACTCCTGCAGTAATGCCCTGGAGCTGAGATGACAGACCCCCAACAACCATAACTTGGTATGACTCCAACCAGCAGAGAGTTTTCCCCCTGATTCCCATTGACTCTAGTTTTAAGGGCTACTTGATGCCACACACGGTCAAATGCTGCCTTGATGTCAAGGGCAGTCACTCTCACCTCACTTCAGGAGTTTAGCTCTTTTGTCCATGTTTGAACCAAGGCTGTAATGAGGTCAGGAGCTAAGTGGTCCTGACGGAACCCAAACTGAGCGTCAGTGAGCAGGTTATTGCTAGGCGAATGCCACTTGATAGCACTGTTGATGATCCCTTCAATTACTTTACTGATGATCGAAAGTAGACAGGGTGGTAACTGGCCAGGTTGGATTTGTCCTGCTTTTTCTGTACAGGACAGACCTGCGCAATCTTCCACAAAGTCGGGTAGATGCCACTGTTGTAGCTGTACTGGAACAGCTTGGCTAGGGGCGCGGCAAGTTCTAGAGCACAAGTCTTCAGTACTATTGCCGGAATATTATCAGGGCCTATAGTCTTTGCCATATCCAGTGCCTTCAGCCGTTTCTTGATATCACGTCGAGTGAATCGAATTGGCTGAAGACTGGCATCTGTGACGCTGGGGATCTCTGGAGGAGGCCGAGATGGATCATCCATTCGGCACTTCTGGCTGCAGATTGGAGCAGATTATTCAGCTTTATTATTTATTATTATTATTTGTCTTTTGCACTGCTGTGCTGGGCTCCTCCATCAGGAAAATTATTCTTAACCATGCAGTGCAGGGCTTAAGGAATGCTGCTCTGTCACAGGTATCATCCTTCAGGTAAAACATTAAGAACAGCTATTCCAGTTTTATGTAAAAGATTCTGTGGAACAATTTCAAAGTAGTGCCCTGGACATCATTTGGCCCTCAACCAACATCACTAAAACAAGCTATCTGGTCATTGGGCATAGTGCTGTTTGTGGGACCTAAACCTGTGTAAATTGGCTGCCATGTTCCCTACATTACAACAGCGGCTACGCTTCAAAAAGTGATTAATTGGCTGTAAATCATTTAGGGGCATCAGGATGAACCTCTTCATGAAAATAATTAATAACACTTGGAATGGTCTTCTGTGTATGGTAGCAGTGACGAGAAAAATAATAGTAAGATTGGACCAGACTGTTGGTTACTGATGGTCCTATCTAGCTCTGAGTAGAACTTCTAACACATTTCCATTACAAGGACCATCAACTTTCAGCTTCATAGAAACACACATCTCTACCCCTCTGATAATCTGCTGCTGAAACACTCATCCATGCTTTCTCTACCTCCAAACTCAACTATTCAAATGCTTTCCTGGTCCATCCTCCACAAGCCTGAATTCATCCAAAACTCTGCTGCCCATACCTTAAACCATACAAAGTCTCATCACTCTTCACTTGCATTCTTGCGTACCTGTATTGGCTACTGGTTCACCAATACCTCAATTTTAAATTTCTTATCCTCATGTTTAAATCTCACCATTGCCTTTCCCTTTCACAACTCTATAACCTCCTCTAACTCTAGTCTATTGTGCATCACCTGATCCCTTCAACTGACCACTGGCAGCCATGCTATTCCAAAATCAGTCCTCAAATCTCTCCACCCCTCTGCCTCTCTCGCCTTCTTTAAGACTATCCTTAAAACCTACCAAGGCTTGTGTAGAGCATAAACGCTGGATCAGCTGGTGCCCATTTACCTGTTTCTGTGTGAATTTAGTTACTGGCCCTAATATTTCCTTTTTTGGCTTGGTGTCAATTTTAGTTTGATTGCACTCCTGTGAAGAATATTTTTCTACATAAAAGGTGATATATAAATGTAAGTTCCTGTTCTTAAGTCAATTGAATGAAACAATACAGTGAACGTAAGCTCTTTAGGACCAATGGCTTAAAATGGTATGAATGGCAAGCCCTGCTAACTATCATTGCCTATTGCAGAATAAAAGGATTGTGGTAACTCTCTGAATAACAAATGTTAGATTGCAGGATGATATTTCTCCAGTGTGAAACAACTTGCATATTTATGAAGTAGAATATTGCTCTGTTGATGTAAATAGATGTGGAGTCCTGCTGGCAATATGGGTCATCTCTAACATCCCCTGAGTGTCTTACCAACAGGAAAGCTTCTGTGCTCTTTCCTGTTGGTAACTCCTTTCCACTGGAAATATTATTAAGTTGTTGCCCAGCAAGCATGATGTCAGCCATTGGTTTTTGCATAAGCATGTCAAAGATTTTATTGAGCTATTTGTGGGGAGATGGTAGTATATAATGTCACTGGACTTGTAACGTAGAGGCCCAGGCTAATGTTCTGGGGATAAGGGTTCAAATTCCACCATCGCAGCTGCTGGAAGTTAAACTAAGTTAATAATCTGGGATTGTAAAGCTAGTTTCAGTAATGGTGACCATGAAACAATTGTTGAATGTTGTTTAAACTTTGTTCACTAAAGCCTTTTAGGGAAGGAAATCTGCTATCCTTACCTGGTCTGGCCCACATGTGACTGCAGACCCACAGCAATGTGGTTGACTCTTAAATACCCTCCGAACAAGGGCAATTAGGGATGGGCAATAAGTGCTGGCTTAGCCAGTGATACCCATAATCCCATGAATGAATTAAAAAAAAAATATGACTCCAGAAACACAGCAATGTGGTTGACACTTAGCTGTCCTCAGAAATCATGTGGAAAGCCACTTGGCTCAAGGGCAATTAGGGATGGGCAATAAATGCTGGCCTCACCAATGATGACCAGGTCCCATGAAAGAATATTTTTTTTTAAATGCCCTGAAAGCTGGGCTTATGTGGCATACGCTAGAGGCTAGCATTCAAAGACTGGCAGAGAGGGCTTTGGGACAAAAATTGAAGAGAGGACAGTACTCTCAAAGCATAGACCAGCACAGGGCCCATCAATAAAGTGAAAGTTTGGAGTGGCGAGGTTGGCGGTGGGGAGAAGCATTGACAGGAAGTTCATGACCACCTCTTTCTGTTGCCCGATTGTAGTATGAAATGGGTTTTCAGGGTTAGAAAGAAAGCCCAGGTCTGCGAGGTATCCCTGGGATGGGTTAAAATTCCACTCCAATCAAAGCTGGCATGGAAAGATTAGGCTGAAGTTTCCTCAGCAATTAATTCTCCTCATCCAATTCATGTAATATTATTGTAACAGTCAAAGGATTCTCAACCGGCCCAGCTGGCTTACCTGTACTTTGTAAATGCAGCAATATTTGCAAAGGGTCCAGGGCAAAGTGTATCTTAGAATAAATGTTGAGGGTCGAAAAGGTATGCAAAGTGTCCAATGCGCAGAGAGACAGTCTTGTGCCAATGTGATATGGGTAAGCAGCAATATGAATCTGAACATTTCAGAACTTGTAAAATTCAACATGGGATCAGATTTGCATAATTTACAGAGGATAAGGGAGAATTTATTTGCCAGATGGCCAACCCCTTCTTTCATACCAAAATTACCCATTGTAAAATTAGGCACATAAGGTCCTGGCCCATGCCTGCTGCCAATGAGGCCTAGTTCCACCCATAACAATTGACACCTTCATTTGATGTGTTTTTAAGCACAACTGTGCCCTGCATTCACTGCAAGATGTACTTTGAATTCAAATGGAACTTCAAATCTCAAGGCTGTCATTCTTGTCACATGCTTGTGGCATATTTATTATATAAAAAGCTACATGCTCCAACCCCAAGGCTACAGAATAATATTTCAACTGATGTACCACTTTCTTACATTTTGAATTTGGAAGCTGCTCTGTATTATGAAGCCAGTTTTAGACAAGCTTACCCTAGCATGTTATATAAGTGCTTTTACTACAGAGAACAACAACAACAAAAGCCTGTCGGCATCAGTCACTCACAAAGCGATTCAGTCTTCTGGAAACAACTGAGGACAACAGCAAATGCTAGGATCTGTAAATGCATCAGTAGCAATGAGAGGATTATTTGTTGTTTAACATAAAACATCCATGGCAGTCAGGAGGATCCTGAAATCAATATAAAGCATTGACGATCCTTGAACTTAGAAAGTCACGCTGAATTCTATACAAGGATTGAGACTGCAGAGTATGGGAAGCTCTATGGAGCCTGGTGTGAGAACAATGTGAGCATATTTTGGACATGCTTAAAGTAAAGAAAATCTATCTGACATTTTCTATAGAACACTAAGGCACAACAGCTGGATCTATAGCACCCCTGGTACTGGCGCTACAGAAGCCTGAAACTTCAAAACTGTTGGCTGGACTGCTCCCAGCCCATCCCAGCACTGTCTGCGTGGAGCAGCATAACTAATGTACTGTCCAGAAGACAGGGAGGAAAATATACATGTCTATATCATCCTGACTAGTTTATAAAATTATTATTCTGCTTTTATTAAATGGAAAAATTGCAGGACTGATAAAATGGCCACCGCTAACCACATGATAGAAGTTTTAGAAGTTTCTGAGCAGTTTAAATATGGACAAAGGCTAATGTTTCAAACCCCTGGAATGTAACAATCCTTGCATTGCATAAACATTCCAACAAAGCTAACACAAAGGATAGTAGAAAAGACATCGGCACTAGCCAGCTATGGGCAAAAGCAGGGCTATTTGTGACTCCTCATCTCCAACATTGTGCTAATGGTTCTACAGTTACCTGCTCAAAGCACAATGGGTTTTAACCAGGGAGCCTCGTTAGCTGAAGAGCTTGACCTGAAACCACCCTGTCACATGACTGAGACTTGAGCTGTTTGGATTGCTTTAATTATACAGCTTTCAGATTCTATCTTCAGTCTGCTGTTTAACATCTGACGGGCAGGCCACACAGAAGCAAGCTCAGGCCAGGGTTGGACAATTGGCCCCCATGTAACTGATTCTGCTGGGAAGATTTTGTACTATCACCTACAGAACTGATTTAATCTCTGCATGCCTACTTCATCTTGGGACAACAACACCACCGGAAAAGTGAATCTTACACCATCGGTATTCAGCCAGCCGAAACCTGTGAAAGAATTCCTCATTAGACTTTGATTCTGGACTCTGTACACATGTGAAACCATAATCCTTATTTTTATCATGGTCTCTGCCATGAATCCCTTTCTTTCCCTTGTCCCTCTTTTATGGTATGAATGCAAAAAGGGGTGGACATTGTAAAACCCCTTTCCCGCATTTGTGCATGTGCAAAATAAATCATCCCTCTAATTTTACCTTATCTCAAGTTTGCTGTGAAGTTATTAATAGAGGATTGGATCACTCCAAACCAAAGGGTTGGGAAACATATGCCACCACTTATAAAGGCAGGGGGAATCAAAAATCAGAAACACCTTTCTGTTTACAGACGGGTAGTGTGTGGAGAAGTCAGGGCTGGACTAAATTAAACCCCCTCCTGTCCATAACACTAGAATGGATGAGCTGTGCATCTGCTAGAAGCATACACAGTAGTCTGATTGTGTCGTCAAACAGTGACTAACGCTGATTTGTCACCTAATCTATATTTTGGACCTTTCAGGTCCTATTAATGTCCTTCTTAATCACTTGCATGATTCAACTGGGATCCCAGCCAAACATACATTCAGCTGCACAAGAGAATCCCCCCCCCCCTCCCATCGCACCCCCACAGGCACAGGAGACAGCATTAACCAAAGGCTAATCCCCTTTCAGTTGTGCAGGTTTCCCTTAAGTGGTGGGCTCCCATTGGATTTCTTAGCCCCTACAGCATGTGAGCTTCTAATTTCAATTGGGATTGGTACTGACAGCTTGCACTTCCTATACTAATAAGGCATGCACCTCAAAATGGCTTGTCTGGGTCTCACGTAATTGATTTTCATCAAAGCAGGTGCCTTACCCACTTGAGGGCCAGTTGTCCAACCTGGCCTGAGCTTGCTTCTGTGTGGCCTGCCCGTCAGATGTTAAACAGCAGACTGAAGATAGAATCTGAAAGCTGTATAATTAAAGCAATCCAAACAACTCAAGTCTTAGTCATGTGACAGGGTGGTTTCAGGTCAAGCTCTTCAGCTAACGAGGCTCCCTGGTTAAAACCCATTGTGCTTTGAGGAGGTAACTGTAGAATCATTTTCTAGTTTATTGTGAAGTAGGTTTATGGGTGTAAGTATAGTTGGGTCTGTCCGTGGTTTAATTACATTTGGAGTCAAGTAGGCTGCAAGTTTAAATCATCAAAAGAAGCCAGTTGACTGACATGCTAACGAGTAAACATGCATGCTGGCTTAGCATGTAAGGTGTGAAGAGAATTTGCATTTTTAGAAAATGAAGGGAAATTTGGATTTCAAAGAATCTCAGTCTGTTTACAACTAGACAGATAAGCAAGGCAAAGGCAGGTGTTTTTTTCCCCCTAAGGTTACTAACAATATATAGTGACAACATGAAAGTCCCTCTACTACTGAAGAACCTAGGAGCCCTCTTTCTGGCCTGCTGTTCCATTACCAGTCTTCTTCCTTCCATTAAAGCTTTCTTGAAACTGTTTCACCAGCTGCTGTAGCCTCAGTACACTTCCCCTTTAAGAGGGGCAGGGTGACTCTAAGGAGCGCAGGCTAGTTGTACATTGTGCTAGCCTTGCCTGCTGCTGTACTGCTGTTGAGCATGCAGCCAGTCAGCACTGCCCTTCACACTGGGCTGCACTCACCAATCATGAGGAGCCTTACCCACTTCACACCCATTTTGGCAAGAAGTTGAAAAGACCCCCTCCAAAAAGACAAACAGCAACATGAAGATAACAGAGACAGGGAAGAGGAGGTCATACTCCCCAACTCACACAGTACATAAGAGATTCATTAAGTTATTAGATAAAAAAATTTCTGTTACAAAATAGGAGAACCTGTTGACCCACCACACCCATCCAGTCATATCATCAAATAGCTCTTTGTCCAGAAAAAATTAAATCCCCTAAAAATCATTAGTGCCTGTTTTATCTGACAGGTTTGTCTTATTAAAAAAAACTTATATATTAAATCAGGGGGAAATATTCATGGACATTACTTTTTAAAATATATATTCTTTCTTAATGGCAGGCTGTATTTATTCTTTCAGCAGATTGTTGAAATGAAAGAATTCAACAATTTATAGATGGTTCAGCTGACCTGGATAGAATAAATGGATTTGGATTTTTCAATCACAAGTGAATTGTTTATTGTATTTAAGTATTCACTTAAAAGGGGTTGCTATATTATTGAAGTAGGAATCTCACCAAACATAAGCTGGCAGACCTTAAAAATAATGAGAACCATGCAATCAAAAAACAATTCCTGCTATTGTCGCCTGAGAGACAGCAGGAGCTAAATATTAACCCTGTTTTGCAGATGGCTGACAAAATACCTTTGGATTAAGGCTTTTAACTGTGATATAATTATTTCCTCCAGCAGTAATTATTTTGATCAGTGAAATGTCATCAAAGGTTTTTGAGTTGTGAGTTATTGAATGGAATAGTTTAATTGGCCCCTCTCTAATTTTCTACTTCTGTCATTTGTCAAACCTTTAATTGTTATGAATCCAGAATTTCCTCTAATGCATGGAATGAGGCTGAAGGATGCTGCTATATACTAGTAACATGCAGAGATTTTTTTATTTGCTTGTGGGAGTCACTGGCGGAGCCAACAGCCACCATTTGTTGGCCATCCCTAATTGCCCTTAAGAGCAGTTAACAGTCAATTGCATTGCTGTGGGACTAGAATCACATGTAGGCAAGACCAGGTAAGGATGGAACATAGTGAAGCAACTGGGTTTTAATGACAATCAATGATAATTTCATGGTCACCATTATCTAGATTGCTTTCAAATCCAGTTTTCTTTAATGATTTGAGTTTAAATTCCACTAGCTGTCACAGTGGGATTTGAACCCATGCACCCAGAGAATTAGCCTGGGCCACTGGTTCACTTGCAGTATCAGTACACCACCATCCCCCCACCCCCACCCCCCTTCTCCTTAGTGCTGGAGGTAATAATTAACAATGGGTTCTTAACAGTTTATAATGTTAATTGAGGTCTGTACATTATCATAGTCAAATCTTCCATTTATTAGCTTATCTTTCGAATATCTAGGGACTGTCAAATACCTAGGGAATAAATTTGAAAAAAATATGCACTATGTAATAACCATGAAACATAATTTTAAAAATATACCAAATATATATACTTCACTTTTATTCTGGACATTGTAATAAAATTCTTGCCTAATCATTTTAATAATTCCTAGACATAAAATAATGTCTCAAAGAATTCATGTTTCAGTTAGGTTCTCATTTTTACATGTTATCTATGACATACTCATGTTTGACAGTTTTTTTCATGTGATAACCACTATTGTTGGTTGGCAACTATAAAGCTGTTGTCAGTGTGTAATTTGAATGGTTTTGATATTTGAATATTTTGCAGCAAGACCTGCAATGAGTATTGTAGTGCAGATTTTGCAGAGGATTTGCTGACAAATGCTAAATGTTAAATTGTAGGTTCTAACATAGTAAATGAAGAAATTTCAGATTGCTTTTTCACTTCCTAGTGTTTATAGTCACTTGTATGCCAATCCTAAGTCATGAGCTCCTGGCACTTGAGTTTCTTGTAGTTGGCAGGTGCTAAAAGTTAAATGACTATTTTTTAGGGCCAGAAGGTAAATAGACTAATTTTTGACTGGGACTTCTAGACTATTGTTGATGGTCTTCCTAGAGCTAATAAGCACAATTGTTCCTGTGGCAGCATTTACTTACAGTGATGCTATGACAGAATATCATGATGTGATTGCATACCTACATTGTAATTCTCAGTTTTCCTTGTAGTTCCTGCAGTATAAGGATCTGACACATAAAGGGTTAATGTGGGACTGAGTACAGTACTGCCCACAGTGATGTAAGATAATACATGACCTACACCTGGGGTTCAGTGTAGTGTTGGATAGAGGCGTGCCTAGCAGGAAACATGGAGACAACTCCTAGCTTGGACCTTTACTGAACCTATGTATATGGTATCTAGTAGCTAATAAATACTTCCTGTGGAACTACCTAAGACAAGGAACATCTTAACCAGAGGAATTTATAATGGGAGCAAAGAAATGGCTGACCAACTAAACACATACTTTGATTCTGTCTTCACAAAGGAGGACACAAATAACATACCAGAAATGTTGGGGAACTAAAGGTTTGGTGAGAGGGAGGCAATGAAAGAAATCAGCATTAGTAGGGAAATGGTGTTGGGGAAATTGATGGGATTGAAGGCTAATAAATCCCCAGGGCCTGATAATCTACATCCCAGAGTACTTAAGGAAGTGACCCTAGAAATAGTGGATGCATTGGTGGTCATCTTCTGAGATTCTTTAGATGCTGGAACAGTTCCTACAGATTGGAGGGTAGCTAATGTAACACCACTATTTAAAAAGGGAGGCAGAGAGAAAACGAAATTATAGACCAGTCAGCCTGACGTCGGTAGTGGGGAAAATTCTAGAGTCCATTATGAAAGATTTAATAGCTTAGCATGTGGAAAACAGTGGCAGAATCGGACAGAGTCAGCATGGATTTATGAAAAGGGAAATCATGCTTGACAAATGTACTGGAATTTTTCATGGATGTGACTAGTAGAGTTGATGAGGGGGAGCCAGTGGATGTGGTTTATTTGGACTTTCAGAAGACTTTCAACAAAGTCCCACATAAGAGGTTGGCATGTAAAATTAAAGCGCATGGGATTAGGGGTAGTGTATTGAGATGGATAGAAAACTGGTTGGCAGACAGGAAACAAAGAGTACAATTAAACAGGTCTTTTTCCGAATGGCAGGCAGTGACTAGTGGAGTACCGCAGGGATCGATGCTGGGATCCCAGTTATTCACAATATATATTAATGATTTAGATGAGGGAACTAAATGTAATACTTCCAAATTTGCAGATGACACAAAGCTGGGTGGGAGGGTGAACTGTGAAGAGGATGCAGAGATGCTTCAGTGTGATTTGGACAAGCTGAGTGAGTGGGCAAATGCATGACAGATGCAGCATAATGTGGATAAATGTGAGATTATCCATTTTGGTAGCAAAAACAGGAAGGCAGATTATTATCTGAATGGCTATAAATTGAGAGAGGGGAATGTACAACGAGACCTGGATGTTCTTGTACACCAACTGCTGAAGGTAAGCATGCAGGTGCAGCAGGTGGTAAGGAAGGCAAATGGTATGTTGGCCTTCATAGCCAGAGGATTCGAGTACAGGAACAGGGTTGTCTTGCTGCAATTGTACAGGGCCTTGATGAGACCACACCTGGAATATTGTGTGCAGTTTTGGTCTCCTTATCTGAGGAAGGATGTTCTTGCTATAGAGGGAGTGCAGCAAAGGTTTACCCAACTGATTCCTGGGATGGCGGGACTGACATATTAGGAGAGATTGAGTCAGTTAGGATTATATTCGCTGGAGTTCAGAAGAATGAGGGGGAATCTCACCTATAAAATTCTAACAGGACTAGACAGGATAGATGCAGGAAGGATGTTCCCAAAAGTGGGGGAGTCCAGAACCAGGGGTCACAGTCTGAGGATACGGGCAGACCATTTAGGACTGAGATGAGGAGAAATTTCTTCACCCAGAGAGTGGTGAGCCTGTGGAATTCACTACCACAGAAAGTAGTTGAGGCCAAAACATTGTATGTTTTCAAGAAGGTGTTAGATATAGCTCTTGGGGTGAAAAGGGTCAAAGGATATGGGGAGAAAGCGGGAGCAGGATATTGAGTTAGATGATCAGCGATGATCATAATGGATGATAAAAACAAAAACAAAAAAACTGCAGATGCTGGAAATCCAAAACAAAAACAGAATTACCTGGAAAAACTCAGCAGGTCTGGCAGCATCGGCGGAATCCACGGGCGGGATGAGGTTTCATGCAGGGTTTTAAAATTTATAATTAAGTTATTATGTTAATTATGAACATGCCCCATCTCATGTGACATTGTCACATGAGTGGGACATGCTAGGGAATTTTTTTTTCTATTTTTAATATTTTTAAAAGTGTAAGCGGATCTCCCTGAGGCAGCACTTTGGCTCAGGGAGATGCGCGCTCTTTTGTGCGCATGCGTGAAAGAGTGCACTCTTGCTTTTGGGGAATCACCCCCTGCCTTCACAGGAAGCACATAGCATTTCCCACCGGACGTCACGCTGGGCGGGCCTTAATTTGCCCGCCTATGTAAAATGATGGTGGGGCCCGCTTCTCCAATGGGAATCATCTCCCCGCCCGCCAGAGATTGGGTCGGGGCCCGCTCGCTCGACAGGCAGAAAATTCTGCCCTAAGTTTCTATGTTAATAAGACCTGCCAAACTATGCCCAATGCCTTACAACGTGGTGGCAGCGAATAAAACAACTTAAAACCTCATATTGAGTGCAGAAGAAAGTTAAAATCTTCGAAAACTGGAGGAAAAATCAAAGAAGCATTCTGACCTGAAGAAAAGCTCAAGAAGCGAAGGTACAGAAGGAAATTGCCAGAGAAAAGTGCCAGAGAAAGGCTTGGAAGCTGAAGACAGAAGTAAAACTTCTCACTGCAGTTGAGGACTCCATTGAATCCTCTGAAAGTCCAGCTTCAATACCTAGAGTGTGCAGAGTCAACAGCACTAGCAGGGGCGAGCTAAAAATTTAAAACTACTGTTCAGTACAAGTACAGAAAAAAGTTAAATACTGCAATGGTCAGAAATGGATGTTTAAACTGCAATTCATGAAACTGAGTCCCAGGTTGGTGCCTGAACACGTGGTGACAGAACTCACTCCGATCAAAGAAAACAATCATTAACTAAAAGTTAATCATGACTGAGTAGGCAGCTTCAAAAACCCAGAAAAGGCCAGGATTCACCACTTCCAAGGCTTGAGAACATTGGGCAGGATTTTTCCCTTTGTGGGAGTGCTCAGCGGGGGCGGGCGGGGGCAGCCGGAAAGCCGAGTACTCCCGCCAAGGGAAAAATCTGCCAAGGGAAGAATCCTCAATGTTCTCAATGTTCTCAAGCCTTGGAAGCGGTGAATCCTAGCTTTTGCCAGGAAACCAGTTAAGGCCCGCCCAGTGTGGAACATGAGCGGCAGCGTTGAGTGCTTCCTGTGCGGGCGAGGGGAGGAGGGCGAGTGGGCCTAGCGCGCAGTTCGCACATGCTGAGAAAAAGCATGCCAATCTCCCTGAGGCACAGAGCTGTCTCAGGGAGATTGAATCGCTGTGTGAAAAAGTAATGAAGAGAATAAAAATTTAACATGACAGAGTCACATGAGGGGAAATGTTTCTAATTCAAAAATAAAGTTTTTATTTAATGTTTATTTGCTTTAGGAAACCTCATCCCGTTCACGGGTGAGGTTTCCTCAAAAATGTAAAGGCCATTTGGCCTTTTTGCCTACCCACCAACTATAAGGGAGTGTAAATTTGATTTAATTAGATTGCCAATGGCCTTAATAGGCCTTTTAAATATTGGCAGGTACACAGCCGACTTCGGCATGCACCCACCGAACGAATTATCACGAAACTGCGTGATGATGTCGGAACGCATGCCCGACGTCATCGTGTGTCGCTTTACATTTGGGCATGTTGGGTACGAGCCTGCACGCCAAGCGTAATATTCTGTCCATTATGCTAAAGCGGGAAGAGTCTAACCAGTCTCTCCAGGCAGCTATTGTTGAAAAGAATTAAACATAGAGAATGTGAATTCCATTATTATGGGAGCCTGCCAAAACCGGCAAGAATGGAAAAACCCTTTGTGTAGAAGCATGCGGTGGTGCCATCTTGGATTTTCAGAAACCCCTTAAAGCTGAAACTGCATTTAAAAAATATCAACTATTGATCATAAGTCCACTCTTTCAGATCAATTTGGACTTATCTAAGGCCCAGATAAACCACAAAATTGGGGACTCTGGAGAAAGAGATTCCTTAGATGCATAATTGCTTCAGGTCTGGATAAAAAGCCAGAAGCTGAACACATGACTTTATTTGGTAGGCCCGATGTCCAGAAGCAACAAATCATCTGCAAACTTTGACGAAGTGTTAAAATCATTCGATGCTTATTTTTCGCTCAGAATTAACAAAATCCTTGAAAGGACTAAATTTAATAAACATGCCCAGCAGCCAGGAGAACCTTTCAACTCCTTCATTAATGAGCTGTACAGAATGACTGAAGGCTGTGATTACATTGACCTGTATGTAATCTGAGCTAATCAGGGGTAGTATAGATGTAGGAATGGCGGACGACACACTCTCAGACATGCTTCAAGCGAATGAAGATCTAACCCTTGAGAAAGCCATCCATATTGTCAGACGATCTGAAATCCGTTTGCAGCATGGATCCGTATTAAGAGGAGAAAGCAAACTGTGGTACAAAGTAAACCCCACTGTCCAGTTGGTGAAACAGCACAGAACTAGGGGCACTCCAGACCAAGGGAAACAATACCCTAACTGACCAGTAGAGAGACCATGCCAGCGCTGTGGAACAAAGCATGATCGATGTGTGGCAATTTCAGCGCAATGCTTACAATGTATCCGAAAGGGACACTTCAGGAAGCTTTGCAAAGCCAAAATATCAAAATGCATAGAAGATCACAAGGAGATTCATGAGGTAGAGACAGCACACCAACAGGACACACAATCATGCATGATTAATGCAAAATACTGCGGATGCTGGAAATCTGAAACAAAAACAGAGAAAACGTTGGAAAAACTCAGCAGGTCTAACAGCATCTGTGGAGAGAAAAAAAAATTAAAGTTTCAAGTCCATTTGACTCTTCTTCACAGCTAAACAGAAGTAAAAATGTGATGAAATCTGTGATGAACAATGTGATGAATGTGGATTTCATCACATTTTTATTTCTCTTTAGCTCTGAAGAAGAGTCATATGGACTCGAAAGATTAACTCTGTTTCTCTCTCCACAGATGCTGGGAGCCCTGCTGAGCTTTTCCAGCATTTTCTGTTTTTGTTTCATACAATCATGCTTCTTGGCTGGCTGCTACTCAGCTCCAGCATTGTTTGTGGAACTGTCATGCTAGCTGGGGATTGTAGTGTCTGCACTGTGGTCTCAGGGTTATCTCTCCAACTGACATCAGAGCCAAAAGTTGACACTCTTCTTGTTGCTGTCAAAAATCCTGGATTTTCATTCTGGGATGTGGACATCTCTTGTTAATGACCAGCTCATAAACATTAAATTGGACAAGGGAGCTAGTGTTATCGGACAAAGAACCGTGGCTGAAAGACTTCTGGTTACAGGCAACAGACACATCACGTTATGGGCCCAGAGGGTTCCGACATCTGGTCATAGGCATGATTCTGGAACCACTAAGGTATGACGGCAAACAAATCTTCGAGCTAATGTATATCATCCATAGCCAGTCTTTTACTCTCTTGAGCAGAGATGTCTTTGTAGCCTTGAATCTCCTCAAAATGACAGAAGATGTCAAAACAACCACTGTCACAAATTATATATAACTGCAAGTTCCCAAGAGCTCCACCAAGAAGGATTCCCTCGAGTGGCACTTCAGCTCTGATTTGTCTTCTTTCTTTGCTGAGCAGGTTTTTCCCCTTCGTTGAGGTGCCAGAAGCTCCTCATTGCTCAGACCAGCCAACCACTCAGATGGTTACCATGACACCTTGAATAGATGACAGTCAAGAGAGAAAACAGCAACAAGAAGACCGTCAACCTCTGGCTCTGACACCAGTTGGAGAGATAAACCCGGAGACCACAGAGCAGACACTACAATCCCCAGCTAGCATGACAGTTCCACAAACGATGCTGGAGCTGAATAGCAGCCATCCGTTGATGACAGCACACCACAGAGCCGAACGCTAAGCTGAGCTTACTATTAATTCACCCCTCACAACAGGCAGACCCATCTTCCATCCCAGCATGTGTCATGATGAGCTGCACAAATGAAGAAGAGAAAAAAAAACACGATAGAGATGAGCCCAGAGTTCGCCCACCCGATTAAGAGCAGAATTAACCAATCGCTGTCTATCACTGCAATCTGGGAATCAGCAAAGACTGATTTAATGGAAAAAGATGATGAAAAGACACCCAGATGCCAGAACAACCTCTGATTCAACAAAATTTATCTGCAGCGATAGAGCCTGCAACTCCTCTGACAGTAGTGCAAATGAGATATGGAATGATTATAAGGGCTCCAGACCACCTGAACCTATGGAGTCAAAAACTTAAGGGGGGGTGGGGGGGGGGGGGTGGGGAGATGGGGTAGTATTAATGGGGTAAACTGAAATAACTTGTAAATATGTTGGATAAAGGCTTGGGGGGAGGTGTAGTCCAAGGGTCTGGCATAAAAAGGATTAACGTGGGACTGAGTACAGTACAGCCAACATAGTGATGTAAGAGAACACATGACCCGCACCTGTGGGTCAATGTAGTCTTGGACAGAGCTGTGTGTAGAAGCAAGCATGGTGGCAAGTGTGTAGAAGCAAGCTTGAACCTTTACTGTACCTATGTATATAGTTTCTAGTAATTTATAAATACTTACTGTTGAACTACCTAATACTGTAAATACCTTACAAGTATCTACTATACTATGCCCAACACTTAACAACAGTTCCTTTCATTGGAGCAAATATCCGTAGCAGCAGAGAAAATCTCTACTAAATCCCTTTGCTCTATAGAATTAATAAAAGGTGTTCAGTCACACTGTGGATGCTGGCAAAACCACACCTCCATACACATCTCTTGTTTTCTTACACTGCCTTTAAATTTTGATTGGTCCAGCTTTGATTTTCATGCTTGGTTTCTCTGGCAATTAATCCAAAGCTGAGATGAGCTTTAATAGATCTTTGCCTGGCTTCTAGGTGGAGCAAAGTGCCTCAAGGATGATGTATGGATCAAGTGGGAACACATAGGGAAGACTAATCATTAGTAATGAATTTGTTTTACCTTCTGGTTCAATATAATTGTGCGCACACCAAAAAATTATGTATTAAAAATTTGGACAGGAAGATTAAAGGAATTCTCATCTGTAACTATTTCTTAAAAATGGTCTGACATTATCTTATACTAACTTAGTACCCTTGAGAATTTGTCATAATTTATTCAGCAAATTTGTTGAGATGGGAGAGTGCACTGTTGTCAGATGTTGTTAACTTACGAAGTCTGACATGAAAGAGGCCAACTTAAAACCACTTGTGATACTTCACAGAACAAGTACAGTAAGGGAGGGTCAGGTGGCTGCTTGGTTAGAGTGCCTTTGTATTGTGAATCTTAATGCTTGATTCTACGCATTCCCTCCGTTCTTGGAGAAAAGTATTATATGTTGCTCACTTTGTTCTCTCTAATCATCTGCTCAAGCCAAAAACAATGATACAGTTTGGATCTGAAACACCTGTGAAACCATTTAGAAGTTAACATTTTCTGAGATCAGTGAAATGTGATACCATTTCAGATGTGTGTTTATTATACATCATCTGGCACTCAACTGGAACAACTGCTGAGTTTAGTAGTTTTAATTTTATTTAACTATTTCATGTAGGGAAAGACCAGTCAGGCAACTGGAAAGAGACATAATGTGGACAGTGACAGAACAAAACTTGAGATGAGACATGAGCTGTTAGGAGCACAAGGTAGAAAATGGTCACAAGCTTCAGGAAAAGCAGTACAAAACCATAGTGATTAGAGACATTTTTTTAAAATGTGTCTGTCAGTCAAAGGTTAACTCTCTTTTTAATTTTGTTTTTGCCATGGCAAGGGACTCTATCACTATTTGAGAATTAAATATATTTGACACTTTTTTTTTGTCATCTGTGATTTCAATTTGTCCAGTAGTGTAAAATACAGCAGCTTGAATTAATCTATCATTTTTAAAATTGTTTGACATTATGCATTAAAATAAAAACAGAATATGATAGTTCCATGTAGATCAATCAGAGACTAAAAAAGAAAGATGCGTTGAAATGTTAGGTGGCATGTCAATCTATCCAAACCCAGGTCATCCTAAAATCCTAATGATCAAAATCAAGGGGTGTCCTGCAGTCCTGGAAAAGCATCATACACCTTCGTTACATTACTGTTACTCCATAGACTGCAAAACTCCAAGAAATTCAAATAATTAAATATTTGCAAAGTACATTCAGCAGGATGGGAAATAGCCAAGGATCCTCAAGACAATTAGTGTGGAAATTGATGAAGGTCTGATTAATAGGCTGTCTACAAGTACATCAGCTGTATCTGAGATTAGTAAGAAAGTTAATCAAGTGTATTTTGAGGCCATTTGATCTGTTCAAATAGATTATTCTAACCTTGATCATTGGTAGTTGTGTAGTTTCAAGCATTCAACCTTCAAAAGGCCATTGATGCACTACAGAGAGCTTAGAGATGAGTATCAAAGACGATTCTTAGTCTTAATGCTGGTGTTGGTTTGGTGCTGCTATCTATTACTTCATGAACCTGTCAGTGGCAGTCATTTCACATCTGCTCCACGTTTGATATCTGTAGTACAACAGCACAATATTAAGGAGAAAAGTATAATTTGTATCCATGATAAAGATTAGCAATTTAAATCCTTTCTAATGAAGGACAATATAAATCTTGCTTTGATGCCTTGACTTCTATTCCTTTCAGAAAACTGATTCAGGATCACAGTGTGTGATGGACAGTCTTACTGAGCTGTCCTGATTAAATATGGCACAAATTAAATTGATTTTTCAGTGTGACATAGTTACTGTGTTGAACCTATGTGAATCAATATTGCTGAATTCTCAAGTTTCGACTTCACATGAGTTTGAAACTTTTGAACTGATGTTTATTGCCAACTACATTAATTGTGGCAGATTCTAATTTGTCTGAAACTTTAGACATGAAATGGGGGAAATTTAGTGCAAAATTAGGCATCAAGAGTCAATGAAAACAGAAGCAGAAATACAATTGATTCATTGATTTATTTATTAACTAATGAGTTTATTCTAACAGAATATCTTTTTTTTTATAGAAGCAAATCAGAGAAACATCTGGAAAATTGGTGGCAGATTCTTCTTTTCATTTCTTCAAACTGCCTTGTCAGGTGAGGTTTCACAAACTCTATGACACTAACTCACACACTGTCACAACAGTGGTGAAAATTTCAAATTAATATCTGTGACATTCAAACAATGACGTATCTGAAGAATAAGGTAGTAGCTGAGCAAGTGCGTAACATTCTGTCAAGCCGTCACATTAAAGCAGAGGATTTAGAGATTGTAACTATAATATTCTTTCATATACAGTCTCACTGGAGCTATGTTGGATGACGCAGAGACTCTGATGTTGACTGTGTGGGAGGGATCATCTTGTAAGTAAAGCACTCAAACATGAAAAATGTTAAGAATAATAAGTACATTTCACTTGCTGTCTGAAATAAGCAAATGAGGCAATTTTTCACCCACCTCCCCACCTCCCCACCACATCACCTCTCTCCCACCCCATCCCCAACACTGGTACTTCCAAAAGCCGACTCACTCTACCTGATTTTTCACAGCATCAGAATATAAGGTGGGGTAAATTAGAACAAAGAACAAAGAAAAGTGTAGCACAGGAACAGGCCCTTCGGCCCTCCAAGCCTGCGCCGATCATATTGCCTGTCAAACTAAAGCATTTTGCACTTCGGGGGTCCATATCCCTCTATTCCCATCCTATTCATGTATTTGTCAAGCTGCCTTTTAAACACCACTATCGTACCTGCTTCCACCACCTCCTCTGGCAACAAATTCCAGACACTCATTACCCTCTGCGTAAAAAACTTGCCCCGCACATCTCCTCTAAAGTTTTCTCCTCTCACCTTAAATCTATGTCCCCTAGTAATTGACTCTTCCACCCTGGGAAAAAGCTTCTGACTATCTACTCTGTCCAGGCCACTCAATTTTGTAAACTTCTATCAAGTTGCCCCTCAATCTCTGTCACCCTAGTGAGAACAATCTGAGTTTCTCCAACCTCTCCTCATAGCTAATAACCTCCAGACCAGGCAGCATCCTGGTAAACCTCCTCTGCACCCTCTCCAATGCCTCCATATCCTTCCGGTAATGTGGCGACCAGAATTGCAAGCAATATTCCAATTGTGGCCTAACCAAGGTTCTATACAGCTGCAGCATGACTTCCCAGCTTTTATACTCAATACCCCTTCCAATGAAGGCAAGCATGCCATATGCCTTCCTGACTACCTTATCCACCTGCATTGCCACTTTCAGTGACCTGTGGACCTGTACACCCAGATCTCTCTGCCCGTCGATGCACTTAAAGGTTCTGCCATTTACTGTATAATTCCTACCTGTATTAGACCTTCTAAAATGCATTACCTCGCATTTGTCTGGATTAAACTCCAGCTGTCAATTCTCCGCCCAAGTCTCCAACCGATCTATATCCCGTTGTATCCTTTGACAATCCTCTTCACTCTTTGCAACTCCTCCAACCTTAGTGTCATCTGCAAACTTACTAAATAGCCCAGTTACATTTTCCTCCAAATCATTTACATATACTACAAACAGCAAAGGTCCCAGCACTGATCCCTGTGGAACTTGCTTCCAAATGGTAGTAAATCCTGTCACAAAGAATCTTCTCCAATAATTTCCCTACCACTGACATAAGGCTCACCGGCCTGTAATTTCCTGGATTATCCCTGCTACCCTTCTTAAACAATGGAACAACTTTGGCCATTCTCCAGTCCTCTGGGACCTTACCCATAGCCAGTGAGGATACAAAGATTTCTGTCAAGGCCCCAGCAATCTCCTCCCTTGCCTCCCTCAGTACTCTGGGGTAGATCCCATCTGGCCCTGGGGACTTATCCATCTTAATATTCCTTTATTGGAAAATAAATATTTATCCTATCCAACCAGTTATTCCTGCAAGGCATATTGGTCCAAATATGGGCCCTGAAATTCCTCAGGTTTTCCACTGGCCTCTTGTTGTATCTACAGTAGGAATTCAATGGATCCTGGTAAGTGACCTCTTTTCCAGGAGTTTCCATTCATCCTTTTCAAGGAAAATGACATCCGGAGGCAGAGGCAGGTGTCAGAACAGCTGATGCCAGCAGCTCCCACTTAATAGGATGAATCGTGGAACACCGTAACAGTGAAGGTCACTAGTTCATGTAAATTGAGGCATACTAGTCTTCACAAGAGCTCCTGTCAACTGCACAATTAGTTGAGCATATCTTGAGGATGGTGCTGATGGAGGGGGCAGTGGGGAAGGATGGAGGGCTGGAGGAGGTTGGGTGCCTGAACAACCCTATCACCTCCAAAAGCAAACAGACAGGGAAGTGTCTAGCAGCACCCCTTAGGTCCATGGGGGGATGACCACACCTTAACACTTCTGCACATTGACCCATGCCAACACAGTTCTCACCCCTCCTGAGTGTAGTAGGTCATTGAACCTCTTCTGGCACTGCACCCATGTGCACTGCACCACGTCATGGCTGCTAACCAGCACTGCAACCTCCTCCCATTCTTTCTTGGTGAGGTGCAGTGTCCTCCTCCTCCCATCTCTGGGGACAAGAGTGTCCCTCCTGGCAGCCACCTCCTCCAAGGCACTCATCTGGAAAGTGGGAGGCTGAGTGCCGACCCGACTTGCCCTCCCACGTGTTGTGTCCAGCTGCATGCGACTCCATAACTTGAATGTTGAAACTGCAGAGGGGCTGCCAGGGCCATTTTCAAACCAGCCACTGGGTCGCCATTGGACCTGGTAGCCGACAGGCACCCGCCCCTGTCCGCCCCTTCCCGAGCAGTGAGGAACCGAGTTTCATGTTAGACGGGCCTTAATTGGCCTGCCAGCGTGAAATCCAATTGCAGGCAGCGGGCGGTTTCCTGGCCACTCCCGGGCAGGCTGACCGTGTCCACCCACTGACCTCAAAATTCTGGCCCACGTGTTTAGAATCGATCGGAAGTTTAAAGAGCCTTTTTGAGACATGGGTACCAGATGTGGACTAGTCTCAAGGCTAGTGGGACCCCCCCATCCCCCATCTACACCCAACCCCCTTCACCTCCCTATCCCCACCCCTTCCTATGCCCAACCATCCCAAACCCACCCCCTACACCCTCACCCACCACCCCACCCCTCCTACCCACTCTTTCCCACCCTCAGCCCCTCCTCCCCGACCCCAAACATTCCTACACCCACCCCTACCCCCTCCTACCCCCACCCCTACTCCACGTCCCTACCCCTTCTATCCCCACCCCTACCCCCCCACCACTTCCATCGTCCTCTCTACCCACTCCTAGCCCCACCCACCTCCTATGCCCAATATCCACCCTCCACCCGTCCTACCCCCACCTCCTCTCCTAGCACCCAGCCCGCTATCTACCATCCTCCAAACCCCCAACCCCCACTCCCTTACCCCCTTCCATCTCCCCAACCCCAGGAAGTGACATCAGAGATCTACTCAACACAGGCAGCCTGTGGGTCCAAGAGCTAGCTAGGTTTTGGACCGTGTTGGGAGGAAGAGAGAGATATACAGAGATAGAAATAGAAAGATAGAGAGAGAGAGGCTGACAGACAGAGAAAGATAGAAAGGGAGACAGAGAGAGAAAGAGAACCAGAGAAAGAGAGAGAAACTGGGAAAAAACAGTAAAAAACTGGAAAATAAGGGTACTGGTGTTGTATACCTTATATTGGAACATCAGTTCGGACCATAACTCTTATTCTCCAGTTCTTTATTGTTTTTCCCTTCTGAGAGAGAGGGAGAGAGAGAGAGATAAAGAGAGAGAGAGAGACTGCTAGAGACAAAGAGAGAGAGACGGACAGACAGACAGAGAGACAGCTAGAGAAAAAGACAGCTCAAAACAGAGACAGAGAGAGAAAGAGAGAGACAGAGAGAGAGAGAGAGAGAGAGAGACAAAGGGCACAGGGAAAGAAAGAGTGACACAGGAATACAGGGAGACAGAGAGAGAGGCATACACACAGGGAGCAAGAGAGCCAGGGACAGAAAGGGACACAGGCAGAGAGAGAAAGTGATAGAGACATAGGCCAACGTTTAATGAGCAAAGTCCGCCATCCCCGTCTGGCCTACGTGTAACACCAGACCCAGAGCAATGTGGTTGAATCTTAACTACCATCTGAAATGGTTCAGCAGGCCAGTTGTACCAGACAGCACAAAAAAGGCAAAAAAACAACTGCATGGACCACCTGGCATCAACCTAGGCACAGAAACTGACAATGGCACGCCCAGCCCAGTCGGCCCTGCCATGTCCTCCTTATTAACATTTAACTTGTGCTAAAATTGCGAAAGCGGTCCTACAGACTAGTCAAGCAACTGCCGGATAGTCACAAATCATCCTTTACAGCCAATACCACAGATACCACCATCACCTTTCTGGGTATGTCCTATCCCTATATAGTGAGGAGGGAGTTGCCCTGGGAGTGCTCAACATTGACTCTGGGTACTATGAAGGCACATGGCATCAGGACAAACACAAACATGCTGATTACCACCCACTGCCCTCCCAGAGCTGATGGATCAGTACTCCTCCATGTTGAGCACTCATTGAAAGATGCACTGAGGCACAGAATGTACCCTGGGCGGGGGACTTCAATGGTCGTCTCTGGGAGTTGCTTGGCATAGCAGCACCAAGTGTCGAGTTGGCAGATTCCTGAAGAACACATTTGCCAGACTGAGACTGTTGTTGGTGGTGAAGGAATCAAAAAAACCTACTCGGCTTTACCTTCATTAATCGAGCTCTGACAGGTATATCAGTCCATGACAGTATTGGGCAGAGTTGATACTACACAGTCCTTGTGGTGACAAAGTCTCATCTTCTTATTGAGGATACCATCTATTGTGTTGTGTGGCATGACCACTGTGCTAAATGGGATAGATTCAGAACAGATCTAGCAGCTCAAAACTAGGCAACCATGAGGTGCTGTGGGCCATCAGCAGCAGAATTACATTCAAGCACAGTCTGTAACCTTATTGCCCTGTATATCCTGTCAAGAAGATATAATAATGTTATTGGAAATTATTTTAAAATAGAGTTCTAATGGGGTCTGTGTCTATGTGTGTGCCTGTGTGTGTCCTAATTGAATTAAAGCCAGCTAGTCTGGGTGCTTTGATGTATAGTAGTTTTGATATGTTAATTAGATAAACGTAAGAAGGGTAGAAGGTAAAGTGTAAATTTGCATTTGTTAATACAAGACTATGGATGAAATCTTACATCTAGCTAGAAGACGCCAAGCAATTTGTTTATTTTTTTCAGCTTACCAATAAAATTGGTAGGATGAGAGGATGGTATAGTTGGAAGAAGTAAAGAGGTAAATTTGATCCAAGTGATACAATAGAAAATTTACATGCAAAGAGTAAAATATATGTAAAGGAGAAAGGAGATTGTGTGTAAGGTAGAAGTATTTTAAGATCCCACAAACATGAGAAGCCTCCAGCCTGTAAGCCTCAAGTCTGTTTGCAAGGACCCAGAGCTGAAAGAAACTCATTTTAAATGCAATTGTCCAGGGTGTGCTTTGCCAAAGGTGTGTTAAATCTTTGAGTTTTACTGTTGCCTTAATGGGGGCATAACTGAGAGATTAATTAGTGGATTTTTGTAGTTATTATGGTAGTAATTTTGTAGACATATGTATGTGTTTACAATCTTTCTTGTATTAATAAATTTTTAATTTAGTTTTATAAAAAAAAACTCTTGAGAATTGATAGTTTTATTACTACTGAATTCAAAGCCTGTATCTCGAATCATACAAATTGCAAAAATGGGTTATGACAGTTTCAAGTTTCTCTCTGGGATTTGAACAACTCAGCCTTTACCATCAGCTGTGTCATAATAATCCCCCAAATCAAGGGATTAACCTGGTTCAATGAAGAGTGCAGGAGGGCATGCCAGGAGCAGCAATTGGTATATCTGGAAATTAGGTGTCAACCTGATCAAGTTACATCACAAGCCCATCTGTAAGTCAAACAACAGAAACAGCATGAGATAGACAAAGCCTGTCCCCCAACTAATGGATCTGATCCAATTTCTGCAGTCCTGCCTCATTCAGTTGTGAATGGTAGTGGACAATTAAACAACTAACTGGAGGAGGAGGCTGCACAAATAACCCCATCCTCGATGACTGGGGAGCCCAGCACGTCAGTGCAAAAAGTCAAGGATGAAGCATTTTGCAACCACCTTCAGCCAGAAGTGCCGAGTGGGTGATCCATCTCGGCCTCCCCCTGGCATCACAGATACCAGTTTCAGTCAATTTGATCCACTCCCTTCCCAGCAACACTGTGGGTGTACCTATACTAGATGGGCTGCAGCTGCCAAGAATGTGGCTCACCATTACCTACTCAAGGGCAATTCAGAATGAGCAACAAACGTTGGCCTTGCCAGGAGCACTCACATCCCACAAAAGGAAAAATAAACTATTTATGGGTATCACCATGGAAATTACAGGGCAGGTGTCTTTAACTTTTTTCACTGCTGAAGAGGTAATGGGAGTACAATGTGCTGTACTATTAGGCAAGAAATTATTTGTGCCAGAAGAAAGGGGTACTGAATCTTTTCAAGGAGTGGAGTGGATTTTAAAGGCCTCTGAGCAGAAAGCTTGATCTCCATCATGTGAGCTATAGTTGCAGCCCCATTTTCACTGTAGCTTGACAAGGAGATGGAGCTCAGGCAGCAGAGAGGAGATACTGTTTGTGGAGGGAGAAAGAGGAGGGTTCTCAATGGAAGGCCATACCCACTAAGAATCTTCAAAGAACACTTCTACTTTCATACCTTGGCCAGGAGCAATGTTTAAGGCAGCTATGCTTCACCAAGGATATTGCTGCTGAACTGTGTCAACTCCTCCAACTGGACTTGCACCCACAGAGCAGGACAAGGATGGCAGTGCCAATGGCTTTCAAGGTCACTGTGGCCCTCATTTTCTAAGCTTCAGGATCCTTCCAGGCTGGAACAAGAGATACTGCCAGCATTTCGCCATTTGCCATGCACAGCTGCAACAGAAGGTAACCAAGGCCCTGTAGGTAAGGAGAGAAGGCTTCATTATTTTCTCTCAAAGCAGAGAGAAGCATGAGGAGTGGGCACATGACATTACCAGGCTAGTAGGCTACCCACATCTCAATGAGAAGATGCACTAAGGTGTGAGGTAATCACAGATTGCAAAACCTGTGCCCCCAGAGGGCCATATTCAATTTTTGGCCCATAGAGCCAATAACCATTAAATATAGACAAAGATAATAATATGTTACATGAAACACAATGATGTTTCTGTTTTTCTGATGCTGTGAAGTGATCGTTTGTGGGAAGTTGTGAAGTTAGAGAATTTTCTGAATTTTGCTCAATTACCTTTAGAACTGGGGGATAAATTCTGTCTTTCCGCCCAGGGGACTAAATAAGTTAAGTAGAGTTCAGGGGAATGAATATTGACAGATCCTGGCCTGGCAGATAAATCAGGATCACACTTGGAGATGCTCTCCAGGACTGAGACTATATGAGTTTGTGGGGTCAGTGGGAGGGCACCTAATTACTCATGGGACAGGTGGGTACAGCCATCACATCGGGCATGTTTCTCATGTTTGCTCAGCCATAGCTAGAGTCTAAGTGCCAACTGTCAATGATGCCGCAGCTGGCCAAGAGGGTGCGCCCTGGCTACTTGGACTGAATGCCTTGCGGCTCCAGGGCCATGATTCAGATGTGCCCTACGAAGAGTTCCTCAGCTGGGGTTGGCCAGGCTGCAATGGCGCTGCAGGTAGAGAGTGGACTAATAAATACTCCTCTGTTCTTTCAGGAGATGACAAGCCATAACTAATTGGAGAGGTCACAGACAAGCGGAGGCCTGCCCATCAGATTCGAGCAGGAGGCCCTTGAGCTGGAGAGCCATTCAACTGGGCGTGGAGAGGTGGGGGTGCCAGACAAAGGTAAGAGCGCAGTGCACAGAGGTGAGAGTTTCAGATAGTGCAACCACCTTAGTATAGTCTCTTGATTGATGTGAGCCTCAAACCTGGAGTCTCTGTTGATCGTTGAAAGACAATGACACCATGAAGCAGATCTCCATTGTCTCACCGGGGTGCCTGGCATGCACAGTGACAGTGTGTTAACTTGAACTAATGACATGTCCTTGTTCTGCCTTTTAGATTTGCCAGTGCACATTCACTCTATGGACCCCGAAGGGCCATCCCTGCCACCGGAGGACCATTGGGCTTCATTTGCACCTGCCTCACCCTCGCTCTCTGAACCAGGCACCAGCGCAAATACTAGCACCTCGGTGGGTGTTAGGTAGGTGGCAAGAATGTCAGTGCACATTGCTGAGGGCACTTCACACTCGCTTGAGGTGCAGGCAGAGGCAGAGAGTGCCCAGGGCACTGGCAGTGGGAGGACTACTGCGGACAAGGATGATGTCCAGTTGAGGACAGATGATGAGCCTCTGGAGTTGTCCATTAGGCGGCAGATGCTGGATGTCCAGTGGAATGTGTGGGAGGATCTGGCGGAGATACTTGAGGGTCTGGGTGCCACGGTCTCCATTGTGGAGGAGTCCATGTAGAGCATGAGCACTGCATTGACCCTCATGACCGAGCACACTGCCTCCTCCATTGAGAGAGTGGTGACGCTGAAGGAGACGCAGCTCCAGGGGCAGAATCCGTGATTCCTGGGGTTGCACTTGGACCTTCAAGCCCTCACACAGGCAATGACTTTAGGTGGTCACTGCCAGTGTGGGAGATGGATGAGGCACCCAGCACCCCAGCTAGGTGCCCGTACATCAATGGTGATTAGTGAGGTCCAGAGCAACCTCACATTGGCACATGAGCTGCTTGTCATCTCTGTGGGCTCCGGATGATGGCAGCAGCTCCTCCACCCCTCCACCAGTGACCGTGGCATTTGATGAGTCTGCAATGACTGGACAGACACCAGCCATGGCACTGGCCACTCCCTTCCAGGCGGGGCCAGCACTGGCTCCACTGGCCAGAGGACGACCGTCAAAGTCATTAAGGCCAACAAGATAGCAGAGTCAGCAGGCTGTCTCCAATGCCGGAGCCAGCGAGAGGGGGTCACAAGACATAGCATTCGGAAACATACGTTAAATCCACCATGAGCACAAGAGCGACAGTTCGTGGATGATTTTCTATTCATTTATGTCTGGTTTATATGTCTGCTCGTGTGCACATCAACACCAGTAATGGTCATATCATTAGGCTTTCAATGTGACAATAACATTAAATTTGCTTTGGTTCTGATGGCCTGAGTATGCATCACCATTTTTCTTTCTGGTGTAGGATACGCCTGTATGTAATGCTAGATGTGAGTGGCTGGATACTTTATTGCACAGGTATTGAGTGGACTTTGGGTGCAAATGAAAGGGTCATTTCAGACATCGGGATGGAGGCGTCAGCCCTGGCATGAGGTGGAAGCAAATCTTTGGTAGCCTTTTGAAGGAGCATTGGATCGAGGCATCCCTGGTATCCCTGCCTTCCAGAAGATTACCGAGGTCTGCCTCCATGCCCTCAGCATTCTCTCCACCATACTCCTCTTCTGACTCACCACTGGATTCATCATCTGTGGCCTGTGCAGCTACCTCAAGGTCCTTTTCCACCATTGGGTCCACCCTTGCCAGTGCCAGATTGTGGAGAGCAAATTATGTAACCACTATCAGTGACAGCCACTCTGGGGGTATTGTAGTGCACCCCCTGAACGGTCCAGACAGCAGAAGCACATCTTCAGAAGACCTATGGTCCTCTCTACCACTGCTCTTCTGGAGGTATGACTCCTATTATTAAGCTGCTCTGCCTCTGTTCTTGGGTGGCGGAGAGATGTCATGTGCCATCTTTTCAACAGATAACCCTTGTCATGCAGCAGCCACCCAACCAGTCAGTCTGGAGCACTGAAGGGCCTCAGCACCTGGGAGTGTCTCAGGATGTACACTTCATGGGAGTTGCCAGGGTACCTTGCACAGACTTGCAGAATCTGCATCTAGTGGTCATGATCTGCATGTTCATGGAGTGGAATCCCTTCCTGTTGATGAAGGCACATAGCTGACCTGCTGGGTGCCTTGATGGCCACATGTGTGCAGTCATTGGCACCCTGTACGTGGGGAACCCAGCAATCGCTGTAAAGCCTTTGGCTCATACAACCTGGCTGGCCCATCCATGAGGTAAAGAATAAAGGTCAGTACCCACCTGCACAGAGCTTCTGCCACCAGCTTGATGCAACTGTGGATAGCTGATTGGGAGACTCCACACAGATCCCCCACTGAGCCCTGGAAAGAGCCGGAGGAATAGAATTTGAGGGCCACTGTGACCTTCAGAGCCATTTGCATGGGATGTCCACCCACACAGTCGAAGCTGATCTCAGGCCCAATCATTTGACAAATGCAGGTCACAGTTTCCCTTGAGAGATGGCGCTTCCTTCGGCATTGCACCCCCGACATATTGAGGTAGCTGCTTCACCTGTAAACCCTGGCAGCAGGACAGTGGTATCTTCTGTGGCCCCTTCCGCCTTGTACTTCCTGCTGACCCTCTGCTCCTTGTGCCTGCACTTCTCCTCCCACAAGTCCCTCCCCTGGAGGCTGAATTGGGACACCTGGCCCCTTCTTCCTTCTGCCCCTCTTTTCCTCCTCAAAAGAGCTGCCACCAGCAGAGAGGACAATCCCCATTACCAGGGTAATGGAAAGCTGTCTGATACCTGGCAAGGCCCGGGGACCTTGCAGACACCAATAAGCCCTGAAATGAAGCCTGGAAATGCTAAGAGTGAAGCCCCAAACAGAGAAGAAGCTGCCAAACACCAATAAGCAACCAGTAGCAAACTATCACCAGAACTCCTCATTACTCACTACTGCTGCCTTTTTTTCATTCTGCCCTTGGATGAGGTTTTTAAAATTGTTGGCTGCCCGCCTGCCTGTTTCGCCCGTGCGACAAGAGCAAAATCGCACAGGCAACCTAAAATACAGCTTCCTTGCCTTTTTTTAATGCCTTTAACTGGCCCTGTAATTGATGCCGGGCACAGCTCTGACTCCTGCTCGACGAACAAAATATTGCGTGAGTGCGTGATGACGTCGGGATGCTCACCTGATGTCATTGTGCGCTATTTTATGCTCGAGTTTGTTGAGCGCAAGCCTGCATGCTGAGCAAAAAATTCTGGCCATGAAGTACTTCATCTGTCTTTAATTAAATTCAAAGCTGTCACTGTGTGGGCAAAATAGGTGAAAAAAATTTAGCCCTTTTCTGCCTGTTAACAAATTGAAACCATTTATTTAATTCTACCTGATATCTATATTCCACTTAACTGTATCTCTATATTCCATGATACCAGAAATCGGAAGGCGGCTGTATTCACTACCAGGCCGGCTCATACTAATATCTGGTATGTGCACTTAAGCACACTGCAGGGACAAATCTCCAAGTGCGGCTGCAGGGACTTAGTTAATTTCCAACAACAATTTCTATATGTGAGCGCTTAAACAAGCCAATTCACTTGCTGTGAGTATACTTGAAGCTAGCTGAGAGCTGATTTGGTTTCATTGCACATCAGTTCAACACCAATGATGTCAGCTGAACAGTTGCTGCTCACAATTGATGTGGTTTCAAAGCTTGCAGGCAAATGAATGTTCGCAATTGATGAGGTTTCAGGTCAGTTCCTTCACTTGATCACTTTCAGACGTCAAATGATGACTTAAAAATCGCAGAATATCACACCTGAGTGCAAGTTTACACTGTTGCACACAAATTTCAGGTAGGGAAGTGAATCAGATGGGTTTTTATGACAATCCGATAGTTTCATGGTCACCATGTCTGAGACTAGCTTTTAATTCCAGATTTATTAATTAATTGAATTTAAATCCCACCAAATGTCATGGTGGGATTTGAACCAGTATCCCCAGAGCATTAATCTGGGACACTGGTTACTCGTCCAATCACATTACTACAATGCCATCTTCCCTGTTACCACTTGGGGATCCCTCATGCAGCTGTGTGTGCTTTAGGGAGGGCATTAACAGACTCTGAAAGATTCAAAATGACAGGTTGGATGCCAAATCACTATTAGATGCTGAGTGACATAATGACCTGCACGCTCTGATGCTTCCGGCATTGTACAGGACAGCCCCGCTATCGATCTTCCAAAGATGGTGAAGAATATGGGCCATGCTGGAAGTTAATAGGACACCAGTGATGTTATGGAGCCAAATGTTGCTGTCTTTATGTGCTCTGCTCCACCTTACAATTATACCTTTCCATCCCTGGAAACTTGATCATTAATCCTGAGTTCTGAAGAAAGGTCTTGAACTGAAATATTAACTCATTTTCTCTCCCGACAGATGTTACCAGGCCTGCCGAGTATTTCTTGCATTTTCTGTTCTAATCTTTAGATTTCTAGCATCCGGAGCTGTGGCTAATGCTCACACTACAATCATTTGTGGAGAAGATGGCACTATAGCTATGGACATCACATGCAAATGATCAGCTGAATTAGGTGAAAGAAGTCAACATGGCCTTAACTCTTTGGCTTGTGACTTTGCAGAAGAAAAGAGCGCACAACAAAGGGCCCACACCAGTGGTGGAACGGCATATCTCACAATATTGAAGGCCATGGAGAAGGCCCTTTGAAATTCGGCAAGAAGTGAACGAGGACAGGATAGGTGTATCGCCGAGACAGGGTGAAACCATGTTAGCATTTCCACGTGAAGGGGACGGAGCTCTGTCCTCACTTACATAGTCTATGCCAATGCATAAGCTATTATCAGCTGCTGTAGCTCTGCACAAGCAACTACTGACAGAGGAAAGATTCCTAACCAATATCTTATGTTTCCCTCAGGGCTAGTTGTAGAAGAGCAGCAGCCTCAGCACACTATGGATCAGCAGCAACTTCAGGGGAGGAAGATGCATCCAAGTTACCACTGTCACAGCAGTCAAGTGCACCCTTCACCAGTGCAGACAGATAATTTCAGTAGGGCCTCCCACAAGTTTAGAATGGGTGGCACGAAGGTAACCAGGAGACCATGTGTGAACAGAAGGGTATGATGGCAGCAGAAGCAGCTGTGGGCAGTCCCCTTTGGAGGATGGAGAACAGATAAAGCCATGCTCAGATGGGTGGAGATGAAGGGTGTCAGGGGTCACATACAAGGCGGGTCTTCCTGGAGCAGCAACTGGAGGTGTGTGTCTAAATGTCAGAGTGCCCTGGGGTAGTGCAGAGCCTTGGGAAGAGAATAGAGGAGTCCATTCATAAGATGTGTTCCACAATGTCTCATGCATATGAGCACATTGAAAAGGTGGCCAACCTTGTGGAGAGCCATACGTGGCATCACACTGTGGGTGCGGCAACATCTCACTGCCATGCACAAAATGCAAGCCACATTCTGTCGCACTAACTGATCAGTCGCATTGATAGCACAAAGCTGCATGGATGGGCATCCATATGCCTCCAGCTGCTGGTTTCCTCAGATGTATATGCATGCATGCAAGGTGTGGGGAGGCAAGGATGATGCTGAGGGGAGTTTTGTAATGATTTTGTTCACTAATTAACCCTCAATGTAATGAGATGAAAAGTGAGTGGTCAGGGTCACCATGGGCCAGTGGCAATGTGTCAGGCACTGTCTGGAAACAACAGTTGTGTTGCCATCACAGGCATTTTGGATGTGGCTATTGCTTGTGGGAGAGGTGTAATACTGGGCCAAATGCTATCTAGGATGTGGCATTCACAGGAGGATCATGCATGGATCAATGCAGCCTGAGCTTTCCTGCCATTCTGGTCAATGGTTTGATGCTCAACCAGGTCTCTGGATCACCATGTTCCACCACATCTTTCTCTTTCCCCTTCTCCAAAGACATGTGCCTCTCCTCTGCCTCTCCTCTGCATCTTTCTCCTCAAGGTCCACAATTCGCTGGAGGATCATGTTGGGCAAAGTGCAAAGGGCCACCAGTATGCAAGAAACACTTGAGAGAATACACTGGTGTACTGGAGGATGCCCTCACCTGCCCCTTAACTGTTAAAGGCACGAGAACCACATGTTCAGGAGCCCTGTCTGCTTCAGTATGAAGGCTTCATGGCAACTGCCAGGAAATTGAACACAAACACTTGCCAAAAACAAGTTTAAACTACTCCATTAAGGGGTCATAAACCAGCTGGATGTTAAGGGAGTGAAATCCTTTTCTATTGATAAATGTTCCCTGCTCCACTAGGGTCTTGATGGTCACATGGGTGCAGTTTATAAACTCTGGACATGAGGGAATCCTGCTACAAACCTCTGGACCCGAGTGACTTCATCATTCTGAAACTCTTTGTACTCCAACACCTCTCTAAAATGACATCTGTCACCTGCGTTATCCTGCGTGACCACTTGTGAGATGCCATACAAGATCACTGCTACTCCTTGAAATGACCCAGAGGCAAAGAAATTCAGCATTACTGGTGAGTGAGGGATTTCGACACCATGAGGGAAGAGGTGCTGATGGCATGGTTCAACAGAGGGAGAGAGACCTGAGAGCTGAAGTCCAGAGGCATTAGGTAAGCAAGTAGGTAGTTGGTTGGTAGGTGGTCGGTTGTTGAGTTTTAACGTTTCATTCTTCCCTAAATGAGGTCGTAATTTAATCTAGGACAAAGGAGGTATAAGTACTGTATTAAATTTATAGTTTAACTAATTAAATTGGTTAAAATAACCACAAATAATCATTGGGCAATATTTCTAAACATGAAACCCTAATTAGTTAAATAAAATGGAATAGTCAATGGAGAACAGCTGATGTGTTGCAGCTGTAGCATGTGGGAACTGGAAAACACCAGTGTGATCCTCAGTAGCCACATCTGCTGTATGTGCCTGCAACTCAAAGCACTTTGACTCAGAGTTGATTAGCTGGATTCCAAGCTTTGAACACTGCAATGCATCACAGAGAGGAAAATTTTCCTGAACCTTTTGTTCTAGAAGGCAGTCACACCACTTAAGCTAGGTACTTCAGATTTGGTCCTTGGTCAGGGACAGGAGAGAGTGACTACAAGTGAGGCAGGTATGGACAACCGTTGGTAGTAATGGAGGACACTCAGCACTTGTGCTTGTCCAACAGTTCGAGATACTTGCAGCCTGTATGAAAGAGTCGAAGGACTGTAGGGAAGATGACCAATCTGACCATAGCAGCATGGTACAGGGAGCCATTCAAGCCGGGGGAGTAAAAAGTAATATAGTTTTAGTTGGGGACAGAATCCTCTGGCGATAGACACTGTTCTCTGTGACCGAAAGTGTGAGTCTCGAAGGCTGTATTGCCTGCCCACTGCCACTTGAAGTGGAAGGGGAAGGATCCAATTGTTATAGTCCATATGCCAACAGCATAGGTAGGACCAAGAAAGAAGTTATGCTAAGGGAGTACGGGCAGTTAGGGGCTAAATTAGAAAGCAGAAACACAAAAGTAATAATCTCTGGACTACTGGGATTAGAATGGTTAGGTACTTGTTTGACCAGCACAGACTCGATGGGCCAAAGGGCCTTTTTCTGTTCTGTAGACCCCTATGACTCTACTATATGTGCCAGGTGCAATTGGTATAGGGTAAATAAGATCAGAGAATTGAATACATGCTTCAAAGATTGGTGTGGGAAAAATAGATTTTGATTCTTACACTGGCATGAGTACAGGGAAAGAGGAAACTGTACCATCAGGATGGCCTTCATTTGACCCCACTGGGAGCAGGGTCCTGGCTGATCATATAACTAGGGCTGTAGAGAAGGCTTTCAACTAAATAGTGGGGTGGGTGGAGGGGTTCATGTGAGGAGAGATTTAGAAAGAACGAGAAAGGACGAGAGGCAATAATGCAGGATAGTGATACAGGAATGATAACCAGAGTGTGACAGAAGGGACAAAGTGTACATAAGAGCACACCAGAAAATAAGGTCAGAGTAGTGAAAAATGGTAAAAAGATAGAATTAAAGGCTTTTTACCTCATTGCATGCAGCATTCGTAACAAGATGTATAAAGTGATAGCACAAATAGAAATAAATGGGTACCATATGATAGCAGTTGAAGAAAATGGTTGGAAGGTGACCAAGGTTTGGAACTGAATATTCAAGGGTATTTGACATTTCAGAAAGATAGGAAGAAAGGAAAAGGAGGTGGGTAGCTCTGATAATAAAGGATGAGATCGGTACCAAAGTGAGAAATGATCTTGGCTAGGAAGATCAAGATGTAGAATCAGTTTGGGGGAATAAGAAATAGAAAAGGAAAGGAGTCACTTGTAGGAGTAGTTTAAAAGCCTGCTAATAATAGCTGTGCTCTAGGTCAGAGTATCAATAGAGAAATAATGGGGGCTTGTAAGAATATATTGCAATAATCATGGGACATTTTAATCTTCAGATAGATTGGACGAATTAAATTGGTAACTTGGAGAATGAGTTCATCGAATGTATTCAGGACAGTTTCTTAGAATAATACATTCTTGAACCAACCAGTGAACAGAATATTTTAGACTTGGTAATATGTAATGAGACAGGATTAATTAATGACCTCACACTAAAGGATCCACTTGGTACAAATAATCATAACATGATAGAATTTCACATTCAGTTTGAGGGTAAGAAACTTGTACCTGAAGCTAGTCTTGGACTTAAATAAAGGCAGAATTGGTTAAAGTGGACTAGGGGAATAGGTTAAAAGGTAAGATGATAGAGAAGCAGTGGTAGATATTTAAGGAGATAGTTCATAACTCTCAACAAAGATATATTCCATTGAGAAACAACCCATGAGAAGGTTATATCATCTGTGGCTAACTAAGGTAGTTAAGGATGGTATCTAATTGAAAAAGAGGTAAAATTCTGCCAGAAGATTGGGAAAATTTAAGAAACCAGCAAAGGATCACTAAAAAAAATAAAGAGAGAAATTAGATTATGAGAGAAAACTTGCAAAAAAAAAATAAAAACAGGGAGTAAAAGCTTCTACAAATATACAAAAAGGGAAAAAAGTAGCTAAAGTGAACATTGGTCCCTTAGAGTATTAGAGATAGGGAATTAATAATGGGAAACAAGGAAGTGACAGAGATATTGAATAAGTATTTTGTATCTGTCTTCACAGTAGAATAAATAAAAAAGCATTCCTATAATAATAGGAGAAAATCAAGGGGCAAAAGGGAGGAAGGAACTTAATGTCAATCAATATTGCTAGAGAAATGTCATAGGAAAACTAATGGAGCTAAAGGCCATCAAGCTGGACCTGATGGCCTGCATCCTAGATTCATAAAAGGAGTGGCTGCAGAGATAGTGGATGCATTGGTTATCTTTCAAAATTTCCTAGATTCTGGAAAGGTCCCAGCCAATTGGAAAACCACATATGTAACATTTCTATTCAAGAAAGTACAAAGACAGAAATCAAGAAACTTTAGGCCAGTTAACCTAACAGCTGTCATTGGGAAAATGCTGGAGCCGTTATTAAGGGAGCAGTAGCAGGACGTTTAGAAAATCTTATACAGTCGCACAGTCAACATGGTTTTATGAGAGGAAAATTATGTCTGGCAAATTTATTAGAATTGTTTGAGGATGTAACAAGTAGGGTGGATAAAGAGGAATTTCAAAAGGCATTCAGTAAGGTGCTACATAAAAAGTTACTACACAAGATAAGAGCGCCTAGTGTCGGGGTAATATAATAGCATGGATAGAGGTCTGGATAACTAAAAGGAAGCAGAGGGTCAGGATGAATGGGTCATTTTCAGGATGGCAAACTGTAGCTAGTGAAGGGCAAGAGGGGATCAGTGCTGGGGCCTCAACTATTTACAATCTGTATTAATGACTTGGATGAAGGGGCTGAGTATATTGTAGCCAAATTGTGAAATCAAGTTGTGAGAGGGACACAAATGGTATGCAAAGGGATATGGATACTACAGGTTAAGTGGGGAAAAATTTGGCAGATGGAGTATAATGTGGGATAATGTGAGCTTGCCCACTTTGGCGGGAAGAATAGGAAAGCAGAAAATTATTTAAATGGAGAAAGACTGCAGAATGTTGCAGTACAGAGGAACCTGGATGTTCTTGTACATGAATCACAAAAAGTTAGCATGCAGGTTTTCAGGAAGATACAATAATTTCCATAATGTTATTGGAATTTGTCTATGTGTCTATGTGTGTGTGTGTGTGTGTGTGTGTGTGTGTGTGTTTGTGTGACTTAATTGAATTAGAGGCAACTAGCCTGGGTGCTTTGATGTAAGAAGAGAAGTTAGGTTTGAAATGTTAATTAGGTAAACATTGGGGAGGATTTTTCCTGTGGTGGGTGGGCTGGGCTGGAGCGGGCGGGGGCGGGGGCAGGGGCGGGCGTGGAGCCAATTGCCACCCGCAATCGGCTGCGCACTGCCATTTTACACAGGTAGGCCAATGAAGGCCCACCCAGGATAACGCACGGCTGGTAGTGTTCCTCGCTACCTGTGCGGGCGGGGGAGGAAGGAGAGTTGGGGCTTGCGCTCTTTCGCGTGTGTGCACGAAACAGCACAGCAATCTCCCTGAGGCACGGAGCTGCCTCAGGGAGATTGAATAGATTATAAAACACTTAAATAAATGAAGTAAAAATTTATTTAAACGTGTCTCCTCATGTGACAGTGTCACGTGAGCTGGGATCTGTTTGTGAAGTTGGGAAAAATTATTTATTTATTTTATAAAAGCTTCAAGAAACCTCATCCCACCCACGGATGAGGTTTCCTGGAAAACACAAAGGCTGCTTGGGCATGGTAAAATCGGGCAAAGTCAGCATGGTTTCATCAAGGGGAGGTCATGCCTGACAAATCTGTTAGAATTCTTTGAGGAGGTAATGAATAGGTTAGACAAAGGAGAGCCAATGGATGTTATCTATTTGGACTTTCAGAAGGCCTTTGACAAGGTGCCGCACAGGAGGCTGCTCAGTAAGATAAGAGCCCATGGTGTTAGAGGCAAGGTACTAGCATGGATAGAAGATTGGCTGTCTGGCAGGAGGCAGAGAGTGGGGATAAGGGGGTCCTTCTCAGGATGGCGGCCGGTGACTAGTGAGTTCCGCACGGGTCAGTTTTGGGACCACAACTTTTCACTTTATACATTAATGATCTAGATGAAGGAACTGAGGGTATCCTGGCTAAGTTTGCAGATGATACAAAGATAGGTGGAGGGACAGGTAGCATTGAGGAGGCGGGGCAGCTGCAGAAGGATTTGGACAGGTTAGGAGAATGGGCAAAGAAGTGGCAGATGGAATACAACATGGGCAAGCGTGAGGTCATGCACTTTGGTAGGAAGAATAGAGGCATAGACTATTTTCTAAATGGGGAGAGAATTCAGAAATCTGGAGTGCAAAGGGACTTGGGAGTCCTAGTCCAGGATTCTCTTAAGATTAACTTACAGGTTGAGTCGGTAGTTAGGAAGGCAAATGCAATGTTGGCATTTATTTCGAGAGGACTAGAATATAAAAGCAGGTATGTGCTGCTGAGACTTAATAAGGCCACATTTAGAATATTGTGAGCAATTTTGGGCCCCATATCTCAAGAAGGATGTGCTGGCCCTGGAGAGGATCCAGAGGAGGTTCACGGGAATGATCCCAGGAATGAAAGGCTTAACATATGAGGAACATTTGAGGCTCTGGCTCTATACTCAATGGAGTTTAGAAGGATGAGGGGGGATCTGATTGAAACTTACAGAATACTGGAAGGCCTGGATAGAGTAGACGTGGGGAAGATGTTTCCATTAGTAGGAGAGACTAGGACCCGCGGGCACAGCCTCAAAGTAGAGGGAAGACCTATTAGAACAGAGATGAAGAGAAACTTCTTTAGCCAGAGAGTGGTGAATCTATGGAATTCATTGCCACAGAAGGCTGTGGAGGCCAGTTCATTGAGGGTATTTAAGACCGAGATAGATAGGTTCTTGATTGGTAAGGGGATCAAAGGTTACGGGAAGAAGGAGGGAAAATGGGATTGAGAAACTTATCAGCCATGATTGAATGGTGGGGCAGACTCGATGGATCGAATGGCCTAATTTCTGCTCCTTTGTCTTATGGTCTTATGACTCTTCGCCTGCCTGCCAACATTATGGTTGGGCAGGCTGCATTCTTAACTAGTTCAATTAGTTTCTTAATGGCCTTAATAGGCTGTTGATGTTTCTGATGGTGCAAAGCCACCTCTGGCACGTGCCCGCCAAATGAAATATTGATATGACACGCCCGACATCATCACGTCATTTTACACGTTGGTGTATCGGGCCCGCCCCTGCACATCGACTTGAAGATTCAGCACATGGTGTGAAGTGAAAAGGTGCTAGAATGTGAAGTATAAAGGGAACATTTGCATTTTTAAATAAACTATATTGGCTTGAATTCAAAGGAGGGATTGTAATGTATACCTAGTCAGCAGAAGTAGTAAGAAACAGTGTGTTTATTTATTTTTCCCAAAGATTACAGGTGAAATTGGTACTATGATAGCTTTTTTATTAGTAGAGAGGAAATGTTCAAAAGACATAGTGAAACAATGGGAATTTGCATCCAAAGAGGAAAATATATATAAAGGAGAAAAAGCTGTTTGTAAGGGAGGCAGTTTAAGATTCAACAAGCGTGAAAAACCTGCAGCCTGTATGTACCAAACTGCTGTGTCCAGGGACTGAAGTTAAGAGAACTCACTTTGAATCTGACTGTTCAGGGTATCATTTACTTTGCCTGGGTCTTTTAAAATCTATGGGAAGAATTTTCCCCCTGTTGGGGGGGGAAGTGCAGGAGCAGGCACGTGCAGGTGAAAGGGTGCACTCATCTCACTGATGCTAAGTGCTGCCCTAGGGAGATCAGCCCTTTAAAAATGGTCAATGTACAGAAATAAAATTTCCCTGATATGTCCCTTCATGTGATACTGTCATATGAGTTGGGACATGTCCATCTCTTTTAATCAAACTTTTATTAAATTTTTTAAAACCTTCATCCCACTCGTGGATCAGGTTTCATGCTTCTTCTGAAGCCCGCCAACTCTAAGGTTGGACGGGCAGGTCCATTAATTACTTGAATTAGTTTTTAAATGGCCTCAAAAGGCCATTGACAGGTCGGCAGCACACAGCTGATTTGGCTGCGCCCCGGTCGACCTGAAAATTGAAATGACTTGGGGGTGATGTCGGGAGTTCCATCCAATGTCATCCCGCAACATTTTATGCATCGGCAAGCGGGCCCCATCCACCTCTCGCCAACCTCAATATCCTGGCCTATGTGTCTTACTGCTGCCTTAATGAAGGTGTAACTGGGAGTTAAATTAATTCAGGGATTTAGAAGTTATTATTGTAGTAATTTGTAGGCATACATATGTGCTTACAATCTTTTCTTTTTAAATAAATGTTTAATTTAGTTTTATTAAAAAAAACCCTTAAGACTTGGTGGCCTTATTACTGAATTCAAAGCCCGCATCTCGGAACATACAAATTGAAAATTAGTTGTGACAGTTATTTCCAGTTTCGCTTTGGGATTTGAACAGCTCAGCATTTACCATCTGCTGTGTCATAACAAGGTAGGCCACTAATTTTGAAGGCAAATTGAATGTTGACCTTTATTGCAAGGGAGATGAAGTATAAAAGTAGGTACACCTTGCTACAACTGTACAGGACATTAGTGGGACCACATCTAAAGTACTAGTGCCCTTACTTAAGAAGGCTTATACTTGCATTGGAAGCAGTTCAAAGAATGGCCCACTAAGTTGATTCCTGTGGTGAAGAGGTTGTCTTATGTGGAAAGGTTGAACAGATTGGGCAGTACCCATTGGAGATTAGAGCATTGAGAGGGGATCTTATTGAAACATATAAGATTCTGAGGAAGCTTGACAGGGTAGATGCTGAGAGGATATTTCCCCTCATGGCAGAATCTTGAACTAGGGGGCAAAGTTTCAAAATAACAGCTCTCTTATTTAAGAAGGAGATGAGGAGGAATGTCTTCTCTTATAGGATCATTGGTCTTTGGAATTCACTACCCTAGGAAGCAATGGAAGCTGGGTCATTGAATATATTCATGACCAAGTTAGACAGGTTTTTCACCAACAACATAATCATGGATTATGGGGCAGACAGGAAAATACAGGTAAGACCAGAATCAGGTCAGCCATGATCTCATGGAATGACAGAGTATGCATGAGGGGCCAAATGGCCAACTCCTGCTCCTATTTGTTATGTTTTTATATTCAATGTCTCTTTCGTGGTCCCTGGCAGGACATGTCCATGTGACTAGTGAGGCCTGACGTCCCCCTCCACGAGGGCACACAAATCAGCAGCTACCTGCCTGGATAGGCACAGCCTATTGCAGCACTGCTTCTCCAACAGGTATTATTGTATTTGTTTTTTCGACGTGAACATTGCTGTCAAGGACAGCATTTATTGTCCATCCCTTATTGCCCATGAAAAGGGAGCTGAGTCTTTGACAGTTCACCCTATGGCAGTGATTCCCAAATTGTAGGTCATGACCCCATGTGGTATCACAGAAACAGCATTTTAGGTCGCAAGCTGCCCCTTCTCCAAGGTCAGAATATCGAGGCCGGCTGGCGGGCATGGTCGGTGGGCCCGGGAGCAGCCAGGAAATTGCCCGCAACCCGTGATCAGCCCCCGACTGCGATTTCATGCTGGTGCGTCAATTAAGGCCCACCCAGCGTGAAACGTGACTCCTCACTGATCAGGAAGGGGCGGGCAGAGGCAGGTGCCTATCAGCCACCGGCTCCTATGGCAACATGGCAGCCAGTTTAAAAATGGTCCAGGTGGCCCCTGGAAGGCTGTCACGAAAGATCACCTCCTCTGCAGCTTCAACCTTCAAGTAATGGAGTCGAGTGCGGCTGGACACAGCAGGCGGGAGGCAGGTTGGGTGGACATTCAGCCCTCCACTTTTTGGATGAGTGCCTCACGGCCCCCCTGGGGGAGGTGGCTGCCAGGAGGGATACCCTTGTCCCCAAAGATGGGAGGAGGAGACCACCACACCTCTCAAAGAGGACATGGGAGGAGGTTGCAGCGCTGGGTAGCAGCGGTGATGTGGCGCAGTGCTCATGGGAGCAGTGCCAGAAGAGTTTCAATGACCTACTACGCTCAGGAAGGGTGGGTACTGTGTTGGCATGGGTCAGTGTGCATAAGTGTTAATGTGTGGCCATCCCCCCCGTGAACCTCAGGGGTGCTAAAGCCTGAGTGCCAACTGTCAGTGACACCTGAGCTGGCTAAGGGGGTGCACACTGGCTGCTTGGACATAATGCCTTGTGGCTCAAGGGCCATAACTTGGGTGTGCCCTGCGAGGAGTTCCTCAGCTGGGGTTGGCCAGGCTGCAATGGCACTGCAGATAGAGAGTGGACTAATCAATGCTCCTCTGTTCTTTCAAGAGAAGACAAGCCATAACCAATTGGAAAGGTCACCGACAGGTAGAGGCCCACGCAACCTGCTCCTATTCATGAGGTTTGAGCAGGATGCCCTTGATTGAGCTGGAGAGCCAGAACGCTCCACATGCAATGGGACGTGAAGAGGTGGGGGTGCCAGACCAATGTAAAAGCGCAGTGCAGAGAGGTGAGTTTTCAAATTGTGCAACCATTCTTCACTGATGAGAGCCTCAAACCTGAAGTCCCCATTGATCGTTGAAAGATGATGGCACGATGGTGCAGATCTCCATGGTCTCACCAGGCTGCCTAAGATGCACAGTGACAATGTGATGACTTTAACTCATGACATGTCCTTGTTCTCCTTTAGATTCACAAGCACGAATCGCTCCCTGGACTCCAAAGGGCCACCCCTGATGCTGTAGGGCCACTGGGCTTCATTAGCATCTGCATCACACCTGCTATCGAAACCAGGCACCAGTGCAGTTACCAACATCTTGGTGGACATTAGATTGGCGGCTAGAATGTCAGTGCACATTGGTGAGGGTACTTCACTCTCACCTGAGATGCAGGCAGAGGCAGAGAGTGCACAGGGTAGTGGTAGTCGGAGGGTTGCTGGGGACCAGGACAATGCAGACTCAAATGTGATGGGTCTCTGGTGTCGTCAATTAGGTGGGAGATGTTGGATGCCCAGCAGGACATGCGGTAGGAGATCCATGAGGATCTGTGTGCCATGGTCTCTGTTGTGGAGGAGTCCATGTGGAGCATGAGCACTACGTTGATTCTCATGGCTGAGTGCACTGCCTCCTCCATTGAGAGAATGGTGACTCTCATGGAGAGGCTGCTTCAGGGACAGAATGAGGGGTTCCTGGGGTCACACTTGGGCCTGCAAGACCGCACACAGGTACTGACCTCAGGCTGTCAATGCCAGTGTGGGAAATGGATGAGGCACCCAGTATCCCAGCTAGGTGCTCATCCACCAATAGTGAGCAAGGAGGTCCAGAGCGACCTCATGTTGGTGCATGAGCTGCTTGCCGTCTCTGGGGGTTCCTTCCAGGGCGCCCTGGATGACTGTAGCAGCTCCTCCACCCCTCCGCCAGTGAGCATGGATCTGATGAATCTGCGGTGACTGGGGAGATGCCAGCAGTGGCACTGGCCGCTCACTCCCAGGCGGGGCCAGCACTGGCTCCACTGACCGGAGGTCGACTGCCATGATCATCAAGGCCAACTAGAGAGCAGAGTCAGCAGGCTGTCCCCAATGCCAGTGCCAGCAAAGGGGGGCAGGCACCAAGACGTAGCACTCAGAAACATAAGCTAAAGGCACTATGAGCACAAGACAGACAATTCACAGGTGATTTTCTGTTCATTTATGTTTCGTTTATATGTCCGCTGATGTGGACATCAACACCAGTAACGGTTGTGTCATTATGCTTTCAATGTAACAGTAACATTAAATTTGCTTTGGTTCTCATGGCCTGAGTATGCTTCACCATTTTTCTTTCTGGGGAAGGAAACACCAGTATGTAATGCTGGACATGAGTGGCTGGATACTTTATTGCACAGGCATTGAGTGGACTTTGGGTGCAAATGAAAGGGCCATTTCAGACATAGGGATGGAGGCAGCAGCCCTGGCATGTGGTGGAAGCAGATATTTGGTAGCTTAGTTGAAGGAGCATTGGATTAAGGCATCCCTGCCTCGCTGGAGGTTACTGAGGTCTGCTTCCATGCTCTCAGTGTTCCCCTCACATGCTGCTCATCTGACTCACTACTGGATTCATCTTCCGTGGCCTGTGCAGCTGTGTCAATATCCTCTTCCTCAACTGGGTCCCCCTTTGCCAGTGACAAGTTGTGAAGAGCACAGCATGCAACCACTATCAGTAACACCCACTCTGGCGGTATTGTAGTGCGCCCCTAGAACGGTCCAGGCATCGGAAGTGCATCGTCAGAAGACCAATGGTCCTCTCTGACACCGCCCTCATGGAAGAATGACTCGTATTGTAACGATTCTCTGCCTCTGTTCTTGGGTGGCAGAGAAGCATCATGTGCCACCTCTTCAATGGATAGCTCTTGCCGCCCAGCAGCCATCCATCCAGTTGGGTGGGAGCACTGAAGATCCTCAGCACTTGGGAGTGTCTCATGACGTACACATCATGGGAGCTGCCAGAGTAGCTTGTACAGATTTGCAGAATATGCATCCTGTTGTCACACACTATCTGCATGCTCATGGAGAGGAATCTGTTCTTGTTAAAAAGTCTCACCAGATGGTGCCTTGATGGTCATATGTGTACAGTTGATGGCACCCTGGACATAGGAGAACCCAGCAATCGCTGCAAAGCCCCTGGTTCACTCAACTGGATGGCCTCGGTCCTACAGTAAAGAATAAAAGTCAGTACCCACCTGAACAGGGCTCCCGTCACCAGGTTGATGCAGCTGCGGACAGCTTATTTGGAGGCTCCACACAGATCCCCTGGAAAGACCCTGAGGCATAGGAGCTGAGGTCCATATGACCTTCAGAGCCACTGGCATGGATTGTCCATTCACACAGTCGGAGCTGATCTCAGGCCTAATCATCTGATGGATGAAGGCCACAGTCTCCCTTGAGAGGCGGAGCCTCCTTCGGCACTGCAGCTCAGACATATTGGGTAGCTGCATCACCGCCTGTAAACCCTGGCAGCAGGATAGTGGCATCTTCTGTGGCCCCTCCCGCCTTGTACTTCCTGCTGGCCCTGTGCCCCCTGTGCCTGCGCCTCTCTTCCCACAGGTCCGTCCGCTGGAAGCTGCATTGGGACACCTGGCCTCCATTCCCTTCTGTCCATCGCTTCCTCCTCAGAGGAGCTGCCACCAGGAGAGACCACAATCCCCATTAGGAGAGTAAGGGAAGATTGTCTGATACCTGGAAGGGTCCACACAGTTTGAATACACCGGGGGCCATGCAGACACCAATGAGTCCTGAAATGAAGCCTGGAAATGCTAAGAATGAAGCCCTGAACAGAGATGAAGCTGCCATACAGCAATAAGTCACTAGCAGCAAACTATCTCCAAAACTCTTCACGACTCTCACTGGCAATGCTATTGACTCTTTTTATCCCACCCACGAATTTTTATTGGCCTGTCTGTTTTGCCCGTGTGACGAGTGCAAAAAATTCGGCACCAATTAACTTTTTAATGGCGTTAATTGGCCTCTTAATAAATGGCTAGCATGGCTCCGGCACCTGCACATGTTTACCAAGTGAAATATTGTGCGAGTGCACGATGATGTCAGGACGCTCACCCGATGTCATCACGTGCTGTTTTACGCTTGACTGTGTTGGGCACACACGTGTGTGTGTGTGTGTGTGTGTGTGTGTGTGTGTGTGTGTGTGTGTGTGTGTGTGTGTGTGTGTATATTAAATCAATTTTATTTTAAAACTGCACTATGTGTAGCAGAACCCACAGTGAAACTGCAGCATCTGGGACTGTGAACATTATTATTGTGTCATTTGAAATCCTCAGTAGACTTCTGTTCTAAGAATGGAATGTTATTCACTTTTGTCAGTATAGCCATGAAACATTCAAAAGTTAGGTATTGCATAATTTGGATTAACGACTAAAACTCCTGCAATATCACATCAGGTATTCCCAGTGCCCATGCAGTATCAAAAACTTTCAAATCAGTTTCATTGTGCAATAGACCTCACTCGACATCCAGAAAATATTCCCAAACCAGGTAAAGCACAGGAAATTCACTAAGCTCCCTCTACTTTGCAACCTGCTGAGCTTTAATCCCAACCTTAAAAAAATGTCTTCCAATGCACCAGAATGATATGTCCCAGCATCACACAAATTATGTGTATGACCTCTGTGTGATTTTACTACTTAAGGCAACCTGCACTGAACTGTGAGTAGCTTTGTGTTGAGAACCCATTCCCACTGGGGCTTGGACTGAGACCGATACATTTTACATAGAACCCATACAGACAGCTGAGAAAGGATACTTTCATCCCATTAATCTGGATGGATTCAAATTTATTTCCCACAACTGAAGCTGCAGTGCTAATGTATTGGTCTATGCAGTTCTCTGATCTCTGGCACTTATAATTTTAGGCATGTATTACAATTTAGAGAAATAGCAGGGCACCAAATTAAGCTAAATTAAATGCAAGGCTACCTTCCAGTTTGAACTTGCATGTTTATTTGAGCTGTTAATGTGCATTCAGTAATTTAAAATTGTTATCAATTTGTTGTTTCTGCTGACAGCCTTTCTATTCCATGCACCAGCTACTTCCAAAATTATACTTCAGCTGTGAAGTGCTCATACAATTAAAAATTTGCATAATACATAGTAACTGCGTATTGTCATAATACCAGGATCTATCCAGACAGATTAGGCTCCAAAACAATGCAGACCAAAATTTTCACTGTAAATTTACCATGTTGGTGATCTGAAGAGAAAGGTGGTTATTCCAGTTATAACTCAATTAAATGAATGGGAGTGTGTGTGTGTATACCTGTTGGGCAACTCCATGTAAGTGGATTGCTAAGCATGCATATGGTATGTATATGGGGGATGGTAGTGGGGAGCAGGGGAGAATTCTCCTCTGCCCACCTGTCTGATTTCCCCTCGGCCCTGACCCATTTTCTTGGTTGGTCTCATAACATGGTAGACTTTTGGTAGGATTACTGGTTTGAAGAGGAGTCTACCAGTGCCAGTAAGGAAATTCTGGTAGTGTTGCAGGAGGGACACTGTTGCACCACCTGAAGAAGCAAGAAATGACCTGAAAGAGCCAGAAGCGTCCTAAGGATGGAAAGGAAAGCCCGTTTTAAAAGTGCTTCTGGACTGGAGAAAATAGTTAAAAGGCTGCTTCCTTTCACTGGGAGAACTCTGAGGCTTGGAAAGATTGGAAACTAAGGTGGAAAGAATGCACTGTGAATCCGGACTCTACTCCTTCCACTTGTACGTGACAAGCAGGAAGGAAAGTGGAGGTCATCAGCAGTTCTGGCAGGGACAAGGGGAAGGTAATCCATCAGGGCAGTGGGGCAATGGTAGGCAGAATTTTTTTACATTTTCTGCTGTGATCCTACATGATAACAAGAATTGCCCCTGTATGTTTGTGCAAGAATGCACAGAGGCCAGGGAGAGACAGTTAGAAATAATACAGAATTAGGAGCAATCAGAGAAAATAAAAAGAAGTCTACATCAAATTGGATTGGGGCAAATAAGGTTAGAGAAATGAATGTGTGGCTCAAAGACTGGTATGAGAGAAGTGGATTCTGGTTCGTGGGGCATTGGCACCAGTACTAGAGAAAGTGGGGGTCGTACCATTGGGATAGTCTATACCTGAACCGTGCTGGGGCTGGTGTACTGGCGAGCAGCATAGTTAGGGAAATAGAGAGAGTGAGGGTTTTAAACTAAATAGTGGGGCAAGGGATCAAATTTTAGAAGATGTGGTAAACCAAATTGTAGAGACAAGGCAAGAGAGAAAGGTTCTAATATGGAAAGTGATAAATGGACTGTGACAAGAAGGGACAGAGTACAAATCTAAGGGCAGCATTTTGCACATGGTAGGGATGCTAAGCGGGGGCAGGTGGGGGCGGTCGGGAAGCGCCACGATTTCACGCGGGCGAGCTGATTAAGGCCTGCCCTGCGTGGATTGCAGGTGACAGCACTGAGCGTTGCCTGTGCCCACGGGGGGGGGGGAGGAGGGAGAGCCTAACCTAGTGCACAGTTTGCACATGCGTGAGAAATAGCGCTTCACTCTCCCTGAGGCGCGGAGCTGCCACAGGGAGATTGAAGGGCTGCGTGAAAAAAATAATGAAGAGGATAAAAATTTAATAAATCATGTCCCCTCATGTGACTCTGTCATGTGAGCTGGGACATGTTTTTAATTCAAAAATTAAGTTTTTATATAATGCTTATTTGCTTTCGGAAACCTCATCCCTCTCATGGATGAGGTTTCCTAAAAAATGTAAAGGCCGCTTGGCCTTTTTGCCTGCCCACCAACCATTAGACTGGACAGGCAGCATAAATTTGAATTTAATTAGATTGTCAATGCTCTTAATAGGCCTTTTAATTATAGGCAGGCAGGCAGCCAACTCCGGTGCGCGCCTGCCGAACGAAACATCGCGAGACTGCGTAATGACGTCGGGACGCACGCCAGACATCATCATGCGTCATTTTACGCTCAAGCATGTGGGCACACGCCCGCACACCAAGCATAATATTCTGCCCCAAGAGTAAATCAGCAAATAAGGCTAGACATGACAAAAATAATAAGAGAACAAACTAAAGGCTTTGTATCTGAACACACATAGCATTTGAAACAAAACAGATGAACTGAAAGTGTAAATATAAATAAATAAATACAATCTGATAGCTATTACTGAGACATGGCTACATAATGACATTGATTCGGGGAAGGTTCCATTAGATTGGAAAGTAGCAAATGTAACTCCTTTATTCAAAACGGGAGGGATAGAGAAAATAGGAAACTACAGGCCAGTTAGCCTAACATCAGTCATGAAGAAAATGTTAAAAGCTTTTATTAAAGATGTTATAGCAGGGCACTTGGAAAAAATCAAGGCAACCAGGCAGAATCAACATGGTTTTGTGCAAGGGAAATCAAGTTCAACCAATTTATTGGAGATCTTTGAAACTGTCACATTGCTGTGGATAAGGGAGAACTGGTGGATATACTGCACTTACGTTTTCAGATGGTATTTGATAAGGTGCCACACCATAGGTTATTGCAAAAAGTAGAAGCTCATGGTGTAGGGCTAACATATTGGCATGGATGGAAGATTGACTAGCTGACAGGAAACAGTAGTTGGTATAGGCAGGATGTAATGAGTGGTGTGCCACAGGGATAAATGCCAGTCCCTCAACTTTTACAAAATGACTTGGATGAAGGGACTGAAGGAATGGTTGCTGAATTTGCAGATGACACAAAGATAGGTAGGAAAGTAAGTTGTGAAGAGCACAAAAGGAAGCTATTTAGGGGCATAGATGCAGTAATTCGCCAAGGCTCCTTAGACAGCACCTTCTAAACCCATGGCCACTACTATCTAGAAGCACAGGGGCAGCAGGTAGATGGGAACACCACCACCTGGAAGTTCCCCTCCAAGTCACTTACCATCCTGACTTGGAAATATATCACCGTTTCCTTCACTGTCACTGGGTCAAAATCCTGGAACTCCCTTCCTAACAGCACTGTGGATGTACCTACACCACATGGACTGTGATGGTTCAAGACGGCAGATCACCACCACTTCCTCAAGGGCAACTAGGAATGGGCAATAAATGCAGGCCCAGCCAGTGAAGTCCAAATCCCATGAGTGAATAAAAAAAATATAGGATTGGTGAGTGGGCAAATATCTGGCAAATGGAGTTTTGAAATATCGGGGAGTTGAGGGTTATGAGGAGCTGGCTCAAGAGAGGAGTTGAGGCCTGGGGCAGCTCAGTCATGTTCTTATTGAATGGTGGGGTAGACTTGAGGGGCTGAATGGCCTACACCCTGCTCCTATTTCTGATGTTCTTATGTTCTTAGTGTGGGAAAATGTGAAATTGTTCATTTTGGCAGGAAGAATAAAACACAAGCTTATTACCTAAATGGTGAGAGATTACAGAGCTCTAAGATTCAGAAGGATCTGGGTGTTATAGTGCATGAATCACAAAAGGCTAGCATGAAGGTACAGCAGGTAATTAGGAAAGCTCATAGAAGATTGTCATTTATTGTGAGGGGAATTGAATACAAAAGTAGTGAGGTTATGCTTCAGTTGTACAGGACACTGGGGAAACCAAATCTGGAGTACTGTGTACATTATTGGTCTCCTTATTTAAGGAAGGATGTAAATGCATTGAAGCAGTTCAGAGAAGGTTTACTAGACTAATACGAGGAATGGGCAGGTTGTCTTATGAGGAAAGTTTGGACAGGTTAGGCCTGTATCCACTGGTGTCTAGAAGAGTGACTTGATTGAAACCTTTAAGATTCTGAGGTATCTTGTCATGGTGGACGCGGAGAGGATGTTTCCTCTTGTGGGAGAATCTAGCATTAGGGGTCATTGTTAGAAGATAAGGGGTCACTCATTTAAGACAGAAATAAGGAGAATATTTTGCTCCCAGAGGGTTGTGACTTTGGAACTCTCTTCCTCAAAAGGCAGTGGAAGCAGAGTCTTCGAATATTTTTAAGGTAGTGCTAGATAGTTTCTTGATTAACAAGGGGGCAAAAGGTTATCAGGAGTAGGCGGGAATGTGGAGCTGAGGTTACAATCAGATCAGCCATGATCTTATTGAATGGTGGAGCAGGCTCGAGGGGCTGAGTGGCCCATTCCTGCTCCTAATTTGTATTTTTGTAGCTCACATGTATGTCAGGTTTGGAGTAAAAAGTTGTGTGTAAATGTACCATGTGCAATTAATTAAGCTGCAGACGCAAACAAAGCCCCCTGCGAATGTGATATAGTGTTGATAATGGAGAACAGACTCAAAAGAGACTGATTGGATGCTTAATGTTCCTGGGTACAAAGTATTCAGGAAAGATAGGGAAGGAGAAACTGTAGGAGGAGTAATGGTTTTGAGTAAGGAAATTCTAGAAATTCTTTCTAGTGCTAGAAAGAGAAAATGTTCTTATGGGGTCAAAGGCAGAATCATGAAGCAAAAGAGGAAATATTATGCTACTTGCTGTACTTTATGGGTACCAAATAATAGTAAAGACGTAAAGGAGCATATTTGCAGGTCCATTACTGAGAGTTGCATGAACAATAGAGTAGTGATAATAGAAGCCTTAATTACCCCAATATTGAATTGAGCAGTGATTTGTTAAGTTAAGAATGGATTAGGAATTTCTGAAGAATGTTCAGAACAAGTTGCTTGATCAGTATGTTTCCTGCCCAATGAGGAAGGAGCTGTTACTGGATCCAGTTCCAGGGAATTAGCTGGGTCAAATGGAGAATGTCACAATGGGGGAGAGTCTCAGAAATAGTGTTCATAACATCAGAAAGTTTAGATTAAGTATAGAGAAAGACAAGGAGCAATATAGAATAAGAATACCTAATTGGATGAAAAGCAACATGACCTGGATAAATTGGAGTCAAAGACCAGCAGGGACAAATGTAGTGGAACAGTGTTAGAAGAGAAGATGGATCAGCAATGGGGAAAGGGAAAGCAACCAAAGCCAGAATTTCCTGAATGACAAAGAAGTTAAATGATTGAGGAGATGGCAGTTTGATAATGCAAGAGAGAATAACACTGAATATAAAAGATAGAGAAGAGAAGTGAAAATGGAAACAAGCAGAACAGACAAGGTGAGAATTTATTGGTGACTAATATAAAAGGGAATCCAAAGGTCTTTTTTAGGCATCTTAACATTAAGAGGGTTCTCAGATGTGCAATGGGCCAATTAAGAGCCAAAATAGAGATCTATTAGTGAAGGCAAAATACATGGCTGAGATACTGAGTACTTTGCATCCGTGCTTATCAAGGAAAAATACTTTACCAAAGCCACAGTAAACAAGGAGATTATCAAGATACTACACCAGCGAAAAATATATGAAGAGGATGTGCTATAAAGGCTGACAGGACTGGAAGTGGATAAGTCACTCAGTCTGGATGGGATGCATTCTAGGTTGTTGAAGGAAGTAAAGGCAGGAGCAGTGGAGGTGCTCATCACAAGCTTCCAATTCTCCTTAGATACAGGGGGTGGTGTCAAAGGACTTGAGGATTGCAAATATCGCACTCTTGTTCAAAAAAAGAGAGAAGGATAAACCTGACAATTACAGGTCAGTCAGTTTAACACTGGTGATGGGGAAGCATTTAAAAATAATCATCCAGAAGAATAGAAACAAACAGCTACTTGGATAAGTATAGACTAATAAAAGAGAGCTAGCATGGATTTGTTAAGGACAAAGCATTTTTTGACTAACTTGATTGAGTTTCTTGATGAGGTAGCAGAAAGTCTTGCTGAAGGAAGTGCAGTTGATGCATTTATGGACTTTCAAAAAGTGTTTGATAAAATATCGTGTAATAGGCTTGTTATCAAAATTGAAACCCATGGGATAAAAGGAGCAGTGGATGCAAAAGCAGCTAAGGGATAGAAAACAGGTGTGATGAAAGGCATTTTTTTGACTGAAGGGAGGTGTACAGTGGTGTTCCTCAGAATTAGTAATAGGATAATTGCTGTTTTCATATACATTAATGACTGGGGCTTGTGGCTACATGGCATAATTTTGAAATTCACAGATGAGCCAAAACTTGGAAGTGTAGTCAACAGTGAGGAAAGTAATAATAGACATTAAGAGGACTTAGACAAACTGGTGGAATAGATGGACATTTGGCAAATGAAAGTCAATGCACAAAAGTGTGAGGTGATCGGTGTTGACAGCAGGAACAAAGAGAGACAATACAAGCTGAATGGTACAAGTTTAAAGAGGGCACAAGAACGGAGACCTGGGGTGTTTCTGTACAAATCTTTGAAGGTGGAAGGACAGATTAACAAAACAATTATTACCATTAGTTTAAGGGGTCCTGGGTTTTATAAATTAAGCATCCAGCACAAAACTCAGGATGTTATGCCAAGCGTATATAGAACACTAGTGTGGAGTCAGCTGCAATCAATTCTGGACAGCACATTTTAGGAAGAAATTCAAACCTTAGAGATAGTACAGGAGAGATTTACTAGGATGGTTCCCCAAGATAAAGGAATAGTTAATGAGAAACTAGAGAAGCTGGGCTTGCTCTCCTTAAAGCACAGAAGGCTAAGGGGAGATTTGATTCAGCTGCTTAAAATTATGAAGGGCTTTGATAAAGTAAATAAGGAGAATTTTTTCCAGTGGCTCAAGATTGATCAACACCATTACATAAGAACTTAAGAAATAGAGGCAGGAGCAGGCCATTCAGCCCTCTGAGCCCACTCCACCATTCAATGAGATCATGCACCGTCCCCATAATGTTTTTAATATGTAAAAATCTATCAATCTCGGTCTTGAACATACTCAACCACTGAGCCTCCACAGTTCTCTGGGGCTGAGAATTCCAATGATTCACCAACTTCTGAGTGAAGAAATTCCTCCTCATCTCAGTCCTGAATGTCCTGCCCCTTATTCTGAGTCTGTGGTTCTAGACTCCCCAGATAAGGGAAACATCCTTCCTTCATCTATCCTGTCAAAAAGAATTGTGTATGTTTGAATGAGATCACATCTCATTCTTCTGAAGTCCAGAAAGTAAAGGCTCAGTCTAATTAATCTTGCCTCATAGGACAATCCCTCCACCCCAGGAATTAACTTAGTGAGCCTTCACTACATACCATCCTGACTTGGAACTATATCGCTGTTGTTGCTGAATGAAATTCCCTTCCTAACAGCACTGTGAGTATACCTACACCAGATGGGCTGCAGCAGTTCAAGATGGTGGCTCACCACTACCTTCTTAAGGGCAATTAAGGAAGGGCAACAAATGCTGGCCTTGCCAACAATGTTCACATTCCTTGAAAGATTAAAAAAAGACAAAGGTTTAAGATGATTGGTAAAATAATTAGAGGTGCCATGAGGAAAAACTTTCTAACTCAACAAATGGTTAGGATTTGGAATACAATGCCTGTTAGTCCAGTAGAAATAGGTTCAACAGCTGCTTTCAAAAGGGAATTAGATAAATGCTTGAAGGAGATAAAACTGTAGATATATAGGGAAAGATCCAAGATGTGGGATTAACTGGATTGTTCTTCAAAAGAGTCAGTGCAGATTCAATAAGTCAAATGGCCTTCTCTGTGCTGTACTGTTCAATGATTCTATCATAAGAATATACATCTGACAAGGGATTTATTGTAAGATGATGTTCTATACATCATTGTCTCACGTGTCTTTTGATACAGTCTTCACATGAGCCAGGTCTCCACATTGTTTAATGCTTTCAGTGGTTATTTTATTGAAGAAATGAGACCTGAAGACTTTAATTTGAATTTTAGAATCCCTGTTGGTACAAGCACATAAATCTGAACAATACGTGGACACCTTGGGGGAATAGTAATAACAAGACTTTTCACAGTGGAAAGTAGCATTTTTAAATTCAGCTTGGATCTGCAGAGAACAAAAAATGTTCAGTATAATTTCCTACCTTGTTATTTTCAACACCTTGTGAGCACTATTAACATTTCAAGTGACACACTCATACTTGGTAAAAACTATGGTCTGGTCGAAAGCAATCTTGGAAATAAAATGGTACCCATACCTTAATAAATCCAAGGATCTCATAAACAATTCATTTATGAAGGATTTATGAAGACTCGCATACGTTCTATATAATAATGATAAGTGACAAAACGATCCTATAACTCAGCTCAGTGCTCAAAATGGATTGCACAGAATTACACCTATTTATGTATGAGGAAAGTCAGGGGAAAGAGTAAGCGCCAAAGCAAAATTTAATTTGAACATTAAGTGATTTAAAATTATTGGGGGATAATAAATAAATTAGTTTCCTTGACATAATTTAAATTGTATCCATTGCAGCATGCCAACGTCTAATTGTGTCATACATCATTACATTAATATATTATTAACAGACACTGGCTTATTGGTCTCATTGTTATAGTAAATCAAGTTAAGAGAAATCTCAGCTAAAAGGTAAATTAATTCTTTAAACATCTTATTTGTCTCAATTTCTCATTTAGTGCTCACTTAGTGCAACGATGTAGCATATAACAAATGACAGAAACATATTTAGTAGAACATTAAACAAATTCAGTAAGCATGATTTGCAATCATCATTCTCCATCTCGGATGAATGATTTTGCATTGAGTACATGTATTGATCAACACAAGGAACTATGGTTCTGCAGATTTATTTTTCATCCTGCACCTTGTAACAGGCAAATATGCACAAATGAAGTAGACCAATTTCTTATTTGCCTCCCCGCTATGAAGCCCAGCTTCTACATTTTACCAATACAAAATAAATAGATGCTTTCAGTTAAATTTAGATTTTGTTGATTTTTAATTTTATTTTAAACAACCATCGTATTCAAGACAAAAATACATTTTTGTCTGGCATATGTAGACCAAGCATAGAATATGAGAATATTTTTGACATGAAACAGCTTTCACCCCCATCAAGAAACTACTTGCCTGTATATTTCTGTATATTTCTGTACCTCGGGAGTCTATAGCCCTGCAGATTAAGGCCCCTGAGATGGGATTTCCAGCCGGCAGGGTAGAGTTCTTACCGAACACTGTGGAGTTTCTTTACAGTGTGCCATTTTTTTTCCAACAGGTTCTCTGCCCAGAAGCCTGCCTGATTGGCAGAGTTAGCTCCCTGTCAGGTGGTGAATGATGCAGAAAAGGCCAGGGCCCAGGAGCAGGAAAGGTTGTAGCTTGGGGTAGAGATCAAAAGATGGGTATATTTACAATGTAAATTAGTGGGTCTGGAGATGATTGTGAATGGTCAGGGAGCAACTGGAAAGAGATAAAATCAAAAAACTGCGGATGCTGGAAATCCAAAACAAAAACAGAATTACCTGGAAAAACTCAGCAGGTCTGGCAGCATCGACGGAAAAGAAAAGAGTTGACGTTTTGAGTCCTCATGACCCTTCAACAGAACTGAGTAAATATTAGGAGAGGGGTGAAATATAAGCTGGTTTAAGGTGGGGGGAGGGGGGGTGGGGTGTGGTTGTAGGGACCAGCAAGCAGTGATAGGAGCAGATAATCAAAACAGACAGAAGAACAAAGAGCTGTTGAAGGTGGTGATATTATCTAAACGAATGAGCCAATTAAGAATGGATGGCAGGACACTCAAAGTACAGCTCTAGTGGGGGTGGGGTGGAAAGACTAACGGCATAAAAGACATAGATTTAAAAATAATGGAAATAGATGGGAAAAGAAAAATCTATATAAATTATTGGAAAAAACAAAAGGAAGGGGGAAGAAATGGAAAGGGGGTGGGGATGGAGGAGGGAGTTCAAGATCTAAAGTTGTTGAATTCAATATTCAGTCCGGAAGTCTGTAAAGTGCCTAGTCGGAAGATGAGGTGCTGTTCCTCCAGTTTGCGTTGGGCTTCACTGGAACAATGCAGCAAGCCAAGGACAGACATGTGGGCAAGAGAGCAGGGTGGAGTGTTAAAATGGCAAGCGACAGGGAGGTTTGAGTCATTCTTGCGGACAGACCGCAGGTGTTCTGCAAAGCGGTTGCCCAGTTTACATTTGGTCTCTCCAATGTAGAGGAGACCACATTGGGAGCAATGAATGCAGTAATCTACGTTAGGGGAAATGCAAGTGAAATGCTGCTTCACTTGAAAGGAGTGTTTGGGCCCTTGGATGGTGAGGAGAGAGGAAGTGAAGGGGCAGGTGTTGCATCTTTTGCGTGGGCATGGGGAGGTGCCATAGGTGGGGGTTGAGGAGTAGAGGGTGATGGAGGAGTGGACCAGGGTGTCCCAGAGGGAACGATCCCTATGGAATGCCACCAGGGAGGTGAAGGGAAGATGTGTTTGGTGGTGGCATCATGCTGGAGTTGGCGGAAATGGCAGAGGATGATCCTTTGAATACAGAGGTTGGTGGGTGATAAGTGAGGACAAGGGGGACCCTATCATGTTTCTGGGAAGGAGAAGAAGGCGTGAGGGCGGATGCGCGGGAGATGGGCCGGACATGGTTGAGGGCCCTGTCAATGACCGTGGGTGGAAAACCTCGGTTAAGGAAGAAGGAGGACATGTCAGAGGTACTATTTTTGAAGGTAGCATCATCAGAACAGATGCGACGGAGGCGAAGGAACTGAGAGAATGGGATGGAGTCCTTACAGGAAGCGGGCTGTGAGGAGCTGTAGTCGAGGTAGCTGTGGGAGTCAGTAGGCTTGTAATGGATATTGGTGGACAGTCTATCACCAGAAATTGAGACAGAGAGGTCAAGGAAGGGAAGGGAAGTGTCAGAGATGGACCATGTGAAAATGATGGCGGGATGGAGATTGGAAGCAAAATTAATACATTTTTCCAGGTCCCGACAAGAGCATGAAGCAGCACCGAAGTAATCATCGATGTACCGGAGAAAGAGTTGTGGAAGGGGGCCGGAGTAGGACTGGAACAAGGAATGTTCCCACCTACTCCATAAAGAGACAGGCATAGCTGGGGCCCATGTGGGTACCCATAGCCACACCTTTTATTTGGAGGAAGTGAGAGGAGTTAAAGGAGAAATTATTCAGTGTGAGAACAAGTTCAGCCAGACGGAGGAGAGTAGTGGTGGATGGGGATTGTTCAGGCCTCTGTTCGAGGAAGAAGCTAAGGGCTCTCAGACCATCCTGGTGGGGGATGGAGGTGTAGAGGGATTGGAGGTCCATGGTGAAGAGGAAGCGGTTGGGACCAGGGAACTGGAAATTGTTGATGTGACGTAAGGTGTCAGAAGAATCACGGATGTAGGTGGGAAGGGATTGGATAAGGAGAGAGAGAAGGGAGTCAAGATAATGAGAAATGAGTTCCGTGGGACAGGAACAGGCTGACATGATCGGTCCGCCGGGACAGTTCTGTTTGTGGATTTCGGGTAGGAGATAGAAGTGGGCCGTCTGAGGTTGGGTGACTATCAGGTTGGAAGCTGTGGAAGGAAGATCTCCAGAGGAGATGAGGTCAGTGACAGTCCTGGAAACAATGGCTTGATGTTCAGTGATGGGGTCATGGTCCAGGGAGAGGTAGGGGCAAGTGTCTGCGAGTTGACGCTCAGCCTCTGCGAGGTAGAGATCTGTGCGCCAGACAACAACAGCACCACCCTTGTCAGCGGGTTTGATAACAATGTTGGGGTTGGACCTGAGAGAACGGAGTGCAGTAAGTTCAGAGAGAGACAGATTAGAATGGGTGAGAGGAGTAGAGAAATTGAGACGACTAATGTCACGCCGACAGTTCCCAATGAAAAGATCAAGAGAAGGTAAGAATCCAGAGGGAGGGTTCCAGGTGGAGGGAGAATATTAGAGGTGGGTAAAAGGATCCGTTGAACGGGGAGAGAACTCCTGCCCGAAGAAGTGAGCACGGAGACGAAGACAGCGGAAGAAGAGTTCAGCATCGTGCTGAGCCCGAAATTCATTGAGATGAGGGTGTAAGGGTATGAAACTAAGTCCTTTGCTGAGCACTGAACATTCAGCGTCGGAGAGGGGAAGGTCAGGGGGTATAGTGAATACACGGCTGGGGCTGAGATTGGAAGATGGGGTGGGGACAGAGGGACAGGCAGGGGTGGAGGGTCCTAGATGGGTGTTGGTGTCGATGAGTTGTTGGAAAGAGAAATGGGATTGCAGGGGAGAGACAGTCATTGCAGGATAGGGGTCAATGATTGCATGGCATAGGTGTTTATTTATTAGGGAAGCTTACAGACTTTCTGGTGGTTGGGATAAGCGCTCCTCCTGGCCCACAACCAATGCCGACAAAGCACTTGCCTCTTCAAAGTAGCAGACCCTCCACTTAGTTGCTGGGTCTTCTGAGGCATGGAAATCCTGGCCAGAGAGTGTTAAGCTTGAAGCACGGATGAAATCTTAGAAGCTGAAAATATTCAAATGAGCAATCCACTTACTGGGAGGATTTTTGTTGCCTGCACCCCCATCCCTGTAGTAGGGTGTCCGAGTTGTACTATTAATGATAGTTGATCAGCAGACACTTCTTGAGTGGATCCTTTAAGGTTATTTAGAAAATACTCAGCAGCACCTACACGTGTGCTTTCAACTCCAACTCTGTCTCTATACTGACTGTTCAGGTAGCCCAAGCTACTCTCCTATTGGTTATGACAGATCATGTAATCGAATCTAACAAGTATTATTCTTAAAGGTACATTACACACTAAATAAAACCATAGGGCAGGATTTTGCCCTTGGTGGGGTGCTCAGCAGGGGCGGGCAGGGGCGGTTGGGCAGCCAACCGCCATTCGCATTTGGCGCCGCTCCATGATTTCACGTGAACAGGTCAATTAAGGCCTGCCCTTCGTGGATCGCAAGCGGCAGTGCTGGGCGCTACCAGTGCGGGTAGGGGAAGGAGGGACAGCCTGGCCTAGCGCGCAGTTTGCGCATGCACACAAAAGAGCACTTCAAACTCCCTGAGACACAGAGCTTCCTCAGAGAGACTGAAGACCATTTTTAAAAAATTAATAAAGACAATAAAAATTTAATAAAATATGACCCCCATGTGACTCTCACACATGAGATGGGACATGTTTTTAATTCCAAAATAAAGTTTTTGCTTAATGTTTATTTGTTTAGGAAACCTCATCCTGGTCGTAGAGTCAACTGCCCACCCACCGAACGAAATATCGCACGAGTGCGTGACGATGTCAGGATGCACACCTGATGTCATCATGCGTCATTTTACACTCGAGCATATCAGGCGCACGCCCGCACACCGAACGTAAAATTCTGCCCACTATCACTACATTCTTCCCCCTTTAACTTGGCTATACATATTATATTTACAAGTACATATTTTTTAAGACAACATGCTATTTGTGCTGGGTAAGGAATTTACAAGTTCAGACTTTCAGCTGGTTTCCTGGTATGTGTGGAATGTCTTCACAACTTCAGATTCTTTGTCAGGAACCTCTTTTTCCAGAGTTGCCTGAACATCAGGTACTTTGTGGGCACTTGCAGTTCTGTATCCTCAACTCTTACAGGAACATCAGACATGTCAGTCCTGGGTTGAGTATCCTCAACAGGAAACACAGACCCGGTCATGGTCACTGATGGAACCAAATCTTGGTGATTTGTCCCTTTCTCTTCTTTAAATGGTCCATATGTTTATGGATGATCCAGCCTCCCACCCCCATGTGATAAGATAGAGGTCCTATCACTGCACTTATTTCACCCGGTTACTACTTTGGCCCCTCCCCAAAACTTTTCGCGTATACTGGCTCTCCCACGGTAAATTTCCTCTCTCGATTTTGCCAATCATGTCTAGCTTTCTGGCTTCCCTGACTCCTTTCGACCTTCCAGTCTAAATTCAGCATTATTAAGCTCAATCTCATCCTGAGACAGCAGCCGGGGTTTTCTGGCCTCATCGCGGGTGGGACCCGCCGCGGGTGAGGCAGCAGCCTAGCCAGAAGGCCATTGACTTGCGGCGGGACTGGAAGATCCCAGAGGCGGGCAGGTGCAGAGAATCCAGCCCAGTGTTTCAACAATAACTCCGCAGGTGTGACACCTATTGTTGTGTGAGGGGTATTCCTGTCATGAAAAAGAAAGCATTTTAGCTTGGTTGCCAAGGAATCACCATTTAGCTTTCTGATGCCTGCCTTGAATGTTTGAACCACCCTTTCGGCCAGTCTGTTTGAGGAAGGATGTTACGGTGCAGTTTTCACATGAGTGATACCGTTGAGGCTGATAAACTGTTGATACTCAGGACTCGTAAATGCCGTGCCATTATTGGAAATGACTACTTCTGGTAGTCCATGAATGACAAAATTCTGACGTAGTTTCTCAATTGTAGCAGCCAACGTTGGTGACTTTACTTCATGTACGTCCAACCATTTTTAATGGGCAATGACAATGAGCAGAAACAGAAAGAATTTGAACGGTTAGGAGCTAAATTAGAAAGCAGAACTTCCAAGATAATAATCTCTGGATTACTACCTGAGCCATGGGCAAACTGGCATAAAGTAAATAAAGTCAAGGAGTTAAATGCATGGCTCAAAGATTGTGGGAGGAAAGGGTTTCAGTTCATGGGGCATTGGTGTTAGTACTGGGGTAGAAGGGATCTGTTCCGGTGGGACAGGCTTCATTTGAACCATGCTGGGACCAGTTTCCTGGTGAACCAAATAACTAGGGTGTAGAGAGGGTTTTAAACTAAATAGAGAGGGGGAGGGTTCTGAAACGGGGATACGTAGGCTTACAAAGCAAAAGGACATGGCAACCTTGCAGGGCAACTATTTAGGTAATGATACCCAGAGTATGACAGGGAGGGACAGAGTTTACAAACATTTTAAAAAAGCAGCAAATATGATCAAAGGGGAAAAATATGGAAAAAAGGGCAAAATTAATGGCTCTTTAGTTAAATGCGGAACAAAATTAATGAATTAACGGCACAAATAGAGGTTAATGGGTATGATATTATAGCCATTATGGAGACGTGGTTACAAGGAGATCAAAGCTGGGAACTAAATATTTAGGGGTATGTGACTTTTCGAAAGGACAGGCAGGAAGGAAAGGGTGGTGGGATAGCTTTATCAGTGCGAGATGGAATAAATATGGTAGCAAGAAATGGATCAGAAGGTGTAGAATATCAAGGGGAAGAAGACACTGGTGGGAGTAGTCTATAGGCCCCTGAACAGTAGCTATACTATAGGACAGGGAATAAATCAGGAGACAATGAGGGCATGTAAAAAAGGCTGTACGATAATCATGGGCGACTTGAATCTTCATGTAGTTTGGGAAAATCAAATGGGCAGAGGTAGCCACGAGCAAGAATTCATAGAATGTATTTGGGACAGTTTCCTGGAACAATATGTTGTGGATCCAGCCTGGGATCAGGCTATTTTGGATCTGGTAATGTGTAATGAGACAGGTTTAATAAATGACCTCAGGGTAAAAGATACGCTTTTAACAGTGACCATAATATGGTAGAATTTAGCATTCAGTTTAAGAATGAGAAACTGGGGTCAGAAACAACTGTGCTAAACCTAAATAAGGGTAATTACAAAGGAATGAGGGCAGAGTTGGCAGGAGTGGACTAGGATAGGATTTTAGCAGAAAAAAATGGCTTATAAACAATGGCAGACATTTAAGAAAATAGTTCATGACTCACAACAAAGATATATCCCAGTGAGGAAGAAGGATTCAAGGAAGGGGATAAACCAAACATGGTTAACCAAGGAAGTTAAGGATAGTATCAAATTAAAAGAAAAGACATACAATTTGGCAAAGATTAGCCAGAGAATTGGGAAAGTTTTAAAAACCAACAAGAAATGACCAAAAAATAATGAGAGAGAAAGTAAGCTTTGAAGTAAACTAGCAAGTAATATAAAAACAGACAGAAAGAGCTTCTTTAAATATATAAAAAGGAAGAGAGATACCAAAGTGAGCATAGGCCCCTTCCAGAATGAGGTTAGAGAAATAATAATGGGAACCAGGAAATGGCAGAAGAGTAGAATGAATACTTTGCTTCAGTCTTCATGGTAGAAGACATTAATAACATTCCCATACTAAATAATAAAGGGGAAAAAGAGGGAGAGGAAATAAATACAATAACTATCACTAGAGAAAAAGTACTAGGGAAACTATTGGGACTAAAGGCCGATAAGTCCCCTGGACTTGATGGGTTGTATCCTAGGATATTAAAGGAAGTAGCTACAGAGATAATGGATGCACTGGTAGTAATCTTCCAAGAAGGAAAAGTCCCAGTGGATCGGAAAACTCCCAATGTAACACCCTTATTCAAAAAGGGAGGGAGACAAAAAACAAGTAGCTATAAATCAGTTAGCTTAACATCTTTCATTGGGAAATGTTAGAAATGTAAAGGAAAATAAAACAAGTATTATTCTTAAAGGTACATTAAACACTAAATAAAGCTACAATTACGACAATCCCGTGTCTGTGAAAGCTGAAAATAGGTTTGGGTATTTTTTCTTTCTTTACTTCCCATCTGATCAAACCCTCCTGCTTTTCTTTTCTTTTTTTTAATTCATTCACGGGATGTGGACTTCCAGTGAGGTACTGAGGGAGTGCTGCGTTGTTGGAGTTACCATTTTCCATTGTGATGCTAAACCTTCTTTCCAGTGCATGTCAAACATTCTGTGGCAGTATTACAATCAGCGTTACAGAAACAGGTTAATTGGTCATTATCACATTGCTATTTATGAGACCTTGCTGCCACCCTTCCTTCATTAACGGTGACTATACTTCAAAAGTACATAATTGGCTGCCACACGCTTTGGGAAATCCTGATGTATTGAAAGATGCTATATAAGTGCAAGTTAATTATTTTTCTTTCATCAGGCAAGTTGTCACAGACCTCAGCAAAAGGACATGCTGCCTTTTGGACCAGTGATCATGCCTTGCCAGTGGTTGTCAGTCACCGCTTGCCTTAAATTAGTTACCATTGGCTTCTTCCAGCCAGCTCCAATAGCACTGCTCCCATTCACATGGGCTGGAACTCTTCAGATCCCCTTGTTTTGGGTCAGTTTTGAATGAAAACACTAGAACAAGAAGTGGAAAGTTAAGCAGCCTAATTGTGACCTAAAACAGGAAGATTTGGAGTCAGCTTTATATCTGTGTTAAACCAACAGGAAACTAAGAATAGGCATAACTGTGTCATTTTCTGGTTGGCAAGATGCAATGAATGGTGTACCACAGGGATTAATGACGGGGCCTCAACTTTTACAATTTATATAAATGACTTGGATGAAGGGACCGAAGGTATTGTTGCTAAATTTACTGATGACACAAAGATAGATAGGAAAGTAAGCTGTGAAGGGGACATGAGGAGGCTACAAAGGGAAACAGACAGTTTAAATTAGTGGACAAAAATGGAGCATAATGTGGGAAAATGTGAAATTTTGGCAGGAAGAATATAACAAAAGCATATTATCTCAATGGTGAGAGATTGTAGAGTTGTAAGATGCAGAGGGATCTGGGTACCCTAGTGCATGAATTGCAAAAGGTTAGTATGCAGGTACAGCAAGTAATCAGGAAAGCTAATAGAACATTATTGTTTAGTGCAAGGGGATTTGGAAACAAAAATAGAGAGGTTATGCTTAATTTATACAGGGCATTGGTGAGATCACATCTGGAGTACTATGTACAGTATTAATCTCCTTATTTAAGAAAGGATGGAAGTGCATTGGAAGCAGTTCAGTGAAGGTTTACTAGATTAATACCTGGGAGGAGAGGTTTGTCTTATGAGGAAAGGTTGTACAGGCTGGGCTTGTATCCATTGGATTTTAGAAGAGGAAGAGGGGATTTGATTGAAACAAATGAGATCCTGAGGGGTCTTGACAGGGTGGATGTGGAAAGGATGTTTTCTGTTGTCGGAAAATCTAGAACTAGGGGTCACTGTTTAAAAATAAGGGGTTGCTCATTTAAGACAGAGATGAGGAAAAAAAATTTCTCTCAGGGGGTCATGAGTCTTTGGAATTTTCTTCCTTAAAAGGCCGTGGAAGCAGAGGCTGGGATTTTCTGGCCCTGTTGTGGGTGGGACCCGCCACGGGTGAGGTGGTGCCCCAGCCAGAAGTCCATTGACTTGCGGCGGGATCAGACAATCCCAGGCGGGTGTGGAAAATCCCACCCAGCGTCTTTGATTATTTTTGAGGCAAAGCTGGATAGATTTTTGATAAGCAAAGTGGTGAAAGATTATTGGGGGTAGGTGGGAATGTGGCGTTGAGGTTACAATCAGATCAGCCATGATCTTATCGAATGATGGACCGGGCTCAAGGGGCTGAGTGGCCTACTCTTGCTCCTAATTTGTATGTTTGTATGCATGTGTTTTATAAAAGCAATCAAATTAATCTTGATACATTAAGAAAGAGCCCGTAACTTAGTAAAAGGTTCTAACCTTCATAAACTATATGAACACTGAAGAAATCAGCACATATTTTGCAGCACAGAAATACTCATTTTGAAGCCTAATTTATGACATGTTTCTTGAATCCATCATGTTTGATGGAACTTTAATTAAACGTATTATTGATTCTCAATCGTGCTCGACATTAAATTCAGGTCACAGTTAAGCTTGTAAGTGAATGTGTGAATGAGCCCATGGTCCTGTTGTGTGCGCCATTTAATACTTTATAGCTAGAGTGGTAGGCTTGAAGACATCCAGTGCTCACTTTCTCTTAGTCCAAAATAGTACACTGAAGTAATAAGATCCAATGTGGGCCAAATTGGATGGAACTGACATCAGACACGGGATTGCAATATGGCATTACACCTCACCCATTCAAAATAATGCAGACCACATGCTAAGCCCTTGCTGTCATTTATTATTGTTGTAATGATATGCAGCCCAATGCTGACTGGTTGCACACCCCAGGAGGGGGCCCAGGTTTGCACAAAGCCAGACTGCACATCTTAAAGGAAAGGTGCATTCTGGCTGCAATAGAGACTGGAACTGGTTCATAAAGAGTTGGCGACCAGGAAGAATCCATAAACTGGTGCAACACACCACAGAGCATGTCCCAAGGTTCTTGGATTCTGCACAGCAGGCCTTGCTGCAGAAGATATTTAAGAAACAAGAGGTAAAGATAAAGGAGTCTCTGGCAAATCTGTGCCACCAAAATTGTTGTGAGCTTAGCTAGGGCAATTCTGCAGGAGTGTGCCGTCCGAGTAACGACTGTCTTTTGGAAACTTTGATATATGGAGTGAAGCTACCATTGCAGGTGAATGAAGGACCCAATCCATTGAGTGAGAAAATTTAAAGATCCTACATTCTGGATGCTGAGTTGGAAAGACTGAGATTGTACGTGATCATGGTGCCACATTCATGTGGGGAGTGATACAAATACTTGTAATCTCAGTCTTTGTTGTATCTGCTGTTCCATGGATGATTTATAGTTGGTACTGACCCTAATTTGCCTGTTAATTCAGGTTTAATTTACATGTATTTTGATTTGTGTTAAAGCAAAAGTTACAAAAAATGGAATCTTGTTGATAATTTCTTCACTTCAGGTTATTCAATAAATTTGTTTATTTTGTTTTACCGTTCCCCCATGGGAATCATAATACCATGTACCTCTTGCTTCTCTTCCCCTCCCCACAATTCTCTCATTCTAACCCTGCCCTTGTGCCTTTATTCTTTCAGATACCCAAGAACTGCCTCCTAACCAGGCAGTGGTGTGAGAGGTTGAGAATCTAAATGAAGAGGAGACAGATGAAGAAGAAATGCCATCACTCAACCTGATATTTGCAGCCACCAGCTCCAACACTGAAATGCTATAGAGAGTAACATAGAGGTGGGTTCTGCACAAGGTGGGCTGCAGCTAGGCCAGGGGGAAAAGATAGTAAGATCCCCAGAATCACAGAATCACAGTGCAGAAGAGGCCCTTCAGCCTATCGAGTCTGCACAGACACATGAGAAACACCTGACCTACCTACCTAATCCCATTTACCAGCACGTGGCCCTTAAACATCATAAACAAGTTCTGCTGCAAAGGCCTCAGGTGAGGACTTTGAAGGACAGAATAAAGGAAAAATCTGATAGGTATGGACACAGGAATGTTTGATGCATTGGCAAACTTGTGAGAATGCCTGCTGTCACTGTCAAGGAGCAAGGAGGAGTCAATCGGAGGAGTCAATCTTCAACTTGGCACAGAGTTTTGAGAAGAGCTTGGAGCCCATCCTTTCAAGAATGGAAATTATGGCAAATTACTAGAGGACTTGTGGATCTGACCATAACCCAACACCTGATGGCCAATGTCTCATTTTCCATTGCAGCACAAGCAGAAGCATTGATGGATGGCATTGTAATCTTTAAGAAGAGAAACACCAACTTTGAAAAAAGGGGATTTTGTCCATTTGACTTCAGTCTATAGATGGCCTTGATGCTTTGCATGTCATGATGATCAGCATATTATTAGATCTCTTGAGTTTTCTCTTCCTACTACATATCCTTTATCTTCAGGACTTGTCTTTGGGCGTCAGCTTTGAGTTGTTGGAATGCTGCCTTCTTGAACTGTGATCTTGCGTTGTTCTTCCAGGCAATGAAAGCTGCTCATTTTTGTTTCAAGAGTTCACATACTTGAGTATCATTTTTGTCAAACCAGTCATGGTGACACAATGTTTGAATCCAATGGCCTGGACACAGGAGTCTAGTACAGCTGACTTTATTTGATCCCACTGTTCTGGAAATGAGTTGGATGTGTGAAGTTTTTTTAGATTGGTTGTGAGCTGTGCTTGAAATTCCTCTCTTTGATCAAGCTGCCTCAGGGCTTTATCCTCTTGGTCCTTTGGGCCTTGTTATGTCTTGGTGCTAGGTGGGGATTCAACACCAATCGAACAAGTCGATTGTCCAAGTATGGATGGAGCGACATATGCACGTACTGAGACCTGAGACCTGATAATGACAGAATCTAAAAGGTGCCAATGCTTTGATCTAGAGTGCCTCTATGTGATTTTGTATTTGTCCATCTGCCGGAATAGGATTTTAGTCATAACGAGGCCGTGCTGTGCACACTTTGTCAACAAGAAGACACAAAAGCATTGGCTTTTCCCATCCTGTTTTTTCCCAATGGTTCCACTCCAGACTCAGAGTCACAGACAAAACTGGCATTAAAAACCCCTGGAAAGATGATCTTTTTTTCTTCTTTTGGGACGGCAGTGAAGACTTTGTCAAGGTCAGAATAAAAAATTTCCTTAACATCTTCATCACACTCAAGGATTGGGGCATAAGTGCTGATGATGGTGGCATAGTGGCAATGGCTGAAGTGTCATGAGCCTTTCATTTATGCAACTGGGGAGTTCTGGAAGTGCATCGAAGGTCCTATTCCAGATGGCAAAACCAATTCCATGGGCACGAGGGCCACTGTCAGCCTTTCTTTTCCGGTGGATAGTGCATTCCTTGCTTGTTCCTTCAGCTGCCCCTCCCCAGGAAGGTGGGTCTGATGCCTGCAATGTCAGTTTGGATTCTTGATAGCTCACAGGATATGATTGCAGTTCTTCTTTGCAGAAGATTTCCCTTGAGATTATCCAGGAATCTTCAAAACATTCTAAGTTGCAAAATTTAGAATTTTCTTCCTTTGATCACAAAGATAGTGATCCCACTAGGTGTGGTTCCCCAGCCGGGTGAAAGTAAGGCAACCTTTTAAGGGCACCTTTTCTGGCCCCCTACACATTTGGGGTGAGCAGATGATGTCATGAAGAGGACTGCTCAGTCACAGATGCTGCTGCCCAAAGACACCTTTGTCTCAAAACAAGCTTCATGTATCTTTTTGCCTGTGTGCAGATTCTTGACTTGGGAGTCCCAGATTCACTGCCCTATCCCTGTTGCCAATCCTCTATCGCCACAGGACTTGGCAGAGGGACCACGGTAGAAGCTTGTGCTTAACCTACTTTAACGTGAGGGCCTTGGGGCATTAACATTGTCCACATAATCTTGACAGGTTGGTAGTCAGATTCAGTGATGTGTCAAACCACAATGACCTTGGCCTTCTGACTTCACAGCTGGTGAGAGATGCATAGTTGTCCTATGCCTGTTCTGCCATCGAGGACTTTTTGGACTGCACCTTGTATGGCACCACCCCTGACCATGCCAACTTTGGTGGCCCTACCAGGAGCAAGAACACCTGACTGCATCGTTGAAGGGATCATTGGAGTGCACAAACCTCTCCCCCACGACAGGGTGGCAATCCACGGGGAAGAATTCTGTTACCAACTCCTTGGCAAAATACAGATGCTGAAAACACTTCTCCTGGTTTAGGTGGAATTAGGAAAAGTGCTCTTAGTGGGTAAAGCTTCTCACTGAGAGCCTTTTTCCTTCTCCTCTTTCTCTCTGCTCTGCGAGCAGCACCTCTCCTTAGTTACTGCCTCCACTACATCTCCCTCTCGTGCTACTATAACACCCATTACTGAGAGCAAATAGTGCACTCTCTACCCTTGCAGTCAAAAGCTGCATCTTCCCCACATGCAGTACCACTCTCTGAAGACTTTACCAAATGTTATCAACTCCCCCAAACACCCAGCAGTTGCACAACCTCAAACTGAACCAGCAGCAAATAATCAGCAACTAACCTGCAAGTTGTTGATGATCCATTTGAATAGCACTGGTGGGGAGTGCTTCATTCTGCTGTGTACATTTAAGAGAGGGCATTAATTAATGCAACGTGCTCCAAAAGGACAAGCCTGGCGCCAAATCAGCATTAGATGGCTAACGACATCACAAACTGCCTACTATGAATCCTTGTATTGCAACCATGTAACACCCATGCTAATGCCTTCCATAAAATGGCGTTCAGTGCAGGCCTTGCAAGGAGTGGATGGAAATATTGCGGATGGCATCCTGCTACTATTCCAGCAGCCACAGTGCTGAAATTACTGGCTATGGTGCCAAAATTTTGGGGCCATTGTGCTTAGTAACCCCAAAGCTTAAAATCTCACATACCCTGACTTATGACAAACACATAAATGCCTACAAAGGATTATAAAGAATTAACAGTACAGATACAGCCCAGCTAGCCTGTTTCAGTGTTTATGCTCCACATGAGCCTCCTTCCACCCTACTTCATCTCACTCCATTAGCATAATCTTCTCTTCCTTTCTCCCTCACATACTAATTTAGCTTCTCTTTAATGTATCTATTATATTTGGCTTAATCACTGCATGTGATTACAAGCTCTACATTCCTACCACTCTCTAGGTAGGCACATTTCTCCTGAATTCCTTACTGCATTTTTAGTGACTATCTTATATTTATAATTATTAGTTATGTACAAGTAGAAGATTTTTCTATGGGTGAAATCGTTCCAGATTTGCACCAAGAGGGCCTAAAGGAACTTTTCACCCGTGGCCGCAATGAAGGTTTCTCACGCTGTATTGTCCCAATCCCGCCACATTAATTATGTGTTCCCAGGAAAACGCCATTTCAATGGCGGGGGCAGGGCGCACATTCGCCCACCATGCCATCACCTCACCACGTCATCATGCCAGGCGCCATATTTAAATTGCAACATCATGCACACCTCTCAGTGCTTCCAGCCCAGGACTGCTGCGTGGAAGACATAGCCCCAAATTGCAAGAAGACTGCAGACCCCCAGTTTAATGACACATCCCTCGAGTGCCTTTTGGATGCAGTGGAGGCCCGCCGTGATGTCCTCTAACCCCGCAGGAGAGGCAGCAACATCATTAATCCAGCATGGGAGGCAGTGGCAGTGGTGGTCAGTGCCAATGCCCTGCAAAAGAAGACAGCCGCCCAGTGCCAAAAAAGGATGAATGGTCTCCTCCATTCCAAAAGGGTAAGTCACTCTTCTCATCACTCTCAACTTGCACACTCACAAACCCATCACACATCCACAGGAATCTCACTCACTGCCAGTTCAAGGGGCATCACCATTCGCTGTTTCACACACATTCATTGTCCTCATCCCACCCATGGAACCACTCATCACCCACACAAGCCAGGCATACATATCATCTGGCCTGATGGGCGTTCGGCTTACATGCTTTCCATCTCTATTCATGCAGGACAAGCTGGCACACAGCAAGAGGGAGATGTCAAAAACTGGTGGAGAAATGCCTGAAATCAAGGTTCCCATTGACTTTGAAAATAGAGCCATCTAGCTGGCTGGTGAGGATCAGGGCCATCCCTGTGTTGACGGTGAGGTCGGTGGTGCTCTACCAAGTAAGGATCCAGCAGTGCAACATCCATCAGACAACCAGGCTGCGGGTGATGTATCCTGTTGCACACTCCCTTGCCATGCACTAATTATCTCTCCTTGCTTTCAAGGGCACATCTGGAAAACAGCCAAGAGACTCCATGACCCAAGGCCTACAATCAAGCCCTGAAGAAAACTCTGAACAGGAATCTGAAGGCACCTTCATTGAAGACCCATCACAGTGCTCACCCACACCCTCCACCAGCACAGAGACACATACCTTGGTGGGACCTGGCTTTAGAATAGCCTCAGGATCACAATCTGGTGAGCACGTCACACTGTCTGATCCACAGCAGGTGGAGGCAGGGACTTCCCAGGTCTCCTGCACTCGGAGGACTACTAGAGGCCAGAAATCTCCTGAGTCCGAGTCAGGTGACAAACTTCTGGACTTGGTCATGTCTCAGTTGCTGGAGCTGAAAAGGCAAGCTCAGGAACATCAGGAAGAGGTGTCCGCTGCACTCCTTAGACTGGCCTCCCTGCATGTCATCGTCATCCTACTGGATTCGAGCAACTATTAATGCCTTCCCTGCTTTCCCATGACAGAAGGCTTATCACAGGGGATATGTATGCTACCATAAGCTAAACTGGAGTCAAACGTTCACAGATACAATGAAAGGCATCTCCTCACTGCATGTCGCCAGCATCTTCCACAAATCCAGCAGCTATGAGGGCCTCCCGAGCATTCCTTCCTCGTCTGGCCAGTGCAATAGACCCATTGCTGCCATTGTCACCACCGAGGACCTCCTCATCCTCATCCCCATCCTCATCAGAAGAGACCTCCAGCTTCTGCATCTCCTCCTCAGCCAGCTCCTCTCCCCATTGCACCGCCAGGCTGTAAAAGGCACAGCAGGCGACGACGATGCGTGACATCCTCTGTGGACTATAAAGCAGCTTCTACCAGAGCAGTCCAAGCATGGAACCTCATTTTCAGCATCCCGATGGTCTGCTCCACCAAGTTGTGAGCTGCAGCATGAGTCTTATTATATCTTCTCTTTGCTGCAGTCTGAGGCCGCCGCACAAGTGTCATCAGCCATGTCCTCTGTGGGTGGCCCTTGTCCCCAAGGAGCCATCCCTGCAGCTTCTATGGACGCTGGAAGACATCAGGGATCTGTTACTGACTGAGATCGTGGGAGTCATGGACACTCCCTGGGAACCGTGCATAGACCTGCAGGATGTGTTTGTGGTGGTCACACACCAGCTGCACGTTCAGCGAATGGAAGCCCTTGCGGTTGACATAGCTGACCCCTTGTTGTAATAGACATCTGAGCGTCACATAAGTGCAGCTGATCACACTCTGCACCTGTGGGAAACCCAAGATCTGGGCAAATCTAATCGCTCTTGGATCCTGGCTCTCTTGGTCACAGGCAAAATGCACAAAGTTGTGTGCCCTCACGAAGATGGCGACCATGACCTCATTTGTGGGTGGAGGCTTGTGATATCCCACAGAGGTCACCTGTGGAGCCCTAAAAAGAGGCATTGGCGTAAAAGCTGAGCACTGTGGTCACTTTCACGGCCACAGGCAGCCGATGCCCTCCTTGTCCCTGTGGCACCAAATACTGCAGCAGCTGGCAGATGTATCCAACCAATTCCCTAGACATGTACAGTCTTCAGCACCACTGGTTCTCGGTCACCTGCAGGAATGAAAGGCAGCATATGGGTATAGCCACGTTCAGACCAGCAACAGCTCTTTGCGGCTCTTCAGCAGCATGTATGGGAGCCCAGTTGCCCTTATTCTTGTGGGTGCTTCTCCTCTCTCTGCACAGCAAGGCACCTCTGTCACTCTCTTCTACTTCGTCTCTACTCTCTGTACGCCAGTACTGTTAGTTCACCAGGCTCCATGCTCCTGATGTACTCCTGCTGCAGGATGAAAGAGAGAGAGATGCGTGGATTTGCTTGGGTGTTCTAAGAACCTCTCTTGGTTAAACCTGAAGGCCCCTTAATGCATCCCAGAGAGTGCTGACCACCACTTGGATGGCCAAAGTTTAGTGTGCTGTATGGCTGCCCGAAACTCCACCCACCTCTGCCCCACTCCACCTGACTGATTAGCAGCAGCTTTGCCCATTGGACTGAATGCTGTGCTCTCAGCCCAGACGCAGGCATTCTCTTAACCTGCCCTGCAAGGCTGCACTGTTAGCTTGAACCATGGGGGAGACTGGTCCAAACCGGGGTGATGACATTGCAAGGGGCTGTGAGCACCTTCACCAGTGACTGCTCCATGGCCAACTTTAGCAAGGAGGTTGTACAACATGCACTGTCATCCAACTGTTCTGCAATCCACTAAAATGTTCATTAGTTTTCAGTCTGTGCCCGAGGAGTGCAAAACTCTGAAGTACTTGGTGGCAATTTCATGTCTCTGCATTGCTTGAGTGGGCAGATAAGCTAGAGGCCCTACTCCAAGCATGTCAATGTGGCTGCATCTCAACTGCCTCAGCTGTGGAGCAATGGTCACTTTTTTCAAGGTTTCTCTAATGCGTGGTTGCTTACCTCCCCCCACCATACATGTGCTTGTGCACTACCATCAACCACAGGGCAGCCCTCTTTCCCCCGCAACTCACCTCAACCACAGGACAGCCCTTGCCTTCTTCACCCCTCCTCCCCCACCCCCCCAAATGCAGTTCAAACTTGAAGTCCAATAGCTGACCCTGGAAAGCGCGGTGCAACGTTACTATGCAGTTACCTCTGAGTTCCCCTCGAAGTGCAGCCTGCCAAATGCACACCCTATATTTGCTGTTGTGAAACATTTTGGTGTGATCTCGGATGATCCAGCATTGGGGGACGATTCATATTGGGGCTGGGCATATCATGATATGCAGGTGTATTACAGTGAGGTTCCTGATGTCTGATGGCGGGAAATGCGGCCCACCGCTGATGGGCAGAGCAGACAATTGCAAACTGGTTTTTACAATGTCGTGAAACCAATTTTTGGCCTTCTCGCCATATTGTCTGCTTATGCCACCGAACACGCCCGATGCCAGCGGGCAGGGAAAGTTTTGCCCATTTTCTACCCTTTGAAAACAATTCCTAATTTTAAATGCCTCTATTAAATCACCCTCAGCCTCCTCTTTTCTAATATCAATATGTATCAGTGTAAAATCCTCGCTGCACTTCCAAATTTTGTGTTGTGATTTGCCATGCCCAAACTGTGCTGGAAGTGCAATGCACATCAAATTGTATTGGGCATCTAGGATGGCTGCCTGAACCTGCTGTTTGGCTGCTTAAACATACAAATAATATCAATTTGCCACTCACTGTTTACCAGCTTCATTTAAATTAGGTGGATTTCTTTGGGGCTCAGGTTGGTACTGGGCGTGTCGCTATTGGTCTCCTGATTTTGAAACCATTTTGGGTGCAAGTTGATTTCCCCCCCACCCCCACCCCCACCCCCAACCCCCTCATAACGTCTCTTTTTCAGCTCTGGCGACCATGCACCAGATTGACACATACTATTGTGGTATCACAAAATCTGTTGCTATTCACATTGATAATATCATTTCAGTTTAAACAGCCTATGAAATGACACCATTACATTGAGTAAACTCGAATCACACAACTTAATATGCATTTGTTAGTTGATGCTTGATATCAGTAACGGAGAGAGACCAACACAAGAACAAACTGTGATTCTTTATTGCAACAGAAGGCAGAGCACAAAATCCTTGCGTGCTCCAAAAACCACCTCCAGCTCTAGACTTCCAGTTGACCAGAAGCCCACGCCATACAGTGATTGATCAGTACTGTCACATGGTTGGTCCACTTGCATTCTCTTAAAAGTGCATGGTACTCCACCTTACCACAAGCACTAACCAAATTTCTAGGAAATTCTTTCTTCTGAAATTCTAACAGATAATTAATCCATCATCATGGGAATAAACATTTTGGGAGAAATCATAAGTGGAAGTCTTACAGAAATATTGTGGTCAATCCATGAAGAACACATTTACAAAATCTGCTCACAACCATCAAGCGTATCAGGATGAGAATTCTGTGGGGTTTGTAACCCTTGGAAGCAATATGGATAATCTTTATGCAGGTTTTCTAAAGAATGTAAATAAATGACAACCAGACAGAAAAGAATGTTTACAGAGGTCATCTGTTGATTTAAAAAAATGATATCTGTGGAAAGTGTAATAAACACAACAAGCAGGATGAATGAACTATCTTTCAGTCTCCAAGGACATTTACACAGAGTTCCTCACAGTGACATCTCCTTAGCCAAGGGGTGTATGTCACCTATTTCAGCTACTTAGTTCTCCCGATTTGGTGTCGGCGTTGTGGCAGAGAAATAGAGCAGCTCATTTATAATGGACTCGACTTCAGAAGTCATCCATCCATCTTTTGATCTTACAGAGTTTTCTTGGTTGCTGGTCTTATGATATAAATATTTTGCTTTTATTGGATTTATTTCTGCTGCTGAATGGGCTTGTGAAGCCATCCATTATATAAAAAAAATGTTTAGTGTTGAGCTGTGTATTGCAGACTGGAAATGTGGATGTGCAGACTGTTCTCAATCTCATCATCTTTTATATACCATATAGGTGAACTTCTGCACATATAAAGTCAAATACTCTGGTGTGAAGAAAAGTACAGTTGGGCAGTGACAGAGGTTTATTAAATTAAGGCACAGGGTTGCTTCTGCTGAACAGAAAAACCGTGGGAGCTGATTCCTGCAATGTGGACGCAAGGTCATATTGTACAGAAAATGGATACCCCTTTGTGTATTACTTCCTGAGCAGCATTGTTTGTATTCTTAAACATTTACCTTCATTGCCATTAGGAAATGTAAATGTTATACATCCAGACTTCTTGGTCTTTTGGAGATCAATGTGGTATCAGTTATTATCAGTTGGTTTTGAGTGGCAAGTTTTGATTCTTTTTGAGTTAGGTGAATCTCAATGCTGGTTTCAGTCTATCAACTGTAGCAGAAGAAGACTCTAACAAATCAGCATGGCAGGGAACAATATCTAAGTACCAAGCCAAGGGGTGCAGGAAACTGTCAAGGTAACAGTGAGAAAATGGGAAGAAAGTACACGTGTGGACTACACCTTTTTGTTGAAAGGGGTTCTATTTGACTGCTGCGATTTTCAAGCTGCTGATACATTCTGCCTATGGGATTTTCCCAGCGATGAACATTTCAATGCAATGTTTAAATATGTTACTGGATGCCTGAAGTTTCTGCAAGCATTCAAAAAAAAGGGATGAAGCCTGCTGTCAATCCTAACTATGAAGCTACTATTTACCCTCCTGTTGAAAAGGAATTGTATTGTCCATATGTACAACCCCCAAATCCCTGTTGTGGATGTGCTGATGCTAACTCCCAAAAAGAGCTGGAACCAGCATTGAGGTCAAAGATCTGTTCATGATCTGGATTCGCAAACTGCAGATCAAGGTAATCCTGAAAGTGGATGCCAAGGGAAACTCGTACGGGGAGGCTGGTCATCTTTACAAGGCCTGCCCAAAGTTTAGTGTCACCAAAATGCAGCCGACAAAAAAAGGAGCAATAGCAGTGCCATCTCAAAGGAGATCAGCACTCCTCTCCACACCAAGGCCCTGGGTGAACAAATCAACAAAAAGGGTACAGCGAGTAACAAGAAGGGAAAAAAACTTTGCAGTTAAACCAGACTACCAGCTTCAACCACTGCTGGAGCAGACAGAGTTGATGGAAGGAAGGGCAGCAGAGGAATAACCAGGAGAATGGGAGGACGTTAAAAGTAAAATGAAATAAATAACACAAATAAAAGGTCCCAAGAAAATGAAAAACTACAACTAAAAATAGCGGCAAGAAGTCCCTCATGCCTCAGACAATAATGTTTGCTACTCATCTAATGAAGAACTGCATAAAATAAATTGCCACCACCCAAAATGAACTTGCGGCAAAATGCTAAAGAGCATAAAGAAAGCAGAGAAGACCACAACTACCAACACCCCCTGCCCCCTCCCACTTCCCCCACCCCACTCCTCCCATTCAGCTCCAGAACACTGGGAGCAACAAAGAGATCAGTGTATACCATCTAAACATCAAGCCAGAAGCAGCAAATGAGGAAAAGAGAGAAGTGTCAGTACAACTGGGGACAATCCAAGCCCCCAACCCCTTTTATAACACCCCATTGTCAGCCTATCAAAAAAATCATCCCATGGGAGGCCAGGACGAGTAGCTCAGCCTGGATTAGTGCAACAGTTTGCATGTATCTTGGGTCTGCACTAACAGACCCAACAGCTGGGACCAGCATAGACAAACAGTTTAGTGAGCTGTACTTGAATCACGCACAGTTAAATGCATATAAAGATGACATCCATTAACAGATGTAGCATCAAAACCACTACACGATGTGTTTGGACGTTGGAATACCTCACCAAATTCTATGCCAACCTGCTTCTCCTGCAGGAGTACAGAATACTGCACCTCAGCACCTACCAACAATGGTTGCAATGATAGTTTCATGGACCATCAACCTGGTCGGGAGGAAACAATTACTGTTCCTCTGGCCTGTGTTTTGCTACAGTAAGGCAACTTCACCATGAACAAAGTAAAGAACACAGTTGGCAGTTGCCTCCTCGCAGCAGAAATGCTTACTAAAACCTCGCTCCAGCTAATCAATGTATATGCCCCGGCTCTAAGAAATAAGCAATTGACTGTTTTCCAGCAACTGCTGCTGCTAGTGATGTCCAGGCTGATTGTTCCTGGTGGTGATTTCAATTGCATCACCGATGCAGCAGAATGATCCTGCAGAGCCAACAGCAAACTGAACTCCAGGTCCAGACTCCTGCTGGAAGTGGGAAAAGATGCCAAGCTGCATGACACCTTCAGCGACCCTGAGGGTGGAGGACCACATAGGTACAACTGGTCGAGGCCAGACATTCTATCTGTTCCTGGATAAATCCCTCTTTGTTTACCAAGTACTCACTGTCAGACCCATCAATGTCATGACAGTGCTCTTCTCTAACCATTGCCTGCTATTGGTCACCTATCACCTAGAGGAAGACCAGAAGGTTGATAGGGGTATGGAAAATGAACGTGAAACTACTCACCACAGAAAATATCGAGAAAGTCAAAAAGGATTTCAAAGAACTGTGATTTCACACTTTGATTCACCAATGCATTGGTGGAAAGAGATCAAAGTGAATATCAAGAGATACTTCATCCTCCAAGGTGTTCAGAATGTGTGTGTGTGTGTGTGTGTGTGTGTGTGTGTGTGTGTGTGTGTGAGAGAGAGAGAGAGAGAGAGAGAGAGACAGAGAGACAGAGAGAAATGTCTGACTCCAGAAAAGCATGCAGAATCTCCTCCTGCTGCAGTTGATGGGGTTGAGGTCAAACAGGATCTCAAGAAGTGAAGACTCAGCAGGCCTCACTCCTTGCCTTAGAGGCCTCTAAGATCATTTTCTCATTCAGAGTTTTCTCTGTAGAGCAGGATTACTTGTTTGAAACTTTTCTTCCACAAGGTACATAGAGAGGGCTATGTAATCTGCAGCTTGTGGGAAAAAGATAGCTCCGTTACATCCTCACAGCCAGACATACCAAGGGTCAGCAAATCTTATTACGCTGGGCTGTACAAAGTGAAGCCTACATACAGCATGTGCTCCTAATCCTTCACGTTCTCTGTCTTGGAGGTTTTAGATGAATGACAGCTAGCATAACCACTGACTCTGGATGAGCTGACTAATCCTTTGAGATAAGGCCCCTGGAAATTATTTTTTACTGAGTTGTATTTGACTCTATCCCAGACCTTTCGGAAGTGTACAAGAGTAAGTTTCTGGCTGGCAGAATGTCAGAATCCATGATGAAAGCATCATCACCCTCATCTACAAAAAGAAGGGGGAGAGAAAAGAGATCAGAAATTGGCTGACCATTTCACTCCTTGGCATTGACTACAAATTTCTGTCCCAAGTAATTGTCAATCGAGTTAACACTGCTCGGGAGCTAATGATCCGCTTGGATCAGAACTGCACTGTACCCGATAGAAAGATCTTTGATAACCTCATGATACACAGGTATACAATCACCTATGTGTTGAATAGGAGGGTAGATACCGGCCTCATCAGCTTGGACCAGGAGAAGGTGGTTGATAGAATATCGCACAACTACATGAAACATAGAAACATAGAAGCAGAAGTAGGCCATTCGGCCCTTTGAGCCTGCTCCACCATTCATTATGATCTTGGCTGATCATCCAACTCAATAGCCTGCTCCTGCTTTCTCCCCATACCCTTTTATGCCTTTTGCCCCAAGAGCTATATCTAACTCCTTCTTGAAAGTATACAATGTTTCGGTCTCAACTACTTTCTGTGGTAATGAATTCCACAGGCTCACCACTCTCTGGGTGAAGAAAATTCTCCTCATCTCAGTCCTAAATGGCCTACCCCATATCCTCAGACTGTGACCCCTGGTTCTGGACTCCCCTGCCATTGGGAACATCCTTCCTGCTTCTACCCTGTCTAGCCCTGTTAGAATTTTATGGATTTCTATGAGATCCCCCCTCTTTCTTCTAAACTCCAGCGAATATAATCCTAATCAACTCAATCTCTCCTCATATATCAGTCCCGCCATCCCAGGAATCCCAGGGTAAACCTTTGCTGCACTCCCTCTACAGCAAGTACATACTTCCTCAGATAAGGAGATCAAAACTGCACACAATATTCCAGATGTGGTCTCACCAAGGCCCTGTACAATTGCAGCAAGACATCCCTGTTCCTGTACTCGAATCCTCTGGCTATGAAGGCCAACATACCATTTGCCTTTTTTACCACCTGCTGCACCTGCATGCTTACCTTCAGCGACCGGTGTACAGGGACACCTAGGTCTCATTGCACGTCACCCTCTCTCAATTTATAGCCATTCAGATAATAATCTGCCTTCCTGTTTTTGCTACCAAAATGGATAACCTCACATTTATCCACATTATACCACATCTGCCATGCATTTTCCCGCTCACTCAGCTTGTCTAAATCACACTGAAGCATCTTTGCATTCTCCTCACAGCTCACTCTCCCACCCAGCTTTGTGTCATTTGCAAATTTGGAGATATTACATTTAATTCCCTCATCTAAATCATTAATATATATTGTGAATAACTGGGGTCCCAGCACCAATCCCTGTGGTACCCCACTAGTCACTGCCTGCCATTCGGAAAAAGATCCGTTTATTCCTACTCTTTGTTTCCTGTCTGCCAATCAGTTTTCTATCCATCTCAGTACACTACCCCAATCCCATGCGCTTTAATTTTACACGTCAATCTCTTATGTGGGACTTTGTCGAAAGCCTCATCAACTCTACTAGTTACATCCATGAAAAATTCCAGTAGATTTGTCAAGCATGATTTCCCTTTCATAAATCCATGCTGACTCTGTCCAATTCTGCCATTGTTTTCCACGTGCTCAGCTATTGAATCTTTTATAATGGACTCTAGAATTTTCCCCACTACTGACATGAAGTCTACCTGACAACAGGCCTGGGTAGTAAAGATCAAAGGGTGGCCCAGATTGTGTTACTGGAGTGATGATGTAAGATGTTCACGGCTGGAGACATTGGCAACAGTCTTCGAGTTTACAGTGAGTGGACTCTGAGTCTTCTAAAGTTCCAGAAAGGTGTCGAAAGTATCAGGTTGTAAACAGTTGTACTGTAAACTGTCCATTTTCTTCAAAGATGAAAGAAAGTTGGGGTCAAGAATAACTGGACAACATTTCTTCCTGGATGCAAGCCTAATGTGTTTCATGTTGCTGTAGGAAGGATGCAAAGGAAACCATTTTTGAGGTTAGGTTACAGGCTTTCCTGCAAATCAATGAAAATAACAGACAGACAGCAGGTTTGTGTGGTCAGCAGAAAATAAAGGCTACTTGGCTTTGCAAACTACCACAACTGAATGCAGGAGGGAGATGGTCTCTAATCAAAGGAGCACATCCTGCAGCCTTCTCGGAATTCTGGGAGATTTGTCCTGGTGTGGCCAGAGGGGAAGAATCATTGGGATAGACTTTACTGCTCGTGGTGAATTTAAGAAACACTCCAAAAATGAAGAGAATCAAGTGGAGGTGGTCATCTAAAGTTAGTGCTTGGCAAGCAATGTGTGATAAGTACAAAGGGGGAACATACCTTCCTGTAGTTTAAAGTGTAAGTTGCCAACAGATATAGTGTTCAGTTAATATTGTTGTTAGTCATTTGTTTCAGTAAAAATCTTAAAATATCAGACCTTGTTGTGTCACCCTTTTCAGCTATTGCCTGGAAGTTTGAATTTCTTTTTAAATGGTATCAGTCTCTATGGGGGTCGTAACAGTGTAAAGACCGCAGATTCCCTTCCCTAAAGAGATTAGTGAACCAAATAAGTTTTTACGATCATCTAGTTGTTTGATTGCCAGCATTACTGATGCTAGCTTTCTAACTCCAGATTTATTGTTTGAATTTAAATTCCTCAGCTGCCATAGTGGGATTTGGGTGAGTTGTCCCTGTTCCCTGCTAGTTAGCTGCTACTGCCGCAACTCATCATGGGCTACCTTGTACTGCAGGAAAGAGGCAAGTGTGTCAGTGATTGTGCTATGTGTTAGGGTAATGTGCCTGCCACAGTATTCTGAAAGAAGGTTAATTTATTTTCGGATTACAACATCATTAGGTGCCAGGAAATGCCCATCTGAATTGAGGTTGCCATGGGGATGAACAGCTAAGAAGCATTGGAAAAACAGAATGTTAACTGCTGTCAGGCAGTCTTTCTGTTTGGCAGCTCAGAACACACTGAGAATTCATGTGAAAGGAGGCAAACAAGGCTATCTTTAAATGCATCAGTTTTTTTGTTTAGCAGTACAGGACAGCTCCTTGGGTTGAAGCAGGTCTCTGAGAATGGAGCAGAGAGTGTGTTACTGTGTGTTATATAGTTGGAAAAGACAGGGAGCTGAAGACAGGAAGAGCAAGGGATTGTGGATTGAACAAAACTCACTGCTGCTGTTTCAGTGTTGCCAGAGCCCACCAGACTGTTTGAAGAGATCAGAGAAAGGAGTCTGTAGGATTTTGTGCCATCAGGCCCATTGTGACCTGAGTGACAGAGGATTCATAGAAGTGTGCTGTGTTAGTGTTAACCACACCAGAGGACTTCTGATAGAATATGGCTGCAGGTAAATGCAACTTGAGGGCCAAAATGATTGATTGGGAAGTGAGAGATTGTACACAAAGGAGGGTGAATTGAAAAGACTATGGGATTGCATGTGCAGTTACATTTACATAAGAACATAAGAAATAGGAGCACGAGTAGTCCATTTGGCCCCCCAAGCCTGCAACACCATTCAATAAGATTATGGCTGATCTGCCCCAGGCCTCAACTCCTCTTTCATGCCAGCTCCTCATTGCCCTCAATTCCCTGATACTTCAAAAATCTATCTACCTCCTCTTTAAATACTTTCAGTGATCTAGCCTCCGCAACTCTCTGGGGTTTGTGCAGGAAATAATGCAAGTGTTTGTAGCTTGTGCTTGTGAGGCATATCTTTGTTGTATCAACTATTTAAAGTGAAATTTACCTTTATATTTGAAATATCTTTCACCTGTCAATTTATGTTTAAATTTGTTGGTTTTAGTTGGTTTGTTACTGTAAAAGTTTTAAAAAGTGAAATCTTGCCCATTGGTTCACTTTCTATTGGTGTTGTAGGGATTCCTTTCATTTAAAAGTTTTCAGTATCATGGGGATCCTAACAGTGGGAATTATCAGAGAGACTGAGAGGCTCATATACATGGAGAACTAAAACAGATTGCCCCTTCAATTAGGATTGCAATGTGTGATTAGTGGAGTTCCGCAGGGGTCAGTGTTGGGACCACAGCTTTTCACTTTATACATTAATGATTAGATGAAGGAACTGAGGGCATCCTGGCTAAGTTTGCAGTTGATACAAAGATTGGTGGAGGGACAGGTAATATTGAGGAGGCGGGGAGGCTGCAGAAGGATTTGGACAGATTAGGAGAATGGGCAAAGAAGTGGCAGATGAAATACAATGTGGGGAAATGTGAGGTCATGCACTTTGGTAGAAAGAATAGAGGCATAGACTATTTTCTAAATGGGGAGAGAATTCAGAAATCTGGAATACAAATGGGCTTGGGAGCCCTTGTCCAGGATTCTCTCAAGGTTAACTTGCAGGTTGAGTCGGTAGTTAGGAAGGCAAATGCAATGTTGGCATTTATTTCAAGAGGACTAGGATATAAAAGCAGGGATGTGCTGCTGAGGCTTTATAAGGCTCTGGTCAGGCCACATTTAGAATATTGTGAGCAATTTTGGGCCCCGTATCTCAAGAATGATGTGCTGGCCCTGGAGAGGGTCCAGAGGAGGTTCACGAGAACGATCCCAGGAATGAAAGGCTTAACATATGAGGAACATTTGAGGACTCTGAGTCTATACTCGATGGAGTTTAGAAGGATGAGGGGAGATCTGATTGAAACTTATAGAATACTGAAAGGCCTGGATAGAGTGGACGTGGAGAAGATGTTTCCATTAGTAGGAGAGACTAGGACCCGAGGGCACAACCTCAGAGTAAAGGGAAGACCTTTTAGAACAGAGATGAGGAGAAACTTCTTTAGCCAGAGAGTTGTGAATCTATGGAATTCATTGCCACAGAAGGCTGTGGAAGCCAGGTCATTGAGTGTATTTAAGACCGAGATAGATAGGTTTTTGATTGGTAAGGGGATCAAAGGTTACGGGGAGAAGGCGGGAGAATGGGTTGAGAAACTTATCAGCCATGATTGAATGGCAGAGCAGACTCGATGGGCTGAATGGCCTAATTTCTGCCTCAAAGTCTTATGGTCTTTTCCAGTTGTATAGCTGTCATGTGCGCAAACTGTGAAATTGACTACGTGGCTTTCAGCAGGGGTAAGTGTATATGGGTGAGATGAGGCAACAAATGTGAGATTTGAGCCATGATTGATGCAAACTGCTTGTAGGTAAGAAAAGCATGTGTGGTGAAGAGAGCAGTGTGTGAGGCTAGTAGTGCAAATGGTAGGAAGTGGCATTTGACCTTGACCACTCTCATGAGGACTTTAAAAATCTTATGCCTCTATATCCAGGTCCTTGGGGCTGGATTGCTAACATTGACCATGATGGTTATGTGCTCCTACTGCCTTTAGGGCCTACTAGCCCACTGTGGGAAGAGGACATTTCTCCTTTAGAACATCTCTGCACCAAGGCCTCCAGTGTGGCATCTGAAAACATTGGAGCAGGCTTTCTGACCTGTTGCACCATCTCTGTTGCTTCCACTTGGTCTTCCACTTTTCTCCAAGCTAATTTAGCCTTTGCTGTAGCCAGAAAGCACCTTGCATTTAGGAAGTGCAGCCTGGCTTTAAGTAGTGCAGCTAGCTTTAAGTTTGTCTTGCACAACAGGCTCCTTGCTGAGATGAGCAGCCACTCAGCAGGATATTCAGAACTGGGCTTGCAGACCACAATGAAAATAATTAGCAAGAACAGACTTTGTACGCTGCCCGCACCACTTTGAATGGGGACAGGGTAATCACACATTGCAATCCTAATTGAAGGCGCAATCTGTTTTAGCTCTCCATGTATATGAGCCTCTCAGTCTCTCTGATAATTCCCACTGTTAGGATCCCCATGATACTGAAAACTTTTAAATGAAAGGAATCCCTACAACACCAATAGAAAGTGAACCGATGGGCAAGATTTCGCTTTTTAAAACTTTTACAGTAACAAACCAACTAAAACCAACAAATTTAAACATAAATTGACAGGTGAAAGATATTTCAAATATAAAGGTAAATTTAAATAGTCGATACAACAAAGATATGCCTCACAAGCACAAGCTACAAACACTTGCATTATTTCCTGCACAAACCCACAGTGTTGCGGAGGCTAGATCACTGTAATTATTTAAAGAGGAGGTAGATAGATTTTTGAAGTATCAGGGAATTGAGGGCTATGAGGAGCTGGCATGAAAGAGGAGTTGAGGCCTGGGGCAGATCAGCCATAAACTTATTGAATGGTGTGGCAGGCTTGGGGGGCCAAATGGACTACTCGTGCTCCTATTTCTTGTGTTCTAATGTAAATGTAACTGCACATGCAATCCCACAGTCCTTCTATTCATCCTCCTTTGTGTACAATCTCTCACTTCCCAATCAATCATTTTGGCCCTCAAGTTGCATTTACCAGCAGCCATATTCTATCAGAAGTCCTCTGGTGTGGTTAACACTAACACAGCACACTTCTATGAATCCTCTGTCACTCAGGTCGCAATGGGCCTGATGGCACAAAATCCTACAGACTCCTTTCTCTGATCTCTTCAAACAGTCTGGTGGGCTCTGGCAACACTGAAACAGCAGCAGTGAGTTTTGTTCAATCCACAATCCCTTGCTCTTCCTGTCTTCAGCTCCCTGTCTTTTCCAACTATATAACACACAGTAACACACTCTCTGCTCCATTCTCAGAGACCTGCTTCAACCCAAGGAGCTGTCCTGTACTGCTAAACAAAAAAACTGATGCATTTAAAGATAGCCTTGTTTGCCTCCTTTCACATGAATTCTCGGTGTGTTCTGAGCTGCCAAACAGAAAGACTGCCTGACAGCAGTTAACATTCTGTTTTTCCTATGCTTCTTAGCTGTTCATCCCCGTGGCAACCTCAGTTTAGTTGGGCATTTCCTGGAACCTAATGATGTCGTAATCCGAAAATAAATTAACATTCTTTCAGAATACTCCCCAGTTCATCTTCATCTTAAAGGGGATATTGCACAAAAATTAAATACAGCTTTTTCCCAAAGCACATGCGTCATCACACCATCTTTTCACCATCTTAAGCGTATCCTACTCGTCTATGCTTTTTTCTCCCAAAATGTATTGCCTCACACTAACCTACACTAATTTCCATCTGACACTCGGACATCCATTTTGCTAACTTGGCTCTGCTTTCCTGAAGCTTACTTTTGACTGCAGGCCAAATGGATGTCTGGAGATCTGCAACTTTGGGAAAGCAATAGCTCAGCTATTTCTGCTTTTTATTTCCTTCCTGGCCTATAAATCAGTTTGAAATTCTCCACAGCCACATCAAAGATGATGGTCATTGTGGACATGATATATGCATTGCTTCTAAAATAATATTTGTGTGGTTATCACATCAAGTCTGTCTCTACTTGCTAATATTGCAGATGAGATGCACTACTGCCAGGCCAGAATATGTCAAGTTACTTGTGTTGTGCTAAATGAATTTACATCATAAAATATATAATTGAATCACTTTTGCAACAATTGCACTAATTTTTAGCCGTCAGGAAACTCACTGGGTAAGTGCTTGTTTTGACCACTGCTCATTTTATTTCACCATTTTGCATCCACCTTATCTGCTTCATTTGAATTTTTAGGCACCATTCCTTTCAAAACATTTTCTCTTTACTCAATACAAACAAACTTGATTGTGGCGTATTCAGCACCATACATTTGTAACACATCATTTGTGCCAAATGCATTTCAGTGCTACAAGGAGTAAAATTTCTTTGTTTATATATACGATAAAGGTTAAATTCACATAGAACCCATGTAAAATACCTCAGCATGTCTCTTTTTGGAAAGGTCATGGTAAATATTTCTGCATAATTGTTATTCATTTTATTTTTTTCCACTTTGCAGCATTAATTGCTGAAGTATGCAATTTAAACAACTTCAATCAGTCTCTTTGAATGAACCGTAGTTAGTAAAGTGATAAAAATATCTTAGAAACCCTGTACTGCTGGTCACCCTAAAGGATTACAAGGAAATCAATAACTATCTGCTTAGGCTTCCATCATTTATCTAATATTTATGTTTAACACATTGTATACTGGTAGCTTTCGTGATTAGATTTTGTGCTGCTATATTTATCACACAGTTATTCATGCACCTTCATAAAAGTTTGACATTGTGTGAATGAAGAATTCATGCCATGTATGGTTTGACAAAGGCTTTGATGTATAAAATGAAGCATGAGTGGAAGTGCGTTACGAGACTGCAACAAACTTCAGGGGTTCTAATGCTGTAATAAATCATGAGAGAGTAGCAAGATACATTTATAAGTTCCTCAATACTTTGAGAGTGATTTACTATGTGGCATTCAGGGTTCTTTTTCCATTAATATATTTGCACTTCTTTCAGCAGCGTTAGTTCTTTATTTGGGAGTGGGAGGAATTTTCTACTCACTTATCAAAGATTGTATTAGGGAACACAATATTTTCCAATTTTTGTCCCATGTCACTATCAGGCCAGCCTCTAACTTGATAGTGATTTATTGTCTTTGGTAATTTTTGTCTTTCAGTATGGATTTGGTGTTGGTATTTGCCACTGTGATGGTGTGAGTGGAAAATCAGTAAGTTTGGACTAAAGGAAAGTAGCCATTTGGTGGTTGAAAGAAGAGGTAAGAATTGTAGATCTATTGGGGAAAGGGGAATGGGTGAATCAATTTAGCTGAAATGCTCTTCGATGAGTTTGTCTCTCCGTGTTCAAGCAGATAGGGGTTCTCTTAATCATTGCCACTCATCCTCCTCTTCCTCTTACTCTCCTGCACTTATTGCTACATAGGTAATGGTAAGATAATCTCTCCTGTTGGTGAAGTTATGAAGAATGCAGCAGATAACAACAAATCTGAAATCTGTTCTGTCCCACACAGCCCCCACTGAATCTGTTCATGTAGTGGCAGCATAGCTCGAGCGTGGCGATTGTTTGATCAATGAATTTGTTATAGGTGAGATCTGAAGCTAGCCCAAATTCTTGACTGGAGTCATGAGTATATGTCCTGAGTCCTTTGTCACCCAATAGCCAGCCTGTGACTTGTTGGTGTACAGATGACACAGAGGACTGGTGCAGGATGACAGAATCATTCAGGATAGTTGGATGACTCAGGCCAGCCTGTAGTCACAAACCAGTTGTATGGTGAGGGATTGGAATCCCTATTGAGTGATAAAAATGCCAGGCAGATTGTGAGGAACATACTAGACAATGTGCATGCATACAGTGACACCTTGCACCATGGGGAAGCCTGCCAGGCTTTACTCTATCATAGGGAATGAGGTATAAGTACTTATTTTGCTGAAGAGAATCTCTGTGACATCCTTGATACATGTACTGTGAACTGTGAGATGCTGTTGATGTCTCCTGTAGCAGCCAGAAAGGAGTCAGTGGCAGAAAATGTGAACATGAAGGTGACCTTGAGAGCCACAGCAATGTTGGCCCTACACTGCTTAGTGGCTGGAGTTGTTGCTGCAGCAGATGATGTAACTCAGTGGCAGTGTTCGTGGTGAAGCGAGGCACCATATACATTGCATCTCAGTTACATTGAGGTAGAAGTGTTCTTTGTAGACCCTCTGTAGAGGTGGCCCCCTACTCAGTGCCCTGCCCTCATCTTCTTTCAACTGCCATCTTCTCCTGCTATGTGGTGTTTTCCCCTCATCCATTACTCCCAAAGTCAGCCCTGCGAAGGCATCCATGTCTGCAGCCAGAATATTTTATAAGCCAAAAAGCAAAAACAGCGAGGGCCCCAACATCTTTCTTTGCGAAGACAAAGTGGCAATTCCAGATTGATAGGACACAGAGAGAAAAAGAAAACCTAGAAATCAAATTAGTAGTCAAAAAAATTGGGCAGAATTTACCCAGCCTGTGGAGACAGGGCTGGAGGTGAGGGTGCCAGGAAAATAGGGGGAGCCATGTCAGGAGACTACCCACCAGGAGATTTCAGCCACCAGGGAAGTCTCCCAGAAGGGGTTATGGAAGTGGATCAACTGCCCGCTCTTTGAAGCAGGCCAGCCAATTTAAATACATAAGGCATCAACTATGGGCAATTTTTCCAGCTCACTGGCATTCTTCCAATGGCAGTGTAACCCATTGCTGCCATGTGTAGGCTGCCAGCTCAATGGAGGCAGCCTCCCTGCAGCAGGCTGAGAAGCCATCAGAGTTGCAGGCTTCAAGCCCCAATAGCAAGGCCACAGGGAGGAAAGGCTGCCCAATGATCTCCCCCAGAGGACTTTCCATTCCATGGCACCTTCCTCCTTTCCTACTCTGCATTAATTTAATATTATGCCCTCGAGGGTGCCTCCATGTTGATTGGTGATTGGGCTGGCAGCAGAGAGTACACTCGTTCTCCTGAATAGGACGTTGAGCACTGAGGCCGACAATTAGAAGGCTGCCTCCAGGAATATTGCAATGCTGGTCTCACCATTAGCCAGTGTGGGCTCAGGATCATAATTTAGCTCTCTGATGGGATCCCGAAGCCTGCAGGAAAATCCTGCCCATTAAATAAGCTTCCAATTACAAGTACTACAGGATAACTTTAAACAGCACTTGGAAGTGGGTTTTTAAGCTTTTAGCACCACACTATGCTGAGTGAAATCAATACTTGGTAAGTGAAACACTAAGGCCATCCAAAATGGAAGAGATCCTGCAAGAAAGGCTGTAAATTGCAAACCTTAATTTCCACTTAGAATGTTGCCGGTGTAAGTTCCTGTTTTTATACATTCATCAGGTTGCTGTATATCTTATATCTCTGATTTATATTAGAGAAATGCAGAGATGACACTAGTTCCAAATCTACAACAGGTTTATTTACAATACACAGTATCCAAGAGCTTACAGGATTTTGTACATACACATGGTCTGTCTAGAACCCAGACCTTTCTGGAACTCTCTCTATATAGTATCAATGCTCAGGCCGCTAGCTCCACTCACAGGCTTAAGCAATCAAGTACAGTTAACAAGGATCAGTAACCAGACTAACATAATCAAACACAGATCAATAAAACCATTGAACGCTGCACCAGCCACCAGTTCAAGCTCCTCGACTAATATGGCAGGTGTAACAATTCCACTCAGAAGCCTAGATGCACTTCCTGCCTGCCATATTGGAGGTTTAGTCGATCATTTGGCATCCAAAAAATGGATACTATATGACCCAATTTCTTGAACTACAATATTTAATTTGTTTCCATTCTCATACAAAACACTAAGATTTTTTTTCTTGACTTACATTATTTAAAAATCTATTCATTCTATAATCATATTTCTTTTGTTTACCACCAATATATATTAAGCATATGTATTAATCATAATATTAAAGGGCTTTATGGTTTGTTATAGATCTCTTTTGGCAGATTCTATCCCTTTTCTCTGAGCATTCTGTTTTCACATACAGCTTATCATCTGCAGATCATTTATAAATGTTGTAAACAACAGCAGTTCCAGGGCTCATTCTAGGGAAATAACACTGTTTATTGCCATATAATTAACACAACTACCACTGATTATTGCTCTGTTTTCTGTTATTTAGCCAATTTGTTAAGAGTATTCTCATTCATTCCAAAAACCTTCATTAGCTATAAGTGTACTATGAGATATTTTATAAATCCCTTTAAAAGATATAAATTGATAATTTTTGAACACCCTCTAGAGGGTGAGGAACTGCATTTGCTATCATCTTATATCAGGAAATTGCAGATTAGCTGTCTATAATTCTCCAATGTGCACTGGTGGTGGACATATTTCCTTACTGTCATCTTGTTCATGGGAAATTTGTCCTACAAAATAATCACGACTTTATCCTCATACACAAATTCAGTTACTTCCTCAAAGAATTCTAAAAATCTTCTATTAATAGACCTATGGTCTTGAATTATTGATTTAATCTTGTTAAATGCATTTGCTTGACTCCTTAATGTTTTCCACTGTTTATAGCCTCTAGAAATCATGTTTACGACCCTTATATAAAATAATGGAAAGATTAGCTATTGTTTGTGTTTGCAGGGATCAGATACATATACCACTATATCTGCAAAGGGTTGATAAAGATTTCGCTGTACACATGTGGTCAGAAACACTATTCTCCACCTATCAAATGAAAACCCACTCTCACAGATGAGATTAGACCACCCGTGCTCTCAGGAGTAATACATGCATACTTTCAGCATACCACTTAGCATGAGATATCTAGCCACAAGTCGGACAGCAATCAGTCTCCCATAGAATCTTACCAGGAAACAGAAGCCCACATTTCACTGAACTAGTAGGTCCTAAACATATCTTTTTATTCGTTCATGGGATGAGGATGTTGCTGGCTAAGCCAACATTTGTTGCCCATCCCTAATTGCCCTTGAGAAGATGGTGGTGAGCGTCTAATTGAATCTCTGCAGCCCATGTGGTGTAGGAACATCTTCAAGGCTATTAAGGAAAGGAGTTCCAGGATTTTGACCTAGCAACAGTGAAAGGACAGCAATACAACTCCAAATCAAGATGACTTGGAGAGGAACTCGTATGTTCTGATGTTCTCATGTATCTGCTACCCTTGTCCTTCTATGTAATAGAGGCCATGGGTTTGGATGGTGCTGTTGAAGGAGTCTTGGTGAGTTGCTCTAGTGCATCTTGTAGATGACACACACTACTGTCACTCTGTGTTTGTGGTGGAGGGAGTGAATGTTTAAGGTGGTTGGCAGGATGCCAATCAAGAGGGCGGCTTTGTCCTGGATGGCATCAAGCTTCTTGAGTGTTGTTGGAGTTGCACCCATCCTGGCAAGTGGAGAGCATTCCATCACACTCCTGACTTGTGCCTTGTTGATGGTGGACAGGCTTTTGGGAGTCAGGAGGTGGGTTATTCTCTGCACAATTTCCCTGATCTGGTCTTGTAGCCACAGTATTTATATGGCTGATCCAGTTCAGTTTCTGGCCAATGGTAGCCCCAGGATGTTAATAGTGGGGGATTCAGTGATGGTAATGCCATTGAATGTCAAGGGGAGATGGTTAGAATCTCTCTTGTTGGAGATGGTCATTGCCTGACACCTGGGTGGCGTGAATGTCACTTGCCAGTTATCAGCCCAAGCCTGAATATTGTCCAGGTCTCGCAGCATATGGACATGGATTGCTTCAGTATCTGAGGAGTCGTGAATGGTGCTGAACATTGTGCAATCATCACTGAACGTTCCCATTTCTGACTTTATAATGGAGGGAAAGTCATTGATGAAGCAGCTGAAAATGGTTGGGCCTAGGACACTACCCTGAGGAACTTCTGGAATGGTGTCTGGGACTGAAATAATTGACCTCAAACACCCATAACCATCTTCCTTTGTGCTAGGTATGACTCCAGTCAGTGGAGAGTTTTCCCCCTGATTTCTATTTACTCCAATTTTGCTCGGGCTCCTTGATGTCATAATCAGTCAAATTAATTAATAAATAAATTTACATTAAAAATGAAATGAACATTTGGGGTTGATTTTAATTCTGCTCAATCAGCAGAGAACAGGTGAGTGGGCAATTAAAATATTTGCCTGTTCATGTCTCAACGATTGCTAATGTTAACCCATATATTTTAGCAGACATATGAAGACACATGCTGAAAGCAGAGAGGAGTCTCACAGATTCATTCAAATTGGATCCAATGACATTAACAAGGTACCAATACAATTTTAAACCGAGACTTGAATTCAGTTGGGACTTTCTTGCTTGGCAGAAGTAGATTTGCAGCTGATCTGTAGCCAGAAGGGGTCCTGTAGGTAAGTCTGCTTAGAGCGGCCATGAGGAGAAAACGTGTTTGTCTAGATCCCAAAGGAAAGTTTTGTCCTCCTCTGCTCAGATGTCCTGCCATGCAATCACTCTGACGAATTTGCACCCAAAACTACATTTGTGATGTTCACCTACTGCCAGCCACTCTAGACCCTCCTTACATCCGGTTACATTGAATCCTCTCTTCCTTGTGGAAGAAGTTCATCCTCCATTCAGGCTGAAATAAAGGCCAATGTCACTTCACATCCAATTAGCTGAAGAAGTGGTCTGCGTGTCCCCCATTCTTCATTCCAACTATTTGAAATTCTTTGTATGTTGGTGCACTGCACTAAAATATCTTTTAATCATAATACACAGGAAAATCCAGTGTGCCACAACAGCACGGCAGAAGAATGAAAGGTTTTATGCCAAAACCTTTTTTTGTTTTTGTTTCTATTTTTCCTTTTCCCTTATTTTACAAGAACCTTGTGTTTGAATCCCTGGAGTAAGAAACAAGTAGTAAAGACTAATGAACCATTTATTGTTTACATCAAAAAACAATGAAATGTTTCTCAAGGGAAAGGCCATAATCTAAATAAATAAGTTCCTAGCAGCAAATGGTGAAGGCCAAATGAAAGCTATTGAGTTGAAATCAGTCAATCACTCAAGCCAAGATTCTGGTGGGGCTGAGTAGGATGAAAAGCAAGCCCCCCAGGACATCAGCGGCATGAGGCCTGTGTGATTTTAACACTCCTGACTGTAGGGCTGCCCAAGGCCTATGTAAAGTAGTTCAAAATTACATTTCATTGGAACAGTGTTCATCATTCTGATAACTTCCAGGAATCCCCCAGATTTTCAGGTGCCTCCCTGAGAGGGATTGGTAGAGGAAGACAGGCAAGGTTGGAATTATTTTTCCATAACATCCACGGGAACTTTGCCAGGTTGACTATCCAGCAGGTATGGACAGAAGTGGATGGGTCAGTGTGCTCAGCATCACATCCCAGGACCTGCCTTAGTGTAGGAAGAGATTCAATAACCTTACAAGAGCAGCAAGGGTGAGTGTAGCACCCTTAATAACACCTGATAACACACATTTCACACTCACCACCGCCCTCCCACCACTCAACAATCCATACCCCTCCAGTACATCCTTCAATATCCAATCACAAGGGCACAGTGCAACACCTTTTTCTCATTCCAGAAACATTCCTTCCCTTCTGCTCTTTGCACCACAGACTAAAACTACTCTCCTCTCGCTTCTAGCTGGGCCCTGGTAATTCAAGCCAGTGTTACCAACTATGCAGCTTTGGGTGAAGCTCAAACAGCTGCCATGCAGGTTGTAGGCTCCGTCTTGGAGAGATAGATGTTTACCTAGGATAGATTGATGGATCAAAATTATTAGGGGCTTTCAAGGAATCCCATCATCTAAAGTCATTTCTCCCACAGAACGGTGAAAGTGATGAGCTCCATCACCACAGGAGAAACAGTGTCGTAACGGGAGCTGTACATGTTGCCCTTTCACCAAATTGTCAGGAGTGGGGCCGGCAGGCAATTAAATTACTGCAGTATGCTTACTATCCTGTTCATACTATATTCCTAATGACCACTGTTTTAACCACAATTTTATTGCCCACCAGAGACATCATAAATACAGAAAATTAAGGTTCCAATACCATTTTAACATGAAATTATGGAAGTCTTTCCAGCGCCCAACATGCCAATGAAACATAATGGGGTTGGCCTCTTGCAACTAGAAACACTATTTAAAGGAGAAGTCACTGGTATGAGACCCTCACTGACTGACCAGAACGTGCTAAAATGACATAAGGCATTAGTTCAGCGAGAATCAGGTAAATTGGGCATCGCTAGTATTAGATGATTAATTAAATAGAAACAATTTGCAAGGTTATGGAGAAAAGACAGGAGAATGGTACTGAGTCATAGTGCTCATTTGGAGAGCCAGTGCAGACACAACTGGCCAAATGGCTTCCTTCTGCACTGTAACATTTCTACGATAGTACCTTAATCATTCACCTTCCACCTCATTCCCCACCCCACTGCCCCACCACCCCAACACCCACACACAATCACACCTGCAAGCCCTATAGTCGACAGACACAAGGTGGGGTTTAAAATAAAGGTTGATGACAGATTAATCACACCACAAATAACATTATATATGTTGTGAATAAGATCATTACATCATGAAATATATAATTACGTTGCTTCAAAACTATCTTATCTACTTAACAGGATAAACCATGCTCTAACAAGAATCAGAGAAAAAGGAGAGGGGAGAGATTTTCATTCTCTGCATGGACATCACTTCAGTTATGGATCCAAAACAGAAAAGATTATCTTTGGTGTAATATGTTCTTCTAGACCATCATCAGATGGTGAAGATAAATGACACTTTTGTAACTTCTTCTCATTTGGTATTTTGGAAGTAAGTTATAATAGTGAAATGACTAATGTTACGGTGCTGAATGTAACCATGAATCTTCATTGAAAGTGGGGGAACTTGACAGGTTTAGAATGATAGAATTCTGCCTAGCGGAAATGGTTCCACTGGCAGTAAATGGATAAGCAGGGACAGGAAATTGAATGATTCCTAAACTTGCTAGCTTCCTGCTTCTGCTCTGTTATTTGCGTAAGAGCTTCAATATTTATTGAAAAAGAATGTAAATGAACATATTAGGATGCATCCCTTGATTATCGCTGGTCTTCCTTTGAAGTTCCTGCAATGCATTAAGTCCAGTCATTTAAATTGAACAATAAAGGGTAGCAAGGTTAACATGTCTATCAAGGAGGTGCTTTTAAAGGTATACTGCCAGTTTTAAAGTGACTATTTTTCTTAAGATAAAAGGATTGCTTTAGAAAGCATGCCTATCACATAGTTTCATGCAAGAAGCAAAGAAAATCTAAGGGTACAAACCGGGGAGAACTAGTTGGTACACAGAGTTTATACTCTGCCCTCATTTCTTTAATACCAATGACTGAATGAAAATCTGACTGCAGGAAGCCAATTACCGATGGTGAAAGGAGGCCTGTAGAAATCCTAGACCGTAGCAATGAGAATTGTCAGTGGCAGTCAAAGTCACCTTTTAAAAATAGTTAATACAATAACATATTTCCAAAATCACATTCAAAGAGGAAGGTGTTAAGAATATTTTTGGCTGCAAGAGGGAGAAATATCGTGGTTCTTGCTGCAAAGTGTGAACTCTTGATGGTCACAACAAAAATAAATATTCAGAATGCCATTCGACAGCTAACACTTACAAATAAATTGGCCATTAGGAAATCTGCTAGATCCTGCCCACAAATCCCTTTTTATTCGTTTTTGTTGATGGATCACTATTTTGTGTCAGACAAGCAGTATCTCATTTTAATTCAATAATGTATTCTATTATTTTCCTTGTTAAAGAAGCATCATCCATGACTGTGTTTGTCATTGACTGTGTTTGATAACTTTATATGTATGAATTATTTAACACTTTTTTAAAGTTTAACTATTTCAAACTTTGAAAATATATTGAGTCAAAATTACAGATGGGTATCCATTGTCTAATTTGAGTACCCAAATTGAGTACCCAAAAAAGCATAGCATATATTGGAGCATATCATCATTTTTATAATTATGTGTATGAACTGTTTCAAAGATGCCCTCTAGGTACTATTCACAAATATCATTATTATTAAAATTGTGATTAACCCCACGGCTATGAAAGCCTTGAGTCAGCTTTGTGTTGAGAAAGCTGTTACTTTCTGTTTTTGTTTTCAAGACTTTAAAGATTATTATCATTAAAATTATGATTCACCAGAATGATGTCAAGGATGAGAATATACAACTATTAAGAAAGACATGAGGCACTTGGACTATTTTCACTGGAGCAGGGATAATCAGCTTCTTCATAATGAAGCCCTCGCAGATCCCATTGGATGTATCCAGAAGTGATGATAAAGTTTCTCTACATAGTTGGGGGGTGGGGTGGGTGGGGGATGAGATTACATAATGGTGAAGGAGGGTCATTCTGACCATAATTGCAACGGCATTGCATTATCAGATATCAGCCCCTTAGTTAAACTGAGCCAATATGTAGCTCAGTTGATTGGTATTGGCTTGAAATTTTAGTGAATGCTCAGTAACTCCAATCAAATTTTCCTTCTTCTCTTGGATGCCTTTCATCATGTACATGTCATTTCTTGCTGGAGTGAAATAGGCAGTTTTGTGCTCCATGCAGTAAAAGGATATTACAGGAACTGAGAGGGGGCATATCAGACTATCTAAAGTGCTGCCTGGTGTGGGGAAATACAAAAATAAAGACAGATTTGAAAAATCTGAGTTGTATCCAAAAGAGGAGATTATGTGGTGAAAGAACTCTCTTACATTTATATTGCTTTTCTCAACAGCCAAGGGAGGACTTTTGAAGTTTAATCACTGCTCTCATGAAGGAAACATGGGAGCCAATTTGTGTACATGGCAAATAACTACAAACTAACAATGAAATAATCTATTTTGATGACATTGGTTGACTGAGGAATGTCAGCAAATACAACTCCCTTGCTCTTACAGTGGCATTTGATCTTTTACATCCATCTGAGCGAACAGTTGGGGTCCTGGTTTAACCTCTCATTTGAAAGATCTGAAGGTGTAGCCTTTTCTCAGTACTGCACTTGAGTATAAGCATAAATTATGTTTTCAAGTCTCTCGAATGGGACTTGAATCCACAACTCACAATCCTGACTCAGAATTGAGAGTTCTGACAGCAAGCCAGAGCTGACACCCAACCAAGCGTGATTTAATGGATGTATTTTAAACTGAAGTGGATGGAGAGGAGGAGATAGAAATTGCTTCTACTGATTGAGGGGTCTGGAACAAGGGGACATATGTAGCAGAAAAAATTTAAAAGATTTAGGACAGAAAGACACAGGAGATTGTAAATCAGAGGAAAGCATTATTACAGTCAGTGATTAAAACTGAGGCCATTCAACATTTAAAAATGGGTTTGATAGGTGATTTAAGGAAAATGAAATAAAAGGACACGTGAACTGGGTGGCACATATGGGATTACTACTACTGCTTCTGTGGAGGATAATCACCAACACAAACTGGCTGGGTTGAACAGCCTGTTTCCATGCTATTTTATACTTTTGCATATCATTTTCTCGAAGGCATGAATAGTGTGAAAGTAAAAGCCTCAAAATAACTAAGAGATATTGCTAGTCATTTTCCCCAGACAAAACTTATTATTAATTTATCATTATCTCTTGCTATTATTGCCACCCTGTTTTCATTTCCACTAGCAGGTTTTTAATTCCATAAGCCTTGTGTCCATCGACTGTCAGATTGAATTTAACTAAATGCTTGCTTTAATCCCCAATAATTTATATTCATTGTATACTTTACAATCACTCATCCCTCAGAAATAGCATTCATTTTCCATGAGTTGTTATCTCTGAATCCATGCTGACTTCTACCCTGTGTACTGATAGAATTCTGTATGCTGTAGCAACAGAGGATTCTTTTGTGCAAGATTCTAAGCTGGTAGGTGTTGATCACGCCAAGGCTTTGTGGTGAACCGTCTAAACAAGTCTGCAGTAGTAGTAATTGGTGTTTCCTCAGAATTGGCCTCAAAGTTAAAATTCTTGGATTTTCTCAAAATGAAATCCAAAAAGCAGATTTGATCTCAATTGGAGATGAATTAACAGCAGGGGAGTCACTTGCCAGCATTGTGCTGTGAAGAGAAATTGATCATATTCATATGTACACAATGAGGAATTGAATAGACCTCCTCAGAATGATGACCTTTCAAAGGGCACCATATTCTGAAAGAAGGTCATGAGGGATGAGATATACTCACAAGCCTGATAATGCAAATAGGCTCAAACTAGACTATAAAGGTAAATTTCTCCCCTCTCCTCTGGCTTCAGATAAGTAAACATTACCCTTTCCAGTACACTAGTTGAATATGTGGCCCTTACAATTTTCATGTAATGTCAGTGAAAATATTCCAGATGCTGAACTAATTGACGTTGCACACTACCCTGATAAATATTCCCACTACAATTTTCACCAGATGTGCATGATACTGAAATGTAATGATCAATGTGACAGCAACTTTATTGATTTCCTCTCAAATGAGCTCCATTTATGTTGTTCATTATGTAGGAAATATGATGTGCAATAATATGTTATCTTCATTGGGAGTTCAATTTAGATGATCTTGTGAATTTTATAAAACCCGTGAACATTAAATCTCAGCGAAAGGTAAGTCTGATATTAAGAATGGATATTTCAGATTGATAACAAAATAATAAAAAGTAAACAGATCGAGGCTTTTAACATTATGGTATCTAAATCCAAGGAAACTAAAAGATTTGATGGGTCGATTACTTCTGATGTGACAGACCATCTGGTTTTGAAATAAGGCTGTACTGAAGATGTTCAATGAGCTGTGGAGGCAATGCTCAGTCTGCCAGCTCACTAATGAGTACCTCAGGACAACTGAGGAGCTTCTGGCCTTGGACTTCATGGGCTGAGACACTTTGGAATTTAACAGACTGTTTTACCTTAAAAACAAGCAACAAATTACAATCTATTTAAGAAACCTTGGGATACAGTTTTCTTGGTTTTCTTGTATTTTTGATGACCCCCTGATTTTTACAAAGAAGGTTTTTTTTTAATTTGCTCTTCCACATGATGTGGGCATTGCTGGCAAGGGCAGCATTTGTTGCCCATCCCAAATTTCCTATGAACTGGGTGGCTTGCTAGGCCATCAAAGGACAGTTAAGAGTCAACCACATTGCTGTGAGTCTGGAATCCCTAGGCCAGGTCAGGTAAGGATGACAGATTTTCTTCCCTAACGGACATTAGTGAACTAGATGGGTTTTTACAACAATCAACAATGGTCACCATTGCTCAGACTAAGGACGGAATTCTCCTGTCCAGGGACAAAGGCAATGGCAGGCAGGAAAGGCTCCCGCTGGCTGGCATGGTGGGCTGCCGTGCCAAATTGTCTGCTTTTTTGCTCATTATGGGCAGAATTTTCCCTTCGGCAAGCGGGAGGCAGGGCCCACTCCCCAACACGTAAAATGACGCGCAGTGGCGTCAGGTGGAACTCCCGACTCACCGTACCCCATTTAAATTTTCAGTTAGGCAGGGGCTCAACAAAATCAGCTGCGCGCCTGCCGACCTGTCACTGGTCAATTGAGGCCACTGACAGAGTAATTAAACTAATCAATGGACCTGCCCGTCCAACCTTAAGGTTGGCGGGCAGGCCGGGAGCCCTGGCAGAAATTAGAAAGAGCATGGACCTGATCCACGGGCGGAATGAGGTTTCAGGTAGGTTTTTAAAAATTTAACTAAAACTTTTTAAAAATTATGGACATGTCCCAACTCATGTGACAGTGTCACATGAGGGGACACGTCAGGGAAGTTTTATTTTCTGCTTTTAATATTTTTGACATTACAGCCGATCTCCCTGAGGCAGCACCTAGCCTCAGGGAGATGAGTGCTCTCTTTCACGCACATGCACTAAAGAGCGCATTCTCAGGTTTAGGGAATCCTCTCCCGCCCGCACAGGGAGCGCATAGCACTTCTGTGCAGACACCGCGCTGCATCCATTCTCCGCTCCTGCTCGTCTCTGTGGAAACATTGAGCAGATGCTCTTGTTCCAAGCATTCCATCCCCAGATCATCCCTTGCAGCTATAGCACAACCTTGAGCATCAATGGAACTGCCCCCTCCACCCCACGTCCTGCACCTCTCCCTCACCCCCCACCCTCCACCCCAAAGACCCCAGGCATGACAGCGCTTCCTCAGGGTCTGGATGTGTGCAGCCAGACATTATTAATGTCAGTCAAGGCTCTGACAGGCTGACTCTTTTGGATTAGACTAGAGCTCAACAATGCGCTAATGAACGGAATGTAAGTGAGGAAGTGTACAAAGCCTGGAGCTGTCAACTCTGAGGTGTGGAGGTCTTTGGGGCATCAGTCGTATGCAAAATGGCTATTGTCCCTTTACAGCTGGATCCTACTGAGGGTTGTGCTTTCCTATGAGAGGGACAAATGCTCATTGAAACACAATCAAAATCCGGCCCCAGGGTGAAATAGATTCTCACAAATGAGCACCGTGAGTTTAAGTGCACAAAGCCTTCAATTGTTAATTGAGTCTTCCCAACATCTCTCAGCTCTGCAGAGACCTCCATTTGGTAAAGTGCAAATTAGCAGGGTACCCCTGAACTCCTTCCAAAAGTGCAGTATTTGACTCCTCCCACAAACTCTTCGACCTCTCCCCTGGCAATTTTCTTCATAGCTTGTTTTTGTATTGTGTCATAGGATCAACTTGCAGTATCATGGTGCTCAGGTGTTAATATGAGATCAGCTTCCAACCTGTCCCATCTCCTACAGCTTCCAATGACCCCCCACCCCTCCCACTGCCACCATTGAAGACCCTCCCATTGTGCTGGAAGAGCATTATGTGCAGGTTTCCCTCTGTCCAATCACTCTCCTTCCTCCCCCTCTAACCCTGGATCCCATTATGATTGTTGTTGATATCCTGTCCTATCCCCTGAACCATTTGATGTTGATGTCCTAATGCCCATGTTGACCTGACCCTACCCCAGCTTGAGGCCCTGTGCACAGTGATATACCACGATGAGATCATCGAGTAGCCACCACTGTATTACCTATTCCTATTCACAGGCTGCAAAAGCCCCCCCTCTGACTGACTGTGCCATCTGCGGCACAGCACCAATCCAACAAGCCCCAGATGTGTGTGAGGGACTGACCATGCCCTGAACACCATCATGGGCATGATTGACACGGGACGGAGAGACACTTCCCTTCCCTGTACTGGGCCCAGGACAGGCTTGCTAGCACAGCCCTCTAAATTGGTGCACAATTACCCAGCACAGTCTATGTTTCCTGGCCTTGAATAACATCCCCACTCCATGGTCATGGGCCTCTGTGCACCCTTTGCCAATCATTCCGCCCCCATAATGTGTGTCTGTCCACCCTTCCCCCTGGGGTCCAGTCAACTCCACCCCTCCCCAAGTCAAGCCTTTGCTCCCCAGACCCTAACCCCCACTTGCCTTCCTGCTGGTCTTGCCGGAGCAGCCTTGGCACGGAGTCAGCGGTGAGCACAGCGCAATGAAAGGTAGGCGAGTATCGCACACACAAATCTCAAGGTCACGAATGAAATGCAGTTCACCAGGTGCATGTCACTTATATCCAACCATGATTTAGGACAGTCTATTTTATTGCCTGCGTGGCTATTTGTTCTGGAAGGGGGCATGATGGGGGCATGGTGAGCTGTATTTTTAATGAGAATTCATGATATTCAAATGCATGTAAATGCATTTCCAAACATGGCATGGTGGGCTACCCAACTCACCATGAAACTAGGGAGCGAAAAATTTTAAATATTTTCACAGCAACAGGAAGCTGCCTTTCGGCTGCACTCCAAATTTTCCTATCCTGCCCACCATAATACCCACTTTAGCTGCACCAGAAAATTCCGGCCTAACTTTCAATTCCAGCTTCTATTAATTGAATTTTAAATTCTACCAGCCGCCATGGTGGGATTTGAACCTTTGGGCAGAATTTTTAGCTCGGTGTGCGGGCGAGCACCCTTCCCGCTCGAGCGTAAACTAGCACCTGATGACGTCAGGCAAGCATCCCAACATCATCCCGCACTCTCAGAATCACAGAATCACACAGTGCAGAAGAGGCCCTTCGGCCCATCGAGTCTGCACTGACACATGAGAAACACCTGACCTACCTACCTAATCCCATTTACCAGCACTTGGCCCATGGCCATATCACTTGCGTGATATTTCGGTCGGTGGGCAAGCACGAAAGTCGAAGCGCGCCCGCCAACAATTAAGAGGGCAATTAAGCCCATTAACGTTCCACTTAAGGTGGATTTTTTGTGATCCATCCAATGGCTGGTTAGCTCAGATGGTTAGAGCGTGGCGCTAATAATGCCAAGGTTGTCGGGTTTGATCCCCATACTGGCCTTGAGACACACCTGTTGAAGGATGCTTTCTGCAGCTTCCCTGGTGACCTAGTGGTTAGGAATCGGTGGTTTCACCACCATGGCCTGGGTTTGATTCCCTGTCAGGGAATGATGATTTACTGACCTTGTGCAAACAACTAAAATGACCCTGAATTATTTAAGCTTGGTAGTGTGGCTGAGCGGTCTAAAGCACTGGATTTATTTTCTAGTCTTTGTGGAGGTGTGGGTTTGAATCCCAGAGCTGTTCAAATTGTGCTTTCCCAACCTTACAGTTGGCAGTCGAGCGAATCTGCCAGGTGGATTTTGCTTTTCCATTATTAATTTTAAAAAATAAAAATGCTTGGACAGAATTTTAATATATATTCAGGTGATTGATTCTGATGCGTGGACATTTCCTTTTGCATTTTAAAATCTTTATTTGTTGCTTTTAAATTCCTCAGCTCCCTGAGGCAGCTCTCAGCTTTCAGGGAGCTTTCATTCTGCTCTATCCCGTGCCCGTGCTTACATCAGCACTCACCCTCCTCCCTCCCCCACCCCGGCAGCGCTGAGCATTTCAGCATGCCTTTCACGCTGGCTGGCCGTTAATTGGCCAGCCTACATAAAATCACGGTCAGGGGCCGATCGCCGTTGACGGTCCATTCCCAAGCCTGCCGATCGAGAACACCTGTTGAGCTAAAAATCCTGCCCCATGTCTCTAGAGCATTTGCCTGGGTCACTAGCTCACTAACATTACCACTCCGTCACCATCTCCCTCCTACAGTATACAATAATTATTCATAACAGAATCCAAGAGCATTGAAACTTCAAAGTTTTTTCTGTCTGTGCAGAATACGGGTGATTCCAACTAAAATGAATTCAAATTTACATTTTTGACTATTTTATAGCAGACCCCAATTATTGATATCAAGGGTGGAAATGTTTCAAGTCCTCAATCCTCACCTATAAGTTTTTCCCCTCTCTCTTTCAGTCATTGATTGATATCATTGGGTTAAAGGTTTAATGCAATAGGAATGGGTGGCATTTAAATCTATTGCGTTGTCTAAACAAAAGACACCTGCAGGGATAAGGGGAAAATTTTCTCTGCGGGTTCCTGCACCAATGGGTGTCCAAATGAGGATCAGAAGCCTGTGCTTGGCGTAAACAATTAGTCCATATGATTTTCCCCAGAGTGGGCAACTCACCATCCAATTAAGAATGGCAGACAGGCTCTTGAAACTGGAGGACCAGAGGTCTTCCAGCTTCAAAGCAGCAGCAGAAAGTGAGAGAAAGGACACCTCAAAATGGAGGGTGGGGGTGGGGGTGGGGTGGGGGGAAATCTCAACAGGGTGGCCTGCAGCTGCTGCTACACCCAGGCATCCAGAAAGGGACTCTAAGCCTGCCAGAGTACTGCACACCCCAGCCCATTCTGCTGCCAGGAAGCCACTTCCAGGCAGCTAAATTGGGCCAGTTGGCTATCCGTCACTTCCTGCCTCCAGGAAAATGGCCCAGGAGTGGGGTAGAACTCAGTAACTGGCATGCAGGCTGGTGGCACACAATTCCGCACCCATCTGTCTCTATTCCTGACCGTGTGGGGGCTAAAAATCCGGCCCATTTATTGCACTACAATATTTGGTACATAATTTTAAGTGCAGTTTTGATAATCATTAAAAATGTTATTTAAAATGATGAAAAATTGTGGTCAGTGGTTCAGTTACAGCACTTTTTGAAGAGTTAAATGCATCTAGTTGGTCTCTGCAAACATATTCAACCTATCTTTCTATACACTGCTGTATGTGCATGTTTATTTATTTACATTTTTCTATATTTAGATGTCCGCGCACAAATATCCAAAATAACTTGATTAAAAAAAGGAAGTACAGCAAAAGTTTACAAAAACATATAGAGAACCACAATAATGGAAGTAGTTGTTTAGTAATATAGAACTTGAGTATTACTGAAAAAGGGGACATTTTGTCAAAGCTTTTCATCTTGCACTCATCAGGACAATTTGCAAGAATACCAAATTCCCTTTAAATTTGGTGTTATTATGAATTGTCCTGATGAGTGCAAGATGAAAAGCTTTGACAAAAAAGTCTCTTTCTTCAGCAGTAGTAATGGAAGTCTTGAATAACAGAAAAAACTAGAGTGCACAGCAAGTTGAAATATGTGTGAATTTTTGAGATGTAACTTTTGATCAGAACAATCTTTGAAATGATAACCTATCTTTCTCTTTCAGATGCTATCTGACCTGCTGTTTGTTTGTAGAATTTTCTATTTCTATTTCGAAAATAAGGATATTACTCTGGTCAAACAATTGCCAAAAATTAATTCATTGTAATTGAATTGATCCAAAACACCATGAAACAAGGGGTCAGAGCGATGGGATAGGTATTTTGTGCTCAAGTTGAGGGTTGTTAGTTCTGGCAAACTTTCAATTTTTCTACCTTTTTTGTCCTGCATTGGCATCAAGTGATCACTGATCAGACTGAGTACAGGATAAATGCCGGATAATCATGTGACCCATCAATGTGCTCACAGCTTAACCTCAGAAGAGTAGCCCCTATGCAAATGAATGCTTTTTCCCCATTCTAAAACCATCCACTCGTGGCCTGAATAAAACTGATAATTTGATGCCAATTAAAGCCAGGTTAATGTCAGATATGTGCTATCAATACATCCTTAAATCACTGTAATTAAGGGTCTTCGCATGGGTTTTAATAGCTTTCGGAAGTGATTTTCACTCCATCAGTCTGGACAGATATTAAAGCTAGGAATAAAGATGGAAGAAGAACAAACGAACCCATTACACCTGCTGTTTTCCTAATACCACTTCACGTAAGTGCGCTGCATTATAACTGGCAGGATCTGAAAGAATTAAACATAACACTACAAGCAAAGCAATATTGTGCAGTCACAAGGTATAAAAATCCACCAAACATGACATGTAAATCCTCATTTCGAAATTGATTTCATTTCTTGATAAGTCGATCTTTTCTGCTGCAGATTACGAAGGTTCCTACAATTTATTCACTGTGTAGATTGTAGAGACTCATAATCTAATTACAGTAATGAACTTGAAAGCAAATCACTGAGGTGGCAAATTATTTCCTAATTAGTGCACTTCATTAAATTATTCCTTCAACTTCGCCATTCAAGGAGTGGGAGTCAGATTGCAATTTGAGACTTATGTTGAAGTGAAATTGATGTGAACTTCCAAGATTTGCCTTTACATTAAAAACAAGTTAAAGGGACAGTAAATTGAGTTCCAAATTGAAGGGTGCCCAAAACTTTGCACGGAGCGAGCAATCCCTATGCCTGAATGAATAGGCCCAAGATGCACATAATATTAGGCTATGGGTTTCATTATGATCACGTTGGTGAACTGTGGACATTTAATAGGTATCCTAAGGTAGATCATCAGAAAAGGGGACTTGAAGATCTCAGGCCTCAACACCGGTAGTGACCCTCAGTTAAATTCTTAATGCAGGTCAGGAAGGCAATAGTGGCAAGGAGGGAGTTAGCTACATGTAAACCTGTTTTTACTGAAAAAAGCGGGCTTGCCACTATCTGTGTTCAGGTCGACCCAATACTGCAAAGGGTCCTCAGATATTATCCAAGTTTGCAACATGCAAAGATCAAATTCAAATCTATGAAAGGCTACCATATTTTGCCACGGAAAAAGCTAGATAAAGGTTAGAATGTAGAATGACAAAGCAAGCATAAGACTCAAGGTCCTACTAGTAAAAAGTTATTGTTTTTAAAGTTAGTAACTTTAATAATTAATACCCTTACAGCGCAAGATACTGACAAAATTGTCAAAGATTAAATTGTACTTAAAAAAGAGGTTTATATTTCAGAATTTGTAATTCCGTCTGTGTTAAACCCAAAAATGTTACAGCCCTAAATCTTACCCTTACAATGATTCAGTGATAGTGAATAAGAATGTTACCCTCCAACTCCTGGGACTTTGGGCTCAAATCCAGTCAGAACTGACTTAGTACAGGGACATTTTCTGAGTGATTATGGCACAAATATTTCAGCACATTTGTCCTTAAGCTTTGGATTCTGTTTTTGATTTGTCCAGACAGACAAATTGTGTCACCTGTGTCTAACGCCTGTTAGAAGTCCCAAGGGAAATATGTTTTGGTTGTATCAATTCTGTCCTCAATGGATGTAAATCCACCGCATAAACTGTTCTTAAATTGAAACTTTTTCTCCTTGGATGTTATGTACTAGATGATTTGTCATCATTGATCTGTTCAAATACAAGTGAAAGGTATAAAATGAATAGGATGGCAGAATGAAACACTGCATCACTGTAACAGCTGCAGTTACAATCACATCTGGGTCTATAATAAACCCTCTAAAAGAAACAGATTGGATGATGTTTCAGCCAAAAGAACCTTCCTCAGGGAGAACTTATGGGAAAAGAAAGCATGCTTAATGGAGAAGACAGCACAGCCTATTTATAGATACACAAGATGGAAGTGCAGTGTGGATATAGATGATGAAAATTCATGACAGCGAGACACAGAAGAGAATGAACAAAAGTGATGAAACTCCAAAATTCTGGTTTCATAGATTTCAGTTAATGAAAGTAATATATTTTAGATGAATTTGGCTTTTGATGTTTATTGTAACAAACTGAGACTGACTTCAAAAACAAGGAAAACATTGAAGAGGACAGTAAGTGTAGCAATCGATACAATGTGAGATACAGCGTACAAAGAAAGCAGCATTGTTAAGAAACACATTGAGGGAACTAAAGCACTAAAGGAAAAAAAAGGCATTTATACGCCACCTTTGAAAATGTCATAAACCATTTTACAGCTGAAACAGTACTTTTGCTGTGCTGTTAAAATTGTAATGAGGGAGACACAACAGTCAATTTGTGTACAGCATCTCACAAACTGAGCAATCAGGCCAGACAGACAAACACATTAAAACAGGTTGTGAAGAATATTTACACTGAAAGTTTGAGTTTCTTCTTGCAGTTGGAGGTTTATTTCAGTGCGGTTTTGCAGCTGATTCTTTGGTATAATCCAGAACCAATAACATTTCAATTTCCTTTAATAAAAGCCAGACATATACAAACTGACCAACTAATTGAAGCATGGGAAACAACAACAACTTGGTTTTATACAGCGCCTTTAGTGTAGAAAAAATGTCCTATGGCCCTTCACAGAAGCATAATTAAACATGAATACTAAGCCAAAGTAAGAGAGATTGGGAGGAGTGGCCAACATCATTGTCTAAGAGATCAATCTCAAGGGAATCTTAAAGATGTAAAAGGAAGTACAAAGAAGGGGGTCTAGCAAAGGAAGTCTGGTGCTTGGTTTTTAGATATAGGTACAGAATCAATGTTGACGTAAAGAGAGGAGAGAAAGTGCACAAGAGGGTGAAATCAGAGAAACAGAGAACACAGTGAAGGTTGTAGTGTGGGGGAGATCATGAAGGCAGAGTGGGCAAGGTCAAAGAGGAATTTATAGAAAAAGATGAGAATTTAAATTTGAGATATGCATTGGGTGGTGGTATGGGGGAACCAAAAAGTAACATGAATTATGTGAGGAGATGGATTATAGTTAAATGGGAGCTGGTGCAAGATATGATGCGATCATTAGAGTTTTAGATAAGCTGACATTTACTGTCAGTAGAAAGGGAGACCAATCAGAGCTTGAAGATGACAGAGACACGAATGAGCATTTCAGCAGCAGATAAGCAAAATAATGGACAGAGAAAGGAAAACTAGCAGAGATAGAAGTAAGTAGTTGTTGTGATGGGGGTAGGAAACTGGTTTGAAAGCTCAGTTCAACATTAGATAGGATACCAAGTTTTTAAATGGTTTGATTCAAGAAGCAGTAGCTGGGGAGGAGAGCAACAAGAGTATGGCATTTGGGCAGATGCCTCAAGGCAATGGAGATCAAGTTGCAGGAGAAAATTGTGACTTATCCAAGTTTAGATATTAGACAAGCAATGTGGCAGCATAGATGGGGTGGAGGGGACATGAGAGACAGGGGAGAAGTTGAGCTTGGTGTTACCAGTGTAAATGTGTAAGCAAGCTGACCCCTGTCAATAGATGTTGTTGCCAAGAGGCAACATATAGTGATAGAGGAGGGGAGAAAAGAATAGGTCCTAGATGGACTCCGAAAGTGCAGTCTAATTTCTTCATGTGTATTTTGTTATGTAATTAAGATATGTTCTAAATAGTTATATTGTATTCTAAATTGTCCCCATTGCTCCATGGTGAAGTTGAGGAAGAAGACCCACTATGGGTTTGGCCTCCTGTAAAGTGCCCTCTTCCCTTAGGTACTCCTCTCTCCCACACAATCAGCTGGCCTCCCTTTATTTCCAGCCCCAATCGCAATGTTCCAAACCATCCATGGCAGGAATAAACCATTGTCAAATATGAGGAATAAAGTCCAACACAAGTTGTTTTGCAGAAGTCAGTATCATTTGCAGAATGGAGAAAATAGTCGGAAAAAAACTATGTAGCAACCCAAGAGGACAAACTGTATGGAGTGGAATGTATGCCTTTTAAATAGTGCTCCAGCCCTTGCTGCCTGTTAGTATCATGATTCGTTTGATAAATTTATTATTTGGTCAGTCAGGCAATAGGAAAGACGAGTTCCCTAAGTATCCTGAAAATAATAGGAGATTTATTTTATTATAATGAAATCTTTTAATGCTTTTGGCATGCTCAGGATATCTACAGGGCAGGTACCGTACTTTAGGCACAGGGTCAGCATGCAAGTGCCACCTTACTCAACAGATCTTCAGGCATCCATTTTATGCTGCAAAATTGAATTTTTATGTATGTTAGTGCAAGCAATTCTAAGAATGTGTCTGCTATGTTCAATAATGCACGTGTTATGTGAAAGATGTGAGGTGTAAGTGTAGGTTGCAGCAGTGTTGGCTTGGAAATGCAGTGCATGTGAGTAAGAATGTTCAGAGGTGACAGGAAAAATGGTGCAGTGATTGTTGGGGGGGTGAGAAAAAGCTGTAGAAGAGAGCAGTGTCAGTCATGGTGTTCAGGTTGGTGCAGGTGAGAAGAGAGAGTAATTGAGATAGGAAATAGGCTTCTTAACTTGGCAACTCTGCTGATGTCATTAAACCTCTTTCAGCATAATGCAACCACATCCTGGAAGCTAAGCATTGATTTCCTCAGTGACCACTTCTCAATGGCAGTGAAGGTGTTGCCTTCAGAGCATTCTGCCCCATTAGTAACAGGATTTTCATCTTCCTGCTCTCCACCATGATAAGGACATTCAATGCTGCATTGCTGAGCCTAGGTACCATCCTTGCATCTCTCCCAACTATTTAGCCACAGAGCTTTAAGAGGTGCTATCTTTAAGTGTCATTAGAGATACCCAATATATACCACCCAACGAAAAATACAGGGGTGCAGACAATAAGCATGGATAGCACTGGCCTCATGCCTGACACATGATAGAGGCCCTAGCATCAATTTTGGGGGTTCCTGCACTCACGTGAAAATGCAGTACTTCCTGCAAGCTTGTTTTCAGAAACAATCAAACTTAAAGGCCCATGTATTAAGAATGCCAGTCAACTTTGTTTTTGTGAGGGAAGTTTAGACAAAACTGTGGTGTATTAGTAAATCGTCATGACAGATCATAAAATGTTACTGCGAGGAACTATTGTGCTTTTATTCTATCTAATTAGCTATACAAAAGTATTTGAGTTGTGTTTGTACATTTAAGAGTAGGCAGATTCTGTTGGATAGAAATTAATTTACTCTTAATAGTATTGAGCGCTCTTTAAAGGTTGAAGTTGAGTTGCATCGTCTGAGTGTTTCGAATTCTTGATTATTGTGACAACCACCGTACCTCTTCCAGGCTCACTGAATGTAGGTTCATGACTGTATACAGTGAATTGTCTTTCAACGCCTGCAAAAATACACTTAAAACATAGCTACATACTGATAACAAAATATACATTAATTCATACCACACCAATGGCCCAAAAACTCAAGCAGCATTTAAGTAACATTTAAGATTAATTCTTTTCCTTTAATTCGGTAATGTATTTTCACTGCAGACAATTTTTCGCTTTTGTTGAGTTGTGAAACTAAACAGCTTGGGAAGTATACATCTTAAAGCAAATTGCAGATAATTACAGGCCATTAAGGATGCTGATTAGTAGCCAAATTATTTTTTTAAGAAAAAACATTGGGTGAACCTGTTGTAAGATAATTGTTTTCTGGGCTCTTTGGTATACTTTTGAAAATATTTATTATTGCACTGACTCATGGTGCTACAAATATTTACTGTATAACTTGCAGCAAATTCTATTTTTTATATAACAGCACTTAAGGATATGTCAGGTCACTGTCATTAGCAGTGAATGGGCAAAGTAAGATTCATTGTGACCATGTGGAGGTGTTATCAGTGTAATGAAGGTGATTAACAGTGTTTACTCTGTGGGAGACTGTTTAAATGGGCCTCTGGGAACTCAAATTCAGCTGCATCTGCTCCTCACAGCTCAGGCAGTAGGGCTTTGATATTATGGTTAATACAAAGCTTGGAAAAGGTTCCCTTGCAAAAGATCTTCACTAAAATGACAAAAAAAAGCATGAGCATAGATTATAATTAATCTGGGCATCTGGGTATCTCATTTATAGTTCCATGCTGTGTCTGAAATATAGGCAATCAAGTGAGAATCACCAGTCTTACAGTAAGCTATTGTACTTAATACTCAAAAGAACTTTTCTTGTATCACCAGATATCAAATTATCTCAGCACCCAGCCACTTAATAAGAAAAATTGTGAATCTTTAAAATTATTAAGTTTGTAAGAAATTTCTATGGGAAATCAGAACAATTCATGATTTTTATTCAGCTTCGTCCATCTTTATGAACTATTCAGAAAATGTCTCACAGAGGCTATAAAGCATTGAATTATTCTTGTCTGAAGCTCTTGTATTCTTATAATTTTGACTGTTTTTATGTCAGGATACATATATACCATAAGAAATCCGAGCCAGTAGCATCAATTAAGCTCACAGCTCTAGGGAGACTAGTCTACACTTTATTTTTCCAATCACTTATCTACTACTTGTGACAACACCACTGCAACCAGGGCTTCAGAAATGACAAACTTCCAAAGCTGCTGTAATTAAAACTGCATTGCATGAGAATTGGTAGTAACTGCAGTTGTTAATGCAAGCTGATTGCGGGCTCTTAAGCCTTGTTATTAAGCTCCTAATTGTTATATTCCAGGAAGCCAGGTGATGAAGGAAAGAACTGGAACCAATCTTTGCACACTTTTATAAGCACTTACTCACAGAGATACACATTACAAGCATGCACCTTTTAACCCTTTCTGTCTTTTCCTATTTAGAGAAGCACAAGGGAATGCCCACCATCTGTGTAAAATTAAATACAATTAATGTAAATTTAATGCTAATGAAATACAAACTTGCAGAATGGATTATAGAGTCATGGGACTGGATTTCTGTCCACCACAAAAGGCAGAAGTGGATTGAGGAAGAGGGAAAAAAGGCCGCAGGACCAGAAATTCAAAATTCTTTCTCCAATTGAACTGCACACAATCTTCCCCTAGGTAGAAAACAGTTTGGGTTGTGAGCCCACACATCCTGTGACATTGGGGTTGCGAGCCCACACATCCTGTGATGTTGAAGTTGCCATTGTGAAGGCACAGAGGAAACTTGTATTTAAAACCCAATGGTATTTTCATCAGGTTATGGAAGCCTATGGGAACTGCACCAGGTAAGATAGTTCAGGAACTTTGGGGAAGCCTGTTGAGGAGTCAGGAACATTCTGACAGGTAAGTTTACAATGGCTTTAACAACTTCAAATGTCTTTATTAGATGCTGTCTGATAAGGTAGACATGTTTTTAATATAGTGAATGAACATGGGACTCTCCCGGAGAGGTAGGCTGACCATTACGTTGACCAGCAATGTGTAAGTGTTAAGATGCATTGGAGAATATTTCTCACTGGAAAAAGTGCTTTTATGCAATCAAAATTTTGCTAGGGAACCCTCCTGTCATAGTCTGAACAGTGAGCATAATGTCCAGACTGCTTTAACTTAGAAGAAAATTTTCCAGCTGCTTTAAATTAGAAAAAAAAAGCCATCTGATCATTCAATTTCAACAAGGTCCATTGTATTAAGTTCTAATGGTTTGTTGACACAGCTAGGGCCATTATGAATGTTTGGCTAAGTTTCAAAAGCTTCTAATGTACTTAGCTCAGCAGGGGATTGCTTTCACATTTGTTCAGGGAACTGAGACCTTTGTATGATTGACAATTTTATTAGGATATCATAAGATTATCTGTCTTTGATGTAGCTTTTAACTGGATGTTTGTTTGCTTCCACAACATTATGACCACTTAGAAGATTGCACCTTTTTAGCAATGGGATTGGAGTTTTTTGTCCCCTTGTGTAGTATGGTAGCTGTAATTGATTGACAATTTAAGGAGATTATAAAAGGTTTATCTTTTTAAGTCAATTTCAAAGTACTTCTATTGCTCTTACTGAGTACTGGTGAATGGCTATGGAGGATACTTGGGAGCCATGGAGTGAGATGAAGGCTAGGGAACATAATGATCTACAAAGCTAGGCCAATGTCCAAGAGAACCAAGGTGGGCCTTCTAACTCAGACTGCCACGGCACCTTCCCACCTCTGTCGCTGCCTCAATCATGCTTAAGAAGGTGGCATAGCTGAACCTTATCCTCCATGTCTCTCAGAGACAAAAATATGGTGGGCATGGGAGAACAGAAATGGTGCAGGTTCACAAAGTTGGCAACAGATCCAATTTGTGTTTCCAAAATCCAAGGATAAAATTCAGCCCATCAAGTCATTTACAACTCAGGAGGCCACTATTCAGTCCTTTGAGTCCATGCCAGCTCTCTGTGAAGCCATTCACTTAGTCACATTCTCCCACTCTATCTCCTTGCAAGTTTATTTATCTCAAATGCCTATCAAATTTCCTTTTGGAATTATTGATCATCTCTGCATCCACCACTCTCATTGGCAGCAAGTTCCAAGTCATTACCACTCGCTGCATAAAAAAAAATTAATTCCAACATTATCTCCTGCCCAAAACCCTAACTCTGTGTCCCCTAACCCTTGTACCATCAACTAATGGAAGAAGCTTTTCTATGTCTACCTTATCTAAACCTGTCATACTCATCAGATCTCCTCTCAATCCCCTTTGCTCCAAGGAGAACCATCCCAGCTTCTCCAGCCTAAACTTGTAGCTAAAATCCCTCATTCCTGAAACCATGCTGGTAAATCTCCTCTGCACCCTCTCAATGATCTTCATATACTTCCTAAACTGGGGTGCCCAATACTCTTCTTTCAAGGCTCATAATAACTTCCCAGCATTTGTAATCAATACTTCTATTTATGAAGGTAAAATTCCATATGCTTTGTTAACTAATCTCTCAATATGTCCTGCTACTTTCAATGTTCCATGTCCATGAACCTTGAGCCCCCCTGTTCCTCTACACTATTCTAAACTGCGCCATTAAGTCGATATTGCCTCTCCCTATCCCTTCTATCAAAATGCATCACCTCACACTTCTCTGTATTAAATTCTATTTGCTACTTGTCTGCCCATTCTGCTATCCTACCTATGGTGTGTTGCAGTTGATTAGTATCATCCTTACCACTAGGCACACCTCCACATTTAGTATTATTGGCAAATTTTGAAATTTTACTCTGTATTCAAATATCCAAGTCAATTATATGTATCAAAAAAATGGTGGTAGCGCCATTGGGAACTCCATTGTCTATCATCCTCCAGCCTGAAAAACAACCATTTACCACGATTCACTGTTTCTGTCCTTAAGCTATTTTTATCGAAGCTGACACCAACCCTTCATATTCCATGGGCCTCCACCTTGTTAATTAACTTTTTATTTTGTACCTTATCAAATATTACTAAAATCCACTGGGACACCAACCACTGAATTTCTTTCATCAACTTTCTCTGTTAGTTCATCAAAAAATTCAATTAGGTTAGTCAAACACAATTCGAATTTTACAAATCCACGCTGGCTCTCCAAGTGACTGTTAAGTTTTTCCTTGATTGTTGTTTTGATTGTTCTATTGTTAAATGGCAAATTAATTTGAATATAGAAAAGTATGAGGCATTGCATTTTGATAGGAGGAGTAAGGAGGCCTCCTACTTTTTGGAAAATAAAGATTTAAATGGAGTGGAGATGCAAAGGAATCTAGGAACAGATTTACAAATCATTAAAAGTAGCAAAGCAGGTTAACAATGCCATTAAAAAGTTCATTTACTGGGATTCATTTCTAGAGGAGTAGAATTCAAAAGCAGGAAAGTTGTGCTAAAGTTGTATAGAACTTTGCTTAGGCCACACTTTAGTGTATTGGTCACAGTTCCGGTCTCCATTTTACAAAAAGGATATCGTAAAACCGGAGAAAGCGCAAAAACGATTGACAAGATTGATACCAGAACTGAGAAATTATGTCTATCAGGAAAGACAACAGGCTAAGGTTCTTTATCCTAGCAAAGTGAAGAGTGAAAATTATGAAGAGGTTCGATATTTGGTAGGCATGGACAGAATGGGCTGAATAACATCCGCTGATGCAGCATGCAGGCCTTGCACCTGGAAGTGGCCGGCATTGAGGCTTCCAAAACCTCCACCCAAAAACACTAAAAAAAATTGGATCAATTAAGACTGCTATGTGGGTTCTTGGCCACAGACTGAGAGTATTCCACCCAATTAGAGCAGTAGGGCGGGATATCCAGTATTGGAGCTCGTTGGCTGTGACCCGGATCAAGGTCACGGTTCGTAATTTAAAGGGCCACTCTGGCCTCTTTAGCAGAGCAATGCAGAAATGGACCTCTGTACTTGAGGGCTTAGGCTCTTAAGTCATGAGCTTAAGTCAATCTAAATACATCTTCCACGAAGCACATCCAGTGGTCAAAGAATAATGAACAGCCAAAATTTAACTCTGCCCTCCGGCAAGCCACCATTACAGACTGCCTGATAAAATAATGGGAAATACGGCTGGCGTAAATCCCACTCTGAAAGCATTTTATTCTATTCTGCACACATTATGGCAGCTGATTGCCTTTTCACATGAGCACAACTATCCTATTATCTTCAGTTTGCCTAGTGCGGGTAGGGTCCTGATTTCCAGACCTGCCCGCTAAGTATTATCCAAGACTGGCACGATGATGCTGGAAATGCAACCCGACGTTTTCACGCCCGATAAAGCATTGGCGCATGCGAGTTTCACTCCTGTTTTCGAAGAGTATTATTCAGGCCAATGTTTCATGTTCCCACTTCTGGGGAGTCAATTAGAGGGCATAAATATAATGTCATTACTAATAAACCCAATAAAGAATTCAAGAGACCAAATGGACGGGGGGATTCAGTCAGATTACAAATCTCCAGCAGATCAGTGGGAGTGTTGAACACAGTCCCATAGTGGAGGCAGACATGCAGTGGAAATCTAACATTTTCCCATCTGCCCAGATAGAATCATGTGAAGGTCAATACGAGTACAGTCAATGATATACTGGAGATGGGAGATGAATCCAATGTGTGCAAACCCCAGATCCTTTGGTTGTCAGTAGGGGAAATTACTTTTTAATTCATTCATCGGATGTGGGCACAGCTGGCAAGGCCAGTCTTTATTGTTCATCCCTAACTGCCCTTAAAGTGGTGGTAGGTCATCTCTTTTCTTCCCTACACTCTGTATGGAACATAGTTTTTTGGTAATGGTTTTGGTACAACTGAATGGTTTGCTAAGCTATTTCAGGGGGCAGTTAAGAATCAACCACTAAAAAGCTGGAACCCTTGATATTTCAGGGACATTGCTTATACAACCTATGAACAACACACTGTCAATTTATGCTACCACTCATCAAATGCCTCCAGTAACATTCAAAAGTATCTCTACAGAGATTCACCCCTCCAAGAGAAAGGCACACAGGGCCTCCTCTGAACTGCCAGTACCTATCATGACCCATGACACGGCTTCAAATGGGAGCGACAGCAAAATTTTAAGGGTTTCCAGTGAGTGATGAGAGACTACAGTAGGTTTAAAAATGGACTCTCCAATGATCCAACTGCACTTCATTTCTAATTAAGTGTTTAAATTTCACGAGAATGATCTCCTCTTAGAAAACCTATTGTGCTATCAAAATTGTCAATTACTGTCTGTTTTCCATGGTAATGAGTTGTTTAGAATTTGTCAATTTGAAGGACTAACTATTTAGAAAATTAATTTTCCTGTGAGACAAGCACTTATACAAACATATTTTACATTTTTTTTGTCTCAAGCACTGAGCGGGATCTGCAAACACTTTTCCCAAATCATGCAAACTCTATGTCGGCCTGTATTACACTAAACTGTAAACTAGGCTGCAACTGGAGCCCAAACTAATTCCATTGCGAGTAGTGAAAACATTACCATTCATTAATTAAAATTAACACAGGCAAATTTCTAGCCCATTGATCACAATAGCACAATAGTGACTTTTGAATAACCTTATCCCATCTAATGCCAAGAGTTGGCAGTCCTACCATAGGATATCAACCAAAGGAGGCAGGCCCTGTTGGAAAGCTCAGGCCCACCTTCACAGGAGTTCAATCTGCAGGAAACCATAAAGGTCTATTTGTACACAACAAGCATACAGAAACAACAAACAACTGATTACTCTGTTCCGATGTTGCCGGTTGAGACATAAATGTTGGCCAAACATTCCCTCGCTCATCTTCCTATAGTGCAATGGTATCCTTTATGCCCACGTGAAGAAGCAGACAGTGTCTCAGGTTAAAATGCAACTGATGCGGTAACATTCATGAGCTCCTCCTCTCACCTCAAGCAAGTTTGGCACCCAGCATGAAATATTCTGCACTTTGTGCATTATCATTTAAATACTGAATGTGCAGGATGGGATTCATGTATACATTTTTGCAAACAAGAAGACATGTAATATAGAATGGAGGCAATTTTTACTAAGCTGCCTATTCCTCACCTAAAATGTAGACCGCAGGGATCAAAAAATTGGAAGGGGCTTACCTCACCTGCCAATTGATGCCCAAGGCCTGCCTAATGCTATTTTCGTCCAGGCCTACATAAGGGCAAATAGCCTGAAGCAGATGGAAGAAAGCTTAAATATGCAAATTGAGTCCAATGCCAGTTGTAGGGATCTAACAGCAATTTTCACATTCAAAAAGATGCAACGAGCACAGTTATCAGACATTAGTTGGTCGATAACCAGCTAATTTTAAAAGAGACTACTAAAGGCTACTCACAAATAGCCCAGTAAAATATATTAAGTAATCTAGTAGGGCCAAATAGGGAGCCCACACAAAATGCTTCAGCCTGCTTCTAATCAGTTTGAGGCTCCCGCTCGTAATTGCCTCCCCAACATGGCTTTCCAGCTGGCTCAATGCCAATTTCCCATCATCCCACAGCCGAGCAGCAGCAGTGTGCCTGTTTGGGGCCCACAGCCCATTGGCATCAGCCAAATGCAGACTGAATAAACAAAGAGGTTTGGGGCCAATGACATTGTTATCAGGCAGGAGGCACCTGTTTCTGAAGAATTTGAAGGTTGATCCAATGTCTTTTGTTTATAGCCAAACATTAATGAAGAGAAATCATGGGGAAGAGAAAAAGCATGAGGAAAATGTGATGAAAGAACAAGAAAAACAATGGGCCACATCTTCTGAGGAGTGGCAAGCACCATCTCATTGTCACTCCACTCCCTTTTACTTACCTTGCACCAGAGCTCTACATTTCTTGCTTGGACTTCCAAACTAGAAACGTAGAGCACAGAGTCTTCCCTCAAAGCACAGGAGTGTCGGGGGAAACCAAGCCACTCCACCTTTTTACAGCACTTGCTGTGTATTTCGGTAAGTATAAGTGCCCCAAAGCCACTTTGATAAGGGGTAACTGGGGATTCGGAGTGTAGTCAGGGGGTCAGGGAGGTTTAATCAGCTAGGAGAGGTAGTCAGGACATTGGCGGTTAGTTGGGTGCTATTCAGGCATGGGGGTAGTTAGGTGTTGGGGGGGTGATCTGGGTGAGGAAGGAAATGAGAGCAGGATGGTATGTTGAAATGACAAGCGACAAGAAGGTCTGGGTCATACTTGCAGATAGGCCAAAGGTCTTCCATAAAGCGGTCACCCAGTGACCAAATTAAAGGAGGTGCAAGTGAAGCACTGCTTCACCTGAAAAGATTGTTTGGGCTCTTGGATGGTGAGGAGGAAGGAGGTAAAGGGGCAGGTGTTGCACCTTCTGCAATTGCATGGAAAGGGGATGAGGTGCTGAGAGTGATGGAGGAGTGGACCAGAGTGTCCAGGGGATGGGGGTGGGGATCTGGGGTCAGGTGTAGTGGGGACATCTGTGGGGGTAGTCAGTTGGGGGGGTTGGGGGGTCAGGTGTAGTGGGGTGTCTGAAGAGGTAATCAGGTTGGGGGGCGGTCAGGGAAGTCAGATGTAGTGGGAGCATCTGCCAGGGTAGTCAGGTGGGGGATCAGGGGGAGTTGGGTGTAGTGGGGTCATCTGTGGGTGTAGTTAGGTGGTAGGGGGAGTAGTCAGGTGGGAGGTAGTCATAAGAGAAACCATAAGACATAGCAGCAGAAGTAGGCTATTCAGCTCATCAAGACTGCTCTGCCATTCATTGAGAATGGTTCAGTGGGGTAGTTGATTGGTCAGGCAGTCCAGTGGGAAGTCACGTAGTCAGTGGTATAATTACCAGGACTTAGAACTAGTTTTAATCTTTCTAATTTTGCCTGGGTAACTATTCTGGTAAATGAATCGGAACTATGCAACTTTAACTCAGTTTTGGAGGGCTCCAGGCACTGGGTACATAAGAACATAAGAACTAGGAGCAGGAGTAGGCAATTCAGCCCCTCGAGCCTGCCCCACCATTTAATACGATCATGGCTGATCTCATTTCAGCCTCAACTCCAATTTCAAGCCCTCTCCCCATAACTTTTCAATCCATTACTAATTAAAAATCAGTCTATCTCCTCCTTAAGTTTGTTCAGCGTCCCGGCATCCATTGCATTCTGAGATAGTGAACTCCACAGATTCACGACCCTTTGGGAAAAGTAATTCCTCCCCATCGCTGATTTAAATCTACCACCCCTTAGCCTAAAACCATGTCCTCTCATTTAGAATGCCCCACAAGGGGACACATCTGCTCCACATCTATTTTTTCTATCCCCTTTCGCATCTTATATACATCAATTAGATCTCCTCTCATCCTTCTAAGCTCTAGCGAGTATCGGCCTAAACTGCTCAATCTGGGTAATTGCCCATTGGTGGTCCAAATTTCCTGGGAAATTCCTGAGTTGTCAGGGACTTCCAACTGGTCCTCCAGCACATCCTGGTGGCTACCTCTGAGATATGACCTTCCTGAAATCTCAAGTTCTGGGCCAATGTGTTTTCTAATTGACATATTTTAAGTATTTATTTCATCAGTTATGGGGCTAATAATACTCAAAAATATTCCTTACATTTAAGTACTTTACCGCTGTAATAATAGTGCTTTTTTCATTATCACAGTACATGAAAAGTAATGTTAAAAAATGGGTTGTTCAGAAAAACAAGAATTTCCCTAAACTTTCTACCTGGTTAAGGAAGACTGGCACTTTTTTACCACCTTGCCATATCTTTCAGAAATATCCCAAAGCGCTTGACACATAGTAACTCACTTTATAATCTGTTGATTGTTGACATTTAGGTGCACATGGCAGCTATTTTATACAAATAGGTAATAAGATAAATAACTAGTCATCAATTTTTGCTGGTGTTGATCTAGGGAAGTATATTGGCTAAGACACCTCCCTATTTGTCTCCTAATACATACAAACATACGAGTTAGGAGCAGGAGTAGGCCATTCAGCCCTTTGAGCCTGCTCCACCATTCAATAAGATTATGGCTGATCTGATTGTAATCTCCCACCTACCCCAGATATCCTTTCACCCCCTTATTTATCATGAGTTTATCTAGCTCTGCGTTGAAAACATTCAAAGACCCTGCTTCCACTGCCTTTTGAGAAAGGGAGTTCCAAAGACTCTCTATCCTCAGAGAAAAAAAGCTCTTTCCATCTCTGTCTTATATGGGCGACCCTTTATTTTTAAACAGTGATCCCTAGTTCTAGATTCTCCCCACAAGAGGAAACATCCTTTCCACATCCACCCTGTTAAGACCCCTCAGAAGCTTGCATGTTTCAATCAAGTCACCTCTTATTCTTCTAAACTCCAGCAGGTACAAGCCTAGCCTGTCCAACCTTTCCTCATAAGACAACCCACCCATTCCTTGTATTAGTTTAGTAATAGTCTCTGAACTGCTTCTAATGCATTTACATCCTTCCTTAAATAAGGAGACCAACACTGTACACAGTACTCCAGATGTGATCTCTCCAGTGTCCTGTGCAACTGAGGCATAACCTCCCTACTTTTGTAATCAATTCCCCTCATAATAAATGATAATATTCTATTAGCTTTCCTAATTACTTGCTGTACCTGCATACTAGCCTTTTGTGATTTATGCATTAGGATACCCAGATTGCTCTGAATCTCTGCAATTTCTCACCATTTAGATAATATGCTTTTTATTCTCCCTTCCAAAATGGACAATTTCACGATTGCCTACATCAGTTCTCCATTTGCCAGATCTTTGCCCATTCACTTAACCTATGTTCTCTCATAGCCTCATAATGTTCTCTTCACAACTTACTTTCCTACCTATCTTTGTGTCATCAGTAAATTTAACAACCATACTTTCTGTCCCTTCATCCAAGTCATTTTATGAATTGCAAAAAGTTGAGACCCCAGCATTGATCCCTCTGGCACCCACTTGTCACATCTTGCCAACCAGAAAAACTAGCCAATCTTCTCCCATCGAATATATTACCCCCTCCACCATGAGCTTTTATTTTCCACAATAACCTTTGACGTGGCTCTTTATCAAATGCCTCCTGGAAATCTAAATACAGTACATCCACCAGTTTCCCTTTATCCATAGCACATGTGACTCCTTCAAAGAACTCCAATAAATTGAGTACCTGAGGTGCTAGCCATCCAAACAGGCATGTAGAGTTTCTGTTCAACATCTCATCCTAGGACAGAGCAGCGCCTGTTTAATACAGCATTTTCTCAGATTCTGGGTTTGGGTAGGGCTTGACTCCACAGGGGGAGAAATTCAAGGCTTGGCCATCAACCTGAAAAATGGGCAGCCAGCAACTGAAAATCAGGGGCAACACCTCAGTCATCCCTGACATCCAAGGCCTGCCTGATGAGATACTGAGACAGAAGACAATGCTGACTAGCATCTGGTTGATTCTAACTCAATAATTGCAAAGGTATGCTACTGTTTGTGATGCTGATTCAACAGTACTGCTGATTTCAGCCTTAGAGAAACGTAAAATCTGAGGTGCAAAGTATTGGCCACTGGGACATTAAAAAAACAACTCCATCATTCGAGATTGATAGAGTATTGTTCAGAACATCATGTTCACAGCTTAGTCTGGAACCCATAATGTTACTGAAGATATATTAGACAGAAATACAAACTAAGGCAGCAAAAGGTACCAGCATGGGTCATTAACACAATTCGGCAGGAATGCAATTAATTTATTTCTACAGTCTCTCAGGAGGTCTATACTGAAGATGTTCTGTATGAAAAGAGGCTAAATGAGGCTCTTAGATTAATCTCACACTAAAATAAAGTATGTTAACAGAGTAACGGATCTCAGAGGTGATTTATAGCAGCTTGCCCCAGGAAATCCACAACAATTTCAACTGCTGGTTCTGAGAGCTGACACAAAATCCATGAATATAAATCACTTCAGAGGCTTATTATTTTTTTTAATTAAAGGATCTAATAGTTTCATTTAAAAAAAACTGCAGTGGTGGCTGAGCTCTTTTTGCTGTGAATGTGATTTTCACCTCAACTTTTTATCTACCATGAAACAGTTTTACCATCACAAGTGAAAATTAGTGAAGTCTAAATGTTGTGAAAATTCTTCTCCACGACATTTTAGATTTCCCTTTAACCCCCAGGCTAACCCCATCATTTTTCTTTTGTTTCTCAGAATGAGGGGTTCTTGGAGACTGGTAAGAAATAGATAAATATTAGCTTGAAAGCATTTTCTTAATAGCAACAGAGCCATTCATATTTTTAACTGGCACTCTTGAAGTCATGGATTTGGATCCTGGTACTTTGATTGAATATTCAGTTAGACACACCGCTGAAGAATTTCATTGCTCTTTGCCCAGCAATGCATTTAATTCATTTATCTACTCTTGCAGTTAAGAAATGAAAACTTCTATCTGTCCTCCAATTGATTGGAATTGAAAGTAACATCAGGGTGGTCCCAGCTCATTGGAGGTGAGCCTACATTCCAGTTTAGTCACTGATTTGGAGTAAGAGCTATCTTGAGCTCCCTCATCTTCTGCCAGCTGGTTGTAAATAGTCCCAGCTAGCTCATATCCACAACACTCCTATCAATACCTGTTGACTGCCCTTAGTTAAATGGCCAAATTCAATATCATGATTCAGAGAATGTAAATTCAGTATTAATTTGCAAAATAAAACTAGGAACTTCATCAAACAATCTGTGTATAATGAGAAATATTTACTCTATTTTAAGAATTATTAAATATATGTTAAGGAAAAAGACTTGGGGAAATATAAGTGAATCTATAGAACCTAGTATTTGTTGCTGGTTGAGTTCCAGAGAGTGTAATAGACACTTTGGAAGTTTGGGTTAAGGGCAAGTTTATATTTAAATCTACGTTAAAAGTAATCAGCCAGTGAGAAAAAACATGCAAAATTAATCTGGGTAAAATGTAAAATAACATGTTGTTGTTAAAACATGTGGAAATTGAACCTACATCTTTTACAAGTTTCATTTCATCTAACAACATTTAATTCTGTTATATTAATCCAAAGGGTTGTTAAAGTCACTGTCAACATTGCTGAGCTTTTTCCACAGGTATATATCTTTTGAAAGGACAATGGTTTATTAAATGTAAAAAACAAATTATATTTGCAAGAGCCAATTAGTGGTGCACATTGTTTTCAAAAGAATTGTATATGGATTATTGTATACCAATGAGCAGCCATGGGAGTAAAGGAAAAGTGACAGTACGAATACAAAATTGACTAAGGAAGAGAAAGCAGAGATGTGTGGTGAATGGTTGTTTTTCAGGCTGGAGGGAGGAATACAACGGTAATCCCCCAGGTCAGTATTTGGGCCATTGCTTTTTTTCCGCATACACTAATGATGTGGAGTTTTGCATATAGGGCATAATTTCAAAGATTTCAGATGATACAAAATTCAGCAAATGTTGTAGACAATGAGGAGGACTGTGACAGACTTCAGGAGGTCGTAAACAGCTGGTGAAACAGGCAGGCACATGGCAGATAAAATTTAACTAATTGATATAGTAGCATAAAAGCAAGGAAGTTATGCTAAACCTTTATAAAACACTGTTTAGGCCTCAGCTGGAGTACTGTGTTCAACTTTTGGTACTATACTTTAGGAAGGATGTTACTTACGGCCTTAGTGAGGGTTCAGAAGAGATTTAATAGAATGGTACCAGGGTGATGAATTTCAGTTAGGTGGAGAGACAGGAGAAGCTGGTGTTGCTGTCCAAAAGTTAAGATGAGATTTCATAGAGGTGTTCAAAATCATGAACAATTTTAATAGAGTAAATAAGGACAAACTCTTTCCAGTGGAAGAGGGGTCGGTCACTAGAGGACACAGATTTAAAGTGATTTGCAAAAAAACTAGAGGAGACGTCAAGAAATATATTTCCTTACTGCATTACTATGATCTGGAATGCATTACCTGAAAGGTTGGTGGAAATAGATCAATAGTAATTTTGAAAGAAATTGACAAAATATTTTAATGGAAATGATTTGCAGGGTTATGGGGAAAGAGCCAGGAAATGGGCCTAGTTGAATAGCTCTATCAAAGAATCAGAACAGGCACAATGGGCCGAACTAGATGCAGCATCAGTATTTAGCCTCCTGTATGTGTCATTCTATGATGCTCATAAATGTTCTTCATCTGCTATGGAGAGGTGGCCAGCTTGCCTCCCTGTTAACTTGCTTTTAATGTTTGTTGATGGAAATCTCATAAATTGCATTTATATAGCACTTTTAATGTAGCTCCTTCCCCATTTTTCTTGTGGTGGTTAGTATTTCCACTTACAATACTCTTTTTAAATCTCCTGCCCCAAACCATTTATGGCAATTTTTATTGTAAGTAGACCATCCAAGAAACCCTTTGTGCAGAGTTCTTACGTTGTGCATCGCTTAGTAGTTGTGTTAATAGTCTATTTTCCTCAGGCCACACAGAAACATTTCTTCAAAATCTAAATTAATTCAGCAACTTGTTAGCAATTCAAAATGGGCGAAAATCATTACTGCAGCTTTTCCTGTTTGGAGGCTCATGGCTGGGCAGGTTCATTGGGCTTGCAACCACCATCTGGAAGCTTGTGTTAATTGACAACTAGGCAACACTGAAAACAGTGGTAAAGTACTTTACTAAAAAATGATATCTGCCACGGGGAACTATGATCACTGTGGTATAATAATGAACATTTGGTTTCACTGCTATTTTTGAAGTAAACAAGGGGGAGGATTTTTCCCTTGTTGGGTGGGCTCAGCGGGAGCGGTCAGGAAGCTGACCGCCGCCTGTGATCAGGGCCAGACCACGATTTCACGCTGGCGCTGCCTGTGTTTGGGGCAGGGAGAGGGCGAGAGCACAAGTTCGCACAGGTGCACGCTAGAAAAGCTCCCTGAGGCACGGAGTTTAAAACATTAAAAATAAAGATTTTAAATACGTTATAAAACATGTCCCTGCTGTCACATGAACTGGGACATGTTATAAATGAAATGCTAACATGTTTATTTTATTTGCTGTTGGAAACATCAACCCGCCCATGGATGAGGTTTCCTAAAAATGCAAAGGCCGCTTGGCCATTTCGCCTGCCCACCAACCGTTAGGTTGGATGGGCAGCGAAAAATTTCTTTCAATTATATCTTTAATGGCCTTTTAATGGTCAGCGGGCACGCTGTCGACTGCAATGCACACCTGCCAACTCCGACACGTGCCCGCCGACCAAAATATTGCACCGGTGCGTGATGATGTCATGGCGCTCGCCGGATGTCCGTGCACGTCATTTTACCTCTATCAGGTCGGGCACGCACCCACCTGATGAGCTAAAAATTCAGGCCAAGATTTTAATTGAATTACAAAATCAGAAAAGGGAAAACTTTCCTCTGGCTATTAAAGCTTTTGGCCTTTTTATGCTTTAAGTATTAATGTGGGAATTGCTAACTTGTTCCCTGCAGTCTTAAATGTGCCCCTTGATGTAGGCTGTAAGTGAACTGACAGAAATAACTATTTCTGCATATTAAGGAGAAATTGAAGTGCTCCTCCCAAAATATTTTGCAGAAATCTCTTATGTGATTTGTGGTCGGGATTAGTATGAGTGCAGATTAAAGAATCAGAAGGATCACAAACTGAGTTGAAACAGATTAAGCCGGAGCATGAAAATGATGAAGCTGAGATAAACACACAGCATATCAATGTGGCTGCAGGAGAGTCCTTGAGCAAATGCTCAGCATGTCACAATCATTCTTTGTGGGTGCACTTAGCTCTGTCACCTCTCTCAACCTCTACACTGACCAAATTCATTTCCTTTGGCTTTCAGCATAAACTCTGGACACTTGTCAATGGCTCTGTACCTCTTCCTGATGATCTTAATGTCCTATTTGACTCCAAACTGAACAGTAGGCCCCATTTCCACTCTATTGCAAAAACTTTCACTACTTGTCTTCACAACTGCCTCAGCCCATCTGCTACAGAAACCTTTGTCTATGCCTTTGTCATTTATACATTTGATTACTTTAATATTCTCCCTCCCGGCCTTTTTCCTTTATTTATGGGGAACTTAAACTCAGCTGAAACTTTGTTGCCCGTATTCCATCCCACACCAGATTCCACTCACTCGTCATGCTCATTCTTGCTCCCTGTGCAAATGCTACAAATTTACAATCATCTTCCTTGTGTTTAGATCCTCCAATGGACTTACCCTCTTTTTCTCTATAACCTCCTCCAGCCCTACAACCCTCCTCATATTCCTGCACTAAATGTGCCATAATAATCATTATTAGTCTTAGCAAGTAATGAGTAGATTGGGGAAAATTTGTTACCACAATATCAACTGATTATATAAATGGTGTTTCAAATATAACTAATAAGCAAAACTTCAGTGAAGTCTAAAGAATTCAGATCAAATGCATGTATGAGACTTTTGATCCCAGGCCAGACCCCCAGGTTTTTGGTAAGATCCGGTTAGGGATCAATAATGTCTTGTTTAAAGCCCCCAACAATATTTGAGATTCAAGAAAATTGCAAAGTGAATAAAGGTACAAGATTCCACAGGTTTTGAACAAACAAAATTAACTTTACGAGGTCAGAAAAATAAAACAATTTACAATATATTTATTATACAATAACATTCTTGGTTAATGAGGTACATGTGAATTAACAGGCAAACTGCAGCCTAATGCACCACACTGCACAATAAATGGCAGATGCGACTAAGGCAGATTCCATCCATTTCTCAACAACCCACTCAGTTAACACTGAGTCAACCAATCATCTTGAAACTCTGTCTCTCTAACGAGGGATTCCAGTCTTCAATTTCAAAGATCTACCTTTGGAATTCTCTCCAAGAGTTGCTCCAACTCAAACAGCATCAAATATGGCTCACCTCGCAAGGTTTCAATTTTGTCTCCCGAGACTTCGTACACCCCTGGATTCCCAAGTCTGCACTCGGGCACCAACTCACAAGCACAACTTCAGCTCTTCTGCTGCACCAAGCAGAATATTATTGCTCCAAAGGCCCAGTGGCCCATAGAATGAAGATGGCCTAATGAAATCCACTCCAAGACCCAATCATTGCCTCCTATAAAGCCTGCAAAATGATGAGAAAAACATAGCTGCCTATTCTCCAACATTCCCCACCCCACCCCTGCTGTAACAACGCCACTTGCCTGGATGAGTGCAACTCCAACAACACAAAAAATTTTACATGATCCAGAACCAAGCAGCACACTTGATTGGCTCCTCATCCACAAATATTCACTCCCTCCACCACTGATGCACAGTGACAGTGTGTACCATCTACAAGATGCACTGCAGGAACTCAGCAAGCCTACTTAGACAGCACCTTCCAAACCTATGACTGCTACTCTCTAGAAAGACAAGAGCAGCAGACACATGGGAACACCACCACTTGGAATTTCCCCTCTAGTCCAATCACCATCCTGTCTTAGAACTATTTCCTTCACTGTCACTGGATCAAAATCCTGAAACTCTTTCCCTAACAGCCCTATAGGTGTACCTACACGACATGGACTACAGCAGGTCAAGAAGCAGCTCACCACCACCTTCTCAAGGGCAATTAGGAATGGACAATAAATGCTGGTGTAGCCAGCAATGCTCACACCTCATGAATGAATTAAAAACTCCACCCCCTGGTCTTGCAACTCTACCCAATGCCTTACTCTGGCAGCTCTGGCGCATTACTCTCACAGCTCGACCACTACCCTCACTCTGAGCTCATGGCAATTTTCAGGCTTCAAAATGGGGGCATAGTGGAAAAATTTTTGGGAAGCACTGGACTAGGAGGTAACAATTAGAATAAAACTTATTTCCATTTTACATTCTTTTTAATATTAAAGTATCAAATTTGAACTAATTATTTAATTCTCCTCCAAGTTTCTCAATAACACCTGAGCTAATTAAGCTGATCATATGGCATCAAACTGAATAACACTAAACGTAGCCTGAAAAGTGAGAGAAGTTATGGGCCCAAACTTTCATGGAGTAGCAGAGTTGGACCCCCAGCCCCTCCTAGTTTTTTACCTGGAAATCTACCTGCTCCTTTCTTGCCCAAGTCCAGGTGAGAACTGTATGGTGCAGTGCGGTCCTGAGGCCTTTTAAAGCTGGTAAGTTTTAAGTCCCAGCCACTATCAGAAGCCAGGGAGAAGGTAGGTTTGTAAGGTAAGTGGGTAGGTTTGAGCCATGTGGGGATTGGGGGGGCGGTGTGGGGAAAGTGGGTCAGGTGGTCGATGGGGGCAGGGTAAGAAAATCAGTCAGTTAGTGGGGTGGGTTGGTCGGGAAGGGTTGGGGGGAGTCCCATGGCGTGGGGGTGGTGTGGACGGGTTTGAAGATGGCTCAGTACTATAGTTACATGAGCTAGAAGTGCTTTTAATTCTAATGTTTCCTGGGTAACTATTATTGTAGGACAGTCAGAACTAGCCGAAATTTGCAATTTAAGTCAGACTTTCAGATGGTTTTGATTGCAAGGCAATTGCCCAATGGAAACTTGAACTTCCAGGCAATTTCTATGCAATCCTTACCTGGGGATTTACAGGGGAGGCAGATCCCCAGTGCATCTTGGGGTACCCCTAAATTACGATGCCTTGCAACCTGGAAATTACAGGCCTATTATTTCATTCAGTGCAATGTCCTCAAAGATTGTACTGTTGGGATTTAGGAATAGAATTGATGCTTAATTATTTAGACTGATGGAAATGGGTAATATTTCCACTGATGCACTAACCTATTAAATGGGTCAGTGTCAGCACTAAAATAGAAAACAGAGAATTTTTTGTTGAACGCATGGGGAATTTTCTGTGCCCGCTGGAGTCAGGCGTGTTCAGTGGTGTGACCGGACAATATGTCAAGAATGCCAGAAATCAGTTTTGTGACATCTTCAAACGGGTTTGCAATTGTCCACTCAGCCCATCGATGGCATGTCAAGTTTCCCACCATCAGACGTCGAGAACTTCATTGTAATACATCTGCATATCATTATAAGGCCAGCTCGCCAAAATCACACCTCTCAGCTGGATTGTCCACCCACGTCAGCAGGAAAACACGCTGACGTGTTTCACAACAGCATATATAAGACGTGCACTTGGTGGACTGCACTTTGAGGAGAACTCGGAGGTGAGTGCACAGTAACGTTGCGGAATACTCACAAGGGTCAACTGTTGGACTTCAAGGTTGAGGCGCGTTAGGGCGGGCGAGCAAAGGCTGCCCTGCGGTTGAGGCAAGATTGCTCCATGGCCTGTCACTGTTGAAGGTGCTCACAGCCTCTTGCCATGTCATCATCCTAGTTTGGACCAGTCTCCCCCATGGTTCAAGCTAGCAACACAGCCTTGCAGTGCGGGTTAGGAGAATGCCTGCATCTGAGTTGAGAGCACAGCATGCAGTCCAATGGACGAAGCTGCCACCAATCGGTCAGGTGGAGTGGGTTGGAGGAAGGTGGGGTTTCAGGTAGCCATGCAGCACACTAAACTCTGGCCATCCAAGTGGTGGCCAGCACTCTTAGGGTGTGTAAAGGGGCCTTCAGGCTTAAAGAGTGTTTCTTAGTACACCAAGCTCATCCACATGTCTCTTTCCTTCATCCAGCAGGAGTACATCATCAGGATCATAGTTCACCAGGTTCTAACTGTATGCCTCATGCCTCAGGGAGTGAAGATGATGAAGGAGGGAGTGACCAGGCACCTGGCTGCGCAGAGGGAAGAGCAGCACCCTCAGGATAAAGGGGTGGCTGTGGCTCCCACGCACGCCAAAGAGCCACAGCGAGCTGTCGCTGTTCAGCACCTAGCTGGACCAGGGTCTATAGACATCACCTTTCATTCCTGCAGATGACCAAGAACAAGCATCAAAGACTGCTCATTCCAGGGAACTGGTTAATCATATCTGTCAGCTACTGCAGGAGGGCATCCACTGCCAGTGGGCTTCAGAGTGACAGTGGCAATCAATTTTTACACCAGTGGCCCCTTTCAGGGCCCCACAGGTGACCTCAATGGGATATCACAAGCTTCCATTCACAAATGCCATCTTCGCAAGGGCACACAACTTTGTGCATTTTACCCAGGACCAAGAGAGCCAGAAAGCAAGAGCGATTGAATTCGCCCAGATCCGAAGTTTCCCATAAGTGCAGCGTGCAATCAACTGCACTCATGTGACTCTCAGATCTCCGTCACAACAAGCGGTCAACTATGTCAACAGCAAGGGCTTCCACTCGTTGAATGCTCAGCTGATGTGTGACCACCACAGTTCCCAGGGAGTGTCCACAACTCCTATATTCTCAGTTGGTCACAGATCCCGGATACCTTCCAGGGTCCACAGAGGCTGCAGAGTTGGTTCCTTGGGGACAAGGGCTACTGCAGAGGACATGGCTGATGACACCCGTGCAGCCTCCTCAGACTGCAGCATGAGGCTTATGCTGCAACTCGGTGGAGCAAACCATCAGGATGCTGAAAATGTGGTTCCAGTGCCTGGGCCGGTCTAGTGGAGTCCTGCAATATAACCCATGTAGGGTGTCATGCATCATCATTGCCTGCTGCAATGGGGAGGGGAACTGGCTGAGGAGGAGATGCAGGAGCTGGAAGTCTCTGATGAGGAGGACATCGATGGTGATGAGGGCAAAGAGGTCCTCAACAGCGATAATGACTGCCCTCGCACTGGCCAGACAAGGCAGGTGCACCCAGGAGGGTCTCATAGCTGCTAGAATTGTGGAGGATGATGACAACATGCAGTGAGCTGACACCATTGCTCTTCACATTGCATCTGTGAGTGTTTGACACCAGTCTTGCTTACAGCAGCGCACATACCTTCTGTGATAATGCTTCTGTCATGGAGACCCTAATAGTCACTCAGCTGCAGAATGATGATGATGACACGCAGTGAGGACATTCCACAGATCTTCACATAGCCTCTGAGAATGTTTGACTCCTGTCTGACTGTACCTGCTTACACTCTGTGATCAGGGTCAAATATGCTGAATGGATGGGGGTCCAGCCCCACCTTCAAAGTGCTGAGAGCACACAGAGAGAATGATAGAACTCTGTGACACCTGCCAACGACATTCTGGCAGCAATGACAGGCACCATCGAGGTGCAGACATCACTAATGTGTCCGGGGATTGTGAGGCCAGACCAACATTATGGTCTGAAGGCAGCACAAAGCACAGGGAAGGGGGTCTGGACTGAGACACCTGCCTTTATCTTATACAGAAGGTTTCACATCTGACTGACACAAACAATGTTCATCAGAACAAGGAACCATAGGCAGGGAGACATTGTTGAGAGTTTATTTAGAATAGTGAACATTATGTACAAGTGATTAACACCCATACCCAGGCTGTCCAGCTACATCTGCTTAACTTTCCTAACCCTGCTGCTATGCCTTGGTTCTCCCCTGACATCCACAGCAGAGGTGCAGGCAGCCTGCTGACTGCTATGTCCTGTGATGACCTTGACAGTCATCCTGGAGGGTCTTGGCCTCCTTTCGCGGTCCTGCTATATGCAGTATCACCCCCCTCGGCCTGTGGAGCTGTAGCTGCTAGGGCCACAGGATGGGGGATTCAGATGGGCTGGACATGCCCAGAGTCACCTGGGTGGATGGCCCCAGAATATGGACCTGCTGATCCTCCTCCCTAAGGATGCCCAAGGGCCCCTGGCTGACTCATTGAGAAGGGGTAGCTGGAGTAAGATCAGGATGTCCCACATCCATCTCGTGTACACTGTTGGACAACAACTATGGAATCAGCAATGGAATCTTGCCCATGCAGCAGTGCAGGAGCGACATCCTGGACCCAGGTCTCCATGGTAGCCATCATCCTACCAGCATTGACCTTGGTGCATTGGCATGCCAGTGCCATCACCTCAGCCTGAAATGGATGGACTCCTCCATCATGTCTTGCAATCTGAGGATTGCAGTGGACATCACTTCCTGATGTGCCCGAGCTTGCCTTCACAGCTCCAGAGGCTTGTCATCTGACCCAAACTCAGCAAATTTCTGGTCTCCAGCAGTCCTCTGAATTCTAGGGACCTGGAAAGTCCCTGCTGCTGCCTGCTGTGGATCAGACAGTGCAATGTGCTCAGCAGACTGTGATCCTGAGGCTATTCTAAAGCTAGGTCCCACCAAGGTGTTTGTCTCTGCACTGCTGCAGGGCGTAAGTGAGCACTGTGATGGGACTTCAGGGCGGGTTTCAGCAGATTCCTCTTCTGAGCTTCCCTCTGGGCTTGATTGGAGACTCCAGGTCATTGACAGTCGGCTGTTTGGCAGATGTGCCTGTGAAAGCAAGAACTAGTGCATGGCAGTAGCCTGAAACAGGACACATCACTCACAGCATGGTTGTCCGATTGATGTTGCACTGCTGGATCTTCACTTGGTAGAGCACCGCTGATCTCACTATCAGCACAGGGACAGTCCAGATCTTTGCCGACCAGTTGGATGGTTCTATTTTCCAAGTCCGTGAGGACCTTGATGTCAGGCATTCCTCCACTGGTAAGCGACCTCTCCCTGAGAAAATAAAAGCAAAATACTGCGGATGCTGGAAATCTGACACAAAAACAGAAAATGCTGGAAAAACTCAGTGGGTCTAACAGCATCTGTGGAGAGAAAAACAGAATGTTGAATCCGTGTGACTCTTCTTCAAAGCTCTGAAAAGTTAACTCTGTTTTTCTCTCCACAGATGCTGTTAGACCTGCTGAGTTTCTCCAGTGTTGACCTCTCCCTGATGTTTTGCACCAGCTGGTCCTGCATGAATAGAAATGGAGAAAGTGTAAGTGGAACAGCTGCCAGGCCAGGTGATAAGTATGCCTGGCATATGTAAGTGGTGAGTGGTCCCATGGATGAGATGAGGACAGCAAAGGTTGGTATGAGAGAGTGAATGGTGATGTCCTTTGAACTGGCAGTGTGTGAGGGTCCTGTGGATGTGTGATGGGTTTGAGAGTGAGAGAGTTGAGAGTGATGAGAAGAGTGACTTATCTTGGCGGAGCAGAGATCATCACTCATCCTCTTGCAGCACTGGGTGGCTGTGCTCTTTTTCAGTGTGTTGGCACTGACCACCGCAGCCACTGCCTCACATGTTGGATTAGTAATGCCACTGCCCCGCCTGCAGCCAGAGCGAGGGTAGAAGGCATTATAGCAGGTGTTCAAAAGGTGGTCAAGGGATGTGGTGGGGGCAGGGGGTGCTACAGTCTCTGCTTTAAGGGACCATTATGTCTTCTGTGCAGCAGTCATAGGGTGGAAGCACTGAGAGGTGTGCACGCAGCTGCAATTTAAATATGGCACCCAGCATAACGAAGTCACGAGGTGACAGCATGGCAGGCAAATCAAAGGCCAACCGCAATGGACATGACACATTTCCCAGGAATGCATAATTAACACAGTAGGCTTAGGACAATATGGCATGAGAAGCTGCCATTGCAGCTGGCAGGTAAAACAATGTTATGGGTGATTTTACCCATAAAATGCTCATATGCTATTATCCTGTGGAGTTATTTCAAGATATTGTTGCTTCATGTGTGTGTGTTGAAATAAAAAAAACAACTTAGTTATAAAGAGCACAGGAATGCCAATCTCTTGTAGATTTTTGTTTTTGTGATGTTGTTCTTGTCTCCTATGTTTTCCAGCTGTATTTTACCTCAATTGATCCCAATGCTGTTTTACCAGTCTCCAAATGCTTCAGAGATAGCCTGGATGAGCAAAATGCTCCTTCAACTTAATGTCGACAAAACTAAGCCATCTCTTTGGCTTCTTATATGCCTCTGACCTTTACTCCATCACCTTTTGCAGCTGCCATTTCAGTTCAGAGATGTGAAACTTGGCATATTGCCTACCCGAGGCTGAAATTTCTGCTCCATATCCATTCTGTACCAAGATAACTTTCTTCTAACTCAGTAATATCATTACCTCTGCTTTTTGGCCCTCATTAGATTATTTCAGAAATAATCAATTTCTTTATCACCACAAAACTTAATTCCTCTAAAGCCCTCCCAGCTGGCTCCCTGTCTTCACAAATTACAACATATTCAGAATGTCAAAGCCTGGTTACTCAATCACAAGTTCATACCTCCCACCGCTGCTCTCTGCTTAAACCTCACTGATTCACTGCTCCAGTGAATTGATTTCATTTTACTGAGTCTACTTTCAAAAGCCACTCACCCACCATGGATATATCCATCGTACTTCAATAATCTCCTCTACATATGATTGCACATAGCTGAAACTCCTCTAATGCCAGTGACCCTGTGCTCTACAAATGTTGATTGCTATTATGGTTTCAGCAGAGACCAAAATCTTCATTTATTTTTTTTAATTCTGACAATGCAGGTATTTACTAAAAGAATTGAACCACAAGGTTCATGGTTTTAAACAAAATATAACAAATAGTCCATTATGTTAAAGATATTAGAAGTGCAACAAACAGCTATTATTCTCTAAACCAAGCTTTTCAACTCACATTTCCTTCTACATCCATTTGACTTGCACCCCAAAACTCAAGTCAGGTACTTATAAAAAAAAATTAGAAGATTAACCACTTGGTCTGAGTACTGTACCAAAGATTCGTATAAGGGTTGAGATTTCCTGGGCCACTGCTTACTTCTGGCAAGGTTGTCCCTTCATACATCCTCCAAAAATCCCATGTTTGTATACTCACAGTTCAACACAAGCATCATGAACATCTTAACCTTAGCCAGCTTGGATCAGGTCTCTCCTGCTTCTAATATTCTCCAACTTGAATTCTGCATCCAAAACACTCTTACTTCTCAGCTTGGCTATCCTGGAAGTCAGACTCATTGTTAGTGACATCCTTCAGTTAACAAGAGTTTTAAACTCTTTAGCCAGTATCCAGAATTTCAACTGAATTCTGCTGGAAAAAGATATTCCCTGGTCTGCAGCCAGTTTGTTCTAAATCAAAAAGCCTGCTTTGAATAGACTGTCTCACACAATCTAATCTCCTTTCTCCCCATAATTAACTTATTGTTGACCTTTTTACTATCGTTTATCTCTCAGGCAACGTGGTCACATGATCAGCTACTGGAAGCAAGGTGCTTTACCAGAAATCATTTCCTACAGAATCCTAACTCTTAAAAGACCCATTACCCGAACATAAAGTATAGGTTTTTCCCCAAAGGTCCATGGGCCATCACACTGCCTTTTCAACCACTCAGACTTTGCATTCTTTAACACCTTCCACATATCATTCTCCTTTGCCAGCTCTCTTCTATATTTTCAAAAGCTTTCTAAAAGGCCCTCTGATTCAACTAGAACTTCACTTCCCTTCATCTCATCCACATTTTTATTTCCTGGCTCGTTCTCCTTCTCACTCAGTGCTCTAGAAAGTACTTTGAGATATTATTTTGTAAGTGAGCAAGACTATGTTACTGACAGCCTGCAGTTGATTTTTACTAGATTAGGTTCAGGTCAAACAAGTTTCAAAATCAAAATTAAATAAGGTTCAATTATAGTGTTTGATAATTATAGAGTTCTGATTGGCTGACTGCTGCTGTTCAAATTCAATTGGCAATTTGTCCAACTAAAAATAGTCTCACAAGAAGATCTGATTGTACCCTTCAGTCATTAATGGCAATGAAGATTATCCTTCAACTATTTCAACACCAAGAAATCTCGAAAGAGTTACATCTACTTAGGAGCTTGGCCTAAACAACCAAGTGGTTATGGTACTGGGTTTGTAACCCTAAGATCAAGAGTTCAAATCTCACAATGGGAAACAATGAAGAATTTTAGCTTGGCCTAAATAGCCAAGTGGTTATGGTACTGGGTTTGTAACCCCAAGATCAAGAGTTCAAGGTTCCTTTAAACTTTGTCCTTGGTTTTACAGCTGACCTGAATTAGGGGCTGTGCCTGATTTATCCCAATTTTGTTGATTTGGTTTTCATTTAAAAGATTATCAAGAGTTCAAATCTCACAATGGCAAACTATGAAACAATGTAACTTCATCTGAAACAGATGGAAACAGGTTTGTACTCGAAAGAGTTACATCCACTTAGGGGCTTGGCCTAAACAACCAAGTGGTTATGGTACTGGGTTTGTAACCCTAAGATCAAGAGTTCAAATCTCACAATGGGAAACAATGAAGAATTTTAGCTTGGCCTAAATAGCCAAGTGGTGATGGTACTGGGTTTGTAACCCCAAGATCAAGAGTTCAAATCTCACAATGGCAAACAATGTAACTTCATCTGAAACAGATGGAAGCAGGTTTGTACTCAAAAGAGTTACATCTTCCCGACATTATTTTGGGTCTTGCGGTGGCCCAGGTGCGCTGTGGTCTTCCGTCTGAACGTTCCCCTGTTCGGACAGAATTCCACATTGGCTCCAAGCCCCGAACCCTCCCTCGGGTGCTGGTGCCCCGCAATGTGAGCCGCCTCGGGGACATGCCCTCCGTGCCTTCTGGCACGGCAAAGAGGGGCTTTTTGTACGGACTGCTGCTGCACACCTTCCATTTTCTCGTCCTTGTCCGTCGCCGGGACACGCCCTGGCATGCCTTGTTGCCGTCTGGCGGCGGAGGCCCCTGATGGGAGGCCCTCTACGGAGGTGTCCTCCCCCTTTCTATCGGGGACCTGGGTTGGAGGGTGTTGCATGCAGCAGTTCCCTATAATAAGAGGATGCATAGGTTCACGGACTCTCAGGACACGTGCCCTTTCTGCGGTCTTGTGGAGTCCGTGGACCATGCATACATAGGGTGTTGTAGGCTGCACTCCCTTTTTAGTTATTTGAAAAACCTTTTATTGATGTTTTGTTTGCAGTTCAGCCCCACGCTCCTGATCTATGGGCATCCGGTGCGGAAGGGGGTCGGGAAGGAGGAGGACCTCCTCGTGAACCTGCTCCTGGGCCTGGCCAAGTTGGCCATTAACAGGTCCAGGCAGCGGGCAATCGACGGGGGAGTCCCGCCCGATTGTTTGTCCCTCTTCCGCGGCTACGTTCACTGCCGGATGTCCCTGGAGAGGAAGCATGCGGTGTCTGCTGACACGCTCGAGGCCTTCTGTGCTCAGTGGGCACCGCGGGGACTGGGGTGTTTTGTTAACCCCTTTAATCACATTTTGATTTAAAGTTTGTAAGGTTCCTTTAAATTTTGTCCTTGGTTTTACAGCTGACCTGAATTAGGGGCTGTGCCTGAATTATCCCAATTTTGTTGATTTGGTTTTCATTTAAAAGATTATCAAGAGTTCAAATCTCACAATGGGAAACAATGTAACTTCATCTGAAACAGATGGAAGCAGGTTTGTACTCAAAAGAGTTACATCTTCCCGACGTTATTTTGGGTCTTGAGGTGGCCCAGGTGCGCGGTGGTCTTCCATCTGAACGTTCCCCTGTTCGGACAGAATTCCACATTGGCCCCAAGCCCCGAACCCTCCCTCGGGTGCTGGTGCCCTGCAATGTGAGCCGCCTCGGGGACATGCCCTCCGTGCCTTTTGGCACGGCAAAGAGGGGCTTTTTGTATGGACTGCTACTGCACACCTTCCATTTTCTCGCCTTTGTCCGCCACCCGGACACGCCCTGGCGTGCCTTGTTGCCGTCCGGTGGCGGAGGCCCCCGATGTGAGGCCCTCTACGGAGGTGTCCTCCCCCTTTCTATCGGGGACCTGGGTTGGAGGGTGTTGCATGCAGCAGTCCCGTATAATAAGAGGATGCATAGGTTCACGGACTCTCAGGACACGTGCCCTTTTTGCGGTCTTGTGGAGTCCGTGGACCATGAATATATAGGGTGTTGAAGGCTGCACTCCCTTTTTAGTTATTGAAAAACCTTTTATTGATGTTTTGTTTGCACTTCAGCCCCAAGCTCCTGATCTATGGGCACCCGGTGCGGAAGGGGGTCGGGAAAGAGGAGGACCTCCTCGTGAACCTGCTCCTGGGCCTGGCCAAGTTGGCCATTAACAGGTCCAGGCAGCGGGCGATCGATGGGGGAGTCCCGCCCGATTGTTTGTCCCTCTTCCGCGGCTACGTTCGCGGCTGGATGTCCCTGGAGAGGGAGCGAGCGGTGTCTGCTGACACGCTCAAGGCCTTCCGTGCTCGGTGGGCACCGTGGGGACTGGGGTGTTTTGTTGACCCCTTTAATCACATTTTGATTTAAAGTTTGTAAGGTTCCTTTAAATTTTGTCCTTAGTTTTACAGCTGACCTGAATTAGGGGCTGTGCCTGATTTATCCCAATTTTGTTGATTTGGTTTTCATTTAAAAGATTATCAAGAGTTCAAATCTCACAATGGGAAACAATGTAACTTCATCTGAAACAGATGGAAGCAGGTTTGTACTCAACAGAGTTACATCTTCTTAACCTCCCCTTATCCATTAAACATGGTTTGACACTAATCTGAACTGTTCAACATTTTGGGTTGTTCTGTGTTTCACAGGCTTGGCCTAAATAGCCAAGTGGTTATGGTACTGGGTTTGTAACCCCAAGACCAAGAGATGCTGCAGCATCAATGATTCTTAAAAGCTCCAAAAGAATGAGAAAGACCAACCAGATAACAATTGCAAAAGGTAACAATGGGAATAGTGTAAGGAACTAGGGAAAGGAACCATTTGAGTCTATGTGATTTGTGTTCGTGCAAAAAGAGAAAAAAACTTCAAGGGCTGGAAACACAATTGTTCAACAGTTGTCTTTTCCATACTGGATGTTGAAAGATGAACAAGAATTTTAATAGAATAAGGAAATAAATTGAAACAATAGAAGGGGAAACTAATGACTGAATGGAAACAAGCCTGCTTGAAACATTACCGGGAGAACATTGGATGATACTCCGACAAGCACTAAAGAAACAATAGATTGAACAAACAGGTAAAACTGTAAGCAGCCCCCTGCTGTGGAAAATGTGTAGAAGCCTTTGAAAGTAAGATTGGAATGACTGAAAATGGAGTATCTCTCTAACTCTTTTAATTGCACCCTTAATGTTGCCTCAGTGTCATAATGCAAATTATTTTCTCATGTAAAACAGAAATTCCCCCTTTTTTAGTGGGGTGCACCTAATAGACACTGAATCATAAATAAAGACAAAAGTGAATGCCCTCCTGTCCACAAGTTAGGAAGGTCACCAATATACTGGAAGATATTGGTGCTCCTTCTCCAGAGCCATAGAGGATCTAATGCCTGAAGTTACGACATGACTCTGTATTCTCTGTGATCAATTAGTTTCCCTTATAATAAAACCAGGAGCTATCCTTGATGACATTCTGATTGAAACCTTAATACCATGTGGATGTTTAAACATTGGCTGATGATCAGATATCACACTTTATCCACTAGAAAGAAAAGGAAACTATAAATCTAGCTTTGCTTACTGAGAATACTTCAACAGAAGTAGAATTTAAGCAGACGACATGTAGGGATGCCAAACCTATCTAAGCTATGTCTGAAACACTTTGGAACATTTGAAGTTTCAAACAAAGCCACATCTGCCTGCAGCTGTTATTGTTTTAATTCCTCTTGTGACAATTTTCCAAGCCTGACGAATAGTTAGGTTAAAAAAAATGTATTTTTTTAGACTAGCAGATAGTACTAAAATTCAACTAGTAAACACATCAATTTACTGCATGGGTGATGAAGCTGTGGCTTTAACCACATGAATAAGCTTAGCATTTTATTCATTCATTTATATATGATGTGATGAATTATGTTTCATGGAAAACCATTTAACAGAAATATTTTTGGTAAAAATAGAACTACAGAGTGAATTTGACAACATGAGAATGCTGCAGAAGATTTCAATCAAAAGTAAAGGGTGTTCTTGAATTTTCTGGACCTGACTGAATAGTTTCCGGGGAGCTATAGCTAGTAAGAAAAATATGATTTTGCTAACAGAAAGTCCACATGTGCAGCTCAACACAGAAATTCAAAATTGCTGTTTGTGGTTCTTCTGCCCGTTATGGTTCCCACCCCCTGCCAGTGTTACCCTAAACAATTAATGAATTGATTAAAAATTACACTTAAGAGGTTAGTTTCACTTTAAAATCCCTTTGAAAAATTCACACCTTGCTCAGTATGGTGTAACTGGGTTTTTAATGATTTACTAAATTCATGATTACTGCTAAACACCTCACTAGCCCTGAAAAACTAATCTTATGTGTTGAATTTTGAATATTTCCATTATGGTAAACTCCACATTTTAAAAATAATTATCTTTATCATAATTGAATAATTTATTTTGTTTTCTTAAAATTTAAATCAAAAAGGATGATAATCAGTGCTTTTAAATTCCTGAATTACTGCCTGTGAGAATACCTCAATGGGACTGGTTGCTTACTCTGCTTGCAAACAAACTGCCACTGTACACCAGACCCCTTTGACTTTACACTGCTCTCAGGAAAGGAGACTACTAGATATTTATAGGCAGCTTTTTTTGAGGTCAGCAGCAGGCACTTTGATTCACTGCTGATCACAAGCTCTGCCAATTGTTACAGGAAGGTTTAAAGTTATACTTACCATTGGTCCCTTTAAGATTATAAGCAGAATAACTTCAAGGGACTCTGGCACTGAATATCTTCAACTTGACTGAGTTCCAATTGAACTCTAATCATAGAAGTGAAAGAACAAACTTTTAACCTGGTGTTGTCCCCTCTTAGATAATCCACTATCATTTGTATAAGGACCGCATTGGAATTACAGCTGAATTCTGTTATATGAGTTCATAATTATGAACCATCTATGTTTGTTGTCATTTATCTAAAGCCATGCTAAGAAAATGTTACATAGACAATTTAAAATCCCACAGATGGTATCTTTAAAAAAACTGAAGTTATGTTCCAATCCTTTGAAGAGTTCACTGCAGTGAATGAAAGAAATCAAATTACAGTATGACTGTGCATAAGGTCGATATTGTGCTTTATCTCTAATGACATTCATTGCTCAGGAGAGAATTGGTACTCTTAATAACCATATGTGTCTGCCATTTCAATTTGGAATAGTCCATGAAGAAAGAGATGAAGAGAGAAGCTTAATTCAAAAGAGCATCCTTCTAAAATATTCCTGAGCCATTACCATTTCACTGAATATGCTAGGAGGAATAAAAGTAAAAATATTTCAGCTCATTCGAGGAATTGAATGCAGATAACAAATTAATGCAGCACTTTTTCTGAATAGGCCTCAGACATCTGTTATTGATTTGAACTTGCTCATCTTGTTTTGATGAATCTTTCTTCTGTAGCTTGCAGTACAGATTTGATATTTTGAAAGCTATTTGTGAGCTATATTTTCTCTGATGAGTTGAAATGTTGTCCCTTAGGAGAAGTAATTTGTTCCTTTCAAAAACATACTAGGACACTCTCACTCTTTTTGGTGTAAATGTCTCCCTCTGCTTAGTGCAAGAGCTATCTAGTGCAAAGTAATTAAAAAAATTCATGAGATGAACAGTGACTAAGAACTGATCAGACTGGAGGTGGCTGATTGAAGATGGTGATTTTCCCTCTATGAAGGATAATTTTTATCAAGCTTTTAACAATCTGGATTAAGTGTGAAATGGATAGGCTACAAATATACTGAAACTCTACTGTTGGGAGTAAAGGGTGAAATTCAAATGGCATAACCAATGGTTGGAATTTTTTGCCCCATCAGGGAGTGGGCTGGCAGGCATTGGTGGGGGAGGGTGGGGAAGAGGTTGGTGGTGGAGTGTGATGAAGATACGTAAAATTGGATGGGATGGTAGGGGTTACCATGCCCATTGCCTAAATGACTTCACTGGAATTTTATCAGCTGCGGGGGAAGTGACGGGTGGCCTGTCCAACATTGGACCAATTGAGGATGAGTACAGACTGAGCTGGCTGAGTCCTAAAGGACATAGCTGCTAGACTGGGTCTGCGGCAGGTGGTGAGGGAACCAACAAGGGGGGAAAAGATACTTGATCTCATCCTCACCAACTTGCCTGCCACACGTGCATCTGTCTTTGACAATATTGGTAGGAGTGATCACTGCACAGTCCTCGTGGAGACGAAGACCTTTCTTCATGTTGAAGATACCCTCCACCATGTTGTGTGGCAGTACCACTGTGCTATGTGGGATAGATTTCGAGACTGGACATCCATGAGGCATTGTGGGTCATCAGCAGCAGAATAGTACTCAACCACCATCTGTAAAATCATGGCCCAATATATCCCACACTCTACCATTATCACCAAACCAGGGATCAACCCTGGTTCAATGAAGAGTACAGGAGGGCATGCCAGGAGCAGCACCAGTCATACCTAAAAATGATGTATTAACCTGGTGAAGCTACAACACAGGACTACTTGCATGCCAAACAGCATAAGCAACAAGCGATAGACAGAGCTAAGCAATTCCACAACCAATAATTCAGATCTAAGTTCTGCATCCAGTTGTGAATGGTGGTGGACAATTAAACAACTCACTGGAGGAGGATCCTCCACTAATATCCCTATCGTCAATGATAGAGGAGCCCAGCATATCAGTGCAAAAAAGAAGGCTGAAGCATTTTCAACAATATTCAGCCAGAAGTGCCAAGTGGATGATCCATCTCAGCTTCCTCCAGAGGACCCCAGCATCATGGATGCCAGTCTTCCTCCAATTCAATTCACTCTACATTATACCAAGAAATGGCTGAAGACACTGGATACTGCAAAGGCTATGAGCTCTGAAAATATTCCAGCAATAGTACCGAAGACTTGTGCTCCAGAACTAGCTGTTCCCCTAGCCAAGCTGTTCCTGTACAACAACAATGCTGGCATCTACTCAGCAATGTGGAAATTTGCCCAGATGTGCCCTGTACACAAAAAGCAGGACAAATTCAACGCAGCCAATAACTGTCCCATCAGCCTAGTCCCTTCATCAGTAAAGTGATGAAAGGGGCCATCAACAGTGCTATCAAGCAGCACTCCTTAGCAATACCTGCTCATTGATGCTCAGCTTGGGTTCCACCAGGGCCACTAGCACCTGACCTCATTACAACCTTGGTTCAAACACGAACAAAAGAGCTGAACTCCAGAGGTGAAGTGAGAATGACTTGCATCAAGGAGCCCGAGCAAAACTGGAGTCAATGGGAATCTGGGGGAAACTCTCTGCTAGTTGGAGTCATGCCTAGCACAAAGGAAGATGGTCGTGGTTGTTGGAGGTCAAACATCTCAATTCCATGACATCACTGCAGGAGTTCCTCTGGATAGTGCCCTCGGCCCAACCATCTTCAGCTGCTTCCTCAATGACCTTCTTTCCATTATAAGTTCAGAAGTGGGGATTTCGCTGATGATTGCACAATGTTCAGCACCATTTGTGACTCCTCAGATACTGAAGCAGTCCATGTCCAAATGCAGCAAGACCTGGACAATATCCAGGCTTGGGCTGACAAGTGGCAAATAACATTCGTGCCACACAAGTGCCAAGTAATGACCATCTCCAACAAGAGAGAAGCTACCATCGCCCTTGATATTCAATTCCATTACCATCGCTGAATCTCTTGAATCCTGGGTTTACCATTGATTAGAAACCAAACTGCACTAGCCATTTAAATATTGTGGCCACAAGAGCAGATTAGAGACTAGGGATCCTGTGGTAACTAACTCACCTCCTGGCTCCCCAAAGCCTGTCCACCATCTACAAGGCAGAAGCCAGGTGCGTGATGGAATACTCCCCATATGGCTGGGTGAAAGCCACTGTAGAAACACTCAAGAAGTTTGGCACCATCTAGGACAAAACAGACCCCTTGATTGACACCCCTTCCACAATATTCACCCCCTCCACTACCAATGCACAATGGCAGCAGTGTGTACTATCTACAAGATGCATCCCAGGAACTCACCAAGGCTCCCTGGACAGGACCTTCCAAACCCATGACCGCTACCATCTAGAAGGACAAGGGCAGCAGACATTATGGAACACCACTACCTGGAAGTTCCCGTCCAAGTCACTCACCACCCTGGCTTGGAAATATATTGCCATTTCTTCACGGTTGCTGGGTCAAAATCCTGGAACACTCTCCCTAACAGCACTGTGGGTGTACCTACACCACATGGACTTCAGCAGTTCAAGAAGGCAGATCACCACCCCCTTCTCAAGGGAAATTAGGGATGGATGACAAATGCTGGACTAGCCAGCGATGCCCACATTCCATGAATGAATAAAACAAAAACAAGTGACCAATTAATGTCGTTCCCTCTGGGACACCCTGGTCCATTCCTCCATCACCCCCTACACCTCAACCCCCTCCCACGGCACCTTCCCATGCAACCGCAGAAGGTGCAACACCTGCCCCTTTAATTCCCCTCTCCTCGCTGTCTAAGGGCCCAAACATTCCTTTCAAGTGAAGCAGCATTTCACTTGCACTTCCCTCAACTTAGTCTACTGCATTCATTGCTCCCAATGCAGTTTCCTCTACTTTGGAGAGACCAAATGCAGACTGGGTGACCGCTTTGCAGAACACCTTCGGTCTGTCCGTAAGTATTACCCAGACCTCCCTGTCGCTTGCCATTTCAACACTCCATCCTGCTCTCATGCCCACATGTCCATTCATGGCTTGCTGCATTGTTCCAGTGAAGCTCAATGCAAACTGGAGGAACAGCACCTCATCTTCCGACTAGGCACTTTACAGCCTTCCGGACTGAATATTAAGTTCAACAATTTTAGATCATGAGCTCTCTTCTCCATCCCTACCCCCTTTCCGATTTTCCCCCTCCTTTTTGTTTTTTCCAATAATTTATATAGATTTTTCTTTTCCCACCTACTTCCATTAATTTTAAATGTATTTCCATCCATTGTTTTATCTCTGCCTTTTAGCCTATTTCGCTCCATTCCCCCACCCCACCCCCACTAGGGCTAACTGTACCTTGCTCGTCCTGCTTTCTACCCTTAATTAGCACATTCCTTTAGATAATATCACTACCTTCAACACCTCTTTGTCCTTTTGTCTGTGACACCTTTTGGTTATCTCCACCTATCACTGGCCCTCTATCCAGCTCTACCTGTCCCACTCTCCCCCCCCCCACTCCCTAAAACCAGCTTATATTTCACCTGTCTTCTATTTTTACTCTGTTGAAGGATCATTCAGACTCGAAACGTTAACTGTGCTCCTATGCTGCCAGACCTGCTGAGTTTTTCCAGGTATTTTTTTTTTATTTTGTATTTCCAGCATCAGCTGTTTTTTACTTTATATGTGACCAATTAATGGGTACTTAAGAGACTCTTCTCTCCTCTCCCCCCCCCCACCGCCCCCCCACCCCAAGGCTGGTATTTGGCCAGGGTTGGCAGATACCCACACCACATGGCTCAGTTGCCAGGTGTACCCTGGGAGCCTAACTGTGGCTTAGAGGTGGGTCCCTCCTGTTTGGACGCCCTGTGCCCCCAGTGGAAAGAGCAGCCACCCCCTTGATCAATGCTACCCCAACCCTCAGTTCCTGATCACCACATTCCCCTCCTTATTGGAGCCTGCCTGGCTGGTCATGGTGAACCCACCCCGCTTACATGTTTCCAATCCCACCCCTCCCCCTCCTGGCATTGCTGGGACTGAAGAGCTGCTGGCCCTGATTGACTGGTTTGGCCAAAAGCGGAATATCCGGCCTTGGGTGCGGAAGCCACGCCTTCAGCCAACTAGTTGTCTGACAACCATAAAATCTAGCCATGGCTTCCAGGACTGGTGATGGTAGTCTTACCCCCAACTTTCCAGAGGTGGGCAGGGACACCATCTCCACATTAAATCCCAGCCAATGAGTGTGCCAAAATTAGTACCTAAGCCAGTTATGTGCTAAAAATCCAAGCCTGGTTACAGTGAAAATTCTTGAAGTATTTTATTTCTTTCCTCCCCTCAGGCCACTGCACCTCACTTACTTTTTGTTCTTCCTAGCCTAGTGGACTCGCTCCAATGTTTTCTCCCTGCAGCTATTTTGAGTGTTATCGCTCGCTTTACTGCTTCAGACTTGCTCGTCATGAACCAATCAAGAATCAAGCTTTACTAATCCCTCAGGATGAACAAATTTGAACTGCGTAGCTAAGCTTTTCTTGTGCACAAGTGCTCTAAAGCTCCTAAAGGAACCATGGAGCTCTGTGGAAGGAACTCACTGTTGTCTTAGAGATTGTCTCTCGAATTAGCTTCACTGTGTTCAATTCCATTTCATCCACATTCTGCTGGATTCAAAGTAAGAATAAAAACACAAATGCCTATCCTAACTTCATATCAAAGATTTGTCATTGATTAGTGATGACTTTCAGGACTTGACCTCCCTCTTCAACATCTTAAATGTAGAAAGCAATTAGGAGATATGCAAACACTGTAATCATCATTGGATAATTGGGGTTGTGTTCTCCTCTGATTTGCAGATTACTGACAGATTAAGAATACCACTCTGCCCCAAGAACCATAAGCAGTGATAGAACATGTTGAATATCCTCACATAAGTAAAGTCACTGTTGCTATTGCACATCATGTACCATTGAGGAAATGTTCATGTCACTCATGCTGAGGTTATTTTGACTTTAGGGCTGGATTTTATGCTCGCCCACTGGTTGGTTTTAAGGTTGGGGGCATATAAAATCCAGAGGGCTGGCCTTCCTGCCTCCTGTCTGCCCGCTTCCAAACTTTTATGCCATTTTATGGGGTGTAGAAGAGGCATTCAACAGACTTCCCACCCGCCCTTGGGCCCATTGAGACCAATTAATTCCCAGTTAAGAGCCTCATCTCGCTGCTGCTGGTATTTTATCTGCAGTGGTGGGAGTTCCATGTCAGGTGGAAAGCCTGGCAGCTTTAGATATGGAGTCTGGTGTTAGGTAAGAGGAAAGGAATCTCTTTTGTGGGCCTCTTGGACCCATTATAGACAACCTCCACCACCACCCCCCCCCCCACCCTGCCCCCCCAACCCCACAAAGGTCAGTCTCCCCCCTGATCTCTCTCCCCAGCTCTTGAACCCAGCCCTGCACCCCTCTCTCCAAGATTCCAGACTTACCAGGGCTCCTCAGCATTGGGGACTGCCTGTAGTCAGGTTAGAGGCCACCAGATTGGCTGGCAGTTCCCTAAGGCAGGACTTTAGCCATCGGGATCATGGCCAGGCTCCCCCCCAAGGTTGTTTAGCCATTGGGTTGTGGCGGAGGGTGGGGGTTGTTGGTGGGATCACGGTGCTCCATAAAATCCAGCCTAATGTAATCGTTTGAAGCAAGTGCTGGAACATTGGCAGCACGTTTTACATATATTTTATCTTTATTTCCATCAAAATCATTGAAGCAACTGCTCTTTTAAAGAATAGACAGACTCCTTGGGCCAAATAGCCGCCTTCTGTTCTGTAAATTGTTATGGTTCTGCTGTTAGTTTTGAAAATTCACTTTTCTGGAGCAAGTTAATCATGCCACAGAGATAATATGTGCTGTTATCTGGATTGAAAGACATGCTGGTCCCATTCAGACCATGTCATCTCTTGTGGTAAAAAGTGGTCCAATTGAATTCCTTGAGCAAACTATAATTTCAGTTTAAATTCAAGTTTCAATAAGGGAGTATTGCTGATAATGGATCAATTATTAAAGTTGCTGAAATGTGAAGATTTTCATGTTTAGAGTAACTAATGATGCATTAATCATTATTGTAGGATGCTGTCAGGGAAAAAAAGGAAGCTTGATTTTCTTCACATTGTATGGTTTTGTTTCATGGGTCTGCCAGTTGTGAATCCTGATGTATCAATGGAACAATTAAGAGCGCGTCAGTGATAAATTAACTGTTACTGAACACTCTAAAATTATAAATTAAAAGTATACTGTCTGTTTCCAGGCCTGTGCAGCAGCAAACGCAGGATGAGTGGGAGCAAACGCAATCCCAAGCAATTTTTGACACTTTCCGAGATAGAGGTATGCCCCTCACCTCAGAAGTGGACAAAGGAATAAAAACTCCAGACCTGTAAACCCGGTTTGAATTTTTCTTTTCAAACAAGGAGCAGGAGTAGGCCATTCGGCCCCTCAAGCCTGTTCCGCAATTTAATAAGATCATGGCTGATCTGACAGTAACCTCAAATCTGCATCCCACCTACCACTGATAACCTATCACCCTTTGTTTACCAATAATCTGCCCACCTCTGCCTTAAAAATATTCTACCGCCTTTTCAGGAAGAGTTCCAACAACTCACAGAAAGAAAAGATTTCACCCCATCTCTGTTTTAAATGGGTGAACCCTTCTTTTTAAGAAATAACCCCTAGTTCTAAATTCTCCCACAACAGGACACATCCTCTCCACATCCAACCTGTCAGGACCCCACAGGATCTTATACGTTTCAATCAAGTCACCTCTTATTCTTCTAAGCTCCAGCGGATACAAGCCTAGCCTGTTCAATCTTTCCTCATAAGACAACCCATCCATTCCAGGTATTAGTGAACTGCTTCCAACGCATTTACATTCTTCCTTAAATAAGGTGACCAATACTGTACACAATACTCCAGATGTGGTCTCACTAGTACTCTGTATAACTGAAGCATGACCTCCCTACTTTTGTATTCAATTCCCCTCATGATAAATGAGAACATTTTATTAGTTTTCATAATTACTTGCAGGTTAAATCATCATAGGCTGGATCTTACGCCACCATGGCCCCCCCCACCCAACCCCACCCCCCGCCACCGCCACCGCCACCGCACCCCCAACCCCCCCCCCACCCCCCGCCGAGTGTGTTTTCACTGGTGGGGGAGGGGAGGGGTTGTGGGCACGTAAAATATGCCGGGTGCCCAGCCCACCTCCCTCCTGGCCATCCTGACCTGTTCCCCATAATACGGGGGTTGGGAAAGTCACCAATAGACCACCCACCCTTAGACCTATTGAAGTCCTTAAATGCCCAATTAACTGGCAAGTAAGGACCTCAATCCACCATAAAACTCTAGGCAGTGGCGGGTGGTCCAGATTGCGAAAGACTGTTTTTGAAAGGGCTTCTTTGAAAAGGTGAGAAGGAAGGGGGGTACATCAATCAGGGAGGAGCCCAGGGCACAGGGGTCCACACCCCAAGATGTCACCCCTACTTCGTTCCTCGCTGCCTGCCCTCCAAAACCTGGCCCCCCACTCCCCTCTACCCCCTCCCTAGCCTATCTGATCCCTCCCCACCCTAAAAGCCCAGAACGTGCCTGTCTCCAGTCACCATCGTCTTTTATGAACCCGCTTGCAGTCCCAGCAGAGCCGGTTACTGTATTCTGGCACTTGAGAATGGAACTTCCTGTCCACTAAGAGGCAAAGGTCCAAACCGGAGCCTGTTTAGTCCACTCCCAATATGTTATCACTGTGGGGCAGACTTGTTAAACGTCAGTTCACTTGGGACTGACTTTCCAACCTGTTGGTGAGGGGAGGAGCAGTCCACCCCTCCCCCTATAAAATCCAGCCCTATGTTTTCCTCTGTGTAGACCTTTCTTCTAACTTCATCACTAATAAAGCTTCACTACAACAGGCTGAAGTGTTACTCAATGGCATTTAATTTAATAGGCAACAGGCTATCCTTCATCAATTGTTTTAATTATTTGCTCCATGCACTTTAGAGTTTCCAGGCAGCAGGATGAAATTGTAAACATACTCCTATAAAAACTATTAAAATCCTTGTCACGCACAACACATTGATGAGAATGGGAATAAGAGACTTCCATTTTAGAGTGAAGTACAAACCATATTATTTAATGAATTCAAAATATAAATGATCAAGCTGATTACAGGAGCATACAGCCACATTCCTGCCATGTCTGGGAATTAGCTCCAGTCGTGCAAGAGAAAATCAAGGGCCATATTTTATTGGTACAATAGTTTATTGGTCATTTTTTGAGTAACTAATGGTTGGATGATAAGTGTTCCTGCCCACACTCTCTTCAAATTACATTCATTTACTCCAGACAGTGACAGGCCATTATTGGTTAAATGGTTGCACTTTGGAAAATTGTGTACCAGGCAGAACCAGGTAAACTGATGGTATCCATATCACACGAAGAAAACATATGAAATTGTATTTAAAATCAGACTATTGTGTAAATTGAATTTCCATTATTCCAACACTTTAGAAAGTACTGTATTTTTGCTGTATATAAACTGGATACTAACCATCTCAGGCAGTAGCTTCATCTAGGAATGAGAGTCATCTACGAATGCAGTGATGTGCCACTATTGCAATTTATACCATAAATCTTGGATCGCGTATACTCCCTCTCACCCTCACAAACACTTGTGGAATATTTTTTGGTGTGAAAAATTGTGCATTATGCATAAAGATGTACAGTGCATAGATATTTAGAGTAGTAAAAAAGATACAATATCAGTGAAAAATAAGACTGATCTTCAAAATCCATGCTTAGGCACTTCTACAACTTATTTTCTATACTACCCAGTTGACCAGTTGATTTTTTAACGAATATTTCTTTATTCTTCAAGTATAAATTTACAGTTAGCCTTTTTTGCAACAATTACACAAAGCACATACAATAGACAATATTTAATCAACATTCATAATTTAATTGGCATTTTTTTATAAATTATGTGTAGAGGAACATCTGTAAGTGAGTGTAGGAGCAGACTGCATTCAATGTAAGAGCATATTACTAAGAGTGTTGGAGTGGAATGTGTTATGTATTCACTGGTATGCTGTATATCATATAACTGATTTATCTCAGGGCAGTACAAAGATGACATTAGCTCTAGATCTACAACAGGCTTATTTACAGTACTTTAAAATATCTCAATAATTACAGGGTTTCTACACACACACACTCAGACTCTGGAACTGTCTAAATAGTGTCTGTTGCTGAATCTCTCTAGCTCCACCCACAGGCTTAAGCACAGTGAACATGGACTACTGAACAGACTAATACAATCAAACACTGGTAAATTAAACCATTGAACACTACATCTTTTCCTCCTTTTAACTAAAGACATTATTTTAAATTAAATCATTCTAAGCAACAAACACATACATCAAGTAATTTCATAGAGAAAACAGACAAGTCAAACACAAGTACATAAGTAGTCCTTGAGATACAAAGGTTTTGTAGGTCTGCTTTTTTTTCATTCATTCACGGAATATGGGCTTCGCTGGCTGGGCCAGCATTTATTGCCCATCCCTAGTTGCCTTTGAGAAGGTGGTGGTGAACTACCTTCTCGAACTGCTGGAGTCCATGTGGTGTAGGTACTCCCACTGTGCTGTTAGGAAGGGAGTTCCAGGATTTTGACCCAGTGACAGTGAAGGAATGGTGATATATTTCCAAGTCAGGATGGTGAATTACTTGGAGGGGAACCTCCAGGTGGTGGTGTTTACATCCATCTGCTGCCCTTGTCATTCTTGGTGGTAGTGGTCGTGGGTTTGGAAGGTGCTGCCTAAAGAGCCTTGGTGAAATAGATCTACAAATTTGAGGTTGTGCAATAGCAGTACAGCTAAGCATATCAGCTACCTGGTTGTATGAACCTGCAAGAATCTTGAAGTTATGCTGATGAAGATAATCTGACCATCCATAGATGCTTAGAAGTCAATGACCCTGATCCTAACAAAGCTACCAGTGTAGTCAGTGCTTGGTGATGGGTGCAGAGGGTGAAATTTCTATCATTTCTACATGTGCCAATGTTCACATGCATAGATGCAGGCTAGTGCTTCCCAACCTCCTGTAGAATATTTGCATTTAGTTTTCAATAATGGGAATGATGCAGAAGTGATTGGTCTTTTGATTCCTTCAACAGGCTATGACAGTACAGTTCCACTTACAGTTCCCGATGCATCTTTTTTGACATACATTTCGCCTTGCAGGATTGAAATGCGTGGAGACTGGCGGAGATGCTATCTTCGCTTTCAACATTTCAATTGCTGTTTGCTGTGCGAATGTCCATTCCCATTTTGCACCTTTGTGCAGTAACTTCCAAAGAGCTTCCATGATCTCTGCATACGTGGGAATGAATTTATGATAAAAGTTGGCAGTACTGAGGAACGATGTCAACTCTTTCACTTTAGACAGTGTCGGAAGCGCATGAATGCCTTAGACATTGCCGTATGTAAGTTTTACTCCAGCTGCTGTCACTTTGTACCCTAGGAAGTCAATCTCAGGTGCCGTGAATGTGCATTTCTCCTTGTTGAGTGCCAAATTGTTTTTTGCAAGCTGAGTAAGCACTGCTGATAATTGTTGACCTGCTTTGTCTCTTTCATAAACAACTATGTCATCAAGTAGATTAAGCAGCCCGTCAACCTCTGAAAAGACTGAAGAAATGATCCCCTGGTATGCGCTAGGTGCTAAACTTAGTCCATAGGGCATTCTGCGGTACTGAAACACCCTCAGGAGTAATAAGAACTGTAGGATATCAGTTTCACTGTTCTAGAGGTAGCTGAAGATAGCTCCATTGCAAATCGAGCTTTGTGAAGATTGTGAAATCATAAAATGATGCTGACAGTTTTTTGATCATGGAAAGTGGATATTTGTCTGGAATGATGATCTTGTTTACCACCTTAAGGTCAACACAGTGTCCAATTTTGCTATTTTTTCATCATGCAATTACTAGGTTTGATATCTGCGGTGATGAGTCTATTTGCTCAAGTTTCTTCTGCTTCTAGTTGTTTCAGCTCCTGCGACACTTTGGTATGGATGGAAATGACAACCGGCTCAAATTTTGTGATATTGGTGGAATTGATGTGGAGGAGCACGACAGTAGCCTTGATCTCCCTAAATCTGGTCAATAAGGAAGGATACCAGCATGTATAGTCTATGTCGTAGATTATGTTAATGTGTGCTTCAGTGGGGTCTTCAAGTTTGAATCCAAGCCTATCAAAAAGGTTTAGCCCAAAAAGATTTCAGCCTTTTGTAACATAGAAAGTGAACTTGTCTAGGGTGACATTTTTGAAGCAGACTGGAACTGGGATCATTCCCAAAACTGGAATGATCGAAGAGTTTCTGTCACAGGAGTGAGAACAAACTGCAAAAAGTACTGATTGGTTAGGGTTAGATACTTTCGTGCCAAAATTGATAAGAAATGACACTGAGATGCCTGTAATCTGAGCTGAGCGTTCCTTAAAATGAACCAGTGCTTTACCTTTTATGGTGGTATATACATATCATACCTCACTCTCAGGAAGAGACTCTTCCACATGCTGAACCAATGAAGCCATCTTCTTTGATGATCTGCACACCCTTGTAAAATGTTTCAAAGCATGAGTTGCACTTTTACCCTTGGCTTGGACATGGTGTTGGACGTTGTGACTCTACGGACATTTCCACAATTCAGGCACTGTTTTGAAGCTATCTGATCATGATGGGGCATGCGTTGATGAGACTGTTGAGGTCTCTTTATCTGTAACCTTTGCAGCTGACCTGGCTGGGCAAGCCGTGTCTGTGACCCTGAGTCTCAGGGTGCATTGTTATGTAACCTCTTCGAACCTAACATGGCAGATTTGAGTTGGAGTCCCATGGTTTTGTCTTTTTCCCCCAAGTTAAATTACTATTCTCCATGAGGAGGTGTTCCCTAATTCATGGAATTGAAATCTTTTCAATTTATTGGCCACGCATTAGCCATTGGTTAGTGTGCCAAATTTACACGTAGAAGCCAATTGCCACATGCTGCCATGTATTGTTTAGTGAGCTCACTATTTCCTTGGGATCTCTGGTGGAATGTGTATCATTAGATCATCAAATTTTTCTTTGGCCTGAAGTATTTTTCAAATATTTGCGGTAACAATGTTGACATATCTTCTGTGAGCCACTTGAATATTCATTGGCTTCTGCTCTGAGACAATGCATGAGTATGAGTATTGTCTTCTTACAAATCACTAGTGCATCTGTCCATTCCTGTAGTCAGCAAGTAGGTCTTAACCCCACAGCTCATTGCTTCCATGAAAAAGATGGTTCTGCAGCTGGTAAATTTGCATTTTTATCAACCATTCTTGTCACCACTTTTGTTATGTGTTCATCGGTTTGTTGTATATCATATATATCTCAGAGCAATGCAGAGATGACACTAGTTCTAAACCTATAACGGGCTTATTTACAGTACTTTAAAATATCTCAGTAATTACAGTATTTCTAAACACATGCTCTCCACCTAGATTCTGGGACCTTCTGAATGATCTCAGTTACTTAAGTTCTTTAGTTTCACCAGCAGGCTTAAGCAATTAAGCACAATGAAGATAGATCAGAGAATATAATCAAACACAGATCAGTTAAAGCATTGAACAGTACAGACCACAATGAATGTATGAGTAGGCTGCAAAGAATGTAGGAGGAGACTGGAATGAGTGTGGGAGTAGACTGCAATGAATTTTGATTTCAACATAATGGGAATCTGGGAATGAAGAAGACCAGGACGGTTGTCATATTTAGGACCAAAGGAGAAAGTTCAAATCATAAATACTATGGATGAAACAAAGAAAAGCAAGCAGGTTATAATAGAGAGAAAGAATTTGGAGGCTAGAAATAAAAGAACAAATTGCTATAATGTATCCTGCCCAGAACTGTAGGACCTGACTGAAGAGCCTCTGCTGAAATGGTAGCAGTATTCCATTCATATTCTTATTTAAGAGAATGAAGAATTTCTAGGGGTAAAATTCAACCTCAGCAAGGCTGTAAACCCTTGTAAGACTGTGGCTGTGCAATCAGAAAGATGGTGATATCGCACCAAGCTAAAGATTAGATTGAGGTATTGTCATCACCTGCAGGCATTAATCACATAATTAATTAGGCCAGATGCTGTACTGTCAACCCTGAACTGTTACACTAAATTATAATATTTTCATACTGCTCATTTGCAAGACTCACCTGATGGCACAGCAAACCATTCCGATGGATAGGTGAGCTACATGGAAAAGAAACGGGCAATAGTAAGGACGTTACAATTGGCTTTGATGAAGGAGGGAAGAATTGTCCAGTGTTCCCACGCCTGAATGCCATCCAACCTTACCTGCTGAAAATGTAACTGTTGGTATCAGGTGGGGACAGGATTGGGCCTGGCCTCAGTGGTTAAATAGTTTGTTGGGCAATCAGGTGAGAGAGTCAGGATGCACTGCGCACTTCTGAAGGTTTCTAATGAGGTATCGATCTCTTTGAGAAAGGAAGACAAACAGAGAAAATTGTTAAGACAGAATAAACTCCACTTTGGTAAATATGTTTTAAGCTATTGTAAGCTGTTATATGTTTTTTTTCTTAGGTTATCAGCAATACATATCCCAGAACTATAACATTTTATTTGGACCCATCAATGCATGTTGTTATCTTTTCATATTGGTATAGTAGCACTGGGTTATTCTGCTGGACGAGTACTCCATAGGCCTGGACTAGAGGGTTTAATTTAGAACAGACTCGATTTCTCCACTCACTACCCATCCGTAAACAGAAAGGTGTTTTTAATTTTTGATTTCCACCCTTTATAAATGATGGTGTATGTTCCCCAACCCTTCAGTTTGGAGTGACCCAATCCTATTAATTACTCCACAGCAAACTCGAGATCAAGTAAAATAAGGGGGTTGGTTTGTCCTACGTACGCACGCATGCACACATGCGTACACACACACAGACACCGCGGTAAAAGTGTTTCACAATGTTCAACCCTTTTTGCATTCATGCAATAAAAGAGGGAAAAGAAAGGGGTTCAGCGCAGAGAACACAATGAAAATAAGAATTATGGTTTCACGTGAGTCCAGAATCAAGTCCAACGAGGAATTATTTTGCAGAGTTTAGCTGGCTGAAGGCCGGTGGTGAAAGATTCACTTTTCCAGTGATGTTGATGTCCCAAGATGAAGTAGTTACCCAGAGATTGAATCAGTTCTGTAGGCGATAGTACAAAATCTTCCCAGCAGAATCAGGTTAGACAGGGGCCAGTTGTCCAACTTGGCCTGAGCTTGCTTCTGTCTGGCTTGCCCGTCAGATGTTAAACAGCAGACTGAAGATGGAATCCGAAAGCTGTATAATTAAAGCAACCCAAACAACTCAACTCAGTCATGTGACAGGGTGGCTTTGGGTTGAGTTATTCAGCTAATGAGGCCTCTTGTTAAAACCCATTGTGTTTTGAGCAGGTAACTGTAGAACCATTAACCACAATGTTGAAGAGGAGTCACAAAAAGCTCTGCCTTTGTGCATAGCCAGCTGATGCAGGCATCATGTTGGTTTGGCTGGAATATCTACACAATGCAAGGAGTGTTACATTCCACAGATTTGAATTTGTTAGCCTTTGTCCACTTTTAGACTGCTCAGATACTAACAGATGTAAATTCAGTTAATTAAATAAATATGGAATTAAAAAGGTAGTATCAGTAATGGTGACACAAAACTATCAGATTGCTGTAAAAAGCCAGCTGGTTCCTTAATATCCTATCTGGAAGGAAATCTGTTGTCCTTAGCCAGTCTGCCCTACATGTGGTTCCAGACTCAGAGCTACTGGACAAGAGAGCTGTTGGCCAGTCAGATTGGCTGGGGCAGGAAACCCCGCTACCCTTTACATTCTGCCCCAGGTCATCATAGCAGGACCTGCAAGACCGTGTTTGAGGCCCAAATATCTTCAGCTGCTTCATCAATGACTTTTACTGCATCATAAGGTCAGAAGTGGGGATGTTCATGAATGATTACACAGTGTTCATTTCCATTCACAACTCCTCAGATACCAAAGCAGTTCAAGCAAGAGAGAACCACTTCCCCTTGATATTCGACAGCATTACAATTGATGAATTCTCCACCATCAACAGCCTGGGGTCACTATTGACGAGAAACTTATCTAGACCAATCACATAAATACTGTTGCTATAAGAGCAGGTCAGAGATATTCTGTGGTGAGTAACTTTGCTCTTGACTTACAAAGTCTACAAGACACAAGTGAGGAGCATAATGGAATGCTCTCCACTGGCCTGGATGGTTGCAGCTCCAACACGCTCAAGGGCCAGAATTTTACATTCTGCATGGGGGTGTTCCCGACTTGAATGCATGTGCAATAGCACAAGATGACATTGGGCAAGCGTCACACCGCACTAATGCGATATTTCGCTCAGCGGGCGCTCATGGCAGTCAGAGGCACATCTGCCGACAATTAAGTGGGCAATTAAGCCCATTAACAATGCAATTAACAGCGATTTTACGTGGCCCATCCACATTTATGGTTGGCGGACGGGCTATTCACCCAGGCAGCATTCCCATTTTTGCTCAAACCTCGATCCAGGGTGGGATGAAATCTCCATGGGGAAATAAAATAAAAAGAGATATCTGGGTATTGATTTTTTATGAGGTATGCTTTCAAAGATCTGATTGTGCTGCATGGACGTATTTTGCAGCATTTTCGTCGTGCCCTTTAGCCTGTGGAGGTCTGCAGCTCACTGGGGCAGCTGTCTGCCTTCAGGGAGCTCTCTCGAAGTGCTCACCTGCACCCTCGGGTTATGTCGGTGCCCGCCCTCTTCCCACCCCCACCCTGGCAGTGCTGAACACTTCAGCACGCGTTTCACGCTGGCTGGGCGTTAATTATCCAGCTGGCTTGAGGCCAATCTTGGCCGTGGCCCATTTCCTGTCCGCTCCCAGACCCATTGATTGCACGCACCCAATGGCCGAAAAATTCAGGCCAAGAAACTCAATACGATCCAGGTCAAAGCAGATTAACACTTCTTCTACACCTTATACATTCACTCCCTTCAACTTTATGGCCACAGTTTGTACCATCTCCAAGATTTACTGATGTGAAACTTCACTCATGAAGATAGATTGAAGAAGTTGGGACTCTTTTCCTTGGAGAAAAGAAAGCTGAGAGGAGATTTTATAGAAGTATTCAAAATCATTAGAGACCTGGGCAAGGTAGATAGGGAAAAACTGTTCCTATTGGCAAGAGAATCAAAACTGTAAGGCACCAATTTAAGGTATTTGGTTAAAAAAAGCAAAAACTATAAGAAAATAAACCTTTTCACACAACGAGTAGCTAGGGTCTGGAATGCAGTGCCTGAAAATGTGGTGGAGGCAGGTTCAATCGAGGCATTCAAGAAGGAATTAGATGAATATTTGAAAAGAAACAATGTGTAGGATTATGGGGAGAAGGCAGGAGAATGGCATTGTGAAATGTTCATTCAGAGTCAGTGTAGACACGATGGGCTGAATGGCCTCCTTTTGTGCTGTAACAATTGTGTGATTCTGAACTCGCCAAGGCTTCTTCAGCAGCACTTCTTAAACCAACAACCTCTACTGCCTAGAAGGACAAGAGCATGGGAAGACTACTGTGTTAATGTGTGTTCACACTACTCATGTTTCTCAATGCCTTTTGCTGTTTGTGGGATCATCATACAATGAATTAAAAGAGCTTTCTGTTGAACAGGGATGCTTTGTGAGGGATGAGAAATTGAATGAATTGGAAAATCATTCCCCCATGTCTTGAGGGTCTGTGTCATGTTGTTTTGTTGCTATTTATGGTTTAAAAAAAACCTGATCAAGCATGGGTGGACTATTTAACCATTGCAACAAAATCATTGGAAGAGATTGCTAACCATAACAGTGTCTTCCTGGCTCCATGTTGTTTGTCATTTAACACATTGTAGTTTAGTATTAGTATGCATACAATGTACAAATCAAAGGTAGAATTGGTGTAAGTGTTTAGTTCGAATCTCCATTTGCTGTAGTTAGGGTGGAATGGTAGCTGAGTTTTTGTGGTGAATTGTGAACTCACTTATGAAAAGTCAAATGAACAAATCATGTTGTGTGATTTGACTGGGTACTCAGCTTAACAAGAGCCCATTAAAGATAAAGATCTGATCCTGCAGTTGTTACAACTGATGTCTGTGTTTAAAGTAATGAAAGAAAATAAAACAGGAGAGCAATCCAACAACCACCATCTCCAAGTGACACAGCATCCTGATTTGGAAATATATTGCCATTCCTTCATAGCTGCTGACTCTAAATCCTGGAATTCTCTACCTAATAGCACTGTGGCATGTTCCTATACCACAGGGACTGCAGCAGTTCAAGAAAATGGCTCACCACCACCTTCTCTTGGGCAATAAAGTTGATCTTGCCAGGGATACCCACATCCCATGAATGCATAAAGGAAAGCATATGCACAGCCTCTCTCAAAATAAAGTGACTATTAAAAGTAAGACTAAAGTTTCGGTAGTTGTATGTGTTTGTATTGTCAGCTTCTTTTGAAAATGGATAGTACATTGGCCTGTTTTCATTTATTGGCACCTCCAAAATTTCCATTTGCTTTCTCATAATGATCTTCAGTGCCTCATAAATATTCTAGTTGGTGTCCATCAACAATCAGAAATAAAAATTGTCTAATCTCAAAGATTAACTTATTTTACCCTCATTCACCTTGTCGAAAGACTTCCATATCACTGATATCAAATTAATGAATTTTCTCACTGATCTGCAAATGCTCAATTATCTAAAACAAAAACAGAAATACCTGGAAAAACTCAGCAGGTCTGGCAGCGTCGGCAGAGAAGAGCAAAGTTGACGTTTCGAGTCCTCATGACCCTTCAGCTGAACTAATCAGAAATAGGAAAGAGGTGAAATATAAGCTGAGTTAAGGGGGGGGGGGAGAGAGAGAGAAGGGAGGGGGGTGTTGTTGGGTCAAGCAAGCAGCGATAGGAGGAGATAACCAAAAGATGTCACAGACGAAAGACCAAAGAGGTGTTGAAGGTGGTGATATTATCTAAAAGAATGTGCTAATTAAGAATGGAAAGCAGGACAAGCAAGGTACAGCTGTAGTGGGGGTGGGGTGAAATAAACGATGGGTGGAATACATTTAAAAATAATAGGAATAGGTGGGAAAAGAAAAATCTATATAAATTATTGGAAAAAACAAAAGGGAGGAGGAAGAAATGGAAAGGGGGTGGGGATGGAGGAGGGAGTTTAAGATCTAAAGTTGTTGAACTCAATATTCAGTCCAGAAGGCTGTAAAGTGCCTAGTTGGAAGATGAGGTGCTGTTCCTCCAGTTTACGTTGAGCATCACTGGAACAATGCAGCAAGCCAAAGACAGACATGTGGGCAAGAGAGCAGGGTGGAGTGTTAAAATGGCAAGCGACAGGGAGGTCTGGGTCATGCTTGCGGACAGACCCAAAGTGTTCTGCAAAGCGGTCACCCAGTCTGTGTTTGGTCTCTCCAATGTAGAGGAAACTGCATTGGGAACAACAAATGCAGTAGGCTAAGTTGTGGGAAATGCGAGTGAAATGCTGCTTCACTTGAAAGGAGTGTTTGGGCCCTTGGACGGTGAGGAGAGAGGAAGTGAAGGGGCAGGTGTTGCATATTTTGCATTTGCATGGGGTGGTGCTGTAGGTGGGGTTTGAGGAGTAGGGGGTGATGGAGGAGTGGACCAGGGTGTCACGGAGGGAATGATCCCTACAGAATGCCGCTGGGGGGGGTGAAGGGAAGACGTGTTTGGTGGTGGAATCATGCTGGAGTTGGCGGAAATGGCGGAGGATGACCCTTTGAATGCGGAGGCTGGTGGGGTGATAAGTGAGGACAAGGGAGACCCTATCATGTTTCTGGGAGGGAAGAGAAGGCGTGAGGGTTGATGCGCGGGAGATGGGCCGGACACCGTTGAGGGCCCTATCAACTACCGTGGGTGGAAATTCTCAGTTAAGGAAGAAGGAGGACATGTCAGAGGAACTGCTTTTGAAGGTAGCATCATCAGAACAGATGCGACGGAGGCGAAGGAACTGAGAGAATGGGATGGAGTCCTTACAGGAAGCGGGGTGTGAGGAGCTGTAGTCGAGGTAGCTGTGGGAGTCGGTAGGCTTGTAAAGGATATTGGTGGACAGTCTATCACCAGAAATTGAGACAGAGAGGTCAAGGAAGGGAAAGGAATTGTCAGAGATGGACCACGTGAAAATGATGGAGGGGTGGAGATTGGAAGCAAAATTAATAAATTTTTCCAAGTCCCGACGAGAGCATGAAGCAACACCAAAGTAATCATCAATGTACCGGAGAAAGAGTTGTGGGAGGGGGCCGGAGTAGGACTGGAACAAGGAATGTTCCACATACCCCATAAAGAGACAGGCTTAGCTGGCCCCATGCGGGTGCCCACAGCCACACCTTTTATTTGGAGGAAGTGAGAGGAGTTAAAGGAGAAATTGTTCAGTGTGAGAGTAGTGGTGGATGGGGATTGTTTGGGTCTATGTTCGAGGAAGAAGCTGAGAGCCCTCAGACCATCCTGGTGGGGGATGGAGGTGTAGACGGATTGGATGTCCATGGTGAAGAGGGGGTGGTTGGGGCCAGGGAACTGGAAATTGTTGATATGACGTAAGATGTAAGACGAATCATGGATGTAGGTGGGAAGGGACTGGACAAGGGGAGAGAGAAGGGAGTCAAGATAGTGAGAAATGAGTTCCACGGGGCAGGAACAGGCTGACACGATCGTTCTGCCGGGACAGTCCTTTTTGTGGATTTTGGGTAGGAGGTAGAAGCGGGCCGTCCGAGGTTGGGCGACTATCAGGTTGGAAGCTGTGGAAAGAAGATCTCCTGAGGAGATGAGGTCAGTGGCTTGATGTTCAGTGGTGGGGTCATGGTCCAGGGAGAGGTAGGAGGAAGTGGCTGTGAGTTGACGCTCAGCCTCCGCGAGGAAGAGGTCAGTGCGCCAAACAACAACAGCACCACCCTTGTCAGCGGGTTTGATGACAATGTCAGGGTTGGACCTGAGAGAACAGAGTGCAGTAAATTCAGAGAGAGAGAGATTAGAATGGGTGAGAGGAGCAGAGAAATTGAGACGACTAATGTCACGCCGACAGTTCTCAATGAAAAGATCAAGAGAAGGTAAGAATCCAGAGGGAGGGGTCCAGGTGGAGGGAGAATATTCGTTGTGGGTAAAAGGATCCGTTGAACAGGGAGAGGACTCCTGCCCAAAGAAGTGAGCACGGAGACGAAAGTGGCGGAAGAAGAGTTCAGCATTGTGTCGAGCCTGAAATTCATTGAGATGAGGGTGTAAGAGTATGAAACTAAGTCCTTTGCTGAGCACAGAACATTCAGCGTCGGAAAGGGGAAGGTCAGGGGGTATAGTGAATACACGGCTGGGGCTGGGATTGGAAGATGGGGTGGGGCAGAGGGACAGGCAGCGGTGGAGGGTCCTAGATGGGTGTTGGTGTCGATGAGTTGTTGGAGCTTGTGTTCCTTAGCACTTGAGAGAAAGAGAAAAAGTTTCTTGTGAGGCGTCGGATGAGATGAAGAATAAAATGAAACTGGGGGCACGCGCAGCTTTGAAAAAGGGTAGGGTGGTGCTGCTGGAGGGAGAGGTCGAGTGTGTTCATATGGCGGCGCATGGCACTGAGTGTGGATCTTAGAATGTGACGGGAACAGCAGCCCGAGAAACATTTTGTGTCCCGGAGATTCCTGTAATCCTGGGTGGGTTTGAAACATGAGGGGTGGAATTTCAGTTGAAATCCACGTGGGGTAAGTCGGAGACGGAGACAGTCACTGAGAAAGGAGATATGGCTGTGAAAGTGGGTTTTAGTAAACACCTTGTCAAACACCAGGAGAGAAATGGAAAGCAATGAAGGTGAACAAGGCAAGGGAGAGATTCAAAAATCTTGATGGAGAGCAGCACAAAACTTCTTCAAGGTAGGCATTTCTTGAAGAGAAGTGGCAGTCAATTAAACACAGAGATAAAAACAAAAAACTGCAGACGCTGGAAATCCAAAACAAAAACAGAAATACCTGGAAAAACTCAGCAGGTCTGGCAGTATCGGCAGAGAAGAGCAAAGTTGACCTTTCAAGTCATCATGACCCTTCAACAGAACTAAGTAGAAATAGGAAAGGGGTGAATTATAAGCTTGTTAATGGGGGAGGGGTGGGGGGCAGAAAGATTGGGGGGGTGTTGTTGGGACAAGCAAGCAGTGATAGGAGGAGATAACTAAAAGATGTCACAGACAAAAGAACAAAGAGCTGTTGAAGGTGGTGATATTAATCAATTATCTAAGTTATCTAAAATTATCCACTCACCCTTAAATTGCCTTTATGACTGTAAATTTACATACCTTGCTCTCTAAGTGATCAACAGACCATTGTCATATTTCGTTATCCTTCCATTGTATTTGACTTCCCTCATTTCACAGCAAAGACACCTCATGGCATCTTTTTTTAAAATTTGCTTTTGTCAGAAACCTTTCCTTCCAGATAAAAACAAAAAACTGCGGATGCTGGAAATGCAAAACTAAAACAGAATTACCTGGAAAAACTCAGCAGGTCTGGCAGCATTGGCGGAGAAGAAGAGAGTTGACATTTCAAGTCCTCATGACCCTTCCACAGAACCTTCCTTCCATATTGTTTCTCCTCGTTGCCCTTTCTTTGTAAACCCCATTATCTTTGGTCTTCCCACGATGTTTTACTGCTTGTTAGTATTGTTTTTGAGTTTTGTTTTCTTCTAATGCTGGCTTGCTTCAGTGGATCCTTGAGCAGTTTTACCTAGACATGTTCTCTGACAGCTTAGCACCTATCCCCAATTAACAATTCTTTAAACTCCAATTTTAAATATTTATTATTGGCTGTGGTGCCCTCTTCATTTAAAACAAGCAATCTTTACTTCCCTTTATCATAGAATCATTGGATGATACAGCACAAAAGAAAGTCATTTGGCCAATCCTGCTCCTGATGGCTCTTTGCAAGAGTTATCCAATTAATCCCATTCCCTCCCCTTTTCCCATAGCCCTGTCAACATTTGCCTTTCAAGTATTCATCCAATTTCCTTCTGCACTGAACAGTGCTTATTTACCTGAGTCCGCTGCCTTTTCCAAAGCTCCCTAGAGTGGAAAAATCTAACAGTGAGTTATTTCGCTGTGTAACTACCAGAACCACTGATTTGCAGCCTGTGAATACAATTACTAATTATCATTGCCTGATAGGTGTGCCAATGCCTGGAGATAGAGGTGGAGTTACCACAAAGGTGCTGTTAATTAAGCCCTACAAGCTGTTGATCTCCCTGACAAGTCTGCTTTCATTTCAGTGTTTCTAAAGAACCATCGAGCATTAAGTTTAACCTAACATTTCTTTCAGCAGCCTCCTTGGGAATAGGAACCTCCACATGCACTAATTACCTGACAAAATGCATACATATACACATCTGTCCATAGATGTGGGTGTGAGAGTATCGGCAGAATGCCTTTGCTGAAGCCTGACCTGCCTGATAACCTTTTGTTCTTTTTCCTCCTATTATTACTAAAAGTATAAGGGAATTTCCATGGGGATCTCATTGTGTCACTCTTGTTGCTAAGAAAAAATAACTCTGCCACAGCAATTGCCAGTGAATTTTGAACACATGAGTGAGAACAGCAAAAGAAAAAAAAAGAATTGACAGCTTGAAAACACTTCTAGAAATCTTCAAGCAGAGCCCTTAAAATCCAATTTGACAAAATGTACTATTGTCTGTTTTTTTACAGCACTTTTGTTTGAAAACCAGATTCACTTAAAGGAAGTGATATCTTTATGTCAGTATATCTGCCATCAGTCGCATACACCTGGGATAAGAGCAGTATTTTTTTAAACGAGGAACACATTCCTCCAAAAAGCTGTTGTTGCTGAGTCAATTAAGATGTTCAAGACTGAGTTTGATAGTTTTTCTAGCTAGGGGTCTCAAGGGATATGGAGAACTGTTAGCTTAATGGAATTGAAATACAAATCAGTCATGCTCTGATCATATTGAGAAATAGCCTTGAGGGGCTGAATAATCTACTCCTATTCATAATACTGGCCTTGATTTTGTGGTTATCAGTGAAGCAAGTGTGCTCACTGCTGACCATGAAGAAAGCTATCCCCAAAGATTTGACGATCTCTTTGGAAGAACTGACCCTTTTCCCCACAACAGTGGGGAAACTATGGTGCCAAATTAAGGGGACGACTTGGCGTGAAGCAGCAATGATGTCAGCAAGCAGATAAGCCAGCAATCAAGCTAAGCAAGCAGCACTTGCTTAGCAATAACCTGCTCACTGACGCCCAGCTTGGGTTCCACCAGGGCCACTCAGCTCCTGACCTCATTACAACCTTGCTTCAAACATGGGCAAAAGAGCTGAACTCCCGAGGTGAGGTGAGACTGACAGCCCTTGACATCAAGGGCAAGATTTTCTGTTTGACATGCGGGGCCCGCCCCCCGCATGTCAGAGCACAAAATGACGCGCTGTGATATCGGGCGAGTGTCCCGACGTCACCGCGCACCATCGCGATATTTCGCTGGGCAGGCATGCGATGACGTTCATCACACGCCCGCCATTAATTAACGGGCTAGTTAAGGCCCTTAATTCGTCAATCAACAGCAATTTTCAGGCGCCCGTGCGATCTTCTGGTCGGCGTAGAGGAGCAACGGGCAGGTGGATAAGACACTTTTTTATGAGCCTCATCCACAGGCGGGATAAGAGGGCTCAGTGGGGTCATCAATCTGCTTTGTGGAGTGTTTATTAGAGAAAGCATTTTAAACTTACCTGTGTGATCTGCAGCAGTTCAGAATGCAAACCAGTAGCTTTCTCTGTACTTTGAAGCTTCAGCTCAGCACTCTGCAGTCAGTAATCTTTATTGGGTCTGCAGCTTTCTGGAGGCCTTCCATTAGCCTTGGTATGGGTTCTGACATCTCCACTGGAGGCAGCTCCTCTGAGGAGGAAGGGAGGGCTAGATTGAGGAGGTGTGCATATTCAGCCTCCAGGGGAGCCACCTTTTGGGAGGACAGACGCAGGCACAAGGGGCGCAGGCCAAGAGGCAGTCCAAGGCGGAAGGGGCCGCAGAAGACACCACTATCCTGCTGCTAGGGTTTAAAGGCGGCAAAGCAGCTACCTTAACATGTCTGAGGTGCAGTGCTGAAAGAGGCTCCATCTCTCAAGGGAGACAGTCAACTATATCTGTCAGATGATTGGCCCTGAGATCTCTCCTAACTGTGTGGGCAGACACCCCATGCCAGTGGCTCTGAAGGTCACAGTTGCCCTCAACTTCCATCCCTCGGCTCCTTCCAGGGCTCGGTGGGTGATCTTTGCGATGTCTCCCAATCAACTGTCCACACTTGTGTCAAGCAGGTCACAGTCGCTCTGTTCAGGGGTGCACTGATCTTCATCCACTCCTGCTGGGACCAAGCAAGTCAGGCATAGTGAGCCAGAGGCTTCATAGCCATTGCTGGCTTCCCCTACGTCCAGGGTGCAATAGACTGTACACATGTGGCCATCAAGGTGCCAGCAGGTGAGCCCGGTGCCTTCGTCAACAGGAAGGGCTTCCATTCCATGAACGTGCAGATAGTGTGTGATCACAGGATGCAGATCCTGCAAGTCTGTGCAAGGTACCCAGGCAGCTCCCACGATGCCTACATCCTCAGACATTCCCAGGTGCCGGGGCTCTTCAGTGCTCCAGCCCGGCTGGATGGATGGTTGCTGGGTGACAAGGGCTATCCCCTCAGAAGGTGTCTCATGACGCCTCTCCGCCATCCAAGAACAGAAGCTGAGCAGTGGTACAATAGGAGCCACAGCACCACAAGGGTTTTGGTGAAGAGAACCATTGGCCTTCTCAAGATGCGCTTCTGATGCCTGGACCACTCAGGGGGCGCATTCCAGTACCCCCCAGATCGTTTGTTGCTGATAGTCACTGCATGCTGTGCCCTCCTCAATCTTGTGCTGGAAAGCGGGGACGCAGTGGATGATGAAGAGATTGACGCAGTGGATGCGGCTGTACAAGATGAGTCCAGCACTGATTCAGAGGATGAGGAAGCACAGGGGAATGCTGAGGGGCTAAACACTGACCTGGTACTACACCAAGGAGACAGGGACACCCAGGAGGCTTTAATCCAATGAACCTTCAGCTAGCTCATCACAAATGGATCAGCAGGACCAGCATTGCCTGGTGCTTCCATACTTGGCACCTAAGTGCTAAATCTGCCAGGTCATCAGCAGGAAATAAGGGCTTTGGACATAAACTTGAGTGTCCAAACAAACACTCATTTATCCTAGCCATACACATGCAGAAAAAAGGAGTCAGCCCCAGCAATGTTAACACATCTGATTTTTATTTTAAACATCAGAAGTTCTCACAAATCCAAATCAAAACATTAAGCAAGCAGAAAAAAATTATACGGACCTAATCTCGGGCCAACACAAAAGTGCCAGTGAGAAAACCATGGTGTGCCTAAGCTGCTTTGTGCTTTTGATTATGGGTGCTATGTCTTGGTGCCACCCCATCGCTTGGAGTGGCATCTGAGACAGCCTGCTGAATCTGCTGTCCTGTTGGCCTCGGTGACCTTGGCGGTCACCCTCTGGCCCGTGGAGCTAGTGCTGGCCCTGCCTGGGAGGGATCTGCCAGTTCCAAAGCTGGCATCTCCCCAGTTGTCGCAGCCTCACCCGATGAAGTGATCATTGGGATAGGGGCAGAGCAGCTGGTGCCCTTATCTGGAGCACCATGAGAGGAGACCACAGATACGACAGGCAGCTGCTGCATTGACGTAAGGTTGCCTCGGACCTCCCTGCTCCCCATGGTTGGATGGGCAACGAGCTGGGAAGCTTGAAGCCCACACCATCTCCCACATTGGCACTGACCAGCTATGGCCACTGGGGCTGTGAGGGCTTGAAGGTCCAGGCATAACCCCCAGGAGGACCTGATTGTTCTCCTGGAGGCACCTCTCCGAGAGTTGCTACTCTCTCCATGGAGGAAGCATGACACTCTGCCATGAGGCTCATTGCATCACTGATGCTCTACATGGACTCCTCCACCATGGACACCAAGCGAAGCATAGTCTCATGTATCACTCTCAGATGCTCCTGCACACCTGGCCGCATTTCCTGCAGCTGCTGCATCGCAGATGACTCCAGAGGCACATCATCAGGCTGAGCATGTGCCTCGTCCATTGCAGTCCTCCAACTACTGGCGCCATTGGCACTGTCTGTCTCTGCCAGCTCCTCCAGTGATAGTGAAGTGCCCTCTCCACTGTCCCCGGGACACCAGCCGATGTTCCAATGCCCACCAAGGTGCTAGTATCTGTGCTGGTGCTTGCCTCGCAGAAATGGTGTGAAGCAGGTGACACTTGAGGGCCCTGAGGTGTGAGAGGGGGCATCTGTGGTTCCTCCTGCCCGCCATGCTCTGATGATGCTGAAATGAACAACAAGGACAGTGGATCAGTTAGCGTGCACACAGTGACACACTTCATCTCTTTCCCCCTGGCTCATTATGCGCTCAACCTTCCAGAACCAATGGACACGAACATTGGTGGGGTGGCAAATAGTGAGGAGGATAGCCTTACATTACAGGTGGATATAGACGGGCTGGTCAGATGGGCTGATGCATGCCAAATGGAACGTAATGTGGACAAGTGAGGTCATGCACTTGGGCAGGGCAAACAAGGCATGGGAATACTCGAGGAATGGTAGGACCGTGGAAATTAAGGAGGATCAGAGGGACCTTGCCCTGCATGTCAACAGGTCCCTTAAGGAAGCGGGCCAGGTACATAAGGTGTTTAAGAAGGCAAATGCCATACTTACCTTTATTAGCTGAGGCATAGAACATAGGAGCAGGGAGGTTATGTTCCAAGTGCAGAAAACGTTGCCTAGGCCACAGCTATAGTTCTGCATGCAGTTGTGAAATGCGCTTCACAGGACAGATGTGATTGGAGTGGAAAGAGTTCTGAGGTCATTGGCCAGGATGCTGGCTGGGCTGAAGAGTTTGACTTACGAGGAGAGATAACATAAACTGGGGTTATTTCCCCTGGAGCAGAGGAGATTGAGGGGGGACACGATTGAGGTGTTTAAACTTATGAGTATAGTTAGGGTCAACTGAAAGGAACTTTTCCCTTTGGTGGAGAGATTAGTAGCCAGGGGCAGAGATTTAAGGTAAGGGGCATGAGGTTGACAGGGGATGTGATGAGCAACGTTTGCACACAGACTGTGTTGGGAATGTAGAACACTGCCTGAATGGGTGGTAGACATAGAAACCCTCCTAACATGTAATAAGTTTTTGGATGTGCAGTTGTGATGCCATGGCATACAAGGCTATGGGCCAAGTGCTGGGAAATGGGATTAGGAGACTTAGGAGTGTGTTTGACCCGCGCAGCCTCGAAGAGCTGAAGGACATTTTTCTATATTCCACACCTCTGACTCTATCACTCTGTGAGTGAGCAATGTTGCAACAATAACAAATTAAACAATCATCAGTGCTATGGATGTTGGGAAGACATTGCGGATCTCACTGTTGGCCTCAAATACCTGCCGTTCTACCCCAGCCTCACTGATACCAGTTGACCTGGGTGCATGGTGCCTCTCAAGTTTACGAAATCCATGGGGCAAGTCAACTTTGCTTGGTTGAGATGTCACCAAGGAGAATGCACCAGGGAACTATCGTCCCCCAAACTTTTGTTTAATTCAATAAAGGGGCAATGACTGGATTCCTGTTCAAAATGGCTTAACATCAGCAGCTGGGCCTGGCCGCCTCCAATCCTCGAACGCTCTGACGCATTATGAGCATTCTTCTCCTGAGAAACAGAGAAGACCATTCATTGCAGCAATTTGCACATGGGCTCTGCACGTGCACACCACACCCCAATCACAATGGCCCATATCAGGCCTCCAGTGCCTCCTCTCCCCACTACTGCTGATCAGTCAGGTAGTACGCCTGCTCCCAACCCCACTCCAACGGCCACCTTGGACACCTTCTGCGTACATCACTTTAGGAAACACACAGTCTTTGCTCCCATAGCAAGGAGGCACAACTATGTGCAGCATCAAGGGCAGCAGATAGTTCTTGGCCACGATAGTTCTTGAGGCTCCCCTTCCACAATCTCATCACTGTGAACAGTGTTGGAGTTCTGAGTGTGCACCAAGCTGAATCTCCTGCAGATTGCCCCCAGGCTAGTTATGTGCAACTAAAAGGAACACCTGGTGAGAGAGAGAACCCTTCTCCTCATGAACCACTCAGGCTGATCTAAGCATGGGCACTTTCTGCTTGCACATCCAGCATAGGAGAAATGCCCAACATGATTCAATGCAGTCACGACAGTAAGACTTGTTGGTTTTTGGGGGAGGAGCGGCCTCAAAAGCTAAGGCTACCTGCTGGGTTAAATGCCCAATGCCAATATAGTACTCACCCTTCCAGAGTGCAACAAATCGTTGAAGCACTTACGGCACTGGATCCAGGTGCGCCACACCATGGCGCGGGAGCTCACCACCTCCTCCCAGGCATGTTTGGTCATGTGGGGTGCCTCCTCCTCCCATTCTGTTGCCACCTCCTCGAGGAGGACCATCTGAAGCATTCGTCTGAAAAGCGAGGGGTGCATTGGCCCCCCTGCTGGCCTACCCTGCTGCCTGCCCTGTTCTTGTGGCAGACCCTGCAGTCTGCCCTGCCCCTGTGGCAGGCCCTGTAGCCTGCCCTGTTCCTGTGGCAAACCCTGCAGCCAGGCCTGCTCTTCTGCCCTTCCCTCCAGCATGCCCTGCTCAGCTGACCCCCAGCAGTGTGACCTGGAAGCGGCCATTGTGAGCAGCCTACAGGAGGCTGCCAGGCCTTCCTTTAAACAGACTGCTGGGCTGCCATTGGACCTGTCCGTCTGTGCATGTCCGCCGCAGCCGGCACACTCCCGCTATCTACGGGAGTTGGCAAATACGCTGGGCGGGTCTTAATTGGCCCACCCATATAAAATGACGGCACGGACCCGATCATGAGCACCAATCAGACCAGTGCCCGTTCCAGCTCTGCCCACCTGAGAGGCAGAAAATTCTGCCCCAAAGCTGCATTTGACCAAATATGGCATCAAGGACCCGTCGATAACTGAAGTCAATGGGAATCAGGGGAAAAGCTCTCCACTGGTTGGAATCATACCTAGCACAAAGGAAGATGGTTGTGGTTGTTGGAGGTCAATTATCTCAGTTCCAGTACATCACTGCAGGAGTTCCTCAGGCCCAACCATCTTCAGCTGCTTCATCAATGACCTTCCTTCCATCAAATGGTCAAAAGTGGAGATGTTCTCTGATGATTGCACAATGTTCAGCATTATTCATGACTCCACAGTTACTTAAGCAGTCCATGTCCTAATGCAGCAAGACCTGGACAATATCCAGGCTGGGGTTGACAAGTGGCAAGTAACATTCATGCCACACAAGTGCCAGGCAATGACTATCCCCAACAAGAGAGAATCCAGCCATCGTCCTTTGATGTTCAATGGCATTACCAGAGTCTGAACTGAACTAGCCATATAAATACTGTGGCTACAAGAGCAGGTCAGAGGCTATGAATCCTCTGACAAGTAACTCACCTCCTGACTCCCCAAAGCCTATTCATCATGTTCAAGGCACAAGTCAGGAGTGTGATGGAATACTCCCCACTTGTATATGTGTACAACAACATACTAAATGTTGTATGGTCTCTGCTAGCTAGGTGCCAGAATTCACTCCTCTTCTTGAATACATTATTCAACAAAATGCAAATGTACCTCTAACTTCTGTTGTATCTCAAAACTAGTATATGTCAAAGCAGCCAGACTAGCTGGCTTTAATCCAATTTGAGAAACACCCACTAAAGACATTTGACACCATCCAGGAAAAAGCAGCTCGCTTGATTGGCACCACATCCATTAACATTCCCTCCCTCCAGCACTGACACAGTAGCAGCAATATATACCATCTACAAGATGCACTGCAGGAATTTACCAAGGCTCCTTTGACAGCACCTTCCAAACCTATGACCACTACCATCTAGAAAGACAAGGGCAGCAGATAGAAAGGAATACCACCACCTGAAAGTTCTCTTTCAAGTCACTTAACATCCTGACTTGGAAATATATTGCCATCCCTTCACTTTCACTGGGTCAGAATCCTGGAACTCCCTTCCTAACAGCACTGCGGGTGTACCCACACCACATGGACTGCAGTGGTTCAAGAAGGCAACTCACCACCACCTTCTCAAGGGCAACTAGGATGGGCAATAAATGCTGGCCCAGGCAGCAAAGCCCACGTCCCATGAATGAATTAAAATAAAGTACTCATATTGTCATGAAGCTATTAATGTATATAACATTATTGAAAATATTTTTTTAAATAGAGCGTTAGTCTGTGTGTGCATCTTAATTGGATTAAAGCCAGCTAGTCTGGCTGCTTTGATGTATTCTAGTTTTGCGATACAAGAGAAGTAGAGGTACATTTGCATTTTGTTGAATAGAGCATTCAAGAAAGGGAGTGAATTCTGGCACCTAGCTAGCAGAGACCAAGCAATGTTTATATTACTAATAAAATTGATACTATGAAAGGGGTTTTATTGTTAGAAGAGGTGGAGTTCAAAGGGGCTAGTGATACAATATGAATTTACGTTCAATGAGATGTGCTGGATATAACCGATAGCAGGTTTGTGTGTGCAGGGAAGAGGCAATGTAACATCAAAGCCTGTAAACCTACCACTGTGTCTGCAAAGGAACCAAAGTGAAAGGAACCTCATTTTGAATTTGTATGGTGAAAATGCTTTGCCTTGTGTATGTTTAAAGTATGTGGGTTCCTGTTGCTTTAGTGGAGATTAGTCTGGGAATTTGTTAAAAGTTATGATAATAGTAATTTGTAGCCATGTGTATGTGTTTAATGTGCTGTAACTCAATACGTTGTTTCATTTACTTTAATATAAAAAAAAACCTCTCGAGAACTGGTGGTCTGATTCATGAATTTAGAGTTGCATCTCAAACATACCCTTAAAATATAGGTTGTGACAGTTGTTTAAAGTTACCCTCTGGGATTTTAAATAACTCAGCTTTACCAACTGCTGGGTCATAAATATACAGCAAACCTGGTGGTGGAAAGCATCTTAAATCCTTAATTTATAATTTATATATTCAGATAGTGAAATAAATGTACATATGTATTGAGGATAAAGCTAAAGTAAAAATAAACAGACTTTTAAAGTTTTTTATGTATTTAAAATATGTGGATTTTTTAATTATTGTGGAGAAATTTAACATTACACAAATATAAAATTAACTTTTCAGGGCCAGTTAAGGGTGTTTAGCAATAATTACAATGTTAGAATGGTGCTAAAACCCAGCTGCATGCAAGGTTGGATTTTTTGTTCCCAATGCTGAGCAAACCTGCATCAGAAGAACCAAATAAGAGGCATGAAAATTTAAAACTACCAGGCTATTCCCACAACCCACAATTTTCCCCAGTTGGGAGATGTGGTGGGTCACGACCTGACATGCACTTAAAGTGATGTTAGGTGTCACTATTTAAATGTCTGCTCCAACTACAACTTTCCCTTAGATTGCTATTTTATTCCAGGCAGGTGGATTCCTGAAGACTCTGGGAACCATACCAAGTAAGTGAGTTACTGAACCTTGGGGGAAGCCTGCTGTGAGTTGGGACTATTTTGTAAAAGTAAACTTATAAGCTCCTACCAACTTCAACTCTGATAGTTAGATGCTGTTTGAAAAGTTAAATATGTTGTTAATGCAGTATTGATACAGGGCTATGTCCTTAAAAGATAAGAAACCATTAACATGACCAGCATTTTGTAAGGGTTCAGATGCATTAGGATAATTTATCCACTGAATAATGTCCTCTTTTGCATTCAAAGTATGAAGAATCAGATATTAATGTAATAATAAGGGGACTCTGTGGTTTGATTTTCACATTGATTTAATTCCTGATATCTGCTGGGCCTTTGAAGCACTCTCCCAGTATCCACTAGGTACAGAACCAATGAGCCATATGAATAAAATTAACAATATTAAGACTGAAATGCTCATGAAATATAAAAAAGTATCAGCCATTCAAAATCCCCTTTAAAAAAAGTTGCCCCTCTTATGAGCTCATAAAACAGCCATTCGAACTTGCATTGAAAAAAGCTTAAATCTACTTCACATCTCCAATCTTGTGCAAATAAACCGATACACATTTCAAAATCACTTAAAAGAAAGAAGTGTTACAAGCTCATAAAACTGTGAAGCAAACAAAGCTAGCAATCCCTTTTGCAGCTGTGGAAACAGTCCCCACAGGGCTGAAACCAATGAGACCATCTGGCAAAAAAATGTTTGGCCATCTGTTCATCTTGCTTTGTTAATACAGTTGTGAGATGCAACCTCATTATGAATGATTGGCTGAGCTCCAAGACTCACTAATGTACTCAGTCCTGTATGCTGTTGTCTTAGAGACTAGAAGCAGGCCTTCTAACCTGCCCTCCTCTGCATCTGCCCACCTCTGTAGCTGTCTTCGGGCTGCTTCAGGAGGCAGCAGGCTCAACTTCATCCCACCCCTGCCTCCTCAGGGTAAAAATTCCATATGAATAGGCTGATTTGCTGAAGTCAGGAATGCAATCTCAGGAAATTCCTCAACTCAAAGTTCCCATTAGTGAGGGCAAACTTCTACCCTCCATTCAAAAAAAGTTTAGTTTTTCCAGGATATTTACATTGAGGCTGATAATGTTAAAGTGAGAATGTTCTCATCAATTCATGGTTGCAATGGAGATTGCAATCTGTGGGAATCTCTACAGAAAATGTAGGCTCGCTGGCAGCAACTTCTAGGTTTCTGCATTATTCGGTGTATGTCCGAACTCCTGCAAGTTGCTGTCAGTGCATTAAGGATGACTGATAGTTTCATTGTCATTACCACTTCAAAATATGAACCAATAAGATAAGAGGAAATCATAGTCTGGTGATAAATGCATTTGGTTCTGAGATATATTAGACAGACATCCTCTGTGCCTTCAAGTATATGTTTGATTGGCAGTTTTATTTGATTTTGAACAATACAATTTTTATTTTCTTTATCCCTAGTCAAGCTGCAAATGGTACCATGGTATAATTCAGAACTGTGATTTCAGTTTCCATGTGTCCTGAAGCATTAACAGGAAGGTAACTAATTCCTTGGAGTTTAGGCAAAGCACCCTACAAAGGGTGGAATTTAATTTCCCTCGAGGGTGGGAAGTGGGGGAGGCTGTAGAATTGGGAGGAAAGGCATGGGATCAAGAGCCCATCACCGTCCTGACTTCCCCTAATTAAGTCAGGAGTGGAGAAGATTGAGGAAGGATTCCCATTGGAGGCCAATTAATGCTCTTAAGTGGCCAATTAATCACCACTTATACCACTAGGGGAGGCTATCTCGAAAAAGCTGTTGGGCTCCCTGTGGGCTCAGGGGCGTGGCAGTGGGAACCCTCCAGATTGCGCACCCCGCTGACAGCAAGGATTGCCCCCACTGAAAGACACCTCCTACCACCAGCAATGGATGCTTGCATCCCCTCCCTTGTCAGGGCCTGCCTGAGTGGCCCTGGTGAGCCTGACCCCTCTTCCTTTAATTCCAGGGCCTCTCCCGTGGCTGCTGCTCTGGGCTATCTGCACTACCAGCAGTGGCCACCACTTCCAATGGCACTGTAGGACTGAAGAGCTGCTGATCCTCTGATTGGCCAGCAGATTCTGGTGGTGACCCCTTCGTCTATAAAGGCACAGAAGCCCCACAACTGGCAATTAACTGCCTGATTGACATGCAAGGTCACAAAAATAGCCACGATGGGGTTAGCCCCTGATTTATAGATAGTGGCTGGGGTCGCCATTGTGGTCAGTAAATTCAACCCATAAAGTTATTAAGAGTCTCTATCTTGAGCCCAACAATTTTAGCAAAGATCATGACCATTTTATTTACTGTATTTCAGGTGTAACATGTGTTCTGTAACACACTGAAATCTGCTGTATTGATTTTGCTCCTGATTACAGCTTTCTAAAGTCCAGGAGTTAACTCAATGGATCATAACATAGCCATTATAAGAGTTGCCTTTAATGCTGGGGGTGTTGGGTGATGGTGTCATGGGGAGTGGAGGGGATTGTTCAGGAAGTTTATTTTTAAGAACAACTTGTATTGTATAAGAAAATAATCTTCTCAATATAGATTCCTCTGTAAATCACTTCCCACCTTGGTCTTATGCCCAAAATTAAAAATTCTAGGCAAAGCTAAATTTCTGGGCAACTTCAGGGCATCTAGCCCAAGTCTACATTGGCAGGATTCCAGGCAGCATGTCTCTACCCATCAGAAGCTCAAAGTTTGCACACAAGTTCTTTGCTTATGCATGTATCAGGACTTCCCCTGGGCCCTGACACTCAACAGCAGAGAACGTTTCAAAGTTCGCTGTTACTTTTATTTGATGATCCGGCCCATTATGGTTCTTTGTTTCGATCGGGTTTGCACGATTTATTTCCATGTATCAGGTGAACCCAGGTCAAAAAATATAAGAGGAGAAAAGCAGGAGAAACTATATTCTCATCTGTTCTGGTTGCGACCATGACTTGAATACTTTCAGCAATTTACCTACTGCTACCAGTTGTATGCATTCCTTCAAACTGCTCCCCTGGAAAGTTTTAACTTTTATGCTTTTGGCTGTCTGTTCACGGGTCCAAGTTTGATTAAGAAATTGAATTGAGATATTTGATTATGATCCTGTGAAGCACTTTGGGATGTTTTACTTTGTTAAAGCTGCTCTGTAAATGCAAGTTGTTGTTAAAGCAGAGCATGTGTATTGATTTAATCTTATCTGATTATTAATTTAAATAAAATAAAGTTTTGTTCCTTACTAGTCTTATTAATGTCCCTTCATTTTATCTCAGTAATATGATTGTTACCACTTTTCCTGATTTCATTTCTACACAGAATTGGTTCTGCTGCTGTGTCCACACTTATGCAGCAGATAAGCATTGATAAAGCCTGAGGCTCAAATTTGTGAGCAATCACTTGTAAAGGAAGTATCCTATCTACTAATGGATTTTTTAATATTGAACATAATTTCCAAAGGCTATTTGGAATCTTTGTTCAGTTTCTACCCTAGGAGAAAATTTTCCATTGACATGCACTTATCCATATGATCATAAAGAATATTCAATCAAAGAAAAAAACACTTGACTCAATATTAAAGCATCACTATTGATATAATTTATTTTGAGTGGTTAATCATTTGAAAATTAGCCTCATCAAATTCATTAAGCGAGACTTTGAGGTTGTACTGTTGTCCTTCTGTGCAAACGGTACAGTTTCACATTTATGTAATCTTATTTTAAAAATAATTATGATTGAGATACAATTTAATATTATCAAAGCAAAAAATATTTAAAGCCTGATTAGTTGGAAAGTGAATGAAAGTGGGTTCAAAATGTAAAATAAAAATGTGGTTCAAGGCTGAAGTAGAATATTAAGGGTTGAAATTTATTAGAAATATCAACTTTGACAATAGCAATTAGAATAATCTTTCCTTAGCTGTGCTGCTAAGGAATGTTTCTGCTGACTGTCCTTCAGCAAATTCAGGCAGAATAATCTATTGCTTTCCACTAATCTGCCTTGGAGGTTTTACCATGGTGTTTACTAGGACGTCCCTGTACAGGAGAAGGAGGGAGAGACATGCAGGATAAGGTTACACAGAAGGAGAAGATCAACTCGACTGTACCATTCCACCAGAGTTCACAGGCCATGCAGCTTCCTTGAGAATGTTCTAAAAACAATCTGCTTAAGGAATCAATGATTCATTTACAAAGAATAAAAGGAACAACATATCGTATTTCAAATTGACCATTAAATCTCTTCACCAACAGAATATTGCCAGCTTTTGATTTTCAAATTTTAGCATGTGCAGTATTTTGCTTTCTGATCAAGGAGCCTGATCAACAAATCTAGTTTTGTAGTCAAAAATGAAAGACAATCATAGTTAGGAGGAATGTAGGAATAACATAAGTATAGTTCTAAGATATTTGAGGCAGGAAGCAAATAAGTTGTAAATGGGGAAATAAATTCTCAAAATGTGTGCAGCACCCCTTCTTCAAGCAATATGTTCACATGCCTACAGGGGGTGAGACTAAATCTAGATATAAATAAGTAAATAACTAGATCAGATAGATAGCTTTTAGTGACTCATGAACAAGAAATCCCATCTCTTCCCAATCTCTCACCATTTAAGAAATACTCTGCATTTCTGTTTTTCCTCCAAAGTAATAATTTCACATTTTTCCACATTATATTCCATCTGCCATGTTCTAGCCTACTCACTTAGCCTGTCTAAATACCCTTGAAGCTTCCTTGCATCCCCCTCACAACTCACTTAGTTGTGTGTCATCAGCAAACTTGGAAATATTACATTTAGTCCCCACATCCAAATTATTGATATAGATTGTGAATAACTGGGCTCAAGCACTGATCCTTGTGGTACCCCGCCAGTCACAGTCTGCCATCCTGAGAATGATTCGTTTATTCCTACTTACTGTTTTCTGTCCATTAACCAAACCTCAATCCATGCCAGTATATTACCTCCAATTGCATGTGCTCTAATTTTGTTTGCTAACCTCTTGTGTGGGACCTTATCGAAACTTTCTTAAAATCCAAATACACTGAATCCACTGGTTCTCCCTTATCTATTCTGCTAGTTATATTCTCAAAAAACTCCAACAGCATTGTCAAACATGATTTCCCTTTTATAAATCCACATTGACTCTGCCCAATCCCTTTTCTAACTGTCCAGATATCTCATCCTTTATAGATTCTAGTATTTTCCCTACAACTGATGTCAGGCTAATAGCTCTGTAGTTTCCTGTTTTCTATCTCCCTCCTTTCTTAAATAGTGGGGTTACATTTGCTATCTTCTAATCCAAAGTTTTCATTCCAGAATCTGTAAAATTTTGGTAGATGATCACCAATGCATCCATTATCTCTACAGCCACCTTTTTCAACACTCTGGGATGTAGATTACCAGTTCCAGAAGATTCATCAACTTTCAGTTCCATTAATTACTCCAGTGCTAATTTTTTTACTATTTTTTTCAATTCCTCATTCTCACTAGTCCCTTGGTTCTCTAATATTTCTGGGAGGTGATTTGTATTCCTTGGTGAAGGCAGGCACAAAGTATATGTTTAATTTCTCTGTCATTTGCTTATTCCACATTGTAAATTATCTTATCTCTGCCTGTAATGGACCCTCACTTGTCTTTGCTAACCTTTTCCTTTTTCCATACAGAAACTTCTACAATCCATTTTTATGTTTCTCGCAAGTTTACTTTCATATTCTATTTTGACTTTCTTTATCAGTTTATTGGTTCTCCATTGCTGAGTTCTAAAATGCTCCCAATCCTCTTGGTAGGCTTGCTACTTTTTTGGGAAACTTTTAAGGCTATTCCTTTGATCTAATACGACCTTTAACTTCTCTTGTTAGCTACAGCTGGATCACTTTTCCGATTGGGTTTTTGTGCCTCAAAGGTATATCTATTTGTTATAAACCATACATTAATTCTTTCCAGTCTACTGTCATACCTTTTCATGTATTTTCCCAATTTACCACAGTCAGTTTGCCCCTCATACCTTCACAGTTTCTTTTGTTTAGATTTAGGACCTAAGTTTCAGATTGAACTATTTCACTTTCAAACCTATCATATTATGGTCACTCTTCCCTTGCCTTTATGACGAGATTATTAGAGTTATAGAGTCATAGAGGTTTACAGCACAGAAAAAGGCCCTTTGGCCCAATGAGTCTGCACCAGTCAAACAAGTACCAAACTATTCTAATCCCATTTTCCAGCGCTAGACCATAGCCTTGTGTGCCATCACATCACAAGTGCACATCCAAATACTACTTAAATGTTTTGCCGGTATCTGCCTCTACCAACCTTTCAGGCAGTGAGTTCCAGTTCCCAACACCCTGTGAAAAAATTCTTCCTCACATCCCCTCTAAACCTTCTTCACCTTACATTAAATCTATGCCCCCTGGTTATTGATCCCTCCACAAAGGGGAAAAGTTCCTTCCTGTCGACCCTATCTATGCCCCTCATAAATTTATATACCCCAATCATGTCCCCCCTCAATCTCCTCTGCTCCAGGGAAAATAACCCCAGTCTATATAATCTCTCCTCATAACTAAAACTCTCCAGCCCAGGCAACATCCTGGTAAATCTCCTTTTCACTCTCTCTAGTGCAATCACACCCTTCCTAAAATGTGGATTCCAGAACTACATGTAATACTCTAGCTGTGGCCTAACCAGTGTTTTATACAGTTCCAGTATAACCTCCCTGTTCTTATATTCTATGTCTCGGCTAATAAAGGCAAATATCCCATATGCCTTCTTAACCACCTTATTTACCTGTCCCACTACCTTACGGGACCAGTGGACATGCACACCAAGATCTCTCTGATCCTCGGTACTTCCCAAAATCCTACCATTCATCATGTATTCCCGTGCCTAGTTTGCCCTGCCCCAGGTGCATCACCTCACACTTATCTGGATTAAATTCCATTTGCCACTGATCAACCCATCTGACCAGCCCTATAATCTCCTGTAATCTAAGGCTATCCTCCTCACTATTTACCACCCCACCAATTTTCGGTTCATCAGTGAATTTACTGAACAATCTTCCTACATTCAAGTCTAAATCGTTCATATATACCACAAACAGCAAGGGACCCAACACCGGACCCTGTGGAACCCCACTAGAGACAGGCATCCAGTCACAAAAACATTCATCAACCATCACTCTCTGCTTCCTGCCACTCAGCCAATTCTGGATCCAATTTGCCAAATTGCCTTGGATCCCATGGGCTCTTACCTTCATTATCAGTCTCCCATGAGGGATCTTAACAAAAAGCTTGCTGAAGTCCAAGTAGACTACGTCAAATGCATTGCCCTCATCTTTACACCTGGTCACCTCTTTGAAAAATTCAATCAAACTATTCAGGCATGACCACCCCCCCCGCCCTTAATAAAACCTTACTGACTGTCCTTGATTAATCCCTGCATCTCCAAGTGCAGATTAATTCTGTCCCTCAGAATTGCTTCCAATAGTTTCCCCACCACTGAGGTTAGACTGACTGGCCTGTAGTTCCCTGGTTTATCCCTTCCTCCCTTCCTGAATAACAGTATCACATTGGCTGTCCTCCAGTCCTCTGGCACCTCTTCTGTGGCCAGAGAGGTATTGAAAATTATTGCCAGTGCCCCTGCTATCTCATCTCTTGCCACACTCAACAGCCTGGGATACATTTTATCCGGGCCTGGAGTTTTATCTACTTTTAAGCATGCCAGACCACTTCGAAACTCCTCCATTTCTATGCTAATTTCTGCAATTATGTCACAGTCCTTCTGCCTGATTTCCATACCCACATCGTCCCTCTCACTTGTGAACACTGACACAAAGTATTCATTTAGATCCCTATGTCTTCCGGCTCCACACAAAAATTACCACTATGGTCATTAATGGGCCCTACTATTTCGCTAGTTATCCTCTTCCTCTTAATGTACTTGTAAAATTGGATTTTCCTTTATTTTACCTGCCAATGTTTTTTCATGCCCCCTTTATGCTCTCCTAATTTCCTTTTTAAGCTCCCCCCTACACATTCTATACTCCTCCAGGGCTTCCGCTGTTTTGATGCCTCGGTATCTGCCATAAGCCTCCCTTTTTCTCTTTATCCAATCCTGTCTATCCCTCGACATCCAGGGTTCCCTAGATTTGTTGGTCCCACCCGTTGTCTTTACTGGAATACGTTGGCCCTGTGCTCTCCCTATTTCCTTCTTGAATGAATCCCACTGCTCTGACATAGATTTACCCAAAAGTAGCTGCTTCCAGTCCACTCTGGCCAAATCATATCTGATCTTATTAAAAACGGCCTTCTCCCAATTTAAAACTCTGATTTCTGGCCCACCCTTATCCTCTTTCATAATAACCTTGAATCTAACTGAGTTATGATCACTATCTGCAAAATGCTCCCCCACTGATACCTCTACCACTTGCCTGGCTTCATTCCCTAAAATTAAGTCCAGGACCACCCCCCATCATGTAGGACCTTCTACATACTGGGTTAAAAAGCTCTCCTTGATGCATTTTAAGAATATTGCTCCCTCTAAACCTATCACACTATGATTAACCCAATTAATGTTGGGGAGTTGAAATCCCCCACTATTACTACCATATTATTTTTATGCTTCTCTGAAATTTGCCTACATGTCCGCTCTTCTGTTTCTCTCTAACTGTTTGGGGGCCTATAGTACACTCTCAGCAATGTGATTGCTCCCTTTTCATTTTTAAGTTCTACCCATATTAATTAGCCTTTTCTCATTGCATAATCAGATCTAAAATAGCCTGTTCCTAGTTGGTTCCTCAACATACTGTTCTACAAAACCATGTCATATATAATCCAGGATTTCATCCTCCACTGCATTAGTGCTAATTAGGTTTACCCAGTCTATGGCCTGAATTTTACCCTTGGTGGGCGGGCTGATCAGCGTACCCGCAACCAGTTGGAAACAGGCCACTGCCCGTGATTGGCCCCCGGACCGCGATTTCACACTGGCTGGCCAATTAAGGCCTGCCCATCGTGAAATGCATCATCCCAATAGTCGGGGAGGGGCAGGTGGGGGCAAGGGCCTGTCAGTAGCTGGTTCCAATGATGACCTGATGGCTGGCCTAAAAATGGCAGAGGTAGCTCCTTTAGGGCTGCCAGGGAAGAACATATCTCCTGTATTGTGAACACTGAAGTTATGGCATCAAGTAGGGCTGGAGACACCAGGCAGGAAGGCTTGGTTGGGTGGGCACTCGGCCCCCCAGTTTTCAGATGGGTATCTCGCGGTCCGCCTGGAGGCGGTGACTGCCAGGAGGGTCACTGTTGTCTCCAGAGAGGGATGGAGGAGGCCACCACATCTAACAAAAAGAGCTTGGGAGAATGTGAGGGAGGATCCAGCGTAAATGTATGGCATGGTCTCTATTGTGGAGGAGTCCATACGGAGAATGACCACTGCATTGACCCTCATGGCTGAGTGCGCTGCTTCCTCCATTGAGAGAGTGGCGACTCTCATGGAGAGACAGCTCCAAGGACAGAATCAGGGATTCCTGGGGCTGTGCTCGGACCTGCAAGCCCTCACCAAGCAATGACCTCAGATGACCTCAGCTAGGTGCCTATCCATCAATGGACCTCACACTGGTGCATGAGCTGCCTGTTATCTCTGCGGGCTCCTCTCAAGGTGCTCTGGATGGCAGCAGCAGCTCCTCCGCCCCTCTACCAGTGACCGTGGCATCTGATGAGGCTGCGATGGCTGGGAAGATGCCAGCCCTTGTACTGGTCACTCCTGCCCAGGCAGGGCCAGCACAGGCTCCACTGGTCAGAGGATGACCACCAAGGTCATCAGGACCAACAAGACACCAGAGTCAGCAGTCTGCCTCCAATGCCACGGCCAGCGAGGGGGAGGCGGGAGGCACCAAGATGTAGCACTCACAGACGTAAGTTTAAGGCACCATGATCACAAGAGGGACTGGTCGCAGGTGATCTTCTGTTGTGTAATTCTTTGTTTATGTTTTCTGGCCGGGGAATTAAGACCAGAGAAGGTGATAATTTTTTTTGGGTTGTCAAAATGAAATAGATTTTTGATTTTGTCGTAATGGCCTGAGAATGCTTCACCTTTATATCTTTTTGGTGCAGGGTACACCAGTATGTAATGCTGGACGTGAGTGGCTCTAAACTTTATTGCACAGGCCCTGAGTGGACTTTGGGTTCAAATGAAAGGGCCATTTCAGACATCCGAGATGGAGGTGGCAGCCCTGGCATGAGGTGGAAGCAAACCTTTGGCAGCCTAGCTGAAGGAGCGTTTGTTCAAGGTAGGCCTAGTGCCCCTGCCTCCCTGAAGGATACAGAGGTCTGCCTCCATACCCTCAGCATTCTCCTCACCGTTCTCATCTTCTGACTCACTACTGGATTCATCCTCTGTGGTCTGTGGAGATGCATCAACATCCTCTTCCTTCTGTGGGACCCCCATTGCCAGTGCCAGATTATGGAGAGTGCTGCATGCAACCACTATCAGTGACACCCGCTCTGGGGGTATTGTAGTGCTCCCCCTGAATGATCCTGGCATCGAAAGAGCATCTTTTTAGAAGACCTATGTTCCTCTCTATCATTGCCTTGTTGAGGTATGACTCCTATTATAAGGCTGCTCTGCCTCTGTTCTTGGGTGGCAGAGAGGCGTCATAAGTCACCTTTCCAACAGATAGCCCTTGTTATCTAGCAGCCATCTATCCAGTCAGGCTGGAGCACTGAATAGCTTCAGCACCTGTGAGTGTCTGAGGATATAAGCTTCATGGGAGCTGCCAGGGTACCTGACACAGACTTGCAGAATCTGCATCCTGTGGCCACACACTATCTGCACATTCATGGAGTGAAATCCCTTCCTGTTGACGATGGCACCCGGCTGACCCATTAGCATCTTGATGGCCACATGTGTGCAGTCAATTACATCCTAGATGCAAAGGAACCCCGCAATCACTGCAAAGCCTCTGGCTCGCTCAGAGCTGGCCTTGTCTGTTCAGATATGAATAAATGTTATTACCTGCCTGAACAGAGCTTCTGTCATCAGCTTTACGCAACTGTGGACAGCTGATTGGGAGACTCCACAAAGATCCCCCACTGACCCCTGGAAAGAGCCTGGGGCATAGAAGTTGAGGGCCACTGTGATCTTCAGCTCCACTGGCATGGGTGTCCACCCAAACAGTTGGAGGTGATCTCAGGCCCAAACATCTGTCAAACAGAGGTCACTGTCTCCCTGGAGAGGCGGAGCCTCCTTCGGCATTGCACCTCAGACATATTGAGGTAGCTGCATCGCTGCCTATAAACACTGGCAGCAGGATAATGGCATCTTCTGCAGCCCCTTCCACCTTGGAACTCTGCTGGCCCAGCGCCCCTTATGCCTGCACCTCTCCTCCCACAGGTCGCTCCCCTGAAAGCTACGTTGGGACACCTGGCCTCCTCTCCCTTCTGCCCCTCTCTTCCTCCTCAGAGGAGGTGAAACCAGTGGAGACCACAATCCCCATTACCAGGGTGACAGAAGGCTGCCTGATACCTAGAAGGGACACAGTCAAAATCCTCTGGGGGCCTTGGAGACACCAGTGAGTCCTGAAATGAAGCCTAGGAATTCTAAAAATGAAGCTCAGAATGAAGATGAAGCTGTCAAGTTCAAATAAGCAACAAGCAGTAAACTATCTCCTTAACTTCTCACTACTCACATTGGCAATGCTGATGAGCCTTTTTATCCTGTCATTGGATGAGATTTTGCAGAATGTGGGCTGCCCACCTACCCGTTTTGCCCATGCAATGAGCGTGAAATTGCGTGGGCATAGTAAAATCGGATTGCATGCATAAGGAATGACATTGGGACACTTGCCTGATATCTTCTCACACTACTTGACGCCTGATTGGTTAGGGGGCATGCCCACCCAATATGTAGATTGAAGTCTCCCATGATTACTGTATTACCCTTGTTACACGCAACTCTAATTTCCTGATTATTACTATGCCCTACATTACCACTACTGTTTGGTGGCCTATAAACAACTTCCATCAACGTTGCTGTTTCTTTGCTCCACCCAAACTGATTCTACATCTTGATCTTCTGATCTAAGATTCCTTCTTACTATTGTATTGACCTCATCCTTTAATAACAGCACACCCCACCTCCTTTTCCTTTTTGCCAATCCTTTCTAAATGTTAAATAACCTTCAGCATTCAGTTCCCAGCCTTGGTCACCCTCCAGCCATGTCTCCATAACAGCAATTAGATCATACCCATTCATTTCTATTTATGCTGTCAATTCATCTGCCTTGTTGTGAATGCTGCGTGCTTTCAGATCAAATGCTTTTAATTTTGTCTTTTTATCATTTTTTCCATTTCACTTATTACTTTTCTTACTACCATTACCAACTTTCCTCCTCCCGTATTTGAATCCCCTCTCATTCCCTTGCCAAGCTACTTTAAACCCTCCCCAACAGCACTAGTAAATCTCCCTGCAAGGATATTGGTCCCTGTCCTGCTAAGGTGTAACCCATCCTTCTTGTGCAGGTCCCACCTGCCACAGAATTGGTCCCTATGCCTCAGAAATCTAAAGCACTTACTCCTGCACCATCTCTCCAGCCACACCTTCATTTGCTCTCTCTTCCTATTTCTGTGGTCACTAGCATGTGGCACTGGGAGTAATCCCAAGACTACTGCTTTTGAAGTCTTGTTTTCAGTCTCTTTCCTAGCTCTATAAAATCTGCTTTCAGGTCCTCATCCCTCTTTCTACCTATGTCACTGGACCACAACCTCTGGCTGTTCACCTTCCCCCATAATAATGTCCTGCAGCCGTTTCGTGACATCCTTGACGCTGGCACCAGGGAGGCAACATACCACCCTGAAGTCACAGAAACACCTGTCTGTTCCCCTAAATATTGAATCCCCTTTCATTATTGCTCTTCCACTCTTCGTCTTCCCGCCCTGTGCAGCTAAGCCACCCTTGGTGCCATGGACTTGGCTCAGGCTGCACTTCTCTGAGAAACAATCAACTTCACCAGTATCCAAAACAGAAAACTGGCTGGTGAGTGAGATGGACTCAGGTGACTCTTGAACTATCTGTGTGGTCCTCCTAGACTGTCTGGTGATCACTCATTCCCTTTCTGCTTGTACTCTCTTAACCTGCGATGTGACCACTTTCCTAAATGTGCTATCCATGTAGTTCCCAGCCTCCTAGATGTGCCACAATAACTTGAGCCATTGCTTGAGTTCTGAAACCCAGAGCTCAAATTTCTGCTGGTGACGCTTCCTGGACATGTGGTTGTCTAGGCCACGGGAATTGTCCATGGCTTCCCACATGCCGCAGGATCTGCATTCCACATGGATGAGCTGCCCTGCCATGCCTTAATTCACTTTACAGACTATTTATTAGAAACTGAAGATGAGAAAGTAGAAAGTAGAATTTCTCACCAGCTAGTCACCAATCTGCTCCTTCCACTGTGCCAATGTGACTTTTTATGCCTGGTGTCACATTTTGAACCCTGCCTGTGCTCTGCTCCCACCAGCTACTTTTTATGCACCATCCAGCTCTTGCTCATTCCTGTCATTTTCCTTGTGAAGCTCACTCTCTCCACCACTCTTTATGCTGTGTTCAACTCTCCATTATTCCCACTGCTTTCCAAATTAAGTCTCACTCTCTCCGCTGCTTTTTATGCCTTGCTTAGCTTTCACTCCTTCCAGCCACTCTCCAAGTGAAGTCTCTTTCTCTTTGCTCTCCACTGCTTTTTATGCTATGTTCAATTCTCGATCCTTCCCGCCACTCTCCAAGATAAGATAAATAGGAAATACTCTCCAACCAATCACCTATCTGCTTCCCTGTGTTGTCAGACTGTCACAAGCATATAATTATAACATTACAGATTTTAAGGACAAATGTTTTGAAAGCACATTTCTGTTTTCAAATCTTTACATTGAGTTTAAAAGCCTTTTTCAAAATGGAAATATGGACAGACAACATGGCACCTTCCAATGTTTATTCAAACCTTGTCAGACTCATATCCCTAGAGCTGGCTATGAAGATTCATTAAAAATGCAAAGACCCATCCAGAGATGTCTAGTGAATTCCAAAAGGTGTGAAAAACCCTTTTTACTTCAGAGGAAACAGGAGACCAGAAGGGACTTCAAAGGATCTCACATAATTAACTTATTTGCCCGGTGGAGCAATGCTTCATCAAAATTAACATAGCAACCATTTTTGTTTTAGTGTGAAAAATACAGGCTGAGAACAGCCATTTTGTGTGCAGAACCCCAGGAAAAGCTCAGAGAAACAACATCAGAGGGGGCTTTTGGCCAAGAGAAGTCAAAGAGGAAGGTATTAAGAAACCAACTGCTGTTCTGATGAAAGACTCCAGGCAATCTGCAAGTGCTGTAACCGCAGAATTAGGGAGGAATAGGAAACTTTCTCTCTCTCCAAAAAAATCTGATGATCTGCTGAGTCCATCTGAAAAAGGCAAACACCGACTAGCTGACTACAGAAGCCATAACAGTTGCTAAACAGAACCTCAAGTTTCAATACCTTTCCTTCGGAAAGAATGAATTCAAGAAATGGGCCAGCAATGATATCCCACAGAGACTGATTTGAAATCTCTTCTTTAAGTATCCTATTTTCTTTTATCTGCATTTTAATCTTTGTAACTGTATTTTAATTAATTACTTTATCATTTTTACTTAAATAACTTTCAGCAGTAGTTTTGTAATAAACTGACCCTTCCCTTGTTTAAAACTAAAGCAACTCTTCTGGCTTATTTTTAAATTGAACCACTCATAAATTAAAAGGGGGCTACATACACACATAAGAATTCTTAGCTCATGGACCACTTTAAGGAAAAGCCTTTTCCATGGTCATAACACACACCATGATTTTTCTTTTAGATTGTGGATTCTGACTAGCTCCTGCTTACAGGATAGCCCCGTTGTTCTCACTGTTTTCCAAAGTGCAAGTCTCGCTGTCTCCACCTTTTTTTAAGCCCTGCTAATCTCGCTATTTCCCAGAATGCAATGAGGCCAATACTAAAAATAGTTTAAAAATTTTACGTTTTCTACAAATATAACAAAAAATGTTTCTTCTTAAATATGGACCCTGGAAGAGCAAAGTAAAATTATCCTTGAATAATGGAAAATTGGACGATGTGGAAGAATAAAAGTGTTTGGAGGTTCAGGTTCACAAGATCTTAAAAGCTGTATTTCAAGTAAATTAGGCCATAATAAAAAGTTAATATACCTTTGGGACTTGAAATAGAATGTGGCTTTCAGTAAATAAAGGTGAAAATCACACTTATTCTGGTATCAATACTTGCGCACTCATCTAGTGAAACCACTCTCTACATGTGTTTGACCAATTGCACTTATATTAAGGAATGTGAGCAATCATTGTTATTTCACCTTACATATCTCATTATAACTAAAAACCTTACTAAGTTTTAAAGAATATGTTCATCCATACTGCAAAATGACTGACCGGATCAGCTATCATAGACTTAAGTAAAGTTGTCCATGTTACCTTGAACCACCAAGACATGCAAAATGGCTGTAATGTTGAGACTTGTACTTGAGAAATACAAGTGAGTCATCCATCACAAAGGTTGTTATGTAGATAGAACTTCTGCAATTTAATCTGGGTTCTTTTTCCCTGAGTTCTAGCTTTGTTTTAAGATTTTATACATATATTAAAATGAAAGCCTTCCAATTGGATGAATAGTTAAATATGGAATATCTTCTAACTACAGTGCAGCACTTCATCAATTCATTTTAGATGCAGTCCACTATTAGATACAGCCTTATGTCCACTACATCGTTTAAATCAATAACTTTTTGGCCCAAAGACAAGGAGTAAAGCTTGCTGAAATCACCTCATCTGTGATATTATTTATTTCTTTAATTCAAATAAATAACAATTCAAACAAGCTTTTCCATAAATTATTGAACGGTTCCAAACAGGCCAAGACCTTTTTGAAATCTTTGTACTCCATATTTCTTAAATCTTTAATTACCTAAATTTGCCCACAGCTCACTAGCTGAAAGCTTCTAACAAACCAAGCATAATTTTTGTGCTCTATAAGTCATTAATAGTTGATGTGTTCCTAAGTACAAGAATTCTTGGGTCAACAGGTATGTAAAAGCCAAGAAAAAGCCAGCCCTGGGACTTAAATGATGCATGCAAAAATGCCTGTAAGAAAGTTTCTCCCAGCTATATGAGAATTATTAGGCTAAAAGAAGTTTTTTTTTAATGTATGGTATATGTGGAGCAAATATTATTTTGTATTTCATGTTATCTCTATCAAGTCTATTATATTCTATTGTTCATTCACAGGATTTGGTTGTCACTGGCAAGAACAGCATTTATTGTCCATCCTTACTTGCCCTTGAGACTGTGGTAGTGAGCCACCTACTTGAATACAACTGTGTGGCTTGCTAGGCCATTTTAAAGGGCAGTTAATAGGTCAGCCACATACTTGTTGGTCTGCAGTTATATATAGGCCAGACTGGTAAGGATGGCGGATTTCCTTCCCTAAAGGCTATTTGCAAACCAGATGGATTTGTATGATAATAAGATAGTAGATTCATGATCAGCACTACTTATGAGCTTTTCATTCCAGATTGATTTAATTAATTGAATTTAAATTCCCAGCTCCCATCGTGGGATTTAATGGCAGGATGATGTGTCAAGGCTGCAGCATGTGAGAACTCCTTAATAACATTGTGATCCAGAGCAAACACATCTGCAGTAAGTGTTTGCGGCTTGAAGAACTTCAGCTACAAGTCATTGAACTGGAGGCTGTGCTGTGGACTCTGTGACACATCAGGGAGGAGAAAAGTTACCTGGTTGCTTTATACCAGGGGGCAGTCACACCACTTAGGATAAGGCCTTGTGATTTGGACAGTGGCCAGGGACAGGAGGGTGTGACTGTGAGTGAGGCAGGTAAGGGGACCCAGAGGCAGGAGTGCAGGAGTGTGAGTCTCTGCAATTGTCCAACAGGTTTGAAGTTCTTTCAGCTTGTTTGGTTGAGAATGGGGGCTGCAGAGTGGATGAACAAACTGACCGTGGCACTGTTGTACAGGAATCCATCCAAGTAGGGGGAGCAGATAGGAATGTAGTGGTAGTCGGGCACAGTGTAGTAAGGGGGATTGACACTGTTCTCTGTAGCAAAGGGCAAGAGTCTATATGGCTTTGTTGCCTGCCCGGTGACAGAGTTCGGGACATCTGCTCAGGGCTGGAGAGAAACTTGCAGTGGGAGGGTGAGGATCCAGTGGTCGTGGCCCATGTAAGTACCAATGACATAGGCAGGATGAGGAAGGAGGCTCTGCATAGTCAGTATGATGAGCTAATCACTAAATTAAGAAGCAGAACCTCAAAGGTAATAATTTCTGGATTATTACCTGAGCCACGTACAAATTGACAAAGAGCAAATAAGATTAAAGAAATGAATGCATGGTTCAAAGACCAGTGTGGGAGAAGAGGGTTCCAGTTTGTGAGGCACTGGCACCAGTATTGAGAAAAGTGGGATCTGTACCGTTGGGACGATCTACACCTGAACCATGCCAGGGCTGATGCCCTCACAAGCCGCCTAACTAGGGAAGTAGAGAGGGTTTTAAACTGAATAGTGGGGGCAAGGGAATTTGGGAAGATGTGGTAAATGAAATAGTAGAGACAAGGCAAGGGAAACTGGAATTAATATGGGAAATGATAAACAGGCTGTGAAAGGAAGGGTTAGAGAATACAAATCTAAGAGTAAATCAACAAATAAGGCTAGATGCTACAAAATAATAAAAAGGACAAATCTAAAGGCTCTCAACATATGCAGCATTCAAAACCAAACAGATGAACTATGCACTCTTCCCATCCCAGTTGTAACAATGTATCTGGATCTTTGGGAGCCAATGATACAAACTACGACAGTCAAACTAACTGCATGCAATGGGTCACCCGTTCATTGCACTGGAACATTGACATTGAAATACAGCGACTACAAGTCTGCATGGAAACCACAAGTATTCTACCTGGTGAACACGAGCAGACTAGCAGTAGAAGGGCTACCAGCAAGTATAAAACTCAACATTGTGATCATGCATGGGATCACCAGTGCATCAATCGCGGCAGAAGAGGCCAAAAATAATCACGTTGAGTCAGTCCATGACCTACAACAGATGTACCCAGACAGATTCAATGCCAATGGGAACTTCAGAGTTGATGCTGTACTACACCTCAGAAAAGATATGTGCACGTACAGGCAAAGCAAAAGAGTGAGTTGGATGACATGGAGTGTAACTGCATTATCTGTCATGTGCATTAGCACTCCGAATGGTGCAGTTCCATTATGTGCATACTGAAAAAACCTATACAATCCAGGTATGCTTAAGGATCCAAGACATCTAAACCTCGCTGTAAGGAGATGCCCACATAAGATTCCAACATTAGAGGAATTGAATCCCAAATTTACAGGAGTAAAGTTTTCACCAAGTTGGAGGCCAAGCAGGGACATTGGTCAGATCATTTGGTAGATAGGTCTCAAGAAATCATTACTTTCAGGGCACCATTCAGATGGTTCTGCTTCCAGAGATTAACTTTTGTCTTATCCATTAGTCAGGATTTGTTTCAGCAGCAAATGGACAGAATTACAGAAAATATTCCTGTATGTGTATACATTGCCAATGATATTGTGGTGATGGGCAAGACCAAAGGAGAACCTGACTGAAATTTGAACTCACTAGTGGCAGCAGCTGGTCGTGAAGGGCTCATCTTCAACAGCAAGAAATGCCAGCTGAATCTGGGTCAGATTAACTTTTTTGGCTCTATCTATTCAAGCTCCCAGGATCCGGCCTGATGCAGGATGAATATATAACATATGCCTATTCATATGAAAATGCAAACATACGAACATGGAGCAGGAGTACTTCACTCAGCCCTTCGAGCCTGCTCCACCATTCAATAAGATCATGGCTGATCTGATTGTAACCTCAACCCCACATTCCTACCTACCCTGGTAACTTTTCACCCCCTTGTTTATCAAGGATCTATCTAGCTCTGCCTTAAAAATATTCAAAGAATCCGCTTCCACCACCTTTTAAGAAAAAGAGCTCCAAAGACTCACGGCCCTCTGAGAGAAAGAATTTCTCCCCATTTCTGCCTTAAATGAATGACCCTTAAATGAATGGCTTCGTATTTTTAAACAGGGACCCCTAGATTCTCCCACAAGAGGAAATATTCTCTTCACATTCACCCTGTCAAGGCTCCTCAGGATCTTATGGGTTTCAATCAAGTCACCTCTTATTCTTCTATCCAGTGGATACAAGCCTAGTTTGTCCAACCTTTCCTCATATGACAACATGCCCATTCCTGGTATTAGCCTGATAAACCTTCTCTGAACTGCTTCTAATGCATTTATATCTTTCCTTAAATAAGGTGACCAATACAGTACACAATATTCCAGATGTGGTCTCATCAGTGCCCTGTACAGCTGAAGCATAACCTCCCTACTTTTATAATCATTTCCCTCCCAATAAATGATAACATTCTATTAGCTTTTCTTGCTGTATCTGCATACTAGCTTTTTTGTGGTTCATTCACCATGACACCAAGATCCCTCTGAACCTCATAGCTCTGCAATCTTTCACCATTTGAATAATAAGCTTTTTTATTCTTCCTGCCAAAATGGACAATTTCACATTTGCCCATATTATAGTCCATTTGCCAGATCTTTGCCCACTCACCTAAGCTGTCTTTGTCCCTTTGTAGCCTCCTTATGTCTTCATCACAACTTACTTTCCTACCTATCTTTGTGTCATCAGCAAATTTAGCAACCATACCTTTGGTCCTTTAATCTAAGCCATTTTTATAAATCGTTAAAAAGTTGAGGCTCCAGCACTGATCCCTGGGTCACACCAATCATTACACCCTACCAACCAGAAAAAGACCTATTTGATCCAATTCTTCATTTCCTGTTAGCTAATCAATCTTCTATCCATGCCAATATGTTACCTCACCCAACCACCCCCTGGCCCCCACCCCACCCCACACCATGAGCTTTTATCTTCTGCAATAGCCTTTGATGTGGCACCTCACCAAATGCCTTCTGGAAATCTATGTACAGTACATCCACCAGTTCCCCTTTATCCATAGCACAAGTGACTCCTGCAAAGACTCCAATAAATTGGTTATACATGATTTCCCTGTCACAAAACATTGTTGACTCTGCCTGATTGCCTTGAACTTTTCTAAGTGCCCTACTAACCCCCAGGACAAAGAGGACTTGTAGAGATTCTTCAGATTCTTCAACTTCTTAGCACCATAAAGAGCATCATCACTTAGAGAATTGCTAAGGAAGGATGTTTCTAAGTAAGGCAGGAGGACAATCAGCACATGTTTGAGCTTCTTAAACAGGCATTGTCAGCAGAGACATGTGTTTTACAATACTACGACCCAAGAAAGGAGATGGGCTTAGATGCCAGTGCAGGGTTAAGAGTGTGCATTATGCAAGATGGAAAACCAATTACATTTGGCTCCAAAAGTCTAACCACAAGTGCAACCCAATTATTCAATCATAGAGCGTGAACCATTCACTCTGATATTTGGTATCACAAGGTTCCACATGCACCTATTTGGTAAATGATTCATTTTGGAAATTGTCCACAAACCATTGGAAATTATTTGGCACAAGCCACTGACAAGTGCACCACCCAGACCGCAACAACTTCTGATAAAAATACAGGGATACGTCTTCGAAATCCATTACAAACTAGATCACAAAATGGTTATTTCAGACACACTAAGCAGGTTACCAAGTCTGAAAAAAACCTACTGATGTTCTGCGAGACATACAAGTAGATAGTGTAGATATTGAGTACATCTTCTTTTCAGTGTCAACCTGATGAGTTTTGGACAACACAACTAACTTCAGGAAGAAACAGCAAATGACCCATCACTGAAGGCATTATAGAAAATTAATGTAGAAAGTTGGCCTGATATGATACAAGAAGCCCAAGACACGCTCAGGTGGTTTTGGTCATACGGAGGTAAATTAGGTATTTCAAGAGGGGTGATTTTCAAGGGAAAACAAGAACTTGTATCTGAAGCGCTTCACAAGGACATATTGTCACAGCTACAGCAGGGGAATATGTGCAAAGGGTGAAGGAGGTGCCTGGGAAGAAATATTGTGTTTCGGCCAGGGATCAACAATGATGCTGAGAAGGTAGTGAAGCGAAGCATGTGAAGCATGCCAAAGTCACCAACGACAACAACACAAAGGACCACTAAGCCCTCATGAAGGTTGAAAATTGTCATGGATTTATTCACTGTCCTTGGTGACAACTTTCTCCTAGTCATTGACTGCTTTTCTAAGTTTTTAATCAGCTGACAATTAAGTTGTAGCTCGAGTGCGTCTGTGGAGTACACAATGAGAGCAATATTCAGTATGTCTGGTATACCTGAAGAGATTATATCAGACAACAGACTACAATATACTGGAAGACCTTTTAGGGACATAAATGCTAAATGGGGCATGAACCATGTAACTGCCTTGCCACACTATCCTAGATCCAACAGTCTAAGTTGTGCTTTCAGAGAGCGCTGACCCTTGTTCTGCTATTAACAGATTATGCTCTTACCTTTATGTTACTATCAACACCTTTTTTTGTCTTTACCACTACCATTAACATTACCTTTGTCTTGTGTCCATGACATCTCTGTCAATCTCTTCTTATCCCCCACCTGTCCCCAATCATTTTTAATTTCAGATTTCCAGCATCCACAGTATTTTGCTTTCATGTCAGTTAGTGGTGGTGTGATTGGTTGCAGCAGTTGCTGTTATAATGATGGTTGCTGATTCCCTAGAGTAGATCTGGCTGCTGAGCTAGCCTGTAATCTTTATGTATATATACCAGTTGGTGTCTTCAAATAAATCGATCCTACTTATAGTTCAGCAGGCCTGTGTGTGTGTTTGCTGAGTTTGCATAAAGAAGACAGAAATGCAACGCTCGGTGTATAAGTCAACCATGCTTTTCAGTCCCAACATGCTATACTCGTATTAGTATTTAGGCTCAATTTTCATCTGACAAACGGGTGTTTTACTTACTTTACCTTATAATTAGGTGCAAGGGATCAAGCAGGTGATATGAGCTCTGTTGCAAAGATGTTTACAGGAGTTTTAAGACCTGCCCACACAAAGCAGACTCCCCACCACCCCATGGCAAACAACAAAGATGGTGCTCTCCATACCCACACCAGTGGTTCATTTTTATACTTGGTATATAAGTTGATCACTGTATCCCCATTTTGGACAGGTTGTTTTGAGGCTTCAAAGGTCAACTTATATGCTGCCACCTACGGTTCTCATTAAGTTCAGAAGTAGAGAAGTTGAAATGTTTGAGACAAAGATTATTATGTTGGTTCTTTGCATGTTTTTTAAATTCTTTCTCAGGATATAGGTGTTGGGATTTGTTGCCTATTCCTAGTTGCCCTTGAGAATCGAAGGCTGCCTGCATGAGGAAATGTATTAACAAGGGTAGATAAACCTTAGAGAACTGGTACTTAGAGAACTACAGACCAGCATCAATTACTTCCTTTAAGACCGAAGCAAATTTAAGCAAAGTGCTTTTGCAAGCTTCTAATTTAGAATAAGGTTTTTTATACACACATTTTGGTTTAATGAGGCAGCAAAAGATTGAAACCTTCTTTATTCAAGACTGTCCTTGGGCTATTTCATGGTAAGGAGGCACCCAGGCATTCTCATTAGCTTTTGTTCTGTAGGACATACTTAAGAACCATTGTCATGGGAGGTCTCCCAGGAAACAAGATTAGTTGGAATAAGAGGTGTTTTAATATATTTAAACATTGATTTGGAGCACAGATGTTAGAATATTCTCAGAACATGCTCAAGGGGTCATAAGGCCAGTCAAGATCGATCACCCCAAAACCTTATAGATGTTAACAGGCTGAATCACTTTCTAACTGACTAAGCTGTAAGTATAACATTTATATTTTAATTAATTTTTTGTATTGTAATTATAATAAACACACAAAATGAAATTCATTGCCTTTAATTTGGATACAAGGGCCACAGTGCATGCCTGTGCCTATTTGAAATGAGATAGGTGACGCACAAAATTCATCTACCCACCTCATTTCCATGGTGGTGCCATGGCCATTAGTGGCTACTGTGCAGCCCTGGACTTGATGGATGGAATTTTATCACCTTAATCACTGCCAGAATGGCAAGACCATTTTCCAGTCTGGAACCCAACTCTCTGAATGGCGCATCCGGCAGTCGGACTTTAACAAAGCAAACTAATTTTCAGCCTGTTTCCAGGCTCCCCAGCCAATTAGGACAGGGGACCAGCTCACTGGAGGATGAATTCACAAACAGATTCTGCTGCAGAAGACTCAGATGAGGATTACAATGGGGCGCAATACATGTGAACACTGATGGACATATACAAGGAAATGCTTGGGTGCATTGGCAAGCCTGCCAGAGAGCCTGCTGTCACTGTGAAGGAGCCTAGTGGTGTCTTGTTACAACGAGGCACAAGACTTCATACAGAGCTTGGAACCTATCGTTTCCAGCATAGAAGTGGTTGTCAATTCCATGACACAATTGCAGACACAGCCATAATGGAACTTCTAGTGGGCGGTGTCTCGGCTTCCATTGCAGCACAGGCAGAAGCCACCCAACATCTCAATGCTGCAGTGGAATCTCAGATTGAGGTCACAAGATTCGTGCTTGTTGCCATGCAGTCTCAGACAAGCTGTCATTATGGCTGTGGACGCCAGGGTTCAATAGGACTTGTAGGCTCTCACATCAGTCCAGCAATCTATGCTCCAGAAGAATGCTAGGATTGTTAAGGCACCACCCGGGCGGGCGTGTGAGTGGCACCTTGGCGCACAAACCTGCTGTCTTCCCTCAGGATGGCAACATTTGTGCTCCCACCACTGAAACTCCACCATTGTCCTTGCTGTTGCCTATCAGCCAGTCAGCCCAGACTGCTAACCCCCATGCCGAGGTGGTGCAGTCTGAAGCTGGGCCCTCAAGTATCAAAACAGCTCAAGGTCACCCTGTTAAAATCATCTGCAGTCTCCCCTAGTGAAATTCAGCAGCCTTCCACCAACCATCCTGCAGTAACCACAGTGTAGGACCACTAGTCAGACAAAGTCATATGCAAAACAAGCACTAAGGGAATGCACAAGAATGAATAGTTCAATTTTGTATGTATCATTGGAAATGACATTGAGGTGATAAAGTCATTATAGCATTTTTTTTTGTAGTGCCTTTTATTTCAGGATTTTGGCTAAGAATATGCTTTCTGATCTGTAGCAGAGGGATTGTAAGGTAGAGAATTGTGGAGCAATGGTGATAATGGGAAGAGGTTTTAGGGGAAGCTGAGTCTAAGCAACCACTCATGGATAGTCCATCGGGAGGGAGGATGTCTCCTCCCTTCCTCCATCCTCTTCTTCCTCCCAAGGTGCCTTGCAAATGCTTAGAGTCAAGGGCTGCGCACTCATGAGCGGGAAATTGTGGAGAAAACGGCAGACCATACCAAACTTGGAGACATTCTCTGGCAATTACAGAAAGGCACCCCCCCGAATGGTCCCAACTCCAGAATCTTTCTTTCAGGATGCTAATTGTTTGCTCCATAGTATTCGTGGTGGCAGTATGGCCCTCATTGTAGATGCACTATCCACAACACACTGACCACGCATGGTCCAGTGGAGGAGGAGAGCCACGAGCCATATGTAAAGCAGATAGTCCTTGTCAGCCTCTGGTTCACCATGGTGGGGTGAAGATGGTGGAAATGGCTGACTAGCACAGGATAAATACACCATGGCTGCTGCCAAGATAGCAGGATCTGACAGGATCTTCTGCGCATGGTCTCGCACCAACTGCACGTTCATGGAGTGATAGCCCTTGCAGTTATGGCACATCTGCTCATTGGCATGTCAGGCCTGCAGAGCCACATGCGGCAGTTGATGGCAGCCTTCACCATTTCGAATGCTACTCATCAAACCCAAGCACTCACTTCTGCTTCTCTCTATAGAGAGAAGACTATGAAGTCTCCTCTCCTGGCATACTGGATATCTGTCACCTCCTTGATGTAGCAATGCACACCGAACTGTGAAATGATGTCAATGTCACCTGTTTCTGCTTGGAGGTTTCTGTTGCCGTAGCAATGGAGGACCACTGTGATCTTCAGGGCCAGTGGCAATGTCATCCTTGCCCTCTATGCAGCTATAGGCCCATATTGTGGGAGGTGACATGGTTCAGTTCTAGTGAAACATAGCCATCTTAAATGTTGCTCTTGTCTCAGCTGGAGATCGGAGAAGCGCTACCTGAAGACCCTTGTTGAATACGGCCTTCTATTGAGAGCCCTCCTCTGCCTCCAAACCTGTCAATCAGGTAGGCTTCCAGGTGGGGAATCACATCGCGCACATGCTATTAAATTAAACCTCAGACCGCAAGCACCCACCATCCCTCACACTCGCTGGTCAGTAAGCAAAAATCCAGACCCAAATGTCCCAGCATGACAACGATTTGGACTTTGCATTTCAAAAACTCAGTTTTAACTCAGGGGGCAATGGTGGCATAGTAGTAATGTCATTGGTACTACCAATCCAGAGACCCAGACTAATGCCCTGGAGACACAAGTTCAAATCCCACCATGGCAGCTGGTGGAATTTAAATCTGGAATTGAAAGCTTATTTCCATAATGGTAACCATAAAATTATCATCAATTGTCATAAAAACACAAATGTTCCTCTAATGTCTTTTAGGAAAGGAAGTCTGTCCTACATATGACTCCAGACCAACAACAATGTGGTTGACTCTTAACTACCCTCTGCAATGGCTGAGCAAATCACTCAGATCAAAGGCAATTAGGGATGGACAACAAATGCTGGCCTTGCCAGCGATGCCTACATCCCATGAAAGAATTTTTTAAAAGTGACATTTAACCAGAGTGATCAAGGAGCAGTGATTGGGGTGACATGGGCGTTAACTCCAAAACTAATTACAAGAACTTCTGCTTCAAAGCCACCAACTGGAATTGGATCTGGAATGAAAAGGTAAATCAACGTAAGTTGCTGTATCAAACACTAGAGCAGGGAAAGTTTACCTCAAGTTCAGGGATAATCAATTTTTATTTCCAATCAAAATGGAGGAGTACAGACTGGTGGGGGTGGGGGCAGGGGGTGGGGGTGGGGGCAGCGGGTGGGGGCAGGGGCGGTCCTGCCAATTATCCCGTAACAAGGAAGAATGTTTTTGGGGAAATAAAATATGAACATCAACAAATCCCATCACTCCAGCAATATTGCTTTTTTTTGATTTAGGATAACTTTGAAGTGATAAAATTGATACAAACTCAGTACACTGGTTATTTTGGGAAATAAGATGTCCAAGAATAGGTTATGTTACATAAATGAAACAAAAAAAATTGGTAACTTAGATGAAGTTTGAAACTTTAATCCATGTTGTGGTGGTTATTAATAATATAGTGAACACTAAAGCTCCTGCAGCATTCATGAATGAGATGAAATGGCAATTATTGGACTGTGCAAAATTGGATGAGAGGAGAGATTAGGGGTATAATTTATAAAAAGAAAGATTGCATCACCAGAGGGGAACTTTTCTAAAATCATTTTCTTAAGTGATAATGGGTGAATTGGAACATATCCAAAGGGTTTATGAAAGGATGTGTGAGTGCAGCCATGAGTAACATAAATCACACCGGCACAATTCACCAAAAGATACCAATTTGGTATCAATGTAAATTCTAGTGGAAGTCGGGTGCTCGTAATTAAGAATAGTTAATTGATAGTTTTTGTTTTGTCGGGCTGTCGCTACCCGTGGTGCGTACTGCTTAGGCACCATTAAGCAGTCTCATAGAAGTTACCAAGAAGTCTTTATTAACATTACTGAACTATATACACAATTACAGTAGAGGGTACAGGTATGGAGAGAACACCGTGGTATGTCCTTGCATGTTGCTACCAAGCTCTACACTACTGACCTAAGTTTTAGATCAGGTGTGTCCTTACATCACCAGCAGTCAGTCCCAGGTTAACTCTTAATGTACCAGATCCTTCTACTACAGCTTTCTCTTGGAAATATTTGTGACCTTGTCTATACTGAACAATAAGCAAACTGCACATGATATCATGGTCACTATCTGAGACATTGGGACCATGCAGGAGGAGATAAGCAAAGACCTCCAGCACCTGCTGATCTTTAATCCTTATCTCCAAGTTAACTTGAAAGTATATGGTTTGTATCTGATAACACATGTGCCATAATTTTGGGTTTTGCAAATGTGATATGTTGTGAATTAAGCAAGAGGAGACCATTCAACTCTTCAGGACTTTGAAGAGAAACCCAATCAGTCCCATTCTCCCGCTGTATCCCCATAGCTAGCATGGTGAAGATGCTCAGTTACTTGATAACAGCACAACATGGAAATGATTAATGTGGCTAATGAGAGTGAGAAAATGTTTTAATCAAGGCTGTGACACACACTCCACATAGAAACGTATTTTTGCATGGTGCAATCAGGATTGGGTTGGGCACTCCTGACAGAGAGAATTAAAAGTAAAGTGAGCCATATTTGGAATTCCAAAATTCAGTGTTGGGTTCCTTTGAGTTAACAATAATATTCGAGCAACCAGGGGCTGGGGAGAAATAATGTTTAGCGAGGATAATCCACAAAATGGATAAGGAGAAAATGTAAGCTGGGGAATCTGTTAAGTCCATGAGCTGGATTTTTAATCAGGGGCAGGATTTTGCTCTCGGCGGGGGCAGGGCAGAGGTGGTTGGGAAGCTGACCGCCCCCCGAGATCATCTCCGCACTGTGATTTCACATGGGTGGGCCAATTAAGGCCCGCCCTGCGTGGATCATGGGTGACAGCGCTGAGCACTGCCTGTGCGGGCGGGGGGGCTGGCGGGCGGGCGAGCCGGGCCTCACTCGCAGTTCGTTCACGCGCAAGAAAGAGCACTTCAATCTCCCTCAGGCACGGGGCTGCCTCAGGGAAATTGAAGCGCTGTTTAAAAAAAATTAATAAAGAGGGTAAAAATTTAACAAGACACGTCCCTTCATGTGACTCTGTCACTTGAGATGGGACATGTTTTTAATTTCAAAAAAAGTTTTTATATGGTTTAGGAAACCTCATTCTGCTCATGGATGTGGTCTCCTAAAAATCATAGGTGGTGGGGGTGGTTTTCTCCCCATCGGGCGGGGTTGGGCGGAGGTGGGCACGGGTGGATGCGGGGCTGATCGGCGCCCCCGATTGGCTGGGCGCCGCCATTTTATGTGGGCGGGCTAATTAAGGTCCGCCCAGCATAACGCGCACCTGGAATTGCTGAGCGCTCCTGCGCAGGCGGTGGGGGGGGGCGTGGGTTGCCTGAGCCGGGAGTGTGCTATTTCGCTCACGCTCCTGAAAGAACACAGAAATCGCCCTGAGGCACAGAGGTGCCTCCAGGAGATTAGTTTTAAGTTTAAACAGTCTGATGAAGTGTTGTAAAAATTTTTATGACATGTCCCCTCATGTGAAACTGTCACACGAGCTGGGACATGCGCATTAAATTTGATAAAAATTCTTCTGAAAATTTCAAATCCTTCATGAAACCCCATCCCACTCGTGGATGAGGTTCCATGAAAAATGCTAAGGCCGCCTGGGCTCTTTGCCTGCCCACCAGCCTTAAGGTTGGGTAGGCAGCTCAGCTGATTGACTTAATTGCTTTTTAACAGGCCTTAATAGGCTTTTGACAGTTCGGCTGGCACGTAGCTGAGTCGGCTGCGCGCCCGCCAAACTGAAAATCTAAATGATGCGCGGTGACATCGGAATGCATGCCCGACGTCACCCCACTTCATTTTATATCTCGGTGAGTGGGCCCCACTCGCCAAGCTGAAGATTCTGCCTGTAAAGGCCGCTTAGCCCTTTCACCTTCCCGCCAACTGTAAGGCTGGATGGGCAGCATAGGTTTGAATTTAATTAGATTGTTAATAGCCTTAATAGGCCTTTTAAATATCAGTGGGCGTGCAGTCGACTCTGGAGCGTGCCTGCTGAACGAAATATCGTGTGAGTGCGCAATGACGTTGGAACGCATGCCTGATGGCATCGCACGTCCTTTTACGCTCCGGCATGTTGGGCTTGCGCCCACACGCCAAGTGTAACATTCTGCCCCAGGAGTTGGGAACTGGACAGGGGAGCTAGCTTCATGTCCTGACCCCAATCCCTCACCCACAGTATGTTTAAGGCACGCCCATACCAATTTTCAATGCTCATGCCAATGGAAGGCTAGGAGGCATGTCTGCTGTCCAACCAGGAATGGTGGGTGGGCTCCCAACACTGAGGGCCAATGGCAGGCCTCCCCTGGACGCTCATTGATTGGAAGCACCTCCAGCCAAGATGGGAGCTGCCGATGTGAACATGGAGAGGGGGAGAATTGAAGGTAAATTTATTTTTAATTTTTAAAAAGCCAGAGCTGCCTGGTCATGATCCTAGAGGGGCAAATCCTCCAGGAATTGGCCAGCGGCTGCAGCTGTGGCCTGGTAGCCATTATGGATCAATGGAGGAGATGGGGTAACGTCCCTCCCATTATTTATCGTGTCCCCCTCGCCCCACTGCTGCCCTCTATCAATGACGTTGCCCAGGCCAATATTAGCCGGCCTGATTGCCAAACGGAAATTTCTGGTGTCTCTCTCTCTCTCTCTCTTTTGGAACAAGCGTATTATCCAGTTCAGAAGCCAACATTACTGGAAATGTAGCAGCAAACCGAGATCTCGTAATAATTGCAACAACTTCTACATCTAATCGCATCCACGAAACCAACTAATTCAAATCGGCCACAACGTTTAAAAATCTAATCCTCAATGACAGTCAAAGGACACTTAACTATATATATTCTTTTAATTTTTTTTTGGACTCAACTTCTCTTATTTCTGATATCCGTGTGTGTATTTTTTATTATTTTTTCCCTCTTGTTTAGTGGTTAATAAATTTGCTGTTCATTTGACTCAATGAAACCTTGTTTGATTGGCTCCTTATTGCTCACAGCTTAAATAGCTTGGTAAACTGACATATGCGCTATCCTCTCTCTCTCTAGCCAGGCTGCAGCTCACTCATGCCCAATGACTTACCATGCGCTGATCCCAACTCTATAGTGTCCTCTAAGTTGAGTGCAGTGCCAGAATCTGACCTGATGGCTGCATATGTAGATCTACATATGGTGCTTCTTCTTCAGAGATCTGGCGTTGCTCTCACTTTTCAGGGTGAGCTACACTGTCTGGCCAGGTGGCAAACCTTGGCTATTTGAAAGCAAAAATGCAATAGTGGAAGGTTAGGGTGGAAAGCAAGAGGCCCATGGTGACACCATCTGCAGCTTGCATTTCATGCGAGATAGCAGGTTAAAGGTGAAGTGGAATTTGCAAAGGGATATAAAACAGGAACATACCATCAAACTGAAGTGTAAGGATGAGGTGAAATATCTGAAACAAAAACAGAATTACATAGAAAAACTCAGCAGGTCTGGCAGCATCGGCGGAGAAGAAAAGAGTTGACGTTTCGAGTCCTCATGACCCATCGACAGAACTTGAGTGAATCCAAGACAGGGGTGAAATATAAGCTGCTTTAAGGTGTGTGGGGGGGGAGGTGGTTTGGGTGGGGGGAGAGAAGTGGAGGGGGTTGGTGTGGTTGTAGGGACAAACAAACAGTGATAGAAGCAGATCATCAAAAGATGTCACAAACAACAGAACAAAAGAACACATAGGTGTTAAAGTTGGTGATACTATCTAAACAAATGTGCTAATTAAGAATGGATTGTAGGGCACTCAAGGTATAGCTCTAGTGGGGGTGGGGGGAGCATAAAAGATTTTAAAATATTTAAAAATAATGAAAATAGGTGGGAAAAGAAAAATCTATATAATTTATTGGAAAAAACAAAAGGAAAGGGGAAGAAACAGAAAGGGGGTGGGGATGGAGGAGGGGGAGCTCACGACCTAAAGTTGTTGAATTCAATATTCAGTCCGGAAGGCTGTAAAGTGCTTAGTCGGAAGATGAGGTGTTGTTCCTCCAGTTTGTGTTGGGCTTCACTGGAACAATGCAGCAAGCCAAGGACAGACATGTGGGCAAGGGAGCAGGGTGAAGCGTTAAAATGGCAAGCGACAGGGAGGTTTGGGTCATTCTTGCGGACAGACTGCAGGTGTTCTGCAAAGCGGTTGCCCAGTTTACGTTTGGTCTCTCCAATGTAGAGGAGACCACATTGGGAGCAACGAATGCAGTAGACTAAGTTGGGGGAAATGCTGCTTCACTTGAAAGGAGTGTTTGGGCCCTTGGACGGTGAGGAGAGAGGAAGTGAAGGGGCAGGTGTTACGTCTTTTGCATGGGCATGGGGTGGTGCCATAGGAGGGGGTTGAGGAGTAGGGGGTGATGGAGGAGTGGACCAGGGTGTCACAGAGGGAATGATCCCTACGGAATGCTGATAGGGGAGGTGAAGGGAAGATGTGTTTGGTGGTGGCATCATGCTGGAGTTGGCGAAAATGGCGGAGGATGATCCTTTGAATGCAGAGGCTGGTGGGGTGATAAGTGAGGACAAGGGGGACCCTATCATGTTTCTGGGAGGGAGGGAAAGGTGTTAGGGCGGATGTGCGGGAGATGGGCCGGACATGGTTGAGGGCCCTTTCAACGACCATGGGTGGAAAACCTCGGTTAAGGAAGAAGGAGGACATGTCAGAGGAACTGTTTTTGAAGGTAGCATCATCGGAACAGATGCGACAGAGGTGAAGGAACTGAGAGAATGGGAAGGGGTCCTTACAGGAAGCGGGGTGTGAGGAGCTGTAGTCAAGATAGCTGTGGGAGTCAGTAGGTTTGTAATGGATATTGGTGGACAGTCTATCACCAGAGATTGAGACAGAGAGGTCAAGGAAGGGAAGGGAAGTGTCAGAGATGGACCACGTGAAAATGATGGAGGGGTGGAGATTGGAAGCAAAATTAATAAATTTTTCCAAGTCCCGACGAGAGCATGAGGCAGCACCCAAGTAATCATCGATGTACCGGAGAAAGAGTTGTGGAAGGGGGCCGGAGTAGGACTGGAATAAGGAATGTTCTACATACCCCATAAAGAGACAGGCATAGCTGGGGCCCATGCAGGTACCCATAGTCACACCTTTTATTTGAAGGAAGTGAGAGGAGTTGAAGGAGAAATTGTTCAGTGTGAGAACAAGTTCAGCCAGACGGAGGAGAGTAGTGGTGGATGGGGATTGTTCGGGCCTCTGTTCGAGGAAGAAGCTAAGGGCCCTCAGACCATCCTGGTGGGGGATGGAGGTGTAGAGGGATTGGACGTCCATGGTGAAAAGGAAGCAGTTGGGGCCAGGGAACTGGAAATTGTTGATGTGATGTAAGGTGTCAGAGGAATCACGGATGTAGCTGGGAAGGGACTGGACAAGGGGAGAGAGAAGGGAGTCAAGATAACGAGAAATGAGTTCTGTGGGGCAGGAGCAAGCTGAGACGATCGGTCTACCAGGACAGTTCTGTTTGTAGATTTTGGGTAGGAGGTAGAAGCGGGCCGTCCGAGGTTGGGCGACCATCAGGTTGGAAGCTGTGAGAGGAAGATCCCCAGAGGAGGAGGTCAGTGACAGTCCTGGAAACAATGGCTTGATGTTCAGTGGTGGGGTCATGGTCCAGGGAGAGGTAGGAGGAAGTGTCTGCGAGTTGACGCTCAGCCTCCGCGAGGTAGAGGTCAGTGCGCCAGACAACAACTGCACCACCCTTGTCAGCGGGTTTGATGACAATGTCAGGGTTGGACCTGAGAGAATGGAGTGCAGTAAGTTCAGAGAGAGAGAGATTAGAATGGGTGAGAGGAGCAGAGAAATTGAGATGACTAATGTCGCGCCGACAGTTCTCAATGAAGAGATCAAGAGAAGGTAAGAATCCAGAGGGAGGGGTCCAGGTGGAGGGAGAATATTGGAGGTGGGTGAAAGAATCTGTTGAATGGGGAGTGGACTCCCGCCCAAAGAAGTGAGCCCAGAGATGAAGGCGGCGGAAGAAGAGTTCAGCATCATGCCGAGCCCGAAATTCATTGAGGTGAGGTCGTAAAGGTATGAAACTAAGTCCTTTGCTGAGCACTGAACATTCAGCATCGGATAGGGAAGGTCGGGGGTATAGTGAATACATGGCTGGGGCTGGGATTGGAAGATGGGGTGGGGACGGAGAGATAGGCAGGGGTGGAGGATCCTAGATGGGTGTTGGTGTCGATGAGTTGTTGGAGCTTGCGTTCCTTAGCACTTGAGAGAAAGAGAAAAAGTTTCTTGTTGAGGCATCGGATGAGACGAAGAATAAAATGAAACTGGGGGCACGCGCATGAGGACTCGAAAGGTCAACTCTTTTCTTCTCCGCCGATGCTGCCAGACCTGCTGAGTTTTTCCAGGTAATTCTGTTTTTGTTTTGGATTTCCAGCATCCACAGTTTTTTTGTTTTTATTTTTATTTTTGAAACATCTGAATGTTAGGCACGTGTGCTGATTTGTTATAGTCATTTAGTGCATTGAGCACCACAAAAGGCTGGTGGTACAGTGCTTAGGAGAGGTCATTTGAAGATGTATTCACTAAACATTTGCACTGTGGTCAGGCCTTTGGGGTCAGGCTCAGAATTGGTCTCGCTGACCCCCTGTTCATATTCTCTTTGCAGGGTGTGTCTTAGGGTCTCCCAGCCCCTCCTCCTCCATTTCTCCTCCTTTTGACCTCCATTACTAAGGCCTCCAGTGCTGCACATGAGATCCTGGGAACCCTCTCTCTGCTCTGCTGCTCCATTACCAGTCCTCTTCCTTCCACCAAAGCCTTCCTATTATTGTTCCACAGTTGCTGTAGCCAATGTGCTCACCACCACCCCCACTTTAAGAAAGGCAGTCTAGCTGTGCATCATGCTACCCACACCTGCTGCTGGAACCCCTGCTGAGAATGTAGCCAGTCAACAGCACAATTTGCACTGGGCTACAAGCTGCAACCATGTTGATGAGCAGGCAGTATGAAAACTTCAAGATTTGTGTGCTACCTGCCTCAACCAGATTGTGATATGCAACATTGTATGTCACAATCCCCATGTCTGATATTGGGAATAATCAAATCTTTCCATCATATACTTTTGAAGAAGGTTCTCTCTGGCCTCTGAGTACCACAGATTGAGTCTAATATAAATCACTTATAGTAAAAAATTCAATTTCAAAGCATGGGATGAGAAATGACCAAACCCATTAAGCTCATCAGGCCTGTTCTTTCACAGACCATTTACAATCTGCTCTAACGTGGATTCTATCCAACCCATTTAATTTCCTAAAGTAAGGCTCATGCTAGGAGCATAAAACTTGCATTCATGTATACATCAAGAAGCATAATGAGAGATTGTAGCTCGACATAACAGTCTGTTAGGTTGCAGAAAGTTTTGCTCTGAGGCGCAAGCCACCATCACCCATTGCACTTTGCAATGTCAACAAACTCCTATAAGGATTAACAGGCTGGAAATTAATGTTGATATAGCCTCAAGCCATTTAAATGAAATATTCTAACACTTGCCTTCAAAGGAATGTCATGCAACCAATTGCAAATGTTACACAGTGTAATTTTAGATCCACTTGCAGGATAAGCAAAGTGTAAGGCCCAATGAGATTGCATCTGTACTTCAACATCTTGCATTATGTTAAAGGTCCTAAAAAATCCCACAAACAAAGCTTCTTTTGTGCATACCAAAAGGCTTCTCTTGCCTTTGAAATATTCTCCAAGATAGTGGCCAGAATCTTCTGCTGTGCCTCTGGGTGAAATCATGGAAGAGAATGAGGGATAATTCAGGAAATGAGGCTGAATGCATGCAGAAATTTGCCTGCAACAAAATCAGTAAGCCTGAACTCCCTGCTGTAGCAGAGGAGAACCTTGTGGTGGCTTCCTCGCTCCCCATTTCAGGCGCAGAACTTATTTGATGATGGGTTCAGTCTCTGCCATCCTTGCTAAGGTTCTGCCCCAGCTTCAGCATCACTAGTAGTTTGTACACTGATACTGGGGGCCTTCCTCTATGTGGAGTTAATCCTGCCAAGAGCCCCACCCCCAACCTCCCCCCACCACCCCCTCTCGCACATGGGATAAACCCTAACCCAAGAAAAATAAAGTCAGACTTGTGAAGGATTTAAAGCAGCAGCTGGAAGTCTATGCTGAAGAGGAGAATCCTGTTTAATGGCTGCAACTGATACTTTTATGTAGAAGTTCATATTTTCTGTAACATACTCTTCAACAACTCAGTATTCATGTTGGTCTCAAGCATAGTGTTTAATCAACACTATGTTTAATCAAGTTAAAAAATGCTGCCAAAAAATTTAATGAGTGAATACCAGAATAGGGTTTTGTAGGCTGTCCGTTCAACTTTTAGAGACTGACTGAACATCTGACAAGCTTCAGTGTGTCCTTCATTTATTCATTCAAGCCTCAGGTTAGCAAGATGGTCCACACATACATATTATTATTCCTTCATTTTAAACACTCCTGCCCACAGTCCACTTGCTCATAATTGTTTCATGTAGTTTTATTACAATAGCAGAGCATAATAAAACAAACTCAGGACAGTTTCCTTAGTAACGTGGTCTGCTGTCAAATATTTCAGTTTAATCAACAGATGCTGAATGGCATTAGAAAAACAAAAGCCTAAAATAAAAATGGAATTATCATATGTTGTAAAATGTCAATGTTACTGGAGGTGGGAGAGAGTGACTGTGAGTTTCATTGTACTTTCTGATTGTTACAGACAGTTGTAATTAAACAAAGAGGCAGGAAGATGACAAAATGGTAAAATTATGAGCTGGCATGGAATATGAGCATGGCAACATAAAGTCACTGAGGACTGCTGGAGATGTTCTGTACTGCATTAAAATGCTAACAGAAAAAAATCTTTCAGGCAGACATTAACTCCAATCTAATTGCATTGATATACTATATGGACATCACACAAACATAGAGAATGATGCTTTACTCTTCTCTTCTTAGGCAGCCCCTTAGAATCAAAGCTGACTTGCTCCCATTCCGGTTCGCTGGGTTCTGAGATGGCTGATAAGTCCAATGTGCGATCTGCAGATGTTGCCACATACGGAACGGGGCAGTTGAGTTGTTTGGAGGTTTGTTTACCCTCTTCAATGCCTCATCTTTGCCTCTGCGCGTTCCTAACAAAGTGTTTCGATGTGTTCAGTGCCTTCCTGAATGAAACTTTGCCACATATGTTGGACACAGATCAGGGACTCTCATGAGTTGGCAGAGATGTTTGACCTCCTCAGGAATGCTTCAAAGACATCCCTAAAGTTTTTCTTGTTTCAGTCCTACTCGGGCCCCCTCCCACAACCCTTTCTCCAGTATATCGATGATTGCTTCAGTGTTACTTCATGCTCTCGTCTGGACCTGGAAAAATGTATTACTTTGCTTCCAGTTTCCACCCCTCCATCATTTTCACCTGGTCCATCTCTGACACTTCCCTTCCCTTCCTTGACCTTGCTGTCTCAATTTCTGGTGATAGACTGTCCACCAATATTCATTACAAGCCTACCAACTCCCACAGCTACCTCGACTACAGCTCCTCACACCCCGTTTCCTGTAAGGACTCCATCCCATTCTCTCAGTTTCTTCACCTCCATTGCATCTGTTCTGATGATGCCACTTTCAAAAACAGTTCCTCTGACATGTCCTCCTTCTTCCTTAACCGAGGTTTTCCACCCATGGGCCCTCAACCGTGTCTGGCCCATCTCCCGCGCATCCGCCCTCACAGCTTCCTCTCCCTCCCAGAAACATGATAGGGTCCCCTTGTCCTCACTTATCACCCCACCAGCCTTCACATTCAAAGGATCATCCTCCGCCATTTCCACCAACTCCAGCATGATGCCACCACCAAACACATCTTCCCTTAACCCATCGCCCCACACCCCCCCGCCACACCTCCCCACCCCCCACCCCCCATCCCCTGGTGGCATTGTGCAGGGATCGTTCCCTCTGGGACATCCTGGTCCACTCCTTCATCACCCGCTACAACTCAACCCCCTCCCACGGCACCTTCCCATGCAACCTGCACCTTTACTTCCCCTCTCCTCAGCAACCAAGGGCCCAAACACGCCTTTCAAGTGAAGCAGTATTTCACTTGCACTTCCCTCAATTTAGCTTACTGCATTCGCTGCTCCCAATGCGGTTTCCTGTATATTGGAAAGACCAAATGCAGACTGGGTGACCGCTTTGCAGAACGTCTTTGATCTGTCCGCGAGAATGACCCAGACCTCCCTGTTGCTTGCCATTTTAACACTCCACCCTGCTCTCATGCCCACATGTCCGTCCTTGGCCTGCTGCATTATTCCAGTGAAGCTCAACACAAACTGGAGAAACAGCGCCCCATCTTCCGACTAGGCACTTCACAGCCTTCCAGACTGAATATTAAGTTCAACAATTTTAGATCATGAACTCTCTCCTCCATCCTACACCCCCTTTCCGATCCCCCTTTTTTCCAATAATTTATATAGGTTTTTCTTTTCCCACCTATATCCCATTATTTTTAGATGTATTTCCATCCATTGTTTTATCTCTGCCTTTTAGCCTATTTCGATCCCTTCCCCCCACCCCACCCCCGTTAGAGCTATCTGTACCTTTATTATCACATTCCTTAGATAATATCACCAGCTTCAACGCCTCTTTGTCCTTTTGTCTGTGACATCTTTTGGTTATCTCCACCTATCATTGGCCCTCTATCCAGCTCTACCTGTCCCACCCCCCCCCCTTAAACCAACTTATATTTCACCTCTTTTCTATTATTCCTTAGTTCTGTTGAAGAGTTATATGGACTCGAAACATTAACTGTGTTCCTCTCCGCAGATGCTGTCAGACCTGCTGAGTTTTTCCAAGTGTTTTTGTTTTTGTTTTTGTCCTAAAGTTTTTCTGCTGTCCTTCTGGGAGGCTAGTACTATGACTGAGTTCCCAATAAAGTATTTGCTTCAGGAATCTGGTGTTAGGCATACGAATGACATGACCTGCACAGCAGAGCTGCTTTTGAGTGTTTAGTGTCTCGATGCCAGACATGTTGGCTTGGAAGGGAGCAGTTACATGGCAAGTAACCTTAAACTTGCTGAGAAATAGAAATGTTCGTGTTTTTAATGATGGAAGTTATAGCTCCTCTAGATTAACTAATTAAAAGTGAACTAAAGAAGAAAAATGACCTCTTAGAATCATGCAGAAAGAAAACAAAATGCTTCATAGGGCTCTTTGAATATAAGAAAATGCAGAAATATGTTGAAAGGGCAATCAGGAGGGTAAAGGCAAACTTAACAGCAAAAACATCTTTAATACTGCAAAAATTTTTACTGTACAGGCTCATTGAGACAGTCAATTAACTCAGTTGGCTAGATGGCTAGAGTGTGGTGCAGACTGATGCCAATGGCATAAATTCATCCCTGAACCAGCTGCAGTAGTTCATGGAATGTTGCGTCCTTGGCTTGCCCCATGCTTGATGTGAAGCGGTGCCCCTCAGGCTATATAACCACTTGTCTCTCTCTAACAGAGAGATATGCCTATGGTCCCTGATGGACTACTGCTAATTACCTTACAGGCTCATTTCAGGCAGCCAGGAGAAGCATCTGCAGTATCAGTCTGAGTGTAGTGCGGGCATGCAATCCTCAAGCGACTGATAAGTTGTTCCAGGATGTTCCATTCACATTTTCCCAGAACGTATGAGAAACAAGAACACGTGAATACTTGTTAAATCTGATGAAGAAAGTCAGTTTGAAAATCCTATGAGAAAGGCAGTTCTTCAAATTTTTAGAGAATCAGTCAGTGGCAATTTGAAATTCTCTAAAAGAGAACTGAAGAGTAGACAATTGTTTTTAATCACCTGGGTGTTGAGCATCTCTTGAAGGAGCACTGAAAGGCAAGTCCAGCCAGAGGAATTAGGCATTGGCATAGAGCCTGCCTAATTCTCCTTCTAATTAATTTAATAGCAAGAAGATCAGCCAGGTGCTGCAACGAGTCTGTGATTCACCCCATCCGATTTTTTATTCTTTACACCATCCTGGTGATGCTCAGTCTCAACAAGACAGAAATGCACCACGAGGCTAAAAATCCGGAATTTTCTGGCCACCCTGCAGCAGGGCTGGCGAGCCATTGAAATCTCCATTCACATTAGCTGGACTAGAAGATTCCAATGGCATGAGGGCCTGGAAAATTCTGGCATTTAAATGGAATGTGCATAATCTGGATGGTTGGTGAGAAATTTGGGGTGAAATCCATCCCAGCAGATTTCTACACCTTTCTGTTCTAATTTTTAAATTCGGATGGTACTGGGGTGAACAGTGAGTGGATGGGGTAGATGATGATGGTGGGTGGATAAATGGACACTTCTTGATTAACATTTTCCCTGTTAAATAGATTGCAATTTTGTCATGTAACTAAAAATTCCATTTATTTAAAGTGTCTGATCCTTTGAAAAGCGAGTGAATAACCCTTACCATGGTGAGTAAACAGAATAATGTATACAGTTGTCATAATAAATGATTAGTTTGTTTTTTTTTCAAGTTAATTGACTTGGCTGCATTTTCTCCTATGTTTGAGAACAGCAGTTGTGTTTTTATACAAATTATATGCATGAAAGTGAAAGGTTATAGTTTTGATTCATAAATAAAACATGGTGCAAGAAAAAATATTTAAAGCTCCCATAAATTTCCCAATTCTAACATGAAGCATTGTTAAGCATGTACATTTGTCTCAAAAATTAATTTCTCAGTTAGGGTTTAAGGTTTTCTGTTTTTTTTAATGTCATCTGCCAATTTAGCTCCCTCTCTGGATGACAAAAGGAGAATACAGTTTGACTTGATACCAAGGGAAGGATTTTGCATTTTAGGTCTGGATGCCAACACCAGGGTTAAATGAAGGTCCAGACCCCACATTGTGTTGGGGCCAATAGGAAGTCCTCTAAAATGGAAAGAGTTGCAGCCCACCCCCATCTTGAGGTGCCCTTTTAGCAGTTTTAAAACGTCTGGGCCTGAATTTTTCGGTCATTGGGCACATGCCATCAGTGGGCCTGGGAGTGGGCGGAAAATGGGTTACCGGCCACGATCGGCCCCCGACCACAATTTCACGCTGGCCGGCCAATCAATGGCCAGCCAGCGGGAAACTCGCACTGAAATTCTCAGTGCTGCCAGGGTGGGGGCAGGAAGAGGGTGGGTACCGACATAACCGAGGATGCGGGTGAGCGCTTTGAGGGAGCTCCCTGAAGGCAGACTGCTGCCCAAGGGAGCTGCGGACCTCTACAGACTAAAGGGCAGGACAAAAGTGCTGCCAGATATGTCCATGCAGCACAGTCAAGCACCTGAAAGCATACCTCATTAAAAAAAAAACCCAGATATTTCTTTTTATTTAATTTCCCCACAGAGATTTCATCCCACCCTGGATCGAGGTTTGAGCAAAAATGTTAATGCCGCCTGGGAGAATGGCCCGTCCGCTAACCGTAAATGTGGATTGCACCATTAATGGGCTTAACTGCCCACTTAATTGTCAGCGGGCGTGCTTCCAGCTGCCACACCCACCCATCGAGCAAAATATTGTGCAATCACACAATAGGACGCTCACCTGACATCATCTCGCATTATTTCACGTCCGTTGTGGTCAGGCGCATGCCTGCCCGCAGGACATAAAATCCTGGTATTGATGTAAAAGATGGCCACCGCTGCTGGACCACCATTGTGGAGGTAGCACAAGACAGCCTGTGGCCACAGCTGTGGTCAGATAGGCGGTAGTGGGGAGGGCCTCAAACTCTTCCTTGGCTGCCATGCTCCTGATGCTTCGGTGGGGGGCCCTCTGATCAATGGCCTCAATTGGCCTCTTAATGTCCTTATGAAGTGCCCGTCTGCCTCTGTTCCCACCCTCATGTTGGGGTGAAAATCCTGCCCAGGTGTCTTCCAATGCCAGTAGCCAGTACGCAAGAACAATTTGAGTTCATCAATAGTTCAGTTTTCCCTCCCCAGCTGTTTGCATCTATCGAGCCAGTGGATGTGAGGACATCTTGATGATGGAGTGAATCATGTTTATACAGATTGGCATGGAGCAAGCAACATGTTTCCATATACTGTTGTTGACTTCAAAAACACTTCACAGACAGTCATACAGTTTTGCTGAAGAGATGGTTTTCAGAAGAAACTGAAAGGAAGAGAAGGGTGCAAAGTTTGGATTTAGAGCGAATGCCAGATAGTAGGATGCAGGGACCTAAAGGTTCTGTCACCAATGGTAGAAGAAAAGGCACACAAACATTCTGCATACACAGGACAGGGTTTAGAGGGGCAAAATAAGGCTGGAGGAGTTTACAGAGGTGGGATGGACTGAGCCCATAATGGAATTTAAAGCCAAAGCAATACTCAACACTAATAGACACCAAATACAATAAACTCAGCTGTTCAAAAAACAAATACTGCATTTCCTTTTGAAATATGTAACATCTAGCATCATGGTCATATCTATAGCTTATTAATAAATCTAGAGTTTATTATTAACAGATAAATGATAATCAAGCTTTGTGACTATACACTAAGTGCTGGAATGAATTAGTTGTTAATGAGCTGATGAGATACGTGTTACATTTTTGGCCCTGAAATTAAAGAAGTCAGGTGGGCCTGTCAGCACAGATCTGAGCAGCCTTCACAGCATTTAAAGTACGTGAGCCTGAATTTTCCTGTGGGTTTCCATTGCTGTAGGAAGTGAAGGACATCCGGCTGCCAGTCCCCTGGTTCAGGCCACATCCTAAGGTCGGGGACTTTTACACATGCTGAGCAGGCACTGGGGGATTTTATGGTGCTGCTGGAGGACCCATCCTGGTGAATGGAGGCAAATTGCAGTGGAATCTTGTTTCAACCTATGGCCAGGATTATGAGACCTGTGGGCGGGCACAGAGGGCGGGCCCTGGAGTGGCTGGGAAATGGGCTGCCAACCGCAACCAGCCCCCAACTGGCAGACCAATTAAGGCCCGCAGAGCATGAACGGTGGCTATCCAATGGCGAGCAAGCCATGGGTGGGGGCAGGAGCCTGTTGGCCGCCAGGTCCAATGGCAACGCAACAGCTGGTTTAAAAACGCGCAGTTGGGCCCTAGAAGGTTATCGGCAATGAGGGCAACTCCGGTGTCGTCAGCAGTTGTCACAGGTAATCTGTTGTGCAATGTTTTGTTTATTTTAACTGTTCTGGGGTTGAAGACCAGAGAAGGTTCTGTTAATTTGATATGAGTGTCAACTTGAGATAAATTTTCTTCTGTCGTAATGGACTGAGTCGGCTTCACCTTTTTTATTTAATGTGGTGCAGGGTACATCAGAATATAAAGCTAGATGTGGGTGGCTCGAAATTTTATTACACAGGTATTGAGGGTCTTTGGGGTCAAAAGAAAGGGTCATTGCAGACATCCGGGATGGAGGTGGCAGCCTGGGCATGAGGTGGTAGTGCTTATTTGGCAGCCTAGCTGAAGAAGCATAGGAACCCTAATGTCCTTTCGGGAAGGAAATCTGCCATCCTTAACTGGTCTGGCCTATTTGTGACTCCAGACCCACAGCAATGTGTTTGACTCTTAAATGCCCTCTGAAAAAGGGCAATTAGGAATGGCAATAAATGCTGGCCTAGCCAGCGATGCCCACATCCTGTGAATGAATGAAAACAAAATCAAGGCATCCCTGCCTCCCTGGAGGTTACTGAGGTCTGCCTCCATGTTCTCAGCGTTCTTCCCACCATGCTCCTCTTCTGACTCACTACTGGATTCATCATCTGTGGCCTGTACAGCTGCATCAACATCTCTTCCTCCAGTGGGCCACCCTTTGCCAGTGCCAGATTGTGGAGAGCGCATCATGTGACCACTGTCAGTGACACACACTCTGGGGGTATTGTAGTGCTCCCCTTGAATGGTCCAGGCATCGGAAGCACATCTTCGGAAGACAACTCTAGTGTTGTCAGCAGGCAAGTATAAATTATGGGGAGCAATGCAGCTGGAGACACTAGGCGGGAGGGCAGGTTGAGTGGGCACTCAGCCCCCCAGTTTTCTGCTGAGTGCCTCGCAGTCCCCCTGGAGGAGGTAGCTGTCAGAAGGCCACCATGTCTAACAACAAGATCTTGGGAGAAGGTGGCAGTGCTGGTCAGCAGCCATGATGCTGTGTGGCACACTAGGATCCTGTGATGGAAGAGGTCAAACGACCTGCAGTGCTAAGGAAGTGTGAGTATCATTTTGGCATGGATCAGTGTGGTCTCTATCACTGCCATTGTGGCATAGAGCCTGTTATAACATTTCCCTGCCTCTGTTCTTGGGTGGCGGAGAGGCGACATAAGCCACCTTTTCAAAGGATAGCCCTTGTCACCCAGCAGCCATCCATCCAGCCGGGCTGGAACACTGAAGAGCCTCGGCACATGTGAGCATCTCAGGATGTAAGCGTCATGGGAGCTGCCAGGATGCCTTGCACAGACTTGCAGAATCTGCATCCTGTGGTCACACACCATCTGCACGTTCATGGAGTGGAATCCCTTCCTGTTGACGAAGGTACCCAGCTGACCCGCTGGTGCCTTGATGGCCACATGTGTGCAGTAAATTGCACCCTGGATGCGGGGGATCCCAGCAATCGCTGCAAACCCTCTGGCTCGCTCAGCCTGGCTGACCTCGTCCATAATGGAAATGAATGAAAGTCAATACCCACCTGAACAGAGCTTCTGTCGCCAGCTTGACGCAATTGTGTACAGTTGATTGGGAGACTCCACATGCTTCCCCCACTGACCCCTGGAAAAAGCCGGATGCACGGAAGTTAAGGGCCACTGTGACCTTCAGCACCGTTGGCATGGGGTGTCCACCCAAATAGTTGGAGGTGATCTCAGGCCCAATCCTCTGACAGATGGAGGTCACTGTCTCCCTCGAGAGGCACAGCCTCCTTTGGCATTGCACCTGGGACATATTGAGGTAGCTGCATCGCCACCCATAAATGCTGGCAGCAGGATGATGGCGTCTTCTGCAGCCCCTTCCCCCTTTGACTGCCAGCTGGCCTTTCAACCCCTGTACCTCCGCCTCTCCTCCCAGAGGTTGCTCCCCTGGAAGCTGCATTGCATTACCAGGATAACAGAAGGCCGTCTGAAACCTGGAAGGGTCCACATTGTCTGGATTCTCCGGGGTCCTTGGAAACTGCAGTGAGTCCAGAAATGAAGCCTGGAAATGCTAACAATGAAGCCCGGGACAGAGATAAAGGCTGCCATATAGCAATAAGTCACCAGCAGCAAACTATCTACCAAACTTCTTACCACACACACCGGCAATGCTGCTGACCCTTCTTATCCTGCCCGTGGATGAGGTTTTTGAAAATGACAGCTGGCCGCCTGCCAGTTTTGCCAGTATGATGAGTGTGAAATCACACGGGCAACAAAAAATCACTGTCTATTGCCTTTTTAATGGCGTTAACTGGCCTCTTAATTACTGGCAGGTGCAACTCCGGTTCCCGCGCACACCCACCAACCGGAATATCACGTGAGTGCGCGATGACGTCAGGATGGTCACCAACGTCATCACATGCTATTTTATGTTCGAGCGTGTTGGGCATGCGCCCACTGAGCGGAGAATTCTGCCCTTTGTATACTAGTGATAACTTGGTGAAGATAAAACCAATTTTGGAAAGCATTAAATTTTCGCATTTCTGACTTTGATTAAATCATTCAGTCTCTCTGTGATTGATGGTTTATGCAAAGTGGATCTTTAAATTTTAAATGTTCCCCTCCTCTAGAACCCTTGCAACGCAGGTGTTAAATATCTAATGTTCCTTCTCATGCGAAATCCTGCAAATGACTCCCTCTGCAAATGTTCTCCTCCATCTGCTTTGCCTACGATGATTTCTCAGTGTAAGAGGAGAGAAAATTCAGTGCTCCATCAATGACCTCAGGTATGGAGTTGATACCATACATAGAGAGGCTAATCTCTAGGTACTCAATGATTCAGAATAATATTCAGCCTATGAGTCTAGATAGGATTCCATAACATATGATATGAAAGCAGATTTTAGTAAAAGCTTTTTTTCTACATTGAACTTAGACAGCACCTTCCAAACCCACGACTGCTACCATCTAGAAGGGTATAGGCAGCAGTTACATGGGAACACCACCACCTGGAAGTTGCCCTCCAAGTCACTCACTATCCTGACTTGGAAATTTTTTATGGTTCCTTCACTATCGCTGGGTCAAAATCCTGGAGCTCCCTCCCTAACAGCACATGGGTGTACCTACAGCACATGGACTGCAGTAGTTCAAGAAGGCGGCTCACCATCACTTCTCAAGGGCAATTGGGAATGGGCAATAAATGCTGGCCCAGCCGGCAACCCTCACATCCCATGAATGAATTTTAAAAATCAAACAAGTGCTTTGGAGAACTTTCAATTGTTGTGAGGGATCAGACTAAGAGAAGACCAAATGCTGTGAGAAGGATTTACAAAGAAAACAATATCTGCGCAAAGTGCACAGAGGAAAAGTAGGTCTTGTCAAAGACAAACAGATTAAAGAAAGAAAATGGCTGCGGTATTCTGGTACTTTTCCTACTGGAACTGTACAAAGATAAGAGATTATTCTCTTGGGATCATTCTCAGTCCATGCAGGATGTTAACCAATAACGTTAAAGGCAGGTGGGTGGGCGATTTCAGAAAACCTAGTCTGATCATATATGTTATCTAGCCGGAGGTGGGATCATACCAGGACTAGCTATCTGCCTGATAGCAGTGAATAGGCAATTAGTGGCAATTAATTTGGTGACAGATTAGACACATTGTCAGGATCTTGCTGACGGTAGATAGTGCCCCGCTGAGTCGAAGCCCAGCAGATGACTGGAAGCAGTGTCCCAGTGGCAGACCAGGGGGCCAGCGAGACCTCCTTTAATTATCCTCCCACTTCCAGATCCACAGCTGCCACAGGGCCACAGTAGTGGCTGCAGGCCAACCTGTGGAGGGGTGCTCCCTATGGTCACTCTTACTTTATCCTTTTGTGGAAGTCTTCAGGGCGCATCCTCGTGGTCCCGCACATGGAACGACAGTGCCCACCTCTCCTGGTGAGGTTGCTGGGCTGCCCAGAGCATCGGATGCTCCCATTGACTCTCCTCCATTGCTAAGGGCTCCTGGAGGTCGCCTGTTAATTGGTCACCTCCAGTAAATTGGCACAGATGGGCAGATCTCATACCATCAGAGCCAGGACCCAGAAATAGTCCTGCCCCCATTTATAAAATAAGGCTATAAGATTCTGCCCTTAGTATCAGGCTCATTTCAAAGAAACGTGATTCAGGTGGACAGCCAGGACCATCAGTGGCCAATCTTGTTGTTACAAAAAGTGAGAGTACTTTAGTCATGATTCAAAACAGGAGCACAAATAATGAGGAAGAAGTGACTGTATAAGGAAATTACATTAAAGGACATAAGACTGTTGTGAAGGATTGTAATGAGAGAGGGTCAACTGCTGTGACAAACATCGACCGAAAAAACATCCCTTGCTCCAAGGCTCACCTGCTAAGAGGAAGATAATTGTTTACAAAGATACGAGTTGAATTTGCATGGAGGTTGCTCACTTGTCCACCATAGCTTCCATTTGTTTCCACCACTTGGAGGGCAGCTCCTATTTGCTCTCCATAAAGCTACAGCCCCATATGTTCTTTCCTCCTTCTGTTGTTACATTTGGTTCTCCTCTGGAATTACATAAGGACCTCCGTGAAGTAAAATGTTTGTTGCCAAAATCCCTTTAAGAGCTGATTGTTCCAGAGCAGCTGTAAACGCTTTAGTGGAGAAAAAAAAAAATTGTAATGCAAGCAAAATGTTTCACAAAACTTTCTACAGTCCCCTAGGAGGAGAAGGGCAGCATATGCATGGGAACACCATCGGCTCCAAGTTCCTCCCTCAGTCTTACACCATTCTGACTTGAGCACATTCCTTCATCATCACTGGGTCAAGCCCCTTCAACTCAGACTGCAGCAATTTCAAGAAGAATGCCCAGGACCACCTTCTCAGGGCAGTGAGAGATGGGCAATAAATGCCAGATTTGCCAGCAATACTAATCCACATTGTAAGAATGAATTAATAATAAATCTATGCAGTTATATCAATTTACACTTACAAATCTCTTTCACTGTAAATGTGCACTTCTCTCCAATTTTCACAGCCCAGCAGCCCAGGTTGCTCTGACTCACTGCTACAATGGCACTGGAGATCCATAATATGTACCACCAAAATAAGTAACCTAATTGATGTTTTTAAGATGATTAAAGGGGGCGATGGGGTAATAGAAACTATTTCCTTTGGTCAGAACAAGGGGCGATAACTTAAAAGTAGGCCATTCAGTATGATGTTAGGAAACACTTCTTCACACAAAGGTTAGTGGAAATCAGAGCACTCTCCTCCAAAAAGCTAAGGCTAGGTCAATTGAAATTTTAAAAACTGAGATTGATAGATTTTTGCAAGGGTTATGAAACCAAAGCAGGTAGAGATGGAGGTAAGATATAAATTGGCGATGATCTAGTTATATGGTGGAATAGGCTTGAGGGTCTGAATGATATACTTCTGTTTCTATCTTCTTAACAAGCTCAATAAGCTACAGCTCTGAGCATAAATTTGTGCCAACAAATCCCGGAATTTTTCAATGATTGAGGGAGCAAGGGAGCCACTATAGCAGGGCATGAGGTGACAAGGTAGCCCTACAACTTGGCAGGAGGCAGCAAACAACCAGCTGTCGGCTGTCAATATTCGGTGAGGTTCAATAACTCTGAGGAGCAAGGTTCACCAAGCAGACCTCCTAAGAAGTTTACCAGTAATACTACACCCACAGACAGAATGCCAATGACAACAAGAAGTCCAACAATGTGACACTGGAAGGACAAGTAATGGATGGCATCCTCACCACATTTCTCTCTGATCTTTTCAGGAATGCAAGTGATGGGTTCTGTCAGTGAATTGAAATCAAAATGCTTTCAATGTCTGGAATTGATTATGCCAATCCCGGCCATCCCGAGTGTTTTAGAGAGAGAATGCCAGAGAAATTGGAGGGTTATCCTAGACTTCTCTTGAACACTTCCAGGAAGTGGCTTGAGAGCAAAACTGTTAATGGATCAGAAGTTTGGTTGGAGCGGGGGGGAGAGAAAAAATCTGGAAGTGTGACAATGAAGCATGAGAAATAAACTTGTGTCAGATAAGTGAAAGGTAAATGCTAGATATGTAGTTGGAGGAGATCAATCCTCTAATGTCAATCAATGTAAGAAACGAAGGTAAACTGTATAGCTTACTTGTTACTTTGCCACTTAAACAATCTCCTTCAATTGTAAATCAAGCATTTAATTCAGTTGCTTCTACTGTATTATCACCCATGTATAACATCTTGGGTTATGTCGCTGAACTACAGTTTAAAAAACCTTCAGTGGAAACAGTTTATTCTGATTTTTGTAGATTACTGTTGAATGAAATTGGCAGCAATTGATTTGATACTGCAGATTGCAAATATATAACTGCAGAGATGTTAAAACAAAAGAATTTAATGAGGTTAGGAAGCTATTTTCTCTGCTGGGGGAATCCAGAATGGGCAGGGGCTGAGGGGATGAGGGGGGGTGGGGTGGGCGTGGTGGGGGGGGCGGGCGCATGACTATAAAATTAGTGCTAGGCTGTTCAGGAGTGAAATCAGGAAGTATTTTTAACACAAAGGGTTGCAGAAAGATGGAACTCAGCCCCCAAAAGTCTGTGCATGCTGGGGGACAATTGCAGTTTTCAAGGCTGAGATGGTCATCTTATGTTATTAGGGAAGGACATCATGGGATATGAATTAAAGGCAAGTGAAGGAAGGTATGGCAAAGATCTGCTACGATCTAATAGAATGAAGGAACAGTCTTGAGGGGCTGAATGGCCAACTGGCATTCTTAAGTCTCTAATACTTTGTCTTTCTGAAATTTGCTTACTGGGTGGATGAGGGAGAAAAAAATTGAAACGTGGCCCCTCATGCAATAAGATTGGACACCTCTGAGCGAGAGACCAAGATTTTATGGCCATTTAAATCTCCATTCAGTTCAGCAGGACTGTAATATCCCACCAGGCGGGAGGTGGGGGAGGGGGAAGGTGTGGGGGGGTGTTGGGGGAAGGGGGGGGTGTAAATCCTGGCCAGCGTCTTCTGAGAGCACTTTTCTTACCTCCACCTAAGACAAGAGCTGTACACTCATTGGGCTGGATTTAATGGAGGCGACAGGGGTCTCACTGCCAGCTGGAGAGCCAGTGAGTGTTCCTCATCACCTCGTTTCGGGAAGGCCCACCACTCCATTTGCCACTCAGGCACTTAACTGGACAGTGGCAGGGCTTCCCCAAGATCATGGAGCCCAGGGCAGAAGTCCCACCTTCCAAGAGCTGTTGGTCAATCAGAGGCTGGCAGCTCTATTGAACAACAATGCCACTGGGGAGGTGGCGACTGTTGCCGGATCCTGAGGATCATCATGGGCCCAGACCACTGGTGAGTGATGGCGGAATGGGGTTCACGGTTTGGGGCCATCTGATGGAAGGAGGAGAAGCATCGGCAGCAAGAGATCTCAGTGGGCTCTGCCCTCCCAATGCTGAGTTCCTCGATTGGGTATTGACTGACTTTGAGTGGTGGATGTCCCTGGGAGCCCGCAGGGATCCCCACATGGGTTTTCTTGTCTTGGTCCCTCAATGGTAATTGTCCCCCCTCCCCCCCCACCCCACCCCCCCCCCACTGCTGAGTGAATGCCAGTAGCTGCGGGATGAAGTCCTTAAGTGGGCATAATCGGTGATGGGGCAGAAAGGCCAACCACGAGCTTTCCCACCACATTATCGGGGTGGCGACAGGAAAGGGGAAGGGCCCCCACCTGCCATCCTCCCATCTGATTAAATGGCCCCTTGCCATCAAACTTGCCACAGAGAAGAGCATTAAATTCCGCCCATCATCTGTGATTCATGAAGGAGGTGTGCACCGAGTTTTGCCACCTCTTGATGTTACATTCTTCTATTCAATGTAAGCATATCGATCGCACGACAAGGATTGAAGAAACAATAATGTGGGTTCTTTAATTGAAGATAAGATTATATACAAATAAAGTTAACTAGGAGGCTAAGCATACATGTCTGGATCCTACCATCTGCTGCCATAACTGAGTACAAGTCATGGAACTAATACCACATTCTGTCAAGGCAGTAGTGATTGACAGTAGTTTTTGATACTTTCCTTTGAAGGTACTTTTACGTCATATCACAACACTTAGAACAAGGGCTGCAGATTCGGAGCCGTGCAAGGAAAGCGCTGCCAGCAACCACATCTTTAAGAGGTGCAGTCTGGTTTTAAGTAGTGCATGCTAGCTTTAAATGATGTTTGCCTCACATGAACTTGAGCCTCCTGCTGAGGCTTGTAGCCACACAACAGAAAGCTCAATTCTGGGCTGCAAGCCACAATCATTATAATTAGCAGACAGCATGATGTTTATGTGCTGGCTGCACCACTTTAAACAGGTGCAAGGTTAATCACGCATTACGATCACTGTACTCGATTTCTGAGGCTATCCAATTTAGTCCCCATTGTTTACTGTGTATGTAGAAGAGTTTCAGGCTTGGCCTAAATAGCCAAGTGGTTATGGTACTGGGTTTATAACCCCAAGATCAAGAGTTCAAATCTCACAATGGCAAACTATGAAACAATGTAACTTTATCTGAAACAGATGGAAATTTGTTTGTACTCAAAAGAATTACCCAAACAGGTAGAAGAGTTTCAGGTCGAAGAAAGGAACAATCACCAATGGAATCTGCTTTTTGACCAGAATTGTCAATAAATCACTACAGCACTGAAGTTACTTCGTTATTCCTATCCAAACCATTCAACCTACCTACACCAGACCTGTGAAGGACATCTCTACTCAGGCAACGGATAAATAGAGGGCGAGGCTCAGGGCCTTCACTCACCTTCTGGGGATGGAGACAGCTGGACCTGCGAGGGACACCTCTATTCGGGCAGCAGATAAATAGAGGGTGAGGCTTGGGGACTTTACTCAGCTTCCAGATGCAGAGCCAGCCAAACCTGTGAGGGACACCTCTACTTGGGCAATTGATAAATAGAGGGTGGGGCTTGGGGACTTCACTCACCTTCTGGGAGCAGAGACAGCTGGACCTGCGAGGGACACCTCTACTCGGGCAGCAGGCTGAGTTTGAAAAGAAAGCCAGGGGTGACATTACAGGAAAACTGTAAGTTCATTGGTTGGTGAGAAGATGCTGTTAGGGACTGTGTTTAAACAGCTTAAAACTAGAAAAACGTAGCATTTTTAAAGAAGTAGCTACTTGGATTTCAGTAAGGAACACTAGCAATAGGGAAGTAAAGTTAAATCAAGTCAAAGTGAAATGAAGTAAAGAAAGATAAAGTTAGCGTAAGTGCAGTAAAGTTAATTTACTAGTAATTAATCTACTCATTCTACTTCTCTAAGTGTAATAAATAGTTATTGGAGTTACGGGATGGAACGTCAGCTCGGCCAATTGGAGTGTACATCCTGCGGTGTGTGTGAAGTCATGGATGCACCATGTGTCCCTGACAAACACATATGTAGGAAGTGTCACCAGCTGCACAAGCTTAAGCTCCAGGTTTCGGAACTTCAGCGGCTGCTGGAGTCACTGTTGTGCATCCGCATGGCACGTAGGTAGCATTTAGGGAGGTGGTCACACTGCAGGTCAGAGGTGTGACAGCCAAAGAGGGAATGGGCGACCGCCAGGCAGTCTAAGAGAACCAGGCAGGTAGTGCAGGAGTCCCCTGAGTCTATCCTGCTTGCTAATCGGTTTTCCATTTTGGATGCTGATGATGGCGGTGGTTTATCAGGGGAGTGCAGCCAGAGCCAAACCTGTGGCACCATGGGTGGCTCAGCTGTGCAGGGGGTACGGGGAGGAAGAAGAATGGAAGGACAATGGTGATGGAGGATTCCATAGTCAAGGGATCAGACAGCCGTTTCTGTGGCATTAAACATGACTCCAGGATGGTATGTTGTCTCCCTGATGCCAGGGTCAAGGGTATCAAAGAGCAGCTATAGGACATCCTTTGGGGGGAGGAGGATCAGCCAGAAGTCGTGGTCCACATTGGTACCAACAACATGGGTAGGAAGAGGGATAAGGTCCTGACAGCAGATTTCAGGGAGTTAGGAAGAGAATTAAAAAGCAGGACCTCAAGAGCAGCAATCTCAGGATTACTCCCAGTGCTAGTGAGCATAGGAATAGGAGGATTGATTGATTAAATATGTGTCTGGAGAACTGGTGTAGAAGGGAGGACATCAGATTTATGAGGCATTGGGACTGTTTCTGGGGCAGGTAGGACCTGTACAAGCTGGATGGGTTACATCTTAACAGGGCTGGGACTGACATAATTTCAGGGAGACTTGTTATTGCGATTGGGGTGAGTTTAAACTGGCTTGTCAAGGGAGTGGGAACCTGAGTTGCAGCCCAAACTGGAAGAAAGCGAAGTTGGTAACAGGAAGTAGTAGTGAGACTAGAAGGCAGGAGAATCAAAGCAGAGCACTGAATATACTTCGAATGCGGAATGATGTCAAAAAGACAAAGTTAAGGGCACCCCACCTGAATGCGCGCAGCATTCACAATAAGGTAGATGATCTAAAGGCACAAATAGAGGTAAATGGATATGATATAATTGTGATTACAGAAACATGGCTGCATGGTAACCAAGACTGGGAACTGAATATTCAAGGATTTTCGATGTTTAGGAAGGACAGACAAGAAGGGAAAAGGGCTGGAGTTGTGCTGATGGTAAGGGATGGAATCAGTGCATTAGTAAGGAAGGATCTCAGATCAGAAGAACAATGTGTGGAATTTGTTTGGGTGGAGCTAAGAAACAGAAAAGTGCAGCAGACATTGGTTGAAGTTGTTTATAGACCATCAAACAATAATGGAAACATGGAGCATGGTATTCATCAGGAGATGAGAGAAGCATATACATGGGCAATACACTAATCATGGGTAACTTCAATCTGCATATAGACTGGGTAAACCAACTGAGCACTAATGCTGTGGAAGACAAGTTCTGGAGTGTGTTTGGGATGGATTTCTAGAGCAGTATGTTGAGAATCCGACTAGAGAACATGTTATTTTAAATCTAGTATTATGTAATGGAAAAGGGCTGATTAATAATCTTGTTGTAAAAGAATCTTTAGGGGTGAGTAACCACCATATGACATAATTTTACTTTGTTTGAAAGTGAGGTAGATCACTCTGAAGTAAGGGTGCTAAATTTGAATAAAGGAAATTATGAAGGCTTGAGGGACAAATTGGCTGAGGTGTATTGGGAAAATATATTAAAAGGTGTGACTGTACATAGACAATGGATAGTCTTCAAAGAACTATTACATAGCTTACAGCACCTATACATTCCTTCAAGTTGCAAAAATCCAAAAAAGGTCAGCCAACTGTGGCTGACAAAGAAAGTTAAGGATTGTATAAGATCAAAAGAAAAGGCTTATAAAGTTTTCAGAAGTAGTAGTAAACCGGAGGATTGGGAGGTTTTTATAATACATCAAAGGAAGGCCAAGAAACTGGTAAAGAAAGGGAGAATAGAATATGAATACAATCTAGCAAAAAACATAAAAACGGACTGTAAAAGCTTCTAAAGGTCAATAAAAAAGAAGTGTTTGGCTAAGACAACTGTGTGTCCATTACAGGCAAAGTCAGGAGGATTCATATGGGGAATAGAGAAATGACAGAGAATCTAAATGATTACTTTGTGTCTGTTTTCACTGAGGACGATACAGGAAATCTCCCAGATTTAGAGATCCAAAGGACATGGGAAAATGAGTTGAAGGAAATTATTACAAGTAAGAAGGTTGTATTGGAGAAACTAATGGGACTGAAAGTTGATAAGTCCCCGGGACCTGACATTTTGCATTCCAGAGTGTTGAAAGAGGTTGCTATAGAGGTAGCGGATGCATTGATGATCATTTTCCAAAATTCCATAGATTGTGGAATGGCTCCTGAAGATTGGAAGGCAGCAAATGATAACCCAAAACAGGGAGCTAGAGACCTGTTAGCCTTACATCAGTAGTTGGGAAAATGCTAGAATCTATTATAAAGAATGTGATAAATGAATACTTGGATAGTTCATGATCCAATTGGGCATAGTCAGCATGGATTTGCGAAAGTGAAATCATGTTTGACGAACTTGTTGGAGTTTTTTGGGGATGTCACTAACAAAATTGATAAAGAAGAGTTGAAGGAGGTAGTATACTTAGATTTTCAGAAGGCTTTTTATAAAGTCCCCCTCAGGAGGTTGATTAGCAAAATAAAAGCACATGGGATAGGAGGCAATATACTGGCATGGATTAAGGATTGGCTTACAGGCAGAAAACAGAGAGTAGGAATAAACGGGTCATTCTCGCGTTGGCAGGCTGTGACTAGTGGGGTACCACAAGGATCAGTGCTTGGGCCCCAGCTGTTCACAATATATGTCAATGATTTGGATGTGGAGATCAAATGTAATATTTCCAAGTTTGCGGATGATATGAAGCTAGGCGAGAGTATGTTGTGAGGAAGATGTAAAGCAGCTGCATGAGGATTTGGACAGACTAAGTGAGTGGGCAAGAACATGGCAGATGGAATATAATGTGGAAAAATGTTAGGTCATCCACTTTGGTAGGAGGAACAGATGTGCAGAGTATTTCCTAAATGGTAAGAGATTAGAAAGTGTAGATGTACAAAGGGACCTGGGTGTCCTTGTCCATAAGTCACTGAAAGCTAACATGCAGATGCAGCAAGCTATTAGGAAGGCTAATGGACAATTTATCGCCAGACAATTTGAGTACAGGAGTAGTGAAGTTTTGCTTAAATTGTATAGAAGCTTGGTTAGACCATACCTGGAGTAGTGTGTGCAGTTTTGGGGCGGATTTTTCCCAGAATTGCACTAAGTGCGGCAGCAGGTGGGTAAAATGGAGCCCTATCCGTGAAAATGGTAGGTTTTCACGCCGTATTGTCCCGAGTCCACCTCATTATTTATTCACTCTCGCAAAACATGCTGTTTCCATGGCGGGCTGGCTCTCATTCGTTTGCCCGCCATCGCCCTGCTGTTGCATTACACCAGCCGCCGTCTTTAAAAGGCAACCACCAGCAAAGCCCTCATCGCTACCAGCTTACCACCGCTGCCTGGGAGACATGGCCAGCAAAGGAAAAAGATGACATCCCCCCGCTTCAATGACTGTTGAATGCCGTGGAGGCCCACCAAGATGTGCTCTAACCCCGCTCTGACCGCAGGACGGGCAGCAAAGTCACCAACCCACCTTAGGAGGCAGTGGTAGAGGTGGTAAACACGAATGCCATGCAGAGGAGGACAGCCACCCAGTGCCGCAAAAGGACGACTGATCTCCGTTCTACCAGGGTAAGTCACTCTTTTCATCATGCCCAACTCACACACTCACAAACCTATCACACATCCACAGGGCCCTCACTCACTGCCAGTGCAAGGGATATCACAATTCACTCTTTCACACACACCGTCATTGTCCTCAGCTCATCCATGGGACCACTCACCACCCACACAGGCCAGGCATACTTATCATCTGGCTCAGGAGGCATCCTGATACATTCTACCCTTCTCTATCCAAGCAGGACAAACTGGCTCACAACAGGAAAAGATCACAGATAGGAGGAGGGATGCCGGAGATCAAAGTTCTAACAGAATTCAAAAGCAGAGCCATCCAGCTGGCCGTCAATGATCGGGACCGGTCCTGTGCTGATGGTGAGGTCGGCGCTGCTCTACCAAATGGGGATCCAGCAGTGCAAATCCATCAGACAACCAAGTCCCCATTCACAGGCCACTGCCATGCATTAATTATCTCCCTTTGCAGCAGACAGAGTCCATGTCGCTGGGCCTCCAATCAAGCCCCAAAAAACCTGGAGGCACCCTCCCAGAAGTCCTGTCACAGCACAAATCCACACCCTCCACCAGTGCAGAGACACACACCTCGGTGGGACCTAGCCTTAGAGTAGCTTCAGGATCACAATCTGCTGAGCAAATCACACTTTCAGCAGGCAGAGGCAAGGACATCCCAGGTGCCAGGCACTCGGAGGACTGCTGGAGGCCAGAACATTGCTGAGTCCGAGCCAGATGACGAGCCTTTAGATTCGGTCAAGTCCCAGTTGCTGGAGCTGCAAAAGCAAGCTAGGGAACATCAGGAAGGGATGTACACTGCACTCTTCAGATTGCAAGACACGATAGAGGAGTCCATCCGTCTTCAGGCTGAGGTGATAGAGCCAGCATTGCAACCAGCACTTGCAGGATGGTAGCTGTCATGGAAACCTTGGTCCAAGGCATCAATTCTGCACTGCTGCACAGGCTGAACTCCATCACTGATGCCATAGTTGGCCTCCAACAGTGTGTCGGCAAGAGGGGTGCTGGGCAGCTTGATCTCACTTCAGCTACCCCTTCTGCTCACGGAGTCAGCCAGGGGTCCTCAGACACCCATAGGTTGCACACTCCAGGGCTATCCAACCAAATGACTCTGGGAGTGACCTGACCATCCGAATCCCCTCTTCCTGTGACCTCCACAGATCCAGCTTCGCAGGCCGAGGAGGGTTCCACTGCCACACAGCAGGACCCCGAAAGCAGGCCGGGGCTCCCTAGGACTCAGCCCTCTAGAGGACACCCACCAAAGTCATCACAGACAGGGTGTAGCAGTCAGCAGGCTGCCTCCACCTCGGCTGTGGATGTCCAGGGAGCACCAATACGTAGCGGCAGCATTAGAAAAGTTAAGTAAAAATAGTTGCACAGCCTGGGCACGGGTACTGATCACTTATACAAAATGTTCATTATTGTCAATAAACTCCAAAGAATGTCTCCTTGCCTGTGCCTCCTTCTTCAGTGTTCTTGTCACTCAGGTGTGTCTCAGTCCAGGGCCCTGTGCTCTGTGCAGCCTTCAGGCCACAGTGATGGTCCAACCTCGCACACCCTGTAAGCATTACTGATGCCTGTACTTTGGAGGTGCTGGTCATTGCTGACAGAATGTAGTGGGCAGGCACCACAGGTTTCTCTCATTCCCTCTGTGTGCTCTCAGTACCTTTAAGGTGGGGTTGGCCCCATCACATGAGCATTTGCGACCAGTGATGCTGTGCACCAACTCCTGAAGGGCTGAGGTGCTGAAAGCGGACACAACATCAGATGAGTCTAAAGTTTCATGGCTGCATCTCTGAGATGGCCCTGATCATGGAGCGCAAGTGAGCTGCCCTTGGCCAGACAGGAGTCAGACATTCTTAGAGGCTATGTGAAGATCTATGGAGTGTCCTCACTGCATGTTGTCAGCATCCTCCTGCAATCAAGCGACCATTAGGGCCTCTACTACATCTCCATGACAAGAGCATTCTCACAGAGTGTATTGGCATTGCATTAGCCGGATTATAGTCAAACATCCAGAATTGCGATTTGAGGATTTATGGGAATATCTCACTGTCTGTCGTCATCATCGTCCACAAATCTGGCAGCTATGAGGGCCTCCTGAGCACCTGCCTTGTCTAGCCAGTGTGAGAAACTCATCCCGTCATCATCATCAGTGAGGATCCCCTCAGCGTCATCCCCGTTGGCGTCCTCCTCATCCGAGGAGACCTCCAGCTCCTCTATATCTTCCTCAGCCAGCTCATCTCTCCATTGCAGTGCCAGGTTGTAAAGGGCGCAGCAGACGACAACGATGTGTGACACCCTCTGCGCACAGTATTGCAGCGCTCCACCAGACTGGTTCAGGCACTGGAACTGCATCTTCAGCATCCAGATGTTCTCCTCCGCCAAGGTGATAGCTGCTGCATGAGCCTCATTATACCATTACTCTGCAGCAGTCTGACGCAGCCACATAGATGTCATCAGCTATAGCCTCTGCAGACAGCCCTTATCCCCAAGGAGCCAATCCTGCAGCACCTGTGGACCCTAGGAGACTGCAGGGATCTGCAAGTCACTAAGGATGTAGGCATCATACACAGTCCCTGGAAACCATGCACACGCATGCAGGATGTGTTTCTGGTGGTTGCATACCAGCTGCATGTTCAGTGAGTGGAAGCTCTTGCGGTTGATGAATTCCATCCAGTGTAGCGACACCACATCACGCAGTCAATCACGCCCTGCACCTGTGGGAATCCCGAGATCACGGTGAATCCAATGGCTCTTGCGTTCTGGCTATCCCAGTCCTGGGCGAAATGCACAAAGTTGTGTGCCATGGAGAAGATGGCATCCTTGACCTCATGGTTGCATTTATGGGTGGCGGATTGTGAGATCCCACAGAGATCACCTGTGGAGCCCTGAAAGGAGCCACTGGCATAGAAATTAGGTGTTGCAGTCACTTTCACAGTCACTGGCAGTGGATGCCCTTCATGTCCCCTTGGCACCAAGTCCTGCAGTAAGTGGCAGATGTGAGCCACCAGGTCCCTAGACATGCACAGTCATTGGTGACACTGGTTCTCAGTCATCTGCAGGAATGGCAGGCGGCGTCTATAGACCCTGGGTGTCGCTAGGCGCTGACAAGCTACAGCTCGCTGTCTTCCCTGGGCATCGTGTGCGGGAGCCCCTGCGCTTGTTGGCCCTTTGGTGCCTCCGTGTCGCTTGCATGGGTGGGCAGGCTAGGAGACCGACCCTAATCATATCACTGTGGCTGCACCTAATCTGTCTCAGTTACAGAGGCATCATCAGTTTAAAAAGGTGTCCCTGATGCCACTCCCCTCACTTACACTGACCCCTACCTCGATTGCCCGTGCACAGGATGCAGCACCAGGGCAGATCTTGACCCCCCTCCCCCAGCAACAACAGTTGCCTCCGAGGCTGGCCAGCACTTGTCCCTGAATACCCCCCCCCCACCTACCAGGCGCCTCCGAGGCTGGCCAGCACTTGCCCCTGAATACCCCCCCCCCCCCACCTACCAGGCGCCTCTGAGGCTGGCCAGCAATTGCACCCCCCCCCCCCCCCCCCCCGCCCCCCCGCAAGTGGCCCTGAGGCCTGTAAACAACAAACAACAGGCGAGCTGTGGAGAATGCTGCTGCTCACTCACGTCCGTTTTCCCAAAGTCAAGGCCACCAAATGCACGTTGCCTGTGCGCTGTTGTGAAACACATCAGTGTGCTTTCTCACCGACATGGACGTAATATACGTTGGGGTTCCAAGAGCCTGGTAGGATGGCTGTTTAATTATATGCTGATATATTACAATTAGCTCTCCGACAATCATTGGCGGGAAATGCACCCTGCCGTTGGCGGGCTGACCGGACAATCATGAGCCGCCTTCACGTCGTCGTGAAGCAGGTCGCACCATGTTTTCAGCGCATGCCACCTACCACACCCATCGCCAACGGGCTCAGAAAATTCCACCCTTGGTCCCCTTACGCCAGAAAGGATATTTTGCCACAAGGGGGGAACAAGAATAAGAATCGATCTCATTGAAACCTACAAAATACTTAAAGGGATAGACAGGGTAGATGCAAGTAAGATGATTACCCTGGTTGGGCAGTCTAAAACCAGGGGACACAATTTCAAAATAAGGGGGAAGCCACTTAGGACCGAGATGAGGAGAAACGTCTTTACTCCTACTCTAGAGGGCTGTGGAATTGAGTATGGTTAAAGTAGAGATTGATAGATTTCTGATTAACAATAATGTAAACGGTTATGTGGATAGTGTGGGTAAAAGGCATTGCAGTGTTCCATCAGCCATGATCATACTGAATGGCAGAGCAGACTCGACAGGCTGACTGGCCTTCTCCTGTTCCTATGTTCCTAAATAATTTGGGGCAGATGGTGCTATAGTGGTAATGTCTCTGGATTAGTAATCCAGAAGCCTAGGCTTAATGTCCCATAGTGGGATATCCCACAATGGCAGTTGATGGAATTTGAATTCAGTTAATAAATCTGGAATATAAAGCTAGTCTCAGTAATAGAGACCATGAAACTATTGATTGCTATAAAAACCCATCTGATTCACTAATGTCCTTTCAGGAAGTAAATTTGCTGTCCTGGTCTGGCCTACATGTTACTCCAAACCCACAGCAATGTGATTGACTTTTAACTGCCCTTTGAAATGGCCTAGTAAGCCACTTAGTTCAAGGGCAATTAGGGATGGGCAACAAATAACATCTGTGAAAGAATAAAAAAAAACATAAGCTCTACAATTAATCACTGCAACTGACAACCAAAGATCAGTTGTTTTTATTTCTACTTGCTTCTAGTTCTAGATATTTCTCTGGTATGGCCTGCTGCACTAGGAAATACATTGGACCAACTTTGGCAGCATTAATCATGCTTCAATAAGACTGCAATCCAGACCATAGAAATGGCTCACTGTGTGAAGGTATTTATTTTTCACTGATTATTTGAAATGCCTCCAATGTAGAAAATTACATTTTATAACAGCCCTATTTCCTACTGTGTTTGGGGAAGTCTTACATTTGAGTACAGTGTGATTGAACAGAAGACCTATTCTGCCCACCCCCAACCCAAGCTCAGCACTAAATACCATCTATATGTATTTCTGCACTTCTATAGTTTGCAGCCCCCAGGCAGATTTTATATTGAATTGTGCAACTTGGGATCTAATGAACAAAAACAAAAATACCTGGAAAAACTCAGCAGGAGATGACAGCATCTGCGGAGAGGGATACAGTTGACGTTTCGAGTCCGTATGACCTGTCATCAGAACTAAGAAATATAGAAATGAGATGAAATATAAGCTGGTAGAGGGGATGGTAGAGCTCGATAGGAGGCCAGTGATAGGTGAAGGCCATCTATTGAGCTCTACCTGTCCCACCCCTCTCTACCAGCTTACATTTCATCTCATTTCTATATTTCTTAGTTCTGATGCAGGGTCACACGGACTCGAAATGTCAACTGTATCCCTCTCCGCACATGCTGTCAGACCTGCTGAGTTTTTCCAGGTATTTTTGTTTTTGTTCTAGATTTCCAGCATCGTCAATATTTTGCTTTTATCTTTGTGATCTAATGATTCCAATATTGTGCTAATTAGACTTCCAAGTCTTCTAGGGTACCCACAAGGGTCTATTTCTTTAGCCTTAAACCTTGCCCTGCTTTCACTGGAGGTGTGAACACAAGTCAAATTGACAGCAAGCCCCAAAGAGTTCTCAATCAAGTTGTCAAATTGGAAAGCAGATTCAAATGTTAACAAATATACAAAATGACAGATTCTTTTAAAAAGGACATATTCTTCAATCATTTTGAAAAAAGCATGACATTTTGCTCTGCTACAATGCAATATTTACTGCAGCTTTGCTGCTAGCTCTCTGGGAATGAAGGGAATATCTGCAGCTTTCCTGAATTATTAACATATGGCCTTTGGCCCAATATGGATCTGATCTCTGGCCTACTGGTTCCATTGGAGAGGTCATTCCCTTTAGCCATCTTAGCACAGGCTGTCAGTGCAAACAATTTCTACCTTCAGTCTTGTTAATCCTTAACAATAAAATCTATACAGAGAGCACTGATTTGCATGTGTTAGATTCCAGATGACAACAGAAAAGATGGCCCACACTGACCTAGTTCTGTTAAGTGCCCCTCCGCATTATTGTACTGATTGGTGATCTAAAACTGTCATTTTCCCACAGGGGCATCTGTTTTCAGTCAGAATTGAAGACAAGATTTCACATATTTCATGAATATTGTTGGAAATTTTAATGCCTCCGGCTCTCTCCAATCACAGGTCCGTGTCAATAGCATTATTGCTTGGTACAGATGACAATGTATTTTCTTCTTCGGCAGGGTCTGGATTTTTGAAGGAATTCCAATTTATAAGTAATCAAAATGACATAGAGCTATTCCTGATTTATCTCTGCCTGCATTTCCTATGTCTCAGCTCATGCCTAAATCAATTATTGACAAATTAATTCAAACTGGTCCAGTTCAGTCTCTTACTTGGTCCATCAGTATTGTTTTTAAATAAGAGGTTACAAAAGATATTGGAAATATGGAACTAGTCCCCGACAAAGCTGTGGATGCTGGTTCTGTTGATATTCTCACAACTGAGACTGACAGATTTTTATTCAGTAAGGGTATCCCAGAGGTTTGGATCAAAGATAGGTAAATAGATTTGAGGTACAGATCAGCCATGATCCAATTGAAATACTCTAAATGATCCAATTGAACAGGCTCAAGAGGTTGAATGGCCTACTCATGTTCTATGTTTTTATTAAATTATATCATACAGACCAAGTCAAATCCTTTGATTATTTTAAACTCCTCGAACAGATCTACTAAAACGCTATTACGGACTTATAGAGTGAAATACCCAGCTTCCTAAGCTTACTTAGTAATGAATAGCTTTTAAATTAGATATCAATCTAGTGGCCCCCTTCTGAAACTTTCGCACAGCCTCTTTATCACCCACTATGTAAGGGAACCAAAACTGATTACAGTATTTTAAAACAGGCTTTACCAAAGCCTTGGACATAAACAGAATAGTCTTGCCTGTTGCATGTTTAAGTGTCAAGGCAATAGACCCTAACATTCTATTGTTTCCACAATAGCATCCCAGCCTTCATTGGCTCATGTCCTGCAGCACCTTCTCCTTTGTAACTGTGAGCATGCAATCCTACATGGTGTACACATGCTTGGTGTTTCCCTATCCTGGTGCATAACACGACATCAGAATTTATCTATATTTTTAAAAAGCTAGATTAGGGCTTATTCCTCTAATGCATCTAGATTTGCCCTGATCAGTTTTTCTCATTGAAGGTTGTTATGCCTACACAAATCTTTATATCATCTGTCAACTTGTGGACAGCTCCTCCAGTGCCACCATCAAGATTTTGACAAAGCTGTTGAACAGCAATGACGTTTACACATATCCTTGTAGAATTCGACTGGTAAACAGCCCCCACACAGAATAACTATGTTCTGACTACCAGAATGTTACCAAATACTTATCCACCCCAGAGCTTAGTATAAATGCAAACTTTCAACTTCATGCTTGTATTAACCTGTTGATTTTTACCACACATTTAGAAATAGTCTCAATCCACAACCAAACTCAGAGCTTTTTCATAAGCAAACACTCCTTTTTTTAAAAACCTTGCTCGTCTATTATATGCACCAGTAACAATTTACAATTCCTCGATTCAATAGAGATGCCAGTGCTTATCACCTGTGAGAAGAAAATTAAATTTTAGAAGATAGTAAAAGGTACACATCAGATGTCAAGAATTTTTGGAGGAGCTTTAAATAAAGACAGAATTCAGTGCCAAGAAAATATAAGTTAACAAGAAATTTCTTCATTATCAAAGTTTTGCTTCAGTAAGATCAGGTGTAGAAAATTCTCACCAGATAGAAATATTGTTAGCACTGGAAGTATGGATGATTACAATGTTGCTTAGAATCATTTTAAATATATTGGCCTGGATTTTTGCTCCCAATTTGGGTAGGGGAAGTAAGGAAATCTCCCGACATGCCATGCCCGCCTCAGGAGCAACTCACCTGAATGGCGGGGAAGGTGATGTGAATCATGTCCACTACCCCAGGCAGAGATCAGGGGCAGACAGAGGAGCTGCCAAGTGCCAAGATGGAATAAGACTTCATCTCAGTTGTCTTGTTAAATATTAGGCACTCTAGCCCTCATCACTCAGACACTGTCACCCACACACTCACTCTCCCTGCCCCATCCATGCCAACTCATGCCAACCCATGCTCCTCAACCTCCCCCATAGCCCCTTATAGCCCCTACTAACTTAATGCCAACTCACAACAACCCTCTTTAACATAAAAGCAAAATACTGCGGATGCTGGAAATCTGAAACAAAAACAAAAATAGCTGGAAAAACTCTGCAGGCCTGACAGCATCTGTGGAGTGGAAGACAGTTAACGTTTCGAGTCTGTATGAATCTTCATCAGAACTAAAGAAAAATAGAAATGCAGTGAAAAATAAGCTGTTTGAGGGGGTGGGACAGGTAGAGCTGAATAGAGGGCCAGTGATAGGTGGAGGCAAAGAAGAGATTGCCAAAGATGTCATAGACAAAAGGACAAAGCGATGTTGCCAGTGGTGATATTATCTAAAGGCTAATGATGACATTAAAGGTAGAAAGCAGGATGAGTAAATGACAGATGGCCCTAGTGGGGGTGGGGTAGGGGAAAGGGATTGAAATAGTCTAAAATGTGGAGATAAAACAATGGATCGAAATAAATTCAAAAATAATAATAGAAATATGTAGGAAAAGAAAAATATATTTAAAAAATATATAAATTATTAGAAAAAAGGGGGATCAGAAAGTGGGTGGGGATGGAGGAAAGAGTTCATGATCTGAAGTTGTTGAACTCAGTGTTAAGTCCGGAAGCTGTAAAGTGCCTAGTTGGAAGATGAGGTCCTGTTCCTCCAGTTTGCGTTGAGCTTCACTGGAACATTTGCAGCAGGCCAAGGACGGACATGTGGGCATGAGAGCAGGGTGGCGTATTGAAATAGCAAACGACAGGGAGGTCTGGGTCATGCTTGCAGACAGACCGAAGGTGCTCTGCAAAGCCGTCACCCAGTCTACGTTTGGTCTCTCCAATGTAGGGGAGACCGCATTGGGAGCAGCGAATGCAGTAGACTAAGTTGAGGGAAGTGCAAGTGAAATGCTGCTTCACTTGAAAGGAGCGTTTGGCCCTTGGACGGTGAGGACGGGGGAAGTAAAGGGGCAGGTGTTGCACCTTCTGCGGTTGCATGGGAAGGTGCCATGGGAGGGAGTTGAGGTGCAGGGGGGGATGGAGGAGTGGACCAGAGTGATCAGGAGGGAACAGTCCCTACAGAATGCCGACAGGGGGGTGAAGGGAAGATGTGTTTGGTGGTGGCATCATGCTGGAGTTGGCAGAAATGGCCGAGGATGGTCCTTTGAATGCAGAGGTTGGTGGGGTGATAAGTGATGACAAGGGAGACCCTATCATGGTTCTGGAGGGAGAGGAAGGTGTGAGGGTGGATGCGCGGGAGATGGGCCAGACACGGTTGAGGGCCCTGTCAAATATCGTGGGTGGAAAACCTTGGTTAAGGAAGAAAGAAGACATGTCAGAAGAACTGTTTTTGAAAGTGGCTTTATCAGAACAGATGCAACAAAGGTGAAAGAACTGAGAGAATAGGATGGAGTCCTTACAGGTATGAGGAGCTGTATTCAAGGTATCTGTGGGAGCCAGTAGGCTTGTAATGAATATTGGTAGACAGTCTATCACCAGAAGTTGAGACAGAGAGGTCAAGGAAGGGAAGGGAAGGGAAGTGTCAGTGATGGACCATGTGAAAATGATGAAGGGGTGGGAATTGGAAGCAAAATTAATACATTTTTCCAGGTCCAGACGAGAACATGAAGCGGCACCGAAGCAGTCATCAATGTATCGGAGAAAGAGTTGTGGGAGGGGGCCTGAGTTGGAATGGAACATGGGATGTTCCACCTACCCCATAAAACCCTCTTTAATATTTGCCCTTATACCCACCATGCTAACTCACCCAGTATCCATCATGGACAGACCTCTGGAGGCATGTTGAGATTAATTAACATTCTAAACACAAACTTTACTAAAATCAAAAGTATTCCCATTCATGGAATTTCATTTAAAACATTTAAATCCCCTCAAGTACTTAACCCCTTATAAAAGTAAGTAGACTTGTATTCATAATCACACATCAAAGAGTGCTAATCATTTAATAATCTCTTTAATTTGTCAATCAAAATATGAATTTAGGATCCACTAATGAGTTGATAGGTTGTAGAAATCAGCCAAGCATTCATACGACCTAATGCTAGCCCCTGTGATAATGTCAACAAACAGCAATTGTAATTGCCTGAATTGATATTTTTTCATCTATCACTGACACAGGCAGCCTATTTTTTAAAGGGCTGGGAATTTAAATAACTTCACAGCTCTGGTTTGTTTACCTCTCACTGAAACAGGTAACCTTTTTGTAAATTATTTTAAAGGGCTACGGATTTAAATAACTTCGCAGCATGACAGTTCTATAGACCTTATTCACCTTTCAAGAGCATTTACAATTATTCCAAAAGTTCATGACTTCCACACTGTGGGTTAAGACCCTTGCTACAATGAAAATGAGGTCTGCTTGAACTCAATGCTGAGTTCAAATGACTTGGCTGAGTCTGGGCTTCCCTTGTGTGAGTAATGCTCCTCCCCCTTTCTTTGTTGTCAAAAATGGGGTCTGTCAGAAGGTGGGGTGGGACTTCCCGATCCAGGTCCCACCCCCCCATTTTTATAAGTCTGGGGACTCTCCACAACTCCGCAAAAATGTAAGGAGGACTTGTACTGTCAGGATCTGACTAATGCTAATTTTTGGATGTAACAGTAGGTTCAAACTCATTAATGCCCTTATGTCAAAATCACAAAACACAAATACTTGTCTCTGAATATGTTCACAGTTTAATATGTCTTGACTGCTATCACAGACACCAAACAAATCAGGACCATAATGACATGAAACTATATAAAAATATCAGCGAGTGATGGTTTCTAGACAGTAATTTATTCAGAGTTCAAATCACAATATCAATGAAACTAATATAAATAGGATGACTTTTGTGGCTAATGATCTTATCTGGAATCCTTGAAATGATTACAGTCTCGTAATTCACTCCCAATATGGCTCAATGTCCATGAAAGAACATACATCTCACCTTACAGAAAGAGAAATATTAATTCATGTCTTGTTGTTATAAATGTAAAACAGACAGTAATGCTGTCTGATACCAGGCGAGGAGGAATGTTAATCAATGTGTACTGAAGCACTATGAATACAAAACAAACAATGCCACTGAAGCATTAGAACAAATTAGAATTCTACCACATTGTTCAGAAGGCTCTGTCAACTAAATAGCATCTGTGTAATCTTAAGAACATATATATTTTACAATATTGAGGGACAAAATAATCTGATTTTATATACTAAATTGTATTTGGCTTTGATATTGTGGATGAATTATGAGAACATATATTTAATATTGCTTTGCACCACCAAGTTTTGGAATAGCATAGAAATAAGAAATTTATAATACAGCAGCCTCATACCGCATTCCCAAACTATAACCTCTGTCAAAATGGCGGGATTGTATGTACAAACCCCAATCCACTAAATGAGTACATAATCTAGAAAGACATTCTACTTCAATGCTGAGGCAATGCTGAATAGTTTGGAAAAGATGTTAAACTGAAAGTTGTCTGCCAAACCTAGTGACTCAGATGGATGATAATTCAAAGAAGAGCAGGGAATTTTTCCTGTTGACATAGCTAGCATTCCTCCTTCAATCAGCAACATAATCAATTGAATTGACTGTTTATTTCATTGCTGGCTGTCGGATTTTGTAATGCAAAATTGCTTCCTCATTTATGTACGTAACAGCAAGCCATTCATATAAGGTGTTATATTAATGCAAGTCTTTCCTTCTTTCTTTTTTCAAGTTTTGACCATTCTGTGCAGTTCTTTCAGGCAGGATTTTCAGCTCATCGGGCAGGTGTAGCGGGCAGGCTCAGGAGCAGCCGCGAAACCAACCACTGCCCTCAATCAGACCCCAACATAGATTTACCGCTGGCTGCCCAATTAACGGTCAGCCAGCATGAAACATACGGAAGTTCACGTATGCACTTGAGTTTGCACATGCACACAAGTGTGCGCGATGAAATCTCCCTGAGTCACAGAGCTGCCTCAGGGAGCTGAAGATTTGAAAAATCAGAAATAAAAAATTTAGCAATGTTAAAAACATGTCCCCTCATGTGACTCTGCCACATGAGCAGAGTCATGTCATAAATGAAATTTTTAAATTTTTATTTAATTTTTAATTGCTGTTGGAAACCTCATCCCATGTATTTTTTTTAGCTTACTTTTAATTACACCATGTACGCCCAAATAAATGGTGTTGTCATGAGATCCCTTCTAGGCCCAGCTGTCGCAAACATCTTTGTTGGGCTCTATGAGAAGCATGTCTTCGATGGAATGACGCTTAATCTCCTATCTCTCGCATATTTCTGATGTGTGGATGATACATTTGCTATATTTAAACCGGAGCTGCTAATTTCCTTAGGTATCTTAATGGGCTCCATCCTGCATTCAAATTCACCTTTGAAATGGGGCAGTCAAATGCACTCCCCTTCCTTGACATACTAGTTGAGAAATCTGCCAGGGATTCACTACCACAGTCTACCGCAAGCCTACCTTCACTGGTCAATATACATGTTGAGATTCTGACAGTTCCACACACTATAAGATTGGTCTTATCGACAACCTTATAAACAGGGCCTGAGCCATTTGCTCACCATGTAAGCTTGATGCTGAAGTAGGGCGCATCAAAGGCATCCTGCAGGATAATGGCCACCCTGATCAGATAATTTTGCACTGTATATCACGCAAACTCATGAACCGGTCTAAAGCCTTCACTTTCAGCCCTGAAAAGTGCCCAGTCTACCTCAGGTTACCCTGGAAGGACATGATATCTCAAAACTTTGAGCAATAGGTAAAGCTTACCGTTACACACTGCTACTATGCAGTAGCAACACGAGTGGTATTCACCACTAACAGAATGCTACCATCAAGTCAAAAAGATGTTCTGCCTATCACACAAATGAGTAATGTGGTATATGAATTTCAGTGCCAGTGTGATGCTAGGTATGTAGGCCGTACATCCTAAAGACTGGCAGATGGTATCAAACTGCATGTCCCAGCCGCTATTCGCAATGGGCAGAGAACAGACCGTACCCAACCAACCCGTGCTTGCAAAAGTCAAAACACAGTGTCCAACATTAGATGTGATTCCGTAATTGGTCAACATTTGCTAAATAATCCTCAATGTGCTAAGAATTATGCTGAAAACCAATTTAAGATTGTCAGTCAGGCTCACAATGTGCCACATTTGTGTGTACTAGAAGATACATATGTTAATACACAGAGCCCTGTTCTTTGCAGACAGAAAGAACATGTACATACATTGTGCCTGTTTCAGCTAAACAAAATAAGTGACAGCCATTTGCTGATTCATTCCTCAGGGCAATGCCTTAATCAATCAGGGTCAAGCTGCCTGGTTTAAATCTTAAACAATGCTTGGCAGTCAACTGTCAGCCACCATCAGTGGTGCATTCTCCATGGTAATGCCATTTGTCAGCCTATCAGCACTCTCTTCACAAGCAGTATAAATTGTTGTTTTCCTGTTATATGGGTCATCTTGCAAGTGTCCTGATGAGTGCAAGATGATAGGCTTAGACATGTCTCTTTTTTCAGCAATACTCAAGTACTGCACTACCAAACAACTATTTAAATGATTTCAGTGTGCAGCCCAGAGTGAAATATGCTGCAAATCCAAAACAAAAATAAAATACCTGGAAAAACTCAACAGGTCTGACAGCATCTGCAGAGAGGAACACAGTTAACATTTCGAGTCCATATGACTCTTCAACAGAACTAAGGAAAAATAGAAAAGAGGTGAAATATAGCTGGTTTAAGGGGGAGGGGGGTGAGACAGGTAGAGCTGGATAGAGGGACAAGGCAAAAGAGAGAGATGGAAATCCTGTCGGAGAGAAAAGCAATACTTCTTCAAGGTAGGCATTCCTTGAAGAGAAGTGGCAGTCAATTTTGCTTTTATCTTAGTGTTTAATTTTTGTTTTGAAATATGCTGCTGACTGACTGCTAGCACAACAGGGGGCCGAGGTGCATGCATGGCTAGGCCATTCAAGCACAGCTTGATGCCATGCAGACTCACATTGCTGCCATCATGACTGGATATCAGTGCACAAAGGGGCATGCAGACTCTCAGAGCAGTCCAGCAATCTGTCCACCAACAAAGTATTAGGATGGCTGAGGCACCATCCTGGGGTGTGTCTCTCAGAATGACAACATTCATGCTCCCAGCAACATTCAGCTACTCTGCCAGTACCCTTGCAATTGCCTTTCAGCCAGCCAGCCCAGAACTTTTTTCTAATCGTTCATGGGATGTGGGTATTGCTGGCTAAGTCAGCATTTATTTCCCATCCATAACTGCCCTTGAGAAGGTGGTGGTGAGCTGCCTTCTTGAACCGCTGCAATCCATGTGGTGTAGGTACACCCACAATGTTGTTGGAGAGAGAGTTCCAGGATTTTGACCCAGCGACAGTGAAGGAACGGCAATATATTTTCAAGTCCAGATGGCTTGGAGGGAAACTTCCAGGTGGTGCTGTTCCCATCTATCTGCTGCCCTTGTCCTTCTAGATGGTATTGGTTGTGTGTTTGGAAGGTGTTGCTAATGCCCATGCTGAGGTGGTGCAGCCCAAACTGAGACCACAAAGCCCAGAGCTGCACGAGGTCATCCTGCAAGGCCAGCAATCACCCCCACTGAAAGTCAGTAGCCTTCCACCAGTCATGTTGCAACCACTGGGACAACATGGCTTAGGAGCATGATGTTAGGCAAAGGCATTCACAGGACACAAGTTTGAATAGTTCAGTTTTGCATGTATTGTTGGAAGTATTGTTGGATAAAGTTATTATGGAATTATCAAATGACACATTCAGTCATATTGGGGAGACTGAGAAGGTGCAACATTGCTGAAAATCCTGATCACTTATGAAGAGCGGCAAATCATGGACAGGCAGACAAAAGAATCTATGGGAGAGGTTAGAGGTGAGGTGGAAACAGAAGATTTGTAAAGCCTGCAAACTATTCATCATAGGCAGTCTCAGATTCATTTCTTAAACTATTGCAATGCCCTTATACTCAATAACCCTTATACTCAATACTCAAGGGAAAAATATCCACCTGTGTTCAACTGAACAAGTTCTGTTTCTTATCACAGGGAAGCAGCTGACAATGTTGATGACCCACGTATTTTCACTGTGGGATTAGCTGCCAGAACCACGGCTTCAATTGCTGCCATTTCCTTAGCAACTATGAATTGGCATTTACTTATGCAAGCACCAGCACAGTGATTCATTTAGTGAAGCACTGCACGTAAGAGAATGAAGACCTAAGAATGAAAGGGAGGGAGAGTGGCATTCCTCCATGGACGATAAAGAAAAAAAAACAACACCCTTTGTCAATGAGTTTAAAAACCCATATTTTACGAACCCAGCCTTCTAAATATCAGGGAGCATTGCTCTCATGTGGAGGCAGTGAAGATGGTTTCCATTCATAATTGAGATGGCAGACAAATGGGAGAGGTTCACTGCACACATCTGTAATACATTTCAGAAAATTAACCACAACCTACCGAAAATCCTAAAAACAGTGACAGCTGAGGATCTTTCTGCAGCATCAAGGTGCCAGGAACAGGTTCGAAGGATGTTGATGGTTTCCATGGTGCAGTAAATAGTTCTAGCATAGGTGCAATGAACAGGACAAATTCACAGGACTTTAAAACCTCGGTAAGGCTATTTAGTTGGTACTGACACTGGGTAGCAGCCCATCCGAGTCTGCGCAGCTCCATTAAACTACAAGGAACGGGCACGGAAGTTAGTCTGGATGGCAGCATTGTACCTGCTGCTTTAAGGCTCCCTCCAGTGGGTATACAGGAGACAACTTCACACATGGACCTTGGACTCTCGCCACTGCATGAGGAAAACAGCAGGAAAGTGGTCTCTCTCAGACAGCTGCTACCCTAAGACAAACACCATGGTTTATTTTTCCCAGAGCAGGTGTTACTTGCAAGTCTGTGGTCACATAACAGAGATTAGGCTTTTGAAATTAAGATGTTATTAGCAACTGTTTTTGTGAGACAGTCATTTGGGTAATAAATTCAAGGTACAGGCTTTTCATATCACTGCCATTTGCCTTATCAGCTGTACCACATGAATGCTTTAGTGGCATTCATTACCACCCAGACTCCAATTTAAAAACAAAGATAAAGCTTGTTCTCAGGATTTTTATGCTGGTGCCATGTCTTGTAGAAAATAACGATTAAATAAATGGACTCAATGGCAATATTCAGATGGTCATCCCACCGTCCCACTCAGTTTGATTGAATTTATTCTGCAGATTTATTCTCATTTTTTGATTCTTCAGGATTTATTCATGCTCCATTCAGAGTGGCAGATAGGCTTGAGAATTAAGCTATTTTTAATTAATCTAGCCACAACACTTTCCTTTCTTAATCCACCAGTATTCATTCTGTACCCTGTCTTTTCTGAAGTTGGCAATATGTGCTGCAATAATGCTCATGGATGCCATTAGGTCTCTAGTACCTCACCAAAGTTAGCATTTCCCAAAGTTAGCAAGCAGGGAATGAATGTTAACAGGATGAGAGAAGAGCAGAAATCATAACGCACCCTTCATCCAGCATTCATGCACATCGATTTCTAATATGGATCATTAGACAGTGATAAGGATTCTTGGCTGCCTTTTCTCTTTGTTAATTGATAGACACTGAGTCCGATCATAATTCAGCTATCTGTGTTTTATGTGGACAGTCAGCATTGCACATCTAATATCCAAGCTTGCAGGTAAACTTCCCCTGTGCACAGATGGTAACTCATGAGATGTTGGGTGGAATTTTAACATTTTAACCCATTCACAGTGGGGGAACCTGAAAAATTTAGGAACAAGCATGAGGTGAGTTTTTAATACAGCTGTATCATTAACATCCCATTTCCATGTTTCCAGCCAATCAGAGAGGGCAGGCACAATGACAACTACACCTGACCATTGAAGACAACTTATTTAAAAGGACACCTGCAGGAACCAAAATGGATCCACTATAGAAATGTCTAGGACATAGGGAGAAAGTACAATCATGGAGGTGCAACTTGGGAATGTCACTCCTTGCCTGTGCTCTGAGGCATCCCTGAAGGTCATACTGAGGGTTGGATGCTGCCCAGAGAAATACTGTTCGTAGTGGATGGAAGGACAACACCAGCCTCTGAAGCCAAGCAGGCAGTGTTGGAAGTGGCACAAGAGGACCACAGCATGACTGTGGCACTTCGCACATGGATACAGTGCTGAAAGAGTTCAATGACCTCATCAAGGCATGAATGGTGAGTGGCATCCCACTCTCAGGTGCCAATCCCCACACTCTCACTTCCCAGCATTCACCTGCATAGCACTTCTCAGGCCAACACAACTTCCAGCTCCACCAATTCCCCTCTCAAGGCAGTTCTCACACCTCCATTTGAAGAGAAGACATTGTGCATACATATCTCAACTGTTAGAGCAGGAGAATAAATCACTTAAAATAACATCAGAGATTTGATAGGCGCAGCATTGTGGTGAGGAGAGGGGAGTAGACACATAGTCTATGTTGTAATATGCCTTTAAGGGATAGCAGCATGACATCACTAGAAGGGAACTGTGTCATGCGATCCAGTCTTTGTTTCCCTTTTATTTTGAGCAGAGTGCACGCACACGCACACCTCTGCTGCTGATGTCTTCAAGCTTTCTATCCAGGCAGTGATAGGAGGGGCCGAAGGGATCCTGGCCATATCAGGCTCATGCTCCTCCCACTCCTCCTGCTGTTTTTTCTCTTCCTTTTCCTCCTCCTCCTCTTACAAAGATGTAGGGAGGTCATCACATTCCTCCTCCTGCAGCACCAGTCCTCTTAGCTGCGCAATGTTTTTCAGGGTGCAACAAACCACTACCCACAAGGACAGCCTTGCTGATGCAATCTGAAAGGCATCTTGATATCCATTCAGACCCTGAATCTTATCTTCAGCATCCTAATTCACTCTTATACTCATGTAGCTTCAGTTGTACCTTTCTTGTTTATCATTTGTGTCCCTTTTCATAGGTGAAGCCACATCTTTAGAGGTTAGCCCTGGTCTCCAAGGAACCATCTGCTGACTTTGTCTGGAGATGTGAATATCTGTCGAAAATGTGACTAGTGCAGAACGAAGTGCGTTATGGCACAGGGGATGGTAAATGCTGAGCTGCTCAAATCCCAGAGGGAAACTTGAAACAACTGCCACAACTGTTTCGCAATTTGTTTTTATATTTCAGGGTGCGTGCTTTTAATTCATTAGTAATAAGTCCACCGAGTCTTAGAGGTTGTTTTTTTACAAAACTAAATTAAATGTTTATTAATAAAATAATTTTAAGCACATACATTGGTCTACAAATTATTACTTTGATAACTCCTAGCTCCCCTAATTAACCTGACTCCCAGCTATACCCCCGTTAAGGCAAAAGTAAAACAACATAGATTTCAACAGATCCAGGCAAAGCACACAATATCCTGGACAGTATGATATTCAAAGTGAATTCTCTTAGCTTTGGTTCCTGGAGACAGCAACTTGGTACATAAGAGGCTAGAGGCTTTTCACACTTGTTAGAACATAGAATGCCTTGCTCCTTACACATAACCTCATCTCCTTTATACATGTTTCTCCATTTTTAATTTAAATCCCATTGTTCCAATATGTCTTTGCAACTTTACTTTTTCCATAAAATAAATCTTCCATAGTACTTATATCATCAGTAATCTTTAGGGAAAAATAAACACGCTGGCTTAGCCTCTGTTGGCTAGATGGACCTTACCATCTCTTTGAAATTCACAACTCTGGTTTAACCAAAAATGCAAATGCTCTTCACACCTCATATTCTAAAACCTCAGCCAAGTTTACATATTTAGCATTTCAAACCTAGTTCCCCTTCCGATACATCAAAGCACCCAGACCAGCTTTCTGTAATTCAGTTAAATGTCCCCCTCACACACAGATAGATAGGCTCACACCCAGACTACCCAGATCCCACTATTCCTACTTCACAAAAATCCCAGTAATATTATGAAAAATATTATATTTTCATGACAAAGAATCATGCCAGTTCCCAGGATATCTTGCATACAAGCATGCAGGATTTCAGACATGCATGAATATTTTCCAGTGGCTACATTCCACCTGAACATTAATGGAGTGAATTCCCTTTCAATTGACAAATACTCCTGGTTGTTATGAGGGCACCTTGTTTGCCGCATTTGTGTACTTAATGACTCCCTGAACTTTATGGGAATCCAGCAATTGCAGAAAATCTGATGGCCCTCAAGTTCTGACTGGCATGATCAGTGGAAAAGTGTAGGTAAGTGGCAGCCCTGATAAACAAGGCAACAATCACCTGGGAGATGAACTTGTGCACAGCAGATCATAAAATCCTGAAGATATCACCAGGAGATCCCTGGAAAGTTCTGCAGGCAAAGAAGTTCAAAGCTGTAGTATCCTTCTCAGCCACAGGCAACAAATCCCCACCTGGCCTACTTGGAAGGAGGTCTCATTCCAGGATGCTGCAATGTCAGCAACTACCTGCTGAGAAAGTTTACCATGTGATCATGGATCATTTTAATTGGGGCTGTAACAGCTGGTTTAGAATACTGCCCCATCCTAAATTTGTGAATATGTATTTTCTTCTTGCCTCTTCATAGTCCCTTTCTCAGTCCTCCTCCCCATTCACTCCATATCCTCTCTTACTTGGAAATGATCCTGCCCAAAGCCCTGCAATTCAGGCAGATGCATACTGCAGACCAGAATTCGCTTCCTCATCATAATTCATACATAAAGCGATCTGAAACACCTAAAATAACATCAGAGCTTTGATAAGAGCAGCTTGGTGTTGAGGAGGAGGGAGTAGATGCTTAGTCTATGCTGTAATATGCCTTTAAGGGATAGCAGCATGACATCAATAGAAGGTAAGTGTGTCATGCGATCCTGTCTTAGTTTCCCTTTTGTTTTGAACACACACACACAGCTTCTCTGCTGATATCTGCAAGCTTTCTATCCATATAAATCGGTTCCTATCTGCATAGTCTAAATAAATGAACTCAACAATGTGTTTACCTAAACCCTCAAGACAGCTTGGTGTCTTTGTGCTATTACATTAGTATAACAACACAGCATGGTGCACTGCACTGGTCAAACAGCTTGGCAGCAAGATTAAGTACAGGTATGACATGGTGAACAGCCTTAGATTGTGCTATGTAACATGAGATGACCCTCGATATTTTGGTCAGACTGCAATGGAGTAGTGGTGTCAGAGAGTTGAAATCGCAGTGTGGTGACTGCACAGAAAATCTTTGAAGGCACAGGGTCAAGAGAGCATTCAAATAAAGAGCTTGTAAGCAGATGGATCCCTTGTGGTGAGATCTCAGCATGTAGTCTGTCAATTCTGTGAGTGAGTCAGCTTGTCAAGAGGATGAGCACCAGGTCAGCTCAGTCAGGAAAGGCGAGTGACCATGATGTGGATAAGATCGATAGCAAATGAGAGAGAGTCAAACAAAAAAAAACAAACATACATAAAAATCAGACTAGAGGAGGTTGCAATTATAATGGGCAGAGCTTCTGCTAAGTGCACAAAAGCGCTACAATCTCACTCATTCTAGGTACTAAAGGAGAAGGAAGGTCAAAGAGATATTATCAATATGCCCACAAAATCCCCCAGATTGAATTGGGCTGCAGTTGACCTACTAACCGAATTCAAAATTATTAAACAGCATACAGAGCTATGGTTTCTTGATTCAGGTGTGTCTGATCCAGACAAGCAAGCTATAAAAATTCGCTTCACAATTGGGAATGAAGATCTGCACAGGCTGAACACATTAGAATTAGTAGCAGAAGAACTGAAATATTCCCAAAAGATATGGACCATATTGGAATGCCAGTTCAGATTCAAGTTAAACTTCCACATTTATCGGCTAGAGTGCATGTCATTTCGACAACAGCCTGGAGAATCCACAGACCAATTTGTCAGCAGATGCAGAGAAAAGGGTATGTACTGTGATTTTTCAAATGCAGAGCTAGCAGACAGAATTGTTGAGTTGGAGATCACATCCACTCCCATGGAAGCGTTCCAGCAAGATCTACCAGACAAGCCCAAGTCATATAGCATCGAAGAGCTACTCAAGGATGGACATAAGTACAAAACAATCCTCACAGATTGATGAAGCCTACGGGTCCTAAGTACCACCCCAATTGTTGACACCTAAGGCTAGCAAGACATCGGGAAGTATAGCCTTCTGCATGCACCAAGGAAATGCCCAGCTTTCCAGCAATTCTGATTCAGACAGGACATACACAATGGGTACTTTCAAGCAATATGAGTGACAATCCAATATCCCATCAGAAACATATACATGAAATGATTAACAAACCAGAAAATGTCAATGATGTGCATGATGAGACAAAGAGCGGTTAACACATGTTTCACACCATCAATCTCAGGGAAAACACAGATGCTATCACACCATCTGAAGAGTTTGCCAAGATTCGCATTATCTGCCCTAAGAAAGTTGACAAGTTCTCATTATTGGCCAAGATTGACACAGGGGCAAGTGCCAACATGCTACCTCTGCGAATTCTAAAAGGCATGTATCCACAGACATGGAAGGCCATGGAAAAGCCTACTACTGTGAAATTTTCAACATACAAGGTTCACTAATTTCATGTCCAGGATCCATCATCCTGGAATGTAAGTACAATCAATCCTCCTGCATGTCACAGATGTTCGACATCATGGAGACTAAATGCCCAGTGATCACAGGTCTACCTGCATGCCCATGAACTCACACTAATGGCAATCCATGGAATTAGTCAGACCTCATATGGCAGATCAATCTCAGAAACGACTCCCATCAGTTCATGACCTAACATCGAAATATACATAATGTCTCAATAAAATTTGCAGTTTTAAGAGAGCTGCAACATTGCACTTGCAGGACAATGCAAGTCTATCAATTTATCCACCATGTAAGTGCAGCATCTACTTACAAGACAAATTGAAGGTTGGACTAGACAAAATGGAGAAAGTCGGAATTATTAGAAGAGTACAAGAGCACACTGATTGGTGCAGCTCAGTTACATGTGTCATAAAGAAAGACAGATCATTGAGAATATGTCATGATCCACAACATTTAAATCCAGCTTTGAAATGTTGCCCTTACAAAATACCCTCATTAGAAGAGTTAAATCTGAGATTTGCAGATGCAAATTTATTCTTGAAGCTTGATGCTAAGCATGGTTACTGGTCAGTCCATCTCACAGAGAAGAACCAAGAGCTTACCACTTTTTGTACCCCGACTTCCTTTGGGGCTATTTGTTGGCCAGGATCTCTTCCGCATGGACCGCATTACATGCACTATGCCAGGATGCATCTATATCATTGATGACATTGCCATTGTGGGAAGGATAAAGCAATAACATGACCATAACTTGCCCTTATTGATGCAAGCAGCACATAATGAGGGATTGGTGTTCAACTGTCTGAAATGTGACCTCAATGTGCAGCAGATCAATTTCTTCAGTTCTATTCATTCTAGGGCTGGCATATGTCCTGATCCAAGTAAAATAGAGGATATTAAAGCCTTGCCGACTCCTCAAAATTAGGACCATTTTGGAAGATGTCTCGGTCTCTAATTTCTTGCCTCCATACATTCCCAATTTTGGTTAAAAATCTCCATCGCTAAGTGAATTGTTGAGAAAGGATGTGCCTTTCCTGTGGCACAAAGACCACCAACACCTCTTCGAAGCACTGAAACAGTCATTATCAGAATCATCAACATTGTAATTTTATCATCTAGGGAGACAACTACCCTGGAGATGGATGTCTTACAGAAAGGTCTGGGAGCATGCATACTACAAAAAGGCAAACCAATTGCATTTGCTTCAAAATCTCTGTCCGTAACACAATCCAACTACTCCAACACTGAACAAGAAACATTAGCTTTATTGTTCGGAATCATACATTTCCATTCCTATCTATTTAGCAAAAGATTTATGGTGGAGACTGACCACAGGCCACTGGACATGATTTGGCAAAAACCATTACAAAAAGAAATGTAAAAATATTGCACACTACGTACACTGTGGAAAATCATCATGGAAAGTTGTCCTGATTCGAATCAGCATGCCCACAAACACGAGACCATTTTGAACTTAGTGGGATGAGCTAAGCATCTCCCGGGGAGTCACTTTTAAAGGCAGGCATTCTTTTTGAGACCTGATATTGTTCAATAATTTCATCACTCACACATGGGGCAGAATATTTCCCTCATCGGGCGGGTGCGTGCCTGACCCGAACGAGAGTAAAATATTTTGCTCGGCAGGCAGGCATGGGTACCAGAGCTGTGCCCGCCATTAATTAGCAGGTCACTTAAGGCCCTTAACAATGCAATTGTCTCAGATTTTACGTTGCCCGTGCGATTTTCTGCATGTCGCATGGGCAAAACAGGTAGGCGGCCAGCCGACATCCCCTCAAACCTCACCCAAGAGTGGGATGAAAAGGATCAGCAGCATTGCCAGTATGAGTAGTGGGGAGTTTTGGAGACAGTTTGCAGCTGGTTGTTTATTGGTATTTGGCAGCTGCATCTCTGTTCAAGGCTTCATTCTTAGCATTTCCAGACCTCATTTTAGGATTCATTGCTATATGCCAGGCCCCTGGAGGATTCAGACCATGTGGACTCTTCCAGATATCAGACAACCTTCCTTTACCCTGGTAATGGAGATTGTGGTCTACGCTGGAAGCGCCTCCTCTGAGGAGGAAGAGAAGGGCAGAAGGAAGAGGAAGCCATGTGCCCCTATGCAGCTCCCAAGGGAATGACCTGTAGGAGGAGAGGCACAGGCACAAGGGGCACAGGGCCAACAAGAAGTCCAAGGGGGAAGGGGCTGCAGAAGACGCCGCTATCCTGCTGCCAGGGTTTACAGGTGGCGATGCAGCTACTTCAATATGTCCGAGGTGCAATGCCAAAGGAGGCTCTGCCACTCAAGGCAGAGCATGACCTCCATTTGTCAAATGATTGGGCCTGAGATCAGCTCCGACTGTATGGGTGGATACCCCATGTCAATGGCTCTGAAGGTCACAGTGGCCCTAAACTTCTATGCCTCCGCCTCTTTCCAGAGCTCATTGGGGGATCTGTGGAGTCTCCCAATCAGCTGTCCACAGTTGAGTCAAGCTGGTGACAGAAGCTCTGTTCAGATGGGTACTGACCTTTATTCTTTACTGTATGGATAATGCCTTCCAGGCTGAGCAAGCCAGAGGCTTTGCAGTGATTGCTGGGTTCCCCCACTTCCACGGTGCCATCAACTGCACACATGTGGCCATCAAGGTGCCAGTGGGTCAGCCGGGTGCCTTCATCAACAGGAAGGGTTTCCACTCCATGACCGTGCAAATAGTCTGTGACCACAGGATGCAGATTCTGTAAGTCTGTGCAAGGTACCCTGTCAGCTCCCATGACATGTACATCCTGAGACACTCCCAGGTGCCGAGGCTTTTCAGTGCTCCAGCCCGGCTGGATGGATGGCTGCTGGGTGACAAGGGCCAATCGTTGAAGAAGTGGCTCATGGTGCATCTCCACCATCCAAGAAAAGAGACAGAGAAGCGTCACAATACGAGTCATGGCTCCACAAGAGCGGTGGTAGAGAGGACCGTAGGTCTCCTCAAGATGCATTCCGATGCCTGGACCATTCAGGGGGAGCACTACAATAACCCCCAGAGTGGGAGTCACTCATCGCGGTTGCATGCTGCGCTCTCCACAATCTGGCACTGGCAAGGGGGGACCCACTGGAGGAAGAGGATCTTCATGCAGCTGCACAGGCCACAGATGATGAGTCCAGTAGTCAGTCAGAAGAGGAGCACGGTGAGGAGAATGCTGTGGGCGTGGAGCCAGACTTCAGTAACTTCCAGGGAGGCAGGGACGCCAGAGGTGCCTCGATCCAACATTCCTTCAGCTAGGCTACCAAAGCTCAGCCTCAAATGCATGCGAGGGCTGTCCTCCATCCCAGATGTGTGAAAGGACTCTTTCATTTGAACACAAAAAGCACTCATTACCTGTGCAATAAAGTTCAGAGCCATGTACGTCCAGCATTACATACTGGCACACCCTGCACCAATGAAATAAGAAGGTGAAGCATACTCAGGCCATGATGACAAAACCAGGTTTTTATCATTTTGACAAGTACAGGCTGTTTACATCAACCTGACCAGTATGCCTTAACTAAAAATAAATGAAAATAAAATCACCCGTGACCTGTCCCTCTTGGGTTATGGTGCCTTTAACTCATGCTTGCAAGTGCTATGTCTAGGTGCTCCTCCCTCACTGCCACCAGCATTGGAGACAGCCTGCTCACTCTGCTGTCTTGTTGACCTTGATGGCTTTGGCAGGCGTCCTCTGGCCAGTGGAGCCTGTGCTCGCCCCACCTGGAAGGGAGTGGCCAGTGTAACGGCTGGCATCTCCCCAGTTATCGCAGCCTCATCAGATGCAATGGTCACTGGCAGAGGGACGGAGGAGCTGCTGCCATCATCCAGAGCGCCCTGAGAGGAGCCTGCTGAGACAGCAGGCAGCTCATGCGCCAACGTAAGGTTGCCGTGGATCTCCCTGCTCACTACTGATGGACGGGCACCTAGATGGGATACTGGGTGCCTCATCCATCTCCCACATTGGCACTGACCACCTGAGATCATTGCCTGTGTGAGGGCTTTTAGGTCCGAGCGCATCCCCAGGAACCCCTGATTCAGTTCCTGGAGCTGCCTCTCCATGAGAATCACCAATCACTCAGTGGAGGAGGCAGTGCGCTCACCCATGACAGTCAGCGCAGTGTTCACGATCCACATGGACTCCTCCATCACGGAGACCATGGCACACAGACCCACATGGATCTCCACCAGATGCTCCCACACAGCTAGCTGCACATCCGGCATCTGCCGCCTAATGGATGACTCCAGCAGCTCATCATCAGCCTTCGACTGAGCATCGTCCTGGTCCCCATGACTCCTCCGACTGCTGGCACCCTGAGCATACTTTGCCTCCACCTGTACCTCAAGAGATTGTGAAGTACCCTCGCCAATGTGCGCCAAGACACTAGCCACCGATCTAATGCCCACTGAGGTGCAAGTATCTGCGCTGTTGCCTGATTCAGAGAGCGGGTGTGATGTAGGTGACATTGACGCCCAGTGGTCCTCTGGCGTCAGGGGTGGCCCTTCGGGGTCTGCAGAGTGAACACCTGCTGGTGAACCTAAAAGGGAGAAGAAGGACATGTCATTAGTTAAAGTCATCACACTGTCACTGTGCATGCCAGGCACCCTGGTGAGACAATGGCAATCTGCATCACAGTGCCATTGTCTTTCAATGATCAATGGGGACTCCAGGTTCGAGGCTCACATCACTAGGATGGTTACAGAATCTGAGAGTCTTGCCTCTGCGTACTGCGTTCTTACCTTCACCTGGCACCCCTACTTCTCCACGCCCATTTGCATGGGGACCGTGCCAGCTCTCCAGCTCAAGGGTGAACTGCCAGGAGGGCAGCAGCAGGTTGGGCGGGCCTCAGCCTGTTTGTACCCTCTCTGTCTGGTTATGGCTTGTCTTTTCCTGAAAGGACAAAGGAGCATTGATTAGTCCACTGTCTACCTGCAGTGCCATTGCAGCCTAACCAACCCCATCTTATGGGGAGAATAACTTTTAGGACACATCCAAATCGTGGCCCATGAGCTGCATGGCACTCAGTCCAAGCAGCCAGGGCTCACCCCCAAGGCCAGCTCCATGTGATTGACAGTCGGCACTCAGACTCTAACAACCCCAAGGTCCATTGAGGGGTGGGGGGGTGGTGGTGGGGGGTGACCATACCTTAACACTTCTGCATGCCAACATGGCACTCACCCTTACTGACCGCAGCAGGTAATCGAAACGCTTCCAGGACTGCACCCAAATGCGCCGCACCACATTATGGCTGCTCACCGTTGCTGTCACCTTCTCCCATGCCCTCTTGGTGAGGTGCAGTAGCCTCCTCCTCCCATCCCTGGGGACATCCTGGCAGCCACTTCCTCCAAGAGTATGGCGAGATGCTCATCGGAAAAGCAGGGTGCCGAGTGCCCACCCGGCCTGCCCTCCCACCTGGTGATTGCTGCCGCACTCGAATGCATGGTCAAAATGGCAGCCAGACATCCTTCGCTGGCAGCCTTTCTGGGCCTGCCTGGGCCTTCTTTATACCGGCCGCCAGTTCACCATTGGATCCAACGGCTAACCCTGCCCCCACCCGGCCCTTCCTGGCCAGTGACAAGCCATATTTCATGCTGGGTGGGCCTTAATTGGTCCACCAGCGTGAGATCGCTGTCGGGGCCCGATCGTGGGCGGTGGTCGCTTTCACAGCTGCTCCTGGGCCCACCTGCCGCACCTGTCCAATGAGGGCAAAATTCAGCCCATGGGCATAGGTCAAACGAGAAGACACACAAGAGAAACAATCTATTGGCCAGGTATGAGCAACGACATTGAAGTTGTCATCAAGAATGAGGCATGTCAAGAGTATTTGCCAAATCAACACAAAGAATTGTTAATTCCATATGAAATTCCTACTATCCTTGGTCCAAAAATCACATCAGACCTCTTTCATGGACATAGAACCGACTTCATTACCATCATCGACAACTTTACCAAATGCCCCAATATTGAGCAATTGCACAATATGCCAAACGCAACTGTCACGGACTGTGAAATCCCTCATTTTCAAATGTAAACAGACCAAGCAAGATTCACATATTGCAATGTTACATCTGAGAGCAACACTTTTATGTGCAGCTATCCCATCACCAGCAGACATCATGTTTGGTAGACCAGTAACATGCCAATTCACCTACTCTCACCCATTCTACTCAGAAGCTAGACAGCAACTTTTAAAACTGCAAGGGAAAATAACCAACATGAACGATGAAAATGCAGGTACAGAATTTCCAAGTTTACAGTTGGGACAATAAGTTCGCACCGGGGATCCCAGGCAACCAGCCAAGGTGACAAGGATTTTTTCAGAACCAAGGTCCTATAAAGCTATTAGACACAAAAGTGCAATGGTGAGGCGTAACCAAGGACAAATCAGATCCATTTCAGCTCCTCAACCACCGTGCAGTCCTATTGCATTGAGAACTAGATCCCAAATGCAACCAGGCACAACATCCAAGAATGACTATCCCACAGATCACTGTGAGAATCAGAGGAACTTCCAGACAAGGATACCATTACAAGTTCTGGACATACCAACGGATTACTTCTCTGCTTTAGAGACGCATAGATTCATCTATTCTATACATGTACGCAATGATAACTAAACGTGAACATATATTGTAAATAGCTATAGTTCTTTGAAAAAGGGGGATGTGTAATTTGCCTTTAAGGGATAGCAATGACATCACGAAAAGGGAAATGTGTCATGCAATCCAATCTTAGTTTCACTTTTGCTTTTGAGCAGAACACACACACATATCTCTGCTGCTGAAGTCTTCAAGCTTTCTATCCATGTACATCTATTCTCATGTACCTCATATAAATAAATGAACCTACAACTTGTTTACCCAATCCCTTTTGAGTGATTTGTGCCTTTATATCATTACAGCAATACAACAGTCTATACTGATTTTGGTTTATAAATGGACAGCTGCCATGTAGGTTAATGCTGGGAGCCAAGGTTCCCTCGTACTTCTACTGGCGGTGCCTGGAAGGCTTCTGATGGTTGGCAGGTTGCTTGTTGGGTGGCTGAGGATGAGCTGGCTGGGTGCAGATAGTAGATTGCTTACTGGCTTCTAGGGCTTGCCAGTTAATGATGGAATGGGTGGCTTTTGAAAATGGCCTTATTGATCTAACACCACTCACTGCATATTAGAGGAACCTAATTCATAAGTTTTAATTGCCATGCTTTTGCACGCTATGAAGTGGTACATGCATCATAAAAATATCTGTATATAAGGTATACACCTATAAATCCTGTTCAAAATACTCAGGAAAAAGGGACAGGATAAAAATAGATAAAGAGGAAGCACATAGAAGTTTGGCAGTACTCAACATCGCCAAGTATGCATCGGATGTGTCTGAGGTTGCAGAGAGAAGTAAGGTGATTGGCAGCATATTATTTGGGTCAATTGGCTTGGTAACAAGCTTGATTAATTATTAATTGTTTATTTTAAAATGGTGAGAGAGCTGCCGATTTAAGCATCTGCCCACCTACCATATTTTGGTGGGCGGGAAGGTGGTGGCCTCGCCACCCCTCATATTTCACATGCCCTCCACCCAAAAAACATGCCTGTGGGGGCTGCAAAATTCAGCTCAGTGACTTGTGGTCTGGAATGCACTAAAATTGTGATTGAAGCAGATTCAATAATTAACTTTCAAAAGAGAATTGAAGGGGAAAAGAAATGGGGAGCAAATGGAATTAGTAGGGGTGTGTGATGAATTGGATTGCTCTATCAAAGAGCTAGCACAGGAAACAATGCACCAAATTATTTCCCTCTGTCCTGTCTAATTCTGTGATTTATCAGACAATGAACTATTCTCTATTAAAATTAAAAATGAACACTGCTCAGACACTTCAATCACATAGTGAGATTCATTTGCATAATTTCGGGGACCTTAATGAGCCTTGTACACAACTTGTGTCAGAAATTAAGCCTGCATTTGGGGATGCAGAGTGCATTGGACATCTGGCATTACATTGTTGGGCCCATTTCTGAAGAAATGCATTTGCAAAAATAAATGAGTAGAAAACTTTGAATGTTTGTAATCTGAAAAATGCTTTTTGAAGTGAAATATGATTCATAATGAAAACTGTGAAATGAATGCTTTTGTCAGTGATTGCTAAAGACATTTTTGAAGTAATTCTCATGTGTCGCATCTCCCGAATTCTATCATTTAGAACTTCATGGGTTGACCTAAATCCAGCCCATGCCAGCTGCTTGCAAAATCCCCTGGTCAGCCGGAGCAACAGACAGGAACGCAAGACTATCACATCCATCGCTGTACAACAGTCTACCTGCAAGTAGCACCAAGTTGTATACGGGTGAAACATGCAACTCCAGTTTGTTCAGCCTCACTGATATGCAAAATAATAGCATTTATCATTGGAATAAAGAAGCCATGTTAGAAATTAGAGTGCTTTTTTAAAATAGGGTAAAATGCACTACAGTTGCTCGGAAAACCCTTGCGATTGGTTGGAAATTACAAATGATCTATCAGCCCCACTCCCAATTGCTGCCCATTGATCCACATGTGAAAGTACACAAGTTGACAGGATAATCTCGACTATTGTTGTTCCCAATGAGCAGACAGCTTGCCAAATTCCACTGTCTTGGTTCATATGTTAAAATTGCCATTTGGGTGAGATACCAGAGGTACAAAAATCTCAGGAGAGAAGGAGTAAACATTGAAAAGAAACATCGGTCATTCAAATTTGCTAAATTGTTGTCTACTAATTCCTAACTACAGAATGTGATTCCTCTGAGTTAGTCAGAAAATGTTTAGCATATTAAAATAATGTACAATTAAAATTAATTCTAAAATGAACATTTCAAAGGTTACTGGAGAAAGTAACTGAGAACATTTCAAAGAAGGCATCATAGTTTAATTAGTTGTTTGAAATAATTGTCACCTAAGCTTTTTTCATGGTTCAATTAACCTGTTCACCTTGCCTGTCTTGTTTTTTCCTATTTTTTAAATCACAATATGTTGATGAATTCCAAAGTGGCGCCTAATTTAGAAATACCACCAGTGGCAGTGAAAATCAAATTAAAACTTAAATTTTAAAAAGGAATGGGGGAGGGGCATAAGGCAGGCTCTAAGGCTTTCATAAAAGCAAAAAACTGCGGATGCTAGAAATCCAAAACAGAAACAGAAATACCTGGTAAAACTCAGCAGGTCTGGCAGCATCAGCGGAGGAGAGCACAGTTGACGTTTCGAGTCCTCATGACCCTTCAACAGAACTAAGTAAAAGCGGTGATGGAGGAGTGGACCAGGGTGTCATTCAGGTTGTCACACAGGGTCCACTCCTCCATCACCCCCTACTCCTCAACCCCCTCCCACAGCACCTTCCCATGCGACCGCAGAAGATGAAACACCTGCCCCCTCACCTCCTCTCTCCTCACCGTCAAAGGGCCCAAACACTCCTTTCAAGTGAAGCAGCATTTCAATTGCACTTCCCTCAACTTAGTTTACTGCATTTGTTGCTCCCATTGCGGTTTCCTCTACATTGGAGAGACCAAACGCAGATTGGGTGACTGCTCTATGGAACACCTTCGGTCTGTCCACAAGCATTACCCAGACCTCCCTGTTGCTTGCCATTTCAACACTCCATCTTGCTCTCTTGCCCACATGTCTGTCCTTGGCCTGCTGCATTGTTCCAGTGAAGCCCAACGCAAACTGGAGGAACAGCACCTCATCTTCCGACTAGGCACTTTACAGCCTTCCGGACTGAATATTGAGTTCAACAATTTTAGATCTTGACCTCCCCCCTCCATCCCCCCCCCACCCCCGTTCCCGTTTCTTCCCCCTCTTTTTTGTTTTTTTTACAATAATTTATATAGATATTTTCTTTTCCCACCTATTTCCATTATTTTTAAATGTATTTCCACCCATTGTTTATTTCTACCTTTTAGTATTTCCCCACCCCCACTAGAGCTATCTGTACCTTATCTGTCCTATTTTCTACTCTTAATTAGCACATTCCCTTAGATAATATCACCATCTTCAACACCTCTTGTTCTTTTGTCTGTGACAGCTTTTGGTTATCTCCATCTGTTACTGGCTGCTTGTCCCAACAACACCACCGCAAACCACCACCCCCCCCCACCCCACTTAAACCAGCTTAAATTTCACCCCTTTCCTATTTTTACTTAGTTCTGTTGAAGGGTCATGAGGACTCAAAACATCAACTGTGCTCTCCTCCACCGATGCTGCCAGACCTGCTGAGTTTTTCCAGGTAATCCTGTTTCTGTTTTTGTCTAAGGCTTTCATAGCAGTCAGATGCAGTACTTCAGATAAAACTGTGGAAACCTAATGTACTCATACTAAATTGGGCTTTAAACAACATTAAACCTGATAACATAAAATAAATGGATTGATGCAGCTTAAATATAGTGAACAATTTGAGTGCAGGGTGTGAGGTCATTAAGCTTTCATGGCTAGATTTTGGGGTACGCCCATTACTGGGCATACACATGGTGTACAGCCCAAAGGACTGGCCTAGCAGCCCAGCATTGGGCCTGGGGTCAAAGTTGCAGAGTGTAAAAGGCACTTAAAATCAGGCCTCAGGCAAGGGAGAGTGCAGGGGAGTAGTGGCCCGTAGCTTTGTGATGTGGGGTCAGGAGGAGCTCCACATTCAGTTCAGCATGAGAGCAGTCCTGCCGGTTAGCACTATATTGTATGCAGGAGCTCAGTATAAAGCTGGGACACTCAAAAGTCAAGAACATGAAGCACAGAGCCATAATGTAAATGGATTATTTCCACCATTGAATGTTCCCAATGAGTACTGCTTTTGCCAGCACAACAAGCTTTTCAATATGGTGGCAGTGCATTTCCAGCTGGAAATGCGTGCGTACATATTACCCGCTCTATAAGGCCCAAAAGAAGCACACTGTGCTTAATCTCTAGGTCCATATCTGAAACTTTAGCAGCTGAAAGATGCCTCCCTGTTCAAAATATATATTTTTAAGTCATTTGTCTGTTAAATTAACAACAACAACTTGCATTTATATAGTGCCTTTAATTCAGAAAGGTACTTGACAGAGATGTAGTCCCACAAAATGGAATTCAGGTCCAAGAAGACGATATCCGGAAGGGTAACCGCAGTTTTGCTTAAACAGGTGGGCCTCAAGGAAGGTCTTAAAGGGTGAGAGGGAGTTGGTGAACCAGGGAGATTTAAAGAAGGAAGTCTAGAGCTTGGGACCAGAACAGCTGATAGTAGAGTTACTAATGGTGAGACAAAAGTGGGTGTGAGATGCACAAAAGGTCAAAGCCAGAGGAATGAAGAGTTCTGATGATTGTCAACTGGCAGTTACAACATAAGGATATGAATGGAAGTTTTAAATGAGAACCATTGCAGAGCAACAAGGACTGGTGTCAATGGTTGAATGGGGTTTGGTGCATAATAGGATTCAGGCAATGGATTTTAGATCAGCTGAAGTTTTTTGAGAAAGAGGTTAGGAGGATAGCCAGGAGAGATTTTGAATAATCATGTCTGGAGGTGACAAATGCATGGGTGAATGTTTTAGCAGCTGATTGGAAGAAGCAAAGAAGAAGCAAGTAATGTTACAGAATTATGAGTAAACAGATTTTGCGATGGAGAGGAATGGAAATTAGAAGATCAACTTGGGATTGAATAGGGCGCTGAGAGCAGAATTTTCCCAGAATTGTACTATGTGCAGTGGTGGGTGGGTCAAATGAAGCCCTACTCTCCGGTGAAAATAGGAGGTTTTCACGCTGTATCATCCCAAGCCCACCTCATTATTTATTCACTCCCACAAAACATGCCATTTCCATGGCGGTTGGGTTCTCATTCACCTGCTCACCATCATCCTGCTGTTACATCACACTGGTCCCATCTTTAAAAGGCAGCCGCCAGCAAAGCACTCATCACCACCAGCTCACCACTGCTGCCTGGGTTAGATGGCCAGCAAAGGCAAAAAGACTGCAGCCCCCTGCTTCAACGACAGGTCCCTTGAGCAACTGCTGGATGCTGTGGAGGCCCGCCGGGACGTGCTCTAGCCCCTCTCTGGCTGCAGGATGGACAGCAAAGTTACCAACCCAGCTTGGGAGGCGGTGGCAGCGGCAGTCAGCGCAAACACCCTGCAGAGGAGGACAGCCACCCAGTGCTGCAAAAGGATGAATGATCTCCTCCATTGTGCCAGGGTTAGTCACTCTTTTCATCACTCCCAACTCTCACACTTTCAAACCCATCACACATCCACAGGGCCCTCACAGCCTGCCAGTGCAAGGGACATCACCATTCACTCTTTCACACACACCATCATTATCCTCATCCCATTATGGGACCACTCACCACCCATACAAGCCAGGTATACTTATCATCTAGCATGGCAAGTGTCCTGATACACTCTCCCCATCTCTATCCATGCAGGACAAACTGGCTCACAACAGGAGGGAAAGGTCACAGACAGGTGGAGGGATGCCGGAGATCAAAGTTCTAACAGAATTTGAAAACAGAGCCATCCAGCTGGCCAGCGATGACTGGGACCGGTCCTGTGGTGAGGTCGGCGCTGCTCTACCAAGTGAGGATCCAGCAGTGCAACATCCATCAGACAACCATGCAGTGAGTGTTATGTCCTCTTTCACAAGCCACTGCCATGCACTAATTATTTCTCTTTGCTTTCACAAGCACATCTGCCAAACAACCAACAGAGTCCATGATGCAGGGCCTCCAATCAAGCCCCAAAGAAACCTCTGAAGAGGAATCTGAAGGCACCGTCTGTGAAGTCCCATCACAGCGCTCACCTACACCCTCCACCAGCGCAGAGACACACACCTCGATGGGACCTAGCTTTAGAGTAGTCTTGGGATCACAATCTGGTGAGCACATTGTACTTTCTGATCCACAGCAGGTGAGGCAGGGCTTCCCTGGTCCCTGGCACTCGGAGGACTGCTGGAGGCCAGAATAGTGTTGAGTCTGAGTCAGATGATGAGCCTCTGGACTTGGACAGTTGCTGGAGCTGCAAAGGCAAGCTAGGGATGTCTGCTGCACTCCTCAGATTGCAAGGCATGATGGAGGAGTCCATCCATCTTCAGGCTGAGGTGATAGCGCTGGGCTTGCCATGCACCAAGGTCAACACTGGCAAAATGGCAGCCGCCATAGAGACCTTGATCCAGGACATCACTCCTGCACTGCTGCATGGGTTTAACTCCATCGCTGATGCCATAGTTGGCCTCCAATAGTGTGTACACAAAAGGGGTGCTGGGCAGCTCAATCACACTCCTGCTCACGGAGTCAGCCAGGGGCCCTCGAGCAGACATTGGGAGGTGGATCAGAGCCATCCACCCAGGTGACTCTGGGAGTGACTGGGCCAGCCAAATCTGCCCTTCCTGTGACCTCCGCAGCTCCAGCTTCCCAGGCTGAGGAGGGTGCCACTGCCACACAGCAGGATCCTGAAAGCAGGCCGGAGCCCGCCAAGTCTCAGCCCTCCAGAGGATGCCTGCCAAAGTCATCACAGACAGGGCATTACAGTCAGCAGGCTGCCTTCACTTCGGCTGTGGATGTTCAGGGAACACCAAGATGTGGTGGCAGCATTAGTAAAGTTAAGTAAAAGTAGTTGCACAACCTGGGCATGGGTGTGATCACTTGTACATATTGTTCACTATTATCAATAAAATCCTAAGGATGTCTCCCTGCCTGTGGCTCCTTGTTCTGATGAGCAGTGTCCTTGTCACTCAGATGTGAAATCTGTCTGCACAAGGTAAAAGGCAGGTGTCTCAGTCCAGGCCCTCTTCCCTGTGCTCTGTGCAGCTTTCAGACCACAGTGATGGACCAGCCTCACACTCCCTGGAAACATTACTGCTGCCTGCACCTCAGCAGTGCTGGTCATTGCTGCCAGAATGTAGTGGGCAGATGCCACAGAGTTCCCTCATACTTTCTGTGTGCTCTCAGCACCTTTAAGATGGGGCTGGCCCCCAACACGCCAGCATCTGTAACTTGTGATGCTGTGCATCAGCTCCTGAAGGGCTGAAGTGCTGAAGGTGGACACAGCATCAGATACATCTAATGTTTCATGGCTGCTTCTCTGAAATGATCCTGATCATGGAGTGCAAGAGAGCTGCCCTCAGCCAGACAGGGGTCAGACGTTCTCAGAAGCTATGTGAAGATTCATGGAGTGTCCTCACCGCATGTTGTCATCATCCTCCTGCGATCGAGCGACTATCAGGGCCTCCACTACATCTCCATGACAGGAGCATTCTCACAGAGAGTATTGGTGCTGCCTTAAGCCAGACTGGAGTCAAACGTTCACAACTGCGATGTGAGGATCTGTGGGGACACCTCACTGCATGTCGTCATCATACTCGACAAATCTGGCAGCTATGAGGGCCTCCCGAGCATGCCTGCCTCATCTAGCCAGTGCGAATGCCTCCTCCCCATCATCGTCACGACCGAGGGCCCCCTCACCCTCACCCTCGTCAGCGTCATCCTCATCGGAGGATACCTGCAGCTCCTCCATCTCCTCCTCAGCCAGCTCATCTCCCCGTTGGAGTGCCTTGTTGTAAAGGGCACAGCAGACAATGATGATGTGTGATACCCCCTGCAGATTATATTGCAGGGCTCCACCAGACCGGTCCAGACACCGGAACCACATCTTCAGCATCCCAATGGTCTGCTCCACCAAGTTGCGAGCTGCTGCATGAGCCTCATTATAGAGTCACTCTGCTGCAGTCTGAGGCCGCCACACAGGTATCATCAGCCACGGCCTCAGCAGGTAGCCCTTGTCCGCAAGGAGACAACCCTGCAGCCTCTGTGGACCCTGGAAGACTGCAGGGATCTGCAAGTGACTCAGGATGGAGGCATCGTGCACACTCCCAGGAACCATGTGCACATCTGCAGGATGTGTTTCTGGTGGTCACACACCAGCTGCAGGTTCAATGAATGGAAGCTTTTGCAGCTCATGACGTCCACTGAGTGTAGCGATGGAGACCTGAGCACCACATGAGCACAGTCAGTCGCACCCTGCACCTTGAGAATCCCGAGATCAGGGCGAATCCAATGGTCCTTGCATCCTGACTGTCCCGGTCCCATGCGAAAAATGCACAAAGTTGTGTGCCATAGAGAAGATGGCATCCGTGACTTCATGGGTGCATTTGTATGTGGCGGATTGTGAAATCCCACAAAGGTCACCTGTGGAGCCCTGAAAGGAGCCACTGGCATAGAAATTGCATGCAACGGTCACTTTCACAGCCACTGGCAGTGGATGCCATCCATGTCCCCTTGGCACCAAGTCCTGCAGTAAGTGGCAGATGTGAGCCACCAGGTCCCTAGATATGCGCAGTCATCAGCGACAGTGGTTCTCAGTCATCTGCAGGAATGGCAGGCGGCATCTATAGACCCTGGGTGTCACTAGGCGCCGACCAGCCATGGCTCGCTGTCACTCCTGGGCAGCATGTGCGGGAGCCCCTGCTGCCCCTTCTTCATGAGGTTGATGCTTCTGCCAGTCCTCAGCCTTCTACAGTCTCTGTCAGCCATCAGGCATAAAGCTAGATCACCAGGGTCCACGATCCTGACATGGTCCTCCAACAGCATGAAGGAGAGAGAGAGACGTGGTTATCATGGTTTTACTAAACACCTTTCCTGGCCCTGTGTGACCGCCTCTTAACACATCCCAGAGAGTGCTGGTCACCCCTTAGATGGCCAGAGATGAGTGCACTGCATGGCTGCCCTGGCAACCTGCGACATGGGGGCACTGTTCCTAACCGGGATGCTGAGATTGCAAAGGGCTGTGAGCTCCTCGAGCAGTGACTGCTACACGGCCAGTGTTGACAAGGAGATTGTACGACGTGTGCAGCCCAACTGCTCTGCAGCCCAGTAAAGGGGTGGCGGACTCGAAGTCTGTGCCAGGGGCATGGGGGGGCGCGAGGTGAGGTAAGGAATGAAATGCTTGGTGGCCCTTTGGTGCCAATGCATTGCTTGCAAGCATGGGCAGGCTAGCAGCCCAACCCCAATCCTATCACTGTGCCTGTGCCTGATCTGTCTCAGTTGTGGAGGCATGGTCAGTTTATACTGGTGTCCCTAATGTGTGGCCACTTCCCTCACTTACCCTGACACCCACCTCAATTGCCTGTGCATGAGTTGCAGTGCCAGGGCAGCACTTGATCCCTCTCCCACCGACAATGATTTCCTCCGAGGCTAGCCAGCACCTACCCCTGGACAACCCACCCCCTCAACGGTCCCCTCCGAGGCTGGCGGGCACTTGCCTCTGGACAACATCCCCCTCAGCAGTTGCCTCCAGGCCAGGTAACAGTTGCTTCCGCACCCCGGCACCCCGAGGCCTGTAAGCAACAGGCGAGTTGTGGAGAACGCTACTGCTCACTCATTTCAGTTCCCCCAAAGCGAAGGCCACCAAGTGCGTGTGCTTTCCCACAGACGTGGACGGACGATGCAGCGGGGTTCCAAGAACCTAGCAGGATGGCCTTTTAATTATATGCTAATTTATTACATTAGCTCCCCATTGACCAATGGCAGGAAATTTGGCCTGCCGTTGGCGGGCTAAGCAGATGATCACAACCTGCCTTCACGCTGTTGTGAAGCAGGTGGTGCCATATTTTCCATGCATGCCACCTATCACACCCGTCGCCAGTGGGCTCGCAAAATTCCACACTGAGTCTCAAACAGTCTGTGTCAACCTGAGCCATTGGCCAGGCAGGGCATTTCAATTAATGGTAAGTACAGATTCTGTGTGATGACCAAAGCTGTTGGCTTTAGTCTTTTCAAAAGTTAACTGGAGGAAGTTTGGCTTATCCAATACTGGATGCCGGACAAGCCGCATGACAACACAAATGTAGTGGAAGAAGTTGAGGGAGGTAGTGAAGTGGCCGAGCTGGATGTTGTCGGCATACATGTGTAAGTTTACTCCATGTCTTAGGATGTTGTCACCAAAGAGTAGCATATAAATGAGTGAGAGGGGGGGCCTAGGATAGCTCCTTGTTTTTCTCAAGGATTTGGGAGACATTAATATGTTCGAGGGCTTTGAGGATCACGAAAGGGAGGCTGGACAAGGCGTAATAATTTGTAATGACACATAAGTGTAGGGTATGTTTTTTCAGGAGAGGGTAATGCTGATCGTATTGTACGTAGGGGTGGAGTCACTGAAAACATAAACCATCTACAATGTAGTTAGTGTGTGTAAGGAAGGGAAGCTTGATGGTCAGAAGTTTAGTGTGAATCGGGTCAAGAGAGCAGTACGTGGGTCTATGGGCATAATGAACTCGAGGAGCACACGAGGAGAGATAAGAGGGGAAATAGTGATGGATGTAGACTTGGGGCTTCACCATGAAGCTGAATTTCAAAACTAGCATATCTAGTTTTGGTGCCTCATGAAAGATGAATCAAGTATAAGCTTCTGTGGAGAAAATCTTTGAAAGCATGGAGCTTGAAACGTGAAGAATTAAATTGAAAAACAACTGCTGATTAGAGAGTTGGTCCAGTGACTGTATAACTGGACAAAACATAAAACTAAACCTTTCCCTCTACAAAACAAGTATTCTTTGGGTTGCCTTTTGTGCAGATAATTCATTGACATTCTGTGAAAGATATTTCTATCAGTGTGTGTGAGCTTGGAAATTATGATAATTACCTTGTTTTTCTCAGAGTGCTGACAATACCAAAGCTGGAACACAAATTATCCCATAATTGGGGCAAGCGCTGGGTTAATCATGGTGTATCTGTCATTTTTATGGTATACAAATCTTTTTGTCGACATGCAGTAATACAGCTGAAACACTGTACACTCTGTGGATGGCCTGCAGCCTTTTATTCACCCTATTTTTTCTGACTAAGTGACTTGCCACATCAAAACGCAGTGAAGCCTTTCTGTTGAATTACAGTCACTGTGTGCAGACAAGCATGTCCTGAATCCATTGTTTCTCTCTGTATATAAGTATTTCATTCCCAGCTCTTGATATTTTAAAAAAAATGGTCTCTTGCATAGTTTGCTTTCCTATTTCAGGGATCCTGTTGCCATGGTACATTCTGCTCCAACAGGACAAGAAGGCAAGCACCCAAGTTATGCTAGATTGATTAGTAATGGGGAGATATTCATATAATTTTAATGCAACATAAAGTACTTCTTCAAATTTCCAGTACCACAGATGATATTCCTGAGTCCACTGGGCATCATGTACTATGGAACCTGATTACGGCACTCAACATTAGAATGGGTGAAACAGCAAAACACCTGCCCTAGATTCAAAACCAGCTTCACAAGATTTCTGATGGCTTTTTCACAATAAAACATATTTTTAAAAACTGGAGGTAAACTGAAAAACCCATCACCCACAGAACAACTGAGTTCATTTCAAAACTTTCTGTGACCATTGCTTTGGCCTCTCCCCTTTAATCTCTGCACGGTTCCCTTTTCTCCTCTTTTTCAGCATCAATAGCTTTATCTTCCTATTGGTAAGTGCTTTCTGCACTTGAAAAAGCAAAAATGGAACTAGCTGCTATTTATACCTCTAGAACTCTGCTGGACTTAATCCTCCAAAGCTCTACAGCCACAAAACTCATCCCCATAGCACTGGTATTGATGCTACGAGTGCTGGTTTAGCAGGAAAATGCTGTTTGCGCTTGCACCCATTTCTAGTCTGGCATGTGCCCAATGCCATGTTGTTCACCGCATGAACACAGACATCACATGTGTGCATTAGAAGTATGAAGAGTATACAGATCATGAGGTCAACTCGAGTCTAGTGCTGATTTGACCCCTATCTGCCATTTTCGACCTTGCCACTCTAGTTAATGCCCAATCTTAAACACAGACCGCTGAAGTAATGTGTTCGGCAGTACGAGAGACACCAACCACGTCCTCCCCCCACACCCACCAATGCTATTTAAAGGAATCATCATCCAACTTGCAGGTTTGTTGCATATTACTTTCTACTGACTCTTGCTGAATTTGTGCAAGTACTGGTATTTGGAAGAGTTCATAAATGTTTTTAAAGTCTACAGGCAGTGGTGCTGGACATGCAAAACAAAAACAGAATTACCTGGAAAAACTCAGCAGGTCTGGCAGCATCGGTGGAGAAGAAAAGAGTTGACGTTTCGAATCCTCATGACCCTTCAACAGAACTAGTTCTGTTTTTGTTTTTGTTTTGGATTTCCAGCATCCGCAGTTTTTTGTCTTTATTATTGGTGCTGGACATGGATTGTTACTGCAAGGGCTCTGAGCACACTACTTGCTCTCAGTCATGGGGATTTTCATTGCAGTCTCCCTTGAAGCTGCAGCATCAGAGGGAGATGAAGTAGAGGCAGTGAAGAAGACAAGCTACTCACAGAGGCTGGAGGAGAGAGAGAAGAGCTCTCAGCAGGAAGCCTTACCTAAATAGGATCATCAGGGGAAAAAAATCTCCTACCTGCACCTAAACCATTGTATCCAGTGGCTGCAATTCTCAACAAGATGGTCACAGAAATATGACACCTCTTGGACTAGACCTGCAGTCTCAGAAGAAGATGAGATATTGCTGCAAGTGGCCATCAAGGTAAGATTGGCCCTGAACTTTATGTGAGTGAATCTGGGAAACAGTCATGATTCACCCATCCAGTGCTGGTCCACTATTGCTGTAATCTTTCAGCCACCATGTGGAACCCAAGTATTGCTGCTCAGCGACAAGAGCTGCCCTTCTAAATCTGGCTGATATCTCTCTCCACAACTCAACATGTATGGCCAGTATTCATATAATGAAAGCCAAGCTGGATGAGAAAAAACACTGAGCAGACCATTGGGATGCTGACACAACAGATCTGCTACCTTAACTGCACTGGAGGGACCCTTCAGTAATCACCAGAGTGGGTATCCCAACTCATGATGGTCTGTTGCATCCTCAACAATCTGGTCCTCATGAAGGGCACAGTGCTTGCTACCATGGATTCGATGGGCACTCAGGAAGAGGAGGAGGAGGAAGGGGGAGGGCATCCCCCAAGCCTACATTCCAGCTGGGCTGTCTAACAGCATATAATTAGACTTGAGTTTCCCTTAATAAAACCCCAGATCCCCATTGTTCATTGGTTTGACATCTTATATCCCTTTTGGTAATAATCCTGAAATAAAAGCAGTCACAAACATCCAATCTTTACGAGGTCACTAAACTGTATTTGTCACTCCATCCAGATCCTCAAGGCTAGACACTGCCATTGACTGCTCCAGCCACCTTCTCAACACTTGTTTGGAGGGTCTTCTGATCTGATGAGGGAAAACAACATCTATCCTCATGTCCAGCTCCTGCACCAAGGCTGTCAATGCGACATCTAAGAACCTCGGAGCAAGCTCCCTGGCCAGTTGTGCCACTTTCATTGCATCGTCCAGGCCCCCCACTCTTCTTCCAGCAATTTTAGTCCTTGCTGCAACAAGAATGCGT